>NW_026622852.1:17075922-18339922 GCF_023065955.2 Ursus arctos
GTACCAAAATTAGAAGTATATCTTAACTGAGGCTTGCAAAAGTACTATAGAGTCTGAGTTATTTTTCTTAAGAAGAATGAAGCCTACACATCATTGAGCTCCAGATTTTGGGGAGAAGTTCTAGCCCACTGCTTTTCGGCACTTGAATCGGCTTAAAGGGAATTGTCTGTCCTGCTTGATGGTTTGGCAGATTCTGGAAGCTGCTGGATGTTCTGGGCTCAATGGAGTAGAACACCATAGGCTAAAACTGATTCATGATCCACTTAGTGGTGAAGGAGAAAGTTTTTACCTGGGGGAGTTATTTTTTCTCTAACACTATGTCCTGGGTTGTGGCTCAGAGTAATTTCACAAAACATTCCAAAGTGGAAACATTTTTCCCCTGCTTCCAGTAGAGTGGTTGATGCCTTTGGGTGAAAAGCTAGTACCATAGATAAACTGTTATGTTTTTGGCTTATCTTCACAGCTTATTTCTGTTGTTGTTGTTGTTGTTGTTGTTGTTTAGTACTTCTATTTAAAATATTCAGAAACAAGATTGAGAAGTCTGGAAAAATCTGTCCTCTTTCCAAGTTATAAACTAAAGCCGAATTCCAGAAGTTTGCAAAAATGCCTTTGACTTTTGTAGAATAGTTTGCAAAATGTCTTGAATGCCTTCAATCTTTTTTTTTTTGGTAAGATTTTATTTATTTATTTGAGAGAGGGAGACAGTGAGAGGGAGAGAGAGAGAACGCGCACAAGCAGGGGGGAGGGGCAGTGGGAGAGGGAGAAGCCGACTCCCTGCTGAGTAGGGAGCCCCACATGGGGCTCAATCCCAGGACCCTGGGATCATGACCCAAGCCGAAGGCAGACGCTTAACCGACTGAGCCCCCCAGGGGCCTCAGGGTGCCCAATCTTTTTCAATAGATAGTGCTCCCGTGAAAGAGACCCAAGAAGTGACTTGTCTACATTGTCTCGGATCTTAAGTGTTCCCAGATGTGCTCTCTGGCTCCATGTTTTCTGAGGACACACTGTTTCTGAGATTCTATATTATCTCTTTCATCTAAAATATTTTTCTGCCTCTATATATTTTATCTACCCATCTTGACTTGATGATCCAGTGGAAAAATTATAAGGAACTCAAACCTCTTTAATTATTTGATACACGTTAGAAACTTTCTCATAGATTCATTTCCTTGGATATTCATTATCTTTCACCTTTTTAATTCCTTTTCTGTGTTTAGAGAAAAATCATGGTTTATGAAAGTCACTGAGAGATAATTATCTGCCTGTAATTGATGGTAACTGCTTGGAATTTTCCAGGGAGTGTGTGGGTTATGGCTGGTCAGCACATGAGAATCCATCTCATGGGGTTCCATTATGCTGTTTGAAAACAGTGTGAGAAATAGTAGGAAACTACTACGAATTTCGTGCTAAAATGACCCAAGGCGCTTACTCTGGATCCTATCTGATATTTTTCATTTTTTAATATGAAGACTGGGATTTGTGATTTAAATTTTATTTGGCAAAAATCTTCCTGCTGAAAACTTGAGCTCTATTTTGTCTATTCTTTATTTCTATGCTTTTTCCCTTTTTAATATTAGAGAATTAGAATAATTATAATGCAAAGAATCGCCTCCTCCACAAAGCCTTTTTGATGAGTGCCGACAATTCCCGTTCTTCTGTCCTTGTTCACTAACTTGCATGATCATGAATTATCTCTTGTTTTCTAGTTAACATATTTATACTTTGTGCATCTTTTTCCCTTCCCTACCCCATGGTCAGCTCTCCCTCTAGGTACCCTAGATGGCCTCTACTTTGTTTCCCTAACAGTTAATGTGACAAAATTTTCTGAGTTCTTGGTCTGGTGAGATTCAGAGTATACAAAATGAGGATTGAGGACACTAAAATTAAAAAATGGATTAGATGTACCATAGTGCAGTGTCATATAAGCGACTACAATATGAGAAAGGTAAATGCAATTTTCAATGATCCTCAAATTTCTTTAGCTTAGATATGCCATTTCTGTCCAGGCAGAATTTTTAAAATTCTATTTTATTGTGACTATAATGAATTTATGGAAAAGTACATAAAATAAATAATATTGGTGCAAAAAGTACATCTGTGTCACGCCACCTAGGTTAAGAAATAGAACATTGCTAGAATCCCAGAAAATCTCTGCATTACCCATTTCAGTGCTGCTGATTTTTATGCTATCCACTTCCTAGCTTTCCTTAAAATTTTACCTCAATTATGCAGTGTGTAGTGGATGCTTTTAGTCCTCTACCGTGCCTCTCACATCTCCTTTAGCAGAGGCTGTGAGTTTTGCATGGCGAAAATTCACAGTGGTTCACTTATCTGGAGCATTGCCGTTGGCTAATGGGAATCTTTGCAGCCTCAGTACTGACTGACTAGCCCTGTGGCACAAAATGCCATTCTGGAACTCAAGGTAGAACTAACCTGATGCTCCCGTGCTTCACCTTGGGATCAGACAGAAACTAGTCTCTAGCGAAGACATTATTCTTGTAGTAGTCTTTCCCCTGCCTTCTCTTGCTTTCTTTACTCCCTTCTCCTGACAGCATAGCTCCCATGAATGAATCCCTTGAACAAGAATCTCTGTCTCAGGCTCTGATTCCAGGAAGTTGGAGCTAAGACACATTTTGTATTAGTTTTCTACTGTCGTTTAACAAATTGCAACAGACTTTCTGACTTAAAACAACACTCATTTATGATCTACAGTTTCTGTGGGTCAAGAGAGTCCAGGCATGGCTTAGCTAGGTCTTCTGCAAGGCTGCAATCAAGATGTTGGTTGGGGTGGGGGTCTCATCTGAACATTTGACTCTGGAAGGTTCTGCTTCCAAGGTAACTATTTGTGGGCAGAATTCACTTCCTTTCGGTAGGAACGAGGGTTTCATTTTCTTGTGGCTGTCAGTCAGCTAGAAACCCTTGCAGGAACTCAACTGGAAATCCTTGCCACATGGGTCCACTAGTATGGTCACCTGCTTAATCAAAACTAGCAAGGAAAAGAGAGACTCTGGCAGGACAGGTGATACATTCTTATGCAACATGATCATGTATATGCCATCACTTTTGCTGTATCCTGTTGGTTAAAAGACAGTTGTAAGTCCCACCCATGTTCAAAAGGAAGGGGTCAGACAAGAGCATGAACATCAGGAGGTAGGGATTATGGGAGCTACTTTAAGAGTCTGCCTGCCACATATCTCAAGCCAAGTTAGAACAGTTTTGAATGTTTTTGAATTTTATGTACTTGGGATCACACATTATGTGTTTGCTGTCTGTTTTATTTTTTCCCCTCTCATTTTTGTTCCTACCCAGTTTTCTCAAATCATTTATTATGTTTTTAAGATCCGTCTATGTTTTGCATGTGGTTATATTCATTTTTATTCCTGTGTAGTATTTTATTTAATGAAAACTAATATATTATTTTTTTCATTCTAATATTTAGTTGGAATATTACTGATTTGGATTGTTTCCACTTTTTTGCTATTGCAAACTATGCAATTATGGAAATAATTGTGCATATGTCCTGATGCACATAGTCTCCCTATTTTGTGGAACTGTGCTTCTCAAGCTTCAGCACACTTAAGAATCATTTGGTAGACTTGTTGAAACTCAAATTCTGGGACCCAGCCCTAGAGTTTCTGTTTCAGAAGGTCGTGATGGAGATTTGTATCCTAAGGTCTTCTCAGGTGATGCTGGTGCTGCTTGTCTGGGGTCCACCCTTGACGAACCACTGCTGTAGAATGCATAGTTAGGTGTGCGATTGCTGGGTCAAGAGTATTGGTATCTGTTAATACATATTTCTGGTGAATTTAACATTTTTTCCTCATGTAGACCATTTCTCTAATAGTTCTCATTGCCTTAAATTTTGCTTTGTTTGATATTACCATTATCACATTAGCTTTTTTGGGATGTTTGATTTATCTTTTTTAAAAAGTCATTTTACTTTCAAGCTTTTTATAAACTCCAGTTTCAAATGTGTATCTTGTAAAGGGCTTATAACTAATTATTATTTTTAAAAGTCAGTATAACAATCTGTTTTTAGCTTGAGCATGTAGCTAATTTGCATTTAATGCAATTACTAAAATATTTGGCTTTGAGTTTGTTACATTCTTATGTCGTTAATAATTGTTTTCTTATTTTATATTCCTTTTCTTATGTTTTCTATATATATACACATATACATATGCATACACATAAATACATATATATTTACAATATATAAATACACACATATTTATTTAAGAGCTTGGAAGTTATAAATCTTTCTCTTCCAAATGTTTTAATATATGTATTCATGGGGCCGCCTGGGTGGCTCAGTCGTTAAGCATCTGCCTTCGGCCCAGGGCGTGATCCCAGGGTCCTGGGATGGAGCCCCATATCGGGCTCCTCCTCTGGGAGCCTGCTTCTTCCTCTCCCACTCCCCCTGCTTGTGTTCCCTCTCTCGCTGGCTGTCTCTCTGTGTGTCAAATAAATAAAATATTTAAAAAAAAATATGTATTCATGGCTGTACCCTAGACATAATACTATGCACCTATGATATATCAAAGATTAATAATTATCTTTACCTGCATTGTCCTTTCAGAAAATGTCAGGATCTTAGAATACTTTTTATTCAATCATCTGGTTCTAACTTATATGCTCTTATATTATGTGTCTTAATTCTCTTCCTGTATATTAAACCCTGTAAGATACTTAATTTTATTTTCTATAATCAGTGTTTATTTAAATTTACCACATATGTACTGTTTTCTTTGCTTATCATGTCTTCCTGAATTTCTGACCTTAAAATCTCCATGAATGTGATCAGACTGGTTGTCTTATTGTCCATACTTAAAAATACCAGTATCTGGATTCCCAATGGGTCTCTTTCTGTTTTCTGTTGTTCTTTTTGGTTTGGTTCATTTTGTCTTCTGAGTCTTATTATCTTTCTGTGTTGGACATTTTTTTCAAAAGTTGCTTTTAGAAATAACTTGAAGTTGAGAATGGTGTTTGTTTGTTTGGTTGTTTATTTGTTTTTCCCAGAGATGATAGAATTAATAGTCAGAGCCATGGCAGCAAAGGAAACCAGTTGAAAGGATTAAGGGACTATTTACAGAGTGTCCTGGGGTAGGAAAACAACAAGGGATGTGGAGTCACTTAGTCTAGTTTAAAAAGACGTGGGGAGGTAGCAGTGGAGGGCCACGTGAAGCATTACTTGGTCATGGGTGCAGCCCCTGCTTGAACTGCAGCAGAAATGGGAGTAGGGGGAGCAATGCCCTGATTTCTCTGTCTTCCCGTCCTCTGAAGTTCTGACCATGCTTCCCCTTGTCCAAAACCAATTAGAAGCCAGAGGACACGGGAGCCTGAATGATGTCATCAATTAGGGGTCAGTGACAAGGCTCGAGTTTTTCTGGGACATCTAACTAAGCTGTTGGAATAAAGTCCCACCTCTCACTATCAGGGTGGAGACCCTCCAGGCCTGAACTCAGAGGGGTGGTGGTGACTCACTCGAGACTCCTGTCTTGGTGGGCACTGTATGCCATCCTCTCTGCTTACTGAGTCCACTAAAAGTAGAGCTTCAGTGTTCGGCTGCCTTCAGTCAATCTATAAAGTGTCCAGGGCAGAAACAGGACTTAGCTAGAATGTTCTATCTCTACCTGATTACCCACTTCCTGTAATATTTGTATTAAAAATTTTGGAGGGAGATGGGAGGCCCTTACTATTTTGTTAGTCTTCAGTAGAAAGTTTGGGCAGGAGCTGGCAAGCCATGGCCCATGGGACAAATCCAGCCCAATACCTGTTTTTGTAAATAAAGTTTTATTGGAAAAAAACCCATGCCTATTTATTAGTATATTGTCTGTGACTCTATTCATGACACGATGACAGAGTTGGATGGTTGAGCTAGAGAAAGTAGGACCCACAAAGCCTTAATACTTACAATCTAGCCCTTTACAGAAAGAGTTTACTAAATTCTACTAAGCATGCCCATCATTGTCAGAAACCACCCATCCTTCCCACAAGAAAATTTAAAACATATATAATTCACAGTGTGAAGCATCTTCATACATACCATGTAATTAAATTTTAGTGGCAAAGTTGATTGAGTTGAGTTTCTTTTCCTTATTATTATAGATCTATCTAATGATGGTGATATTAATGAGATGTTCAGGGCTCAAACTGAAGTTAATTGGAAGGAAAATAAGTAGAAAGAAGTGGTGTAGATTACTGGAAAAAGCTAATCAAACTGCCATTGATAGAGATAAATGGAAAACTATAACTTTAAAGTGATTAAAAATATGATTAAGGGATTTAATTAATGTACACACAAATAAATATTAGGCTTATAATAATTTAAATCATGTTTTGATAATATCTAGCACCTACTATGTGGCTGATAAGTGCTAGGATTTTTATGTGCACTACCCCAATCAAGTTCCAATCTCTGTTGAGTTAATTATAATTCTTCTTATTTAACAGATGGGTAGACTGAGTTCCAGAAAGTTTAACCAATTTTATTGTGATCTCAAGTTTGCAGGTAACGGTCTTGGGATTTGCATCCTCTTTAGGGTAAAACCATCAGAAGGACCATCTGGGGCCATTTCATGTACTTCCTTTAGGCAACAGGATTGTGCAGCCCCAACAGGTTTTTTGTTCTATTATAAACACAGAAACAATCCCATCTCTGACTTTTTTTTTCTGTGGTGTACTGGAAAGAAAAAAATCAAATGGCAAAGGCAGAAATGTTTCCTTCTAAGAAACAGTAGGACAAATCTGATTGATTTGGGCTGAGGCATACCAACAATTCAACGGTCACCAGCTGAAATTACCTTTCCAACTGAGGCAGTTCAGCCTGGCCTGGAGCACTGTCGTCAGCCCACACCTGCTGCAGGAATCCTTCCCGGTGCTTCAGAAGCAATGCGAGTCTTTGAGGTATCTTATGACTCTGTTATGTATTTATTATGTTCATGAATATCAAAGAAGTGGAGGACAAGTTTGGAAGCTTCAAATAAACTACAGATAGGCTCTGGAAACTTCTAATTGCATTTTTTATAGGTTGTGTTTTATGTGTACTCTTTAAAACGTTTCTTCCCCATAAATTCCTAAGAGACTCTTCCTTAGCCTGAATTGAACAACTGGAAAGTTTTTGTCTCTTAAAATCCAATTGATGTTTAGGTTTCGGTGCCTTTCTAATGTCCTCAATTGCTTTCCAAGCAAGATATTTGTACTCAGGACTTCGTTTTGCTTTAATTTTGGCAAAGACTTGCCCCGAGTCTGAGGCCAAGAAGGAAATAATTTAGCCCCTAGAAAAACGACTTCATCTTTACTGGTAAGTCGCAGGAAGTGGGTTTGTTCTTGCAGAAAGTTTACAGGCTTCACTTTGGCAGCTGTGAATACTGCAATGGATTTAAAATGTTTTTGTTTTAAAAATACTTAACTGTAGAAACAAATGCATAATTAAATTCTAAATAATGTTATGCCAGTAGTGTGTTTACATATTGTAATTATCCTGAGGTGAAAGAGCCGATTAGGTTACTGAACCACTAGAATACAGCCGGTGTTAGAATGCTTCATCCTTTCCTTCCTGATTTTCTGCTCCACTCTCCCACTTTTTTACTTCTTAGTCTTGAAGAGAGAGAAATATAGGGGAAGAAACTGTAGTAAAGTCAGAGAGGCTGGTACTTTTTAGCAGCGGAAACCCAAGTCTTGGACATCACTGGAGAACCCGTTTGCTTGGAGATTCCAATATGTGATCTCCACATAATGTAACAGGAACGATTACTGAACGTTAAATCTATGTGTTTTTTAGAATGTGTCCTGTAACGAACATACAGTTAAGTGCATAAAGTCTTGTTTCACTCAGCTTGAAAACATTGAAAAATATTTTTCTGAGTTACCTTTACATTTCCTCTCTAGGACAAAGACAAAATAAGGGGACGGCCTAGAATAATGAAATGGCCTCTTAAGGGTGGAGAAAATGATTGGAACAAAAATATATCAGTACATTTCACTTTAAGTTTGCCTGCAATGATGGGTTCAGTTTCAAACCCTCTTCTGGTTCATTACTGTTCTGCCACACTCACACACACCTTTACCCAAAGGTTACTACTATCCCGAAGGTTCCACCATCATAGATTAATGTTGCCCATTTTGGAAAATTATACATGGAATCATGTAGTACATACTCTTTTATGTCTTTCTTCTTTCATCCATGAGATTCATCCATGTCATTGCATTTGGTTTTAGTATGTTCATTCTCACTGTGTGACTGTACTATACATTATTTCTTAATTTTAATGTTGAAGGATATTTGGCTTGCAAGTTTGCCTCTAAGGCATGTGAAGTGCTAGACAAAACGTTTTTTATTTTGTTTTGTTTTGTTTTTGCAAGGTCTCTGCCTATATAAATGATTTGAGTAAACATGAATTGTAACATTTATGGGCTTATATGAATATACTGATTTATCAATAAACATTTAGCATAATGGGGAGAGAAGAGGTACTTACATATTTGTTTATTGTCCAATCAGCAGTCATGAAGATTTTTTATAATGTCAGATATCTTCTTGATAAGGTCCAGGAACTATGTCTTAATGTTCTTTATTGTCACGTGTTTTATTCCTGGCTAATGTTTTTGTTCTTAGCACAAGGAAAAGTTAGCAACACTGTTGCTATCTGCAATGCCATGGCTCTTCAGAACCTGCTGATATTGAAATACTATAGATCTTCTTTCCCTAATACCTTTTTATTAAATGCTGGGTTACCTTATCACCCATGGTCTTTCATCACGTATTGTGTCATCTGTGAACATTGGCTTTCAAATGCCACTCTCAAAGATTGTTGCTTTACTTCATTGATTATGACCACACATGTAAGTCTTATCCATAGTATGCAGTAAAGTGTCAACAAGAACTCATTTTCTAGTCATGGTAAATTTACCATTTGGAATTTTATAGGATAAACATGGAAGGACACATCTTACAATTATGTCTTCTCTTATGGTCTTTTGACCATAATCACTATAATCCTATCTTTCAGTGTTGGGTTAAAACCCCTGCCTTGTACATCCACCCACCGTTGGGGATGATAGCCTAGGAGCCTGTCAACCTGTACAAACAACGTGGTTCCTGTTCGTATAAGGAATATCCTTGCCTTATTCGGCACAGATTAAGAACAATCAAGGGAAGCATCAAGAGGACCCATTGGCATTACAGAGCATCAGTCTGGATAGCCTGTGGAGGAGATAGGCATGACCAGCCCCGGAGGACTGGCTGATATGTGATACACGTTCTGTGGAGGGGGTAGAGGATTGTACTGCATGTTTGTGGTGGGATGTGTGCTGCCGGGTGCAATAGACTAGAAGTGGCACTGAGGTAAGAGCTGAGAGATACATGGGTCTACATAGGTGGTACAAGTGCAGAGGTTGCAGTGGACTGTTAGTAGCCCAGAGCCTGTGTGTATCATGTGCCACCCAAAATTAGTGTATTAGTATCATTCTGATGACTCAATCTCTTATGAATCTATAGAAAAAAAAATGCCTGCCAAGGAGTCTGGGACCTCCTTGGAGTATCTGATCAACCCTATGAATTGGGTAGAGTGTTAGAAAGCACCCAGGAGAGGGGAAACAGGGAACAGAACCCATGAGTCCTAGTTTGGGCTCAGACACCCCATGTGGATGGCGACACCAGCTCCAGCTGATCCTACCTACCAGAAAGAGACAGATAATTTCAAGGAAGTCACTCCAAAGCATGGGGTTCCTTGAGGCATTGCTAGGTACACCCCTGCTTGTCTAAGGACAATACTGTTGGGTTGTTGCTAGTTTTAACCATTACAAATAAAGCTGTTAGGAATATTCTTGGTGCACATATGAACTGATTTTTGCTAGCCCTATACCTAGGGTGGAATTGACTATAATTATTTAATTATAACTGAATATAACATGAATGTTCATGTTAGTAGATGCTGACAGTTTTCCAGAGGGTTTATATCAAGTCACACTCCCAGAAGCTTGGCAATATCAAACATTTGGTGAGGTCATTGTTTTTATTTATTTGTTTATTTATTTATTTGTTTATGTATTCATTCATTCATTCATTCATTCATTTAAAAGATTTTATTTATTTATTTGACAGAGAGAGAGCGCACACAAGCAGGGGGAGCTGCAGGCAAAGGGAGAGGGAGAAGCAGGCTCCCCGCTGAGCAGGGAGCCCAATGCAGGGCTCAATCCCAGCACCCTGGGATCATGACCTGAGGTGAAGGCAGACACCCAACCGAGCCACCCAGGCATCCCTATTGTTATTATTTAAAACAAAAAAGTTATCTATTCTCGAGGATTCAGTGGTACTTCATAATGGTTTTTATTCAGATTTTTCTGATGAATAATGATGTAGAGTACCTTTTCATACGCTTGTTGGCCTTGTTGATATTTTTGTTGATGATTTTTCTTTTTCAATTTTTCTACTGAGTCTTTTCAGTAGAAGAATGTCCTTTTTTCTTAGTGCTTTGTATAAGTCTTTCTTATTGATTTGTAGGAGATCTTGATATATATCCTTAATACTAGTCTTTTATTGGTATTTATATTGCATATATCTTTATCCTATGTAACATTTGCATTTTTATTTTCTTAGCGGTGCCTTTGAGTGACAGAACATTTTAATTTTAATGCAATCCAACTTATCAACATTTTCCTTATTCTTAGTGCATTTTTCTCCTTGAGAAATCTTCTTTTAACCCAGCAGTATAAATATACCCTCTTGTTTTCCTGCAGATGTTTTATTATTTTATTATTTTCATTATTCCAGTTGTTCTGGCAACAGTTATTGAAATGAACATTCTCCCCCCCTCCCCCCCCCCAGCACTGCACTGATGTATTTGTGGAAGAGCAAGTGAATGTGTGAGTATGATTCTGGAATCTCTGTTCCGTTACAATGGATCTTTTCCTTTCAACCTTTTGTCAGTACCAGAATGTTTTAATTAGGATAGTCACACAAGAAATCTTATTATCCGGTAGTGTATTCTCTCCAAATTTATTCTTTTTCTTAAATATTTCCTCAATTCTCTTGGTCTTTCTGACATCATTCATATCTTTATATCAGGATTCCATGTAGGATAATTTTTCTTATACTTGAAAACTTCCTTTAGTTTTTTTCTTTCTTTTTCTTATTTCCTGGCAGTAAATAAACTCAGATTTATTTGTCTAAAATGTCTGTACTGTGCCTTCACTTATGAAAGATACATTTGCTAGGTTTTGAATCCTAGATTGGCAGGGTCTTATTTTTAGATGGTTTCAAATTATTTTTAAGAAGTGTTTTTTTTGTTTTGTTTTTTGTTTTTTGTGGTGGTTTTTTGTTTTTGTTTTTTTTTTTTGGTCATTGTTTGCTCTCATTTCTGATGGAAAGTTAGCTGTGGATCTTATTATTAGTCCTTTTGAAGATAATTTTATTTCCCTCTCTGGGTGTTTTAAATTTTTTTTTTTTTTAATTTTAGAACAGCTTTAGACTAACAGAAAAGTTACAAAGTTAATACAGAGAGTTTCCATATTCCCTGTACCCAGTTTCCCCTATTATTAACATCTTACATATGGAATGTTGGTTACAATTCCTGTGCCAATATTGATACATTATTAATTAAGGTGCATACTTTAGTTACCTTTTCTTATTAAACCTGTGTATTAAATTCTTACTCTTCATTTGTGGTTATATTCTCTGGTGAAATTTTCCATTTTACCTCCGTTTTCTTGACATTTAAATCATAGTTATTTTAAAACCTCTAATATCTCCAATATCTGTTCTACCAGTGGCTCTGTTTTATGTTTTTGTTTTGTTTGTGATCATGTGGTCTTCAATCCTGGTATGTCTTTTGATTGCATGCTGGACATTGTGTATGAGCACTTAGTTTGGTTTTCTTTTCATAGGCAAATAAAAGAAGGACCAGTTATCTTACTAGAGTCAAGGCTTTGTTTCAGTCTTTCATAGGGCAGTTTGTCCTTTTTTTTTTTTTTTTAATGGGGTAACCTTTTAGGGTCTCATCTGAAATTTTGGATTCTTCACTGGAAGAACCTTCATCTTGGCAGGTCCTGAGCCCTAACTTTGTCTTTCCAGCACCAAAAAACATCAGATATTTTTGCTCATCATTTTAGCCTCTCAGGCTTACTTCCCATTGTCTTCTTGGTGACTTGCATATGCAGCTTAGGTGTCAGCTAATATTTCATGGGGAAATTGCCCGTAGAATTTTCTAACTCACTTTTGTGTAGTTCCTTCCTCTCTGTGATCTTGGCCCTGCAAATCTGGGCATCTCCAAATTCTAACTTCTCTCACCGGCCTGATAGAACTGCCTGTAGCTCCAGATTGCTCTCTGCTTCTCTTTCTTGTGCTACAAATTGGTAAATGCCTCAGGGAAAAGGCAGAGGCAAATGTGAGTCTTACGTCAGTGAGCTTACTTTTTGTCTATGGTATCGATCTTTCAAGTCCTGTCTTCTTTGGATGATTTATGATGCCTTCAAATATTCATTCATTCATTCATTCATTCATTCATTCATTTTGGTGTTTATTCAAAGCAAATCTGCTTTTATTGTTGATATGAAAGGGAGAGTTAATCTGATGCATGACATTCCGTCATGTCAGAGGTGGAATGAAGTCATAGTTACTCTTAAGATAATCCTTTGACCATGACATATGAGGGAGTTTCATTGCTCCCAGTTAGTATCTAGTTCTAACTTTTCTCCATCTTTTTGGCCCCTCTATTCTGATCCCTTCTCTCTTTCTTTCCTCTAGCTTTCTTTTTTTCCTTTTTGTCAATAACAAATTCCTCCACTTATCATATGTAGAATACTGCTGCTCTTTTTTGTTCGTTCCTTTGTTTGTGTTGTTTTTGAAGCCTTGAACTCTGTTGTCACCTTAACTGGCAGGATCCATTGTCCACCCCAAGCTTTTAACTTCCATGTGAGGGCAGTTCCTACTTTAAGAAGAACTCTAATTTGGTTGTTGGAAAATTCTCCCCCTACTCCTATGAAATTTCTACAAATGTTTTTGCATATAAATGTTTTTATATAAATATTGCCTAGTTTCAAAGAGAAATTGAAGGGGCTCGACAGAAGGAAGTCAAAGTCCTTAAGCCTAAAATGTATATTTTGTATTCATTTTGCTCTTAATTTGAAGAGTATAGTTTCATGTATGTATTCCATGATAGAGACACTTTAAAACTTCAAACCTGACTTGAAACTTCTTAAAATTAAAGGAGATTTATTTATTTACTTACTTTTTTAAAATTTAAATTGACTTCTAAATGAAGCATTGATATTATGAATATTGCTTTGTTAAGCCCAAGTTCCCTTCCCCTTTTATTTTCTTAGGCTAATGTTCTGGATTCACTTAGAAAACTTATCATTTGAACAGATTCTCAATGTGTATATGCTGTTCACTCATTCAACAAATATTTTTTTGAATGCTAACTCAGTGACATGCTCTGTGTTTTGTGCTAGGCATACAATGGTGAGCAAAACATACATGATCTCTGTCCCCATGGATCCTACTGTTCTGTGGGGAGGAAAAGATATTAATAAAATGACGTAAAAATGCAACTACAAACTACAAACTGGAAATTGTTGAAAAGTAAATGTGCAGCCTCTGTGAGAGCAGAGAAGGATCACATCTTGGCTGGCAGTTGCTAAACAAAGCCTTGTTATATTGAAATTTTACCCAAGATTACATGTAATTTCTGTCATTACCCTGAATAATCAAGCAAGGTGAATGATTTTGTTACAACTGGAGTAAAAGCTTTTCTTTTTTCTGAATGTAGCATAAAATTTCGAATCATCACGAGATCATCACATTAATAAAATTTCAGTGTATAGGAGGCATGCCACAAGCCTACATATTGTATGGCTAGGATGTCCTTTATTTAATGTATCACTCTACTTAATGGCATAGGTGGGTGGCACAGGGGTAGAGAAAAAGAGAGTTCTTTGTTGCATAGTACTAAGTAAATTTGGATAGTCAGTATATTATTTTAAAATTTCATTTATGCTTCTAGCTGGTGTTGATGGGTGGAAAGAAGGATGTGCTAATATTTTCCAGGGCAAATCATGTTTACTCCCGGTCTTTGAGCATAAACTTCAACATATATGCAAAAATGATGAAAGTTGAATACCTCAGAAGAGAATACCTGCCAGACACTATTGTCACTTGAAATGCTGCTAATTTTGTTCTTGCAGCTTTGCCAAGGAAACACTATGAACAAAGGGATGGAGGCATGAATGTGTGTAGTATTCTCGGGGAATGGCAAGCACAACAGTGAGTACAGAGACAGGGAGAAGGGAGTGGAAAAAATAGAGTGTACCCAGATTATAGGTTGAGGGGTGTCTTGCTAAGAATCTGTAGTTATTAGGGGAACCACTGAAATGGGCATGTGTATGGCAGGGAAGATATCTATTATTTGGTAAGATTGCTTTGAGAAACCTGAGAAAGTGGATTGAAAAGAGGAGAGCTGTGCCACCAGGAGCCGGTAATGTCTGGTAAGGGGTGTTGCTCAGGAGTCTCCGAAACATCACCTCTGATTAAAGATAATCTCTGGTTTTTGTTGTTGTTTCATTTGTTTGCTTTTTAGATTTGGAAAAAACGCAACGACTTTTAGTGAATCTGATAGGATTGTGAGATACTAATTCACAACAATTGATCTGCATTTAATAATTTGGGGTTCCTTAGGTGACTTTCGTACCACTTTAAGCATTCATTATATGTTCTGACTTTTTGCTTTTGACTCTCTCAAACCGTGCTGCCCACAGTTGAAGAATACATTAATGTAAATATGCAAGGAAATCCTCATCTTTATCATTTGCTCCTGAGCCTTGGACAGTTCTGATGTAAATCATTTTAGAAGCCTCCCTAATTAAAATGGAAACCCATTGTGTCAGTTTGTCTGAAGGAACTAGAGTGATGTACATTTGAATGTTTGTTTGAATATAGCTTTTAGGCTATTGACAGAAATTTGAGAAGGAGGCCAAGTTTAGCAGCATGGGCCCAGAAAAAGACCAAAGCCAGGCATGAATATTTACTGACAGGCAGTTAAGCAAAACAGCCACTCTGCTGTTTGTCTTTTCACTGTCCTGGATATTTGCTTCTTATTAATCTTTTAGGATGTATTCTTCCTTTGCTGAATCCATTATTAAACAGAGAACAGACATTGTGTTAGCATTGTTTGTTCTTGCTCAGGCTGATGGAGAAAAAATATGTTGGAGGTAGTTAAAAGAAGTTGTATTACTTTTCTAATTATGTGCATTTACAAACAGTACAAGATTTCTAATAAGACACACCCTATATTCTTAGTTGTTTTTAGGTGGGGAAAATGTATATCTTAACACTAGATTGTGGAGAATAATCTCACAAATTCTTTAAAATCTGCCGCCTACTCCCTGGGAGTTTTAATAGAATTATAAAAGCTATTACGCTGTTGAGTTTTTGTGATAAAAAAAAAAAAAGTAGACTGGATTTTGTATTTCATGGGTCAGCTAAGGATTGCTATTCTAGGATGATTTTGCCGTATTTTTCTGCAGTATTATTGTCCTATAGTAATGAAAAATTATATTGTTTTATTAAAATTAGGTATCTGTGTATCTGTAATTTTCTTTCTTTTAACAATCTTGCAGTTTAGAGGTAAAATAGCTGAGGCCCAGAGAGTTCAAGTAACCTGCCCAATATCAACTAACTGAATAAAGACATTGATATTCAAGTTTAAGTCTGTCTCCAAAGATCCTGTTTTTTCTAATACACCCTGCTGTTTTTTCACAGAGATAGATGTCACACCAAATTATTTTTCTTCTACTAAGGGGAGGAGGATGAGGCTTGGAGGAGTTGTGTCTTGACAATATGAAGCAATATGACTTCGTTGTAATAAAAAATGGCAGCCAGTCTTTCGGTGGCTTGCTCATTAGTGTCTCAGAATAAAGAACTTAGTTCTGATAATGGCAAATTCTTGGCAACTAACAAAAAGAAGCAAAATACAAACATTTTGAAGTAGTCTTCTTCTGATACCTCTATCTGAGAAATTTATAGTTTCATCTTTTTGTTTTCCCAAAGTGTCGGTTTCAGGAAAACCAAATCTCCACTTCAGTTGACCTGAAGGGGTTGTGTGAAGCCTTGTCACTTACTGCCTGATGAATGATGTCATGGTGAGTGGCATGTACAAGGATGGAGTCAGTGATCTCAAACTTTCCAAAGCTTGATTTGTATTTTAAGAATGTCTATGTCTAGCCAGAAGGAAAGATACATTCAGTGGCAAAGAAGCAAATTTTGGCATTTTAAAAACCCCATATTGTTAAATTGTGCAATTGAAACTATATCAGGGATTAACAAACTATAGCCATTCAGATGGAATCTCCATCATTTGAGACTTGTTTTTGCATGGCTCCCTAAGTTAAGAGTGGTTTTTACATTTTTAAAGGGTTGCAAATCAACCAACCAAGGAACGAGAACGAACAAACAAACTCAAAAAGAGCACCATAGGTGCTCCACAAAGCCTAAAATATTTACTATTTATTTCTAAGAAAAACTTGTCTATCCCTAAACTATATAATGAAAGTTAAGATATCCAAACATATACCAATTGTATTCCATGCAGCTAGCCTTAGAGAAACAATAGATTTGTGCTTGAATCCTATTTACTGCTTGTGTGAACTTGGGTGGAATATACAATGTTCTTGAGGCACTCTTACCCATTCTTGAAATAGGTATAATATTATCTGTGTCATAGTGTAGTCAGAAAGATTCTGTATGTGAAGAAAGTTTTAAGTGTCAAAGCAGATTGCAAAGTAGAATGTAGAGTATAATTTCATCTTTGTAAAAACATGTTTATTTTTACGATTGTATTCACATGAAAAATGCTGGGAACATAGACACTGAATTGTTAACAGTGGCAAATGCTGGAGAGTGAGAATAAAATAAAGATGTTTACTCTATTTTATTTAGTTCTGTATTAAATTTTTAAAAGGCACTACTTTGTTAATTATAGATTAAAATAATTCAGCTTTTGGTGTACAATAGGGATAGGCTAAGTGTTGATCCTTCCTTGTTCCTTAAAGAAGGGTAAAAGATTCTCCTGATGGCTGATTCTAATTTGTGGATTAGAACAGCATTACGGAAAAGTCTTAAGTCTAAGACTAGGATAGCTGAGCTCAGATTTTTTAGGAGAATAAACATATATGTGTTTTTAAAAGGTACTTTATCATTTAGCAGTTTGTAATGTCTTGGCTTCTGAAAGGAAAATCAGATTCAATACTTCATTTCAAGTTTTAGCCTCTATATGGCTGGACAGGGCATCCTCAAATAGGATGGCATCCTCTCCACATCTCAGTTGGGGGAAAATTCCAGCAATAATATGTCCTTCTGGACTTTCTTTTATCTCTGAAGTCAAATTCATGGGAAGCTCAGCCTAACCTCAGTAGACCCAACACTTCTGTTATTATAGACTGTTACTATGACTGAAATTATTTCTGTAATTAATAAGATATAAAATACATAATTAGCCACCTTCTCCTTCCATTATAGCCCAACTGGGGCTCCATCAGGTCTGTAAAAATTTCAGATTCTCTAAGGCGGTAGGCAGTGCTGTTTGTCGTGGTTTGGCTTTGTCCAGATATATAATGTAAATTGAAAGAGCCCAATTTTATTTGAAGTTGAGGAAACATGCCCATCAGCATCATTCCTAAATTCTGTGACTTTTTACTAATGCTGCTTTGATTGGTGAAGTTCCAAGACATTCAAAATCTCCCTCATTCAATATATCCCGACATCCTTGTGGCCCCACATGCTGTGAAATCCTGGGTAAGGTCAGTTGAGCAGGCTCTCACCAAGACTGATGGTTACCCTTGTCCTCTGTAACTGCAATGCTCTTTTGCTGTTTGCACAAGGCACAGGCCCTGCTTATCATTCCCTATAAATGCCACTCTTTCAGGACCAGTTTACCTGCCTCAGATTCCTCTCATACCTGTAATTCTGATTCAGCCTCACACTTGATCTTCCTGAGGTGTGGGTCATCCCACTCTCTCCATTATCTCTGGGAGTACCATTATTCATTTTTTAACCTATTTGGAAAAGGCTTTCTTTCTTGGAGATGTTTCTTTTCCAGGATACAATGCAGTTGATTTAATTTTATTACTCAGCTCTCTTGAGTAGGATTGTGTCAATGGGGTGACTCTCTCCTGTCAAAGGGATAAAGACAGTCTGGAGAGGGGGAAGGGAGATAGGTTTGATTTAAGTTCAGGTATCATTTTACTTTGCTTCCACTCAAGACCCTACCAAGGCCTAAAGAATCTCATTCCTCACCTCTCGGTGGCTGTCCCTCAGAATGCTATATTGTCTTCCTGAATCTGACCCACCACCATTGCTACCCTTTCTCAGCCAGACCTTCAGTCATATCTCTGGTCTAAAACTACAAACAAGGTGTGGGCCTCTCCTGTAGGAACTTTGTTTCTCAGGAAAACTTTGGGAAAGATCTAGTTGTCTGAGAGAGTTCCTCTCTGTATTCTATGACATTTAAAAACTATATTTATTTATTGATAGTGAGAGTGTGCACTGAGTGGTGGGGAGCAGGGGAAAAAGCAGACAGAGAGAGAATCTCAAGCAGACTGTGCTGAGCTCAGAACCTGACGTGCGGCTTGATCTCATGACCCTGAGATCATGACCTGAGCTGCAATCAAAGGTTGGAACACTTAACTGACTGAGCCTCCCAGGCACCCCTATGACTTCTTCTTCTTTTTTTCTTTTTAAAGTCTTTAAAAGTTTTTTAAAAATTTGTTATAGAATACTTTGCTTTACTAAACACTGCAAAAGGTAGTACAGACTTCTCATATACTCCTTGTCCAGTTTTCCCTATTGTTAATATTTTACATTACTACAGTACATTTGTCACAACTAAGGAACCAACATTGGTATATTTCTATTAACTAAACTCAATACTTTATTGGATTTCACTAGTTTTGTGACTCCTAAGGAGATAGTTTTGCCAAAACACAATAAATATATGGGGTAGTGTTGCCTGTTATATTTGGTATTCAGCTCTGTTCCTTTCTTTTTTATTATTATTATTATTTATTTTTATTTTAAAGGGAGAGAGAGGTTGTGTGCCTACACCAGCGTGAACAGGGGGAGGGGCAGAGGGAGAGAGAGAATCTCAAGCAGACTGCCCACTGAGTGTGGAGCCTGAATGGGGAATGGAGGCTGGATCCCATGATCCTGAGATCGTGACCTAAGCTGAAACCAAGAGTCTGACATTTAACCGACTGAGCCACTCAGGTGCCCCCCAGCTCTGTTCCTTTCTAGGTAACTTGGGGTGATGAGTTGCTTGGTTGAAAATTAATTGCATCTTTCTCTAGGTGTGTCCTGATCAAATGATTTGAAAGGGGTGCCACGAGAGACAAACATTTTTTCACACAGCAATTCTTTGCATTTTCAGAACTCCAAAGTAAGAGGACAGGTTAGGGTAATCTGAGTTTTTCTTCTTTTAGTGAAACCTTTTGCTGAGAAATAGCGGGCTGAGGCAGCTGCCCACGTGACTGTCCCTGCCCTGGGGCTTTATGGGAGTGATGCTGACCTCAGGCAAAACTGTAGTGACTGGGATAGCCGGAGGGGCTAGGTAAGGCTTACAAATGGGTAAAGAGCAAAAATCATTAGGATTTTTGGAGAAAACAGAATGAAGTGAAACCAGGATCAACTTAAAAACATACAAAACTATTAAAGTGCCCAAAGGGATTTGGATCAGTGGTCATAGAAAATCTTGTATGTTTACTGTACCTCCTTTAAG
Source organism: Ursus arctos (assembly GCF_023065955.2). NCBI lineage: Eukaryota > Metazoa > Chordata > Mammalia > Carnivora > Ursidae > Ursus > Ursus arctos. Next base: position 17,095,689 of record NW_026622852.1, read on the forward strand.
TGTAAAATCCATCTCTGTAAATGTTCTGAAGATGCTGTGTGTGTGTGTGTGTGTGTGTGTGTGTTTGAGCTGGCAGGATGACATTCATTGAGTAAATAAATATTGAACAGCTAGCTCCCCGTGGACTAGGCACTGGGATAGTTACTGGTGATACTGAATAAAGAAGGCTGTTCTTGCCTTCAAGAAGCTTATGGTCTGGCTGGTGGTGAGCTTACACATGTATAATGTAGCAGCTTTTCTTTTTAACTAATTCTCTTCCTTCAATTTGTACTTTGTTTTATCTGGCATGGCAGGAGATGTCCAGCTATTGGCAATATAAGCAGTTGTCCTAAATTTGTCATTATCTGTTAAGAGAGAAATATAAAGACAAATTATCACCTTCATTAACAAATATTAAGTTCTTGCTACCTATAGCACTTCTGGCAGCCATTAGGCCACCCCCCCAAAAAAAACCAACCCCGATATAAAACATACTCTATCCCTTTATTACCCACTGTATTGTTCTATAAAGAAAAACAATGATGCAAGGTAGCCTTAGTTCATTTCAAAGGATGTTACAGATTTCAGTTCTCAGGGAGATTAGGAAAGGATGCAGTCACTCCTACCTGGAACCGGAGGTGAGACTTCATGGAGGAAATCTTCAGATTATGCCCAGAAATAAAACCTTATATATGCACAGGGTATTTGAGGGTTGAACTAGACCAGCCAAATTTATTAAACACCACTCCCTTTTCTTTGGTGTTGCTCATTTCCTCACCTTTGTGTGCCAAGATGACTGACTGATTAGGGTGAACCATCATTCATTTCTCATTAGCTGAATTAGGAGAAAGGGTTAAGACAGATTAAGATAGGCAGCAGCAGGTCATGCTACCCCGAGAGTTAATTAAACATAACACAGCAAGTGTGCAAATTATCCTGCTTTCTTCATTTCTCTGGGTTCCAGTGCAGGCCTTGAAATCCTCTATACCAGTGATTAACTAGCTGGTTATCTGGATATTGTGCCACAATACAGAATTTTGGCCTGGAGTCCTAGTTCATGGTAGAAATGAACACTTACTTTGTGCTTTTTCTTGATGTCTCCCAATGTTGCTTTACCCATAGGATATAATTGGAGAATTTCTGTCATAATTCTGACATAATATTCTAAGTTTAGTTTTCTAACAGTCTTTGTCACATGCATTTTTATTTTTAAAATATAAATGGCACATGCTTTATTATGCCATAGTTATATATATGTGTATGTGTGTATGTATATAATTTTCCACCCCCTAAAGAGGTGAATTCTTTAAAGGAAATGAAAATAAAAATTTCATAGGGTGTAGGGCAGAGCAAACGCTCATCACAGACTTATCTGACAAGTCTCTTTCAAGAGCCTGTCCACAGATTGAAGATTCACTCTTTGCTCAATTTGCATCCTTGGCCCAATAAATGTTTTATGACCTCCCTCTATGAGCACTCACAGCCAGAAGGAGGTAATGCAAAATTGATCTGTATATTAAAACTGCTGAGCCAAGCGGGCTTGCTCCTGGAATTACACTGATTATGTGTATGTGTGAGTCAACAGGCCCTATTGAGACACCATGGTATTTGAAAAGACACCCATCAGCTGCATTTTTCATACACACAGTTTCTTCTTTTCCTCCCCCTCTTAACCCTCTGGACCAACTCTTATATTCACATTTTTAACTCCCTTTGGGCTCATGAATAGCAATAAGTGTTTTCAGAAAAGAAGATGCTTCACCATTATGCTCAGCAGTCTATTATTTCTAGAGTACAAGGAAGGACATGGACCTTTGAATCAAACACACAGATGTTGGAATCCCAGCTTTAACATTTATTTGCTATGAGGATTTGGGCACATTATTATATCTCTCTGGGCCTCATATTGCTATTTTAAAGTAGAAATAATAACATCCACCTGCCTGAATTGTTGCAAATATAACCGGTATACCCAGGCTTTGGCTGTGTGTGAATATAAAATGAGGTCCATTTCCTTTAATATCCATGTTATGATGGTGGAGTTAAAGCTGGCATGATAGATCCCCTTGAAGCATGCCCTAATTAGCTTCTGGAAATGACACCAGGTTCTCTTTTACATGGGCTAAGAACAAATTCATTCAGGTTTTTCATTCTGTCCTTTTTTTGGCAAGCTCTCAAGATATTCATTTATGTAACAACTATTTCTATTGATAGCTATTTTGTGCTAGGAAATTTTCAGCACATGGGTTATTGGTGAACAGGATGGACACGGTCCTTTTTCCATGAAACTTATAGATTGTGGCAGGTGGGGGGGTGAGGGAGTCAGACCAACTAGATAAAATAATTATAGATAAGGATAAATACTTTGAAGGAAATAAGACAGAGCAATCCTGTAGAAATTGAGTAGCAAGGTGGTTTAAGGGAGCAACATTAGAGATGGTAGGACTGTTTTCTAAGGAGTTGACATGTGAGTTAAGACCTAGATGGTGAGATGGAGCCTACTAAGTGAAGATCAGAAGGGGAGGAAGAACATTCCATATTGAAAGAGGAACAAAGGCAAAGTTTTGAGAAAGAGCCACCGAGTTAGAGCAACTGAGGGAAGAGGAATATTATTCTGGTCACCAATTCTGACATGTGGGTTTCTTCCCCCATCACCACACAATTCTTTGACACCAGCTGAGTGTCTTATAATTCAACTCAACTCTGACACTATCTACGTGTGAGATAACATCAGATTCCACAGCTTAAGGGTTTGGTCCCACAATACTCAACACTCCCCCACCTGACCTGGCACTTCAGATGCAGGTTGTTACCTCTGCTTCTGATTGACTGGCTGCTGTAAATCAGATGTTCCCATGACCCCCTCCTTTGGTTTGACTAATTGCTAGAAGAGCTTAACAGAACTCAGGAAACCAGTTTACTCACTAGATTACTGGTTTATTATGAAGGATGTCAAAGGATACAAATCAACCACCAGATGAAGAGATACATAGGGTAAGGTATGGGAAAAGAGCACAGAAATCTGTGCCCTCTCCTTGCACACCACTCTTTCTGGATCTCCATGTGCTCACTAATGAGGAAGCTCTCCGAGCCCTGTCCTTTTAGGTTTTTATGAAGGCTTCATTATATAGGCATGATTGATTAAATCATTGGCAATGGTAATTGATTCAACCTCCAGCCCCTTCTCCCTTTTCAGGGAAGTCAGGTGAGTGGGACTGAAAGTTCCAACCCTCTAATCACATGGTTTGTTCCTCTGGTGACCAGCCCCCATCCTTAGTTGACCTAGAGGCTTTCCAAAAGGCACCTCATTAACATCAAAAGACCCCCTTTGTCTTCTCATTGTTTATGAAATTCTGAGGGTTCTAGGAGCTCTGTGCCAGAAATGGAGGTGAAGACCAAATATATATTTCATTTTATAAATCACAAGGAGTATAAATAAAACAGCAAGAAACGGATAAGGTGGTACAAGGTGAGTCTGAGAATTGTGCAGGAGCCTGATAATGTTTGGCCCTTCAGGGCATCAAGGGCAATTAGAATGACTGAAACATATGGGCATGTTTTAAGCAGGTAAACCACATGAACTAATTTACTTTTAAAAAAGACAATTCTGGCTGCTGGCTGTGTAAGAATATGAGTACAACAGTGGAAATAGGGAAAATATTTTGGCTATTATTGTAGGCCAGATAAGAAAAGATGTAGGCTGGTTTTGTTTAAGGGGATAGAAGTGGAGAGGAAGAGATGTGAAAGATTTGAGATCTACTTTGACATAGAACTAATATGACTTGTTGAAGGGTTGGGTGAAAGGGCAAAGAGAATTCAGATATGATACCTAGGTTTAGTTATTTAGTAGTATTTATGTTAGTCATATTATTTATTTAGTAGTAGTATTTTCCTGGTTATTTAGTAGTATTTACTCACATGAGGAAGGGATAAAATGTTGTTGGCAATGGCCGGGTGGTATAGTACAGAGCATGAGTTCTGTTTCTTATAAGCTGTGCCTAGTCTTATTATTGAAGATGTCAAGTACTCAGATGCACAGTCTGAAATTCAAGGCTTAGAGAGGATGGGGGATTTAAATTGGAGAGTTATGAAAATATATATGGTATTTAGAGCAATGGATGTACATGAGTTATTGGGGAATATGAACGGGAGATAAAGGAAAAGTTATAGGATCAATCCCTAGAATACTCTAACTAATTTAGAAGTTGGCTATAGAAGAGAAAAAAGTAAAGAATATTGAGAGAGAGAATCAATGAAGTTGGAAGAAAATGAAATAATGTATGATGTTCTGGAATTCAAGAAAAAAGGTTTTTAGAAAGGTTAGAGTGTTTGAATGTACTGCTTAGAAGTGAAGCAAGAGGAGACAGAGAAGGAATTACAAAATTTTGCAGCATGGAGATCACTGACAAGATCCTGATGGGGTGTTTCATTGGAGTCATTGATGTATAGAGAGTAAAAGCCCACATGAAGTGAGTTGAAGATAAGGTAGAGCTAAAGAAGTAGATATAGACATGAATTTTGTGGGAAGTAAGAAAAGGAGATACTCTTTGGCAGGAAACGAAAGGTCCAGAAAGTTTTTTGGGTTTGTTTGCTTGTTTTTTCCAAATGTCAGATCCAGAACCTGTGTATTTGCCAATGTTAATAACCCTTAGAGAAGAATAAATTCATGGTCTTGGAGAGAGGGGGATTCATTGCCAGAGTGAAATCTTTGAGAGAGCAAGAGAGGATGTCTATAGAACGCGGGTGCTTTGCCTGGCATTTGTTAAATAGGGATTGGTGTTCCATTGTAGGAGAAGAGAAAGCAGAGGCTGTAGGTTCATTTCGTGGGAAATTGAAGGCAATTCCATCTGATTATTTCCATTATCTCAGTGGCGTATAAGATAAAGTTATTATTTAAGAGTGAGCAGGGAGGAAGAGGGATTCTGGAGAGATTGGGGAGAGAAGAGAAGATGTGAAGTAGTCTCTGAGGTGAAAGGGAATGTCAGCCTTTAAGGAAATGGTCTAGTTTTCCTGGGTAGGCTTCGGTATCCTTGGAAAAGGAAATGAATTTAAAGTAAGACCTATTAGTAAGGTGGGGCGCCTCTGCTCCTGCAAGGCCTCTTGAAAATGCTACTCAATACACAAAGCTCTACTGCCACTTTTGTTCTGGGAGGTGCTCTGTGAGGGACTAGTCCTTTTGGGACCCCGTTCCAAACATAAAAGGAGCACGCACAGAGCAAGATTAGGTTACAAGTTTTCACAAAGTTTTGGCTCTGGTAGAAGGAAGCAATGATGGTATGAATTTAAAAGTATTCTTTAATATAGCTACTCTTGCAGTTCAGAGGAGCATTTCCCAGGAAGATCTGGTGAGTATTTTGATGTGTTTTGATGCCTATAAATCAACTGGCTGCAATGCAGGTAGTAAGGACCAGTTTACCCTCTCCAAAGAGAGTGCCCTTGAGAGTGACTGTTCTATGTCCAAAAACCACATATTCCAAGGAGATGAAAATACTCCATGCTCATCCTGGCCTGAGGTTAGTCTTCCAACTCTCCATTTTCTGTCCCCAGAATTTTCCTCTTCCCAGGTTGACTGACAGTAGTAGTATCACATCACATTTGAAGAAAGTCTGTCTTAACCAAAATGGATGTAGTCTTGCTTAATGGCCTGAATGAGATAATAATATTAATGCATTTGGATTTTTCTCTCTAAATGACATCAGTGGTGAGTCCGATCACATACTTTTTAAGTCAACTAATAGTAGCTCAAAGGGAAAACCATGTCTGTATGCTTTTCTATAGTTTTCTCTATCTCAGCTTCACAATTCCTATTTCGGCTACTCAAGAACATACACAATTCCAATGAGTGATAGTATTTTTTTAATCTACACACAATGCAGGGATACAGTTTGCAGAAACACAGTTTTTATGCAGGGCAATTTACATTGCCAAATAGAATTCATGGCAGTGAATATTTTACATTTTTTCCCTAAAGAAAATATGTATGTGCTGGTTTTATGTTTGCAGAATTATGGCTCATTCAATAGGTTCTCCCCCACCCTCCAATCACAATAAATGGTTTCTGTTTCTTTCCATAAAGAAGAATTGATGTCTCTTCGTACATTGATGGATAACCCCAGTAACTTTTAAATAGCAATTTTCTGAGGTCTCAAAAATGTTTAGGGTTGAGTTGCAGTCTAAGGGCCATGCTAAATGAATTTTAAAGATCACATATTAATGTGGCTAGCACATACCTACAAAATAACAGGGGCCCTATCTTACAGATTTTAAGTTATATCCAAGAAGATATAAACCTTTGTTATAAGTTAATCATATAGTGTTATGGTACCTAGATCATAGGTAGATACTTAGAGAACATGTAGATTCTTTCACCTATAATAATCATTGTTACTTTCAGAATACAAAAATAAATGATCATATATTACTATTAGAACAATGCCTAAATTTGTATTATATCCTGCATTTCTGCTACTTGACTGACTCTTCTTCAGATGCTTATTACCCCAATTTATTAAAAATTGGCATTTGGTATAAGATGGATTTGTCTCAAAGCTTACTCAGTGGATCTAGTTATCAAAATAATTTAACTTCTGGAATATATTAAAATAATTAATTATAATAGGAAATTTTTATTATGCAACTTTATTAAAAGATATATTGTTGGCCATAATGAGAATCCAATTTAGTGAAAAGTTTCCACTGGTGGGGTCAAAGAAAGAGTGAGAGAAAAAGAGATTTACAATAAATGACAGCGAGAAAATAAAGCACTAGAGTATGTCCATATAAGTTAGCAACTATAATCATAGAAAAAGAAAAAAAAAGGAAGATGTCTTTAATGACTGGAAACAAAAGGTAATTGCAAGTAATGCACCAAACTCAAGGCTGCTGCATAAAGAACACTGTGAAGCAGAAAATGTTGGCCTATTGTGGAAAACATCAATATTTCTGATACTCCTTCATTCCTTCATTTAATCCTGTATACATCAATCCTTGCATCATATTTAGATGAGAAGTTGATGTCTAAGTTCTGAAAAAAGGTAATGAAATACACTTATATCTGGTTATATGTCTTTCTCTTTAGAGACATTGGTGTACTTGATTGGTAATCACAAGTAATTCTACCACTTTACGAAAGATGGAGGCTGCAAAACTATAAAACTCCTAGTAGATAATATAGAAGAAAATCTAGGGGAACCTGGGTGGCTCTGTCAGTTAAGTGTATGGTTTGCCTCAGGTCATGATCCTGGGACCTGGGATGAAGCACTGTGTTGGGCTTCCTGCTCAGCGGGGAGTCTGTTTCTCCCTTGCCTCTGACTCTCCCCCTTCTCTCTCTCTCCACTCACTCTCAAATAAATAACATCTTTAAAAAAATTCTAGATGACTTTGGGTATGGTGATGCCATTTTGATATAACACTAAAGATATGATCCATGAAAGAAATAATTGATAAACTTGAGTTTATTAAAATTACAAACTCCTGCTCTGCAAAAGACAATACCAAGAGAATCTGAAGACAAATTACAGACTGGAAAATATATTTGCAAAAGACACATCTGATAAAGGACTATGAACTAAAATATACAAAGAGCTTTTAAAACTCAATAATAAGAAAACAAATAATCCAATTAAAAAATTTGCCAAAGATCTTAATAGACACCTCACCAAAAAAGAGACACGAATGGCAAATTAGCACGTGAAAAGATGCTCCACACCATATACTTCAGGGAAATGCAAACAAAACAATAATGAGATACCACTACACACCTATTAGAATGGCCAAAAGTCAGAACACTCACACCAAACGCTGACAAGGAGGCAGAGCAACATGAACTCTCATTTATTGCTGGTAGGAATGCAAAATGGTACAGCCGCTTTGAAAGACAGTTTGGCAGTTTCTTAAAAAAACTAAACATATTATTACCATATGATCCAGCAATAGTGCTCCTTGGTATTTACCCAAAGGAGTTGAAAATTTATGTCTACACAAAAACCTGCATGTAAGCATTTATGGCAGCTTTATATATAATTAAATTGTGGAAGAGACCAAGATGTCCTTCAGTAATTGAATGAAGAAATAAACTGGTACATCCAGACAATGGACTATTACTCAGTGCGAAAAAGAAATGAGCTATCAAGCCATGAAAAGACATTGAGGAAACTTAAATGAATATTATTAAATGAAAGAAGTCAATCTGAAAAGGCTACACACTGTATAATTCCAACTATTTGACATTTTGGGAAAGACAAAACTATGAAGACAATAAAAATATTAGTGGTTGGCAGGAATTTGGGGATGAAGGGAGATGAATACAAAGAGTACAGAGGAATTTTTAGGGCGGTGAAAATATTCTGATATTATAATGATGGATATATGTCATTATAGTTTTCTTTAAACCTATAGAATGTACAACACTAAGAATAAAACCCAAGGTAAACCATGGACTTTGAGTGATTATGATGTGTTGATGTAGGTCCATCTTTGGTTAAAAAAAATAAATGTGCCATTTTGTTGAGTGATATTGATAATGGGGAGGCCATGCATGTGTGGAGGCAGGGTTAGTGAGAAATCTCTGTATCTTCCTCTCAGTTTTGTTGTAAACCTAGAACTGCTCTAAAATATCAGATCTTAAAAAAAATCAGACCCTCAACACCAAAAGTCCATGTTATCTTTGTTCTACTTGGCTAATATGGCTGCTGTGAAATGGAGATGTGCTGACTCGAAGTGTAAAACACATACTAGATTTTGAAGTGTTAGCAATAATAATAAAATATATAAAATATCCCAATTTTTATGTTGATTATATGTTGAAATGGTATTATTTTGGATATACTGGGTTAAATAAAATACATTATTAAAATTAATTTCACTAGTTTCTTTTGCTTTCTTTCAATGTATCTAATAGAAATTTAAAATGATAAGTGCAACTTAAATTATATTTAAAGATAGTACTGCTTTAGACCATTCTGTCCCCAGGCCAAAATTGTTGCAAATAATATAGGAAATTAAAACACACATGCATAGGTATTTAAGAGAGGTTATGTGACTTTTAAAGTGCAATCCACACTTCTCAGATTAGATGAATTTACAGATTTATCCGGATTTTGACTTAGAATTTATTTCTTATAGATTTGTTTTACAAATCTATTTGTAAAATAGATTTGTGTTGACTTTTTGTTTATCTCTCCTAGTAAATTAATTGTGCTTACAGAATTTGTCTTCATTTTTCAGTACACCGCTCCTTCCTTTCATTTTTGTTACCTACTCTCCATCCTGTTTCAAGGGTTTGAAAAGGGCTCCATATATGACTCCACATGGTAAATTTTGAGGATCCTTTGAGAAACGATGATTCTAGGGTTAGATCTCTGTTTCTCACTGCAGAGTTGTTTGTAGCATAGCCATCCCTTGGGCATTGCAGTTCTGACTCTCACCACCACCTCCTCTCCCTCCTTCCCTTCACCCTCTGTGGGGTATGTGCATGTGTACTTTGGATTTTGTGGGTTTTCAGAATGTGTGATGTCTAAGAATGAAAACTAGTCGAGGTTAAAAAGCTTTTATAAGAAACAAGTTTTCAGACAAATGCTGCAGAGGATTTTGTTGAATATCAGTAAGGAACCCTGTTACGTTTGAAATGAAGTCGCATCCAGCCCTATTGACATGAATGAAACTGACACTTGGATACAGAAAATTCACTGAATATAAATTTAAATATTAAAGAATAATGAGGTTAGAAGTGCCTGAAAAATTGCTTTTGCCCATGCCCAGTAGGAATTTTCATGGACATGGAATTATGTAACTGTTTCTGTATCTCTGAAATATTGCAAAAGTTTAATTGGCAGTTATATAATTAGGTGGAAATTAAAAAAAATTTTTTTGATTGAAGTCTTCACTTTTATTACAAAATGTCTTTATATTTTTAATAACAGCAAAACCCAGACAAAATGAAAATATTGCTAACTTAAGAAATGTAAGATATTAGTCAAATTTATAAATATGGAAGGATCTGTTACATGTCCAGGAATGTTAAGGTTTTTACCCTCTACTTACTTTAGACAAAAATATAGTCACAATTTATAATTGCTTATATTTAGACTATATGATATGTGTATCTATATGTGTGTAGCAGTCTATAAAATAAATGGCAACATATATTATGTCATTATTGTCATACCTTCTACATCTTTATATTTGTGAAGTTAGAATTTAATTTGGAGGTTTAATGAATGAAATATTCATATGCAAATTTACTGTATAGGCTTCCCAGTTATATACGTTCCTGTAAATCAATGAACAAGTCTTCTTGAAATGTTTTTTAAAATCATTGTTCCTAGGACATTCACTCATTATACCTAAGCTTGGGAAAGGATATAGTTACACCTTACCTATATTTTGTTCAGATGAAATTAGGAAATATTAAATGAATGTCTATTATGTGCAGGTGCTTCTTTCTATTTGCCTAATGGAGCCACAGATATTGATGGTTGCTTGCAGTTATGTATGAAAATATCCTTGTTTTAAAGCATTTGGGTGTGATGGTACATCAGGTCAGCAGTTCTCAATAGTTCAGGAGGAAAATATTTTTTTTTACTTATATTTATTGTATCATACTTATAATTTTTCAGTAAGTTTGAAATGTTTCTGAAAAATAGAAGGAAAAAGAAAGACTGTCACTTGATAGCTGTTTGAGCTTGGAAAAGCCACTCCAGTGTTCTGAGCTCAGTTACCCCTGTGTAAATTAGAGATACTATCTTAAAAAGTTGTTCTAAGCATTGGGATTGTAAGTTAATTATACATTTATGATTTCCTATTTCATTCAGTGGTTTATAAGTTGTTCGAGTCATTATTTACTTTGATGTTCAAATTGTCCCATATTTGCTAGTGGGAGCCCCTTCTAAATGCAAGCCTGTTTTAGCATCCTTGCAACAGTACCATTTTATGATTTTAAAATCTGTAAATTGCATTAGTATATCACCTCAAAGTATACATGAGATAAGGGCATTTTCAGACGTCTCAGGATAGAGATCCAGACAGTGGTTTGCAATCACACAAAACTATTATAAAATCCCTGAAGAACCACCTTGTTACAGAGGATGCAGCACCTGTGGGAGGTGTCTGTGATAGCAAGCATTGGAGCAATAACGTAAAGTGTTGTTTGCTCTATTCATAGGTGGTAGGCAGGGATAACCCTCTGATTTGAGGGAAAAAAAAAGTTTCTTGACTTATGTAAAAAAAATATTCATCCCACAGAGGAGGAAAATCATGCTTAGGAAAACAATTCTTTTTTTTTTTTTTTTTAAGATTATTTATTTATTTATTTGACAGAGACAGCCAGTGAGAGAGGGAACACAAGCAGGGGAGTGGGAGAGGAAGAAGCAGGCTCCTAGTGGTGGAGCCTGACGTGGGGCTCGATCCCAGAACGCCGGGATCACACCCTGAGCCGAAGGCAGATGCTTAACGACTGCACCACCCAGGCGCCCCAGGAAAACAGAATTCTAATAGTTTTGCTTAGAATTCTCTGGAAACTGAAGAGATGAAATTAACAGAAGGAAACATGGGTGGGGGGAGGGGTTGTAATTTCCTTCTTTCTCCTACCTTTAGGAAAAATCAGACTCAAGCTATTCCAGGCATGTGATGGTATTTCTTAAAGAACACCCCAAATAGGACATTTCCTAACCTTCTCAATCCATTTCAACATCTACTGATGCTTACAGCCTGGAATTCTATGTTTCTAAAATAAACGTCATGTGCTGCTTTAAGATGAAACCCACTTTTCTTGTTTCATAGTCAAAGAAAAGAAAAATTGTGGTCATCATTCCCTTCAAGGTGTCTATGAGAGAGTAGTTTTCAAATTTATAGTTGCCTTGTTCATTCGTTACTTCCAGGGAGAAGGGACCTAATATTTTATGGATTTCTACTCCCTGCCAGAGAGGTGAATTACTAACATTTACTGAGTACTTACTATATGCCAAGGGTGGAGCTTATCTAATTTGTTGAAAGTCAGGATAGAATAAAAGGCTAGGTAAGAAAGAATTCTTTCTCTGCCCATCTTTGAGCTGCAACGTTAGTCTTCTCCTGCCTTCACACTCAGACTCAGATAGGAACTTAGCCCATTGTGTCTGGACTTCTCGGCCTCCATAATAGCATGAGCCAACTGCTCATAATATATATCCATCCATCAACTACCTAGCTAGCTCCTGTTGGCTTGGTTTCTCTAGAGAACCCTGACTAATATAGTTAGCAAGAGGCAGAGCTTGGAGCCCAGGCAGTGTTACTCCAGCATCTTTGCTCTTAGCTAACACACTGAGCTGCTTCTGACCCAATAAATATTGTGTAATCTTCACAGCTCAGCAAAATTGGTGGGACTTTTTTTCTCCCTTTTACAGATGAGGAACCCAAGACTTACAGAGGTTAAGCAATTTACCTGCGATCAAATAGCTAAGCTAGTAAGTGACACATATAAATTAAAAATTCAGATAAACATGGCTCCAAAACCAGTGGTATTTATCTCTTAAATTTATTGCACTCCTTCCAAGCAGTTTAATTAATTAATTAATTAGTTAATTAATTAATTTTGGAGGTGGAAGGGGGTTGGAAAATGTCATCTACAACAAGGGGCCTGCTCAAAGGGGAGCAGACACCATTGCTTTGGCTGGACAAGAACTGCATTTATCAGGTATATTCCATCATGTGGGCCCCAAGTTAGATCTATAAATGGCTGCAAAGGTACGAAGAATTTCAGCTCCCTTCTTAAAGAGAAGATAGTTGTTGCCATTTATCAAAGGCCTATTATGCGGTCAGCACCGTTCCTAGGTACAATCATATTTCATTTAGTTCCCAACAAAAACCTTTGAGGTAGTTTATTTTCTTAGGCTGGGTTTCCAGAAGCAGACCCTAGTATAAGGATTCAAATGCAAATGATATATTAAGGTGATACTCCCAGGAGAAACCAATAAGGGAGTGAGGCAAGCCCGACAGAGCAGGGGAGAAGGAAAGCGAGGGTATGAATTCAGGCAAGGACTCACAGAAAGTGACTTCAGCCTGATCCCATAGCGGACACCTGGAAGGTAAGGCATGTCTCAGGGGTTATCCCAGCCTGAGGCATGGAAGAGTGTGTTCCTCAGCCACTCATTGTCTACCCTCAATAAGGGCTGTCCTGGCATTTGGGAAAGCCAGGGATATAAACTCCCAGGCACTTATGAAGCTCTGTGCTTAGGACAAGGGGCTTCAGTAGCCTGAGGGAAGCCCGAGGAAGAAAAGTCAACTATGTGGGCATGTTGGAGAACAAACCACCATCAAATCTGGGGAGACTGAGCAGAAATAGTAAAGAGATTTGAGGGAATCTGGGTAGAGCCATGATGCTTATGAAGGGCAGACTTCGGACAGAGATCCATCCCTCTGATGCCAAAAATATGTATGCTTTGTCCACTATCCTGTTTTGCCTCTTCTTTTTTCCCCTACACTAGTCTGCCTTTAATTACTCCTGGCTCAATTAGCAGCCACAGACCTAAGGGTTGAGTTACTCTATTTTCTTGGGAACCAATAATACCTAAGGCAGTTGAGAGAATCAACAGACCCAATTCCATTTCTCAGAAGGTTAGAACCTTCTAGGCTTAGAACTCCAGAACTAGTGGTTTAGGGAAGTGTTTTCATATGTTACAATTAATAAAATTTTAAAACATTTTTGTAACCTTATTAAAAAAAACATTGAAAAGAATGAAATCTTGCCATTTGCAACGACATGGATGAAAGTAGAAGGTATTATGCTAAGCAAAATAAGTCAGTCAGAGAAAGACAAACATCATATGATTTCACTCATATGTGGAATTTAAGAAACAAAACAGGTGAACATCGGGGAAGGGAAGGAAAAATAAAATAAGATAAAAACAGAGAGGGAAGCAAACCATAAGAGACTCTTAACTATAGGAAACAAACTGAGGGTGGCTGGAAGGGAGGGCGTGGGGAATGGGGTAACTGGGTGAGGGGCATTAAGGAGGGCACTTGATGTAATGAGCACTGGCTGTTATATGCAACTGATGAATCACGGAATTCTACCCCTGGAACTAGTAATACACTATATGTTAACTAACTTGAATTTAAATAAACAAGAAAAGAAAAAAGAACTTAAAAATTATAAAAATAAAAGTAAGCCTCCTATAAGCTAGCCAGATCTCTGCCCCCTCAGGGCAGCAATGCCCTCTATGTGTACTTTGGGGGATCTTCTTTTCCTGGACCTCATAGCATAGCAGCTTCTACCTAGGTTATTTGTGCTTCTGATGGGAGCAAATCCTGGATAGAGATAAGTTACCTTCTGCCAGAGCGACCAGATACCATGTGGATTTCTGACATAGGAATGCACAAGACATAACAGATAGGATCTCTGAATTTTGGTTTTCTGAAAGTCTCCTTTATTTTTCTCTGACAAATCATATTTCGACTTCTCTAGACTTGAATTAAGTAAAGCTCTGTGGTCTTGTTCATGCTGCAACTTGACACACAGAGACAATAGCACTAAGTAAAAGTGTGAAGAACAACTTTACATTTTTATAGCATTTTTCACAACCATTGTATCCCGAGGCACTTCGCAGGAAGTAGCAGCACCAACTTTTCCTATAGGTCCTATTGGAGTGTGAATTCTGAAACCCAGTTCTGGCCTTCTAAAGTTCATTTGATGGTGTGGGAGACTAAAAATGGCACTCTTTAGCTTTTTTCTTTCTTTCTTCTTCTTTTTTTTTAAACATTCCTTTTGAATTTTTTTCTTTGGTGTTTTTATACATCTCTCCTTTAAAGAAATATTTACTTAGCATCCAGCAATGTACTAAGCAATAGGGCATAAAATGACAAAGAATTTTGCATTTCACTTTTGCCACTTTGTGTCTAAGGTTTTGTTATCTATCAAATGGAAATTATGTATGGGGGATGAAATGAAGTGCTGCATATAAAGGTCTTAGAATACTGTCTGGGAGTCAGCTAATAATTAGGTATTGAGAACTGACTGTGTGTGTGGCAGGCACTGTTCTTGGGAGTACGAAAATGATACAATGCTGCTCTCCTCAGAGTTTACTTTCAGTAGAAGGAGACAGATATAATGTAGAAATTTAACAAATTTGAATGCCAATAAGAACAATGAATAAAATAACATGATAATCCTGGTGGGAAAATTTTAACTGGGATGGCCAAGGAGGGCGTCTCCAATGAGGTGAGCTTTCAAATTGGGACCTGAATGATGAGGAGTAGGCCATGTGAAGACCGGGGGGTAAGTCATTCCAAGCTGAAAGTGCAAATGCCCTGAGATAAGAATGAGTTTATATATTTAAGATTCAGAAAGAAGGTATGTGACTGGAATATATTGACTGTGAGTGAGTGCAGGAAGAGGAGCCTGGAGCAGTAAGCAGGGGCCAGATCACCTTTGACGCTCTACTCCATGGGAAGGAGTTTGTATCTTACTGTGTTTGCTGTGGGGAGCCACGGGATGATTTTAAGCTGAGGGATAGTGATTGGATTTATATTGGATTGGATTGACTTAATCTCCTCTCTGAATGGAAGAAAGACCATAATACCACATAAAGCATGTGGTAAAGGAGAGCATTTGTGATGGTGGTCCAGGTGAGAGAAGACATTGCTAACTAAGTTGGAATTAGGGAGTAATGATCAGATGTGGGATACCTTTTTGAGGTAGAATTCGTGGGGCTGGATGTGGGAAGAAAGTATAAAAATAAATCAAGAGTGATGGATTTTGGCTACAGCAAATGGATTTTTCTCTGGGAGGAAGACTTGGATTGAACTAATAGTTATGTTTGGGTCACGCAAAGTCAAAGATCTCTATTGCACATCTAAAAAATGAAACAGCCAAGTAAGCGGTTGGCTATGTGAATCTTGAGTTTAGGGACATTTCAGGGCTGAATGCATACATTTTGAAATTATCAGCAATTAGTTGACTTTTAAAATCATAGGATTAACTGGAATCCTCTAGAAAATAATAGCTACTATTTATTCAGCTTCTACCAAATACCAAATAAGTGACGTACATGTGTTAATTTGTTTAATACTCGTAACAATCTAACAAGGTAAGAAATGTTGTTATATCAATTTTACTGATGAGGGACAGAGGCAAAGAGAAGTTAAATAATCGCTCAGTTATATATCTACTTAATGAAAAAGTCAGCATTTGATTATAAGTAATTTGGCCTCAGTTTCCAGGCACTAGAGTACAGAAAAAAGAAGGTATAGGATTCAGTTCTAAAGCAATTTAACATTTCGAGGTCAAATAAGAGTAGCTGGGGTCTGCAAGAGAACTGAGGAGGGGCAGTCAGTGGGGAGGGAGGAAATCTAACGGATCATGAGTTGTGGATGCCTAGATAAGTTAATAAGTAAGAGGTTAATGCATCAAATGTTATACGAGCACCTGTTTTGGTACTAGATATATTAAAATTGGAACAATGTAAAGAAGATGAGGCCTTATCCTTGAGCAAAGTGATATACAAATCTGTGAAGTGGTCCATGTATTTTTGTGAGCCCATATCTCATACTCTACAGAAATATAAAATTTATGTGGGTTAAAGATTTAAGTATGAAATTCAAACTTTAAATCTTTTAGAAGAAAATATAAGAGAATATATTATGAGCTGGGAGTAAGAACCTATTTCTTAAATAAAAATAGCCAATACTTATTAAGTACTTAAAATGTTAAGTGCGGTTACAATAAGTTAAAGATATTAACACATTTAATCCTCACAACAATCCTATAAGATTATCCCTACTTTACAGATGAGGTAACTGAAGCATGTAAGACTAAGTACCCAGGGTTGTACAGCTGGTGAAACATGGAGCCAAAACCCAGGCCAGCAGAACTCTGCAAACCATGCACTTTAAACACCATGCCTTATTTAGTCCAAGATACGATACAAGTACACATTCCAAAAAGCAAAATATTAATAGACTGTAGTATTAAACATTTTTTCATCAAAGGTTATCATAGAGAAAAGACAAACCACCTACTGGGAGTGTATACCTATAGCACAGGTAACCAATACATGACTAGTGTCCAGAATATATAGAGAGTTCTTAAAAAGATCAGTAAGAAAAAGACAAAGAATTTCACAGAAAAAAAGGGTCAGAGGCCTGAACAAGCATATTTCACAGAGAGAAAATGTAAGAAAAATCTCCTTAATAATTATGGACATACCAATTATAGTCATTTGGTTACATAAGTAACCATTTGATACTCAGCAGATTGGCAAACATAAAAACATCTGGTAATAATAAGCTTTGGTGAGAATATGGAACAATTTATACTGTTTATGGACTGCAAACTGGTACAATTACTTAGGAAGACAATTTGCTGTTATCCAGTAAAATTGAAGATGTGTACCATCTAGGTCCCATTAATATCACTGGTATTTGATCTAGAAAAACTCTATGCATGTTTATCAGAAGACATGTCTGAAATGTTTATAGCAGATTTAAAAAATTAAAAAATCAAACAAAGAAATAAAACCTGGAAATAGCCCAAGTATTCATTGATATGGGAATAATGAAATGAATTGTGATATATTTATACAATGGAAGTTTTCTCATTGCCACTGTTTTTGCTATTGCTGTTGCATTGCTATTGTTTTGTTTTGCTTTGCTGTTTCGGATGAGAAGTATAAGAAAATGCTAGCATGCTGGTGCAAATAATTGAAAAGAAAGTGCTGACTTGGTGATACAGAGTAGAGGGAAAATAAGAGTAGAAATAAAGCTCTTAAGAAGGCAAGAGGAAATGAGATGAAAAGCTCACATGTGCACATTGGACTTAGGAGCAGGCAGATGGGAGACAGGTAGGTGGACACCTCTGCAAGTTGTGAATGAGGTGGCGAGGGGGTGAGGTGGTTCCTCCATTTACATCTATTTTTTCTATGATATTTGAAGTCAAGTGATCGTATGGGGACACTGCAGGGAGACAGATTGTTGAAGAATTGAAGAAGGAGGGGAAGTGTAAAAGAAAATTCCCAGAGAATTGGAAAATGGGTAAGACAATTGTCAAGATGTTAACACCCCCATATAGAAGAGAAACACAGTGCTCAGAAAGATGGAATAAATTCGGTGAAGTCCCCTGGCTAGGCAGTGACAAGGCTCGGCGTCTTACACAGGTCTTCTGTCTCAGCTCTGGTATGTTTTCTCAACTTCAGGGAGGCAGAAATTTGCTTCTTTCTTGGATCCTAATGATCCCTGGAATTTCTGGGTGGATTGGAATTGTTTTATTTATTTATTTTTTATTTTTATTTTTTTTTTAAGATTTTATTTATTTATGTGACAGAGAGACAGCCAGCGAGAGAGGGAACACAGCAAGGGAGAGGGAGAGGAAGAAGCAGGCTCCCAGCCGAGGAGCCCGATGTGGGACTCGATCCTGGAATGTCGGGATCACGCCCTGAGCCGAAGGCAGACGCTTAACGACTGCGCTACCCAGGTGCCCCTGGAATTGTTTTAAAGGTCTCTCTGATCCAGGCACTATTAGGGAGATCGGATACCTGCTGTTTTTGAAACTAGAATATCATTGTATTCTTATTTGGCTTATTTTAAAACTACAGGTCCCGGTACTCATTAGTGCTTGTTCAAGGATTTTAATTTTCACTCATTTCTTCATTTAAAACATTGAGCACCTACTATGTGCTCTAAAACAACCATGTGCTGTAATATATTTATGAGCACCTCTATGTGCTTTCAGTATTTATTCATTGAACACATCGGGCATCCATGAGATGTATTACATTCTAGTGTGGGTAGTGAAAAACAGGTAATTATGCAGATGGTGGTAATTTCTATGGAGATAAATTAAGCAGAGTAAGGGGGTTGAGGGAGAGATTAGTATCTTATATTGGCCTGCTGAATGAACAGGCTTCTGAGGAGAATGGGAGGAGAAAGATTAGACATAGTGGGTATCTGCAAATCTTTACAGAAATTTTGCTATAAATGAGAGTGAAATGTCTAAGTAGTTGGAAAGAATATGGAAGTCAAGGGAGAGTTTATTTCATTTTTTTCAGGTGGGAGATTATGATGGTTAATTTTATGTATCAATTTGATTGGGCCACGGGGTGCCCAGATATTTGATTAAACGTTATTTTTGGTGTGGCTGTGAAGATGTTTCTGGATGAGATTAACATTTCAATTTATAGACTAAGTAAGGCAGATTGTTCTCCCCAGTGTGGGAGGGCCTCATCCAATCCACTGAAGACATGAAAAGAACAAAAAGGCTGTGTAAGGGAGAATTCATTCTCTTTCTGCCTGCCTATCTTTAAGCCTAGACATCATTCTTCTTCTGCCTTTGGACCCAGACTTAGACTGGAACTTATATCATTGGTTCTCTTGGGTCTCAAGCTTGCCTAATATAGGTCTTGGGACTCCCCAGCCTCTGTAATCATGAGAGCTAATCCCTTATAATACATTTCTTTATATAAATTAGTTGGAATGCTCTAGTAAAGAGGGGAAACTGATGATTCTGGAAAGGGACAATTGCTGGCATAATATTCTTGATTCATAAAGAAGGAGTGGTATCTGGTGAGCAAAAGCAGATTTTATATACAGATAGTTCATAAAAAATAAGGTGTAAGGAAGAACAGGTTCAGGTACAGTTATGTATGTGTTTGCGGATGTCATGGTGCATGCTTGTGGAAGTTCTGTTTGATTGCCTCCATTTTCTCAATGGACTAGGAAGCAAGTTCCATAGTTGTGAGTGACAAGGAGATGCAGGTGTTGAAAATTTGATAATAGGGATGCAGATATTTAATTGAAAAGTAAACAATTATAAAGGAAAGAATATACTAGCAAATAATGCCTTAGACAAAATAAATTTCTGTACAACTCTAAAGTCTGATTTTTTTATGTCTTTAGCCTCTTCATCAATATTAAAATCTTACTGTAATTGAGAAAATTGTACTTCACCCTATGTGTAGTTTGGATAATAAGCATTAAGTATTAAGAAGGCTAGTGGAGACAAGTGAGAAAATAAGAAAGACCTTGAGTAACCCATAAAGAGATCCCTCTCTCCTGACTATGTTCATTTTAGACAGAGATTGACTTTGTACTTGGAAATTGGACTATGAGACTTGATGTATGTTCAGTTTTTTTTTTTTTTTTTTTTAAAGAAGCTCAAGCCTGTGCTTTCCATCTTTCTCTAAAGTGGGGAAATGGTTTAACATTTATCTATGTGCAAACATTACTCTTGTAATCCAAGAGGGTTATGGAGACCCTGGTTTATCTACCACATCACTTTCATTTGCCCCTGGGTGGCTTTGCCTTCCAGATATCAACATTTCTAAGGAGCCCTGCTCTTTCCAGATGGATGATAACCTATTTTTTGTATTGATCTCCAACTTTGACCCAAGTACCTGTCTCCCTGGCAAAAGGGTAGACCAGCATATAATAAAGTATTCATATTGAAACACATAATCCTGAGTTTTAACATTTTAATAGACTAAAATTTTACTGCCATAGTGCTAAGGCACAGGGAGAATTGGGCGCTGAATCCTAACTAGGTAAAAATAAGTAGGAATGGATAAATCTAGGTGGAGAAATCAAACCACTCACGGGAATTGCCAGAAATAGTTTGGGGAGTTTTATTTTTTTTCTTCCACTTCCACTTCCGCTTTTTTTCCCCCAGCTTTGTCTATAAGATTAAGATTGGAAATTTGAGCACAAAGAGCTGTTTGCTACAGTTTTACTGTGAGTTTTGCTCATTCAGGTGAATCTTTTAATCCAAAATAAACTTTCTGGCTTTTATTAATTTCTCGTAGCATCATTCTTAAAGCCAAGCATGCCGTCTTATTGTCAAAAGACATTAGCTTAATTTGAAAAGTACTTTGCTGTAAGTAGATTTTGTTCCAATGATGTATTCATTGATTTTTTTTTTTTTTTTAACTTGTTCTTTTCAGGTGTGTGTGTTTGATTAGCAATCGTAGTGTTACTTTTGCTTGGTGGAGGCTTCTCTGGATTATGAGCTGCTTTTTGTATGTCATTGTATATGTTTTTGTAATACATTTATATAAAAGAGAGACATATAAATACCACCCAGGGAATCTGTGACAACAGCACCTCAGAGTTATTTGTTGTTGTTGTTGTTGTTGATATTTAGTTTTATTTTGCATATATATTATTTATGAAAACTTTTAAAATCCTGCCAAAACACATTTCAGCACAATGGGAAATGGCATCACAAGAAAAATTGCCTGGTGTGGATCAACAGGCTTTGTGGCCTGTTTTATAAATGTGCCTTTTTGTTGTTTACTTTATAAATCATGTATGTAGAAAGAAGAAAAAGAATGATTTATTAAATGTTTATGAGAAACTCTAGTACACCCTGTTTTTAAAGTGCAAGGAACAGACAATTAGCTCAGGGATTTGTCATTCAGGTTATTGATCACAATGGGAGTCTAAATGGAGGGGAAGCGTGAATTTCTCCTCAAGTCAACAGTCCGTGTAGAGATGAAATAACCCTAATTTTGAATTCCCTTTCCTTTCTCAAAAGTTTATTATCACTCAGCTTGCAGCACTGAGACCTTTAGCCTTTGACCGAGAGAGATAAGAATTTCTGAAGGGGGCTGTATTTATCCCCTTTTATCAGTTTCCTTAAGGAAGGAAGACATGTTTTTGTCTCTTTTCTTGCTTAAGAAAAGGCTGGCATAACGCTATAGATCTTGTTTGCTGTGAAAGAAGAATAACTATATCAGTTTGATTGAAGGTGTCAGAAATGTTTTGGGAAGCAGCAGAAGCAGAGATCTGAGGTGGGAAAGGTTTGACATATAGCAACAGCAGTGCCTGCTCTGTTTGTGTTTTGATTTAATACACCCACTGGGTTTTTAAGCATATTATGCTAGAAGAGTGAAGCGCTTATTTGCAAAGCCGGCTAGAGTGTGTTTTGTGGACGTTTGTCCTTGTTTTACCTCCATGTTTAAATAAATAAATAAATAAATGTGATTTTGAGATTCTTGTGAAGGGTCTGGTAGACTTTTCCCCCTGATGGAAAATGGTAAGCATTTTATGGGCTTCTCTCAGTTGGATGAAATGAGAGGAAGGGGTGTTTTAGGTAACAGATTGTTTTAATAAAAAAGTGTCCCTTACCCACAGAGATTCTCTGTTGTATGCATGGCTGCTGCTGGAAATATTTGCGTTTTAATGGAAATAAATCGCCAAAAATCAGAGCTCACACTAAAGACAGTGAATCACACCCATAATTATTCTTATATTCTTAATTTTTTCATTTGTTTATGTTTGTGCATTTCGATGAGGCACTTCACTTCCCAGTGCCTTAGTTTTCATAGTCACATAGTGGGGTCCATAATATGCTTTTATAACCCTGCTGAGAGGATCAATGAGGTCCGCGTACATGAAGGGGCTTAATAAATAGTATGTGATTCGAGCTTTCTGGATGAAAGGTGCTACGTGAGTACAAAGTAGAGCAGCCTCCCACAGGTAATGCCTTTGCCTGGATAACTCTGATTATAGGCTTTCTTTATCTCTTCAAAGCGGAGATTTTCCTCCTTGATTCCCTCCTGTATCTTTGTTGCAGAAGCTAAGATGCCTGTTTACTCAGTATTTCCTTTTGAGCATGCATACACCAATCAAGGAACACACTTGCAAAAAGATTTGTTTACTTAGTGCACACATGGTCAATCACATACACGCAAATAGGAAAAAGGAACAGTATGAAAGGAATGTTCACATCACGTCCAGCCCCCAGATGGCTCTCAGAACCTCTGCCATCTCAGGTGGAACAGAATTTTAGAATATGGATTTTCAAGTAAAGCATTGTATCCCAAGAGCATTGAATAAAGTATTTTTTAGAGTTATTTACATTTGACTTCTTGATATTTCCATTTCCTGCGCAACTCTAGATAAAAGTGATGACAAGAAATAATTTTAGGTGCGCCTGGGTGACTCAGTCGGTTAAACATCTGCCTTTGGCTCTGGGTCATGATCCCGGGGTCCTGGGATTGAGCCCCCACATCCAGCTCCCTGCTCAGCGGGGAGTCTGCTTCTCCCTCTCCCTCTGCCCTGATCATGCTCTTTCTCTCTCTCTCGCTCTCTCTAATAAATACACAAAATCTTAAAAAAAGAAATACTTTTATACAACACTTTAAAGTGTTTACAAAACATTTTCACAGACATTATTTACTTTGTTCCTCACAGCAACCTTGTGAGGCAGGAAGAACCTGTGTGCCCGGAAAGGTTGTGCAGCTTGTCAAAAACTACCCCGCTGTTAAGTGGCAGCATATAATTTATTTATTTATTTTTAAAAAATTTATTATGTTATGTTAGTCACCATACAGTACATCATTAGTTTTTGATGTAGTGTTCCATGATTCATTGTTTGCATATAACACCCAGTGCTCCATGCAATACATGCCCTCCTTTTTTTTTTTATAATATTTATTTTGTTATATTATTCACCATGCAGTACAACATTGCATCAAGAACTGGGGATATACTGTAAGTGGCAGTATATAATTTAGAACAAACATCTCCAGTGCCTATCCACATTTCCTGGGATGGCAAGTGAGTTTCATCAGACATTCCATATCTGATTAATGAGTAGTGGCTGTCTACGGTGCTGTGTTCAGTATCCGGTATCAGAGGGAAGAGTGCAGTAATTGACTAGTGATGTCTGTTCTGGGTGTGAGTAGAGAGCTGGGTCATGAGTGATGCCTTTCTGCCAACTTAGAAATGCACTGTAACGTGGGTGCTCTAGACTGAAAGTTTGTGTATGCCTCCTTCCCCCATTTGTATGTTGAAATCTAATTCCTTTAAAAAAAATTTGTTTATTTTAGAGAGAGAGAGAGCATGAACACATGCTCGAGTGCGGGAAGGAGCAGAGGGAGAAGGAGAGAGAATTTCAAATAAATTCCAGGCTGAGCACGAGGCCTGACAGGATGTTTGATCTCACGACCCTGAGATCATGATCTGAGCTGAAATCAAAAGTTGGATGCTTAACTGACTGAGCCACCCAGGCACCCAGAAATCTAATTCTTAATGTGTTGGTACTGGACATGGAGTCTTTGGGAGGTGATTGGGTCAAGAGAGTAGAAGCCTCATGAATAGAATTAGTACCTTTAGAAGAAAAGGTCAGAGCAGGTCCATGTGAGGACAACACAAGAAGATGGCCGTCTGTAAAAGGGAAGAGGTCACTCACCAGAACCTGACCATACTGGCACCCTGATTTGGACTTTCAGCCTCCAGACCGTGTGAAATACGTCCTTTTGTTTGTAAGTCAACTGTCTATGGCACTTTGTTTTAGCAGCCTGAATTGACTAAGATGGTGAGTTGTTTTTAAGTGTCTTTTGAGTAATGAATTTTCCCTGTAGTTCTCAAGTAAAATAGGTATTGCTGAGCAATTTGTACCAGTGGTGTGGACTGGGCCTGTTAGTCAGCCACGGTGTGCAAACATATCCGCCTAATCTGGAAGAATTTAATTGAACTACTCCTTTACCTAGATTTCTGATATTGAAATGTGGCAGATGCTTATGATACAGGTATACATTTTCTTGAACTTTCTTTCAGTCTGTTTGTTTACTTATTATCACAAAACCTCTTATCCTTTAGAAACTCTTACAGAGCTTGGGTTAGGTGAAATCTACTTAGAAAAACAGATGCATGAAAATGAGAATATAAAAGCACTGGGTAACAAACTTCTTTCTAAATATTGGTTGGTAAAATGCAGGAGAAAGAAGGGGAGATGATTTGAAATAGAAGTAATATGGCAGAGAATCTTCTTAGTTTCCTGACGTTATATCAGATAGGTGACAGTCTGTCCTCAGTATTGTAAGGATAGCATTGATTGCTGAAGTAAGTTATTTTAGGAGGGCATTAATATTATGGTAAATAATTTAGGCCTATCAACCACAGGAAGTATCCTATCTTAAAAGACACATCAGAAGACATGTCTTTTGGCTTTTAAGAAAATGATAGAAGACTCATGCAGTTAAAATTATTTTTGAAGCTGAGTATCCCTAGGTGCATAACTGTACTGATATTTTCCCATCAGTTTGCAGACAATTGGCCCACTTTGGTGATGAGTCATTCAGTTCTACTTTCAATCTTGGCATTGAAAAATACATAGATAACTCTAGTGTGTAAAAGATATTTCCATATTCTTACCTTAAAACTAGATTTGGAACTATATGACCTGCTATTTTGTTTCTTTTATCAGAAGGTTTTTGCAATAAAATTTTATAAAATTGCTCTAATACATTTTTATAGTTGGGAAGGACCATTTTAAAATATGAATCGGAATTCATCACTGTGTGATTGGCTTCCAAATCTGTATCTTCCGCCAGACACTTCCTTTGAGTTCTAGAGCATATATACTGATACAAAAGGAGATTTGGGTGGATGTCATTACTGATACTTGCTAATTCTTGACCCTGCTATAACATCCCATCAGCATGGTCCATGATTTTACTTCTTAGACATCTCTAAAATCTGACCATATCACCTTGGGTCCATTGTTAGAAATGTTAGGCTTAACCTTAAACCAAGCTACCAATCTCTCCCTGGACTTTTGATGATGTCATAACTGATGTGACTATACTTATTCTTGCCCCTCTCCTATTCGCTGTCCAGATGAGTTTTTGAAATGAGGCTGCTATAGATCGTTCTCCACAACCCTAGAGGGTAAGGCCACTTTTATTTCTATAAACAAATTGAATCTGCTCACAGACCCAGTCACCTTGGGCCCTGGAAAATTCAGTCGCAGATAGTACAGTAGATTTAGATCAGGGAAGCCAGAGTCAGACTCTTCTAGCTCAAGTACTGAATTTACAAGCCACGTGGTATTGAGCAAATTATTTATCTCTTAAAGCCTCCTGCTCTTCTCTCATGTATAAAATAGGGACACAGTAGTCTTTAACTTACAGGTGGTTGTCAGGATCCAATGAGATAATCCCAGTAAAGGTATTAGCACAGTGTTGGACATGAGGTAGTGGAGATCATCCTCAAGGCTGCCATGGGCAGTCCTCCATGCCTACTCCCAACCTCCATAGACTCAAGTGCTTGTCCACATTCACAGGAACTCTCGCTGTGCTTTTCCTGGTCATAATTTATATTGTACATCTTTGGTAGGCATCCTGCATTACAAAATTGAGATCTGGGATTCTGCTATAATGCAAACCCTACACCTCTACCCCTAACTTCATCCCTTTTCTCAGTCTGTTACCATATAATGGACCTGATTAGGAGTCAGAGAGTGGGGAAAGGGCAAGGAGGTGGAGATAAAATGACTACTTAGTCCTTTGGATAAATAATCCTGGCCTTTCTTTCCTTATGTCAGATGGAACAGAGAAGCTAAGTTTTATTTTTTTCCTTATTAACCTCTCGTTATCCCCAAGTCAATTCTTACTATGTCACCTGCCTTGATTGCACATCTTAAAGGCCAAGATCTATCCAGGCACAGAGCCTATGCTTGTGCTATTTCCATGCGCTTCCTCTCATTCTTTGCCTGCTGAATTTCTACTGGTTCTTTCTATCTCAGATTGAATTTTCTCGGAGTCTTCTCTGATATACCAGGTGAGGAGAAATTCACCCGTCAGCCACAGATTTTATATTTCTATGTATTTCTCCACTCAGTACCCATCACAGTTTGTAATGATCTTTTTAATGTGCCTATGCTAACTGTCTCCCACCACACTGAAAGCCGTAGGTGGGTAGAAACCATATCTGTAAGGACAGAAATTTGTGGAATTAGCAGGGTGTTTGGCACGTAGTATCAATAAATATTTGTTGGCTGACCGAATAGGTAGTTTTTTATCAACACTGAGTACCCTACTGTCTTTTAACATTTATTTTTACTTTTAAGATTTTTAAATCTGCAAAGGACAGCAAATATGCAGTAATGTATTCTTAATTATGTTACAGCTGAAGAACAATTTTCATGTTTGGATTTTCCTGTTGCCTCCATTGACCAAGCATAGGAATTAGTTATTACTGCTTTCTGTTGTCTGCATTGTTTATTGCGAACTACTGGTATTTAGAATTAATCTTTTGATAAAACATTATGAGGCTACATATCGATTCACAAGAGCACACAAACACAGAGATAAATACTTCCTTTATTTTTTAGAATGATCTTAACTATAGATTCTCCAAATCTTCTTTCTCCTCTTTTCCTTCTCTTATCTTCTTTTCCTTCCTCTCCCTCTCTCCCCTTCCCATTCTCCCTCTGTCTCACCCTTAATACATGCTTCCTGATCTAAACTTAACAACTGTAGGAAATAATGGAAGCATCTACCCATAGGTGGCCTGGTTAGCTTGAAGTTAAGATACATGCAATATTGAAATATTCTCTTTAAACTTCCAGCTCTCCATTGTGATTTAAAAATCTGCATTATCATTTTAAAGGATTAATTTTATTTGGCAGTTCTTCCAGGATTCTGCTCTTAAAATCACTTTGGGAATTAACAAGTGCATTTGTTTTCCAAATCTGCTCAGCTCTGCACCTTGGGCTCCAAAGCGCTCAGAGCTTGCTTCCCTCGTTCTCTGCTTGCCACCCCAGTGAGGTCAGAGGAGGAATAAGTCCTCAGAAGACTATTAAAAAGGCTGCTCAGAGATCTCTCCTTTTCTCTTTTGGGGGGAGAATTTCGTTTGACAAATTTGGCATAAGTGCTATCAGTCAGTTAATACTTCATAAAACGTGGACTGGAATAAAATTAACCTTCACAGTACTGGCAAATCGGTTGCACTTCTGCTAATTAGGATTCAGTGTGTGTGAGAATCTTATTGGAGACTGAATACATCTGTTCATTGTGCAGTTAATCTGACTGTTTCCAGCCTAGTCTACTCAATGGCATCAGTATAACCCACAGAGCAAAGTCTGGGTAATATGTTGGTGTTACTTTCCATCAATGCTAAGAGAATTCTGGAGTTACTGTAGATGAGGTGATGTTGGAGGTAATTACCATTCTCCTTAGCCTCTCAAATATTCAAAAGATTCCTTAGCCCTCTAATAGGTTGCCAGACTTTAATGTAAGGACCATGATGTATAGGTGCTACTTTTTAAATATCAGTTTTGTTGTCTTAAGTGTAGAAGTACCAGAGAGACATATGGAGTGGGGGAAAAGAAGAAAAAATAAACTTATTCTTACACTACTGCTCTAACACATCTGGTATCATTTTGATGTGGACTCTTCTAAGTTATTTCTACATGTATATTTAAATAGCTGTATTCACAAATTTGTACACTGATTTTTCTTTGATACCATTTCAGAAATACTCCTACATTACCATTTAGAGGTCTTAAAGTATCAATATTATATTATCTAGTTAATAGATATGGCATAATTTGCCTAAACATGCCCTATTGTTGGACATTTGGGCTGCTTGCAACTATTCAAAATTTTAAATAACATTGTAATGAATAGTTTTGTGCATAGATATTTTGATTTATTTTCTTAAAAGAGATTCACAAAGTGATATTATCTCTGCTTGACTTTTGAAGGGTTGAGATTAGTAACATTATTCTTCTTGAATTGCCATGGAATCTTGGAAGGAGAAAACTGTGAGCTTACATGATAATTCTATAAGAACTTTCTTCAAGTGGATAGTTTCAAATACTCTTTCAATTGTGTTTCTTATTTTCCCTTTCTTGGAATGAGGTAAATCAATTTCATCTGTAAAAATACCAACGCCAGTATCTGCAAGTCCATCTGAGTATCTATGCCAATATGCCAAGCCCTTCATTTATATTGTTAGTTAATCCTTATGACAGTCCCACAAAGTAAACATTATTGCACCTACTTTGCAGATGAAGAAAGGAAGGTTCAAGATGGTTGGGTAACTTGCCTAAGGTCACACCAGGAAAACGGTAGGGCTGGGATTCAGGCCCTACTCTTGTGATGCAGTTCACAACCTAATTATATGGACTCTCTGAAATTTTGGACAGTTTTTCACAGTGTTCCTAAGAAGAACCGAAGCTTCATGCTCTGCCCATTTTATTATCACTCTCACTGTTTATTGAAGTTAATACATGCTATTTCATCAGGTAAGAACTCTGCAGAAACAGTAATCACTTAAGGAGAAATATTAGATACAATTAAGTAATGGATCACATATTTCTGGGTATCTGAGTGGCTAGATTGAAAACTTCATGACCAAAAATCTATGCTTTTCTGTTCTAATTGCTACCTTTCTAATCTTGAGCAATAGTATTCAGGCAGAGTGGACATTCACTGGTGTTGAATGAATAAATACTCATCTCCAGATGCTAACCAATTCTTTTAAAGCAATATACTACCTATAGCACCTGAGCTATTTACCAAGCCTTGACCAGGCTTACTTGTAAGTTACTCCGAGTCCTTTTTTTTAATCCATGAAATCCCTCTCATAAAACATTAAAATGCTTCATTGGAGGATTACAAAATTCTGCCACTTGGAAAAAAATAAACAAAACACCATCAGGCCTAGAGCCTACACAAGTATTTGCAATTAGGAAAAAAGGACAGCTGAAAATAATTAAAAACCCAATAGACTCAACATTGATAAATACTAAGGTAAGAATGCTATATAGTCAAATGTAATTCTACTCAACTCTTAAAGTATTATAAATTTTGTTTATGGTGATATGTAGGTGTGCTTTATTATGTTTAAAATTATGTGGGGTGGAACTTTCAATATTAAGAATTCCCAGGGATGCTGAAGTGGTAACACTGTATGCCCCTGCTATGTGGTTTGACTAAAAGATAGCTCATCAGTCTCATAATCATTCCTCTGGCTGTTGATGGCCAGATTCCAGAAGAGCAGGTGCAATCAATAGACCCTTGTTAGTCTTTCTTACTGTTGAGGATTGGGGGTCAGCAATTGGTGAGCCTTAAAAAAAAAAAAAAAAGACCTTTCTTCTTCTAGTTAAGTCCTACAATAGCATAGTATAGTTTTTTCTTTTCTCTTTTTTTCTCATTTCTTATTTGGTCAAATCGATGTACACATTTAAATTTCCTGAAATTATTTTCTGCTTAGGGATTATCTTTTAGATACTGTATCAGATGCTTTAGGTACTTCATGGAGACTCTTAATCCTGTCCATTGTTAATCCCTACCCTTAGTTCTGGGAAATATTTGCCTTAGTGGTGAAAACATTAGACTTCCTGGATCCAGAGCTCATGAGGTCAGCCTTGTGTCAGTTTTGCTTCTGTGTTTGGACCTGGATGTCGTAGCTGGGGTTTGCTACTGATCTTTGGTTGCTGTGGTTGTGTTTCCACTGGGAGTGGCTAGATTCCCCAGGTGCTGTCTATCTGAGTGATTGAACCTCTCTTTATTGCTGGCCCTCAGTCACGGGTTGATAAACTCTGTTCATCTGTGGGGCTCTCCACCTGTTGCCTACTTTTAGACCTATTTAATGCCTAACACCTATCTCCCTGAACTTCCTTCCGTATCCGGCCAGTCTTCCTTTAGTTTGCTTCGAGGCTTTTCCTAACAGCCTCTCCGACTGTTCAGTCTTGCTCCAGTGGGACAGCCTGACGTCTGTGTCCAGTCTCCTCCAGATTGGCCGTTTGTGTTACTGACAAAATCCCTGGTCCTGAAGCAAAAGAGAATACCATGCAGTTGAAATTATGTGAGGAGCAGAAAGTGGTGAGTACATAATATTTAAGTAAAACAAAAAGCTTTCTTTTATGTTATTTTAAGCCACCGTGAAACCTAGTAGGTTTTTTTTTAAAGACAGTCCTCACCTCAGCTTTTTCATTTTTGTTCTGTATAGAAATCTTTGGTTTCAGACAAATGGAGTGAGAATGAAAATGAATTTTCTTTCTTTTTTTGGAGAGGAAGGTGTGGTGTTTAAATACCAAAATATGGTATTGGAGAAGAATTGTTCAGATTTAAATATAAATACGGGAACTTTTTTCCAAAAATATTTTCTATCTTAGCTTGAGGTCTAAGAGTTTCTTCGGTAACTTTTCCCCCCTGTGTATTACTACTCTTGACTGCAGTACCTCAGACTTGCTTTCTCTCCCTTCTAACAGAAGTTGCTGCTTGCCTTCCTCAATGTCTGGTTAGCCATTTACTGATGTTGGTTATGGCAGTTTGCTTGCTCATCTGAAAATGGAGACCCCTGTCTTGACCCACGCCAGTCATTCTGTACATATGTGTAGTGTATTACAATGGGAACCAGGCTAGAAAGTGGGACTGGATTTGCATGGAATTCACCTGTGAATAGTGCTTCTAAGGGAAGGTCAGCCATATCACGGCTGTGTGAAGGAATGTTTTAAATATTCCTAATGAATCCACTTTCCTGTCTTGTTTCTCCTTTATTTTTTTTTGTCACCCACTGATGCCAGGTTTATCAATTGGATGAAATGTTTGTGGGAGTGCAGCTTTCTTTACTTCTATTCTTGTTTGGTGTTTGACTTTATCTAACAAGTGATAACAATTTTCCTCTTGGAAACATGCATCTTCCTCATTTCCAGTACTCATATGGAGAGAGAAAGCACAACATGGTAGTGTTCAACATATAGTGAACTATGTGGCTACTTGTGCCCTGGCTATTCTAACTGTCCGTTTACTGTTGAGTACAGCCCATTTTGTGGCTTCAACAAGCTACCATTTTTTTTTTTTTTTGAATGTTGGGATGGGAATGAGGCCAAATAAGTTGAAGCAGAAAAATTATGCTTTTTAATCAGAATTGCCTAAAACTATGGTTGCCCTTACCTTTTGGTGTCCGAGTGGTTAGCAGGTGTTCTATTATCCAAACATCAATTACTCAGCCTGAAATGATTTGGATTTAAAGCAGAAGTCTTACCCTTCTATAATTATGGCTACTTGATCAATGATCTTGACATTTTTACATTTTCCGTATTGTGAGGAAGAAAATCCAGTTTTAAGATTTGCCCTTTAAGAAATTAGAAAATTAAAAATTAATCTGATTGAATATTGCACACCTGCAAAACAGAAAATTCCAGATGTCATTCTAGCCATTAAAGGACAGGTGTTTCCAAGACCTGACATACAGTGAATACCAGCTTTACTATTTTGATAAGATCTTGGGATAAAAAGTTAAAAATCTTGTCAAATATTTCCAAATCTCACATAGCTAATGGGATTGAAAAACAAAGCAACCTCTGATGAATGGGTATTTCCCATAAAAGAGTTCCTCCCAAATGCTCAGTGCTTCCCATTGGCAAGATCTGTAAGGAAGTGAATCCTAATTTTCTAATACAGTATATGAATTATAATTTTTACATATGGAATGGTATGTAATTTATAAAGAGCCTATTTGGTAAATAATGGTCAGGCTCAGATTTAGAACTTAACAAACTATCTTCTAATTGTTGATTTGGGACTCATTTGAGGACTCAGGTGATATCATTTTCCTATGAGGTGAAACGTGGAATGTTAGAAAGAGGAGACTGGAATTATAAGGATATGAGGTTGAGTTTTATTTTTGATTCTCACTAGAAATGTGGTTGTAGCAATTTAACCATTTCTTTCACGGTAAAATTTTTCTCATAAGATTGCTTTAATTTAATGAGTAGATAATATGATAGTTAAAGGCAAGTTATGAACATTAGTTTAGTTTTCACAACTACCATAGCATAGATATTGTCATCTACGTATTACATGTAAGGAAATTGAATCTGGGAGAGGTTAAGTGATTCTTCCAATTTCATAGACTGCTTTCCCTTTGTGAGAAATGGTATGCTCTTGGAAGGTTGTTGTAAGAATTTAATGGGATAATGCAATATATTTTCAGCCACTATATAAATACTTTTATTTTGGAATCAAATTTTTCCCTTTCTATTCTTCACTCTCGACTTCTAGTCACTTTCTAATTTCTGCTTTTTATATCTCTTTTAGCCTTCTTTTCTTTGTCTGTTTCTCAGTGTTAGTGTCCTGATTTAGGATGTTACTTTTCTGTGAATTGTTTTCCCTGGCCCTGCTTCTTCACATTTCATGTCCTTTCTGTTACCAGTATGCCCTAATCCTAAAATATAGCTTTGGTCCTATGACCACCTCTACACTTCTTCTCATAAGCTTATCCAGAACCTAGATTATCTTCCCATGACTTACAGAGAAGTTTTAGTTCTTAGCATAACTTTTAGGATCCTCCCCAAAGTGACCATGTACCACCTCTCCAAGCTTAGTTCTACTTCAGGGCAGCAAACTTAACTAGTCTCACTCTCTGAGCAAGGTGGGTGTGTATCTATTATTTGCATCTCAAGTATTAATCACAACAGGATTTCCTTCTGCTGTGTCTTCCTTTCCTATTCTCACTGTTGCCTGTCATTTCCATGCATGAGTCTTATGAGGACTATTGCAAACTACCTCTTGCATCAAGCCTGTCTTGCCTTTAGCAATTCCTGGAACCTCAAAAACCTGTGATATTATTTGTAATGTTTTCTTTGTACTAAAACAGTTGTATCCACATCTCTTCCAGTGTTAACTCTACCCCCCTGCTTGAAGACAGACATTATGCCTTGTTCATCTTTTTATGTTCTATGTGGCACCACATATAATCCCTTATATTTACTAGAATCTTGATAAATTGATCTGAATTAAATAGATGCTCAAAAGAGAGACACTCTGGGGTAGGGCAAAGAGCAAAAACTTTGGAAATAAGTTTAACCAATTTAAATAAGATATCTGCCAATTAAGAGCTTATTTAGACCTCAGCTTTCCTATCTGTAAAGTGGGCTGATAGCGTTTATCTCCGATGACTGTGGGGGAGGACTGAGGTAGCATATACAAGTAGCATATAGTGATAACTAATCCTCTAGTACATGATATGTGTCAGACCCTGTTCTCAGCATTACATACATATTTTTGCTTTTAATTCTAATAACTGCCCTATGAGGTAAATGCTATTATGATCTTATTTTTAGAATGGACAAACTGAGGCACGGGAGGTATTCAATCTGTATTATTCTTGCCCCAGGCCTCACAGCTAGTAAGAACCGGACCCTGAATCCAGGCAGTCAAACTATAGAGAGCATGTGGTTAAGCACTGCCTTCTTTATTTTCCCTCTAAGTTGAGGATTCTTTCTTTCTAAACTGAAAGGGGGATTATTACAGCCATGGATTCAGGAAGTGCTTGTACTAGATGCCAGTGTGCCAGGCAGGATGTCTTTGCCCTGAAGGAGCTCTCCTTATCATGGGGAAGGTGGGCAGCAGGTGAACAAACAGCATGACAAGTCCTGGGGTAGTGGTAGTCACAGTATGCTGTGGGAGAAGAAATATATTTCCTGTATACTCAAGCTTGTCTTTTAAGAGTATTCTGTTTAAAGAACATTTCTTTCTTTCTTTCTTTCTTTCTTTCTTTCTTTCTTTCTTTCTTTCTTTCTTTTTCTTTTTTTTGATGCCATAGCAATTAAATAATTTAGAGAAGTCCTGGTATAGGTTAGGGCACAGGCCCTAAATAGCCTATGATTTCCAGAGCCTCATACTTTTTTTTCTGTTACTAAGTTCTTTGAATTGTTCAAATCAGATGGGTTGCTTCATGGACTATGATCTGTAGATCAAATGAAACCTGAGGGAGGACAGTTCTGATACTTTCCCATTAAGACCCTAGTGAGGAAGGTTTTCTATGCCTGAAACAAAATGTAGGTAGGCAAATCTGACTCATTGTGTTTTAAGTTGAATATTCTCAGACAAAGTGCGAGAAATATCCATATATCTATGAGACTCTGTGTGACAGAATTTAACACCTTTAATGGTTCATATTAAGATTTTTTTTCAGTACTCTTTCCCTACCAACTACCCCAAAATAACAAGAAGTGAATACACACAAAAAGAAATCTATTCCAAGAGCACTTATCCATTGAAGATAAAAATTATGAAATATTTTCTGGCAGCCAGCCAGCTACCAAGTACCTGTTTGGCAGGATAGTTGATTACCTTTTGGAATGTGATATGTACACAAACTTGGAAGGAAGCGAGAGATGGGAGAGTCTAAAGAGAAAGGTCTTGTTTAGTATAGATAGAACCCTCGGTGCTTGTCATACCAACTTTCCCTTTTCATACCATAAGTTTGCATATTTATCATGGCTCTACACATATTGATTTGCAATTTTCACAGTCGTTTACATTTTTTTTTTCTGTCTATAGGTGTCCCTGTCAGAGTGAGGGGAATTCTTGTTTAATGGGTTTCTAGGAATTGGCAACAGACTGAGCACTTGATATTCCAGAAGCAGAAGTTTAGACAAATCAGAATTACTCCGAAAGCTACCCCAGAAGGGATGGAAACCTTTCCTAAGCAGACAGTTTCTGTATTTAAATAGGTCTTCTTTATATCTAAGACATCAAAAAGACTATCAAGACATCAAAAAGACATGAAAAATGTCTTTTTTCCCCTCAGTATAATGGTTTTTTGCTCATTTCCCTAAGTCCAGGTTCAAGTGTTAGGTATGATTTGATGATGCTAGGTGAAGGGCACCATTCTGTGTCGTGGTAGAACAGAGATGTCTAAACTAAGAGGAATATTAGAATTATTTTAGATGCTTCTAGGAAAAAGTTCTAGGGCCCCACACCAAGTACATGGATTCTGTTGGTCAGGGTGAAATATGGTGTTGAAGAGCCTACCTGGTGATTTTAATGATCAGCTGTATTTTAAAACCATTATAATCATGAGTTTGGTATCTTTAAAGTTTCATGATTCTACCGTTCAGGAATGAGAGCTATTCATAACAGTTGGGAAGTTAGATGTAGGGGTAAAGTATAGCTAGTATAGATGATTGGGCTGAACTAAATAAAGATATCTAAAGACTAGAGGAAGAGGGTCATAGATGTGGAATCGGTGATCTTTACAACTCCAGGGCTCTAAGTGGTACTGAGCTCAATAACCCTACAACAATTCATTAATCACCAGTCTCCATAACTCTAAACTGTCTGTTTGAGTTCTGACATAACTATATTAGTGTGGTTGACAGGGATGGGTTATACGCCAGGCACTGTGCAAATGGAAGAGAAGACCAAGGGATCCCCATATTTGTTCAAAATTGGGTGAGGGAGAGAAGTAATGGGAAAGAAGGGATGGTCTTTTTTACTGAGTAGCTCCTGTGATAATTATTTTACCATACTACTATCAATAAAAAAAAATCATAGTATTAGATAATACTTTAATGGTGTTTTCTAATGTGTCAGTCACTATTCCTAAACATTTTATTATGTATTAACTCATCAAGTCCTCGCAAAAATCTTGCAAGTTTGAGATTGTTAAGTTCCTCATTTATAACTGAAGCAACTGAGGCCCAGACAGGTTATGTAACTTGATTCAGCATTATAAAACTAAATATTGGCCGAGTTTAGATACGTTTTTAGACATGCACTTTCCTTGGGTCCTGCTTTCAACTACTTTCTTAGATAATGGACTTGGGTGAGGGCTTTAGAATTTGCATATAGATGGATGAAAGGCTGAACTGCGTCCTGAGGAATAACGTGGAATTTTGGACGCTAATCACATGACTCCTTAGTGTGCGTCTCAGGGACATTCTTTTCTTAAAACAAAGGCATGAACAAACACAACAGTGGTTTTAGAATTTCAAGAACTGTACTTGTTTTGTCAGTGCTTTAAATTTATAAGCAGCCTGATTTATTTTCCCATAGCCCTCATTCTTAGTCTCTATCCAAATCTCCTCTTAGACATTTGGCTTTCTTGTTCAATTCCTTCTTTCCATGTACTATTTTTTTACTTATCACCTCAGGCAAAAATAAAAGGAGGTCAAACAAACAAAACCAAGCACCCTGTATGATATCCACCCAAAACAATGTATCAGAAGAGGTCCATCTTTATTCATTCCTTTAATATATATATATATAATTTTTTTTTAAATTTATTTGACAGAAGCAGGTGAGCAGCGGGGGTGGGGGGAGAAATAGTCTCCCTGCTGTGCAGCTTGATCCGGGGACCGTGGGATCATGACCTGAGCTGAAGGCAGATGCTTAACCAACTGAGCCACCCAAGTGCCCCTGTACATTCCTTGATAGCACATAATATATTCCTATTTAATATCTCCAATTTGATCATCTGTCTTATGTCAGTGTGGGCTTGCTATGATCATCAGAGTAAGACTGTTTTATGTGCATTACCACAGCATCGACTGGCTAGGTATCCTCTACCCTTTAATGTTATAAACAAGCAAGCAAGTAAAGCAAGTCAACATACAAAATCCTGCCATTGTTATCACCAACTGGCGATATGCCCATTTTGGTGGAACTACCGTCCTTTACTACCCCTGAGAATTTCTGGATGGCATAAATTTCCACACCCTTGCCTTGATTTCTTCTTTCCCTCTAAATTTTTAAGTCTCTTGTGTATCTCATTTTCTGAAACTTTTCTTTTTATCGGTACCGAGTCAATGCTGGCACTTTTGCTAAAGTAACATTAGCAAAAACCTTTTTGTACATCAGGATTTTATTGAGGGTTTGAGGTTATCAGAAGTTGGTTGTCTCCCAGGACTGCAAATGAACTACGTTTACATTTTAGACATCCCTGTTTTTCAAGTCGCCAGGCATTACCGCCACGGGTATTTCTCAGCAATCATCTTTCCTCTCGGGCTTCAAACTTCTCCCTGGACTGGCGGCTTCCATTTTTTTTAGATTGTGTCACAGTGACCCAAATTCTCATTTTCTCTTATTTTTTCATTGCCTATTTGTGGATTCTTGGAAAAGCAGTCTGTTAAGGTTTATGGCATGACAACCCTTCCTTCACCTACAGATTTGATCTACTATCATTAATGCTCCTAGAACAAACATGGTTCCACTTCCAAAAAAATAAATTTACATAAATTCCAACTGAGAGAGTGAAGAAATCTTACCAGCATATTTCTGGGACAGCTATATAGGCAATATCTGATTATTCTTTAATATTTATTATTATTTAATATTTAGAAGACTTTATTGAAAAAATGTTTTGACTGGTGTCTGTGTCTTAGAGTTCTAAATCTTAGTCCCTCATGGAAGGAACCAACTAATTTTATAGGGCAAAGAAAAATCTTCCTGATCTTTGGCTAGGAATTTCTAAAACTTTCTCCAAGCCTCAGCTTCCAAGTCTGGCTCATTTCTATATCTAAAGTCACCCAGATTTCTTTCATTTCTTCCTTGCCTTCCAGTCCTTTCCTTGGACCGATCTTTCACATCAGAATTACCCATCAATATGTATGGTGCGCCGAAAAATGAATTCTCAACATTCAATTCATTGTGTGGCTGTTTTCTATAAAGAAGTATTACCCCTCGGTGCTGCAGTATCATACAAAGTTGTGCTGCATACTTTGAACATTGCAGTCTCCTGTAGCCCACTTACTATTACATTAGTTACAAGCTCTCCTCCTCTCTTCTCTCCTGATTATTCTTTTGATGTTTCACTTTTTAGCACTTTCCCACCCTTTTCAAGTAGTCTCATCTGAAAGATCAGAAGTCCTCATTAGGGTATTTTAAGAAACATTTGCCAAACCAAACCAAAAAGAATGTGAGCACAGGAAATGTAGCTTCAATATTTGGGTTTCCAAGATGGAGTTGAGGAAGACAGGCAAGGCTGCCTGCTGCACACTCAGTGTTTCTTGACCAATAGTCTTCATTTTGCGAAATATACTGAGTGCATTGGTCTCATGACGTTGCTGAGGCAGTATGAACAATGATGAGCTTTAAATAATGAAACCTTAATAATGTAAATTTTGAGGTACATAAGGTTTCAAAAAATTTATTTTAATCATAGTAGATAAAAAGCATACTCTTGATGTAACCACCCCTGTGAACATTTATCTTAGAATTTGGTCCATAGGAAGTATTCCTTCAAATGAAAGGAGAGGTTTCACTTTTTATTTCTCTATTTTGCCATTAAAATGACAGAGTGCTATGAAACACCCGTTATCCTTTTTATCCTCTGGGCTCTTTGATGTCCTAAAAAGTATTAAACTTGTTTATACTTATCAGAATCATAACTGTTATACATTATTCTCCCCACTGCCTTGTTGACTACATACACTTCATGCGAACAACCCAGAGTCAAAGCCACCCAACTTTCTGCTGGATGGTTGGTATTAGCCTGGTAAATCTGCCCTCACACCCATCCCCATCTTAGGTGTTAATGCCCCCCCCGCCCAGCTGGTTTTAAGTGGAAAAAATAAGGCTAAGCAGAAGTGTGTTAAGTAGAAAATAATGGGGGAAGATTCCATGAGGCCGATATACCACTCTAAATCCTAAATCCAACTGTGCTAAAGAAATGCTAAATATTTTACCAAATCCCCCAAATAAAGTGACTGCTAGTAGAGGAAGAGGTAGGTTTAAAATAACAGAATTTTTAAAAGACCCCAAAAACCTGGAGAAAGGGAAGTAAATTGTGGTTAGTGAGAAGAAATAATGGCTCTATTTATTAAGGAGGATAAAATAACTTAAGTATTCATTACATGAATATGATAAACAATATAGAATCAGCGTACTCCATCCTGCCACTTCCCTAAAGTACTCTGGAAAATAGGGATTTTTCCGAGGTATCATTGAGTGAATTGTATTTTCCACCCTTTAAGTATTTAATAGTATAAACAAAATCATGATTGCAGTGGTAGCGTTAATTTTGAGGATTGGTACTAGAACTCATTTATGAAATCCTCTGTCCACATTGGTGCCAGTTTAAGACCCAGATATAACAATAACAAAAAGTTTAAAGGGTTAACAAAAATCTCTTCGAAGGATTCTCTTGTTGCAAATAAAACCAGGTTTAAAATTCTCTGTGTTCAAAAGTCAATTATTGCCAATTTCATGGACTCCTCGAACATGGGATTTCATTTAGCAGGCGAACTTTACCTGCCAAAAGCCCATAAAATGGCCCCTTTCCATCTGGTAAATGTTCCACAATGAAATTAGAACTGTTGGAAAATAATGGAAATCTATGGACATATGTATACGGTGACTGAAATGGGAAATTTTGTCAGTGATAACTAGTGTAAGTTACTTAAAGACCAGTGTTAACTCTTCTAGACCAGTAAAACTTAGTTTCTGTTATAGCTGATATAATTTCCTATCTCCAGGTAGAAGTAATTCAAACACTTTTAAAGAAATAAGAGCCCCCATGCTGCCAAACAGTAGTTCTTAAATATTTTTGGTGAGTATCATGACCCTTTGGAACATCAAATGAAAACTATACACATTCAACCCAGAAAAGAGATGGCATGCAAAAAATTAGAAGTAAATTGTGCAGTTTAAAACAAAACAAACAAAAATGATTCCAAATAGTTTTTTGAAAGAGGGGTTCTACAGATACCCTTAATGAATTTAGCATTTCTGAAGAGGAAGATCTTTCTTGAGTCCAACATATAAATTTAAATAATTTCCCATAGGTTTATCTATCATCTCTATTTGTATTACTGGCTTTTTCCCCTTTGAAGTTTTAAATGAATTTCTCATAATTTTCTAGTACTTTATGAATGAGCCACCAAGGAGACGGCTTAACTAGTGAAAAATGGTTTGCCTTTTCCAATGTACCAAGAAAAGGAAAAATATAATTAAACGTTTGTATGTGCTCATGTGCACACCTATGTGTAATTCAGAGAAGGTGAACTGGCACATGCATAAGTATGTAGGCAAGGTAAGAACCTGAAGAGAATATATGCATTTTTTAATTTATGAAATGTAATATGTATGTGTATGTTAGCTCCTCACCCCCATGTCCTTCTGGGGGGAAAAAACCCGATTCATGAAATTTTTAATTTTATCAAATGTTCTTTATTGAAGCAAAATGATCTCTAAGAGCAGAAAGAACTTTCCAAGCCTCACAGAGAAGGAAACATTGTGAGGTAGGGAAGAAGGGGACAATGGATGGTTCTTGGCAAAATTAGGTTATATAGAAATGATTATTCTTCCTAAAATAGGAAATAGGCTTTCAGTAGATGCTTCTGGAAACGAATCCGGTCTACATTTTGTTGCTTAATTTGTTCCTAAGCTCTGAATGATTTCTTAAATGATTCTGTAATATTTTGTTTTCTAACCATATTGAGGGCAGTGTCAACTGAATGGTTTCCAAGGCACTGGTTTTATATGGTGAGGATGGAGAGAAGTCCTTTCAGACTCAGGGGAACCACAAGATTGTCTGCACAGATGGTTGCTGGGAAATCCTACCTAGCAGTAGACTGCCACATCATTTCTCTTGATTCACAGCATAGGGAATTCCAGCTTACTTTGAAGCCTGTTCAAAATACTCTTGTCCATCTCATTTTCAGACTTGCCCTTGGTTAGCTTTGATTGACAGAAAGGCTTTGGAAGCCATTGCAATCTTATTTTAGGAAGGATTGAAATCTTATCTCTCTGAGTTCTTCAATCTGTTTGGAGACCAAAGGCTCTATGTCAAAAGACTTGTAGATACCTGTACTTGCAACTGGGGCTTCTATGGCAGATTTACAACCCTTGGGTTATTTGACGTTTCCAAGTTAAGACCTTATGGAGAGATGGACATAGAGAGACAGCTGTAATATAGACAATGCCCCTATAAATTTTTCCTGGAAATAAGTGTATTCTCTACATCTGTCATAGTTAATACAAAAACAGAGTAATACAAATGAAGACTTAAATTGATGAGGCACATGTGTAAATTGATAAAGGAAGTTTGATGCATCATAACATTGAAATTTATCTAAATTCAATATTGTTAAACATTCTTAAAGATCAGATGAATTATACATGAAGTATATGGATTATTTGTCCCTGGCAAACAATGGTGACATTTCTGTCTGTCACTTAGTATGACAAGGTTAGCATGTTTTATTCAAAACTTTTAAACAGTAAAATGATTTGTATGCATTACTCTTTCTTTGGACTGTCAGGGAAGGCAGAAAGCAACACAGTTATTCTATGACATTGAGTCAGCATGTGCATAAAAAAATGACAGAACAGGATTGCCTCCGACATCTATAAAGCTCATACTTTGGTTTTCTAATCACCTGGTAGAAAAATAATAAAACCATAAAGATAAAAATATTTCCCTTCCACCCTAGAAAGAGACATTCCCCTTTATACTGAAATATAAATATAATATTGGCGATATAATGAATATAGAATATTGATGATTGTGAAAAGATCTTTGAGCTTTAGGGGAATTTAATGAAAGGATATTCTTTTTTTCCAATAAATAAAGATAAGGGTCAGATTTTATTGTTTTGTTAAAACTGGTGGGATGGGATGGCAATTTATGAGACTTGAGATTTGTGCTGTGTTTATGGGATACGCATATAGAAAAAAAGTAGAAGGCATGTTCAACACGTGGATAGAGATGGAGGACTTCAGCGATTTGTCTATAGTTTGTCATAGCTGATACTTGAGTGTAGTGGAGATGATTTCTGATAGAGTGAATCTTGGAGAAGTGGCAACTCCTAGGGCAGCCCTAAGATTGTCCCTGCACCCACTATTTCCTTCTCCATCCAGAACACCAGAGGAACACTGTTGTATGCTCTTCCTCTCATGAGGATCTAAACAGACAGGAGTTTGGGGGAAATATGGTAGGTTGGAATAAGGTAGGACCTAGGGATCTTGGTGTAATATTCACACCCAGGGACAGACAATACCTAAGACTTTTTATTCAGTACTTTACATTCACGGGTGACTTTAGGAACCTCAAGGATGTAGCAGCCATTCCACAAACAACATTCCACTGACACTTTCTGAAAATAAATTATGAACTAGTGACTGGGAATAAAATGATGACTAAGACAAAATCTTGCCTTTGTAGTGTTTACAATAGAGGAAGAAAGACATGTTAGCAAGTAAACACAATGGTGATAACAGATGCTATTGTGGCTTATTGCACAGGGTGAGTGGGTGGGGAAGAAGAGAGCTACCATCAGTGGGAAGGGGCCAGCAAACCAAACCTTACTGTTTCCTCTTCCTCCACTCCATACCTTGGGATGTTAGGCAAAGAGAAGGATACTTTATCTCATTGTAGTCAGCAATATATTTACTACAGCTTAAAAACCACTACAATTTCATGTATCATGCATGCATTTTTTTTTAAAGATTTTATTTATTTATTCGACAGAGATAGAGACAGCCAGCGAGAGAGGGAACACAAGCAGGGGAGTGGGAGAGGAAGAAGCAGGCTCATAGCAGAGGAGCCTGATGTGGGGCTCGATCCCAGAACGCCGGGATCATGCCCTAAGCCGAAGGCAGACGCTTAACCGCTGTGCCACCCAGGCGCCCCCATGCATGCATTTTGTATTCCATACCTGCCCATGACCTGGAGAAAAGTAAGCCCTTTAGATTATGGATTAAGCTTTCCTGA
Organism: Ursus arctos; assembly: GCF_023065955.2. Taxonomy (NCBI): domain Eukaryota; kingdom Metazoa; phylum Chordata; class Mammalia; order Carnivora; family Ursidae; genus Ursus; species Ursus arctos. The sequence continues at coordinate 17,138,868 of NW_026622852.1, forward strand.
TCATTGTGATAGCTAATGACCTGTGATAGCTAATGACCTGTCTAAGGCAAAAGACTGAAGTGTGCATTTTTTTCCTGGCATTATTTAATAGGGATCTCTTTACGAAAGGAAGAAGAAATTTTACTATAGACCCCATTTTTGGAAATGTACACTTATTCTCACATTAAGCCTGAAACTCACTGATGTTAATATATACCATACCAGCTACAACGTAGGTAATTCCTGGTTGTACTGATAAATTGTTGTTTTTTTCATTTTTGTTATGCACAAAAACTATCCAACCTATTTCAATCCTTTATCTCCATTTCCCCCCAAGCCCCCAGGATATCTAGCATTAATCCAAATGGTTAGAAAGAATAAAAGAACTGTATAGTTTTGAGAGATATTTATCCTGACTCAATAAGCAAATCTATGGAGATCTTTGGAAGCAAATCATAATAACCCAGCTGAAAGGGGACCTACAGGTGCCGCCAAACTTTTGGGATGCTATGCAGCCTTGTTGGGCTGTCATTTTAAGAAATGTCGTCTCCCTAGAGGAAAATGTTTCCAGAAATACTCTGACCTTTCCATTTTCTAGCATGAAAGTGAGGTGATCTAAGAGGAGCCATCTTCCAAGTAAATGTAGTGAGCCTTAGTTTGAAATATTCATCATGTTTTTGTTGTGAATAGCCAAACCAGTGCTAAAATTCAGTTTGCTGGTCTATTCAGCTTATTCATTTCATGCAAATCCCAATGTGCATGAAATGAACAAAAGACTTCCTTTCTATTTGTATGCATTGTTAGTTTTCTATTCCCAAACTTGTTTTTCTCTTTCAGTATTAGTACTTCATTCTTTCAACAAATATTTGTAGCATCCCTAGGCATGACGAGGCACCAAAATGAATACCACTCCAGCATGATAGCATGACCCACAGGTTTCATTTTTTTCTGCTTTTTTAGATGCACCATTAAAGGAGGCTTGGAGATTACTTAAGGCCACATCTGTGATGAGGGGAAAGAATGATCTGCTTAATTATGTGTGTCTGCTATGAGCATGGCTTGGGGGCTCATTGCCTTACTGACTCAGGGAATGGGAAGAGTGTGCACTTGGGAGTCAAACAGATATGGATTCTGATTCTTGTTCTGATATTTGTAAGCTCTAACCTGGAGCAAATCACACCTCATTCTGAGAGCTTCCTTATATGTAAAAGGAGAATACTTGCCTTATAGTGTTGTTGAATGAATTACCAGAGAGTCAACATCTAGGACTCCCTCAATAAGTGATCATGCTCAGTGCCTTTCCTAGCATCTACAATCTAGTATATACGCAAATGAGTAAAACCTTTAATAATAATGAAAGGCTAAAATAAATGTCCTATTAATGCAGGTACAGCGAAGTGTTCTGGGATTTCTTGATGTGTAAATTGTAGACTGCCTGACTTTTCTTTTTTCAGTTTTTATCTTCAATGTAATGGTTCCCGTCATGGGCATTTTTAACTTACATAAATTCAACTACAAGTACACAATGGGCAGAGAGAGAGAGAAAGAATGAGTTTAAGGAGTTTAAATAGCATAGCTGATTACACATACCTTTCCACTCAAGGAGTACTTCTGTCCTGATTCATCTGGGGCACATCTCCCCACGCTGCGTTTGCTCCTATTGTTTGAAAGCCATGTGTTTTTTATACTGTATGGCCCCACATTCAATCTAACTCAAATAAACATTGATTTGTACCAATGCTGGAGAAAAAAAAAAAAACTGACTTTGTTAGACTTACGGAGATATGACATGTTTCTCTCAATATGGTACCTTTCTAAGGCGTTGTGAAGGGCATTTTTGATTATGCATGACTATTAACTTATTTGTGGTATAACATTTAAGCTTACTAAACTTCTTTGCTTTTATTCTTTGTAATTCCTTTCTTTTACTTACCTTGACTACCTTGGTTTTTGTTTTTGCTTTTCTTTTTTTCCAAATCATCTTTGCAGGTGAGTTTATCTGTTCTTCGCCTTGGTTATTTAATGGCTATTTTATTATTTTTCCAAACATGTGATTGGGCTGTGTCTAAAATTCAAATCACTGTATGTAACGTCCCCAGTGGGTCTTGATGCTGAAGGCATTATTTTCATAGAAATACCTGGTAAAGATTTTGTGGTCCTAGAGTTGTATGTGACAGTTTTTCAGGTTAGAACGAGCTCAGTGCTGTTTTTGATGTAACAATAATTACTCTTTGCTGCCTGACCCTTGGCTCTTTTTATACTGCCAACACAAAGGATCTTTAGACTGTTAGTACAAGGATGCAAGGCTCTGATCCACAATAAAATGCAAAGAACACAGAGAAGTAAGATCCCTTTATCAGTTATTTACATCTCTGTGTGAATCAAGTGTGATAAGGGACAGAGGAAAAAGACGGAAGGGCTCTTAGCAGGTTAAGAAGAAGCAGGCCCCTCTCATAAGGCCTGGGGTGGGCTATAAGACCAGCTTTCCTACTTCACACCCTGCCAGGTACTGCTAGTTACCATGATCAGATATTCTCCCTGCACTCCTGTCCCCATTTTTACATTTGTTCTTTCTTTTATTCTGTCCTATGTGATTTTGGTTTTCAGTTAACTTTCTTTTAGGGAACTTGTTTTAGGCTCTTTCCCCATATACATTAATATTGAATATTCTTTATTAGTGATAATGACACCAATGATTGAGTGTATGAAATGCATGAATTACAAGGATAGAAACTTCATAAACATCTCTAATTTTCACAATAATTCTATACGAAAAGTATTTTTCTTCCATGTTGAAAAAAAAAAAACACGGAGAGAAAGTAACTTATAATTTAGCAAATGGTGGAGCCAGATGAGTATCCATATGTCTGTATTGCTTGTGCTCCCTTCACTATCATATGCTGCCTTTGTTTGTATGCTAAATGTGTGTGTGTGTGTGTGTGAGAGAGAGAGAGAGAGAGAGAATAAGAGAGCGAGAGAACATGCTTATCAATCTTTCTGTGTATACATATATATTTTTTGAAACCATGGCTGACTTCCAGATTTTTTTTTTGCAGTGCTTGCAAACCAATGTTGCTAGATCTTTCACTCCAAACGTGTACCCCCATCCTCCAGTGACTTGAAATTTTACAAGTTGCAATTTATACAATTGATGGATTCTTCTCTGATAAAGCTTTTGCAAATGAAACAAAATTCTATATCTTATTTATTTAAAAAAATGATTTCCAGGGCTAGCAATTGCTTTACTTCTCACTGCCTGGTTTTTGATGGCACTAATGCTATTTTCTTTAACATTATTTGCTCTTTGCTATAAGGAGGAACACCCTTTTCCTATCATGTCCATTGAAGCAGTTTCTCATTTCTGAAATTTTAACGCCTTATAAGATGGAAAAAAGAGGGGCGGAAAGACCCTGTGGTGATTTAAGACGATGATTCTGGATTGAAGTGTCTTGCTACTTAGAGGAACACCATATTTCATAGCGTATTTGCAGAAATGCTTCATGGCACAAACTCCTATTTCATGTCCTTGAAGGCCAATGGAGTAACAGAGTTTCTGTTTCAGTGCCTATCTGATCAATAATTCTATGACTTTTTGGAGTTGCCATTTATCTTGTGATACATTTTTACTGTGTTGATGTACAATGACTAATACCTACATGTATATGTTTTTTGGTCTCCTGTAACTGTAAAATATTTTTGAAATATTTCTATAAGTGCTTAAATTTATTTATATAAAACATATTTTCCTTCATTGGCAATATATGTAAATCAGTTTCACTAGAAAAATATATTTGGAATGTAATATAACTTCTCCTGAGTTTAGCCTTTAATACAACGTGCAATAATAGGGCACCAGCTATGTGGCAGGCAATATGCTAGGCATGGGTTACAAAGTTGAGTAAGACGTGGACCCTGCTTTTCCAGAGCTCACAGGCTCCAGGCTTGAAATGGTAGTTAAGAGCATACATTTTGTCACCAATCTGCCTTAGTTTGTATCTTCTTACCACTTGGTAGGAGCCAGACAGATTATTTTACTATGTGTCAATGATCTCATCTGTAAAATGGGAATAATGATAAATGTTAGTTCAGTGTTTATATGAGAATTAAATGAGTTAATACAGGTAAGGCATTTAGAGTGGTGCCAGGCACATCTCAAATTCTGAGTGTTATTATTGACATTATTATTATCACATGAGCCATAAACAGCTAGGTATTATAATACTCTACAATAAGTATAAAGTTCAAGAGAAGAGTACCAAGGATGCCTGGGTGGCACAGTTGTTAAGCGTCTGCCTTCAGCTCAGGGCGTGATCCCGGCGTTCTGGGATTGAGCCCCACCTCAGGCTTCCCCGCTAGGAGCCTGCTTCTTCCTCTCCCACTCCCCCTGCTTGTGTTCCCTCTCTCACTGCCTGTCTCTCTCTCTCTCTGTCAAATAAATAAAATCTTTAAAAAAAATTTTAAAAAAAAAGAGAAGAGTACCGAACTCCTTCATGAGCTGCTAAGAAACTATCCTAGGAGAGATAAGACTTGAAAATCTTAAAGAAGTTATAATATTTCATGAGACATGTAAGGAAATTCATCATATCCGAGGCAGCAGAAATAACATTTGAAAAGGCAGGAAGTCTTGAGAAAGTATGTCCCACTCAGCAAACTGTGGATGGGGCCATGTGTGTAATGGGGAGTAGAATGTCAGGTGAAGAGTAGAGTCACAAAGAGTCCTGCATGATATATTAGGAATTTAAGACTTAATCATATTGGTATTGGAAGCTGTGAGAGGATTTTTCAAAAAGGAGATAATGTGATCAGATTTATATTTTGGAAATATTCTCTTAGCATCAGTGTAGGGGGTAGATTAGAATGCTAGCTGAAGGAAGCTAAGACCTGTGGCTAAAAGGCTTTTGTGATCGGTCATAAGAGAGCTGATCAGGTCCTGAAGGCTGTGACTATGGAAATGGAAAAAAGGAAACACATTTGAGATATATTTAAGAGACTGTATTGACAATGCTGCAGGATCATTTTGCTGGAAAGGGGAAATAGAGAAAGAGAGGGATCTAGAATGATGCTCAAGTTGATGTTTTGGATAATTGGATGGTTGACATTGCTATCCATAGAGAAAAGGAATAGATTTGAAGGGCAGAACAGGGGGCAGTATGGTGGGTAAGGATGAAACTCTGGGCAATTATCACCTACTCACGGGCTGGTGGAGAAAGACCACTGGAAAAGACCTATAAGAAATGTACAAGAAATAGGAGAGGAACCAAATGTTAGAGTCTTAGGAAAAAAAAAATATCAAGGAAAAGTCTTGTTAAAATTAGGAAGCTATTGGTGATCTTAGTGAATATATTCTAAAGTATGCAGAATAAAATGAAGGGGAGGAAATGAAGACAAGATTGTCAAATAGCTTGGTTAGGAAGGCCATAGAAATGAGTTTTTTTCCCCTTTTAGGAAAATGTCTTGAGAACTTTAGTATGCTATGGGGAAAGAGTCACCAGAGAGAGAAGAGAGTGAGAAAAAAAAAAAAAAAAACAGAGGAAGTAAAGAATTCCTTTGAGATAAAAATGGGTATGGAACCAAGACATAAAATGATTGATTTTCAATCAGAGGAAGGAGTCCTGTTCATATATATGGGGGGGGGCAAGAATGAAGTGCATGGGATAGATTATGTGAATCTGGAATAGGAGTTTGGAGGGATTCATATATGATGGTTCTATTTGTAAGGTAGAAAGTGAGGTCATCTTCATGAGTAGTCAGAGTTTGCTCTTTTGTCCTCCTTAAGATTACTTTGTTCTATGTAATTCATCCCAGAAACCAAGTAGTAAAAGAAATACATATTCTAAAGAATCTCTAGGTCTTGTGGGTTTCCTGGTATTTCCTAGACTTCTGTGTGTCTCTTTTCTAATGAAGCTTTATCAACTGAAGTGTTAACAGTAAGAGAGTTTCCATTGTTTTGACCCTCTGCCCCTTCCATTTCTTCATTTTCTGGAGGGGCAGCATAGATCTCTGTAAGGGCCAACTACTGTGTCATTATTTTGGTCAAGGTCACCTGTGTGTTTGGAACATACTAGTGGAGAGAAAAATGACCTTCAATATTTGGGATCAGCAGTATCTCCAATATGGATTCTTTATTTAAAATCCTGGGAGGGCATGGCTTGTACTTGGAACTAAGCACTCTTCATACTTACGGCTTGCTAAAGGACCACTCAAGGAATATTTCTACTTAAAATCAGGTTTAAAAAAATTAGATAAATCCACTGAAGAGCAAAGATGTTAAGTACATCATTTCCTGGTGTTAGGTGGGTATGTGTTTCAAGCTTGCTTTTGATTACTACAAAGTTCAAGTTTTTAACCCTATGATATTAACTCCCCTGTGCAGTCCCAAGCTTTATGCTATATGACTCTAGTTCTGTCTTTGCAGTAAAACAAAATAACTCTACCTTTTCTTCCATAAGAACATCACTACAAGTAATTTAATAGTACTATAATTGTCATCTTTAAATCCCTCAAGTTTTCCTCATAGGTAATGTTTTGCAAATCTTTTTAATGTCCAAGTAGTCTCAGTGAAGAAGCTTTCCATCCCAATTTATGAGGAAAGTGCTTATAAGATGGAACTTGCATTAGATTTGAACACAGAGAATGGGTTCTCTTTTAGCAAATTCCAGAATTTGAAATTTGGAGGGGGAAAAAAAAAGACTTCTGAATCTTTATTTTACTTGTATATGAGAATGGTACCTTAAAAATAAGATTTTTTTTCTTTTTAAACAGTTTGATCTATAGTTTACGTACTATAGTTTACCCAGGTAGAGTACACAAGCCAGTGGTTTTTAGTATATTTATAGTGTTTGCAAGAGTCACCAAAATCTAATTCAGCAATATTTTCATTACCCCAAAGAAACACTATATGCATTAGCAGTCACTATTCATTACCCCATCTTCTCTGTCCCCACCTCCAGTCCGAGATAAACACTAACTCTGCTATCTTTCAGTGTAGATTTGCCTATTCTATAAATTTCATACTTTTTTTCCCCTTAGGCTAATGTTCTCAAGGTTCATCCATGTTGTAACACGTATCAGTACTTTATTTTTATAGCCAAATATTCCATTGTATGGCCACGCTACATTTTGTTGATCCATTTTTCAGTTGATGGACATTTGGATTGTTTCCACTTTTTGACTGTTATGAATAATTCTGCTATGAACATTTGTGTACAAGTTCTTATGTGGACATATGTTTTCATTTCTCTTGAGTAGAATCCTAGGAGTAGAATTGCTTCTTACGGAAATTTTGCATTCATATGGTAACTCTGCTCAGCATTTTGAGAAACTGCCAGACTGTTTTCCAAAGTGGCTGTACTGTTTTAAATTGCCACCAACAAGGTTTTGATGATGACTAAAAGATTGAGTCAGAGGAAGAGTCAGAGGAATAAGTAAATGCTAAAGTACTACCCATGGACTCTTTTATTATCCTGTTTTGTCTAACTCCTCCCAAAGGGCAAACAGTAAAGAAATATTTAGCATGCATTTTAAAAAATCTCCAGATAACCCTGTGGGTTTCTTTAGGTATTTGCTTGACTTAGTGTTTGACTTTGAGCTCAAATTTTGCTAGTAAGCCTCTAGTGAGGCCAAGAATGGATGTGAGTCTGGCATATTCAACTTAACTGTTTAGTTAGCTATTTGGTTATTTTCCCCATTATTTACATTTCATTTAAAGATTTTAGAAGATGAGTGGCAGAGCTCACAAAAGTTATTTGAATCTTTAGAAACCACAAAGTTGAGAGAGCTGTGTTTTTGTTTTTGTTTTTTTTTTTTTTTTTAAGTAGATACCAAAATAGCTTTTAGGAAGATGACACCTTAATCTCTTAAATTGTTGAAGTGAGCAAAAGAAGACTTAAGACCTGAAGAGTAAAAATTATAAACACACTAAAGAATACATTAAAACAAAATAGAATGAGAAAAAATACATTGTTTTATAGGTTAAGTTTTATTATAAATGAACATTTTTTATGAACCTTTTTTTTTTTAAGATTTATTTGAGAGTGTGCACAAGCAGGTTTGAGGGTGTGGGGTGGGGTGGTGGTGGAGAGGCAGAGGGAGAAGCAGACTCCCTGCTGAGCAGGGGGCCCTGCCACTGGATCCTAGAACCCTGAGATCAAGACCTGAGCCAAAGGCAGGCACTTAACCAACTGAGCCACCCACGCACCCCTAAAACTCCGTTTTTAAACTTCTTATTGTGTACATTTTAAATTTTTGGTGGGACCTTTGAATTTCCCTCTGAAGAAATGAGGAAAAAAGTATTGGGTGTCCCATTCCTCTCCCCCACCAGCCCAGTAAGTTCCTGCTGCAATTTCTGTTACCCCTGAATCTTGAAGTAAATAGCAAAAGAGAGGGCATCAAGTGTTAATGTTGAACAATGGCATGGACTGGGCCTCAGGCCTGTCAGGTGGAGCACCCCATGTCTGGACAATCTCCAGGTGTCGTGAAGAGAATTGGAGAGCTTGTTGTTTTGCTAGATCCTTGGGTTGGTGGGCCCAGTTGTGGCATCCAGTCTCTCCCTAGTGGCGGGGACTGCTGGGAAGGCTGCCTTCAATTTGTTCAGGAAGTTGCCAGGAGCTGTGATGCCTTCTTCAGGCCTTTGCGCTTGTGGATCTCTGCCACCACCTGGTGGGTTGGCTGGTCTGTGGAAGGGGTCTCCGGGGGCAGGATTTGCTCGTGGTGGAACACGCACTGGGGGAAGGCCTTGCTGCCTGTGTAGGACCTCAGGTTGGTAGTGAAGCCAAAGGACTAGTTGATTAACGGGTAAGCCTTCACGACAAAGATGGGGGTGCCCACCACTTGGGACTCCTTCAAAACATGGCCCCATTCAGGACATGTTCCTGTGTAGAACACAGTGTATGCCATCAACCAGTTGTTCTAGACACCGGATCTCCACAAGGTAGACTAGCTCCATGAGCCAGGGCTAGGGCATCAGCACATGGGCATAGAGGCAGTGCCAGGCCGTGGGGTTGACCTGGATGGTGCCCCATGCACACCATGGATGGGGAAGTGCATGCCTTGCTTATTCTTTTTGTGCAGGGCTACCTCTGTGTGATGTTCCTGCAAGGTAAGTCCTCCATGGGCTCTACATAACAGCCCATCCTAAGGATTGTTCTTTGGGTCAGCTTCAGGTACAGGTCTTCCTTCTTCCTGTGCATGCAGTTGGTGATATGTATCATGGTGATGATTTTGGAATACATAGGGTTATCTAATCACTATGTTGCATAGCTGAACTAATGTCCTCACCTTGGGCGGTGAGCTCTTAGGAACATGCAAATGCTTTCATAGATGTGTGGGTCAGCCAGTAGTTGTGGTCAATCTGACCCCAAAAATGACTGGAAAAATAAGCTATGGTCCTCCCAGTGATGGTGGGTGATTAGTACTATTTTACAGATAATATTAATTAAAATGTCAAAACTGAGAAATTTTGAGGAGTTCATGAAAACATGACTGAGGAGGGACTAGTCTTCCATTGTCTTTCATTCCACATGAGACTGCATTCTTTGGGGGCAAAAATCGCACCATAGCCATTTGTTTCTGCAATGCTTATGTAGTGCCCATTACTTAATATGTGGTCATTAGTATTAATCAAAACAAGTTCTGCATCTGTTAGAGATTTATATTTCAACTATGGTTAGCCATATGTATTTAGAGGACAAGGAATTACTATTTAATAAGTATTTATCTTTTCCATAAATATTTCTCATTTAGTACCCAAACAATAGAAGTGTTCTTTATTCTTTTTTACAGATTCCAGTCACTTGCATATCCAGTGTCTGGTACAGATAGGCACTTATTAATTTCTGAACTATTAAACTAAAGAACCAAGCAAGAATACACAATCACTTTAATAATAAAAGGATCCCATTTTAATACTTTGTCCAGTAGGGAAACACTCTGACAAATTTTATTAATTATCCAAGATAGAAATGTTTTAAAAAAAATCAGTTGACTAGATAAAAAAATCAGTTGACCAGATAGAATTAGAGTTTTTCTTAGGTTATTAGGATAAGAAGTTTTTGAGATTAAATATGGAAAATGTGGTTTTCTGTAAATGGTGATTTGAGATACTCAAATTCTGGTTTTTTAATTGGCAGTGCATAGCAGAATTATCTAGGTGTTTTTTTTGTTTTGTTTTGTTTTTACTCCCGAATACATATTGTAGGGCCTTAGCACAAACCAGTTAAGATCTTCAGTGGTGTTTGGTATACAAATCAATGAAATAGAAACCCTTTATGCCATTCATGTTAAGTACCTCTGCTAAATCTCTCTTGTATGAATTCAAACACTTGACCAATAAATCATGCTAGCTTTACTGACTTTAGTGTGTTTTCACCTTCATGGTTCTAATTCTCCCGGTTCACTGTCTAGATGATACTAAGAAAAAAATTCAGATTTTAATAATTATGAACGTGGGTTTAAGGATGTCTAGTGGAAGACAGAGGCTAAGGAGGAGCATGAACCACTGAATTCCATAAACAGAAAGGGTGTGGACTTGCAGAAAGATGGTAAGGACATCACAAATATATTTTAATTTGCTGAGAAGTGAGGAAGAACAAGAAAAAGGTCCACATCATGGAAAAAATTTCTGAATAAAGTTGAATGATCTAACATACGATTTTCTTTTTTGTTCTTCATCAAACAGGAGAAAAAAATCAAAATATAGGGTAGGTGAGGACCTCATAAATGAGCACAAAGTTTCTCAAAATGGGGGAGACAGTATTTTGGATGACAGAAAAAAGAAAAAAGGTTGAACAGCCTGAATGAAACATGAACATTTATGTGCATAAATTGTAATCTAGCACAGAGTTTAGGGTCAACTACCTAAGCAAAGACTGGGTAAAACCTAGTATAGTGGGAATTCATATTAAAAAGCAAACATCCTGGGGCTTCTGGGTGGCTCAGCCATTAAGCGTCTGCCTTCGGCTCAGGTCATGATCCCAGGGTCCTGGGATCGAGCCCCGCATCGGGCTCCCTGCTTGGCGGGAAGCCTACTTCTCCCTCTCTCACTCCCCTTGCTTGTGTTCCCTCTCTCACTGTCTCTGTCAAATAAATAAATAAAATCTTAATCTTTCAGTAAACTGTAGGATTTTTTTTTTAATAAAAATTTACAGTGTGGCATGGTTGTTTTCTGGCCTATGATAGGAATATAGTAGCCTGAACAAATAGAGTAATAGTTCCATTGTCTCAGTTGTATTGAGATTTATATTTGTTTTCATTCTATTGCTGCACTAATGTAGCAATGCTCAGAGCACCTCCTGGTCAGAAGTGTGTGTCCTAGACCCAGAAGTTCTCCCTTTACAAGCTCCTGAGATACTAGTTACCAGCAAAGCTGTCGTCTTTTCTTCATAGGTCTGACTCCTAGCTTTGTAGGACCCTCCCACAAGCATCTAAATTTTAATAATTCTGTCTTCTTCCTTTATTCCCCCAGCCATAGGGTAGTACCTGCAGCTACCAGCTCTGTGATACCTTCGTGTTTACTTTGCCTTTTCAGTTTTTTGATTTCTGGGTGATAGGTCTGGGTGTAAGTAAATTCTATTGAAATAACGTGTAGTTTATATCTTCTGACTGTTCCTTGATGATTACAGCTAGGGTTGAATAGATTACAGAATATGGGTAATTAATCTTTTCAAATATTAAAGGCTTGCATGTGAAAGAAAATACGTAAGATGTGCCTCACATAGTTGGTTTCTTTACATTTCCTTCTGGGAGATTATCTGCCCCTATACTCTACCACCATGTTCTCTACCATGTTCTAGAGAGAGTACATGACCTAGTTCCATGGCCACAGCTAATTGGCCCAGGATGGGCACTTTACTTAGCAGATTCTAGGCTGATTAATTTGCCTCTGACAAGGTTTGGCATAAAGTGCTCTGCCCAAAGATAGATGAACTGAGCCAAGTGGATTCTTTCTTTTATGGTTTTGAACCAAGAGTATCAGTTCAAAGCTGGACCAAAAGAAGCATGTGATGCAGTCAAATCGATTAATAGCACAGCATTAGTGGCTCATGAATTCCTGCCACAGAGTTTTTCAGAGACATTTGACCTATGAGTCATTCTCTTCTACCCTCAGGAAAAGCATTTCCATAATTAAGACTGGGTTTACTTTGTGAGATGGATAGATCTCTATCATTTGAATGTTCAAACAGAGAACGGATACCTATCAGGTTTGTTTTTGAGATTTCCATGAAAGCTTTTTGTGTTAGAATATAAGATGTGCGTATATTTCTGGGCTCTGCTCTAGACCCATTGAATAAGAATATTCTAAAAATGGAGTCAAGTCATATACACTAAAAATAGCAAAAACAAGCGCAACTCCCTCCTCCATGTTATGCTGAAGTAGTTGGTCTGTAGATCAGTCATATATGGAAAAGACCGTATTATTTGGGCTATCTGCTGTTGAATAATAAACTGCCAGTGCTTAGGGTCTCTCCGTTTTTATTATATCTCATGACTTTGTGGGTCAGGAATTCGATTGCTCAGGCTTCCGCTGGTCAATTCTGCACTATCTCATATTAACTAGCCCACTTGGTGATATTTACCTGGAAGCTAGTTTCATCTGGAGTATATAGATATGGCTTCACTCTTATGCCTCGCATTTCAGCAGGGAGAGAGGAATTTTTTTTTTTTTTTTTTACTCCATATAGTTTCTGGACTTCTTGTAGTCTTCCCAGCAAGGCAGATGAATGTCTTATTGTGGTGGCTCAACATCACATGGTGACTTGGGGCTCTCAGGCAAGGCAGAAACTGGCAGCCTTCTTAAATAGTAGGCCTGGATCTGGCAAATACCACTTCTATGGTTCTCTTATTGGTTAAAGCAGGTACAAGACAGCCCACGTTTGGGGGAGGGAAATTAAACCCTATCTCCCAATCAGAGAAAAGTTAAAGACTTTGTGCCCATCTTTAAACTGTCACGAAGATCTCTTAATTCATTGTAAACTATCTCTTTAAATCCTGAACAGCAGGCATTCGAGAAGGACAATTCTGATGTCTGGGAGCTGCGTGAGAAGACAGGGCATGGCTAGGAACAGGGATGTCTGGCTTGTTCTCTATTAGAGAAAGAAGTAAATAATGATGAAGAACATACAAAAAGAGGGAGATTCATTAAAGATAATCTTACCCTAAGCAGAGTTTTATTTGAGACTGTTTTCTAATGTCTACTGGAATAGGATGGAAAAGAATTTGAGTCTATATAGGCTACTTTTGGATTGGAACTGGGTAATATTTGCTGAATTCTTCCTGAAAGTATGCCAGTAAATGTTATCAATCACCAGTAATAGTGATAGTAACTATTACATTAATGAATTCAATTTGTCATTCTTTCAAGTTAGTATGAATATATGCATTCTTTCCACTAAAACAGGTTTTGTCTCTTAACTGAAGAGGAAAGAGATGAGAAATGTTTAATTAGAATTCCTTTAGACTTTTAAAAAGGTATCATAAAACATAATAAGTAGGGTCACTGTTAGAATTTTTCCTGGAAAGTTAGACTGATATCATTTCTCCTATTGTAACTTAAGTTTTCTGAATTGCCTTTCTTAAAGTTACAGCAACTTATTTTTGAAATATGAAGCATGCTGTGATAAACTTGTTTTCCTCCTTTATTACATTGTTTCATAAATTGCATTTGTGAGCTGTGACTATGCTGTTGATGTTATTTACACTTGAGAACAGATTAAACATGCTTTTGTTTATATTAATTATAAAACTGAGGCACTTGGGATTACTATTTCGTTTTGTTTTTCTTTTTTATTTCATTTTTCCTCTTGGTAGGGATTGGTTATTACTTTGCTCCAAGCTGCTGAGTGACTCAGAAATGAAATTGACAAAACAATTCAATATCAAATATGTTGATTTAAATTAACAGCACAAAAGAGTTTCAGTGAAAATGCAATTTCATTTAATGAATTAACATGTGGGACAAACTAATGCTAAAGGTTGGTTTAACAAAGGTACTTAAAGTTCTGTTTTGTTGAGCAAAGGCTAGGGAACTAAACTGATTCTATTGATACTCTCCCAAGACAATAAAACAAAAATTCCAAGAGCAAAGGGTTATGCCCTAACTGCCCCCTTACCAACCTCCTCAGGTAAAACAACAAATAAAAAAACTCTCCAGAATATCGTTTCTGCCAACTATTCTGTTGGTGACTTGACAGATTGGAAAAGTAATGATCTCTTATGGGAAAGTCCTATATTTCCTCTATGGAAAGTAATTACTATGGACACCTTTTGCATATCAGTTTAAATTGTCTGGCCATACTTCCTATTCCAACCACTGCTGTAGCAATCAGTTCTTCACAGGCTTCTAGCATCTTCTTTGTGCAGGTAAAGTGGCAAGCTGCTATCAGGTTTATCTCAGAGCCTCAAGCCTGAACTGAGTGCCTCTACCTTCCTAGTTCTAACCTTCTCTTATACTATATCATGGGAGACCAATGGTAATTCCTTTGTACTCATGCATGTACAACCTAGAAGTGCAGGGGTGCGAAGCAGATGGATAAATGCCTCTCTCTCTTCCAGTGGGCAGATGATTCCTAGACACATTTCTTAAGCTTCTCAGATTACTGAGGGATGGAGTAACCAGTTTCCCGTAGTAGCAAACTATCTCCTGATATTAGCACTCTTTACTTCCCTGTTTCACTCCTATTACCTGTGGTCATATTCCCAAATAAATTGTTGACACATAAACTTCTGTGTCTTAGATCTGCTTTTTGGGAGAAGTGGGGGAACCAGAACTAAAATGGGCCCTTTCACACTTGTTTCTTTCTTTTAAATTAGCAGTAATGTGTTGGAATTTAATCAGGGCATGTTTCCTCAAAATTGAAACCAGGAATATCCCAAGATATGAGACTGTTCGGCGCACTGTACCATCCATCTTTATCTTGTTTCAGTTTTCTCTGTTGGTACATCTCTGACCTTTGTTCCATTGGCACATCGACAAGAACTTTTGGACAAACACTGTCTGCTTATGAAGTTAAATTTTAGAAAAGATATTTTGAATTTCAGATGTCTTGAAATTTTCATGAAAATTTTAATTTCACCCCAAACAATAGAATGGCAAAATCATACCATGTTTTCTCCTCTGTGAAATCCTAAGTATTATATAGAGGGGAAATAAACTTTAATTGAGCCAGAGTTTAAGTTGGAGATGGCCCAGTTGCCAGCTTTGCAAATGATCACAAATTCCTTCTTAGACCCAACCTTTATTTGCTGAGATTAGATCTGTGTCCTATAATTTCAGTTTTTCTCAAGTGTTACATGAAAGGTATCATTCTAAAGATTAAAAACAGTTTTGAGCATATAACTGGAAGAAATTTGTATATAGTTCACTGTAATAAAGCTTTTTAGGATCCTAGACTAAAGTATTTCATGAAGACATTGTGTCACCCTTGTGAAATCTGGGTAGTATAACATTTTATTTACTAATGTGCAATATCCTATTCATGTTGGTAAATACATTTTATAGGACTTGAAAGGTAGCTTAAGATAACTGTACATTTTCTAATTTTATTAAAAAAGATATAAAATAATTTTGAAGTTTAGGGCTAAAAACCAACATTTCAATTACCTAGAACGTCTCTGTTTATTGGTTAGACAGATTTCTGGCTGTTTTAGAAACTTAGGATGTTACAGAATCCAGAAAAAAATAGCATAGTTGATAGTTTGCATTTGAAAATAAGTGTCAAAATTATTGGGGATATAAACTGTTTTAGGAACTAGACATTGAGAGAAGTGCTTTAGATGTATTTGTCTCATTTAATCTTTAAAATCATGAGATCAGTGTTATTATTATTAGTCTTTTAAAGGTAAAAGAGAACTGGAGTTTTAAAGAAGCTAATTTTGATTGAACTTACCCAGCTATGAAGTTGCACAATGGCAATATCCATTTCTTTTCCATTTGCAATTCTGGTGCTCTGAATGGTCACTTCCCCTGAGAAGACCTAAACCTAATGGCCACTCCAAGGAGAAACTGATCATTTGGTTTGCTGGCCAAATGGAAATCAGATTTACTAGAAACAATAGCCAGGGACTATAAGAGAAAATTCATAGAATGAATGAGAATTATAGGATCTAGAGTTCAAAGAGAACTACAGAAAGAAGGAATGTGGAAGATAAGTGTCTGGTCAATAATAAAAATGATAATGAGAGTGACCATGGCCATAATGATCAGAAGAGGAAAGTCAAATCTGTAACAGGAATAGTTCTACTCAGCAGTAGCAAATGGACCTGTTAATTAGCTTACTGGTTATCAGAGTACAAATTGGTAATAGATATTAAGTTCCATACGCTGCCCTCTCTTTAAGAAAGCAGAGAATAATATTGTAGGTATTAGGCATATTCCAATGGCTGATATCATTAAAATAGAAAACTTTTATGTAAAACGTTAGATACCTTTCAAATATCTGGAAACCTGTATCACAAAAAGCCCTTTTTTCAGTGATTCTGCTCTTTGGATATCATAATTATTTAAGGTTCTTGACATAGAAAAGATTGGGAGAACTTTGATAAGTATCACACTTCAAGACCTTGTGTATTTCCTATTTATTATCATTTAGTTCTAAGATGAATAGGACTCTGAGAGGTAATTTCACTTTCTATTAAAAAAAAAAACTTTCAATGGGAAACTTCATATTTAAACCACTTCATATTTAAATGTTGCCTACTACAAAAATTTTATTTTTTTTAATTCAGGAAATGGACCAGGAGATTTCAGATGATTATTTCAAAGGACAGAATCATAACTGGTTTAGGCAAGAACACTTTATACAATTTTATTATTTCCTTTCATATTTTATCACCAAGCCTATTCCCCGTGCCTTCTTTCTATATATCTTATCGCTCATTTATCTAATGTATGTTCTTTTAGTTTTCTATTCCATACATGTATATCTGTAAAATATGGATAAAACTGTTGTATTTAATCTTCCTAATAGTGATGCACTCTGAACTTCATTGTCTCAAAAAGATGTTCCTAAAACTTTAGTTACTGTGTATAGATCTAGTTCATTCTTTTTCCTTTTTCTTTTATGAATATAGCATGTATTACTTATTAATATCCTCATATTATTTCCTTCCTCCTTATGGATGTCTGTGTTTCTCTGATAGATAACCCAAAGCTTGGATTGCTATGTAATAGGTTACGTATATACTCTATTTTACTAAGTATGAACAGGTTTTACTCCAAAATAACTGCATACATTTGCATACCAATGACAAGATTTCACAAATATTCACTAACATACTATTCGATATGCTATTTTTACCTATTTAAGGATGTAAAATACCACATCACCTTAATTTACATTTTTCTTATTAGTGAGATTGAATATTGCTTTATATAATTACTGTTAGCCACACATCACCTCTTCACCAGCCAGTGCTTCTGTCTCCTTGACTACCTCCTTCCTTAGCATCTCCTTCAATTGTAAATATTGGTGTGTTAGAAGGCTCAGTATTTGAACATCATCTTAATTTACAAACACTCTCTTGATTTTTAAAATCCTCAGTTTAGATGAGATTACCGTCTATGTCTTGAGCACTTCGAAATATATATCTTTAGGCAGGACTCCAATGAATATCTTAAGACATGTCGAAAAGTGAAATTTGATCATGTTTTCCTATCATTACCTATCTAAAAAATTCCTATTTTTGCCTATTTTTTCCTGAAAGTTATGTATTATATTCAAGACCCATTTTATGTATTTTTCTCTATCAATATTGTCTGATCCAAAGGAAGTCTTTGGTCCTGTGTTGATAGTGTAAGGAGCTTAAGGATTGTAACGTCATTTCTTAGTTGCAATGTAAGCTCTTATTTTCAATATAATATTTATTTTCCATTCCTTTTTCTTCTTCCAGGAATCTATCTTTTAAAGAGTCTTTCAAAGGTGATACTTGTATGATAAAACTTCTGAGAATTTTTCTACTGAAACTTTATTTTATCAATAAATTATACAAGGGGAAAGGTAGAAAAGTATACTCTTCCTTTGAACCCAGGAGGTCAGAAAAAGTTTGGTACAAACAGAATCTTCTCTACCACAGGACACTATCAAATTGAAGTCTAATAGAAAGACTTTCAGTTTTGGAAAGAGTTTTGCTTATAATTTTATCAGCTCTTTTATCCTCTGCCTGCACTATTTATTTTCTCTTTTGGCTTTCCAGCTCTGGATTTTGACACTGCTGTTTCTGTTCTCCAACATTCTTGTCCTTTTTTTCTCATTTTTTCCCCTCTTATTCTCATGTCTTTTGGGAGAATCCCCTGACCTAATACTCTAGTTAAGTAGTGTAATTTGGAATGTGTTCATTTAGCTACTCCCTTGGATTCTTTATTTCAAAAATCTTATCTTGCTTGTCCAATATTTCCATTTTAGAAATATCTGATTATCTTGCTACATGTTGCAAATACGTTCCCTTTTCTAAGTATATATATTTTTTTCAGTTTGTTTTAAATTTCTGTACTTGTCCCTTCCTTTGAATTCATTTTCCTCCTTTAAAAGTTTTTCTCTGTTGTCTTCTAAAATAGTTTTCATGTTCTTTAACATCTCTTAAAGATTTGCTTACAGGGAAAAATTATTTCCTAGAAAGAAAGGAAACAACAGATGGCCTGGTCTGCCATCTGTTGGGTGGGTTAGAATTATGATACTGGTGAGTTGGGGGCTTATGCTTACCATTCCCTTTTTTCACCTACTAGAGTGTGCTTTCCAAACTTTGCACTCAAGCACTACTCTAGTCCTCATGTTGCAACTTCTCTTGGTAGTTTTCTAGTCCTGTGAACGGTGAGGAAGACTCAAGGAGCAGCTTGCTGATGCAATCCTTGTTTTGGCTCTCTACACCTGTCAGGGCATTTCTGCTACTTGGTGGTTATCCTATACCCTCCAGGTGGAGATCTAGCCTTCCTGCCCTGTATTAACAGGGTGGGCAATGATTGGGGAGTAAGAATTTCAGGGTAATATGCAGAAAGAGGTTTGCTGTTTTTAGAAATAAAATATCTGTGAAATTGTGAAGAAGTATGATGTAGTGAAAACATCTAAGATTTTTGAAGGAGAGAGGAATCTATGTCCGTTTGCCCTTTTATTCATTCATCAAACATTCATCAATTCATTTAACAAATATTTATCAAAGAGTTATGGGCCCCAAACTGTTAAATGGTTACATTAAGTGCACTAGAAATTCCATAGTAAACAAAATAGAAAAACATGCTTATAGTCTGTGGATGGAGGAGACCAAGAAACCTATGTATAATCTATTAGGGGAGGATAAATGCTGTGAGTGAAAACAAAACATTTACAGGATAGAGAATGTCAGAGACTAGGAAGGCAAGATTAGAGCAAAGACCCGAATGAAGGGAGAATGCAAGCAGGTTCACTTAGAGTCTCTATCACTTAGAATCCATGTAATTGTAGGCAAGGTTTGTGGTGGAGATTGAGTGGGACAATGTATGTAAAGGTCATTGCATGGCATTGACTAGGGACTCAAAGAATGGGAGTTACCAATAATACACATTATTAAAAATCCCAGATTAATAATTAAAATACTGCCTAAGCATATCTAACTTTCCTGTTATTAAAAATTGCTTTTCATTTGTTAAATTCCTGTGGGATTGGCAGCAAACTCACATAGCAAATCTTCTTATTCACTTTGTTTTTATATCTGAGGGTCATTAGTTATGGTCTTGACCATGTACTGTGAAGATTCCACTGGCAGGAAACAGTGATTTTTCAAGGGCCATTCAAGGAAGAATATGAATTAGTGAAATATATAGTGAGGAGAACTAGCATTTGCTAATTTCTTTCTAATTCTTGAGAAGGAAATAGGGATATCCCTCTTCCACCCCTTCTACTTGTCACACTTTCTCTCTCTCTCTCTCTCTCTCTCTCTCTCTCTCTCACACACACACACACACACACACACACACACACATTAAACCAACAGAAGACTTAGAATAATTTGGTCATATAAACATAATTAAGCACTTCCTGTCCTGTTCAAGATTTTCATCTGCATAAATATACAAGCAACATCAGAGGACATATCCTTTCCATCTCCCAGCCATCTCCCTGGCATCATCCATATGAGAATAGAACATCTCATTGTTTTATAGGCACATTTGATCAAACACAGTATTAATTATTCAGCTTAATCTCCTACCTTGAACATCAGAACGGGTCTGAATAAATTGACTGTTTTGTAAGACTATCCACTTTTAAGAGTTGAATATTTTCCATCAGAGAAGAGACTAAAATGTTTGGACCATCTTGTATAAAGGCATTTCTCAGAGAGGTGTCCAAAATGTTTCGAGTGACCACAACACTGCAATAAAGGTATGATTGTTCAACTTTGCTACTTTATAGGAAATACAACTCCTTTCGACAAGTGATGGCAGATTTTTAGTATCCCATTTTTTTTGTTCCAAACATAATTTTATTTAGATTAATATATGTAAAATATGAAAAACAGTTACTTTTCCTGGCTGAAATTTGGTGGCAGAGGGATGGTGATTGTGAGAAGCCCAAATGCCATCTACTCAGTTTTCTCCTGACTTGGTGAGGCAGCTGCCTTGGGGCCCGGGGAACACCATTTGAAGACCACTAATTTAGATGTCTGAATTCTCAAATTGGTAGGTGCAGGTAAAGAAGAAAAGGTAGATGCGGTCTCCACTGATTCTTTCTTTATAACATGGGCTGACCATGCCCAGATTAACTTCATATCTCCTATTACACATTTTGATTGTAAGAGGATAAGACAAGAATATTCAGCCGCTATACTGAAGTATTCCAGTAACATGTGCAGCTTCCAGGTTTTCAATAGTCTCTTGCTGAGGAGATTTACCTGAAAAGGGAGAGTTGAGAAACAATCATCCTGTCTCTGTACCAGCTGCTTGAATGGGCATAACAAATTGGCAGTGTTTACCTATGCATAATTGTGTCCTCATATTCCTATCTTCATTCATTTATCAACATTTTTTAAAATCCTCTATACACCAGGACCACAATGAGGGTCTAAAGACAAAAGGGAAATAGAAAACACAAGGTCTGTAGGCTTTTGGTGCTCGAACTACATGACTTACTTTATACTGAAATATTTAAAATTATAAAGGAAAAGTACCCATTGGCAGTGAAAATCATTCTTTATTTTAAAGTTGGTTAGAATTGCCAGAAAAAAATGCTATGTTACAATGTCATCGAATTAATGATCCTCACTACTTTAGTGATAAATTATTTTTTAATGTGATAGCTTCTACTTTGAAATTTTCAGGCCTTGATTGTTGGGGGTATGAAAATCACTTGTCCAAATATACTGTATTATTTATTGGTGTCCTCTATCTGTCCCTTAATACTCTGTGTGAGATGTGGCCTGGGTACTTCTCAAGGAAAGGCTGGGCATTTCTTTAAGAGTTATATTAAATGAAATCCAGCCCGCTCAATTATATACTTGAAAACTTTGGATGGGAGACATGACTCATTTGTAGAAAGCAATCATGTCCTTTGCATTGCTAGTAGGACCAGTATCATGGTAAATAAATAATTGGTATTCAGGGCTTTATGCACTGGCTAATGGGTTGAAGCCCAAAACTATTGGCCATGAAGATCCTACAAAGAGGGCACTATTCTAAGAAGCATAGCTTGAGGGTCATTAAGTTCTACAACTTTCACTGTCACTTCAAAACGCACATATTATGCAAAGGCATTCTGTACAATTTATTTCCTGAACTTTTGCCAAAGGATATGATTTTCTCCTAATTCAAACACCATCAGCTCCAGTAAATGACAGTTCACAGCTGCTTTCTTAGCTTGCTTGCACCTAAGTTTTCAGGAGAGCACACAATTGCCCTTAGAGTTGGTTCTAAATTTTAAGGATTTGTAATTTGTTAGCTAGGATGACTCAGATGAAACCCCCTTATAAAGAGATGACTCAGTGGTATTTAAAGAAATACTGTTTTGTTAACGGGGCAGGGGGGGCCTTGAGAATATTCCTTCTTTGCTCTGTTGTATGACATCAGTAACAGTATATCTATCTGTGACCTGTTTTTATATTTGTTCTGGTGCTGTTGATGCTTTAGGTGGTTTTGCCAATGCAGCAGTGCATTACCTCCGACCTTGCTGATTCTCGATTTGGAATAATTTCCAAAGGGATTGGTTAAAGTTTACTTACTCTTGTCACCCAAAGAAATAGATTGCTGAGTGAATAAAAGTCTTAATAAGATTTCTGGAGCATTTTGATTGAGAAAGAAAATAAACAGGCATTTTAAACACTTGTTAGGTTGAAAATCATTATTACCAGATCATTACCTATACTTTTCCAGTTAATGGTTGTATGATCTTAATTTTCTTGTCTGTGAAACAGTGATCATAATAATACCTACTTCTTGGTGTTTCAACTCCTTCATCCATTAAATGGTGGTACTGAATAAGCCTGCATCATGGAATCATAAGTGGTAGTGGTTTAATACACAAAGTGCTTAAGCAGTACCTGGGATATCAGTTCTTTCAATGTTTTGACTGTTTTTGAAAATTACTTTTTAGCAGTGTAATTACTACTTTGTTAGTTCTATTAAATATTACTTACTGGCCTTTTTTAAATATCACAGGAAAAATTTAGTCTAGACCTTTATTAATTATGATGGTATGGATCAAATGTGTGTATATAACAGTAATATAAATATTCTAAAATAGTTCACTAATATAGACTTCCCTGGCTTAATAAAATTTCCTCCCATTGTTCTAGATCTTATGCTAAGAATCTGAATTGCACTCACAGCTTGTGCCAAGCATTATTATATATATTAAAAAACTGATTCAATGCTGGAAAGTGCATCATAATGACAGTTGTCATAACTTTTGTTCCTGATGATTTTTGCAATTTCCAAACTCTTTGTTCCCTCTTAACTTTGTTAATAATATTTTGAAAACTCTATGGGAGTGGTATAACAGTAACTGTTAAACTTGCTTTGGCCAAGTGTTATTTTAACTTAATCAGCATACATTCTTCTTTCTTGTATCAGCACAGTTTTTCTTTTTTTCTTTTCTTTTCTTTCTTTTTTTTTTTTTTTCCATTTAGGCTTAACATCTTTTCTGTGAGACACAGTTTTGATGCCAGTTGTCAAAAAACAAACAGCTTCCTACCTTCTCCTCCCCACCCCTTTTTTAGCAGATTTCAAGAAATGTACGCTGGGATTACAAACTTGAGCAGAGACACAAAGACAAAACTGATTCTGGTTCTTTGATCACCAGGAAAGCATCTGAGAGATAATGTTATTACTTCCTGTTACCCAATCACTGGCACTACTTTTATTCTTTCTCTTTATTGACCTGGTTCTTTGGCTCTTTCTTTGTTTTTGTCAGCTATGCCATATTCTTCCAATAAATTCCTTTTGTTTGTTGGAGTTAGCCAGAATTGGTTTTTGTTGCCTGCAGTTAAATTCCCTAGTAGTATGGGGTTGCAAAAATAGACCTTGAGTTGGTGAGAATGCTGTGGTCTCAGGAATTCATTGAATTTAGCCCTGTGAAAGTCACTGAGCTGGTCATAGCTGCTGCTTCTAGAAATGGAAATGTTTGGGCTTCTTGGTTTTGGAATTTCATTCTAGCTTGAATACCACATAAACGTTTCTGGGATTAAAAAAAAAAAAGCATTAAAGATGGAAGCCCTCTGAGCAAGCCAAAAAGTACTTACATAAAGGAGGCACCCTACCAGGTCCATATCAATGATTAAAATACCCTCTTGTGCTACCATGTTAGATCAAGACAGCACTGAGGAAATATGTTGGAGGAAATGGCTTGAAACTTAGAGCATGGCCACATCAGATAAATGGAGAATATGTATAACTTTTCCCTCTTGAGGGGAAGAGCAGCATCAGGAAATATTATTGGTAGTAGCAAATAAAACTTTGCTCCTGAGATTTTCTTCTCTGTACATCTAACTTAAGCTGTAAAACAGTATAAGGACAACTGCTCATTAGTTTTCCATTCTGAGCAGGAGCAAAGTCAGGAAACCAACCCTGACTGCATATAATATTGGCCCCCAAACCTTATAATTTTGTCAGATTTGGTGTGTGTGTGTGTGTGTGTGTGTGTGTGTGTGTGTGTATTTTACCATGCTAACCTGTTTTATTTCATTTTTTGTTTTAAACCATTTTATTGAGGTAGATGACCATATAAAAAGTTATACATATTTAATGTATAAATTCGATGAGTTTGGGGTAAGTATAAACCTGTGAAACCATCACCATCATCAAGGCTGCATATCTGTCCATCACCTCCCAAAATTTCCTCCTGCTTCCTTTATTACTATTATTTTTGTGTGTGGTAACATCTACCCTCTTAGCAAATTTTAAATATGTCATATACAGTATTGTTAACTATAGACATGATGCTATATAGTCCATCACCAGAACTTCTTCATCTTAGATGACTGAAGCTATGTACCCTTTTCCTCTCCCCAGCCCCTACAATCACCATTCTACTTTCTGCTTCTGTTAATTTAACTATTTTAGGTTCCATATGTGAGATTATGGAATATATGTCTTCCTGTGTCTGGCTTCTTTCACTTAGCATAATGATCTCCAGGCCCATCCATGTTGCTACAAATGGCAGGATTTTCTTCTTTTTAAAGGCTGAAGAATATTCCATTGTAGGTGTATACCACATTTTCTTTATCCATTCATCCAGTGATGGACATTTAGGTTATTTGCATATATAGGCTATTGTGGAAAAATTCTGTGATGAACATGGGAGTGCAGATATCTCTTTGAAATACTGATTTCAACTCCTTTGGATGAGTACTCAGAAGTGGAATTGCTAGATCATAGGGTAGTTATATTTTTAATTTTTTGGGAAACTCCATATGGTTTTTCATAATGGCTGTAGCAATTGATATTCCCACTAATGTGTTCTAGGGTTCTCTTTCCTACTCCTCTTTGCTGAGATTTTTTTTTTTTTTAATAATAGACATCTTTGAATGAGAGATCTCACTGTGGTTTTGATTTGCATTTCTCATGGTTACTGCTGATGAACACCTTTTCATGTACCTGTTGGCTTTTTGGAAAAATGTCTGTTCAAGTCCTTTGCTTATTTTTCAATCAGGTTATTTGTGTGAGGGTTGTTTTTTGTTTGTTTTTGCTATTGGTTTGAGTTCCTTATATTTTTTGGATATTAATCCCTTATTCAATAAATAGTTTGCCATATAAATAAATTGGTTGAACATAAAAAAAAATTACCATTGTGTAGATTGCCTTTCCATTTTGTTGATGAATTTCTTTGCTGTGCATAAGTTTTAGTTTGATGTAATCCCACTTGTTTGTAGTCTGTGTTTTAGTTGCCTATAATTTTTGGTCTCCTATCCAAAAAAAAATATCACCAAGACCAATGTCAAGGAGCTTTTCCCTTGTCTTTTTTCCTGGGAATTTTATAATTTCAGTTCTGACACTAAAGCCTTTAGTTCGAGATGATTTTTTTTTTTTTTTTTTTTTTTTTAGATTTTATCCACCCACTTGAGAGAGAGTACGTGGGAGTGGGAGCGCAAGCACGGGGAGGGGCAGAGGGAGAGGGAGAAGCTGACTCCCTGCTGAGCAGGGATCCCAAAGTGGGGCACCATCCCAGAATCCCAGGATCAGGACCTGAGCCAAGGGCACACACTTAAATGACTTGAGCCACCCAGGTGCCCTAAGCTTGAGTTGATTTTTGGGTCCAATGTTATTCTTTTGCCTGTGGATATCCAGTTTTCTCAACTATTTATTGAAGAAGGTATTCTTGTCTGTAGGAGGTTGCCAAAATTGGTGTTTCTGTGTGGTGATGAGGGCTGGAACCTCTTATTCCACCATCTTATTGATATCATTCCTCAAATTGTTGATAAATGCTCATTATCAGTCTTGAGTTATCAATATTTGTGATGAGAGGAGAAATTGTTTCTTTTTAAAGATGAAGTTGTTACTTCACCCTAGACTCTATTATAGGTTTCTAGTTGCTTCCACCATTGTTTCAGAAATAAATTGTTCCAGGGATGGAGATGGGGTGGGAATGCATAATCATGTACTCTATGTCCTTTTTCTAAGATGTACTTAAAAAATGCATTTCAAAGGATGTTAAAAGGAAAATATTTAAAAATTCGATCTAGTATTCATTTATTAATGTATGTATGTATTTTACTTGTCCTGTTATTAATGTATATCTAATAAATGATATCTTAGGAAATGTTCAGCAAATATAGGACATAAATATGTACATACAGAAAGATAGAGCTATAAAACTATAAAATATATGTAACACACTAAAATGCATAGAGCAAACTACTGAGTTAACACCTACTTTTGGAAATGGGAAATTTAAACTTCTATGAGGTAGAACAAAACTTACAAAATAGTTAGAGTTAATGGAAGTTCTACATCAATGAATCCACCTGAGTTCATTTAAGGCAGTATCTTTAGTAGGAAAGACATAGTTTGTAGAACTCTTGATATCTTGAATAATATCAAGGGCTCAGTAGGTATTCAGTCATCTAAGTTGATGATGATGATTCAGCCACATCGGTGATTAGTCACATCACCCATAGTTTGGAAATGATGACACCATCATCCTTCATTTTCATTTTGCTGGGATATGCTAAGTTGTTACTAAAACAGTATTCATCTTATGTTGTAATTAATCTAAAACACATGCATCTCATACCTTATTAATATTTTGTAACCCAGATAACACGAGGACCTCATTTTAAGTCAAGCTTATCTATATGTAAATCCCACAGCAAAAGCACACATGGCAAATTTTTAACAAGGAATTGATACTTAAAAAAAATGTATTCATGCTTACTTTAAATACTCTTTATTAACTAAAATATAGATTTTGAGAACATAGTATTGGAATACTTCCCAATCTAGAAAGTTTTGCCGTATTCTCTCTTGTCCTATCTTGTTCTGTCCCACACAAACTGACTCTACACAATCCTGAACTGATTTAGGAAAGAGAAGTTAATTCTGAATCTACAACCCTTGAAGCTACTAGCCTAGCTATTTCCATGACTGGTTCTGCAAGAAGCACAGAAAATGATAGAGAATGTGTGCGGGGATAATTCTTTCAGTTTTAGAAGAATGCTCAAATGTTCACCTAACTGGCTTAATTTTAAGGAAGACAAAGTAGAAGGGCTGCGTGTGCTCTGTTTCCCTGTGCAAAAGAAGAGAAAAGCTCTCTTCCTACCCTCAACAAACCTTTGGAAGATTTCCTGACATCCCTTATTAATGCTGGTCTTGGATCATCAGATCAGAGAATAGAACAGTGACTAAATCTTTTATATCCTTAAATCATTTATCATTGATCTGCCATTTCCCCTAAAAACAAAACAAAACACAACAAAAAACTAGGCAATGTTAGAACTATGGAGAAACCAAAATAAAAATACATTAAAAAATCTCAGAATTTTTTTTGTGCTTGACATCTTGTTTAACATAAAGATGGAAATCTAAAGAAAAATTCATATCTTTCTTTTAGAAACAAAATAACTACATGAACATAAAACTGATCAACATTGCCCAAGAAATAACCAAGGGCCAGGAATACAAAAACTCAGCTCCATTTTATAAATTCAAAATCTGGTGACAGAACCATAAAAATTGGTGCTCATTAGAATGATACCAAGATGCTTCCAGATCAGAAATAATCTAGAAAGAATGGGGTAATATTCAGCCTAAACTTTGCAATAAGTCAAGGAAGGAAACAAATATATTTTGGAAAGATATGGTAGTCAAAATTGAAGCAAAAAGGTTAATTTTCAGTTAACCAGGTTACCTTAATCCATGAGCATTTTGGTTTTTAGATTGGAAGAATAAGAGTCAAGGGCAGTTCTAAACTAAGAAAAGTAGAAATTTCAGGTAGACAACTTCTTAAATGTCAGCTCTGTTTTAATTATTTTTCTTTATATAGTGATTCAATAATTCCATACCTCACATGGTGCTTATCAAGACAAGTGTACTCCTTAATCCTCATCACCCATTTAACCCATTCCCCCATCTCTCTCCCCTCTGGTAATCATCAGTTCTCTATAATTAAGAGTCAGTTTGTTGATTTCTCTCTCTCTCTCTCTCTCTCCCCCCCTCCCCCCTTTCCCCCTCTCTCCCTCTACCCCCTTCCTCCTCTCTCCCCCTTTTCCCCTCTCCCCCCTCCCCCCCCTTTGCTTGTTTGTTTTGTTTCTTAAATTCCACATATGAGTGAAATTCTAGGGTATTTGTCTTTCCCTGACTGGCTTATTTCACTTAGCATTATAGTTTCTAGCTCCATCCATGTCTTTGCAAATGGCAAGATTACATCTTTTTATATAGTTGAATAATATCCTATAGTGTGTGTGTGTGTGTGTGTGTGTGTGTGTGTGTGTGTGTGTGTGTCTACTTTATCCACTCATCAATCCATAGATTCTTGGGCTGCTTCCATATCTTGGCTATTGTAAATAAACACAGGGGTGCATGTGTCCCTTTGAATTAGAATTTTTGGATTCTTTGGGTAAATACCCAGTAATACAATTGCTGGAACATAGGGTAGTTCTATTTTTAACTTTTTGAGGAAACTACATACTGTTTTGCAAAGTGGCTGCACCAGTTTGCATTCCCACCAATAGTGCAAGAGGGTTCCCCTTTGTCCACATCCTCACCAACACCTATTGTTTTTTTGTGTTGTTGATTTTAGCAACTCTGACAGGTGTGAAGTGATACCTCATTGTAGTTTGATTTGCCTTTCCCTCATGGTAAGTGGTGAATCTTTTCCTGTGTCTGTTGGCATCTGTATGTCTTTGGAGAAATGTCTGTTCATGTCTTCTGTTCATTTTTTTTTTTTTAATTGGAATATTTGTGTTTTGGGTGTTGAGTTGTGTAAGTTCTTTAGATGCTTTGGATACTAACCCTTTATCAGATATGTGATTTGCAAATATCTTCCATAGGTTGCCTTTTAGCTGCATTGATTGTTTCTTTTGCTGTGTAGAAGCTTTTTATTTTGATGTGGTCTCAATAGTTTATTTTTGCTTGTTTCCCTTGCTTCAGGAGACCTATCTAGAAAAAAGTTAAAAATGGCTGATGTCAGAGGTTACTACCTCTGTACTCTCCTAGGATTTTTGTGGTTTCAGGGTTCATGTTTAGGTCTTTAATTCATTTTGAGTTTATTTTTGTGTATGCTATAAGAAAATGGTCCAGTTTTTTGTTTTGTTTTCTGTTTTGTTTTTGTGGTGTGTGTGTGTGTGTGTGTGTGTGTGTGTGTGTGTGTGTGTGTGTAGCTGTCCAGTTTTCCCAACACCATTTGTTGAAGAGACTTTTTCCTGTTGGA
The DNA here is from genome assembly GCF_023065955.2 of Ursus arctos. NCBI lineage: Eukaryota > Metazoa > Chordata > Mammalia > Carnivora > Ursidae > Ursus > Ursus arctos. Next base: position 17,168,165 of record NW_026622852.1, read on the forward strand.
TATTCTTTCCTACTTCATTGAAGATTAAGTGGCCATGTAGTTGTGGGCTTATTTCTGGGTTTTCTACTCTGTTCTATTGATCTCTGTGTCTGTTTTCGTGCCAGTACCATTCTATCTTGCTCACTACAGCTTTGTAATATAATTTGAAGTCTGGAATTGGGATGCCTCCAGCTTTGCTTTTGTTTTTCAAGACTGCTTTGGCTATTTGGGGTCTTCTGTAGTTTTATATAAATTTTAGGATTGTTCTAACTCTGTGAAAAATGCTGTTGGTATTTTGAGATTCTATTAAATCTGTAGATTGCTTTAGGTAGTATAAACATTTTAACAATATTTTTCTTACCATGAGCATGGAATGTCTTTCCATTTTTTGGTGTCCTCTTCAATTTCTTTCATCAGTGTTTCAGAATTTTTAGAGTACAGGTTCTTTCACCTCTTTTGTTTTATTCCTAGGTATCTTCTGGTTTTTGGTGCAATTATAAATGGAATTGTTTTCCTAACTTCTCTTTCTGTTGCTTCATTACTGACATAGAGAAATGGAACAGATTTCTGTACTTTGATTTTGTATCCTGCAACTTTATTTAATTTGCTTATCAGTTCTAGATTTTTTATTTTTTATTTTAGTTTTTTTTTTTTTTTAATGATACCATGTTATCTGCAAATATGGAAGGTTTTACTTCTTCCTTACCAATTTGGATGACTTTTATTCCTTTGTTGTCTGATTTCTGTGGCTAGGGCTTCCAGTGCTCTGTTCAATAAAGGTGGTGAGAGTGGACATCCTTTTCTTGTTCCTGACCTTAGGGGAAAAGCTCTTAGTTTTTCCCCATTAAGGATGATGTTAGCTATGGGTTTTTCATAGATGGTGTTTATTATGTTGAGGTATGTTCCCTCTAACCCTACTTTGAGGGTTTTTATCATGAATGATGTACTTTGTCAAATGCTTTTACTACCTCTATAGAAATGATTATACAGTTCTTATCCTTTCTCTTACTGATATGATGTATCATGTTGATTGACTTGTGAATATTTTTTTCTTAAAGATTTTATTTATTCATTTGACAGCCAGGGAGAGAGGGAACACAAGCAGGGGGAATGGGAGAGGAAGAAGCAGTCTTCCAGTGGAGGAGCCTGATGTGGGGCTCAACCCACAATGCTGGGATCACGCCCTGAGCCAAAGGCAGACGCTTAACGACTGAGCCACCAGGCGCCCCTGACTTGTGAATATTGAACCACCCTTGAAACCCAGGAACGGTGATTTTTTTTTTTTTAATGTATTTTGAATTCGGTTTGCTAATATTTTGTTGAGGATTTTTTCATCTGTGTTATCAGGGATATTGGCTTGTAGTTCTCTTTTTTAGTGGTGTCTTTATTTGGTTTTGGTATCAGGGTAATGCTAGCCTCATAGAATGAATTTGGAAGTATTCCTTCCTTTTCTATTTTTTGAAATTATTTGAGAAGAATAGATACTAAATCTTCTTTAAATGTTTGGTAGAATTCACCTGGGAAGTCGTCTGGTCCTGGACTTTTGTTGGATGTTTTTGATTACTGATTCAATTTCTTTGCTGGTAATTGGTCTGTTCAAATTTTCTATTTCTTCCTGGTTCAGTTTTGGTAGTTTACATATTTCTAGGAATTTGTCCATTTCTTCTAGGTTGTCCAATTTGTTGGTATATAGATTTTCAAAATTTCTTATAATCCTTTGTATTTCTGTGGTGTTAGTTGTTGTTTCTTCTCATTTGTGATTTTTATTCAGGTCTCTCTCTCTCTCTCTCTCTTTTTAATAAGTCTGGCTAGAGGTTTATAACTTTATTGATCCCCCCCCCCCCCCCGCCAAGAACCAGTTCCTGGTTTCATTGATCTATTGTTTCTTATTTTTGATAGCCTTTATTTCTGCTCTAATCTTTATTATTTCCTTTCTTCTGCTGGTTTTAAACCCTTTGCTAGAGGTTTATCAATTTTATTAATTTTTTTCCCCCAGAGAACCAGTTCCTGGTTTCATTGATCTGTTGTTTCTTATTTTTGATATCCTTTATTTCTGCTCTAATCTTTATTATTTACTTTCTTCTGCTGGTTTTGTTCTTTTTCTAGCTCCGTTAGGTGTAGTTGAGATTTTTCTTCTTGAGGTAGGCCTCAAGCTATGAACTTTCCTCTTAGAACTTCTTTTGCTGTATCCCAAAGGTTTTAGACTGTTCTTCTCATTTTCACTTGTTTCCATGTATTGTTTTTTTTTTTTAATTTCTTCTCTGATTTCCTGGCTGACTAATTCATTGTTTAGTAGCATTTTGTTTAACCTCCATGTATTTGTGGTCTTTCCAGATTTTTTTCTTGTGGTTAATTTTTACTTTCATAGTGTGGTCAGAAAAGATGCATGGCATGACTTCAATCTTCTTGAATTTGTTGAGGCTTGTTTTGTGGGCTAGTATGTCACCTATTTTAGAGAGTGTCCCATGTGTACTTGAAAAGAATATGTATTCTGTTTTAGGATGGAATGTTCTGAATATATCTGTTAAATACATCTGTTCCAGTGTGTCATTCAAAGCTATTGTTTCCTTGTTGGTTTTCTGCTTAGATGATTTGTCCATTTATGTAAGTGGGGTATTAAAGTCCCCTACTATTGTATTTTTATTGATTAGTTCCTTCATGTTATTAACTGTTTTATGTATTTGGGTGCTCCTATGTTGGGTGCATAAATATTTACAATTGTTATATCTTCTTGTTAGATTGTCCCCTTTATCATCATACAGTGTTCTTCTTTGGTTTCTGATAGAAGTATTGCTAATGTGGCTTTCTTTTGAAATCCATTTGTATGATTGGTGTTTCTCCATCCCTTCACTTTTTTTTTTTTTTTTAAAGATTTTATTTATTTGAGAGAGCATGCATGAGAGAGAGTGAGCGAGTGCACGCACACACCAGTGTGTGGTCAAGGGACAGACGGAGAGGCAGAGGAACAAGCAGATTCCCTGCTGAGTGAGGAGCTGATGCAAGGCTCAGTCCTACAACCCCGATATCATGACCTGAGCCAAAGTTAGATGCTTAACAGACTGAGACACCCAGGTGCCCCTCTATCCCCTCACTTTCAACCTCAGGTGTCTTTAGGTCTAAAATGAGTGTCTTGTAGGCAGCATAGAGATGGGTCTTGGCTTTTTTTTTTTTTTTCCATTCTGATACCCTGTATCTTTTGATTGGAGCATTTAGTTCATTTACAGTCAAAGTAATTATGAATAGATATGTATTGTCATTTTCTTACTTGTGGTTGTTTTTGAAGATTTTCTGATTCTTTTCTGTTTTGCTAATTTTCATTAGTGATATGTTTGGATTTCTTTCTCTTTATTCTTTGCATATTTGTGGGTTTTGATATATGGTTACCATTAAGTTTGTATATAACCTTTTGTGCACAGAGCAATCTCTATTAAGTTGATGGTCATTCCAGTTTGAAACCATTCTTTACTCCTCTCCATGTTTTAGGTATATGTTGTCATGTTTTACATCCTTTTACTTTAATTCTTTGACTTTTTTTTTAAAAATAAAAATACTCATTTTTACTGCTTTTGTGTTTCTTACCTTCATACTATCACTTTTGGTTTCTCCACTCAGAGTCCCCTTTAATATTTCTTGCAGGGCTGGTTTAGTAGTTATGAACTCCTTTAGGTTTTTATCTGAGAAAAATCTATCTCTTCTATTCTGAATGATAGTCCTGCTGGACAGAGTATTCTTGGCTACAGATTTTTCCCATTCAGCACATTGAATATATTGTGACATTCCTTCTGGCCTGGAAAGTTTCTGCTTAAAAATCTCCCGATAGCCTATGAGTTTTCCCTTGTAAGTTACTATTGTCTTTTTTCTTTCTCCTTCAATTTTTTTTAATCAATATATTTTGCCAATTAAATTATAATATGTCTTGGTGTGGGTCTGCTTTTGTTAATTTTGTTGGGAATTCTCTATACCGCCTGGATCTGGATATCTGTTTCCTTCTCCAGATTAGAGAAATTTTCAGCTATTATTTCTTCATATAAATTTTCTGTCCCCTTTTGTCTCTTCTTTTTTCTGGGACTCTTAGAATAGGAATGTTAATATGTTTGATGAAGTCACTGAGTTCTCTTAGTCTATTCTAATTTTGCATAATTCTTTTTTTCTCTTTTGTTCAGCCTGATTACTTTCCCTTACTCTGTCTTGGAAGTCACTGATTCATTCCTCTGCTTTTTCCAGCCTGCTGTTTATTCTGTCAAGTGTGTTGTTCATTTCATGTAATGAGCCCCTTATCTTTGCTATGTTATTTCTTATCTCTGTGTTAAGGGTCTCCTATCTTCCACTCTTTTCTCAAGTCCAGTGAGCGTCCTTATGATCACTACTTTAGATTCTCTATCAGGCATGTTACTTACATCTATTTTGCTTAGATCTCCAGCCGTGGCCTTGTTCTGTTCTTTCATTTAGGTTAAATTCCTCTGTCTTCTCATTTCATCTAAGTCTCTCTGCCTGGTTCTGTGTGTTAAGGAAGTTTGCTACATCTCCTTTTTTTGAGGGTAATGGCTTTATGAAGAAGAGGTCCTGTAGTGCCCTGCAGTGTGGTGTCCCCTGTTCCTCAGGGCCTAGCTATTCTGAATGTGTTTGCAATGTGTCCTGTGTATGCTCTGCTGTTGTGTCCTCACCACTTTATCCTTCAGGCCAGTCATCTGTAGAGGCTCTCTTTGCTCATTGTGGGCAATATTTGGTCTGTCACCTGATGTGTGTGTTTCAACTAGGTGTGCTCTTGTCTGTTTGTGAAATGATACCTCTTGCCACTGGAACCAAGGCTCTGCAAAACTCCCTGGGTGGGGAAACATGGTGTTGGCAAGGGTTTGGCTTGGTCTTCTGAGGGAGGGGGCTCAACATGCTGGGAGTGAGGCAAGCATGCCTGGGTAGATGGTTCCATCAGAGTGCAGTTGGGGGGTACTTTGGGGGCTTGGTGTAAGAAAGTCAGTGTTGGTGCTGTGCTGGTTCCCATAGATGGCTCTGTGTAAATGCTGAAGGGCAGGAGAGGGAAGTGGCACCTTCCAGTTCCATTCTTCCCAGAAGGGTCTCTCCATGAACACTCTTTCTCTGGAACATGTTCACAGATGAGCACATAACCTCCCCACTAAGTGCGCCAGACAGTCTTCAGATTGCTATTTCCACACTGTGTATCTGCAGGCTGTTTGCCCTGTATTTTCTCTAAGAGCAGTCCAATGTCCTTTGAGTTCTCCCAGAACCAAGCTGGCTGACATTTAAAACTCCAGGTTTTAAGCCCCGCTGGTTGTAAGAACTTAAAAAATTTGGCCCCTCTTGCTTTCCAAACCAGTTGCTATGGGAATTCATTTTTTTCTGTCCACTAGTCTGTCTTTTGCCCTTCTCCATGACTGGCTCCTTCCCCCACCTCAGCAACCACATCTGTTTCTCCCCCAAACCAAGTCTCTGAACATCCTACCTTCTTCCCCATGGCCTCTTCTCCATCTTTATTTGAAGAGTTTGTTCTGCCAGTCTTGAGATCAGTTTCTGGGGTATTGAGGATGATTTGGTAGTTAACTAGTTGTATTTGTGAGATGAGGTGAGCCTAGTGTCCTCCTTCTCTGTCATCACCTTGGCAGTCCTATTTTAGTTATTCAAGAATCCTGGGCAAGTCACTTCGTATCTATTAAACAATGGGTTTAGACTAGCAGTCACTTCCAGATTTAAAAATTATATGATTTAGATCATTTTCAACATCCTATTTTTTGTTACAAAACCTCTCTGCTTTATAGACTGTATCCTTTTTAAGAATAGACAGGAGTTTTCAGTTTTTAATAGATAGAGCAGTGCTAATGTACCAAAAATGTAGACTAATTCTTGTCATTAATTTAAAATATCAGTACTCTAAGATTTTTCATTTTCTACATTCCAAACATATTTTTACTTTATGTTACCAAAAATTTAATACTTTTTAAATATCATTAAAATCACCGTATTTTCTTGGTCCATTTAACTGAAGAATCAATTTTACAAGTATCATAATAGCTTTTCTCCAACTCTCTTGTTTGTGGAGTTGAACCTTTTACTTTCATATGTTATTTGTAAATGTAATCAGTTACAAACTCTAAAATTCAGGGGGCAAGATAATTTACACAGAGAAATTGCAGCACCATTCATATTTGAACTCAATATGAGACAGAAGTACTACCTTTATTTTGGCTTCCATAAAAGGCAATGAAGTCAGCTTAGAAAAGTTGTGTGGGAGAAATCAGATTGAGGAAAGAAAATACCAAGTATGTTAGCTCTGGGTATTCTACCCAAAAGAAGAGACTGATGCGTTGGTTGCTACCACTTCTCATCTCCCTCTGTCCTTGTTAGCAGAACTTGAGTTGAGAATGCCCCTAGGTCATGGATATGTGACCTACTCCTGCATAGTGCACTTGAGAAAAGTCTTTTAGAAGGTTTTTAGGAAATAACTCATCTCCTGAAAAGAGAGAGGGTGAAGAAAAAAAGGAGGAAGAGACAGATCTCTTACTACATGAGATCTGAAATTGTGGTAACCATCTTGTAACAGAAGTAGACAAGGCAAAGGATTAAGGCAGTAATCCAGTGGGATGGCAGAGCAGGAAAATAAAAAATCTGTGTTCCTAGGCCACTGAACCAATCCCTGAACTACCTGCCTTTGGATTTGTTTTGAGGGAGGTAATTTTACTTATCATTTAAACTACTCTTGTTGACTGTTTTTGTTGTTGTTTGTTTGTTTTTGGTGTTTTTTTGTTTTTTGTTTTGTTTTTTTGCTTGCAGCAGAAAAGATTGTGACTCCTTCATCTCTAGCTACTAGCTCCCCTTTGGCATCGTCTTATCCTAAAGCCCCCTCCAATATGCTTGCAGTTGCTTCCGTAGGATTGTTTTGTGTCAAGAGGCCTGGGTGGTTGGTGTGTGTGGGGGGTGTCTTTTAGTTCCAATTTTTGCTTCCTTTTATATTTTGGAGCAGTTCTCTCCACTCAGAATATGCATATACTCAAAACATTTAATTGAATGTGGTATAAAAGAAACAAACTAAGGAAGTTTAATGATTACAATCATAGCAATAGAATTATCTCTAATATTTTGTAACAAAGAAAAAGTGAGTACATAACATTCACTGTGGTGGTTAGTAACCAGTGCTTTAAAGAAAGTGACTAAAGATGATTTACTGAGGACTTACCATTAATTCACAACATATTATCATGAATGAGTCCTTTAAGTTGTTGCTTCCACATTGCACTATCTTGCCCCTGCCAGTGCTGATTTTGTTTGTTGTCATCTTAGTCACTTGTTCAGTTATTTTTGGCTCTTGTATTTTCTAATAATACTTAATAGAGTTTAGTCAGCTAAATACTTCTGTTGGATAATATGCATGAATGGATCTAAGGGTTGGACAGAGAATTTTTATTTTTGCTAATTAGTATAAAACTTGCCTTTGGTTTTTCTCAGATGATCAGTTAATATTTATTTTTGCATTTCAATTGATTGTTTACCCAGAATCTATCTCCATTTTGCCAATATCAGATAATTTTAGCTCTTTCCTCTAGTGCTTCATTCATTCATTCATTCACCCATTCAAAAATGTATTTTGAGCATCTAATTTGTGCCAGTCATAATGTCTAGTGCTGGGATATAAAATAGTGGAGAAACTAAATTCATTTCATGTCCTCATAAAGCCTATAATGTAATGTTTTAAATTCATATCAAGATTTCGGCAGGATTTGGCCAAAGTGATGACAAATATACTTTTTTGGGGGACAAATAATTATTTAGCACCTATGTCCATGACCACTCCTTTTCCATTAGTTGCAGAATAGGCATCACTAAAAACCCAATTTCAAAATGGTAGAAACTAAAGCTTCTGTGGAAAAAAAAAAAAAAACTACTCAAAGTTAAAAAAAATGGTAGAAACTAAAGCTTCTGTGCAAAAAAAGCTACTCGAAGTTAAAAAAAAAAAAAAAGTATATATATACATACCAGAGGATGCATAGGTATGCATTCCATGGTATCAGAAAAGGGGAGAGAGTGCTATGCTAATCAAATGGATACTCCTTAGTCTTTTCATTTGAACTTTCAACAAAATATAGCACAATTGAACATATCAACCTTGATAAACTTTCCTTGGCTTCTCTTACACCACAGTTTTGAATTTTCTATCCATCTTATTGTCTATCTCTGGCTACTCCTCCTAAGTACTTTCAGGATCCTCTTCCTTTGTTGGCTTTCTTTCTAGCTTACATCCTTTACAAACTAAAATTGGGCAATATCAGTCACTCCCATGACTTCAGTTACTGTTTGTGGGTCGTTGTTTCCCAACTCTGTATTTGCAACTTGTTTTCTCTTCTGAACTCTTGTCAAGACCCACACATCCCACTGCTTATTTGATACCCAGTCTGTATGTCTGCTTGGTCCCTGAAACATCAACATGTCCAAAATTTCTTTAGCTTCTTCCACCTCATATGTTTGTATCTAAACCATCACACACATATCAAAAATATTACCAAGTACATTCTTTTCTTTCTCTTTAACATTGCTCAGTTTCAACCGCTTTGTTCTATCTTCCTATTCATTACTCTAAGACATATCTTATCATCACTCATCTGATTAGCCTCCTAACTGGTGTATCTCATAGTCGCGACTCTCTCTAACCTGTTCTCAACTTGGAAGGGTGAGTGAATGTATTGAAAGACAAACCTGATATATTCTCTTCATGGTTAAAATCTTCTGGTGCTCCTTATTTTAAGGTAAAATCCAATTTCTTAGTATGACCTCACAACTTAAAATCTGGCCCTTCTAGTTTGTATTTCTCTCCACTTTCCACAATGTACTTTGTTATGAATTATTTGGCAGTTTCCTGAATGTATGTTACCTTGCCTTCAAAACTTTGCAGGCATGTTTCCTGGAGCATTTATTTTCAGTCTGCATGAAGTTAGCTTTATGGATCCTTGCAGTGATCCCCTGTAGTACTCTCTACTTGTGTTACACTGTGTTATAGTTGCCATACTTGTCTTTATCCCTTACTGGAAAGTATTACCCAAAAGAGCAAGGACTAGGTCTGTATTATTCAATACTTTATCCTCTGTACAAAACATGCCACAAGATCAATACTTATTCATTACTTGTTTAATGAAAGTAAGAAAATTAAATCAAATATTAAATCAAACAGAGTGATTAATATCATGCTAGCATTGAAATGTTACTCTTCCCTTTTTTTTTTAAGGTTCAATAATATTCAGCATAGAGAGATGCTCAAAATGTTTGTTGAATTATTGAATTTTTAAAATCTGGAATTCATGGATCACATTGCAGATTTTTTTCCCCCCTTAAGCATTCAATCAATCAGTTTCTCTCTTGTTCATGCTTAATAAATCCATGATTTTCTAAGTGAAGTTAGTGGAAGGTATGAAATAATTTCTTAGGTTCATTTTTTTTTTTTTTCTTGATGAATTCCTGTAGTCAGTGTTTTGCCCTGGGGGAGATTTCCTAGTGTATAGATAAAATGTTAACCTGGACTGCCATCTTCTTTAATTATGGATGAAGTATGGCTCTCTGATCTCCGACAGGAGAAGAAGAGAAGGAAATGTACAGAAAGTGGACCAGAGGTAGTAGAGAAAGAGTTGAGTGAGAGATTTTAGATGATGATGTGTGATGATATCCTTTATTTCCTTATGGTTCCTACCCTCTCTAATCCACTATGCAGTCATTCTTCTAGTAGTAGCTCTTTTGTCAAAATATAAATGTTCCATATGGCCTAGGTCAGTGATTTGCAAAGTGGTCCACAGAGTGACTCTGGCAGGGGTCAGGAATCTATAATTTTTAAAGGTTCCCTGAACAGCTCTGACTTGCAGTCACATTTGGCCACCATTGACCATATAGTCTCTTTCCTACAAACTACAGACTAAGTATGGGCACCAATAGAGATAAATTTCCAAGAATTGAATCACAGGTTACTTGCAGAACTTATGAATTACTGTAAATTTATTCTTCTATCAACTTATAGAAGAATTGATGGAGCACCTCGGTGGCTCATGGGTTAAGTGTCTGCCTTCAGCTCAGGTCATGATCTCCAGGTCCTGGGATTGAGCCCCATGATGGGCTCCCAGCTCAGTGGGGAGACTGCTTCTTCCTCTCCCTCTGTCTGTCCCCCTGCTTGTGTTCTCTCTGTCTCTGTCTCTCAAATGAATAAATAAAATCTTAAAAAAAAAAAAAAACTTACAGAAGAGAGAATTATATCTCTACGTAGAAAATTTAAAGCAGAAAATATATTCTTTAGGATTTGTAATCATTTTATTTATATAGTGGTCTATGTATCTACCTGTCTCATTTTCCATTACACAACTGCATTGATATCAGTAGTGATATCTTGTTCCTTTTGTATCCTATTTAGCAAATTGCTTGGCATATAGTAGGTTGATAACTAAAATTATTTTTAAATGGATTGGATTGATAATTTTTCTCTTTATGGTCCTTTCCTGCTTTATACAAAAATTTATGCTAGGTATGTGGACCTTCAAGCAATCCTGCAAGTACATAGTAGGGTTTTTTCCTGAATTAATTGCTCACTCTTCTGAACTTAAACAATACTCTCTTTCCTGAAGTTATTTAAGTGCATGGTTACATCCCCCACTATATTTTTAAAATCTCAAGGACAGAAATATATCTTTGTACCCTCAAAGCACAGTGCCTTCATTAATAGGAAAGACTCTCTTGAATTGATTCATTGTCATAAAGAAAAAGACAAAAGTGTTTTTGGTGCCAATGTATAAAATCAGATTATAATTGCTCGTCTCCTGTAAACTTGCCTTTAGAACAGTTATCTGTGCCCATTATATGCCCTTCTCTCCTATTCATGATGGACAGCATTAGTCCTTGGATGGATCACTGAATGCTATATTCATAAATTGGCAACAAATTTTGCATTCAGTTCTTCATTATACTTTGATATTGGAAGGAGAGTTTCTTTTAAGTCTAAATGAATTATAGCTACTGGCTCTCTTTTTGCCAAGTCCCACCAATACTCAATTACCCAGGAACTGACTCTATAGTTTTCAGGTTATACAGGCCATTACCTTTTCCCTTTGTACTTCTTGGTCTACCTTTGCACCATTTCACTGCTCATTAGAGTGTCTGGAGGAAAGAGAAAACTACTCTGAGAAGGCAATGAAGGTGAAACTCAGGTTGGTCATTTTGCACTTGTTAGTAGTCCTGATAAAAGATTTTGTGGGAGATGTGATTAGTGAAACCTAGTGGGATAAAGTCTGGACTATGCTATCTATATCTGGGTTTGGCTACTTATTGGTCCTTCTATCATCAATTATCTTGGAACATTTTAGGTTTGCTCACAAAGAAAGTTGTTCAAAGAAACAAAATCTATTTTTCTTTCATAAAATTAATTTATAGACATATAAATGTACCTTCTTTAATATTAAGTACAGCTGGGTTCATGCTATTTGATAAGTTAAAAAATACAGTGTTTGTGGCAGGATCACTCTCATTTGTCAGAGGGCATGATGAACCATATAGAATTCTTTGGAATTTTCATCTGAAAGATCTCTTTTGCTTCAAGAACTTTGCTTGATCATATGGAAGTTCCTATTATAACTTCACCTTCATGTCCTATGGCAATTAGCATGGATAAACTATATTTTGAAGTTTGATTGAGCATACTTCTTACGTGTATACAAAAATAATATAAAAAGAATCCATGTATCTTTATTTCTGTGTTCTGATAGTGGGGAGGGATAGTGTATCTCTTTCTCATTCTGATGTAAATGATCAGTGAGGTGGAAACTTTCTATATACATGAAAATGGGAACTGAACCTGATGGGAAGTATAATTTATGATTCATGGGATAATTTATGGTGAAATACTGCAGAAAGCTGTGCCTACGTATTTTCTGTGCAAATCATGTGGGAAACAAACATGGAGCACGTTTTTCATTTTATTTTTTTTTATTTTTTTTTATGGTGTTTAGATCCTGAATGACAGAATTGGCTGCTTTGTTGTGATGAAGATGTTCTTTGAATTGTCTTTGTCTTGCTTAAGTTCTTTTTTTTTTTTTTCCATAATTACACAATATGGCATTACATTCTTACTGAAAAAGTTAAGGAAATGATCAGAAAATCTTCTAGAAGGCCACTCATCTCATTTCTGTAGAAGGGCTACTAGAATTTTACAAGGTCTGTACTTCTTCTCAGAAGTGGCATATATATTTTTATTGTCTTAAATATGTGGAATCGAGACCTTTAGTTCTCCGATTATCTTTTAAGCAATGTTTTGGCCTTGTACCGCTTAAGTAAAAAATGGTTTTGCTCTTACTTTTCCCTTTCAAATGTATCAAAACAAGGTCCTCAAAAGCCCACATTCCTTTTTTTTCTGTTTTAAATTCTGTATTATATTTTACTATTTGCAGTGCTTCTTCTCTTTAAGAATGTATTACATTGATACTCCTCTTTAGGAAATGTGTGCTGGTGTTTCATTTAGTTTGCCATAATCTAGGTTTGATCAATCTAGTTATAAAATAATGGCCATAAGGGCTAGAACATATATACGTAAGTCATAAGCCAACTGTCAAGCTTAAATAGCCAGGAAACAAAACTTTTAACTTTGTTTTCATAAGTACTAAGTACAGGGGCGCCTGGGTAGCACAGTCCTTAAGCGTCTGCCTTCGGCTCAGCGTGTGATCCTGGTGTTCCGTGATCAAGTCCCGCATCGGGCTCCTCCGCTGGGAGCCTGCTTCTTCCTCTCCCACTCCCCTGCTATGTTCCCTCTCTCGCTGTCTGTCTGTCACATAAATAAATAAAATCTTAAAAAAAAAAAAAAAGTACTAAGTACGTATGGGTTACTTGGTGTTCTCCTTTAGCTCTTTCCTCCTTTCATGACTGGGACAGTGATGTTGAGCATCTTCAACTCCTCCCTGTAACCTGATTCTACTCCCCTTTGTCCTACCCTTGTCAACAAACTTTTTTTTTTCTTTACCTAATTCATATAGGATTACCCCACCCCTCACCCCTTAATACCCATCGAGCAGTTCAGGCTCTATTTGATACCCTCTTGACTATTTCAACCTCAACTTCTTCAGACCTCCATTTCCTCCTTAAATGCTTATGGTGGCGTTCCGAAGAGTGTTCTATAGAGCAGCTGTTCTGTGATGTCTTCTGATAACAAAAGTTTCAAGGCTAAGAAAGTTTGTTAAATATTATATACTTTATGTTTTTTTGACACTTAAAAATATTAGTATGTTATAAAATCAGAGATAGCCTGCAACAAACCCATTAACTTTGTAAACCTTTGTTTAATGTTTCTCTGGTCTTTTTTTTTTTTTTTTCCTTCTTCTAGTCTTTTGATCTTTTTTCAAAGAATCTGATAATGTCTTCTGTAGACAATGGAATCTACTACTTTTGAGTTCTCTGAAGAAAACTTTTCTCAGTCACCAAACTGGCAATTTTACATAAATTTAAAAACATAATGTTTTCCCTTTTCTATTAACATAAAAAAATAGATCCTCACAACTTGGCTTTTGTTGTTGTTGTTGTTGTTCTTAGTCACCATACAGTACTTCGTCCATTTTTGATGTTTATATTTTTCACTAAAGAGTTAAAAACACCACAACCTAATTTTTCTCCCACTGTTCCTGTTTGGAGAGGTAAATGAGTTGGATCCCATATAGATGGGTAGTTCTTGTTAAAGAGTGTGATAATTATTTTGAGAGCACTGAAAACACACATTAAAGAATGCCATTTATCAACAAGGGCATGATTCAATTATTAAAACAAAACAAATTTATTAGATGTAGTGAGGAGAATACACTGGGGTAAGAGTGAAGAAACAGGATGAAGGGGATCTACAACAAGTCCATTTAAATAATCTTGGAGAGTTTTAGATTGCATTGGCTAGGATGACAATGTTATATAAATAAGTGAACAGATTCTAGAAATGGTAAGGGGTAAAAGGAACATTAGGCAAGTACATGGAGGGTTGAATAAGAGGCAGAGAGATGAAGATAGGAGTGCTACTATATTTCTGGCTTGAAAGAGTGGTTATTACAACTAGAGAAGAACCAGAATTGGAGGTGGTATGGTATACAGAAAACTATAGATCAGGTTTTGGCCAGGTTGAATCAGCTGCTTTTGAGGATTTAGGGGTAGAGCTGTCAAATAGGCAATTTGATTCACTGACTGTAAGAGTGATCTACTGTAGGAAAAACATGAAAACAAATGAAATTCATGAGAGTATAGATGGCAGTTAAATTCAGGGCCAAATGAAAGGTTTTTTAATCTTCAGAAATAAACATTTTATTTTTTTTTCATTTTACACTTTCATACAGCATAAAATTATTGAGCTACATTAACAAATACAACATTTCTTGCTATTAGTGACTGACCTCCTCTGAAGATCTATGTGCAGCTAAGTGGTAATTATCCCCTAAAATATACCCAAAATTTTCTAACATGATGATTTTAATGTTTGATCTTAATACTTGTTATAGTGCATTCAGCAGAGATGATTGCTGTTTTTTTGGAAACAAGTTTTAATAAACCCGAACAGCTTTACTTTGTTGTAAATATAAGTCCTTCACTTGTGTATTAGCTACAGTGCCCTTTGTCCTACTCAAGGAATTGCTGCAGATCTCCTGTCTGTTGCCTGCATCATCATTTTCTCCCCTTTTCTACTGGATTGGCATCTGTGTGTTTTTCACTGGATCAGTTTGGCTAAGTTGTAACTAAGTTTCTCAGAAATGTCTTCTTTGTATGGCTCCAGGTTAGAGAATTTTGCATGAGATTTGGTAAGTTGAAGTAGAACAGCAGATGTCATTCTTTGGAGGTCACTGGAAACAGTTGTGGTGTGAGACAGGTATATAGGTTCTGGTACGTTCTAGATTTTCTTTGTTCTCCTTTGTGGTGTGAAACAGATGCAGAAGTTCTGGCAGATTCCAGCTTTCCTCCTTCTTCCCTTCTTGGCTCTTCTTCCTGGCCATCAGGCCTATTGGCCTCCAGCCCCAATACCAGATGCAGACGGTAGATTTCATAGTCTTCTCCATTAGCTCTTCATTATGGTCTTACTCTGACATCTGGCCATCCTTGGTTTTCCAGATTTCCTTTCAAGCTTTGATTATCCAACCACTTTGGTACTTTGGAAAGGCTGATTAGTGTTTAACTCCCAACTCCCTTTGGGTTTTCGGACACTTACTTTCTCAGCTTCTCCCATAAATGTGTAGAATTGGATCAGTCAGAGTTGTCCAGAGAAACAGAACCAATACGTATCCTTCACACAACATATATATATATATATATATATACACACACACACACACACACACACACACACACACACACACAATTGTATTGTTCTATTTCTCTGGAGAATACTGGTTGATATGTGCTATGTAAGTGTGTGTAGAGGTGGACATGGGTGTGAGTGTAGGTATGTGTATATATAAATGTATCCAATTGGTTCTGTTTCTCTGGAGAACCCCAACACACACACACACACACACACACACACACACACACACACACACGGGAGCACTGACGTCTGAGGGCAGGAAAAGATGGATGTCACGGCTCAAGCAGAGAGAGCAAATTTACTCTTCCTCCACTTTTTTTGTTCTATTCAGGCTCTCAACAGATAGGATGATGCCCAACCACACCCATGAGGGCAATATTCTTTACTTAGTTGACTCATTCAAATGCTAATCTTTTCTGGAAACACTCACAGATACACCCAGAAATAATGTTTTATCAGCTATCTGGGTGTCCCTTAGTCCAGTCAAGCTGACACATAAAATTAGTCCTCACAAGAATCATATTCCTAAAATCATTTATTCTGTAATACTCTTAGTGGTTTTGCCTCCCTGGTTGAATCTTAATTAATGCAACATATAATTATTTTGCTCTAATATTAAGGTGGAGAAAACCGCATTCATCAGCAACCACATTTCATTCCTTTTCTTTGGATCACAATTCCTTGAAAGAGTTGTTAATACTTTCTTCAAATTGTCCTTTCTTTCTTAACTCACTCTAACCAAACTTTCATCTCTGTCACTCCATGGAAATAAATGAGTCAAAGTAAAAAGTGATATCTACATTTTAAAATCAAATGGCCAATTTTCAGTCCTGTGTTACTTGAACTATCAGCAGCTTTTTCCTGCTCGGCACAGTTCTTCACTTGTCTTCTGGATGCCACACTTCCGTTTTTTCTCTTGTCTTACTGGTTGCTACCGCTTGGTCTCCTTTCCTGGTTTCTTCTTTACACTCCCTTAATAAGAGTAATATTTGAATATCTCAAAGTCCAGCCTATCATATCTAACTGTATGTGCAACATCTCTACTGGAATATGTAATAATTTTCTCAAAATTGGCATACATATGCCAAACCCCCACTTGTAACTTCTTTCTCCCAACTTCAGCTTTATGCAACCTTCTTCATTTTATGTGCTGGCAGCTACTTCCATCCTGTCATTCTGTCCAAAAATGTGTTGTCCTAACTAATCTCTTTGCTTCACATCCCAAAATACTACCAAATTGTGTTAGCTCAACCTTCAATATATACCTAGAACCCAAACACAAACCCCTTAGGTACTTTCTGACTGAACCATAATCCATTCACCTAAAGTTACTGCAGTAGCCTTCTGACTTCTCTTTGCTTTCAAATTTGTCTACCTATCCTATAGCTTATTAGAAATACCACAGCCACCTGATCCTTTAAAAGCATATAATATATCATTCATTTCCTTTCTCAAAATTCTGTAGTTGCTCCCCATTTTCATTTAAAATAAAGCTAAAATTCTTAGTGGTCCCGAAGACACCAAATATGTTGGGGATCACTCACCTTTCTCTTTGCCCTCATGTTCTCCTCCTCCTTCTGTGCTTCAACAACAGTTGCTTCTGTGCTGTACCTCAGTCGTGGTACCTTGTGGCCTTTGATGCCACTGATCTCTTTCCCCATGCCCCCATATACATTTGGTTGACTCCATCACATCTTTCAAATATTTTTTTTTAAAGATTTTATTTGTCAGAGAAAGAGTGAGCACAAGCAGGGGGGAGCAGTAGGTAGAAGGAGAAGCAGGCTCCCTGCTGAGCAAGGAGCCCGATGTGGTACTCGATTCCAGGGTCCTGGGATCATGACCTGAACCAAAGGTAGACGCTTAACCAACTGATCCATCCAGGCATCCCAACATCCTTCAAATATTTACTCAAGTCCAATGCTACTAGTAAAACATACTTTGACAAGCGTAATACTATAAACTGCCTCTGCCTCTACACTCTACCCACCCCCACCAAACTACTCCACTTCTTATGTAGCACTTATCACTACTAATTCAAGATATAATTCACTTAGTTATTATGCTTGTTTATTTTCTGCCTATTTCAGCTAAACGTTCAGTTCCATTTGGGTAGTCTTCATTTGTTTTGGTCATTGATGCATGTGAAGTGCAGGATAGTGCCTGGCTCATAGTTGGCTCTCAACAAAAGTGTGCCATGATACTTTTGTTAAAGCAACTCTCAATTACAGCAGCCTATGGATTCTAGCTTGAATGTTATTTTCCCGCTATGTAAGAGGTATAATACAGTCTTTTTTTCATGATATTTTGCTTTATGAGTCATAAATTTGTCTTTTACATAATTTAGGAATGCCTTGATTTTGCTTGTTTGTCACTATTATTTATCCTCACCCCAGAAAAATATAGGAGAGTTGGAAATCCCTTTGAATATGAGGGCAATATAGAGTGTATAAAGTGTTGACATTGTCACTCACCTTTCATTCTACTGGTCTGTTGCAGGTATACATTGTCATTTTATTCTTCAGGTTTTATTCTTTGCATTTTTAAAGTAATTTTACTTTATTTTATTTTTTACCATTTCACTCTTCATTGTCAAATTGTATCTTCCTGACATTGTAAATACTTTTGATGTATAATACATTCTCTTGCCATTCTCTTGGTTGACATTCCAGTAATGGAATGAACCCTCCAAGTTCTGGTTATGCCCACTGGGTTATGACCTCCTTTCAGTGTAAGCACTTTTAATTTTCTCAACTGTATGCCATATGCCATACATTTGTGCTTTGCCGCTTCACCCGATGCATAACATTTGTCCCTCAATGCAGGGAGAAATTGTGATCTGTGCTATCTAAGATCTAGAAAATACAGAATTTTGTATTTGGGCTAAATATTTGTGACCTATTTTACCTAAAGTGAAAGAAACTATTTTAATATTTCTAGATTTTTGGATGTTAAGAGAAGAATAATGCAAAAAAATTCTTAAATTGACAAACTAGGAATATTTAGAATGTTTCTTTAAGATTTATATGGCAAATATTTCCTGAATAGAATAATTAAAAAATGGAGGTAGAAATGATTATAACAAATAAATTTTTGGAGAAGAGATATAAAAAACTCTAGTATTAGATAAAGGTTGTAATAATATTATATTGGACTACTTTTATAGTTTCATATACTTAAGGGGCCCCTTCCTTTCCAACCTTAACAATGGCTTGGTATGTCTCACATTTTATAATTCAATAATGCCAAGTTGCTCTTAGTTTCTCTAATACCCCAGTTTTATGCCAGACATTGTTCTTACTCTGTGAATTATCCTTTTGGACTCTGACCACAATTGCCCCACTTTTTTTTTTTTTTTTAAACACCTTCCTTCTCTTTTTAAACTTAGCTCAAGTGTTGACTCTTTCCTGAATCCTACTCAGAACAAGTGACCACTTTTTCTTCTGAAAATGTAGCATAATGATTTATCATAATATCCACATAAGACATTGTGGCTTATTTATATACAGGTCCTTTCCTCCCACTAGACAATTTTTTTTTTTTTAAAGATTCATTTATTTATTTGACAGAGAACAAGCTAGAGGAGCAGCAGACAGAGGGAGAAGGAGAAACAGGCTCCCACTGAACAGAGAGCCTGAGGCAGGGCTGGATCCAGGACCCTGAGATCATGACCTGAGCTGAAGGCAGATGCTTAACTAACTGAGCCACCCAGGCGCCCCTAGACTCAATCTCTTAACGGAAATAATAATAGCCTAATTATCCTAATATGTCCAGAACATAGTGTACTGAGGATATGTGGTAGTTACTTAATTAAATTTTCAAGTGACTCAAAAAAATGGCTAAATAGGCAAACTGATATAACAAGTTGAACGCTTCTGGGTGGCAAAGAGCAGACTAGATGCGATGATAAAATTATCTGACTTTCAAGAAAGTACATTTGTAAGCAAAAATGTTAGCAGCTATTTAAAGTAAATCTAATGATCCATTTAAAAGAAAATAGAGAAACCATGTTGTTTCATCACTATGTTCTGAGGTCTGAAAAAAATCAAAATGCAGAGAAACCATAACCTAGTAAACTAGGCAAACTTTTAATTCAGTGGAAACTAACTTTGATTAGAACCAAGGCTTCTCTAGTCCATTATCAGCAGTTTGTCTCTTTCTACATCCATTCAGAGACTAACCTTCCAGAACAAAAACAATAGAGAAGGGGATAGGTGAAATCCTATGGCATACCTAGGTGCTTAGTCCCATAGGGAAAAGCTAACGGGGATGGGATGGAAGAGGGCTGGGATTATATGTGCCAGAAGAGGTCTTTATGCTTTATGCTGCTGAGAAATGGAGCCAACTGCATCTTACTCTCTAGCTTAGTCAGAGAACACTGCCACTTTGAGGAAGAAAAGATCCAATTTTAGTCCTGTGGAATTAAAGTTGATGAATGTTTATTAAGTATCATAAATTGTGCTAGATGCTCTGCAAGGCAACTTGATATTCAGATGAGAAGTGAGATGGGGAAGCCATCAGAACTTCTCCCATGTGGAGAGTAAAGTCGACCAATGACACTTCACCCACACCGTTGTCATCAAACTATAGACTGACACAGATTTTGCCCATTCAGAAGGGTGGGGACAGAGCCTAAAAAAGGGGGGGGGGGAACCCATATGGCAACAAAAGAGAAAAAGAACATTTCCCTGAAGACATAGAAAAAGCAAATATCTGAAAATGACTTTTTATGGGAAGCAGATGGAGACTTAAAGAGACATCTGCGTGGTGACATCTAAAATATGGAGTAGACAGGAATCATGGATGAGAAGTAACTTGAGCATCACTATATAAATCTTCACTCTTCCAAATCACCATCAAATGAACAAAAGAATATAAAAGCAGAAGGAAAATGCAGCATTTTTAATGGAAAATATGGGAAGATGTCATCCATATGTCAGGAACATCAAGAATAGGCCAATGTTAAATGCAGGTAATGGGGAATTCCTTATAAACTTTTCCAGAGGAAGTAGGATAGGATTACAAGAATTAAAGTGATCATGAAGGAAACTTAATATTTCCCTAGTCTGTTTTTTTTTTTTAATTTTATTTATTTATTTGACAGAGATAGATACAGCCAGCGAGAGAGGGAACACAAGCAGGGGGAGTGGGAGAGGAAGAAGCAGGCTCATAGCAGAGGAGCCTGATGTGGGGCTCGATCCCAGAACGCCGGGATCACGCCCTGAGCCGAAGGCAGATGCTTAATCGCTGTGCCACCCAGGCGCCCCTCCCTAGTCTGTTATAGTAAGACAATAGTTGAAGGCAGGCTGTGGGATAGGAGAGAAATGTGTTAGAAATTCCTTACAAATATAGATCAATCAGGTTACTCAGGAAAAACAAGAACAAGAATGCTTGTTTTAAACAGAATGATTACACGGGACACCTGGGTGGCTCAATCTGTTAAGTGCCTAACTCTTGTTCATGATCTCAGGGTCCTGATGGAGCCTGGTGTGGGGCTCCTGGCATAGCAGGGAGTCTGCTTCTCCCTCTCCCATTGCCCCTACCCCACTCACATTCTCTCTCTCTCTCTCTCTCTCTTTTTCTCCTTAAAAACAAAACAAAACAGAATGATTACAGGGCATTTGCAGACATGGAAGGAGTAGGAGTATGAGACAGCAGTCTTAGACAGTATGATAGCTGTACCATGTGGAAAATGGAGAATAGACCAAAGAAAAATAATTTAAGTTATCCCTTCTCACAGGAGATTCACCAATGCAACATGACTATTACGGTTCTAAATCAGGCAATTAGATCACAAAAGGGATAATATAACATAAAACCAGTTTTTAGTTTGAGATCTGAAAAGAGTTTGAAATAGCTTCCAAGAAGACACTAAGATAATCAAAGTAAAATACATCGTTGCAGCTGTTGGTCTAGAGTGTGCCTTCTCTACAATTTTATGTAAACAAACAAAAAACAAAACAAAACAACCACACAGACACTGAAAAGAATCCTCTATATAAAAGAAGATAAATGTAATGCCTGAGGTAGAGGAAGACCATAGTTTGGAGGGAAAAATTTACTGGTGTGAATATTTTTAAAGAAATTTATGTTGTGCTCCTAGATAGTTCAAAGGAATGTGGACTCTGATGGAGCTCAGACCTAGGTTAAAAAAAATAAAAAAAATAAAAAAATAAAAAGACTGGGAGTTAAGAAAAGAATAGGAAAAAAACTATCATAGCAGAATTAATGAAATAGAAACAAAGATCAGAAAATTGGACAAGTTTCATGTAGAAAAAGGTTAAGAAACTCTTGTAGAACTTTGCATAAGGAAAGGAATAAGATAAACAGGAGAGACTGGGAAAGAGAGAATAAAGATTGAAAACATGAATAATTATTTTATTCTGAAGAATGAGTCAAAATTGAAAATGTAGAACTAATAATATACAATGATACACAAAAAACTCTGACTCTGAATTTGAAAGCAGCTCATCATATGGCAGGCAATACTGATTTGTGAAAATGTTACTTAAACTACTTAAACTGCAACCTATTTTGCTGAAATATGGAGATTTCTATTTTTTTCTTTTTAAAACCTATCCTAATACTCATACTCATCCAGGCACAAAGAAATCAAGGAAAAGAAATCAAATTTGTGGATTTGTTCTAATAACAACTGAAATAGGAGAAGTAACAATATAAGGAACTGAAGGAATAGTGCTATAAACAGCGATAAAAACAGGTAATTACTGTGTTATTTATATGTAAACATAAGAACATTTATAAAACACATAAGCCATTTCTTTTAAGTATTTGTAGGCACATTTTTACCAACTGAAACACTAAATGAAAATAAAGAATAATGAATTAGAGTGAATTGTTAAAATTATGGTTATTTAACATGGTACACATATTACTAATAATTATGGAAGAGTTTTTAAAATAATACTAATTGTAAGGGGTTTAAAATTCTAGGTTATATTCTCTCTTCCCTGCAAAATGGGAGGAGTTAGCAGTAGGGTGCAAGGTGGACAGAGTTCAAATACGCTCCTGTTTGTATTTTGGCTATTGTCTGGTAAAACCAAATTGAGTGTGTTTTATTGTCGATAATGACAAATGGAAATGTATGCGGTCAGGTATTTTAAAATATCAAGGATATATATATTTGTAGAATTAGAGATGATACATGTGTGCTTTATATTAGTAAAGGAGGGACACCCTCACTAACCCTGTTCAGTATATTTTCTTGGCCTACTGCGAGATTCATCATGTCTGCATTAGATAGTCCCCACACATACTGAACAGCTTTCCACCACAAACACCCTTGTGTCTCACCCTCTTCCACCTTTGCCCAAGGATTTTCTCTGAAACTACAGGAACTTTCTTAGCTTTCTCCTAAGATACCTCAAGAGTGCCAGGGATTTAACACCCTCAGAAATAATTTTATCCAATGAGGGCTGGGAAAAAGCAGATAAAAATCCCATTTCCTTTTCTTTCGGTGGAACAACCTGGGATCCATTGTATATATTCCTTGGAGGATTTTCAGTAGGATTGATCTTCAGTTGCTCACACTTGTCCTGCCTGCATTCATGTGACTCTTATTGTTTAAAACAAAAACAAACTATTCCCTTTCTCACTTCCTCATTTCCTTGTCCTTTCTGTGATCACTTCCTAATTAAATGTGATTCAGTGGTACTTTGGGACAATCTAAACTAAAACATAGAAAATAAAATATAACAATCAAGAAAGCATTAAGAAATATAATGAAAGAAAAATATATGTAATTTTGACAAAGAATATGAATATATATATTAAATTCCCTAAGTGAAAATAAGACCTTCAGATGGGATAGAATCTCATTGTGTGGGGGAGAGAACAAAAACCAAATGGCAAGGTAGGTTAACTATAAAAGAATAGTTATACGAGACGAAATAAGGATATGATGAAATCCATAACAAAATTCAAGGCATAAAATGGACTATCCCATATAAAGGTTATCATTTAAATCTAAAAGATTGATATAAGACACTAAAAGTTTCCATAGCTTATCACTATTATAAGAAAAAACAATTTACAACATTAACCAACATGATGAAAGTAATAACTAGTATCAGAGTAGGACAAAAAATTTAAACAGAAAGACAATAGAAATGATAATTGAAACTAAAGGATGAGTTCTTAAAAATAGGTAAAACTTTTCCTAATCATTAAAGAATATTGATAAAACATATGCAAATTTAGAGAAGGGATCTTACTATAGGCACAGGAGTGATTTTAAAAAATAGGTCAATAAAACTCAATTTGAAAACCTTACTAAAATAGATTATCCTTTTCTAGGACATACAAATAACCAAACTTGTGTTGAAATGAATGTGGAAGCCTTATCAGAATAAAATGGTAAATATAAATTGAAGAAATTATCAAAAAATTACCTCCATACAAGTTGAGTCCATATCATTCCTTTGATTTATTTTTTTTGCAGTTTTTTTAACCCGACATATCTAAAGAACTTGAAGATGGTTTTGAATTTTAAAGTAACAGACAATGCTTTGCTTTATTTGAACTGTCTCACAGAAGAGTAGAAAATAAGTTACACTTCAAAAATAATTTTAAGTAACTAACTCCATAATCCCAAAAGCTAACAAGAGAAATGAAAAGCCAAAAATACAGACTTATTTGACATGTTGAAAAAGGGGTAAACTATCAAATAATACACTTGCAAATAAACTTAATAGCATGTTAACCTTTGATAGATTGAATATGTTAGAAATAAAATAGTCTATTAAGCTTTAGTAACATTAAAAGATACAAGAAGTATTTATCATATTCTTAAATGATTCCAAAAGGATATTTAGTAAAATTCAATATGCATCTCATTAAAAATAAAACCTCTTAAATTAGGAATAGAAGGGTATTTTCTCAATATGATAAATTATTTCTTTGTCAAACCATCAGCCAAGAATACTTAACAATGAAACACTAAAGAAATCCTCATTAAATCAAGTTTATGACAAAAGTTCCAGCTATTAAAATTATAATTTAATATTGTCCTACTTAAATCAATAAAACAGGAAAAGCATTGAGTACATGTTTGGAAAATGAAGGTAAAATTACCATTATTAGAGCATCATTTGATTATTACCTGGACACCTAAGGAAAGTGAACAGTTAGTACAAATTTTTTTTGTGTTTTCTGACAATAAAATGAGTAGATAAAAATTAGTAATTTTCCTGCATAGCATATTGGTTAAGAACATAGTCTTGGAATCGGACCAATAAGGATTTGAATTTTAGTTTTCAGATAATTTGAGGGCAATTACTTCAAACTATAAACTGCAGTTTCTTCTGCATAAAATTGTCCTAATTTTGCCTACCTCACAGAATTATGTGATGAATAAATGAATTAATGCCTGTTAAGCAAGTAATAAAAAGTAAGTGCTCAATTAATAGTAGCTACATGTTATTTTACATTGAGAAGTGCAATTTTAGGCATATGATAAAGATTATCAGTAGTAGGAAAAAAGCATGATTTATCACATCTAAATCACTGTGGATCACTAAAACAAAGTAAACAAAACCTAAAAAACAAAGAGAATAAAATCAACAACAGAAATCAGACCAAGGTAATAGATTGACAATGTTTAATTGCCATAAGATAGTCTCGATCCTTATGGCTCCTACCTTCTAGTGTGTCTTCAAAAAACAGTTAATAACCAAAAAAAACTCTAAACCCCCCCACTTTATATTACAAGAATTGTGAAACACTACATTATTTGCTATTAACATCAGGAAAAGGTTAAAGATCCTCACTGTCATACCCTTTATTAAATGTCACTGTGGAAATTCTAACATGTGGAAATAAGGTGTAAACTATTAGGAAGGACGGCACTACACTGTTGCTCAGTGTGGCTAGTATAAATTGCTTACTAGACAACAAAACTATCAGAACCAAAGTAGCCAGAATGGGCAGATTTATAAATGAATACCCTAATAAAATATAAATAAACTCCCATTCATAGTAGCATTAGGATATATTTAAACAGGATTGTTACTTATATGAGGGAAACTACAAACTAAAAATCATTACTAAGTGAACTCATACAATATGAATATGTGAAAAATGACTCATAATTTGGATAGAAAAACTGAGAATTGAAAAATAGCAGGACTCCCTAAATTAAATAAGGGGTTAACATATTTAAATAAGAATCCAAATAGAATTAATTTTGGAACCTGAAAAAGACTTTCCATTAAGTTTATCTGAAAGTACAAGAAATTGAGAACAGCTGAGAATTTTGGGAAAGAGTAGCATAATAGATCAATTGAGCTAACAATATAAAGTGTAAGTTTAATCAAAACAGAACAGTAAAATTGCAAGAAAAAAGTCTGACTATTTTATATGAGAGTGTAAATGTTATCAAAAGCCTAAGAGGATCTGAAAAAAATGTAGTTATGTGTAACACCTAGTGCTCATCACATCACATGCCCTCCTTAATACCCATGAATCGTTGGATACATCAAAAACTAATGATGTACTATATGTTGGCTAATTGAACATAATAAAAAATGTAGTTATATTAACTCCTTAAAATATAAACTGCATATTTAAGATAACAACAACAAAATATGGTACTAGGGACCCCAGGTGGTGGCGCCCTCTGGTGCTAGGAGGAGTGGCACTGGCTGTGAACTAGCAGTGTGGCTTGCATGCAAGGCTGTGTCTGCCTTTTGAGCTCTTTCTTGGTAGGAGACAGGACTGAGACCAAGAAGACCTTGAAGGGGAGGCATTAGTAAGGACTCGGAGCACTGCAATTCACATACACTAGCCATTCAACAGCCCAAAACCAGGCATGTTGTATTGATGGTTACAAGTGCCAGGCCCTTAAGCTCTTAGGACTAAAAAGGAAAACAGAGAAAATTGTGGCGTTCTTGCATGTCAGAGCATAATGTTTCTTCTCAACAAGGCGAGCCGTGGACAGAATAGGAATAAATTTTCCAGCATTGTGTATATCAGGATTTGGCTTAGAATAAAATGTAATCAAAACTAATGATAAAGATTACATTAAATCATAAACAAACATGTAAGTAAAGATAAAAATCTTCAAGAACATTTCCTAGAACTGAAGGGCATGCATTTCTAGAATTATAAGGGCCAGCCAAATACCTAGTACAGTGAAGATCCAAACAAATTTCATCATTGGGAAATTTTAGGATACCAAATATAAAGAGAAGGCCCTAAAAGATTACAGAGAAAAGTTGTTTTAGCAGTCATACAAACAAAATAGGTTTACTATAAAGAATTAAAGTCACAGTGGCATTGGGCTTATGGTAAAGTGGGAAACAATAAAGCAATGTCTTTAAAAAGCTAGAATTTTAATGTAAATTCCATGGAAGCTGGTTCAATAAACAGGAATGCAACAAAGGAGAGAAGGGAATTTATAACATCATGACAATACAGCAGGGACTCTGAGGATAACGATTGTGTGGAAGGTCTGGAAAGAAAGCAATCAGGAAATCAGACAATTATACCCAAGAAAGAAGAATTTTAGGGATTCCTGGGTGGCTCAGTTGGTTAAGTGTCTGAGTTTTGATTTCAGTACAGGTCATGATTTCGGGGTCATGAGACTGAGCCCCACATCAGCTGTGGGCTCCCCACTCAGTGGAGAGTCTGCTTGTTTCCTTCTCTCTCAGTCCCTCCCCCAACTCAGGGGTGTGCATGTAGGCATTCTCTTTCACTCTAAAAATAAGTGAATAAAAATCTTAGGAAGAAAGGAATTTTGTAAGAAAATAAAAATTCTGGTGTACTTTGTGGCTTATAAATAAGTCTTATTCACATAATTATTTTAATGTGAATATCAAATATTGACTTAAAAGTAAAAGCTTTGCCATATAACCCTATTGGGAAGATGAGGCATGGGAAGCATGTATTTTAGAGGAGGTATAAGAAACTTGGATGTTAATACACTAATGTGTGCATTGATACACAATATTTAAGCATTTTTTAACTTCAAAAAGGGAATGATTCTATCCTTCTTTCCTCTTCTTTTCCTTTCTTTCCTTCCATCCCTCTCTCCCTGTTTTCTCTCTTTCCTCTCTCTTTCTGCCATCCTGGAAGCAGCAGATGAAAGACCTTGTCCCCTGAGATTGGTTGATACAGAGGTAGGGCATAGAAGGCAAGGCAGTAGTGATGGAAAAGGGTAATTTATGCAATGTGGTCTATTGGAAAATAGGTAATGAGAATCTTATTCAGGGAGGAGGAACAAGAGATGTAGAAACGTCTGAAGCAAGAATGAGTTTCTCCAAATTTGAGGAACAGTAAGAAGGCTGGAGGTTCCTGTTCTAAGGGAGTGTTGTTGTAGGAGGTTTAGACGGGAGAGAGAAATCCAGATGTGGATCACATAGGGCTTTATAGAACATGGAAACCAGTTTGGCTTCTCTGTGTGTGAAGACTGTGGGTGGCAAAACAGGGGCATGGAGAGCACAGGGGCCCTGAAGGCCTGGGCAGGGCTGACAACTGTGGAGGTTGTAGACATGTAGCTCTTCTGACCCAATGTCAGTACATTCTCAGCCAGCCGAGAGGAATCCAGCATTATGAGCTCTTGGTGCGTATTCTCTGAATGATTTTTTTTTTTTAAAGATTTTATTTATTTATTCGACAGAGATAGAGACAGCCAGCGAGAGAGGGAACACAAGCAGGGGGAGTGGGAGAGGAAGAAGCAGGCTCATAGCGGAAGAGCCTGATGTGGGGCTCGATCCCCTAACGCCGGGATCACGCCCTGAGCCGAAGGCAGATGCTTAACCGCTGTGCCACCCAGGCGCCCCTCTCTGAATGATTTTTTATCTTGAAATGCCATTGGCTACATGCCTGAAGCTGCTGGAAGGAAGTATGGTCCTAGAATTCTGAGGTTGAAGAGAAGTTTATCAGTGAATAAATCCTGGGGAGTGATAAGATTGGAGAGTATGGTCTGATCATCCTCCAACCCAGTGCCTTTCAAAGAGAACCATATTGAACTGAAAGACCAAATGATCAGCAACAAATCAGTGTATTAGAATTACCTGAAACAGCTTCTAAACATTTCAGCACGTGGGTCAATAGCATGGATAATCACCAATTAGAAGCATTGCTTCTACAATGCCAGTTTCTTCAAAGGAGGTCTGCTACCCGTGCTATGAATTATGATGGGATATTTTGCAGAAGTGCTATGTAAACCAGCTTGTACCACCACTGAACAGGGAAATTCTTAACAAACATGTAGTGCTTAAGTGCATGCTAATGTCACTTTTTTCATTTTGTCAATGTAATACAGTATATTTAATGCATTCAGTCTAGGCTGTTGAAACTGAAATGGTTATCCTTTAGTGTCCCAGAAGTCTAATTACAAGCCAGCTAATTCTCTTTATCTATGTTCTGATAGCTTCTCTATTAGAATAAAGAAACTATGTAATAGAATGACTTTTGACTGTATGTTTCAGTGTTAATAAGATGTGGTTTAACTGCTTCTACAAGTTTATCTCCTTCCTTAACATTCTAGTTGAAATGAAACAGGACAAAATGATTTTGCTAAATCTTATATAGCATTTCAGTACTATCTGCCACCCAAGGGTAGAGAGCAATTTTTATTGTTTTCCTTTTTTTTCTTATTTATGACAAATAATTGGTGAGCACCTAAGATGTCCTAAGCAGTAAACAAGGTAGAAACAAATTCTCTTATAATCTTATTCAAAAATAAGGATAACAAAAAGCACTAAGTAAAACATGTAGTACATCGGATGGTGATAAGTATTATGGACAAAAATACAGCAGGAGGGGTGATTAGCTGGCATATAATTCAATGGCAAGGAGGGGGAGTATATTTTGAAGTCTGGCTGGCTACTCACTGATGTCCAAGATTCCATCACTAATCATTTAATATTTAATATGTTCTTTACATTAGTGTTGGAAAAATGTTTCCTTTGAAAGTCTTGGTGGAGAGCACGCTGCAACAAGATGATTTATTTAGGTTTTTAACTTGCACTGTTCTTAACCTTTCTGCTTTTCCATCCCTCTGGACCATGTTATCTACTCCCCAGCTTTCAATAGTATTCCAGGGATAATGACTCTGAGTTTACTTCTTCCCAGCCTGACTTATGTTGACTTATATTCCAAGCTCCAGAGTGTGTTGGACTCTTACCCACCCGAATGACCCATAGGCATCTCAACATCAGCATATCCAAATATGAACTCACTACTGTACCATTCATGTCTCAACACATGTGATCGTCTTTCCTGAATTCCCTGTCTTGTTGAGGGGCATTATAGTTAAACTTGTAGGATCCAAAAGTGCAGTCCTTTCTGTACCTTTCCTTTATCTTCATATCCACATAATATTCCCCAGGGGTTATGGCATCCTTCCTGTTGCATTCAATGCAACTGATCCAAAAAAAAAAAAAAAAAAAAAATGAGCTGACTTTTTTTTTTTTTAATTATCTGTACTGTACCAAGCACCATGTTAAGTTTTGGGAACGTGAATTGAATGGACGTGGTTTTGCTAAGCATAAAACAATCAGGCTTGTTTGGTTAGACCAGAGACAGACTAACTGCTGATTTGTGTGGTGGTTTTTGTTACAGAGTGCTAAGGGACAGCATCTGTAAAGGGTGAGGATCTGAGACAGTAGAAGGAACATGATGAGGGTCGGTCTCCACGCTCGTGGGGCATTTCTGCTGGTTTAGGCCAATTTGGAAAAAGTGGTTAGAGGTATAACCTCTAGAAGATAGTTTTTCCTGAAGAGTTCTGTGAGACACAGGCTATGGCATAAAGGTAGACTAACACTGTTGATTAAATCATTTGGCAATAATGTGTGACACAGGTGGAGGGAGGGGTTTCCCTGCTTCATGGCTGTGTGCAGTACTGCTCTGGTACCCCAAGATGGTAACCCTCTCTAGGGGCTGTTAAGAAAGAGAATTGCACTAGTGGCACCTTGAGCAAAAGACAATGACAAATGGTGCAGGACAGTAAAAACAGGAATCTGTTTATTACCATATGGGTCAACATTAGGAGCCCCTTATTCTAATGCAAACAACATGAAAGATATCGAAACTTCATTTTTAAAGAATTTAGTTGAGATTGTCAGTGGGAAAGGTAAACATTCTCTGAAATCAGACTGTTCTAGGTTCACATCCCACTTCTTCCAGTTACTTCTGAGCAATCTGAGAAAACCACACACCTTTTCTGAGTATTAGTTAGTTCAGATGTTTAATGATAATAACCTATTATGGCTATGGGCAATATATACTAAAGTGTATAAAGTAGATCTACAACACAGTTTCTGGAGTATTACCTATACCCAACAGCTGGTATTAATAATAATCACAGCAGTAAAAACAGGATGCTTCTTTAATCCCCAGTCCTGTAGGAGAGTAAGGGATACCATTTTTGACACTATTTATGGAATCTGTTTGAAGAAGGTATGTAAAAGAAAGTGTATTTACCTGCCTTATTACCCTTTTCAGTGAAATTTAAAATAACAGAGAAAAAGCAGCAAGATGAAAATGTTAACTATCCATACCATTGTCATTGCTCCTTGATAACTGGTGCATAGTGGGCTCTTGAGCCTGCAGATAAATTCCAGATTTTGTCTAGCCATACACCAGAGTTACTAACAGTCCCGTTTATATTTTCTGTGAAGTTGGCAGAGAATTTTCCAAGAGCACACCATTTACAGCTAGTAAAAGTCCACGGTGTCACCTACTTTTAATCCAAAGACTAAGTAACACGTGTTTCTGTTGTTTTTCAAAGAAGTAAAGTTAATAGGAAAGAAGATTCAGAATATCAGGTTTACACATAAGTGTACACGTTGAATTATCTGTGCAGAAGGTGTGATTTAAGTTGTGACAAACAATAGTTCTTTGTCTTTAATTTCTGCTGAATTTGAAAAATAATCCAAAGGACAAAAGTTAAAAAAAAAAAAAAAAGTGTGAACTCTGGAAAAAGGTCTCCAAGATTTTTCATTTTGTTTGATGAGTCGTCACACTGATGGTGGTTGGAGGACCTGGGTGCACAGGACTAAAGGCTCCAGACGTTCTGTTAGCAGCCGGTGGTCTGGTAATAGGTGAACTTTAAAATAAGAAACGCAGTCACAGTGTTTATGATATTTTAATACCTCAGGAAATTTTGCTGGGACTCCATACTCAAATTTCTAGCTGCCTCTTTTATAACTAATGCAAAGGTTTTAATTCCCAGTAATAATGATATAATAGCATAAATGAGGATAATGGTTAGTATTTATTAATTTCTTTATATGTTCCAGGCCTGTGTGAAATGCTTTACGTGCATTATCTCATGTAATCTTTAAGCTGATGCTATTATTTAGGTACTGTTATTATCTACGCTATATGTAAGAAATCTGAGACTTATGCATATATAAATAAGTTGATCAAGGTGGAATGCAGATTTGCAGCAATCGAACTTGAGAATTGAGTACACTTTCTGCACATTTACAAATGCTTAACCTTTATGCATTATTTAATGTTAAGAGCAACATCACTAGCCATCAGGGAAATACAAATCAAAACCACAATAAGATACCACCTTACAATTGCTAGAATGACCAAAATTAACAAGACAGGAAAATACAAGCATTGGCAAGTTTGTAGAGAAAGGGGAACCCTCTTAGACTGTTCGTGGGAATGCAAGTTGCTACAGCCACTCTGGAAGACAGTATGGAGTTTCCTCAAGATGTTAAAAATAGAGCTACCCTATGACCCAGCTATTACACTGCTAGGTATTTAACCCAAAGATACAGATGTAGTAAAAAGAAGGGGCACGTGCACCCCAATGTTCATAGTAGCAATGTCCACAATAGCCAAACTGTGGAAGGAGCTGAGATGCCCTTCAACAGACAAATGGATAAAGAAGATGTGGTCCAAATATACAATGGAATATTACCCAGCCATCAAAAATGATGAATAGCCACCATTTGTATTGACATGGATGGAACTGGAGGAGATTATGCTAAGTGAAATAAGTCAAGCAGAGAAAGACAATTATCCTATGGTTTCACTCATATGTAGAACATAAGGAATAGAGCAGATAACTACAGGGGAAGGGAGGGAAAACTGAATGGGAAGAAATCATAGAGGGAGGCAAACCATGAGATACTTTGGACCCTGGGAAACAAACTGACGGTTACAGAAGGGAGGGGGTGGGGGATGGGTATTAAGGAGGGCACCTATGTGATAAGCACTGGGTGTTATATACAACTAATGAATCATTGAACACTACAACAAAAACTTCTGATGTACTATATGCTGGCTAACTGAATATAATAAAAAAAATCAATATGTAAAGAGCTCCATTAATGTCTATAAACAACACAAATGTATATACTTTCTACAAGGTCTGCAGAACTGTTTGGCAACCATATTTGAAACATTTATTTTCAGTATTTTTCTTCATGGATTCTGGCTGAGAACACAGGAATGAAAGATAATATAGTGTAGGAAAAAAAAAAAGACACTGGACTGGAGCTCACACACCTGGCGTTGTCTGTCTTCCATGTCACCTTGGCCAAGTTTCTTTTTCTTCTTTTTTTAACCTCTTTGTGTTTCATTTTTTCTTTATTTTAAATGAGGATAATTTTAATAGTTCCTATTGCACAGATTAATTGTAATTATTAGATGAATTACGTATCAAAGATTTAGAAGAGTGCTTGGCATCTAGCAAATTCCTAAAAAAAAGTTCATGCTTATATCTAGGCATTCATCATGAAATTAAAAAGAAATATTATAAGAAAGGAATTTAATGAGCTAATGACTGGGTAAATGAGATTAGACATTGAAAATGGAACCCTCTTCACAAATTAAATCCATAGACAAAGTTTAAAATGAGCTTGGCCTTAAGGGAACTTGCCTCAACCATCTGGTTAAAACTCGGAGTCCATTGCTTCCAGAAAGATACACGCTGGCCCATCTGAATTGACATCTGTGTGCACACTGAAGTCCCGGAGGATAATTAAGAGAGAAAACTCCAACAATACTGACATAAGCCTGGAGAACTAAGCTATAAAATTCTCTGTATAAACAAGTGGCCTATATAACTACAGAACTATAAATTTTGGTCTTGCCCCAGGGGCACCTGAAATACCCAGATGCTCAAATAAAAATAAACTTATTTCTGAAGTAGATGGCAAACAAGATTTCAAAAATCACACCTCTCTTCTATCACTTTTACTATTAGGCAGATGAATTCATGCTACATTGTTTCATGACAGTTTTGAATGATATGTCATGACCAAAGCATGGAGTATATCTGGTTTACCACAGATTTTTAAACTTTTTATTAAAATATAGTATACATAAAATGCATTAGGCATTAGTGAATTTTCACAAGTAAATGTATCTATGTAACTAGAATCCAATGAAGAAAAAGCACCCTATGGCTCTTTGTCACTAATCTCCCCCGTATATAACTACTATCTTGCTTATCACTAGACATTGATTTTGTTTAGTTGTGGAGTGGTATCCTACAGTTTGTTTTTTTGTTTTGTTTTGTTTTTTGTTTTTTTGCCTCTCACTCAACATCGTGGGATCCACAATAGTTTTATTCTCATCGATGTTTAGAATACGGTTATATAAATACACCACAACATATCCATCCCATTGTTGGGTAGGCCTAGGCATTATTTCTAGCTTGGGATATTATGAATAATGTAAAAAATCTGTACATGTATTTGGTAAACATTTTGACTCCTCTCTGAAGGTTATATGCCTGGGAGTGGAATTGCCAGATCTATGTACATGAATGTATTTGGCTTCAGTATGGATTGCCAGATGACTTTTCAGAGTCCTTGTACCAGTTTTCAGTTTGTTGAGTATCAGAATCAGGTTAACATTTTTCTCATCAAATTAAAACATTGAGAGTAAATGCATAGATAGTAAGTGTATAAATTTTAAAAAATGTGGTAAATGTGTACATTTGCATAACCACAGCTTTAATCAAGATATAATACATTCTGGGGCGCTTGGGTGGCTCAGTTGTTTAAGTGGCCAGCTCTTGATTTTGGCTCAGGTCATGATCTCAGGGTCCTATGAGCAAGCCCTGCATCAGGCTCTGTGCTCAGCAGGGAGTCTGCATGAGGATTCTTTCTCTCTCTCCCTCGGCCCCTCCCCCGGAATGCGTGCACATGGTCTCTCTCTCTCTCTCAAATCTTTACAAAAATAGAGTACTTTTCCACCACCTGAGAAAGTTTCTTCATGCTCCTTCCAATCATTCTCCCCCTTGTAGGCAACTGCTGTTGTGATCCCTGCATCATTTTATGGAATGATACTCCTGTGTCTGGCTTCTTTTGCTCGATATAATTTTGATAGTCACCTGTATGTTATTTGTATCAGTAGTGCATTCTTTTTTCTTTTTTTTTTTTTTTTGTAATATTCTGTTGTAAGAATATGTCATATTTTGTTTTTCCATTCCACTGTTGATGGATATTTGAATTCTTTCAAGTTTGGGGTTATTATAAATAAAATTGCTACAAAAGCTCTCCTACAAGTCTTTTTGAGGACCTCTGTTTTGGTTTCTCATCGGTAAATATTTAGGGAAGAATTTCTTGGTCATCAGGTAGGTAGGTTTAACTTTTAAGAAACTACCAAACAATTTTCCAGAGTAGTTAAACCATATTCAAACCTCACTACCAATGTCAGAAAGTTCTAGTTGCTACACCTCTTTGCCCGTTCTCATGAGTACAAAATAGTATCATATTGTGGTTTTAATTGACTTTTACTCTGATGAAAATGATATTGAATGCCTTTTTAATAAACTTATTGCCTAATCCTTTGGAAACATGTCTGTTTAAACCTTTGTCCAAGTTTTTATACATTGAATTGTGTTTTTTGATTTATAGGAATTTCTATATCCTGGATTCAAGTCTTTTTTCAGATATATTTGTAACAAATACTTTCTTCCAATCTGGCTCACTTCTACATTTTCTTAATTGTATCTTTGGGTAACCAGAAATCTTTAATTTTGAGGGAGTCCAATTTGACAGTTTTATTTTTCATGTTTATTGGGTTTAAAAAATAGCTTCTCAAGAAATCGCTGCCTATCGGAGTTGCAAAAATCACCTTCTAGGTTTTCTTCTAGGAGATTCAGAGTTTTATCTTTTATATTTAGCTCCATGATCTATCTTGAAGTAAGTCTTACCTGTGGTCTGCGGTAGGAGTCAGGTTTATTTTTCTTTGTATTTATCAGGTTATAGTACCATTAAAAAGGATTCTCTTTTTTCCCTTTGAATAACTTCAGAGCATTTGTTAGAAATTCAATATTTTTGTGTTTTCCTCTGAACTATTTCGTTGATCTATGTCTTTTTTTTTTTTTTACATCAATAACCCATCTTGATTACTGTAGCTTTATAGTAAATCTTGTAATCAGGCAATAGATCTTCCAACATTATTGTTTTTGAACAAGCTTATTTGGACTAGTACATACTGTTCTCCATATGCAATTTAGAACCAACTTGACCATTTGGCAAAAAGGCCTGCTGATTTGGATTGTGACTAAATCCAAAGCAAATTATTTGTAGATTATCTTATCTATCTTATCTATAGATAAATTTGGGGAATATTGACATATTTATAATGTGGAGTCTTCCAATCTAAAGCATGATATTGTCCTTCATTTATTTATGTCTTAATTGATTTCAGTAATGTTGTGCAGTATTCACTGTTGAAGTCTTTCCATGCAAGTGGAGAGGAGGGGGAGAGGGAGAGGGAGAGAATCTTCCAGCAGACTCCATGCTGAGTGGGGAGCCTGACTTGGGGATTGATCTCATGAACCTGAGACAATGACCTGAGCCAAAATCAAGAGTTGAATGCTCAACTGACTGAGCCACGCAGGCACCCAGTGTGTTTTGAAACTTGATTTTAAGTGTTCTGTGTTTAACACTGTTATAAAGGAGGTATTAAAAATTCATTATTTTTCTGGGGCATCTGGGTGGCTCAGTCGGTTTAACATTGGATTCGGTTTCAGCTCAGCTCATGATGGGATCAAGTTCCACAACAGACTCACACTCAGCAGGAGGTCTGTTAAAGAGTCTCTCTCCCTCTGTCCCTCCCCCTGCTTGTGCTCTCTCTATAAATTTAATAAATATTTTTAAAAAGTCATTGTTTTTAGTTGTTTGCTACTGCAATTTATAGAAGTACAACTGGTTTTTGTGTGTTGACCTTGTGTTCCATGATCTTCATAAGTTCATTTATTCTAGTATTTTTTGTATATTCTTGAGGATTTTCTATGTAAACTATTATATCTTCTGTGTACAATAGTAATTTTATTTCTTCCTTTTCAAGCTTTATGCCTTTTATTTATTTTCCCTGCCCATTGCACTGAATAGGAATTCCAGCATAATAAATACAAGTGGTAGGATTGTATGTTTTTATCTTGTTTCCAATCTTAGGTGGAAAATATCTGGTCTTTCATTATTTCTCATAGAAATCCTTTTTTAAAATTACAGAAATTTTCTTCTATTCCTAGTCTGCTGAAAGTTTTATTATGAATAGGAGTTAAATTTTGTCAAATGATTTTTGTGCACCAAAGATATCATACGGGTTTTCTATGTTATTCTGTTGCTATGAATTATAGAGTGAGGTTTTTTCCCTTATTAAATGTTAAACCAACCTTGCATTCTTGGAGTAAATGTCACTTGGTGATGATGTCTTATACTTTTATACTTTGTTGAATTCAGCTTACTATTAAGTGTGCCTGAAGGATATTGGTGTATAAATTTCTTTCTCTTAATGTATTTGTCAGGTATTTGTGTCAAGGTTTTCCTGTTTTTTTAAAAATTAGTTTGAGAATATTTCCTCCTGTCTGACTTTCTGGATTTGTGTAGAATTTGTATTTCATTCTTAAGTGTTTGATTTCCTGAGTGAAACAATTTGTGTCTTTTTTCCTTGCAAAAGATGTTTGATGAAGAATTTAATTCTGATGAATATAGAGCTAAACAGATTTTCAATTTCTTTTATGAATTTGGTAAGATATGATTTAAAAGATTTGTTGACTTTGTTTTTTGAACTATTGAATAAATTTGTTGATAATATTGCCTTACTATTTTTAAATATCTATAGGTTTGTAATGATAGCTCCTCTAACATTTTTGGTCATTTGTATTTCTTTTCTTGACCTGCCTTCCTATTAATTAATCTTGTTAACTTCTGAAGCCCCAATGTTTGGCTTTGTTAATTTTCTCTCTTGTTTGTCAGTTTTATGCTCCTTATGATTCTCTTCTTTCCACTTGGATTAACTGAGTTATCATTTGTGATTTTTATTTGTACCTTGGATTTTCCTTCTCTAATGTAAGGAATGCAGAAGAAGACACAATAGAGAAAGGGAAAAGCTTCCCTGCCTGTCTTAGCAGTCTAGTGGGATCTTTAGAAAAGGCCATAGTGGTATATGTGCTAATTTAACTTAGTCAATCCACTCAGTACAACATCTGATATAAAGCCGTTAATCATCAGCATAACAGGATCCCTCCTTGTAGAACAGCATAGTGATGTGTCCCAAGAGGACAATAACCTGCTGCTTCTAAGTGAAAGATGGATTTGGCCATAAGCACTGAGAGAATGAATAAAAATGATAGCAATACTACCACAAATAATACTAAAAAACCAAATGAGTATACATTGAATGCTTACTATTTTCTAGGAGCTTTACATTATATTTGGTATTATGTCTGTCTGCTTTCTCTCCATATTTGTGAGATTCATCTATGCTTTGTAGAGTCATTTTAATTACTGTATCATATCTCATTGTATGAATATATTGATTTATTTACCTATTCAGCTGTTGACAGCCATTTGGTTAATTTCTAGCTTGAGTCTATGGCAAATGTTTCCATATATTCTTATGTTTATATTTCCCTGTACATTTGTATATATTTCTGTTGGGTATATACGTAGGGATCTAATTGCTAGGTCTGAAGATTTTCATACTTATGTTCACACTTAGTAAACACTATTAAAACAGTATTCTAAAATGATTCATCAGGGAGAAAATTCTCTTAAAAAGAAATGTAAATCTTTTATAAAAGGGAAAACTAATATTGCTGACCATAATTAGAGAACTAATCACAAGTTAAAAAAATAATTTAAATAAAAACTTTACATTTGTGCTACCTTGTATAAATTTTATTGCCATATTTTGGGTAACGCAGGTCTGTGCCACTTATTAATAATTAATCAAATACTGTCTAGTCTTATTATATTGCCTTGGCAGCTATTATATTTTTGAAATGAAATGTAATTGTCTTATTTATTTTCTTAAAAATGGCAGAGACATTATAGTTTTATCATTTGTATCATTAAAAAGGATGGAGTAAAAAGTCCTATTTCAGAAAATACTTTAATTTTTAAATTGGCTCTTTGCCACAAAATTTTTTTTAGCCTTAAACCAGTGATGGTATTATATTGTAAGCAGATGCATGCTTGTGTTTTATTTCATTTGGTACTTATTAGGGGTTGTTGGCATGTTGGAGCTTAGGAGCTGGAGCCAATAACTAGATTTAAATACCTTGTTTTCTCCCCTCACCCTATTTTTAATCAAGTAATTTAAAAACTGAATCTGTTTTTTTTTTAAAAATAAGAATTGTAATGCATTGTAGCATTAAGTTGAATGAGGATTAAATAAGATAATAGGAGTTAAGCTCCTGGGACATAGTAGGTGTTCAGTAAATTTCCATCTGTGGACTATTTTTCCCATGACCTTGATTGAAAACTAAATGACTTAATACGTATCAAAAAATAAATTTGCTTCTGTACGTTATTTGATTAAGTATAAGTAACTATATATTTCAATATGATCAGCTGTATATTTAAAAATATGCCTAAATTCTCAAAGTCTATACCACTTCTGAGAGCGTCTTACTAATTCCTCCTTTGGCATAATTAAACAGAATGGGAATCCGACTTAATGAGCCATACAACATCTTGATAATGACCAGACTTATATAATGGTCAGTATAACATGGGCTTTGATATCAGAGAATGTGGAGTTAAATCTTGGCTCTACACTTACTTGCTATTATGGCAGGTTATGTAACCTCCTTGGATTTAAATTTCCTAATCTGCAAAATAGAGATTATAATACCTACCTCAGTGTCTAACACACAACACAATCATTCTTAAATGATGAGTTTGTACTGAAACTCTTTCTACTTTTAGTGGATTGGGTTGTTTATCTTCTTTCCTAGCAAATTCATATCTTTGTTTATGTATTTTTTCTATAAATTAATAAGAAAAAGACACTGTTCATATACTTCATTATACATGGTCTTTGTGGGCTGTCACACATAGGATGTGGTGAGTCCTATGTTCAGTGAACTCATCCTTGATCTGAGGATTTCATTTCAGGAACAAATAGTACATTGATCTAATGTTTTTAATTGCTTTGAACGGCACAAGGTGACTATCTGATCTTTTTCTTTTTTGATCTTTTAAAATGTTAATTTGAACTTATGAATTTAGTAAATGCAACAATAAAAAAGAAACCAAAGTAGTCATTTTGAATGTAATTCAGGACACTGGTTTATTTCACTTGTTTCAGAGATCTGTGGTTCTGAGATTAGGGATACTGGTTTTATTTATTTATTTATTTTTTTAAAGATTTTATTTATTTATTCAACAGAGATAGAGACAGCCAGCGAGAGAGGGAACACAAGCAGGGGGAGTGGGAGAGGAAGAAGCAGGCTCATAGCAGAGGAGCCTGATGTGGGGCTCGATCCCATAACGCCGGGATCACGCCCTGAGCCGAAGGCAGATGCTTAACTGCTGTGCCACCCAGGCGCCCCAGGGATACTGGTTTTAATAAGTTCAAGTTAAGTAAGCATTCTAGATGCACAAAAGCTGGGATGAAATTCACTAAGAAAGAAGTTGATTGGAAAGTCTGACTTAGTTGATTATATAACATTAAACATATGACTTCAGAAGCAGTGGGAAAGAATATAAGGAAGAAAAACAGATAAAGCAAATGTATTTGGATCTGGAAGTCATCTGGTTGCTGATTTGACACTTCTGGTGACTTAATGAACGTTAGTTGCAGTAGTGTTTTAAGTCAGGGGCTGCCAAATTCCAGTTTTACTCTTGAAAACTGTTACTTAATTTGGGTGGCAGATACCCAAGATGACTTTTTCATTTGCAAAGAGCAGCAGACTACCCGGGTTACTGGTGAACTGTGTGTAATACTTGCTAACCACCACTTGAATTTATCTGCCAGCATATAAAGCTTATCTCTGTAGATGACAGTAGGGAATTCCTGATTTTGGGAGAAATGGATAAAATAGCAGTTGTGTATATTACCAGCACAAATAATCACCATTGAATGAACTGGCCAGGAGTGAGTCTTTTATTATCTCTAGTGCTTATAAGTGATTGCATTGATCATTTAATCAATCCAAATATAAATATCCCCAACATATCCAATAAAATCAAACAAAGAGGTTTGATTTTAGTATTTGGGGAAGTGTTTGTGTGAGAACTCCCACTATTAGGAGAGGTAGTTTTGGAGAAGTGTTTTGAGTTTTTCTTTCCAGTCTTACTCAGAGAACAGTGCTTTATCTGACGAGAGAGGCAAGAGCCTAACAGCCATTGTTCCACATTTTGCTTTTGAGTATGAGGCAGCTAGATGGGTATCTGTGCCGCAAACCAAATCTTATTGTAGAGTAGGATCCAAGGGACTAGAGAAGAGACAGGGAGCCAATAGGTTTAGGTTAGCAGCAATAAAGCTGCTAAATAGATTGCCATTACCCCAGCTCCTGTACCTTTCCTGAATCGGGTCTGAACTTGGAAGGAGAGAGGTAAGTGATTTATTGGTTCTCTTATCTCCCAGCCTAAATGTTATAAAGATATGATTCCAATGGCCATATTAAGGGATTATCAGAGAACTCTATGCTGGCTGTGAAAGCTGAGCTGTTGCTTGGAATGGAGTCAGTCATCTGCACACTGTAGGAATTGGGGGGGTGCAGCGATCAGCATTGCTGGCTGTACTTGATGTAGGATCAGTGGGAAGAGCTCAATAAATCTCCCCTTCTCATAGGAGAGTGGGAGCTATTGATCGCCAGTGGCTCCATTAGCTCTGTATGACTTCACTGAAATTAAAATCTTCAGGGCTCGATCTTCCCTCAGATAGCTATATGTACACAGGGCCTGATCTAACCTTGTACGGGGTGGTGGGATTTTTATTTTTCTTTCCCCTCTCTCACCTACCACCTAGGTATTTGAGATGAGCAGCCTCCATCCTTCAGAATTTTAATAGGCCCCTGTTTAAAGTAGTGTCTCTGACCTTAATGAAATTAAAGAGTAGGGAAAGCATTGCCAGTAAGACTTAACAGATCGTTCTGTCTGCTGGCCAGTCTCCATTTGAGTATGTGTGCTCTTTCTGAGAGGAAAAAGAGCCTTTCACAAAACCACCTCTAGGGCTCCTCAGGATACAATTGAAATGTTGAAATCAGGTAAATCAGCTGTTATTAAATATGATAGACTGAGGCATGAAGATACAGGATGACTTTTGTTTCATGCTGGAGGCTTTATCACCCTGATGTATACATTGTGGCCTTGTTATGTAAATGGCAGTTCCTAAAATGTTTATTTTGCTCTTCTCTTGATTCTTGACTCCATCAATAGGTACACACTAAAATCGTTTCCTTGATATTATCAGAGGGATAGTATTGTGCAATTGCTATTGAAAATTCAAGAGCCTCTCACTGGATTAAAAAAAAAAAAAAGGCAATACCTTTTTTCTAATGCAGCATTATGTTCCTGTTACCTGAAACTCAGGGATAGACAGATATTGAAACAGCCATTTCTCATGGGAAATAATACTTACTATCTAATGGGACCACTTAAAAGCATGTATATGGAGTCTGAGATTTGGCATAAGGCTTTTGTTAAAAATATAGTAGCATCACTGTACTTGTTTGATGGAAAATCACAAAGTCATATTTGTGGAAACCATTTAGAAAAATAATGTAACATATCACAGCAACTGTTGGTTGAATTTTAAAAATATAAACCACGAATGCATATTGTGAAATATATTGACCTATATTTTGTCTAGACATCCTGAAGAGCCATTTCCTTTTACAGAGATTATTAGGGAGATTGGAGACTATCTGTTGTGAGATTAAAATTTATGCCAACCTAGTGATAAGGTAACAAAATTAGTCTGTATATTGCCTTAATCAAGTCAGATAGACTAGATGACCTCTGAATTTCCTTTAACTTCACAATTCCCGAGAATCACTTTTCCAAATAAAGAAAACAGCTAGAAATTTTTGTTGAAACATACCAGGTCAATTCAAAACCATCATCTACAGTGGCCTTAGTTTGAATCTTAGTCAGTGATGTTATTTAAGGACCGTTGAAAGGGAAACGCTAAACTTAAGTCCTCAGAATAACTTGAATAAAGAGAAAATTTTTAGTTACATGTCTGTAGTCTTTTTTTTTTTTAAAGAGTTTAGTAGAATTAGAAGTATAATTTCTACATTTTCTAATTGTATCGTCATACAGAGTTAAAAGTTAGGTAAGAGCAGTGAGACTCTTCTTATCTTCCTCCCCCCAAGGACACACACAAATGCAAGTATATTCATGGAAATTCTGATACACAAGGATGTTTGGCTTCCAAAGCAATTTCTTATGGTTGGTGTTTCAGTTACAGCTTAGGTGGGGTAAAGGCTGAAAGGAGAATGCTTTGCAGGGAGGGCATGAGTGATGGGTTTGGCAGGGAATGGAGAAAAACTTTTCCTTTAGAATCAGGCCTGATCTAAACCTGCAGGTGAGTCTTTGTGGCGGATTTGAAAGCATTACTGTTCTACTCCTCAGGCTGAGATAAAAAGAGAGATCTTGAAAAAGCAGATAGGATAAGCCAAGACTTAATGATTTAATTCTCCCGTTGAGACAAGGCATTAAAAAAGGTGAACTTGAGCCCCTCCTCATCTGTTCAAGAAGTGAGCCCTCTGTTTACAATTTAGTAGATGGGGTGCCTGTTGTTTTATAGTCTAGTCCTCAGCTCGGTTTCTTGTTCAGCACTGAATGGTTGTTTCATGATGGGTAAGTCACTTAACCTTTGTGTGCTGTATTCTTTTCATCTGCAAATAGAGATGATAATGCTCACTGGGGATGTGTTGCTAAGATTAGGCAATATATGATTGTGAAGAGCAATATATATGCTAAATAACAATGATAATGCTGTCTATCAGAGAGAATATTTGGATAAGAGAGCCTAGGCAGTTTTGTGAATAGCATCTCCTGCAGAGAGAGGCTTTAGCAAATGATTACCTGGTCTGTGGGACTCATGTTTTGTAATAAAGTAAGATTATCCCTCCCAGACTCTCCCTCCACCCCCAATTTACCCCTATGAAAAAATTTTGGAAATTAAGTATCAAATTGTTCTATCTAGGAGGGGAAATAAGTAGACTGTCCCATCAACATCATTTCTGCTAGGTCCTCTAGTTCTATAAGTTATAATTTTCTTTCAGGAATTCTAAATTTAGACATTGGGTGCCATTGTAATATGCAGTGGAAAAGCCCAAGCCTGAAAGCCAGCCTGTGTCTGAAGGTTATCAGTT
Organism: Ursus arctos; assembly: GCF_023065955.2. Classification (NCBI taxonomy): domain Eukaryota; kingdom Metazoa; phylum Chordata; class Mammalia; order Carnivora; family Ursidae; genus Ursus; species Ursus arctos. The sequence goes on from NW_026622852.1 coordinate 17,211,994, forward strand.
TATTGAACCTATAATCTCAAAATCTCTTTTCTATTTCTGGAGAATGTAGTTCCTTAGCAACTTTTTTTTTTTTTTTTTCTATCTCCGTTTGTCACCTAAACCCACCTTACTTGCTCAGATCCTTAACAGGGTTAAAAATGTTATAGTTCCAAGGAAGAACCTCTCATCACCAATTCTGTGACAGAGACCAGCATTTTGTTAAGGGCCAGAAGACTGCTACCACCGCTCACTTGCGTGAGATGTTCCTAATGGCATGCTGCTATGTTCTGAAGTGAGTGTAATGACATAAGGTCACAGCCAGAAAAACACACCTCCCCCCCAACAGCAGTGATCCTACCAGATAATAAGAAAAAAGAAAGATCTTTACTTGGGTTTTTAAGAAAACCACACTGTATAGAAAGATGGGGGTGAGAGCAGAGACATGACTGCTTCATTTCAAACTTGATTTTTTACTTCTTCCTTGAAGCTGACACTATGATAGTGATATCTCACACCTACTTAGTAATTTAACCATTTCAAAATTAACTCCCGTGAATTTTCTGTCTTTGAGCATTGCCACACAGTCCTGTAAAGCAATTAGGGTAATTTTCTTCCCATTTTACAGGTGAATAAACTGGGACCCCAGGGACAATCGCATATTCACGGCCTTCCAGTTCTTTTGCAGCCAACAAACAAACCAAACAAACCACCAGAGTTTTTTCATTATGTACTACTACTATTTCAAAAAATTCCTGTCTCTCATCCTAAAGAAAAGTGATGTCTCTGAGAGTCCCCCCCCTTTTGTTTTTTTTAACATTTATTTATTTATTTGAGAGGGAGCAAGAGTTCACCCAAGTGGGGGGAGGGGAAGGAAGAGAGGGATAGAGAGAATCTCTAGCAACTCCCCACTGAGTGCAGAGACCAGTGCCGGGCTCCATCCCATGACCCTGAGATCATGACCTGAGCTGAACTCAAGAGGTAGAAGCTCAGAGCCACACAGGTACCCCTCTGAGAGCCTCTTAAACTTCAATCTTAAATGGAATAAATTCTAGAATAAAATTTGGAATTTATTCTGAGCATAATAGACAACATAATACTTCAGGAGTATCAGAAGAATTCCTTCTATTCCTTAAATAATCCTACCATATGTTCACAGAAGAATTTTCTTTCATTCTATACTAGAGAAAAGGCTCAAACACAAAGACTTCTGATGAAGGTGACAACAGTGGCTGAGGTTTCTAAGGCCTGATGTGAGGTTTTTTTTTTTTTTCCTGTAAGCATGTTAAAGAGGGAGAAGGGATATATTGGTAGAGGTTTTTCCCTTTAAAGGAAGGCTAAGAGTGAAGAATAGTGACTCAGGTGGTGTAGAAACCGTACTTCACTTAGATTACAGTTTAGCTCAGGAGTATCCTATGGGCACCTTGTCTGTATTGATTGGAGCCCATGCTGTGTCAATGGAATGCCCTTCCTTGGATATACCAATCACTGCATATGCTGGAACATTTGGCAACCCTTGGGGGCCCCTACACTGTTACACGGCCAGTGACAGCACAAACAGCACAGATGGGCAAAACTTGAAATCAAAGAAAGCAAATATTTTCCTCTTACCTGGAATCGTCAACATTGGTTTACGGTGACCATTAGAAATGGCTGACCTATTCTTCCCCCACAAATGGTCTGTGTATTCCTTAAGGCTAAGCTTAGGGGATATTGGTATTCAGAACTGTCTACAGTGTATCAGGCTGCTTCTGCTTTATACTAAGTCTTAATTGTGGGATGAAGTCTGTGACAGCCATCTGCTGAAGCAGTCACATTTCTCTCTCATTCAGACTCAGTGAAATTAAAATATTGATAAGAATAATTTCACAAGGTTAGGAAGTTAATAGAGTAATTGGAATTGGTATGCTTTTTGAATTTAAGCTGAACATCCGGTTTTGTCTGTTTGTGCAATGTTTTATGCTGTTGAGCATTGGTCATTTTGAAATTGATACTTTAACTCTTAGGAGGAAGAGCCTCTTATCACCCCAAGAGTAGATGCAGATAGCAAAATTTTTACATTTTTGTATGTATTTTTGAGGTTTTTTGTTAGGGGGAACATATGTAAATTCAGAAGGATGTTACTCATTTGTCTAACAAATATTTGTTGAGATCTGACCAAGATTTCCAACAAAGGAACTCTTCAGTGCAAACTAAATGGGTGCAAACTAAAATCATATCATTATAACTTTGCTGCAGGGATAGAGGCCTCTACTGAGCCAATTCAAAGATTTATTCATGATAGAAACATTTTGTAAGAAAAGAGAATGGTTACATAGTAATATTTAAGCTAAAGACAAAAATAAGGCTATGTTTGGTCAAAGATGATTAGACTTTTGGCTGATCGTTAACTGGGCCAAGTGGATAATTAGTTTCCCAGAACAAGTCTTATAACTCCATTAAGTTCATCCTAAAATTGCTTAAGGAATGCTAACTTCTTCCTTAAGAGAGGTTTGGTACAATTTTTCTTTTGTGTGTGTAATAGACACCATGTGATTTGCTGGGGCTACACAGATCAGTGAATGAAGGTCTGAGTCCCTTGAAGAATAGAGTAGTCTGAATTAACAGAAAAAGCAACTGTGTGAGAGAAGTAAAGAACAACCCATGACAATGTCAGAAGAGATTCCAAAGGGGAGAGTGGGAAACTGTATAGTGCGGTCTGGGCAGTGGATCAATTATATGAAAGAACTCGTCTTGGAATTCAGTTATGGCAGAGGATTTTTTAAGTTTTTGTCAGGAGGAAGGAAAGAAAATTTGGAAAACAAGAGAAAGTGGGGTTACGAGCTTAACTTGAAGGGACGAAAAAGTTAAGTTTTCTGCATTGCGAAACTTCTGAGCTCTGGGTTCTGTAAGCATTTGCGCACTAGAACTAGAGCGTGAGGTGAAGGCTGGGCAATGAGACTGTATTGTTGCAAGACATGAGGCGAGCAGAGTTGTCAGAGACTGATCTTTGCCATACTGAAGAATTTACATGTTATTGTGTAAGGAATTCAAGGTAGTGGGAGATTGTAAATTGATAACTCATAATACAATTTTTAAAAATTTTATTAACTCATTTTTAAAATTCAAGTATAATTGACACACAGTGTTATATTAGTTTCTGGTGTGCAATATAGCGATTCAATGATTCTATATTCAGTGCTCATCATAACTGTACTGTTAATCCCCTTCACCTGTTTCACTCATCTCCTCCTCCCCCCACCCCCCGCCCCCGCCAATTCCTACCCCCATCGCCCCTCTGGCAACCACAGTTCTCTGTGTTTAAGAGTCTGTTTTTTTGTCTTTTATTCTTCCTTCATTTGTTTCTTAAATTCTACATATGAGTGAAATCATAGGGTATTTATCTTTCTCTGAGTGATTTATTTCACTTAGCAGTATACCCTCTAGATTCATCTATGTTTTTCAAATGGCAAGGTTTAATTCTTTTTTTTTATGACTGAGTAATATTCCATTATATATACACATATACCACTTCTTTATCCATTCATCTATGGGTGGAAACTTGGGTTGTTTTCATATCTTGGCTATTGTAACTAATGCTGCAACAAATATAGGGGTGCATATATCTTTTCGAATATTCCTTGGGTAAATATCCAGTAGTTTGATTACTGGATCATATGATAATTCTATTTTTAATGTGTTGAGGAATTTCCATACTGTTTTCTATAGTGGCGGCACCAGTTTCCATTCCCACCAACAATACACGAGGGTTCTTTTTTCTCCACATCCTTGCCAACACTTGATGTTTCTTGTGTTTTTTTATTTCAGCCATTCAGACAGGAGTGAGGTGATATTTCACTGTGATTTGAATTTGCATTTCCCTCATAAGTGATGTTGAGCATCTTCTCCTGTGTCTGTTGGCCATCTGCATGTCTTTGGAGAAATGTCTGTTCATGTATTTTGCCCATTTTTAAATTGGATTATCTGGTTATTTTGGCGTAAATTGTATAAGTTATTTATATATTTTAGATATTAACCCCTTACCAGATATATCATTTGCAGGTATCTTCTCCCATTCAGTGGGTTGTCTTTTTGTTTCATTGATGGTTTCCTTCACGTTGCAGAAGCTTTTTATTTTGGTATAGTCCCAATAGTTTAATTTTGCTTTTGTGTCCCTTGCCAAAGGAGACATACCTAGAAAAATGTTTCTGGCTGATTTCAAGGGATTACTGCCTATGTTTTCTTCTAGGAACTCGATGGTTTCAAGTGTCACATTTAGGTCATTAATTCATTTTTAGTTTATTTTTGTGTATGGTGCAAGAAGGTAGTCCAGTTTCATTCTTTTGCATGTAGCTGAACAGTTTTACCAACATCATTTCTTGAAGAGACATTTTTCCATTATATATTCTTGGCTTGTCATAAAGTGATTGACTATGTAATCATGGGTTTATTTCTGTGACCTTTATTCTGTTCTATGGAGATCTATGTGTCTATTTTTGTGCCAGTTCCGTGCTCTTTTGATTACTACAGCTTTGTAATAGATCTTGCAATCTGGGATTATGACACTTCCAGTTTTGTTCTTCTTTTTCAGAATTTCTTTAGCTATTTGGGGTCTTTTGTGGTTCCATACAAATTTTAGGATTAGTCTAAATAGTATGTGTAAATTGCTGTTGGCATTTTGATAGGGATTGTATTAAATCTATAGATTGCTTTGGGTACAATGGACATTTTAGCAATGTTCGTTCTTCCAATTCATGAGCATGGAATATCTTCCCCTTTGTGTTGTCTTCAATTTCTTTCATCAGTGTTTTATAGTTTTTGGAATATAGGTCTTTTATCTCCTTGATTAAGTTTATTGCTAGGTATTTTACTATTTTGGGTTCAATGTAAATGGAATTTTTTTTTTAAATTGTGGTGTGTGATGCTTTACATTCTATTTTTGTGTATTCTTTGACTGATTTTATAGCTATAATTGATTCTGCTTTTGTGCTTTAACCTCCATACTGGTTATATAAGTGATTAATCTACCACTTCCTTTATATTATAGATACCTGTGAAATTTTTTTCTTTCTTAATTTTCTTACTCCTAATCATGGCCTTTCCTTTTCATTTAAAGAATTACCATTAACATTTCTTTTAAGGCTGATGTAGTGGTGATGAATTCCTTTAAATTTTGTTTGTCTGTGAACCTTTCTCTCTCCTTCTATTCTGAATGATAGTCTTGCTAGAAAAAATATTCTTGATTACAGGTTTTTTTTTTTTCTTTTCTTTGCAGTAATTTGAATCTATCATGCCACTCTATAGTGGCCTGCAAAGTTTCTGCTGAAAAATCAGCTGATATTGTTATAAGGGTTTCCTTTGTTTATAACTCTTTTCTCTTGCTGCTTTTAAAATTCTGCTTATCACTAATTTTTGCCACTGTAATTATTACGTGTCTTGGTGTGGACCTCATTAGGTTGATTTTGTTGGGGTCTCTCTGTGCCACCTGGATCTGGATTTCATTTGCTTCCCCAGATTAGGGAAGTTTTCAACTATTACTTCTTTAAATAAATTTTCTGCTCCCTTTACTCTCACCTCTTCTTCTGGGATCCGTATAATGTGAATGTTATGCTTGATGGTGTCACTGAGCTTCCTTAAGATATTGTCATTTTTTAATTATTATTTTCTTTTTTTCTGTTCAGTGTGGCTGCTTTCCATTGCTCTGTCTCCCAGCCCATTGATCTTCTGCTTTCTCTAGTCTTACTATTTATTTGCTCTAGTGTATTTTTAATTTCAGTTATTGAGTTCTTCATCTCTGACTGGTTCCTTTTTATATTTTTTTGTCTTCTTGCTGAAGGTCTCACTGAGATCTCCATGCTTTTCCTAAGTCTAGTGAGTATATGACCAATACTTTCAATTTTCTATCAGGGACATTTCTTTTAGCTGCTTTGTTGTGGTGTCCTGTTCTTTAATTTGGGATATATTCCTCTGTCTTCTCATTTTGTTTTACTCTCTGTGTCTGTTTCTATGTGTTAGGAGAGTCAGTTATGTCTCCTGATCTTGAAAGTAGTAGTCTTATGAAGAACACCTGTTGTGCCCTGCAGTTCAGTGTCCCCTGTTTACTGGTGTTCAGTTATCTTCCCCTCTCTTAAGGACAAGGGACATTTTGAAGTTGTGCTTGTCACACTAGAGGCTGCTTGCAGAATGAGATGCAATAGTCACACTTAGAAACAACTCCTGCCAAGTAGAGTGGCTCAGATAGGGGAATCTGCAGAAGAACACAGGGACAGGACCCACAGTATTAGCAAGACATGCACTGGTTTGCTTGTAGAATGGGACCTGGAGCTGCTTTGGAGGGACTTCTGTCCAGTGAATAGGTTGGATGGAGGAGACAGGAGAATGTAGGGGTGGAGCACATGGTATTAGCCAGTTACGTGGCAAGTGTTTGGGTTGGTTCCCTCATGTTGGGGTGTGGAGTAGGGAAATAGTGCCCACCAGCTCTTCTATTCTTGGAGAAGTCTCCTAAAGATCCCTGTCCCTTCAGTTCACATTCTGAGATTAATAAGTAAATCTCCTTCCCATATATCCCAGGCACTTTTCAAACAGTTGCTTCTGTGCTATAACTAGGAGCAGCTGTTATGCTGTCTCTTTAAGGGTGGGGATTCAGTTTCCTATCGCCCTCCAGCTTTTCCAGAGCCAAGCACACTGATTTTTCAAGTTCTTGGTCTTAAGCCCCATTGATTGTAAAACTTGCCAAGTTAGGCCCTTGTGTTTTTCAAAGCCAAATGCTAAGGGGATTCATCTTCCCAGTGTAAGTCCCTCCTTGTCTGAGGTGTCTGATGTGGGCTCTGTTCTTCTCCTTTCTTTATGCTTGTAGTGTCTCTCCCTTTTGTGATTCATCTTGCAGGTTAATTTCCTAGCATTTTTGATGTGACCTCCTCTCTATCATCAACCATGAAGAGTCTGTTCTACCATTCTTCAGGTTGTTTTCTGGTTTAGTTACACTGATGTGGGTGTTACGTAGGTGTATCTGTGAGATGAGGGGAGCTCAGGGTCCTTTTACTCCACTATCTTCCCTGGAACTCTGAAGACATAATTTTAGGGCAAATTCTGAAAGCAGTTTATTTTTTCATTCCATAAACATTTATTGCTTAGTTTTCCCTAAGCATTATTTTAGCACGGGGCACACAGAGGCTAAGAAAATAGTATGGCTCCTGCCCTCATGAAGCTTAAAGTTTAATAGGAAAAAAAAAGATACTAGACAATAAACAACTGATGTATGTACACAAAAAATTGAGTGAATGTTATAATGCCCTCTCAGTGGTATTCATATCAAAACCTTAAGAGCTAGTACAGAAGTAATTAGATACTAAGTTAATGGAAGGATATTCTATCAGAGAGCACAGTTAGTGTGAGTGACAACTAGGGATCAGGAAAGAACTGGCTGTTTGAGGAATTAAAAAAAGGTCAGCATTGGAGCAGTAGAGTTAGTGAGAGGCTAAACTAACCCAAGAAAGTTCAATTAACAGCCAATCGATACATAATTAACACATAACATATTTATATTTTCTTCAAAGTGAGAAGTTTAGATAATTATTTTGATCAGGATGTGAGCAAAATATAGCCTGCAGGTCAAACCTGGTCTGTTATTGTAAATAAAGCTTTGTTAGAAGACAGCCATGCTTGTTTGTTTATTGTTTTCTATGGTTAGTTTTGTGCTACAACAGAAGATTTGAATAGTCATGAAAGAAATTCCATTGCTCCAAAGGCTAAAACGGCTCTTCACAGAAAAAGTCAAGCTCTGGTCTTGTAGTTTAATATAAAGTACACTTGCATACATGGACACATGCACACATACATATGTACACATACACAGAAACACAAAAATGTCGCTTTGGCAGTCTCCATGAACATAGACCTAAGTATCAAAATCCTGATAGGTGGTGAGTGGATTCTTCATTATCACTAAAATCCTCTTTGTTTAAATAGTTTCATATGCTATGAACATCAAGTAAAGATCATGATTTTTGTAAGATGACGGTCAAGGAAGACAAAAGTCTAGACTATAGGAGAATAATTCAGGGTTTGTAGTTTTATTAAATATGCCTTAGGATATGTATGATTCTAAAAATTATTACAAAGAAATCTTTATATTTAATTTCAGCAACAAAAATATATTCTAATATGTAGAGCTTTTGTGGTAGAAAAGTATGTGGTGCATTGGTATACATAATTGCCAAAGTATTAGAATTGGAAATGTAGAATTATATGTGTCAGAGAATACTTCATCATTAACAGTGAAGTGTAGCTCAAGGTGCAGCAAAATTTCGCACCACTTATTTTAAATAATTCTATAAAATACTGACCTTTTAAGTGGAAATGCCTAATGCCAGTATATTTGAGAAGTAACATAAAATGTTTTCGGATGCTGTATTACAATTTGCAATCCCAAAATAAAAAGGAATGGAAAGACATGAGCATTTCAAATATTATAATCTTCAACAATTAATTTAGAATAATAATAAAATATATAAATTACATATAATGCATATGTAGTTAATGTACAATAATAAACATCTTCCTTCCCAGCTTAAGATATAAAACAGAAAAATTGATATCCCTTGTGAACTTTGTAATCATATCCCTCCAATCATATTCTTCCTCTTCCCTAGTAAAAACAATAACTTAATTTTATAATGATTTAGTTGTTTTTCTTTGTAAATTAACCACATATGCATGTATCTGTAAGTTATATGTTGCTTAATTTTTGTTTTTAAAATTTTACATAGTTTCATAATGCTTGTATTTTTTAAATTTGCTTCTTTCATTCAATATAACATGTTTGATATTTACCTATACTGATTCCTGTAGCTGTGTTGCACTCATTTTCACTGCCCATGTAGTATTCCATTGTGTGAATATACCATGCTGTATGTGGTAGCTTATTTGGGTTATTTCTAGATTTTGATGTTTTACCAATGCTGCTTTGAATGATTTGCACATATTTCTGAATGTGTAAAAAATCCCTAAGAATATCTAGGAGTAAAATTGCTGGATCTAGGTTATATCCAACATTACTAGATAATGGCAAACTACAACTGAACAAATTTGCACCTTTGTCAACAAAGCACAAGGGTTCCTCTTAACTCTACAACCTCTCCAAAGAAATGAGACTTTTTTTTAACTTCCAAAGTAAAATAGCAGTGAGCTACATTTTGTTTATTTTGGAATATCCTTGGTTCCTAAATAGATTGAGTATTTTTCATATGTTTATATGTTTTTTGTATTTCCTCTTCTGTGAAATACCTTGTTCCCACTTCTCTATTGGATTGTTTGTTTTATTGAATTGAAGGAGTTCTTTATATGAGGAGGATAATAGATCTTTGCCCATTATGAGTTGTTTAGGCTTTGTTTTTGAATTGTGGCCTGATTACAGTTTTTGGTTTTCCTGAGTCAAAGGATTGGTATCTTTCAACAGTTCTGTAAAATTCTCAGCTATTGGGTACTCAAATACACACACACACACACACACACACACACACACACACACACACACTCTTAACTCCAATCAGACTTTGTCTCTTAAACCTGTATGGCTGTGGACAGCTAAAAGTCAATTTCTAGGCCACAAGAAATTGCCAGATGTCCTTAAGGCGAATACTATCTCCAGTAATTGCTTATTTATATAGAATCAACCTCTTTATATATAGAATAAAACTTTATAATTTGGGACCTTACACTTTCCCTTTCTTTATCCTCTGTGTATCCATACTGGAAAAACATTTCCCATGTTTAACCAGAATTATTTGCTATGTATCAGGGAAGATTGTTTCTTTGCATATCTTGTTGACCATCTTGTCTGAAACATTACTGGATTTTATTCTTCACCACCCCCTGTAATTGTATTCATCTAAGGGAAAATGTTAATCTTCACCAATAGTCTGGGGGCATCTTTGTACATATATTTCTGAAAGTTCTTTGTCAGTTAGAAAGTAAATAGTTGCTTATCACCTGTCACATAGAAATGCTCTAGGATTGACAAATTACTCAGCTGTGTCATTTTTTTTGAAAGTAAATTAATATAAAGGTGTGATTGTAAATTTAAACTAAAACTAGAATTATTTGTAAATCTTTTCAGATGAAAGAAAATAGGTATTCTGACCATCCTTAGATACAGTTTATCTTGGTAAGATGGCTTAATATGCATCTGATGCAAGCATTTTCTTTACATGCCATTCTTTTTCATACTGTATATCATTTAATTGGAAATACTGGCAGATAAATTGAGGTTTTTTCCTAGAGTCTATTAAAGACCTTCTTACATGAATGTGTTCATAAACAATAGTCCATTTTATAAACTAGTCTAGATGATGGATTAAAATAAAATTTTAAAAACTTAATATTGATCTAGTTGATATCTTAAATAAGGCAACATATTTCTTTGTATCAAACATGATAAAACTGTATGTTTAGTATAAAAAAAACCCATCATGTGTCTATTTTTTGTAAGGCTGATTATCTCACAGGAAAGAAAGCTAGACTGCTCGTGGACAAGAGATCTGAGTTTTTCACAGATATGTCTGGATACACGTGAATTTTCTGAGCCTTGACGAATGAATTCAGATATGATTTCCATTTGTAATTTTGAAATATGGTAGGATAAATATTGAAATAAAATTGCTGGTATCTAAAGTTTTAGGTTTTGTTCCCCCTTCTTTAATCTTACTAGAGATAGTTTTGACTAGTTCTATATATCTATTGCGATGGTTGCTTAATTGAACTACCTATTAGAGTTCTGTTTTGTTTAGGTGTTATGAGAAAGAAATCTGAGCAATAAACCAGTTGCTTTTTATTTCAGCTGTTTACATGTACCTGGATGTCAGGTCTTCTGGGTGATGTTGACAGCAAGATGTAAGCTTGGAGAAAATTCCTTGATAACACCTTCAGAACCAAATGCTACTGGAAAGAAAAGGATGTTTCTGAAAACAGATGTTCTAGCCACAGCAAGAAAGAAAAATAAGGCAAACATATTTTGAGCATGTTTGAGTCTGCATTTGTAATGAGAAGTCAACAGGCAGGGTTTTTTGTTTTTTGTGGAGATGGAAATGAGTCTTTGATCTTTTAGGGACCTGTGTTGCATGACACTAGATATTGCCTAACAGAGAGTATAACCATGGAGACTCAGTAGGCACAGTACCAAGTTAGAACACCCTGATTGCTTAGGAGCAATTTCCATCCCAGCCAGATTGTTAAAATTGAGTGGAACCCATGTTTTGCCATCTATGGTTCCTATCACTATTAGTGGAGGGGGTTGGTGCAAATATACTATGCCTCTCGACCCTCTTTTGTGACCAATAAAAAGTACATAATCAGTTCTTCATGCAGGGGAGCATACATATGCCCATGAACACCCTTCTTTCCCTAACAGATCAAGTATGTAAAAGAAAAGACCTGTATAAGAAAAAGCAAGTAGTACCTGTCATATGTAATAAATATCACCATCATTTTAGAATGAATCCTTCTAAATTAAGTAGAATTTAACTGAACTTCACTGTTCAACCTCCTCACAATGAAAAGCTTGGATGAAAACCTTGTGGGGAAAATTCAAATGGACCATCAAATTCTGCAGCTGTTGAAGAGTTAACATTTCTTGCTCTGGTGCCCCCACTATATCATTTGTTTCTGGATCTAAAAATTCAAATCTGCCATATTAAATGCATATAGGCAGTCTTTCGGTGGAGTGTCACTGTATTATCTGATTGTTTTCCAGAAGTAGGTTATTCTTGCTGAGAGAGTTCTGAGTTCATAGCATGGATAAATAATGTGTACCAGACTTTCAGGTACAAAGAACAGTAGGAGAAGAATTGACACACATCCTTGTTTTGTTTTGCTAAGTGGTGGGTTCTAGATACTCTAGACTGTTTTAGATTTGAGTAAACTATAAGGAGCACTGGTGCAAGAATGAGCCTGGTTTAGCAACACCCTGTAACAATTTTTGCTCACCTAGTCAGCCAGGTCTAGGCACTAGAGTGTTGACTACAGGTATACTTTTGCATTTCATACACCTATCACGCCCTTATAGGACACTCACCATTCTTGAAAGTTTTTTGTGTATTTATAAGTGTTTAAAGGATATATTGTTAAAAACTTTCAAATAAACCAGAGATGCATGAATCACATTTCCCCCCAATAATTAGTGCAGTGAGTTAGTGTTCGAGGGTCTTGAAAATGGACCTAAGATACTCCTTTTCTAAACCACTATCTCTTGGATGTATCTTCAAACATGTCCCCATACATATTAAATGAGTTAAAATTAACATGTAAATATGTTAACAGTACAATATTGGTATTTACCAGTATGTCCTAGAAAGTGGTAAAACTCTTATCTAGAAGTAACAAACAGAGATGTGTCTGGCTAGTGTCAGTTCAATATTCTTATCTTAATTCTCTGCTTTTAGTATTCTAGTTTTGGGGTTTGTCTATTGATCCCCTTCTGTGTTTCAAACTTATCTATTTTTTGGTAATCCATGTTGAAACAATTCAGTTTCTTGAATCAGAGCCAGAACTTGCAGATACTCCCCCCGTAGTATTTCAAATTTAAGAGATTTTTTTCCTACTCTATATTTAGAGCTTTATTATTTGTGTTCAGTTTTCTTAGAGCCTAGATCCATGCGGTGCTTGAAATTAAGTCATTATGTGATTCTAAAGAAGTGAATGCTTCTTTCACATATATTCTATCAAGTCTGTGGCTAATTTCTGGGAATGGGCTCTTCCCCCTCTGCTGCAGCAGCCATTTTATTACCTCGAGTTTGGCAAGGTTACTTCAGCCTCAACTTCTGACTTCAACATTGAATGTTAAAAGTTCTTTACCCCCTATTTAACAAACGTATCAAAACACATAAACATGAAAAGCCATGACTCAATCCTGAGAAGCTTTCTCCAGGTTCTGGTGCTGACTGCTATGACCCAGAACTGGATTGTGTAATTAAATTACCTCATGACAACTTCTGGGAAGAATATCCTGGCCTTAAAAGGAACAAAATATATGTATTAGATTTTAGATTAGCTAACAGGAATGATTCTCTTAAACCATTTTTATTATTGAAATGTATGTAAAAATGACTAGAATTTACAAAGGAATGGACTCAGTCCTGTTATCTTTCTTTTACCATCCTGTCAATATCCATGAATAGTTCTAAAACTATGATTAAGAATATTTTTGTCCCATACTATTCTTTCTTCTTCTCTGTATATTATTACACATTTATCTGTGTTGGGGAAAACTTCCCCCTACAAATTCTGTCATTTCTTTCCAGGCCCTTCTTCATTATATCACACCATGAGCAGGACTCTTTTTTTCATAATACCAAATCACAACTTTTGGATTTTCAGTATTAGGTCAAATAGCATGTTGTTGTTGTTTTATAATAATTCTTCTTGAGTCTTTTATGATATTTTCATTCTATAAATATTGTCTTTTCCACTATCTTTCCACTATTGAGAGTCTCATTGTGATAGGTAAGATAAATACTATCCATGTGAACAATTTTGCATTTTCTAAATAAATTGCCTCAATTTATTCCTATCATTTTTTTCAAGTGCTTCAGGCATCAATGAAAATAGGCTCATTAATTGCTAAGTAAGTAATTTTTCCACAAATTCAGTCTTGTTCCAAACACTCATTTGTGCATTTACTGTGCGTGACCAGAGTCACCAAACACAAGCCTAGTTATTAAGTGAAATACACATTTCCTTGGAAAGTGGGCATCAGGGTCAAATTAAAATCCCACACAAATAATAGTATCACTTAGGACCACTGCTGGAAAATAAAAATGTTGACTTATTTACTTGGATGGAAAAGCTGAAAGTCATTCACATTGTTAGAGTGGGTAGTGTGGGTATAAAAGCTTTTCTCTATTTCTTAACCCACGTTGAATGTTCTCTCCTCCAAATAATCTTTCTTTGTCCTCACTGTGAAAGATGATCTCTCTGATTTGTCATAGCATTTTATCTATGATTTTCTGCCATATATTATGTTTTTGTCTTAGATTTATTTAAATACTTCTTATCTACGTACTAGAATGTGACTTTTTTTTTTTTTTTTTTTTTTTTTTTTTTGGCTTCATGGATGTTTGAACCATCCTTACAGTACTTACTTGGATTAGTACCTTGGACAGAGTAGATGCTCACTACTTGTTGAAAGCATGAATAATGTAATAGTTGTGTAAAAAGTATTCATTATAGAGAGAAGGGCAGGGATAAAACGGGAAAGAGGAACTTCGTGTTTATTTCTTCCTGATTCTGCTTCTATGCAAAGCATAGGTCTCTCCTTCAGGTATTTGGATCTTCATTCATTGAGCAGGAATGATGCATCAGACACAGAAGGATGTGTTCTGCCAGTGTTGAGCTGCTTAGAATTCATGTGCACAGATTTATGAAACAGACCCGAATATGTTGGCTTATCGTAGGCAAAACACAATTTCCAAGTTTTTAGGAAAATAAAGGAGTTTGGAAAACTGAGAGATTTATAAAAGACTCAGCAGTTTCATGGTTCTTGAATGTTGTTATTTTGATTGCTATTGTTACCACTGTACTTCTCATTGGCATTTATAGAGAGTTCTGTATTTGCCTTGTGCTTCAAAATAATGTATGTAAGACAGTGGTTATATTTTAGGGTTTGTTTATTGATCCCCTTCTGTGTTTCAAACTTATCCATGTTTCAAACTTATTCATATTGATTGATACTCTTGGGGTTTTGTGACATAACAAATGGATGCAATTCATTTAACATTTGATTGCTTCTTATATGGAAGATTTTTTAAAGTCTGCATGCTAAGTGGGGGAGAGAGATGAACAAGAAAGTTATAATCTAATGGAGAAAATAGGTATATTTATACATAGCATTATGAGGGAAACAAACTATTCTAAGTGGTATTTGTCTACTCGAAGACAAGGAAATAGACCAGGGAACTTGAAGTCTGTTTAGATTCTACATGGCTCTGGTTTTATAAATCACGAGTACAGGAAGACAAAAAGATTTTGAATTCCAATTTTGTTTTTAAATCGCAGAGGATATGGTGGCAAAAGGCAATATTATGGTTGCTTGATGGTTTCAGCTAATATCATGATGCTTTTAGGTAGCATTATTAGAATGTTTCTGGGATGATTTCTATTTTCCTGGTTCTTTGACAAGCTTGACTATTTTAATCCATAATAAGCCTTTTAGATATTAATCTCACTATTTCAGATGAGGAAACTGAGGCTTAGAAAGGCAAAGAAATGTGTTGACCATCACAAAGAGGAAAGCAGCAGGGGTAGGGGTCAAACAGCATTGGACCCTCAAATCTGTACTTCCAGCACTAAGGTTTATTTCTTTATCATAGAGATTGCCTCTATAAATTCATACATTAAAATGTGAATCGTAAACTTATATTTTCAGGTAGGCTTATTTAAAAATAGTATGAAATTTAAACTCTGTTAAAAAGACAATGTGAAGTGAGAAATTGAAACAACTGGAACTTTCATGAAATTCTGGTGGGGAGCATAAATTGGTGCAAGAATTTTGAAAAAACTGTTTGGCATTATCTACTGCGGTTGGAAAAATAGCCTGTGGGCTGGCTTATAGTTTTGTTTTCTTGTATATATACCTTAAATGGTATGCTTATATACCATAGACATGTGCAGTAACATTTATATCAGCATTATTTGTAATATCCCCAAATTGGAAACCACTCAGATTTTCAGTCAACACTAGAATGGACGAAGAGATTTTGGTATATTCATAGGAGTTAAATAACATATGGCGATAAAAATGAATGAACAACATGCAACACCATGTGGAATTAACGCACAATATTAAGCCAAAAGAGACAGGGTAAATAAATACATATTACATGAGTCCATTTATGTAAAAATTTTACAAATAATCCAAAATAATCTGAGTAGTGAAAATAACAGTTTCCTTGGAAGTGGCTCTGAAATATTAGTGGTGTACTCTTTCTTGACCTATGCATTAGTTACATGGATATATTCCTTTTGGGATTATTCATTGAGTTGTTATTAGTTACACACTTTTTTATAAATACTTTTGCTTCAGTAAAATGTTAAACATAATAACCAACATTTGTAGGAAAGGAGATGTTCTGGCTAACTACTCTTTATAAAGGGGTGTCTAATAACAACTGACACAAAAAAAATCTGTGTAGCTCTTGTAATTGGCTGGTAATGTTTTCTAAGATGGGTTATTTTACTTTTAAGTACAAAATACAGAAATAATACAGCATTACTTTGAATATTTGAAATCTTTCTTGAAAAAGACTGAAAGTAGAGGCTTCAGAGTATATTGAGCACTAAGTCAAACACGTATCTCTTTTTTTTTTTATAATGTTTTTTTATTATATTATGTTAGTCACCGTACAGTACATCCCCGGTTTCCGATGTAAGGCTTGATGATTCATTAGTTGTGTATAACACCCAGTGCACCATGCAATACGTGCCCTCCTTACTACCCATCACCGGCCTATCCCATTCCCCCACCCCCCTCCCCTCTGTAGCCCTCAGTTTGTTTCTCATAGTCCATAGCAAACATGTATCTCTAATATCCTTTGGATTCCCTACCACTGTCTTCTTCGAGAGTAGAAAGGACATCAAATTACTGTGGTAATTTGGATTTGATTGTGTTGAGATCTTACTCAGGTGTCTGGTGAGGAATTAGAATATTGGTGAAGCTCCAAGTATTTCAGAATCTGTGCCAAGACCAGACATATTTGGGACCATTTACTAAGTCCCTGAGTAGAATCTCTCATCTTTGGCACTTGCTATAGTTGCTGGAAGAATAAACAGTCAATTTTTTCCTCCAAATAAATAGTTGGTCATTGTAGACAGATGTATTATACCCTCACTCTGAATGTTCCTGTTCTCTTTCTAGAGCAGGGGTTGTTCTCTGGTGATCTTTGGTGGTCTGACTGAAATGAAGCTGGCTTTAGTCACATTGGTGGTTGGGTCCATTTACTCCCAGTGCAGGCTCTTCTCATGATGTGGGCAAGGTTTTGCCCTGATAAGAGCTCTGTTCTCTTGACTTAGCTATCCACAGCACATGTAATTTAAGAAGAAAAGCTCTAGAATCTAGCTAATCTTGGTTCAAATTCCATCTTTACTACTGCCTATATGCTGACCTTGGAAACTTAAACTTTCTAAATGAGACAAATAATAGACTTACTGATGTGCAGGTTTGTTGAGATAATGCATATAAAACTCCTAGCACAGTATCTGTCACAAAATAAGCTTTCGATAAACATCAGCTGTCATTGTTAATAGCTATTACTATTACTTAGATACATGCTGCTTTCATATCTAAGATAGGACCACACTGACTCAGTTGACCCAAGTGCACAAACCAAGGGAAATCAGATTCAACAAAGTGCTTTAAGTAAGATATTACTAATCATGTAAATACAAACAATACACTTATTTATAATAGGAAACTTTATTTAGAAAAAAAAAAGTTTTTGTAAAAGCTACATACAATGAACATTTGCCTTGGCATATATTTCTATGTATTTAGATGTAATATAAGTAAAACCAGTTTGAAGATCAGTGAGTTCTCGTTAGTTCTTCAAGGCACAAAATGTGTGTTTTTAAAGTGCTTTTAGTTAGAAAAAAGTCACTGATGTACCTTGAAATGAAAGATTGCAACCAAAGATTGAAGGAGATATTTTACCATTCTTCATTTTATCTTTAAGCTTTGCTGAGATCAATGAATTCCAAATCATTATGCATCAGTTAGTAGGTGCAGAGAAAATGCTTTAATGTCTGGAAATTTCATCAACCTTATTCCTCTGGCGAAAAAGGAATTGCTTAGATGAGTGTTCTTGAGACCCAACATGCTATAATTACATATTAGACATCTAAATACAAACATTAAAAAGATGTACGTTTTCAGCAGCACATTCTGGTTTTCAGAGAAATAATTTTGGACCATAGCCACTGGTTTCTCAAAACGCAGTTCAGCGTTATGGGCCAGTGCATGACAGTGGAAGTACCACGGTATAACGAGGTGCTCTCAGCTGGCGGGTACTAAATACAACACATGCTTCCTGCTGCTTTATTGTACATGCGCTTTCTTTCCCAAATAGTCCGGCAAATGTTTGCCCTCCTACACACAAACTGCAAGAATGCCGACTCTCTCAGGAGACAACTGAAATCCACAGCTACACCATTCCCCCACCCCCCTCTTTTTAAGGGGAAAAGTTTAAAAATAACCAACTTCTCTCAGCCATGTTAAGCATATCTTTTCCCTGGGAATCACTTTGTTTTTATATTTTCTGCCTCTCTTTTAAAATTGAAAACATGAATGCTTCATTGCCTAAGAAACTGAGTAAACTTGCTTTCTGAAATGTACCTTTTAATGTCTTTTATGATTTTGTTTTTCTTCCCTTATTTGCACTCTCAGCCGTGGATGAATTTCCATGCAATGCATCATTTCTTTAGGAGTTTACACACCCGAAGAAATAAAAATGGAAAATGGTATCTATTAAGAAAGAACAGCTTTCTCGAGTCCCCAGCAGATGCTGTGGGTGAGCTGCCCTCTGGTTGCTCAGCACAGCAGATCAGCTCAACCCTCCATAGGGTTGCCAGGAAGAAAGGAACATATTTCTGGTTGTTAAACAAATGAAGGCATTCTTAACTTGACTTTACCCTCTTATTGTTTCAGAATACAGCGTATACCTAGGGGTTTGTAAATTTAAGTTGCACATCACTCCACTTTGTCTAAAATTATTTCTTTTATTATAACCCGCTGGCTTCTGTATGATTGGTTGCTGATGATTAACTTCTATTTTTGTGCTTTCTCCACGCCATGCCACATAGCATCTGTACACACAAACACGTTTCTTCTGTTGCTATTCATTCTAATAGACTAAAAGCTATGATTTCCATCCCTATTTCTCTTCCTAGCTTAGGACAGCCTCGATGAATCTTTCTGTGGTGGAGGCAGCCAATTCGTTTGTACATAGTGTTTGGCCTATCTTCATTTGGAGAGCAGCACGATGAGATCTGAACATCTATTTTAGCAGATTTGTGATGTGAAGGATAAATCGGACTTGGACTAACAGAGCGTGACTCACACAAGCAGTATCAGAAGAGATGAGGCCAAAGGAGGGATAGTGGGGCAGAACATCTGCTTTATAGTCCAAACTAGTTTTGTTTGTTTGTTTTAACATTAGCAGGGGAGGTGTGTGATAAAATGGATCTGTGGAGTGGTGGCATAATGCTCCATATTCATGACTACTTTTCTCTGGTTCCTGGCTTGTCCCATCCCTGTTACTAGTGTGGGGAACTTGCATGCTTCTGTGTAAACTAAGTTCTCTACTCTGTGCACCTTGGAGTGCTGTCCTCTGCAAACCAAGAATGGGGTCTCCCACCTCAAGTGGCTCTGGGGATAAACGTTATTTCATACTCAAGAGGAGTCAGGAAGTGTCAAAATCACCAGTTTGGACCTTGAAATAGGAATGTTTGTTCACAATTAAGAAGTTGAAAAGGAAGCAGCAGCAGACATTTAAATCTTCCTTCCCAGTCATTTACTGTGAAGTCTTACTCCATTCCTGGAGCAAAATTGATGGCATTTTAGGACTTTAGTGTTTTTCAGGTATCAATAAATATCTGCTAGTGTCTCTCAGCCTCTCTAATAGCCAGCAGGGCCAGTAATAAAACCTAACAAAAGGTTTTAGTAAAAGAAGCTAACATTCCCCTATATTACTTAGACACATTTTAGGCATTCTTTTGACATTCATTTAACTTGAATAACCCATATTTTTCTACAATTATTTTTTAAGCCATTTTATTGTAACATAGAACAAAATTAGTTAAACAAATGTATAGCTTCTTCTTTGACAAAAGCCATCATTTTTCATACCAATAATGTTAAGTAGTAGAACACTACCAAGATAGCGGAGCTCACAACTTTTCCCCATCATTAGCTCATGTCTCCCCCTCACTAATAATGGCTCCCTTTTGTTTGTAATTTATCATCTAAGTGCACATTACTAAACATTAGAGTTTAGCTTTGCCAGTTTTTTCAAACTTTATTTAAATGAACTCATACAGTATGCTTTTGTGTCTAACTTATTTTGCTATAGGTTATCTTTGCGAGGTTGTCCATGATGTAGCATGTAGCTATTACTGTCATTGATGTGTAATATTCTTTAATCGGATTATACCGAATTTAAAAAATCATTTATACTATTGGATTAACATTTGACTATTCCCTGTTTTGGACTTTAAGAAACAATGCAGCAATGAACATTCTTGTTCATATCCTGAAGTACACAGTCGCACAGATTTCTCATGGGTGTATAACCAGGTGTAAAATTGCTGGGTGATAGTCTGCATATCTTCAACTTTATTAGATGAGATCAAACCATTTTCCAAAGTGGTTATACCCCCTTTCACTATTAGCATTGGATAGCTGTGTTTTCATAGATTTGTTTTTTGGCTCTCTGGTCTGTTTTCTATTTGTAAATCTCTTCCCAAATACATTTTCTTAATTCTGTGGCTTCAAAATAAGTTGAAATATCTAGTGTAGTAAGTTAACTTCCTAAAGATTATCTTGGGTGTTCTGGGCAATGGTATTTCCACATACATTTATTTATTTATTTATTTAAAGATTATTTATTTATTTATTTGACAGAGACAGAGACAGCCAGCGAGAGAGGGAACACAAGCAGGGGGAGTGGGAGAGGAAGAAGCAGGCTCATAGTGGAGGAGCCTGATGTGGGGCTCGATCCCATAGCGCCGGGATCACGCCCTGAGCCGAAGGCAGATGCTTAACCGCTGTGCCACCCAGGCGCCCCTCCACATATATTTTAGAATCTACTTGCCAATATATAAACTTTACACACATACAACCTATTGAGATTTTGATCTGGATCGAATCTATAGACTAGGAGGATATTTTATATCTTTGCAGTATTGAATCGTTGCAGTAGTTAATCATTCTGTTTATTAGGTCTTACATTTCAATAATGTTTTCTAATTCTCTGGATAGAGGTATCACATATCTTTTTACAGAATAATTCCTAGTTATTTGAATTTTTATTCTATTATAAATGATCTCTTTTTATGTTTTCTTACTATTTGATGTTGATACATAGAAATAGAATCACTTTTTATATATTGATATTTATAAATATATATCATGCAACTTTTGTAAGCTCAGTAATTTATGCTAATAATTTAGTTGTAAAATGTGCATGTTTTTCTTTAAACACAGTTAAGTTATATGTGAACAATGGGAGTTTTATTTTTTCCTTTCCAATTCAAACAATACCTTTGATTCGTTTTTCTTTGTGAAACTTTCAGCACTTCACTGTTAAATATAAAATTTTTGTTTTTGTATACCCTTTGTCAAATTAAGACATGTTCTTTGAATTCTGTTTTCTAAGCGTTTTTTTTTCACTCGTCAAATCTTTTTATTATAAGATAAATCTTGTCAACACAGTATTTACAATTGTAAATATTGTAAAATATAGCATAAAACTTACTCTCAACTATTTTAGGTGCACAGTGAAGTATATTGGTACATTGTAGAACCATCACCACCATCCATCTGTAGAACTCTTCATCTTTTAAAACTGAAACTCTGTACTGACTAAACAGTAAATCCCCATTCCCCCTACCCCCCATTCCTGGTGGCAGCCATCTTTCTAATAGAGGTCTCTATGAATTTGACTACTCTAGGTACCTCGTAGAATGGAATCATACAGTATTTGACCCTTTGTGACTGGTTTATTCCACTTAGCATAATGTCCTCAAGGTTCATCCATGTTGTAGCATGTGTCAGAATTTCCTCCTTATTTAAGGCTTAATAATATTCCATTGTAGGTACATACCACATTTCATTTGCCGTTTATCCATTTATGGACACCTGGGTTGCTTTCATCTCTTAGATTTTGTAACTAACATTGCTATGAGCATGGGTATACAAACATCTGTTTCTGTCGCTGCTTTCAATTCTTTTGTATATATACCCAGAAGTAGGATTGCTGGATCATATGGGAATTCCATTTTTAGTTTTTTTAAGGAACCACCATACTGTTTCACATAGTGGTTCCACCATTTTTACATTCCTACCTACAGAGTACAAGGGTTCTAATTTCTTTACATCTTTGCCGCTAAGCATTTTTCTTAAGAATTGAGGTTTAATTTTACCAAAGGTCTTTTCAGCATCTGTTTTGATGATCATATGCTACTTTTCCCTTTCTTCTGTTGATATGATAAATTACATTGATTAAAAAAAATAATTCATATTACCTTTCTGGAACACACATTGTTCATGACATTTTAGCTGTAAATTATTGGCTTGAATTTCTAATGTTTTGTTTAACGTTTTGGCATTTATGTGTATGAGAGAGACTTGCTTATAAATTGTTCCTTCTAATTGTATTTTTATATAAAAATCATGCTGCTCTCATAAAATCATTTGGGCAACATAACCTTTCTCTGTTGCCTGGGAGAGTTTGTGAAAGATTGACATGATTTTTTCCTTAAATATTTGGTAGAATGTGCTGGGAAAGCCATTTGGGCTGAGACTTTATTTTGTTTTGCGGGTGATTCTTAATTTAGAATTAAATATATTTTTAAAATGTAAGGCTATTCAACATTTTTATCTTTGATCTGTTGAGTTGTGTTTTGCTTGGACTTTGTCCATTTCATGTAAATTCTCCAATTTTAGTATAATGATACTCTATTATGATCATCTTAATATCTGTTAGATCTTTAGTGACTTGCCCTTTATTCTTGCCTTTATTTTTGTGTTTTCTTTCCATTTTCTTTAGTATTTTCACCATGGTTTACAAATTTCATTAGTTTTTTTCAAGCAAAAGTGTTTGGCTTTATCAATCCTTTATCTTATGTATTCTTTCTAGTTAGTTATTGTTTTTTTCTTTTTTACTGTCTTTGAGTTTAATTTGTTCCTTTCCTAATTTTTTTCTTGGATCTATAAATGGATTTTTAGTCATCTTTTCTAAAATATACATTTAAAACTGTAAAATTCTTTCTAAAATATTTATATCCCATAATTTTTAATGTGGAGAATGCTAAAATGTATTAATTTAAAAATATTTTCTAATTTTTGTTATTTCTTCTTGAACCAATGTACCCTAGTGGGAATTTTTTATCTTGGGCAATGTCTTTTTATTCCTAAGATACAGTTATTTACTCATTTCCATTACTTCAATAATTTCTTGGTCTAGATTTCTCTTTATTGAGATATATTTTTTAATTATAGATTTTGCTGATAGTATAAATTTTGGAACTATGTTACTTCCAAAGCATGGGAAGAAAGGAGAGAATGCAAAGATGCTAGGTTCTAGTGTGCACCATATTCTGTATATGTTCTTCCTTTCTCTTACACCTGCCTACCACCTTTTACTTCTACCTGTTTCTTCCTGTTTGTGCTCTTAGACACCTACGTCATTAAGTTTTTTTTTCTTGCCCCAAGGAAAACCTTGATATTATTCTCTAAATCCATCGCCAAATTCAGTTTGTAGTCATCATTTACATTATATTCCATTGTTTTGATTTGTATGATATTTATATCCAAAAAGATGTGGGGGCAGCTTATGAAGAAGTTACTTACTTCATCAAATATAGACATTGGACATTCATGGTTTTCTTTTTTCTGGACTTACCTTCTACCTACAGAAATCTTTTTTTTTTTTTTTTTTAAGATTTTATTTATTTATTTGACAGAGATAGAGACAGCCAGTGAGAGAGGGAACACAAGCAGGGGGAGCAGGAGAGGAAGAAGCAGGCTCATATCGGAGGAGCCTGATGTGGGGCTCGATCCCATAACGCCGGGATCACGCCCTGAGCCGAAGGCAGACGCTTAACCACTGTGCCACCCAGGCGCCCCTACCTACAGAAATCTTAATCATTGTTATTATATACCATCTGTCTTCTCAGTCATTCCCTCCTTAGCTCTGTGTGCCTCTGCGTTAACTTTCTGCACACTGTAAATTGTTTTATTTTGGATATTCCCTCTTGACTAAAAATTTCTCAGGGTGAAGAATCATATTTTATGTGTCTCTTATTCCCCAGTGCCTCATAATAATGAGCCTTTTCTAAGCATATAGAATGTCCAGTTAGAGCCAGAGGACATATAAGAGAGAGGAAAAATCTTCCTCCCTCTGCAAATCTTCATGTCCATGCCAACGTAATTAATTTTGGTGCTTAAGACATGATCCTGTCAAATATATAGTATGTTTATAAAACACTTATCTGTGTGTGCATTTATGTATGTAGTATTGAAAGCTACAGATACATTTCTCTTTGGTTTACAAAGCTCCTACATATTTGTCTTCTGCAAATACCTTACTGTCTTTAGCATATCAAGGTGCTTAAAAACAAACATGTAATTTCAGTGTGTAACGTACGTTAGAGGGCCAAACACAGCACTTTGCCGTATAGAAGACACTCCATAAATGTTCCTTTCATTTACTTTTCTAACGTCTATCTACTCTAGGTGTCATGCCTACCTAATCTAGTTCAACAAATGTTATTTTCTTTTTGATAACTTTAAAAAGAACACATTTTTTAAAAAAGGTTATGAAAAATTATCACCAATTTAACTAATTTGATAGAGCATCCTTCCCTGGATTACATAACTGTTAATTCTTGTATCCGCTGTATCAATGACAATATTGTGCTTATGTTTAAGTAAATACGCATTTTCTTCATATAAGCCCATGGGCATACTATATTGATCTATGACTGTCGTGTAAATTGAGGTAAATCTTAATAGCAGCCTCCTTTGTGTCACAATGTGGGACTAAAAGGAGAAGGATATTATGGCCTAAGATGATCACTTCTAACTTTTACATATAAATCTACCAGTTGTTTCTTGCATATCAGAGCACTTAGGAAAAAAGGAACCCTCAAAATTATTTTCTTATAAAAAATATCTAAGAAATGTATTTTCTATGTGACTTAACACTGAGTACATCTTAAATAGGTGCAAAAGAATACTAGAGAAATAGTGAAACTATATGAAAGTGTATGTGCTGTTAGGTTATATTACCCACGCATAGAAAGGAAAACAGAAGACCAATGCTGAGGGTTTCCCAGCTATCACTTACTCTTTGAAAATCACATAGGAAAGGAGAACTTTGCAAACCTATTCACAGCAAAGCACATAGCTTAACCATTAAAAACAACAACAACCAAATAGAAACTATATAGCAAAGGAAAATAACAGTGAGCCTCATGCCTGATATTATTTATAAAGAAAACTTTGTAATGCTAACCTGAAGCTTACTGGCAGTGGCAAGGAGCTGGGTACTCTCATCTGCACCCTTACAGCCCTTCTCCTCAAATCTTTGGTTACAACGCTATGACCAATAGGGCACATCCTCTAGCAGACTGAAAGGTCACTACACTGTTTATATGACTCTTATAATCTGAAATTCCAACAAAATGAATCCCACAACAGGCTCTGGTCCCTCCAGGGTTGCAGTCTTTTTGTGATATTGTTTGCCTCTCAGAAGTACTGTGAGATAGGGCTTAGCATTTGGCATATGTTGACTTAGCCTGAGTGGACCTTAGGTCTGCACTAAGTTATGGTTCAAAAACCCTAATGCAGAGCCACTCAGGCAAGCCAGGGGTGCCTAGAACTACCATCAAAGTGGATTAGGTACAAGCTCTTATTTCTAAAGTTGGTTAAAGGGTATAAACTTTAAGTTACAAGGCAAATAAATTCTGTGGGTCTAATGTACAGCATGTGACTGTAGTTATTAATACTATATTGTATATTTGAAATTTGCTAAGACTGTGGATCTTAAGTGTTCTCAATACACACACACACACACACACACACACACCCCTATGTGAGGTAATGCCTGTGCTATTTAGCTTGACTGTGGTAATAATTTCACAATACATGCATATATCAAATCATGCGGTATACCTTTCATACATACAATTTTATTTGTCAATTATACTTCAAAAAAGCTGTAAAAAGACAAAACAACATAAAAGCTGTCATTTTGTCACTTGATCTGGAAGATCTAATTATTCTCTGTGTTCACTCAAGGTCCTTTCTCTCCATCTAAGTTCAAATATTTAATGTCCATATTTAGAGGTTGGGGTGGGGCTCAGTTCTTCAAACAGATCATGGGCTAGTGATAGTGGGGCAAAAGGAAGACTGGATCAGTTGAAGAGGAGTATCTTATTTGGGTTTAGAATATGATAAACAGAACCAAATACCTTAGCTCAGATATTGCCCATGTTTCTTTTACTCAATAGTAATGGTTGAATCTTGTAAGGATATTCCCCTTCCCAATGAAAAATTGCATTTCTTATGAATGAAGGAAAGTATGCAGTGACTGGGTTAGGAAGGAGATGAGTAGCATATTTGGAATGTAATAGGAATCCACAGGTATTGCCAAGGGAAAGTCAGGCGGAGCTTATCAACTATACTTTAAAAAAATGAATCTAACCTTTCATTCATCAAACAGAACCCTATATAAATGTCAGTGAGCATCCACATTCAATTAACATTGTGACTTATTCATCAGTTAGGGATATAGAGTGTGGGGACTCCTGTGGCTCCTGAATCATAATGGTAGAGACCTTTCTTCAGCTGTCTTTAGGTGAGGATGACTCACCTGCTGTATGTCGAGCACCTTTCATTCAATCTCTACTTCAGACATTTATCATACAGTCCCTGGGCAATACGCAAGTAGGATCTCACATTGGGTTCATTGCACATCAAGTTTCCAATGTAGAGTCAGCCTCTGGGAACCCAGAACTGACAATCTACCCTCACCCACCCCCTGGCAAAAAACAAAAAGTTGGGGAGAGTTGTTCTGTGGTTCTTAATATATATGTTGTTTACATATAACATTTGTTGGGGGGGGGAGAGTTATACTCTCCTGATGTGTCTGCATTCAACCCTTCCTCGGGGTGTACTTTTAATTCTGCAGCCAGGGTATTAGCAATATTAAACTGAAAATGTCACAGAATGTCAAATCTGAAAATGTCACTGGGAAAGGGGAAGAAAAAGATGGTGACCCCGTACCATCCACAGATGAAATAAATATGCCGCTCTGGTACTGTACAATGGTTTTTTTTTTTTTTTTTTTAGTGGGTATAATTTTATACATTTTGCATCCTATTAATTTTCATGGCATCGATGGAGAAATATTAGAACAGCGAGAGTGCTGAAGACAAATTAACTCATCAATTACATGTATGGGACAGTGGAGACTGAGTTTATTTCACCATTTCAAATTGCAATAAAACTGTAATTACTAATTCGTGGAATCTTCATGGAAATCTGCATTCATTACCACTTAATTTGGAGTCAGTGACTGCTGTATACTTAACTCTTCTCTAATATCTGCCACTAAGTAAAAGTAGTAGGAAAGAGTTGAGAATTAAAGCAGCTGTCTCATTCAGTCCCCACAGAAGCATTTTTTATAATCATCCAAACTAAATTTTGCCCAAGAAACCAGTGAGAGGAGTTTGTATTTAAATAGTGCAGAAAATGGAAAGTGAAAGTATTGTTTGTTCAAGGACACGAGTCCCCTTTTTCTCTCTCTTCGCTCCATTTCTGTCTAACTTGTTGCCATTCTCCCCTCTAACATCTTTTCCTTACGTGCTCGAGCACTGCACAGCGGGAGTGGGTTCCTACAGGAAGACTGGCCAAAGGGAAAGATGAAACCAGGAGATGGAGGTTCAAATTCTGTCTGTGCTGTTTTCCAACTTTATGGTTTTGAGCAAGTTATTTCACCTCTTTGAAACTCTCTCCCCACATTTGTAAAATAGGGATTATGATGCCAACCTTCAAAGGTTTATGTGAGCATTAAGTGAACTAATATATGCAAATACCCCTGGTGTAGCACCCAGCATTTTGATGCTGGCTTCTCTTATTTTAATCTTTAAAGAAAACTAGAAATTATAGGTGTTAACATACTACGTCATGATTTATGGAGCGAATTGAATTTCCCTGACAGTTTAGCATCTAGGAGGATCAAAACTGCATTTATTATACATAGGCCATTTGTTTTTGTTTTTGTATCTTTAATATGGTTGAAAAGCAGAGTTCTATATAAATTGAAACTGATCTTTTAACCAGATATCTTTCACTTGCCACTATGAATTAATTAAGTCTAAGAGGCATCATTTAATGTTATTATTTTTATTTCTTTATTCAGTAACTGACACCTGGGAAATTATAGATCACAGATGTAATGGGTCATATAGGGGCAGAAATCACCTGCATTTTATTTTGGGATCAGTGATGTTTTTCAAGAGTCTGTTTCTGTCAACTACAGGCTTTGATGTATGTGCAGAAAGAAGCAAAGGAAACAAGTGTCTGTGGTGTGTGCACTGATTGAGGAACAGAGGCAATAAAGCTCACTGTCTGATCTTAGCAGGAAAAAGGAACACAAAGAAGGGTTGGGGGACTAGTTACAAACATAAAATGCAAACTAGAATAAATCTTTTAAATGATTTTAAAGTAATGACACATGCTTAGCCAAGAGTTGTAAAATTCCATACATGAACAGTGTTAGCTGTCTTCGTTAATCTCAGAGTAACTTTTTGTTGTAGAGACTTCTAAAGCTTATTAGCCCTTACTAACAGTTAACTGAGCACAGGTAAGAAAAAAAATAAATTCTATGCATTCACTATCATTTGCTGGCTATTTCTGGGTATCTTTCCATACCTGTAGAAGGGGCAGATGCTGCCCCTGAATCAAGCCGACTAGTTAAATGAATGGATTACTTCTTAAGCTGATCTGACTACTTACATGTGTACCCCATGAGCTTGAGTTGATCAACATACATGTAACAACATTTGGAGTGCTGGTCAGGCCCTGTTGAGCAAATGCCATGCCCCTGATTTTAAACCGCTTGGGCCGAATTTCCTGAACAGAGCCAATACAGCATAGAAAACAAAAATCAAGGGAGTCCGGGATTTGAGGATTTTTAAGATTCCGTCCAGATAACACTTGCTGTCTGCAAAACTAATAAGGTTTAAATGAGTTAATACTCACACAGCTCTTCTAAGAGCTCCTTCCACATAATAAGCTCTTACTTAATGTTAGCTATTATTACTATCCTGCTTTTGCTCTTTATATAGTTAAAACTAGGATACAGTTGTCAACTAGATGTAATATCCTAATGTAAAAAATAAAGGTGAATTTGGCTTTTTATAATATCTGATGGAAAATTCCAAGCAAGAAAGCTCATGATCTGACTTTAGTAACTTAGCATTGACTAGCCACCACAGCTTACTAGTTGATATGTATAATCCATTATATTGCTCAGAAAAAAATAGAAAGTATTTAGTGGAAAAAAGTTGTCATTTATAAATTGATGTCTTTTAGCTTAACTGATTAAAATGCACATTTTCAGTATAAACTCGAAATTGAAAATACGGCAAAGATAATCTTCCAGTTCTTTTTATTCCAAGATCCTATTGCAGAAGGAAAATTTGTTGGTGCTAGAGATAGGAAAGGGTCTCTAGAAGTTCATTCAACAATGTTTATAGCTTATTCCTCAATTGATCTAAGCTGTTCCTGCCAGTATCTATCATACCATCTCTGGCCCTTGTTCAACTTTTCCCCCTTTGAATATTCTGTACTGTGTCTATAAAATGAAAGAAAATAGAAACACCATTAATGGCAAGGATTTGTTTAAAAAAAAATGTGCATTGTGAGCAAATGAGACGGATGGCTTTTTGGTTTTTTTCCAGAAATATAAAGCCATGTTATCCGGCCCTTGCTTTGGGCTATAGTGTTAGACTATTTACCTGCAGCAATATATAGGAAAACCCTGACAGCACTTATTTTTCAATAGTTTGTTTTGTTTCAAATTTTTAGTTAAATTTTAGTTAACATAAGTGTAATACTGGTTTCAGGAGTAGAATTCAGTGATTCATCACTTATAAACAACACTGGTGCTCATCACAAGTGCCCTCCTTAATCCCCATCACCCATCTAGCCCATCCCCCACCCAGCTCCCTCCATCAACCCTCAGTTTGTTCTCTACAGTTAAGAGTCTCTTCTGGTTTGCTTCTCTCTCTCTCTCTCTTTTTCCCTTCCTGTATGTTTATCTGTTTTGTTTCTTACATTCCACATATAAGTGAAGTCATTTTTGTCTTTCTCTGACTGACTTATTTTGCTTAGCATAATACTCTTCTAGCTCCATCCATGTCACTGCAAGTGTCAAGGTTTCATTCTTTTTGATGGCTGAGTAATTTTCAGTATTTTAAATGTACGTAAGAACCTTAGGATCTCACATTATCTGCTCTATTCATTTTCCCCTATTTTTCTTGAATTTATCTTGTCTGTTGGCTTGTGCACTCTTCCTGAACCACATCTACTTTTCTGCCTTCTTTGTCATCTCCTTCTAAATGTAGGCCTTTCCCAAGGTTCTTTCTTTCAGTTTCCTTTGACCTGCATTCCTCCTGCCCCAAGCTCTTTTGTAGACCACCTTTTGTTCAGTGGGCATTTTCTTTTTTACATGGGTAATTTCCAGCTCTGTTTGACATGTTTCTTGATTCTGCTTTCAAACTATCTCCCAGACATCTTTTTTTTAGGTATATTATCAGCAAATTATATTCAACAGATGGAACATCATTTTTCCCCTTCAGGACCAGCATTTGTCCTTGGGAATGGCATTCCTATTTTTTCATGTTAAAAAAAAAAAAAAAAAAGAACTTTGACCTCCTACTTGCAAAAACTTTGAATTAACTCTGTCAAATCATATTTGACCTGTGGGATTTCTTCTTTATTCATAGCTTTATGCTTTCACTGCCATCACTCCTAATCAGACCCATGATCCTTAACACCCACATAACTACAGTGGCCTTCAAGCTAGCACCCCATTTCTAGCATCTTTCTAGCCTAACTGCTGCAACATTAGACAGAGATACTGGTCATGCTCCTGCTTTCTATGGCTTCTTAAATAGATTACTCAGAGATTTCTCATTTATGGCCCTTATTTTACAACTGTGCATACCCTATGCTCTAAGGCAAGGGTTGCTAAACTACCTAGGGCCAAATTTGTGCTATGACCTGTTTCTTTTAATAAAATTTTATCGGAACATAATCAGTTTCATTTATTTTTGTACTTTGTTGCTTTCATGCTAAAATGGTAGAGTTGAGTAGTTGTGACAAAAATTGTGTGGTCTGCAAAGCCACAAATATTTACTATTTGGCCCTCTACAAAAAAAAAATTTTTTTTTCTGACTCCTTCTCTAGAACTTTTGAAAGTTTAATAATTTAGTATGTCTTGGGTTAGGACTATGATTCTGAATTTCTAACAAGCACTCGTGATGCAATGCTCTTGGACTACAGACCATACTTTGAGAAACAAGGCTCTAGAGCAAATTTACCAAACGCTAGCCTCATAAATTATTAGGAGAGAGAAAGCATCTATAGTTTCATGACCAAATCAGGCTATGACTTCACTTAGGAGCCTCAAGGTACATATAAATATACTACAATTTTAAGAATCTCTGACATAAACAGGAACCAAAATAAAACACAAAACATGGACAGTTGGTCACCCTACAAGTTCAGTCACTTCTAAAACTGTCAAAACCTGTCCTTCTTTTGGTTCATTTCTGATGTTCCCTCTTTCATGAATCTTTCCTCAGTTCCATGAAATATACCTCCCCTTTCAATCTTCAGGGTGTGCTTTTCACATGTCTCTTTTGAACCTGTAACCTATGGCTCTAATTCTAATAGTTCCCTACATTGTGTTGAACAAGGGTGGTAACAGTTCAGCCCGCTCCTCGTGTTTGAAGTTATTCTTCCTCTCCTATATTGCAACTGTGCCATATTGGTCAATAAAAGTACTAAACTGAATTTCATAAACCCTAAAAATAGACTCAAGACAGATATGATACTTAATAGTTGTTATATGTACCCCAAAAATATTTTAAAATAATTTCCCTGAAGGGACAGTCTTAGTCATGACTTGATAAATTGAACTTAAAATTATTTTGTCTCTCAGGCTGATGTTTATCTGGTATCATGCTTCTCTCTTGGTCATTGTATGATGAGTCTACATGACAACTTCCGAATATTGTGAAGAGATAGATATTTGGAGGCAGAAGGCAAAAGCTGATTTATTTTCAGGATGTGTATGTATGTGTCTGTGTATTTATATTTAAATTTACAAAATCCATTATTTCTCACTTGAATTCCAAGATCTTCCGTGACTCCTCATAGTCCTCAGCTTATACTCCCTTTTGAGGCTGTGCTTAAGTAATCCTGAACTAACTAAAGTTCTCTTCAAATACCTCACCCTTCCTCACTTTCAGGTTTTCGCACATGTACTCTCTCTGCCTGGAATACTCTTCTCTTTGTTTCTACTGTCTCATCTTCACTCCTCAACATTTTGCTTCTGGCTTAGATTTGTTTGTTTGTTTGTTTTTTGATTGTTTTTTTACACAAGAAAAGCCTTCTCTGACCCTTAAAATTGGGTTTAGGACTTTTCCTCTGTGCCCCCCCAAGCACTCTCTGACCACCTATATCATGGAACATATCCCACTGCGTTGAGAATTCCTCATTGGTGTCCGTTTACCTCACAAGACTAGAACTAAGCTATAGACAACAACTGTCTTGTTCACTGTGTTTCTTTCTTTTTTCTTTTTCTTTTTTTTTTTAAGATTTATTTATTTATTTGACACAGAGAGACAGACAGCGAGAGAGGGAACACAAGCAGGGGGAGTGGGAGAGGAAGAAGCAGGCTTCCTAGTGGAACAGGGAGCCCGATGTGGGGCTCGATCCCAGGGCTCTGGGATCACGCCCTGAGCCAAAGACAGATGCTTAACAACTGAGCCACCCAGGCAGCCCTGTTCACTGTGTTTCTTAAGTAAAATACATTATGTGTACGAAATGTCTGATAACCATTTGTTAAATGGATTCTGGTTGTTTGCAACAGAAGTGAGTTGGACTGAGAGGCTTTGTTCTTGTTCAGATTTTCTTCTCTGGATTCAGGTGTTTTGTAGGAACCCAGAGCCTGCCAGTGTTTCCTTCTGTCCTATGCTGGAATCTATATTTGGGGCTCCATAATTCACCAGGTAAAGTTCTGAGTTAGACCTCTGAGGCATGTGCCTCTCTTTCAGAGCCTCTGACTGATATCCAGAGATGTAGAGAGGATGTAATTTCATGGTCTTTGTGACTGTAGGAAAACATTTGAATATGTGCTATAGGCCAAGGATGACCGTTGGTATTCATCTGGGCATTTAAAAAATGTGACTAATGGTTATGAATCTACCTTTGGATAAGCAATGGAAATTATAGAAAGTTTCTGCAATGCAGAGAGAATAGTGGCAACCAAATTTCTATCATGGATTTCAGTGTGTTGATGTCTTTGTGGCATTCTGTAGTCATTTAAGGATGATGCAGCATAAAAAGTTAGGCTCATCTTCATTTGTTGCCACTGTGTACAGTGCAAGCCCACATCCATGCATTTGTATCTGCCACAGGCATGTTGACATTTATTTCCTACTAATTCCACCCCTGTTTGTTAGATTACTAATTACATTGCTGGATATTATTCTTGTATATCTGACACCTTTGAACGGCTACCCCTATATGTATATTATCACTTAACATAGAGGATGTTGTTTCTCGTCAAAAGCAGTTTCCTAATGTAGAGTTATTAGACAATGAACTATCTTACCCTTTTAATGAGTTCTCATTCTCTGGAAGAGACCAAACAGTAATTTTCTTTTTATTGGACAGATTTGGATACCACATATTTTTTGGTGGATATAACCATTTACATTGCAATAAAACCCCACAAATATTTTATGGTCTGAATTCAATAGTGTTAAGAGCCTTCAATTTCTGAAGTCCTGCCCTGCTCTTCTTAAACACAATAATCAATAGGCCTTGTGTCATTGAGCAATCTTCTTCTTCTTCTTCTTCTTCTTCTTCTTCTTCTTCTTCTTCTTCTTTTTTTAATAGAATTGCATTGGTAACTGTTGCCAAAGTCTTCCTTTAAGACCTGAAATTCTGGGATAAATTCCTTTGTGCAAGTAATAGTCATATTCTTTGAGTACCATCTTTCTAAAGCCTTTTTAGAATTACACTTATTTATACTATACCTTAAAACATTTCTCTATCTAGAGTTTCAAAGGTAGAATTTCTATTTGTATATATTTTTAAAATTCATACTTATTTTTTTCTTATAGAATAAATGAGGAAAAGTTTTCTTCTCTAAGTTTTTCGAGACACAGTCCTATTTTCCCTACAAAATTGGTACACTTTCCCCCCTTGTCCTCTTCTTCCTCCACTTCTTTTTTCCCTCTTTTGCTTTGGAAACATTTTAATAGGCTTATACATGAAGCCATAAGTAAGTCCCCCTCCATATTCTTTTACAGGACCTTTATGCATACCTTTCTCATTTGCACTCCTTGGTCCTTTATTTCAGTAGATTATTTTATCTTGTCATCATATAAGTGTTTTTTTCTGTGACAAATTTGGATTAGTTATGGTCAGCAATGTCGGAGAGAGATTCTGAGAAATAATAGAAATTCACATAACAATATTATTTACTTACTGCTTATCATATTCCAAGTACTGCCTTAAGTGATTTTCATATATTTTCCATTTTGATCCTCACAACCAACCATTTTTTTCCCTTCATTTTATAGATCGACTTCCGAGAATTTAAGTAGGTTGCTAAAGGACAGTCATAGTGAAAAGGAGGCCTGGTACTTAACTGCCTTTTTCTAATGCAGTCTTAAAATTCAATTAAAATTCATGCTTTTTCCATCTCACAGACTGTATTTGAGATGGTGAGGGATGGAAATAATGAACTTGAAAGTCTAAGTTATAGAAACAAAGGTATGAAAATCTCAGAAGATTTATAATCACAAAATGAATGCTACTCTCTTCTGTTTGTTTTGTTTTTGTTTATTGTGGGTTTTGTTTTTTTGTTTTTGTTTTTTGTTTGTTTGTTTGCTTGAACTAACCAGTCCTTGTCCCTCCCCTTTAATGGCCGTTCGTCCTCTGCACATCCTCTAAAGATTGGCTTGTCCTAGGCTTGTCTTGGTTCCTCTGTCCTCTCTACTTTTATTTGCTTTTTATTTGGCTTTAAATACTATCTACACTATCATGAACCTTAATTGCATACCTCTAGCTCAGAGCTTTCCCCTGAGATTCACACTCCTATATCTCACTTTTAATTTGATATCTCCATTAACAGACACTTAAAATTTTATGGGGCCAAAACGGTTTTTGATTACTAGCCCCCAAAACTATTTTTCCCAGTCTTTTACATGTCAGTGAATGTCATAACAATTTACCTAATGAAACCAAAATTATAGGAAGTATTCTTGATTATTCTTTATTTTTAGTCCTCCTGATAAAGTTTAACAGCAAATTTTACTTAATCTATCTCTGGTATTTACCTTGAATCTATTTATATTGATCTCCACTCTTCTATTTAGGTTTTAACAACCATGTCTTATCTGAACTAATTCAGGTAGCTTCCAGCTGGTCTTACTCCTTCTTCCAGTGCACTGCTTCTGTTCATCACCTTAGAGCAGTTAGTGATTTTATTTCAAAAGGTTAATAAGATGGTAACCACCACTACCACACAACACACACACACGTCAATATCACTTAATGGCTTCCTTTTGCTTTTAGAATAAACTCCAAGTTGTGTAATATGACCTCCATGGCCCCATTATGGCTCTAGCTTCCTCTCCAGCCACATCTCATGGTCACTTTTCTTCTTTGTATACTCCAACCATTATGACTTTCTTTTGTCCTTGCCCTTTTTAACCTGCAGGCCTTGGCCTGGAATGCTCTCCTCTCCTAGTCCTTAATGTATTGCGTAAGTTCTCCTTATTGAGTTCTCAGATCAAAAGTATTTTCTTGGGAAGGACTTCATTGTTTATCCTTGCTCTCCTCCAGCTCCAGCCCCATAGTATCTTGTCTCACCATCCTAGAAATTTACATTTCTACTTAATATAATTTGCAATACTTTGATAATGATGTGTAATTGCTTGCTAGAATTAGACTCCCATAAAGGCAGAGGTGTGTTTCTTCATTGTATTCCCAGTTAACAGCAGAATGCTTGGGAATTGCATATATGCAGTATTTTAGGAAAAGAGTCAGTGAATTAATATTTGCAGACATGTGGTAAGCAGTGATGTATTATGGGAATGCAGTAGTTCAGGTTATTTTGATAAACTGTTACTTTTTTTTCTTTTTTAACTCGTCTGCACTCTGTGGGATTTCTGAAGTGAGATAAACAGGGTTCTTGACGTTGTTTGGCTACGTCAGCATTATTTTAATCTCTTAACAAAAAATGCTAAATCTTCATCGCCCAGTCGAGTCAACTTTTTGGCCTTTGTTCATTGTTCTCTTTGATAATTTGATTTTAGGACGGCCCATTTTCCTTCACATGCTATGTGATTGCTACTTTGTTAATAGGAGTTTATAGACTGGCCTTGTTTTCCTCTTTCTCACAAATTAATCGCCATATGACTTACAAGAGATAAACGGTATTACTACTAGTAAAAGTACATAGAAGATGAAGTATTTTTAGCTACCCTGGTATTAGCACTCTGCTAAATATTTTACATCCATACTCCATTAATTCACACTAGACCTTCTTTACAGAGAAGAAAAATGAGGTTACGTTGGCCAGAAGGGCAAAACTGGAAACAAACTGGTATCAGATCCCATGCTCAAACGACCACCTCATACTTCCTTCTGTGCCTTCTCACCAGGAGTGCCTCATCCCTCTCTCTACAAATAGATAGAAATGACATCACATAATAGATAAAGAGTGATACGAAATTACTTTTGTACCATTGAGATTGAATACTGCTCTGATTCAACCAGCAGTTTGATCTTACTGACTGGTATATGCCCCTATCTACCAGTTGTACCTCTGTGTTTGTATACACAAAACTAGAACCTAAATTCATTCTTTTTATTTTATTTTATTTTTTTATTTGACAGAGATAGAGACAGCCAGCGAGAGAGGGAACACAAGCAGGGGGAGTGGGAGAGGAAGAAGCAGGCTCATAGCGGAGGAGCCTGATGTGGGGCTCGATCCCACAACGCCGGGATCACGCCCTGAGCCGAAGGCAGTCGCTCAACCGCTGTGCCACCCAGGCGCCCCGAACCTAAATTCATTCTTAAAACCATTTTATTTGCATTTTGGAAGAGCCAGTGTTTATCAGAACTTTTAAAAAGAAGGCCACTGGAATGGATTGTCTCCGCAATATCACATTGTTCTTCAGACTTAGTCCTCAGGCTTCCTTTTTTGTAAAAGGCACATTTCTAGACTCTGTCACAGTCAAACTGAATCAAAATTTCTGGTCCATGCAATTCTGACTGCAAATTCCTGCAGGCCTACCCATTCAGATGGCCCCTTTTCACACTAACTGAAAGAATATTTTTAACTTGGATATTTATAAAGACAAGAGAATTTATTAAAAAGAAGGGAACTCATATCATGGAAAAAACATTAACTTCCATAGGTGGTGAATCATAAGTACGTGTGCAGCAACTACAAATAATGTGGGTTTAATGTTAGCCACCAGGTTATGGTAATAAATTAGAGAAAACTGTCTATGGAAGCCCCTATGATCTTTTATGTTTTTGGATTTGCAGGATTTCTTGATGTGTTCCTTTGTCCCATTTCGGTCCACACAGATTTCTACCGCATTGGTATTTAATTTATTCGCCTGACAAATTTTTGATCCAGACATTCACTGGGCTTGGTGCTGGTCACTTTCTGTATCAGAGATAATGTACTAATTATATAGAATCATTCTGTCTGTTTGCTATTGCCAGATATTCCATTTTTGAAGCCCAGAGCTTTTTGATCTGATATACAGTTTCATCTCTTGAGTTTGTTTTTCTCCAGCTATTTCTCTTTTTTCAATTTGCTGTTGTATAAACTTGTGTCTATGTCGGATCTGCTAAAATCATGGCTCTTTTCAAATGCAAAAGTGCCCATTGTATGCATTTTGAAAATGTTTGCAAAGGATTCCTGCAAAATACCTCCTTATAATGAACCTCCCATAGCTGTGCTGTAAGGAGTTTCATAGCGATACCTGATTTTTAGGTACAAGAAATGTTATATTCCGAGTAGTAGGTTTCCTTGAAATTAACTACTCATTTCATAGACTTCCTTACTTTTGTGGGGCTTTTTTCTCTCTCACAAAGTTACAAGAGCTCTTTGGAATTTTTTTTCTGTTAATTTTTTTATCCCCAGTACATGGCACATAGTAGGCACTGAGAAATAGTAGTATGATAAAATGAATGCATCAGTAAATAAAATAGTCCCAAATCTGCAGCAATAACACTTTTATAACACAATGCCGCCTCCAGAGTTTTGTTAATTATTATGTGTGTTGCCAAAGAAATGGACTACATGAAATATTTTATGCTTCCAACTAGAGTTTTCAAAATTGAGCATGCTTTGTAATGTAAAATAAGAGAAAATATAATTAAAATAAGTACATGGAACTCTTCCAATTCAGACCCTTGGAGTATTGTCAAATCTACTTCTCACTACCTGTTTAGATTCTAGAATAAAAAATATCCTTTGACTTTCTCTTAAAAATTGAATTGCCACCTCTGCAACCTTTGGGCTTTAACATAGTTAGAATTGATTGTTCCTGATCTTTATTGATGTCTCCTTTAGTTTTGTTTGTTTTTATGTTTTTTCCAGAGTCCCACTGCCCTGCCACAACTATTTCTGCAAACCTCTTCTGCACCTGACCTCTTCATTTCTGTTATTTTCTTTAGTCAGATCATGTGTTTCCTCTGCTCCTAGATCTTCCCTTGTCCTTGAATCTGGGTTAGACAGAACACTGTAAATGCTAATGCATTCAGTGTTGTCTTCTTGGCTTTCTTTGAATCTTTCCCCTTGCTTTCTCCCTGCTGGCACTCTGCCTCTGTGTGAGTACCTACGTTCCCAGAGGTCAAACTTCTTTGACTTTGGCTACTCCTTTCTTAGAGGTAGGACAACAGTGATCATTTCTCTGGATTTTCCCCCCTCTGTCAGTTCCCATCTATAAACACTACTCAAGCTTTCCATACATATAAGGTTCTCTTACCTCTGAGATTTATACTTTGGCATCTGAAAGTCTGTAGACATCATCTCTCTTCATTTCACAGTTGAGCAAACAGAGTTGAAGTCTGGTTAAATTTGGTGCATTAAAAGCATGCACTGCCTCCTGAAGCCCAGCTAAGATAACAGAAAGGAATAAGAGGGGTAAAACGCTAAAGGGACAAACAAGAGCAAAGACAATAGCAGCTGAGAGATGACATCAAACTTTAGGGGGAAAGCAGACGGATGTGTAATTAATGATTTGGCAGAGGACATGTGGAACACTAGGTACCTATAGAGAAGGGTACCCAGGAGGAAAAGGTCATTTTAGTCCCAATGGATCTTGGAAAGTCCCTCACGTTTTACGCCATTAGATGCACCTCGTTATGTGAAAGGCAAAATTTGGGGGAGATAAAATCAGGAGCATTGGTTTATTTTTGTTAAAAAAAAAAAAAAAAAAAAAGAAGCAGCAATTAGAAACATCAGATGTCTTTTCCCACCTCTGACAGCCAGCCAGCTACTTCTTTTCCAGCTTTGAAGGAGAAATTAAGTCTATTTTCCAGAGAAACTGACTTAGAAGGGATTTTGAATGAGGAATCCTGGGCAAAGCAGAGAAAGGATGAGCTCCCTTTCTGAAAATAGGGAGCTTAAACAAGTGTCTGTATATCTAATGGTGAGAACTATATCCATCTCTTTACTTTAACTTCTGTAATGGAAGCAGTGTCATTGCCAAAATCAAACATTTGAAGATCTCTTTAAAAAATGTGGTTTGACAAAGGATACAAAAATACAGATTCGAAGGAGTTTATGTGCACCCACTGTTTAGAGTAGCATTATCAACAATAGCCCAACTATGAAGAGAGCCCAAATGTACATTAACTGATGAATGGATAAAGAAGATGTTGTGTGTGTGTGTGTGTGTGTACACACACACACAATGGAATATTACTCAGCCATCAAAAAATGAAATTTTGCCATTTGCAATGATGTGGATGGAGCTAGAGTATATTAGGCTAAGTGAAATAAGTCAGAGAAAGACAAATACCATATGATCTCACTCATACATGAAATTTGAGAAACAAAGCAGATGAACATATGGGAAGGGGAAAAGAAAAAAAGGAGAGAGGGAAACATGCCATTAGAGACTCTTAACAAAGAACAAACTGAGGGCTGATGGAGGGTAGTGGGTGGTGGATGGGCTAGATGGATGATGGTCATTGAGGAGGGTACTTGTTTGATGAGCACCGGGTGTTGTATGTAGATGATGAATCACTGAATTCCACTCCAGAATCCAATATTGCACTGAATGTTAACTAACTAAAATTTAAAAATAAAATGAGGGGTGTCTGGGTGTTGCAGTTAGCTAAGTGTCCAGCTCTTGGTTTTGGCTCAGGTCATGACTACAGGGTTGTGAGATCCAGATCCACATTGGGCTCCATGTTGAGCGTAGTGTCTCCTTGAGGTTCTCTTTCCTTCTCCTTCTACCCCTCCTGCTTGTGTGCACATTATCTCTCAAAATAAATAAATATTTAATAAATAAATAAATAAATAAATAAATAAATAAATAAATAAAATGATGGCAGTAATAATAAATGTGACTTGAAACCATATTGACTTAAAGACACCCCATGAAATCATGAGCCCAGCCCATACGCAGAGTTCTAGATTAGTTTTTAAATTTCTCACTCCATTAGTGAGTAGTCAAGGATTATTAGAAATTTGGTTAAAAAGATCAACATGAGAGAAAGAGACAAAAACAAAGAAAAACTTCGTGAAAACAGCCTATGCAGTGAATGTTAGAATGCATCATAAAACTAATATTCTCAAAGAGCTAAGAGAAAGTGATGTACTTATCAAACAGATAGGATGATATTAATCACAAACAATCAGGGAATTAAGTTCTTTAAAATGAAAAATATAATAAATTGAAATGTTAAAAGAAACAAAATGGTATAATCCAGATGGTAGAACAAAAAGACAAAGAGACAAGGTTCAATACTCAACTAATAGGGGTTTCAGAGAAAAAGGAGCAGAGAATCAGATGATGGTAAATATCAAAGAAATGAAAAACTTCTTTGGGAGTTGAGGGGTATGAGCTCTTAGAATGAAAGGGCCTGTGCTGCTTTCAGCAACATGGTTGAGAAAAGACTCACTCCAAGGCAATGTAGCATGTCCAAATACCAAAAATAAAGAGAAGAATCCAGGTTTCTTAGAAAAGTGCGTTGCACTAGGTGTTGTATAAAGTGTTGAATCACTGTATTGTACACCTGAAACTAATATTATACCGTATGTTAACTACCTGGAATTTAAATAAAAACTTTAAAAAAAAGGTGGGTTACATGTGATGGATCACAACCAGACTGTCATAGAACTTTTTAGTAGCAATACTGGAAACTGATGAATCTTTAAAAATCAGAATAAAACACTTTCAATGGACAGTTGTATATGCAGCTAAGCTTTCGGTCAATGTGAAGCTAGAATCAAGACATTTCTAGACATACATGATTACAAATATGTACTTTCTGTGTATCCTTTCTTAGAAAACTTCTGTGCATAAGATCTACAGTTGCTGAGTAAGCAAGAATGACAGATTAGATTGAGAAAACAGGAGCTGTAGTAAATACATAAAAGAGGACATTCCAGCAGGAGAGATGTACAACTCACATAGAGGAATCCATCCAGAATACCAGACAAGAGGACAATGGGAAGGAGAACCCCTGAGAAACAATAGAATTGACAGATTTCCCAGGGAATTTATGTTAGTGGAATGTAGTATTTTGGAGAGCTTTTACAGTTTTATTGAAGGGGTTGGGAGTGATTATTGATAGTTTCCCTAGAAAAATGAAGGACTGAATAAACTGACAATCATTAATCTCACCCACTCTTGCTTCCTCCGTTCATTCCTATACTGCCAGTTGGTATCAGTAAAGATGGCTCAGTTCAGTGTCTACCAAAGGATCTTGATTCGTGTATTTGGTTATAGTCCTTTAGTTCTTTGCTCCTGAATACTTCATCTCTGTTTGTTATTTAGCTGGAATCTTTATACTTACCAAATTGTTAGAATGTTTTTAGTGCATAAAGCATTCATTCATTTTAAGTAGTCACTGTTTTAGACTATCACAAAACACTAATGCTGTAACATCATGTCCTTCCTCTCCCCAACTCTATCCCCACCCCATTCCCCAATTTAAAGGGTGCATGCTTGTTTAAAGCAGGGACTTGCCTTTAGATTGTCTATTTAAAAAATCCAGGATGCCTCATGTTTAATAGATATTAGGTGTTTATTGTACTGAGTTTCTTGCCATTTTTGCTAAAGCAAATTTTTAATTAACCAGCAAGACCCTGAGAATTCATCCTCTTACCTTCTGGCAGAATTGTACTTAAATATTCTAGACAAATTAAAATCTTTTTTTTTTTTTTTTTTTTTACAAGAAAATGTATTCTTCCCTACGTGACCCACTGTTAACACTTAACGATTCCCCACCACAATGAATTTCTTCATGTCTGAGTTAAATCCCTTGAATTGTTACTTAAGTCCATTCTTTTCTTTTTTGGTGCTTTGGTATACCAATTGGGCAATGTACTCTTTCTCTCCCTATGTCCCTCTCTTTCTGTTTTTTCCAGGTTGCTGCAAATTGAAGGTGAAAACAAATTTTTGTCTTAATGTAGTGTGGTATCTTAAAAACAAAATCAAGGAGACCATAATTTCAAAGTTAACTTCAGGCAATTCAAAACTTTAGCCAATTCTTTGGAAATGCTGCAGTATAGTGGCCCTTTTGTAATCTTGTAAATGGGAGGAGAATTTGATCGTTTACTGACCTTGAATGTTGTACTAGTTTAGCCTTCTACCCATGGGTATAGGGTACATAATTTCCTGGAAATTTCTATTTTGGTTCATTGCTATGACTATGGGACTATATTATTAGCCATTCAATCAAACTGTAAGTTTAATGCTAGAAATTACTATTAATTACTGTTGATTTCCTACCTCTCATCATAACCAATAGCATCTTTAGGGATGCTTATAAAATCTGATTTACTGAAAAAAAATGGTTAGATCTTGAACATGGGTTCTTGTAGAAAATAAGAGATACATTGTAGAAAATTTAGATACATAGTAAAAATACCTATTTTGTTACATGAATATTAAATACTTCTGTAAAATTTATGAAGCATAGGTAATAATACACATTTATCCTTTTAAAAAATATCACGATTTTGTACAAGTGTTGGTACCCACGGATAAATTCTCTCCTCCCAGCGGTTGATACCAATAGTGAAGCAGCTGAGAAGAAATCTTCTCCAAGATGTATTCTCCAAGTGGCTTGTAGACGAGCCAATGCATAAGATGTAAATACGATGTGTGTTGTATTATTAATGTTCTCTGCATTTCTGTAGACCATTTTTGTGACTACCCTTGAAGTCCTTCACAGTGTGTGGGCGGTCAAAGAATTTCTGAGCTACTCCCTATTGCTTTCAGATTATTGAACCAGTTTGGCTCTAGTTAATAACTCTATTAACTGGATAATGGTTACTGTCCTTTTATCAGCTCAGTAACACTACATCCCCATTATAAACAACTGGTCAGTGACATAAACCTCTTTATATAGTAATACACAAAATACTTTGTCTGTTAAGGGCAGTCTTACAGAAACAGTAACCAGTACTGCATTTTTCATTGGAAAAAGCTGCCTCAGGCCTCTGTGGGGCTGCAACTGGGTAGCATCTTCTAAATCTTTTCTCTGGAGTTGAGCAGATGGCAGCTTTCAGATTGGAAACTTGATTCAGTGCTGCATTTAGTGTGATTAAAACAAATGATGAGCCTGGAGCTGGGTCTCTACAGCTCCACAGAACAGGTGGCAAAATGGAAAATGAAGGTAACCCGTTTGTCTACACAACACCAAAGAAACAACTTGATGAACTTTCTACTACTGGAGTGACTGAATTTTTTTTTTTCTCATCAAATAAATTGAATTGACCAGCTGTATTGGCGTCCTGTAGACACAGCCTGAAAAGTCTCCTGCTCTAACAGGCTTCAAACTAGTGGGGGTCTGTAGTGACACAGCAGGTGCAGTGAGATCTAAGCCCTTAAATGCAATGTATACACAGAGCTCTGCAGACAGCCCTGTGGAGCTACCACATAAGATGGTTTTTCATGTGTAAATGAGAAGGCCTTTCATTTTTCAAGCTATTGCATTATATCCCCTTCTGTTGAAAGACAAACACAGGAAATCAACCAACACTGAGTTAATTACAGAAGGGTGGCCAGTATCATAGTCAGGATTGTAGTCTTTAGTCATGGGGCTTAAATGCACCAGTATATTTTGCACTTTGGTACTCAGACCTTAAGCTACACTGGGGAATCATGGTTTTCATGAGATTGCTTTCTGAGAGATCCGTTCGGGGAGCAGGTTGATTTTGAATAAAATGCCTACCAGGGTGGGGCTTGAGAAG
Source organism: Ursus arctos (assembly GCF_023065955.2). NCBI lineage: Eukaryota > Metazoa > Chordata > Mammalia > Carnivora > Ursidae > Ursus > Ursus arctos. Next base: position 17,256,483 of record NW_026622852.1, read on the forward strand.
GGGAAATAGTTTTAGGGCAAAGAATTATGAATAACTCAATGGCTGACTTAAACGTGAGAAATTACCTGGGATGGTATTTTAGTAGAGACTCCTTAAACCCCTGAAACTTGCTGCTAAAAGACAAATTTGAAGTCTCTTAAGATGAATAGAAATAAATGTAGATAAAAAATATAATTAATGACTCTGTGATTTTCCTAGTCATGGAATGAACAAGTATTTCAAATTACTGTAAAAGGTATTCAAATTTTAAAATTTCTCAATATTTTGATTGTTTAGTATTTGGAGGAGTCCTACTTTGAGGTTTTTACTTAAATATTTATAATTTCCTCCTATTTTATTTAATCGGGTTGTGTAAATATAATGGGACCTTAAAATATTTTAAAAAGTTTTCTTATGGTACATGATTATGTATGACTTTGTATATGTACACACACATCTTTGTTTTTCATATATACATATATATACATATATACATTTACATATATATATATATATGTATATGTAAAAGCACACCATTTGTTTAGGTACTATTCTCTGTAAAACACTTAAATTTTATTTGTAATGACTTTAATGAAGACTAAATAATGAGTACTAAAGCCTTTCATGTGTGGAATGTCCTCTCTGACAGCCATTGGAACTTGAAGTTTTGATAATACTATTATCCCCATTTTATTAGTTTGAAAGCTGATTCAGAGAGGTTAGGTAATTTTTCAAGGTTATAAAGCTCGTAAATGACAGAGCCAGGAATTTTCACCTAGATCATAAGTCTTTGAATACTGTCATGTACCTTCTCTTGTTGAATATATATTTCAAGGTAAATGTTTGAAGTATATTTCAATATTTGCTACAAAATGAATATGACGTATACATATGCTCAAATTTTGCGTGCTGAACATTTCTTTAATGAATTACTTTGTTTGGCAGATTTCACTATAGGCAGTGTTAAGGTCTGATTTTCTTGGATAAGGTAGAAATCAGACATGCCTGTTTTTTGTTTGTTTTTTGTTTTTAGTGTACGTCTTAGAGTTGGTCTCTTTCATATAGCTGACATTCATATCTTAAGTTTAGCCTCAAAAGATCTATAATAGAAACATAATTGTAAGGCCTAGTTTTGGTTTTCTTACTATTGTTGGTAGCTGCTGGAAAACAGGATTTGTTCTTTTCTGTGTATCATCCTTATGAGATGTAGATCTCCTGAGTGGCAGGTGGTATTTTTGCTTGTTTCTTTGAAAAAGGAATGGATGTAAAATCTGTGATGGAAATACTCAATATTTATGAAACAAAGAGAATATCAAAGACAAATCTGGGTCTTGGAGACTTCTTTGAAAAAGTCCATTATTAAGCTCCAAGTAGCCAAACCCTTACACAATTTGGGAACATATTGTTTGTAAAAGTACTAACAGAGCTCTTCCAAATGTTCTGGAAGATGTGTCTTGGGAGAGGTCAGATGGGCTCAGATCCCATTGCTCTATGTTTGTTGCAATAAGACTCTATTATATCCATTGACTTTCTAAGCCCAAAAGGGAAAATGAAAGGATATCAATCATGCTGTAGAGGATAACTCTGGCATGATCCTCTCTGCTGTTCAACAAGTGTCTCCTATTGGGTCTGCTCAGTCATTGACAGCCAGGGGATTGATGTGTGCCTGACAACCATTAATGCTAATGGAGTTGTGCATGTTAAATCCCACTGCACTGATAAAGGATGGATTCAAGTGTTGAATGTGAGCCTTCTGTGGAAAGCAAGTTGGGATTGATCTTGCTAAAATAACTGTTCTTTCTGCAAATCCAGAGCATTTCTCAGGACAAAATGCCTTTTGTTTTTTTTTTCCCCCACTTGGTATTTCTTGGGAAAGGAAAAACGTAGAAAAAGGTAGGTGTGTCTTGGTGGTGATTTACAGCTATAACCAATTTTAGAAAAATGCATTTTTTAAAATATAAAAAAGTATTATAATAGTTGTCTTAGTCATTGTCTCTGAATAATCTCATTTGTTGAGATAAAAATGAGAGATCCAATAAACTCCAGACGTTTCTAAATATCTGGGTATTCTGGTTCCTATAAGAAAGCAAACAAGATTAGATCTTTTTCAGTCTTTTCTTTTGAAATTTTTGAAATTCCATCCATGTGTGATTTGAGTGATGATAATGGTAGGGAGCCATGCACTCTAGTTTAGAATTTATTATTTAAACAAATTTCCCAAGTATTTTTTTATTACTCTTGGCTTTATTTTAGTTCATACTGGAATAGTAATTTGATACAACTGTCTAGCTTCAGATTAAACGTTGAGACAACATATGGATTATTTCCTTAGGAAAACCAAGTTTGAAATAATATTCTATTTCATAAAATTATTCACTCATGTCCGTATGTCTTTTGAATGCCTACTGTGTACCAGGTATACTTCTAGATCCTAGGAGGGGGACAGTGAACAGATAGATAAAATCATGCCCTTATGAAGCCTACCTTTTTGAGTGGGAAGATGGAAAATACAACCAAATTATTATATAATGTCTGGTGGTAATAGGTGCCATGATGGACTACAAAACAGGGTGTGAGGATTGGGAGATGGGGGCTACTGTTTTATATGTGGTGATGAGAACTCAGGTGGCTTTAGAGGTAAAGGGTTTGATGCTAAATGTTTACCATTGGTTTATGTGGAGCACTAGACCTTGATTATGGAAATGGGTTACCTCTGTTCCTTTTCAAAGGATAGGATGCCATTTTACAAAGTAATATATTGTGACATCTTTCTCTCATCTATCCAATATGGCATGACTTTGAGGGAGGGAGCCTTGACTGTGGAAACGCATCACCAGTTCATTGTTCTATCAGACAAAGGCAAAAATTGGCTTCAGAATAATCAAGCTTCGGAATAATTCACATGATTGAAGAATGGCAAGAAAGATTTTGCTATCATCCAAATTAGCTCAGGAACAATACTGCTTTGGGAATCCTTGAGAGATTTTTAACCTCTACTCCTTTGCCCATTCCCTAGCTTTCTTTTCCTGTCTTCCCCATGGTGGATGTGGCCATCATTCTTTATAGAATTTGGCATGGTATGCCCTTTCTCAGGGAAGTGTCCCCTGACCAACACCATCATTTCCTGATTACTCTCTGGCTTCACCTGCCTTACTCTTCACACCTGGGAGTTGAGAGGAAATGAAAAAGAAAATGATTTCACGTGTATGCAGAAATTTCAAGAAAAGACATTTAAAAATAAACTTTACACTATCACAAGACTCTTAACTTGCAGCAAATGTAATATTAGTTCAAATTATTCCATTTTTAAATTACAGGCTTGCTGACCAAGATTATTAGGAGACTGCCAGCAATCAGAGTTGGGCAGTTAATGCATACATTTGTCCCTTACTTTTATTGTTTACTTGGTCTGAAGAAAATATAAGTTATCTTTCATGCATTAAAAATTAGATGACAACAATACTTTTAAACACACACAATTGCCAATCATACTGAGTCTCACGTACATTACCACATTTTACCCAATTGGCAGTTTATATGTGAGAGAGACTGTTATCGTGCCTCTTATAGAGGTGAGAGAAATAAGGCTTGAAAATAGTAATTGCCTAAAGTTACCGGTTAGTAAATGCCAGATCTAGGATGAAGACTGAGGAAATCTAAAGCCAAAGTCTACTGAAAGGTACAGCATTAAAATACCATTTTCAGAGATTAGTGAAGAAAAACAGAATTCCAAGTCCAAGGCCTATAGTTAGCCACTGCCAGTCTCAGAGCTTACTGGTTTTAAGTATTAGAAGCCTTAGATATCTTTTTACGAAGAATAAAAAAAAATGATATTCATGATATTCATGAAAGATTGGCTTAAACCAGTACAATGCGGAACTTCCAACAGTCCATTCTAAGGCAACACTCAGAAGTAGATCAGTTGGGGAGTTCCCGAGTTTGAGTTTGAGATTTGCCCAAAGCAAAGAGGCTGGAGTCAGGTTTAAGACTTGGTGAAATGCATGGTTTTCCATCTAGGAGCAAATGCATGTTTGTCTTGGAAATAGCATCCAGAGTCAGCTTTGCCAGAAGTGCCAAAATTTGATTTTTCTTTCTTAATTGGCAGCCAGGCACAGAAGGCTGTGAGTGAGCACAAATCGAACCTCCTTTCTCCTTCCTCAGCTCCCTCAGGTTCACCCTTCTGTCTTGATTCATCTTTAATTCAACAAAAATTGAAGAGCTTCCACTTATCAGGCATTGTTGTGGGTGGTAGGAAAATAATAACAGAGTATAAGATCCATGCCTTCAAGAGAGTTCATATTTTAGTAGGAGTGGACAGATAGCCTAAATAAGTAAAATCGATAGTGATAAAGATGACAGCCTATCAGGGAGGGAAGAGAAGTATAACTTTCGGATAGGATGTCAGAGAGGGCGGTGTTGAGAAGGCAACTTCTGATTGAAAGATCTTCCTATTAGGAAGTAATAGTTGAGGGAGTAAGATGGAACAGAGGTTTCTCTCAGTCACAGGGACTTCTTATTGGCCCACCCACTGTTCCAGCAAAACAGCAAGATCTGGCATGTCATGATGTTGATGGTTTCAAATTTTATGCCAAGTTGTGGGGTTACCAGACCAGTATTCACACAATTTTTCAAGACTTTTTTTTTTGTCTCGTTTGCTTACAATTAAAACATAAGATAGCTTTCTTTATCCACCTCTACAAGAAATACACGTTCTTCTGTATTAATTATTACAAGTTTTTACAGGACTTTAATTGTGCTCAGGCATATGCTAGCCTGTGTTGTACCAATGGCTTTTATTTGATGAGCAGGCAGGCATGGAGCCAGAGACTTCAGAATGGTTAGGGAGGAAGGCGTCTAGGGACACATGCTATAAGTCATGACATAAAACCCTTAATGTAGGTAATATTATCCTTATTTTACTAATGAGGTAATCAAGGCTGAGTTGGCCAGCCTTCCTCCAAATGCAGCATTCTGAAGTTTTATCGGAGTTATTAAATTTCAGACATCAAGTACATAATTTAATTTTTCCTTTCCTTCATTGTCTGTGTGGGGGGGAGTGCATCTGCATGCCTAAATGTCATAATTACATCATAGATTACACAGGCTTTTAGGTGCTACAATGATAGCACCTCTCTTAATATATGATAATATCTTTCAACTTTTATTTTCTAAGTTTTTATTGAAATGCTAAAATCTTGCTATTCAAATAATGTATTCTAGTATCAGTGGGATGCTGAATAACTTATCACAGAAAATAACAGGCTTTGTGCAACATACAATTCTATTTCGTACTACCTAGTAATCTTTATCCTGCAGTAAATTTATGATACAATCAAATGATTCCATTTTAAAATCACTTGCTTACCAAGATCACCAGAAAAATAGACCATAATCATAGTTGGACAGCTCATAAATGCACTTATCATTGCATTCCTCTCATCTTTGACTTGGAATTTACAAAATAATGATTACTGCCCATACATTTAAAATATAATTAAATATCAAATAATTACTGGGCATGTGCTATGTTTTGGGTTTATGCTAAGGGCTTTGGGTGCATTATCTCATTTCATCCTCGTGACACTCCAATACGGAAGATACTGTTGTTGTGCCTATTTTAAAGATGATAAAGACATAGGTTGACCAGGTAGGAAAACTTGCTCAAGATTACATATCCAAGGGTGGGTTTAAGATTTAGGTCATCCACCGCCAGGGCATACACTTAACTATATAGCACCACCTGTACCTCCAGATATTAGTGGAAAAACACGAAATTCAGGATTGTGAGTTCATCATTTTAGTAACTCTGTGGTTTTAGATTTTGTTACTTTGACTCCTAAAACAGGAAAATCCGATGGAGAAAATGGAACAATTTATGTGACAGTGCTTTGAAACTTTTGATACTCTACAAAAAATATATTTCTTCCCCTTAGAAACAGTTAATTGTTGCTTGTTAATTAGGCAAAATTATGGAGCCTGCACAAAAATCAGGCATTGCCAGAATTTGGGGCTGGCGAATAAGGGATGAATAGGTGAACAAAGAGGATTTTTAGGGCAGTTGAAAGTACTCTATATGGTGTTATCGTGGTAGAAACATGTCATTACACATTTGTCCAAATCCATAGAAGGTACAATGTCAAGAGTGAACCCTAATGCAAACTGAGGACTTTGGGTAATAACGTCAATGTAGATTTATCGATTGTTATCAGATGTACCCCTCTGGTGGGGGATGTTGATATTTGGGGAGTCTATGCATGTGTTAGGGCAGGGGGCATGTGGTTTTGCTGTGCCCTAGGACTTTAAATCCTAAAGTCTATTAAAAAAAAAATCTAACCAAACATGTTTGACACAGTGGGCTTTAATCTAAAAACTAAATTAAAAACAGAAAAGTTACGTAAATTTTTTTTAATGCATAGCTTCTAAAAACAGCGTTGCAAATTTCACAGCTTTTATGCTAGGAAGATCTTTATAATTTCCATCTAACAGAGGTACAAATAAGGAAGTATGACACTTGGTCTTAAAAATAGTATATAGCGGCATATATATTTATCATATGGGACGAATTCTTTTTTTTTTTTTAAAGGCTTATCCATAGCAATATAACCAGGCTGTTAAAAACACAGCAAAGGATTTTTGGCTAAAGATTAGCAGTACAATGATTACAGGCATACCCCGTTCCATACTTAAATGAAATTATAGATTAGGGAAGGTAAAAATTCCATGTAGATTACTCTGAAAACCAAGAATCTACTGAAGCTATCAGAATTTATGTACATTTCCAACAAAGTGGCAAATTGAAAAAAATAAATGCACAATCTCAGTGATACTTATTTACAATACATAAATCATATAGAAATATCTTAAAAATTATGTTCAAATTAGCAATACAATATATTTAGAAGGCTGAAGTAAACTAAGAAGACAAATCTTTTACAGGACATGAATTTTGACTATCTGGATTAGTGGAAAGACCATGTGCCTGATATTAAATTTATAAATACAATGATCATCAAGAGACTGAGAAGACTTGAATGAAAACACAATAGTATTTTGGTATGTTTTAGTGGGTGCCCCACTCTTTTGCTGTTTAAATCTAAAAAAAAAAATACATGATTGAGGTATAATTAACTTGCAACAAGCTGAACATATTTAAAGTGTACAGTTTTATGTTTTCCAATATATATACACCAATGAAACAATCACCACAGTCAAGATAATAACAAACATTCATCAAGCCCAAAAGTTTCCCTATGCCTTTTATAATGCTTCCCATCCTTCCTTTTTTGCCATCACCTACTTACCCAAGCAATTACTGATCTGTTTTCTGTCACCACAGATTAGTTTTTATTTTCTAGAATTTTATATAAATGGAATCAATCATATATTATAGACTCTTTTTTTAATATGGCTTCTATCACTCAACACAATTATATTGACATTTATCTATATGTGTGTATCAGTAGTTTATTCTTTTTTTTATTGCTGAGTAGTATTGCATTGTAGAAATATGCCATGATTTGTTTACCCAGTTATCTGTTAATGGACATTTGGATTGTTTCCAGTTTTTGGCTGTGGCAAAGCTTCTATAAACCTTGGTGTATAAGTGAACAGTGAAGACATGGTAGGTAGAATGCACTTGTCCCTATGTGATAAGTGTTATATTGATGGTGGTGAATAATAATAATAATGGCAATTACCATTAAGTAAGTACATGTTATGTGTCAGATAGTGTGTCATATCCTATATGTCAGATAGATTTTACATCTATAACTGTAATAAGATAAAATTAATATTTCAGCTGAGACATCAAGATAGCAAAATTGTCAGGTCCCCAAGTAAGTGTGAAACAACCTTAGAGAAATCATCAAATTACATGAACTAGGATTGTTTCCAGGACTCTGGGGTGGAGATTTCTTCCTATAGTGAGGAATTAAGAGCATACCATCTCTGCCTTGAATGGTATGGAGCTTCAGCTGGACTTTCTAGAGGCTTGATACGCATTCCCTGGCATTGAAGGACCCTGTGTGATGCCTAACCACACTGGGGAAAGCTAAAGCCAAATTTGATTGGGCAAAGTATAAAAGTAGGAGGCTGCTGTCTGGAAGTAACCCTGTGTACACTGAACACCATAGAGAATGACATGAACTGGAATGTTCTGTTGCCCAGAGGGACCCTGCTGGGAGGATTGAAGGGCTCCAGGAGGGTGAGTTGTGGACAGCTGCAGTAACGGGTCTGAGTGGAGGATTGGCCAGGAGGCTACGGTCAGAGAGACTGAGCAAGAGACCACTCGCGAGCCCCCCTGAAGGCAGGTGCATGCTCAAACATGTCTGTGGCTCAGAGAACAAGCAAGCGAGGACTTTCCTGTTCTGAGTTCTTTCCCCCCACACTCTTTGACTTTAGTGGACTAGAAAAGCAGCAGCAGTGGATTTGAGGAAGAGCTGGAAAGCTGAGAAGAGCAAAAGCGGGAATCCACGACATTCTCTTGCTGAAGGCAGGCAGGCTGGCTACCAACTATAGGTCATAGCTCTAGAGAAAATAAATTTAAAAAGGATTAAAGAGTTGATAACTTAAATTGGCCATATTTAATTACTGAAGTGAGACAAGGCTTAAAGTTATTGTTCAGTTATCCGTTATCAAAATATAAAGGGAATTGCTTTCCCCACTGGATAAATTTTAAGTGGGCAGTGAAAGGCAAAAAATAAAATGTGATTATATCCTAGGTGTCATTCTTTTTCAGAGTTTTGGTTTCATCTGAATCATTAGCTCATATAATGCATAGCTTCTGAAATATTACTTGAATACAAAAATCTTAAGCACAAATATTCATGTGAGAGGCAAGAAATTTAGCTTTTAGGAGAGAAATTCAGAAGAAAATAATTCTTGCCCCCTACATTGCCATGAAACCAGAATCACAAATAGCTTAGTGCTGACCTGCCTTGGGAGATAAAAAACTAGTTCATATCTCAAAGAGCAAGATTTTAGAAAGCTTTTTGCTGATAAAAATTTAAGACGTGAATCCTTTGAGAATTGTTCATTTCATTTCTGAAAATGCCACTGTTCTAGTGTAAGTTCATATCAGCTAACTGCATGTCTTTTTCTGGAGCTCGCTGTTTGTTTTTATGCAGGAGACATGAAAAATGAGGGTTCTGTATTGAGATGTAACTTGGTCACAGTAGAATGATCTCCATCTAGTTATATCACAGAGCTAGCAGAGCCTTAAGAAACTAGAGACAGGGCTTTGAAATGACAATTGCAAGTAAAATGAAATAGTCATTCTCTTTACCCAAAGCTTATGAGTGAGGACTTTTTTACTGGCAGTTTTATCTTTTCTTTATATCAACTGCCAGCTAAACACACACACACACACACACACTCACTCACACACTCTCACACGCGCTCTCTGTCTCAATTCTGAGGCATATGTATGTGTGCGTTTTGTACATTTAGCAGTTGGGGAAGAATGTAGTTTTGTTTTATTTTTTTTTAAATATTTATTTCTTTGCGAGGCAGAGAGAACACGAGCAGGTGGAGGGGCAGAGAGGGAACGAGAAACCAACTCCCCACTGAGCAGGGAGCCCAACACATGGCTCCATCCCAGGACCCCGGGATCATGACCTGAGCCGAAGGCAGACGTTTAACCAACTGAGCCACCCAGGTGCCCAAGAATGTAGTTTTAAATAGAAGTCAGTGTTGGCCAGGTTTACCTTAACCTTTGTACTAAGATTTTGTATTCTGTTTTCTAAAATTGAAAATGAAAAATTCTAGCACATCTTTTATCTGAATGGCAATGGAAATAAATTCCTATAAAACGATTTATTTACATTTAAAATGTGTTCAGTGTTTTTTTTTTATCCTGCATATATCCTGAGCAGGAAAATTCCCAACAGACATTTTCCATTCTAATTCCCCATGTGAGATCATTACAAAGTGAACTTTAAAAAATCTTTTGTATAAATTATTAAAACCATGTAGAAAAAAAAGTGTGTGAGCATGCACACATGTTTGCTAACATACTTGGATAGGAAATACTTCAACATATTTAACTTGAATATATTTCTGGAAAAAATCTTATCTTTGTTTCCAGTTTTATTTGCTTTCCTTATGATTTTAATGAATTTTCATTAATTTTATAATAAAAATAGCTGTGTGATTACTTCCAGAAAAAAATATTTTCAGGAAACATCACAGTCAGTCAACATATTTAGTTGAAATATTCCAACATTTAACCAAAGTTGTTTTTTTTTTTTTTTTTGAGAGAGTGTGTTTGTGTGCAAGTGGAGGGGAAGAGGCAGAGGGAGAGAGAATCGTAAGCAGACTCAATGCCCAGTGTGGAGCCTAAGGTGGGACTTGATCTCAAGACCCTGAGATCATGATTTGAGCCAAAATGAAGAGTCAGAGGCTTAGCCAACAGAGCCACCCTGGTCCCCCCCCCCCCCCCCGCCAAGATCTATCATTTTTAATTGGGGAAATATTTGAAATTTGGGGAAAATAATTATAGATGAACAAATACGATAAATTGGAAACTCCAAACTCATCATATTCCAAATGGGTGGATGAGATCCCGAGCAGGAAAATGGGAGAGCCTAGGATTTTTCTGTGTCAAGGTATTTTCATTCCCTAAGCCAAGTAGATTATACCATTTATTGTTTCATTATTGAAGACTGCTCTGAAATCAATATAGAGGAGCTTGGGTGATGAATTTTGATAAGCCTCTGTACATACACATAATTATCTGATATTAGAGATATGAAATAGCAAGGTAAATACAAAACAATTCCAAAGTACAGTTAGTTATCTTTTAGCAGGAAATTTTTTCTTAATTTCTATTCTTTACTTAGTACTGTCTTATATAAAATTCTTAATTTATGTGGCTCAGTGGACTAAATGTCTGCCTTTGGCTCAGGTCATGATCTCAGGGTCCTAGGATCGAGCCCCACATCAGGCTCCCTGCTCAGCAGGGAATCTGCTTCTCCCTCTCCCTCTGCCCCTCACCCCTGCTCATGCTCTCTCTCAAATAAATAGATAAAATCTTTAAAAAATTAAAATTCTCAACTTATATTTATTAAATTAAATTAACTTGGACATAGGAAATTTTTTTATGGGTGGTATGGGATGAGAGTCAGTGTTACGAATGATACAAGTTGAAGATAAAGAACCAAAGTTAACTAAATTTTCTAATTCATGTGGCACTTAATGACAGGGTAGCTGACAGATGGAGGAACTTTTACAGCCCACTGATTTGATTTAAGATTGATTCAGGATTTTTTTTAAATTAATGTTTTAGAAGATTTTATTTATTTGACAGCACAAGCAGGGGGAGTGGCAGGCAGAGGGAGAGGGAGAAGCAGTCTTCCCGCTGAGCAAAGAGCCCTTTGCCAGGCTTCATCCCAAGACCCTGGGATCATGACCTGAGCTGAAGCAGATGCTTAACCGACTGAGCCACCCAGGTGCCCCAGGATTGATTCAGAATTATACTAAATCAGTTCATTTGGAATTTGTGGGCCAAAGGTTATTTTTGTGTGGCATTTACAGAGGATACATACTGAGGGGAAGTAGAAGGGTGCATGTGCGCGCACACACACACACACACACACACACACACATACACATTTAATACTTATATATTAAGTATTGTATACTTCTAATACTTATATACATATAGTCATCCTTACCTAATATTTTATATGCGTTGTCTCATTTGAGCCAAAAACACTATATGAGGTAGGGAATATTATCAGCAGATTACACCGAGGAAACTGAGGCTCAGTGGGATTAAGCAACCTGCATGATTTCACACAATTAGGAAGATTCTGGATTTTAATTGAGGTCTGCTCAATTCTAAGCTTTTGTGTTCTTTTTCATTGACTTTCTGCTTAAGAAATCAAGCATTTCAGAAGAATGCAAACCACTAAAAACCTATTGGCAAATGTTGACAGTTTCAAGATACACGTGAGCTTCATCTATTCATTAGAAAATCATGATCAGTGTGTTGATGGTGGAACCTGAGCTCTAAACATCAAGAACCAGCTTGTCTATAGTAGGGTGAAGGGGCAGAAGGTACCAGAAAAGGGCAACCTGCTTGAAGGAATTCCCAGAGTGTGGTGGCAAATTGTGATAAGGGTTTTTAGAGTTGCTAATTGTGATATTTGATTCCGTATCTCATGCCCTGCAGGTATGAATCACACTAAAATTACTGTACTTTGAGTATTTTTCTGGTGAGCAAATGGCAAAGACACGTTTCCTCGGGATACATTTTTTTTTTCCTGTATACAAACAATATCCTCCTTTATTTGAATGAGAACAGATGGATGAAGCCTCAGTATAAATACTTATTGCCCATAGTAATGGATGATTTTATGAGACATTCAAATTGAGCTTAAACAAGGGTATGAGTTAGTAGATCTGCTTAGCTTGATATTTTTATCCTGACAACAAGAATTTCTATAAGAAAGGGTGAAGCTGAAAGGGCAACTGAGTCCCCTTTGAGTGAATTAGTATTCCTGTTGCATTACCCCTGTGGATAATATTCTTTACCTCCGATGTGACCCTAACAAATTTAATTAAGTTTGATGGCTGGCCAGCATGTAGATTATTCCTGCTGTAGACAAAACTTGGATGTTTTCTGGCTACGGATAAAATATTTGTGGAAGTTCCTGTTAATTTATGTCACTCACCCAACTTTTCTAACTTTAGATGTAGAGTCGAGGAACAAATGATATTTGCTGCCTTGCTATTATGTGCTTCATGTCTATTAATGGTAAATCACAAAAGTGTGATGGTACTGTATGGCCAGGGTCACTGGAGATGTTTTATAAAATGTATTTGTAAACCTGTTTGATTTTAAACAAACTTGACATATGAAAATTAGATAGAGGTTGTATTTATTTTTTAATGGAATTTCTTTTCTGTCTCTGTGTGTGTATGTGTGTGTGTGCGCGCGCGCGTGCAGAATTAGGAATCAAAATCCCCAAAGTAAATCTAAAAAAGAACCACATCCATATAACAAGGCCTCTTTTTATTAAAACATCAACACTTGAATGTTTTCTATTGAAAACCTAGCTCTAGTGAAGAGTTTATTTTCTCATCTGAAGAAATCCTATTCTCAGCATCTTGATAATTAATATTTCACATACATTTAACTGAATTTGGTGATTTTGAAATACAACACTGTTCCAAACCAAGCATTCCTACTATCATGGTAGCCTGTACATGGAGCTTTTCTTTTAAGAGCATGTCGACAAGGCTACAGTGGGGTGGAAGCTGCATGGTACAGTGGGATTGTAGTTTTAAACAGAAGCTGATAGCTTTCTGGTGTAATGGCTCTGGCAAAAACCAGCCAGTGCTTCAGCGCCTCTATTTCCTCATCTATGAAATAGGAATGATAACACCTTCCCTGTGATGACTGACAAGTGGTATATTTGGAGAAGCATTGTAAACTTCAAATTTTATGTCATCGTTATTGAAGCATTGACAAAGCCTACTAACGAATGATTGGGTGGAAGAGAAGAGGAGTGTTAGAAAAGAGTTCTTTACCACAAAGCACAAATACACTGGTGCACCGAAGGGCAGGATGGCAGTGTGGTAAGAACACAGGACAACAGGGCACTGGAGTATCTGCTTGTGACTCAGACTCTGCTGTTCTCCTCTTGTTACCTTATGCTATTCTAGACCCATTCGCTGCCAGGCTGTCTCTAGAGCACACATTCTTGTAATGATGTTCTAGACACCTACATGCCTCATTCCTTCACTTCCCTTCAGAACTCTGTTCCAACAGGACTTCGTTTGAGGCTGATTCTCATGAGCCAGCATAAAATGACCCACCATTCTCAACCACAGTGCTTTTTACCCCTGCTTGATTTTACTATTACATGGCCTATTGATTGTTTATTTTCTTCCCATTAAAACACAAGCTCTATGAGAACAGGAACTTTTCTCTTCTGTTGATTGCCACATCCCCAGAAGCTATAGGATACAGATATAAATGAGGGAAGAAATTAGGCTAGGAGCAGAAGAACTGGATTCCAGTTTTTCCTCATTCTGTGAACATGGAGAACCTGTCGGTTATTTCTCTACTTCATTTTTCTGACTGCAGCTGCTATTATCAATTTTATTTTTTGCACAGTAGTTGGGAAGTTTAATGAAAGGAGGAAACTATTATTTATGTGTACCTACCACTGGGCCTGCCTTACTGCAAGTAGTTTGCATAAATTACCAAAGCCCCATACCAACTTGAAAAATAGATATAAGTATTCCCATTTTGCAGATTAAGAAACCAAAGCTAAAACCGTTTGTGACTTGTAAAATCTAATATAATGAAAATACATGATATAAGTTTTCAAATACAAGTCTTTTTATAAATATGTTTTTTATTAGACTAGCAAAGAAATTAATGAATAGTTATTTTTGTTAAAACCATCCGATAGTTGTAACTGAACCGGCATGAGTTCACTCCTTGGTGAGTCAGAAACTACACGAGGCTGGGTTGTCTCACAAAGAAAACTTTCATTTGCAGCAAATAAGGAGATCACAGGGAATGACTTCCAAAGCCCTGACTCCCCAAGAATGGGTGGGTGGGTTCCTTCTATTTAGGGTTAGGATGAATATTTAGACAGGAAAGCCTTGTTATCAACTGTAGAGGCAGGTATAAGGTCATGCATATGCCTTAAGGAAACATGCCTATACACACATTATAAGTTATGTAAATGACACTTGTGCTCCCCTCCTTGGGTGGAGATTTTAGCATTATAATGAGGTAAAGGTAGTTCTTGGTCATTCCAGAGGCCACTCCATGGTCCATCTGTGCAGGCGCCAGTGGGCGTGGGGGTGGCGTTTAGCTCAACACTTCTAGGTGGTCTGGGCTTGTGGAAGGTTTTGTCAGGACAGTCGCCATCACCTAGATTTTTTCTGTTAAGAGGAAAACCAGAAAAGGGGAAAATAAATGTAAGACAAAGTTTAGCAAGTACAAGTAGGTGGGCAGTAAAGGCCATTTCTTGGGGCCTGGCTGGTGACCTAGTTTGCTAGATGAAAATAATATATGTTTAGGTTAGTTTCTCCATTTTTCTGATAACTTTAAGCATGGACAAGAAATAAGTAGAACAAAAATAATTCATTTGGATATATTACCATTGGCACTATCTGCTGAAAGGTTTATGGTTTCCATTTTTTATAGAGATCTGTTATAACGAGAGCAGTAATTCCCTAAACATTTCAGATTTTTTGTAATATAAATTTTTTCAGACCCACTTAATTAGTTCTAAGTTCTCCTTGGCTGAAAAAAATTATTACTATTATTTTGATAGTGCTTTGAAATTTCTGCTTTGCACATTTCTGCATAATTTTAAATTAATGTGTAGGACATATATTCTACGCAGGGTACAAAGACCTTTGATCCACATATTGACTTCCAGGCTTCTGGTAATAACTTAAAGGCCTTTAATGTCTGTAGCACAAGGTTTGGCGAATGTTCAAGAAATTAGATGGAGAATACTTTGCTTATACCCAACCCTTTTTTGCTAATTCAGGTACATAAATAAGAGGTCTCGAAATTCTTTCAGCTGAAGAAGAGGTTGAAGAAAGCTCTTTAAAAGAGAATTTTCAAGTGTAAAGTGGGAGAGAAAACTGGAGAAGAGATTTTCCTAGAAAACCATTTAAATGACAAGATAGCTGAATCAGTCTCACAAAAGCTTACTGGGTAGCCAGGGGAAAATAGTGGTCTTCGTGAACTCAGAATAAAGGAAACATTTCTCCTCCTAAGTGCTTTATATGTCATATCTCTTTATTAAAATTTGGAAGAAGTAATCTTAACTGGGCTTAGAGCCATTTAGAAAAACTGAATAATTAATTTCTATTGTTTGTTTGTTTTTCTATACCAGGCTAAAATATTTTATTCTATTCACCTAAATGGCTTCAGGCCAAGCAAGCAATATGCTAAATGAAAAGTTTGTCATGTGGAAAGATCTTCAAAAATTAAGCAATTTTCTCATCTTAATAATTAATTTTAAGAGACCCAGAGTAGATCACATTTTAGGTACATTGATAAAATTGAATTACCTTTTAATTTTGACTCTCTGCTCTTAAAATGTATGGAAAGGTTTATTAGAAAATGCACATATGATTTCCATTGATTAAATTGAGGGAGGTATTGAGACGCTTTTTAGTTTCTGTGTTACTGATCTTAGGTCTGTTGCCTTGGACATGCTGTTTCAGATCCTCTGGGGCCAGTTTAAATGAAATTGGCCAAGTGAAAATGACAAGAAGAAATGCTTTTTATTCTCCTCTAGAGTTTAAAAAAAAAAGTGGTGGAGACATGAGATGAATGGGAAAAATAAGTATCAGGCATCAGGCAAAGTGTTGGTACAAATACATTGTTTGATTTTTCCGATGGAATAGATCAGTCATACAAGGAACTTTTGACTTCAGTCTATTATTTTACTTAATTAATCCTTTGACAACAACAGTGTGAAATAACACTTAGTGAAGATTTAAAAAAAAAAATCCTCTATTTTATTAAGTGAAAAGGAAATTCAAGACTTGCCACATTATCTTGTATTTATTGAAATATTGTTGTGATACTCATTAGAAAGAAACAGCTCCAGGTACTGATTGTTGATTAAGAGGAGGCATAAAGTGTGGAATGAGGGCAAGATAGGGTAGGGGTGTGAGTGTGTGTGTGTGTGTGTGTGTGTGTGTGTGTGTGTGTAGGGGAATGCGATTTAAACTGTAGTTGTAGAAGATAGAAGAAAGGGAACTATATCCGAGTGCATATGTATGTGTTTTCTGTGTAATGATAACATATTGAAAGCTTAAATGGATGAAACATATAGTCTGGAGAGAAGAACATTTTCATGTAGACCCATCAGCTGACTAATCTGTGGGCTAATCAATATGTTACCATTATGATTTGAAAGGAAAACATGCTTGGTTTGCAAGGATGCTTTAGAAAACAAAACCAAACAAAAATGAAAGGAAAGTTCAGCCTTTTTCTTTTCTTTTTTTTCTTTTTTTTTTATTCCTATCATGCATTGCTTTTTCCACGAGCGGCAGTATTCTAGCAGTTTTTATCTGAAACATTAGCCTGGCCCAGTAGGTGTCAGATTAGATATACATTACTCCATTATCTTGGTATACTACTCTGCATCAAAGGATCTATGGACTTGGAAACTGAAAAGGAAAGAGAATAAATAAAGGATATCTCTTTTCAGTTTTAGAGTAGCGCTTTTAACATTAAGAAAAATCAATAACTGGATTGACTGCATTCAGTAGGGAGCGTTGTTGTTTCCCATAATGTATCTAATGCATATCATTACCAGAGTAATCACATTATTATCTGCCTCTGCCTTGCTGCTTGCTTGGCTAGATATGAAGCCAGAGCTATTTGTAAAGTAAGGTTTTCTTCTCTTTTGCAAAATTGCTGCAAATTGTGTTTTTCCCATTTTCTTTATTAGTTGTTTGAACTAGCCAGAACCTCTGAATTCAGATTAAGTGTCTTGGTTTGTTGTGGTGGTTATTATTTTTCTCCTTCAGGATTCCTTTTTGTCTCTGCTCAAATTAATCTCACCTTTAGGAAATGGGACAAATCACTTGTGGTTCATTGTACTGTCTGGTGCGGAAAATGGGGTAGCATAAGGCGAAAGTAGGGGTGGGCATTATGTTTGTGAGATATCTTTTAAAGTTAGCAGTTGCAGAGCGATGCTGAAAATCATTTCCAACAGTGTTACATTCCAACACTCCAGTGCAGGGGGCTCAGGCTAAAAATTGAAGAGTGTCCAGAGGTTAGAAGAGTCAATTCCCCTTCTGTATCTGTATAAAGAGGGTAGAAGATGTGCCTCTCTCAATATGAAACACACATTTCACTTATGTTAACTCCTTCATTCATGAACTTCATTGAACTAGTTAAGCTCTGTGCACCCTAGTTCTCCCTTGTATAACTGGAGCCAAACTCAATTCTATGGTCCAGACTTTTGGTAGAGATTTGCAACAATGCACGTGAAGGTACCTAGCCAAGAGCACTGTGGTGGTGCTCTTCCCAGTGATCGTATAATAGAAGTGGTGGCTATTCCAAGTGGTAGTGTAATGAAAGACGGTCAGTGGAGCAGAAAACCTGCCCAGATGATGACTGAAAGGAGTATGTATGGGGTGTTCCTCCTAAAAATTCTTTATACTTCGACACTGAAGTTGCTAGTGATATCTGATTCCAGGGATAAATGGTGGGAAAGAAAAACAAAGGCAGTATTTTTTTTTTTTTTTAAATATGATACTCGGAACCGGAAAAACTCAGGGCTTGTGAAGTGCTGAGCAATTCAGTCAAACTGAGATCACTTTGCATCAGATGGGAAATAGGGGGGAGGTGCAGCTGGTCTAACTCCTGGGCCTCATGGAAAGGCTTCCCAGAGAATGAGAAGGTGGTTTTATAGTAAAATAATTGTTCTCAAGAAATGCTACTTTCCCCCTGGACCTTGGATTCCTCTCTCTCCCATTTCACTTGCATACTAAAAACTTCATTACTTAAGGGGAGATTTCAGAATTTTCTTATCAGAAATTCAAATCACACATTTTCTCTCATCCCCCCCACCCCCCCGTTCCTTCCTTCCTTTCCTTCCTTTTTTGTATGCCTGTTTGAGAGTATGGGTAATAATTGATATGAGCCCTATTTGACAGAAGTTTGAACTTGGGCAAGCAAACTACTTTTTGCTCACTTAGAAATACTTACTCGATTACAACCATTTGTCCATTCAGTTCGTGGAGGCAGATTAAGCCAGAAAGCTGCCAATATGTTTCCATATTCAATTCTCTTTCTCCATTATGGAAAGGAAAGTCAAGTCCTTGGGAATAAAAATGTCTTTGATTCCAGAATTCAAGTGTATTGCTCAATTTGGAACTGGAAAGGGATGCAGAGGTACAAAGGAAATGGATATAGAAAACAGAAGTTCTAATTTTCCTTCTAGCTCAGATGGAGGCTTTTAGGATCATGCTTTTAGGATCCCTAGAAGAAATCATTGGAATTTGAGTATGATGACCAGACATTATTGGGATGTTTAAGGAACGCTTTTGCTATGATCCTTAACTTTTAATCTATGTTCTGACATATCTTTGCAGTGTAAATATGTGTAATTTGTTATTATATATTAAATCTATATTTAAATATTACATATATTAATAATAAAATTATGCATAATATACAATTGGTAGAAATAGATTTTAAAATATACTTAAAATATACAAATATATATTCAGTTATATATATATATATATACACACACACACACAACAGAGAAATAAGGACATTTTGCATTTTCCTGAGGGAACAAGTTTGAGAAATACATGAAAGTATAGGAAAATTGTGTGTGTGTGTGTGTGTGTGTGTGTGTGTGTTTACTTGTTTGATTTGTTGTTTCCCTCAAGAACATGTTTCAACAGATGTTGGTTGATGTTAAATGATCTTTCAACCCAGAACAAAAATGAAACAAGTAACTCTAATCAAATAAACTGTTAATAGCCTCTGGTCAGTGAGAAAATTCAATTGTCTAGCCAAGTTTAAAAATCAATAGTGGCCACTCCAAATTTGAGTATAGTTATAAACCAGCAAAGTTAGACACATTCTCAAAGATCAGAAATTCTTTCAGTCTAACACAAATATGTCAGAATCTGGAGGGAAAAAGAAATCAAAACCTCAAAGAGAATTAGGATGTTTCATGGTAGCTACATAAAACCTACTCAGAAAAAATAATGGTAAATTTACCAAGTACCAGTGATCAAGTTACACCTGAAGATTTCAGTAATTTGGTCTCAAATATTTTTATGCTTATGAATGATAGATTTATATTTTATTTGCCTAATGTATCTAATGCCTTTAATTCAATGGAGGCATCCTCAGAATTAGGAACTCCGTTGTTTACCCTTCTTTCCATCTAAGATTCTTAGAACCAGAGACTTCAAGAGGCACTGTTGTTGTCCAGTGGTTAGAACTCTAATTTTGCACTCAGACACATGTATATTCAAACTCTGGCTCAATCACTGTGCTCTGAAACAAGTACTTTCTTCTTCCAGAATCTCACTTTCCTTGTTTTTGCAGTGGGACTATTCATAGAGCCTACTTCATAGTATTTAATTATCCGATGGATACTTAAAGATTATAGGATAATAAAAACATTGTAGCTAATGTATATAATGCCTAGAACAGAGTAACTGTTGAATATTCCCATTATAGTATGATATATAATAGCTAATAAAGCTGTTATGACTCTCAGGTTTTGGTTTGGACTGGTTAACTTATTTGTTGTTAGCAAGGTCACCGCCTTACAGAGATTCATATATAGAGTCCACATATTTCTATGAAACATCTACTAAATGTAAGTGACTCTGTTGCTTTTTATAAAATAGTAAAATATAACATCATTCCTGTTTCTAAGAAGCTTATAATCAAGCAGTGGTTACAATGGCTAGTCACAAGATACTGTAATAAAAGATAAAATTGTGGGAGGCAAAATCAAATAGGAAAAAAATCCTGTGGTGTTAAGAATAAAAGGGAGATACCTTTGACTTAGAGGAAGATGATCAATAAACTATAGTTACTATATTTGCGATAGTTATTGTAACTCCAAATCCAAAGCTCTCTTGCAGAGCTAAACAAATAGGTCTTTTAAAATATAAGGGAATCACAGAATGATTTATTAAATCTATTAAGAGTATTCACATGAAATCTCTTTTGTTAAAAATAAATAGGAAGGAAAGGAGAAGAAAAACTACTGTAAAAGTTAAGACTCTATGACTATATTGTGCTTAAGGCAAGTGGACCTCATTGAGTAGAAATCTATGGCTGATTAAAATATGAGCTATTCCATTAATCACACAATACATTAGATAATAAATTGTGGTTGTTAACTTGATATGCACCATTGAACATGGAGAAAATATCACATAGGCAGACAAGTGCACCAATGTATGACAATGTAATAGCTTGTGGATATATTCTTTTTGTAAATATGTCTTCAGCATATCCAGTGTCTTACTGAACTATGCTGTAAAATAAGGTTATTCTTTAAGTCACAGAGATTAATGCTGAAGATTCTTCAACACTGAAAAAAAAATCATACATTTGAATAGAAGGAAGGGTGAGATAGAAATTAACATTTTTCACTCAGTGTGTGTCATTCTAATATTTCATTCAATTTTCTGAGGGAACTCTGAAAATGTTAGATTAAAAAAAATGTTTTGGAAAAAGAAAAACCAATGACATATTCCACTGACAAGTAATTATGTGAGCTAATTTCAAGGACTAGTTTGAACCATGATCAGGATATTTAACTGCTGTGTGGCTAGTGAGCCCACCCTGAAAATTTGCTGATAGCACAAATAGGAGAGAATAGAAACACTGCTATGCATTCTGTAGGTCAGGCTGTACTTCTCATAGAAAATCATAGATTTCTTTAAATTTTGTTTGGTTAAATATGTAAATGTAACATTGAACTGCTTTTTAAACATAATTTTTACCTGGTCTTGTGTTTCCAGCTTGCTTGACAAAGTAACATATTAAGCAACTTGACCAGGTTTCACTGTGAATATTGTCTTTGCCTATGCTGGTATGCTGTCCAACATGATAGCCAACTAGCCACATTTGGCTACCAAGTACTTGAAGTGTGGTTAATCTGCATATATGGCTGTCAGTATTAAATACACACCAGATTTCAATGACTTAATTTAAAACAGGCAAGATATCTCATTCAGATTTAATAAAATGCATCAGTTACACCTGTTCCTTTTTTATGTTTTTTACAAGACCAGAAAATTTAAAATTGCTTATGTGATTTGCATTTATGGTTTGCATTATACATCTGTTGGATAGTGCTGTCTATGTGATCCATAAAGTAAACTACTGATAAAGGAAATAAAATTCTAAACAAAGAAACTTGATGTCCTCAGAACTGCATTAAAATAGCTCACGTTCTGACCTTAAAACATGTTTGGTTTGTTTGTAAATGGTTGTATATAAACCATATAATTCAAAGTATATCATGCATCAGAAAAAAGCACAAGAAAAATAGACTGCAATTATGTATGTGTAGAAAGATAACATTGCAAAATCTAAAACACAAAATATTCATTTAGTTACGTGTTTTCTTATCTGAAGGGTAGGCCCTGCCTGTGATCCCTACAACCATGTTAATATAGATACTGAGATTACAAAGGACACTCTTCTCCCAGATAGTCTGAAAGTTTGTGAAAAAAATTTGTTTTCTCACTGAAGAATTTAAGTAGAATCAATACAAATAAAAAAAATACAAGAATATTTGTTCAAGTTCTTCCATCCCCTTGTAAAAGGAAGACAAAAGAAAACAGTACTACCCCTCCCACCAAAAGGCCACATAAACCATCTGTTCCTTTTCTTTTTTTAAAGTCTGTATTTGTCAATATTGGGATCAGACAAGGGGAGAAAAGCCCCAAGTACGGTCATAAGTAAGAACGATACAATAGGTGACTCTAGTATTTATTGTTCTGGGGTACTACTGTAGCCTGCCTTTAGGTTGATAACTTAATAAATCAGTCTTTACTGCCTGAAAGTGTTGATATATATATTCCAAAGTAAGCCATTTATGATTTTACCTGCATTTTCTATGATTACTCTTTCATTTATATTTTTAAAATTCTGTGCCTCTTCCCGGAATTATCGCCATGTAAATTCAGAATACAGTAGTTGTTCCCTGGGGTAAGGGCCCATTATATGCCAGGAGTCACCATCGGGTGGGGGTGTACTTTGAAATGTTTTTCGTGTGTGTGTGTGTGTGTGTGTGTGTGTGTGTGTGTGTGTGTGGTTATTACCTGAAAATATCTCTTCTGGAAGTTCTGTAAGGGCCACAGCTGGACTTTGATGTGTGGGTCATATCTGAGGGTTAATCCCCAAGGATGTGTGTGTGTGTGTGGGGGGGGAACAACAAACACCAACTTTTAAAAAATCTAAAGCAGAAAAAGCTTGTGGATTCTAAACCTGTGCTGTATGGTAGCCTACCTACCAGTATGGTAGCCACTTGCAACCTGTATCTACTGAGTATTTCACACATAGCTAGTGTTACTGAGAAACTGGATTTTTAATCTTATTTAACTTTAAGGTAGATTTAAAAACTGACACTGGATTCCATGAACGAGAAACTTTTTTTTTTTTTTTAAAGATTTTATTTATTTATTCGACAGAGATAGAGACAGCCAGCGAGAGAGGGAACACAAGCAGGGGGAGTGGGAGAGGAAGAAGCAGGCTCATAGCAGAAGAGCCTGATGTGGGGCTCGATCCCAGATCGCCAGGATCACGCCCTGAGCCGAAGGCAGACACTTAACCGCTGTGCCACCCAGGCGCCCCATGAACGAGAAACTTTTAAGCATGTTTGGAAAAACCTTGGATTTACTTTTTCACCTGTACATTTTATGATATATAAAAGCAGATCTAGTATTTCCAAATAAAAATTTCAAATTGAGATATGCTGAAAGAATAAAATACAAGCCAGATTTTGAAGACTCAGTACCAAGATAAATAAAATAGCTCATTAATAATTTTACATAGATCACATATTAAGATGGTATTTGGATATTTGGGTTGAAATGTATTAAAATTGATTTCACCTGTTTTTAAATATTAATGTGGCTACAAGAAAATTTAGAATTCTATCCATGGTTTATATTTTATTTCTATTAGACACTGCTGTCTAAAAAAGAGGAAAACACATGGAAATAGCCATGAGATACCAAGATTGTAAATGGGATATGACAACAAAAGTGAGACACTAATGGCAAGTGAGGAATTGGTAGCAAATAAAAGAGAAGCAGGTCCTTAGGTTACCTTACTGTGTTGGCAGATGACTAGTGTATGTATACTGCCTAGACTAGTTTAAGTGTTTAGGATTGAAAACATAACTTTTAAGACTTTTGTGCCTTATAATCAAAGAAAAATATGTTGTTGCTTTAATAATTTTAATTATTACTAGTTTTATCTTTAAAAAGTGTTACTACACTTCCATCTCTTTTTAGCCTTCCACTAAGTATGGTATTGAGTACATTACGTAGAGGCATTGAAAGAATTTTACCACAGTAAACCTTGAAAACAAAAGATACCAAAATTATAGGAAGGGAAAAAATGTTAAATGAAATATAATTTCCAAGGGTAGAAATCTTATGAAGCAGAAATATGGGCCACTTTGTTATGTGAAATCTATTCCATAACCTAAATACTAGATTAAATTAATCCATTGGACAGTTTGTAACAAATTGTATTACATTGTATTTGCCATGGAAGTTCTATTGCCCTCATGTTGAAGTTAAATAGCCTTTCTCTCCACATAAGTAAGATGCAAGTTCACTGTAGAAAAGTCAGAAACACCAAAAAGCAACACGGAAAAATAATAATCATTTGTAACTTACACCACCCAGAGATAATGACTATAAATTTCCCTTGTATTTTCTTTCAAGGATATACAGTTGGTTTTTAGACAGGGTTTGGTATGTCTTAATAGGCACCACATCACAAACTCTGTATTTAATACTTTTCACCCCTTTCTTTGAACTCTCTTTGGACTGGTTTCATAACCCAGACTGAGGTTATCCATTATAGAAACAACAACTTAATAAATGATGTCTTGTTGGCTTGAAAGTATTATTCACAAAGATTTCCAAAGTGACAAAGATACAACCGGAAAGTGTTTTATTCACTAGAAAATCTTGAACATTTTCTGACACTATTAGTAAGATAAAGAGAGTATGGATGAAAGAGAAAACATGAATTCTGAATCCTGAAGAGCTTGGGCTTATTAGTACTTTCAGCGGAAATCATGAAGGGCCACCTCATCAGGCAGATTGATGAAGCCTCATTAGGCAAAGGCTTGAAGTGTTCTGAGAGTAATGCCTCACAGAAAGCCCTGTGACCGTCCAAAGTAGAGGGTAGACAAACATGCCTACCTGTCATTGCTACCTTTTGATTGGAAGGAGTTTGTATTTGTTTCCTCTTTAAGAGGAAGATGTACACGCAAGTATAAAATCACTTGGCAATGTCAGCAGTGCTAGATCTGAAAATGCAAACCCAAGGGCTTGAAGTTAGGCAAGCTCCTTGAGATGAAGTGGAGTGCAAAGTGCCCTTCATCTATTCTTGAGATATTTACTTCCATCCTCTGGCTTTACTCTAGCTACGGTCCTTTTACTCAGTCTTGCTATACAACCTATTTTTAGGTGAGTTGAAAAATAAAAACATGCATCTTGAAGTCAGGAAAAGCAAAGGCTCAGTATAATGTTCCAGAGCTTCCTGTGTTTGTCACTTTTAAGACCATGAGGTACCTAAATGTCAACAACTCCACTGTCCCTTATCTACCTTCCACCTTATCCCCATAATCAGGGTAATTCAGTGGGGAATATGCTTCAGTCTCCTGATCTCTGAGATAGTTGCTGGATTTAGATCAATGTCAAAAATCCTGAGAACTCTTAGAAAGCTTAGGGTTTCTTCAGGTTTCTGGTCCAGTTGGCAGTAAGGCAGGGTGGTGAGGAAAAGTCAACCAGGCTCCCCCGACATACACGTGAAGGGACTGAGAACTTCCCATTGGCCTTGAACTGGGTTTCTCACTAGAAACCTGTGTGCTTGATTTAGGAATTTGGTATTTATTCTAATTCGGATCTAAAATTCCATGGAATGTGTTACCTTGAACCAATGTTAAGGATAGCTCCCTCTTCACGATTTCATGGCGATGTTGAACGTCAAGCTGCAAAGGATTTCAAAGATGAAGACTGAGGTTATAGTAGGTAATCTGACGGACAAAGTGTATGTGGTAATATTAAGAATATCTAGGGTATGCTCAGTTCTAAAGAACAGGATTCATCAATGCTTCGTTTACATATTCATATTTGTATTCAACTAACACTCATTTTTTCTGTGTCAGGTGCTACAACGAGCTCTATGCACAAACAGCAGATGTGATTTCTGACCTCTTGGAATCCGACTTAATTCATGGTTATGTAATATCCTTTAATTCCTACAAAGCAAAAAGAGAATGGGCGGTGATTCGATGTAGTTGGAAGTGCAAATGTAAGGTGGGGAGTCAGGAAAGTCTTGAGTAAGTGATACTTAAACTGATGTAAAATTTTGTGATACATCGCTAGTTGTTGAGAATATGAAGATAAACATGGCATAATCCCCGTCCTTGAGGAGTTCATGTCTCGGAAAGTGATGTGCAAACCACTAACAGTCCTCTGTGATATGTGCTCTATGGAAGCACATGAATTACTGTGGACCCTGAAGGTTATGGGTAATTTGGTCTTACCATCTCAGGAAAGACTGTATGAGATGAGATGGCTTCAAGTGTGGATTTTGAAGCACAGTCATTTTGAAGGCTAAGGAATATTGCTAGGCAATCAAGACAGGAAATAACATAAAGAGTAATGGCTAAGAGTAAGAAAAAATCCAGTATGTTCGGCAAACTCTAAGTAGAAGGGAAGGCCTAGGAAGGTAACTGGCCAAGGGTGAGGTTGTGTATAGGGTGGAATGGTAAAATTGAAGGTGTATGAAATACTGTATTGAAGGAGTTTATACTTCTCTTTTAAGAGTGGAGGAACCATTGGAGTATTTCAATTAGGAGTTTGAAATGATTTTTGTAGACTCATCATTCTGAGTGCAAAAGGAATGATGCATTTGGCTTATGGAAAGGCAGGATTCAGAGAGACTGATTAGAAGGCCATTGCAGTAGGCCCTAAGAGAGGAGGGCAGGCCTTCAGCTGTGGCAGTAGCCAGGGAGATGTAAGAGATTTAGGAGTGAAAATCAATGCTAATTGAAGACTGACTGGCTAGGATAGCTGAAGAGGAGAGAGGATTCCAGCATAGGCTGAGATTTCTAACTTCTGGGTAATTTATGGTATCCATAGAGCCATTGCTAGCTTAAGATTTGGGGTTTGAATCCTGGCTCTACCACTTACCAAGTAACCAGTTGGAAGAAGTTACTTAAACTTGCCTAGCCTCCCTTTTCTATGTCTATACAAAAATGGCTGACAATTTTGTGGGATTTATGGGAAGATAATTATGAAAATGCTTAGTGAATTGCCTTGCACATAGTCTGCATTCTACACGTATTTTCTTCAGTTTTAGGCATGCTGAGTTTAGAGCTATTATTTTATGTCTAGATGGATATATCCAGTATGTATTCAGAAACAGAGGTTGAGGCCTTGGGAAGGGGGTGCAAATAAAAGCCTAAGCATTTGGAGATGTAATTATTAGATGATAGTTGAAATCACTCGACTGTGTGAGATTCCATCAGGTATAAGAAAGAAAAGATTTGAAGTAGATTCTCTGGCGCTCAGTGTCTAAATAAGTAGGCAAATGAGGAAGAAGAGCCTCCCTAAAGTGACTAAAACATGGTTTAAAAAATAAGATCAAAACACTGAAAATAGGAGCAAACATAAGAACAAAACCTGCCTTGTGTAAGAGGTGTGCTTTAAGAAAGAAACCATTAACACTCTGACAAGTCTTAGAACTGACAAGTAACTTGAAGAATAGAGAACTCTTGGAATATAACAATTAAGAGATCACTGACAGCCTTAGAGCAATTTCCATATGGTGGTGAGGAGCAGAATGCAGACTGCAATGACTTGAGGGAAGAATAGAAATGAAAAAATAGTTATAAGATGTAGAATGTTCTTTTAAGAAATTTGGCATGGCGACTTGGGGTGGTAGGTAAAAGTGGATAAAGGATAAAGAAAAGAGGCCTTAATTTATATTAATAGACACTGACAGAAAAGATCTAGTATTGAAGCAGAGGGAGATAAGTGATGGGAGATAAATAATGAAGGAACATTCTAGAAGAAGCTGCAGCTCAGGAAATATAAATCACAAAAGAATGCATTTGCCTGAGATGAAAGAAGGTACAACCTCCCTTTTAGTGAGAATGTGAAGGAGTAAAGTTGGAAAGACTATCAATAATTGGAAATTAAGAAGCTTCCAGTATGAACCCAGCTATTGTTTTATCCTGTTATTAGCTTTTATTTTTTTGTGTTCTAATAATGTATGTTTTGAGTACCTTAACTGGATTGGCTTGTACCTTTTAATGTTATCTCCACATAAAATGAATTATTAAGTTTTCATTTAGTGAAAGAGAGGTGAAACCTCACCTCTGTCCTTCCTCCCCCCCCCCCTTTGGAAAACACTGATTCTTAATAAAGTAGCCCCAAGAATGATAGGGTTACAAAAAATTACACCATCTGTGCCAGGGTCTCAGACTATCAGAGAAATACGTTACTCTAATGACTTATATATCGTACAGAAATATTAGAGTTAAACTTTATGCAGTGTTAACATCAGGACATTGGAGTATATTTTAGCTCTAAAAATATGATTGTTCCAGTAATGAAATGATTTGTACTGTTTCACTATTGCTATAAGTGAATTTTTGGTTGAGTGTTTGCTTGTCGAAAAATGGTTTTACGTATCCTTTTTATAAATGTTAACTGTTAGCTCAAGCTTAAATTAGGATTGTAAGCAATTAATTTTGTATCATGTTTACATTTGAAAACAGAAGTACCACAAGACCTTTCCTAGTAGATGAACACATAGTTTAATTAGATCATCTTCATTTTATTGTATTACAAACACACAAAAACACAAAACAACCAGCCCCTCCTCATACTGGCGATTCTGGAAATGATAAAGACCAGGCTTGGGATTTATATCATAAAGTAATTACAGTAAATTCTGCAGGTAGAAGAATCATACATTTGAAAAACAGTAGTCCAAAGTTGATGGGAACACAACATCAGCACCTCAAAGTCTTTCAAAGGAGTAAGACTATATAGAACAGTTATATTTAAATTTTACCATCATGGGAAGATTTATAGTAGTCTATCCTTGGTCTTCATCACTTTTTCTCTACCTTCTACCTGGATGATCTCAGTCATATTTTCAGGGTCACTACTCGGTTTGTTCAAGTGCTTTGAAATACATTTCAGTAGCTTTGATCTTCTTGCTATATTCTTAAATGTAAATCCAAACAGTCAATGAATATCTGTTTTTGATAATGCAACAAAATCAATACTTATTATTTTCAAAACTGAACTTAGGCCTTTTCCATCAAACTTACTTGTTCTCCTGTATTTCCTACTTTAGTAAAGGATACAACCAGACACTTAATCTGGAAAGAGATCATAGTTTCACATTCCAGGTAAACATCAAAGTCAACATGATGTATTTCATTCTAGGCTTTTCCTTAAGTATGGCTGTTTTTTCAATAGCGCTCATACCATTTAAATTTCTTTGAAGAATATTGGCAATTGTGGGTTATTTTTTTCTTCCTATGTCAAATTTTGGTAATTTGTACTTGTATTAAAAGTATCCAGTTTACCCAAGTCTTGAGGTTATTGTGAGAATTCAGTTAGATATAGATATAAAGCACTTAATAGGCTGCCAGCTATATAGGAAGTAGTCAATAGAAACAACTCGAAGAAATAGAAATTAATATCAAATTCAGTCATGGAACATAGATTTAGAGGAATATGGGGCAATTCTCAACTACTCAGAACTAATATTTTGGATGTGTGTGTGAGATAGCATGATGAAGATTAAATGTGACGTATTATCAAAGAATTTGTCCACATTGAACCAAATGATAAATATGGAAACTAACAAAATAAAAATATAGAAATAAGAAGCAGCCTCAGAAATTGAAATATTCTAATTACAGCCATTGATGAGAGTTACCAACCATGCATTTTTTATTATTGTGCAGTGTATCATCTTAATGTACATTGCAACATACCAGCATTCCATTCTGTACAGCTCTGGGTATATCGTTTGCCCTTTTATTGCTTCTATTGCCTCAAGATGGCATAAGGATCTTTACTAGAGAAACTCTTTCAGTTTTAAAATACTACAACTTTATGACCACAAAACAGCTTAATTCCGAGTTTTCTGTTCTGAGTCAACACTTAAGAGAATTGTGAAAGACCTTCTGTCTGTGTCCATGTATTATCTGATTTCAAAATCATGCTTCTCCTTCTCATCTGTCCTCTCCATTAATTCTTCAAGTTTCTTCTCCAAATATTTCTTTAATGACTTTCGTATCGCCTTCATTTTCCTCCGATGAGACACGCAAATATGGAATCTAGAGTAGAGAAACAACATAATCCCGACTTCAGTATTAGTAGGCCAACTCTTAAAGACAATTACATAATCATGTTTTTTTCCCTTCCTTTTCTGGATACTGCTCCAGGAGTTTTCCTCATACTCAACTGAACATCCTCCATTTCCTGTGGTTCAACTTTTATCCCATAAACTTCCATCCATTTCATTCCCGTCAGTATTGTATCCCAAACTTTGAAATGACTTCTTTCCGCTTATCGCCATTGGAAGGTGGCTGGGGGGGGGGGGGGCGGTTGGACAGTCTCTTTGGCAAAGGAATGCTTGACCCAGTGTGTGTGTGGAGGGAGGAAAACTCACAGTAACAAAGCACTTCCCAACATCACAACTTCTGTTAGCAATATCAGAAATAATGCAATCTCTCGACTCTCAACCTTCTTTGAATCCTCTTCTGGAGGGAGAAAGAGCAAAACAGAAAGTGAGTTTGGGGGAGGAAAAATACTAACTTGAAACTTGATCCATAGTAGATGACTCTTTTTAACATCAGATAATGTGCTCTGTTCACCACTTCCATCACTGTTTTCTAGTTATTCTGATCTTTATTACTCTTAGAGCCCTAGGCTCTACAAAATGTTTGCCCCTACTGCCCCTAGCCTGATTTCTCCACCTTTAGTCCAGGCTTTTTATTTCCCAGCCCTTTAGTTGATCCAGTGCCCAGTAATTCATTTCAATATAAATTTTGCCCAATTAAATCATTGCTTTGATTTGTGACATTAACATGATCTGCATAGAAGGTGCTCACCAAATATTTGTAGAATAAATGAATGGACAGCTCAGTACCTTGATCCCTGGCCCTTCCAAATGCCATACTACACACAAACTTTGTTACCTCCACAATACTCTCCTCTGAAGCATCGGGAGGTGATGCGAAGACAGGTCCAACAATCCAGGATAGGACCTTCAGTCACGACTGATAAAGAGAAGAAAAATAACAGAAGGGGGCCATGCATGGAGTTTTCTTAGCTCAGGCATCAAGTATGGATTAGATCTCAGGCATTTTCAGGACTCTTAATGTTACATTGCTGTGAATTTCTTCTTCCCCTAGCAATCAAATTTCTTGGTGGGTCAAAACCTTCTATAACTTAAGTCAGATCTCTGGGGAAGAAGGGGGAAAATGATGCCTCAGTGTATATTGGTCCTATGGGTTATAAACTATACTTTAGAAGGCCTCTAAGCACCTCTAAACTCTGTGTGTTTGAGATTTCATGAGATACATTTTGCTGTCAAGTCTGATTGAAATTCCCACCCCCATAATGCAAACTCTAGGAATTGTGTTCTCAGTGTGATAGGTGGGAGAGATATGGCCCTATAGAACAAATGAGATGGGAAAATATGGATTGAATTCTTACGGTGTCCCATGTACTGTACTTACCACAATCTTCAGAACAAGCTAAAAGAGAATCAGAAATTTCTAATGAGCCTATAATCAACTTAGAGTTTGCCATAGTTATACCCAATAGTCTTCATTTGGTTAGCCATGGAGTTCCAGCCACCCCTCCATCCATTCTAAATAACTGTAATATGAAACCACCTTCCTCCTCTCACCCTCATTTCCAATTCCTTTCACATAATTTCAGTGTTGTTAGATAGACATCTTTTATTACCAACTTCAGAGAAGTTCTTTAATATCTCTTTCAGTTTGGATTCCAGGTTTTGGCGGACATCGAGAAGCTTGCCTTGAAGGATAAAGGCACCTAAGGGGGGGTGGAAGGGACATCAGAAACTAGGGGTAGCCTTTCCCTTCAGAATTTAATCCTAATTGTTTTTCCTTGTTTTTCCAAGGGAATTTTCCTTATATTTGCTTGGGCAATACAATCTTTTAACATTGAAACAGTATCTCACCTTTCCATGTTTCATTGCCCAGTTTATAAAGTTCATTCTTCAGCCATATTCTCAACTTGATAACCTTATGAACAGCTAGAGAGGAGGAGTAAAGGTACATGTAGGGGAATAATTACATCTGTGGAGGAAATTATGTGGACCCAGGTGCACTCTTCCCTGCCTCCCCTTCTCCCTTTAACCCACAAAACTCTCAGGGACTCAAACTTCCCTCACCCAACACCCGAAGCATCTTGTCCCTGTGGGAGACCTTGAAGCTTAAACGGATCATCTCCTTAATCTGCCGTTCAAGCAGATGAACTCGGCCGGGGACTTCTGAGGGAATCAGCTTTGCCAGCAAGGACCTAATATCTTCTGTGAATTTGGGGTCACATTCCAGGCAGCCTTTGACCCCATGGAAGTCTGCCAGGGACAGGGGCAGGAGCAGGAGCAACCATAGGTCTCCCATTTCCTTGCCTCAACAGCCGGTTGTCCTGGCAACTAGTTCACCTAGTTCCCTTTTTTTCAAAAATCCAGGAATAAGAGCTTTGTCCTGGATAATCTTTCACCTTCCCCTCCATTTCCATCCCACTTCTAGGCAATCTCATTTCCCTAAGGATCTTCAGTTGTTTTCTGACTTTTATCCTTCATCTAGAGAGAGGGAACTGCCAGTTGGGAAGCAGATACTTGAGTTCTGAGTGCAGAACACAGAGCGAGAGAGAAATCTTGAGCTCACACAAGCAAAGTTCCATGCAGAGACATATCTCAGAAAAAGGTTTTCTTCAGGTTTCTCCTTTACTTAGGTCTTCAATAAATTCTCACGTCCCTCCTGACCATAGGAGTAGTGTCTCAAGAAAGAGATCTCATAGGACCTTAGAGACTGCTTAGCCAAAATTCTGCTTCTGTAGAGGAGGTGACAAAGCCTGGAATATTGAGTTGCTTGTAGTTCCAGTCCCTAATGGTAGAAGTATGCTTGAAAATTACCCATGGGTGTCTAGATGTAATTCATATCATTGATAATTTTGATGTAATTGATAACTTCTTAGAAATTTAGGCTATCTTCATAGGATGATTTCCCAGCCGTGCTATATAATCTTCTTAGATCATTCTTTTTATAAAGAGTCTGGAGCACGGAGACCAGAAACAACCATTGAGGAATATATGATGATAAGCGAGACTCCAGTAACACCCAAGGTTCATTAGTGGGTGCATCTGACAAGTACTAAGGATGAGATGTGAGGCATGTTAGAAAACAAGCACAATTGCCATGCGCTGCTGTCTCAGGCCATCATGGAAGGAGCCCAGATAAACAGTTCAGCTTTAGGGCTCTTTGAATAAGAATGTTCTTTGTCATTTGAAGAAATTAAGGTTGCTTTACAGACTTCTCAGGGCACCACTAACCTCTTCTCTGCTATATTGCTTGTATGTCTGTGACCTCCTGGAAACCAGGGAACTCTGGGAACTTAAAAGGTTAGTGGTAGAATTGAGAGCTTATGTATGGGAAAGTTAGGCAGTGAAAAGTTGTGAGGGAAGTACGAAGAACTACTACTAATTATATGCCTGCCATGTGCCAGATATGGGATGTGCTAAACACTTCTGATAGATTATTGCAAGTCCTGATGGCACAGCAATACATTTGAGAAAGTATCCCTATTTTATAGATCTATATCCATGTCCTTTCTACAAAATAATTTAGTAGTCATGTAATTAGGATTTGAATTCAGGTCTGTCTGATTCCAAATTCTATATACTTCATTCACTGTCAACATTTTCTGGGATAATGCAGAAAATGATTTCTTGAAATTTGGTAAATCAGATGATTGCAAGGGGAGGGGGCAATTCATATCCTCTGATGATCCAAATCCACACCTCTGCTCTGATTTTATTTTCCCTTGGCAAGATGATCTCATCTTTAGATGATCCTCCAAAGGATTTGCACATGCCGAGGTCTGAAGGCATTTGAGGTAATGGGATTAAACTAACTCTGGAAACCAGAGTTGGAGACCAAAAGGGGCTAAGGCTTGGCAGGCAGGTAGCCAGGTGTGAGGAAAAACTGTTCTTTAAGGGAAAATATACATTATAGATGAGATGTTTTCCAGTTAACAGTACGTACTTTTACTCTCAGCTTGG
Source organism: Ursus arctos (assembly GCF_023065955.2). NCBI lineage: Eukaryota > Metazoa > Chordata > Mammalia > Carnivora > Ursidae > Ursus > Ursus arctos. The sequence goes on from NW_026622852.1 coordinate 17,290,552, forward strand.
ACAGTTAAAGAGAACGTGATGGTATATTACGGACTAATTCTGTTCAGTGGCATATTATCTCGACCCAGACCGTGCACCCTACTATTTTTATCCTTGCCTCATTCTTCCAGCTTAATTTGCAGTCCAGGGTTTTTAGGATGCAAGAAAAAAACGATTCGACTTCCGGACAGTCTTGGGAAGACTGAAAATAGCAAGCCACTTTCTAAAAAGACAGAACTTGTAATTGAAGGGGACATATAAGAAGGAAAATAAATGGAAGAAATAGCACCCTCTTGGAGGAAACAATGGAGGAAACAGTAAACAGATCATAACGGAGCGAGCTAGTAATAAAAGCAGAGGTACACACCGTTTCTCCCTTCTATAGGAAGACCGAGCAGCGCTAAATCTGGAGGAATTTCTTCTAGAGAAGCTGGATCTAGGACATTAGAAACAGCAGTTAACAAATACACAGTGGGAAGTGAGAACCTGGCAATAGTCACGACCCTGTAGGAGAAGCATCCTGAAAGTACTGATGATGGAGTAGATGACGTATAAGAAAATAACTACAGTTATCCTGGGCTAGGTCTTTAAATTCAGTAAATGTCAACTATTTGGAATTTTGAAAAGAGCTGTGTGGAAATTGATAATGTAATGATCGTATTACTTAATTAAAATAACGATACTTGTGTCTAGGAGGCAAAAGGCTAACACCCAGATCCTTCATTGATTATGCTAATATTTGTTTTCGATTGGCATAGAGGGGATAGGATTTATCATCAGTGTGAATCTGTGGAATAGCTAACCAAACTCTTTATTCGCTTAAAATAGTGTAACATATAGTAGCACACACATTCATAATATTTTGCCAAATATATGTTTATTCATTTGTAATTCTTAGATAAGATTCCTGGGTTATTCACAGATATAATATGTGTTGTATATGTTCTTTTTCTACAAAACAATTAGTCCTAATATTTAGTCCCTCTTAAGTGCTAGAATCAGTTGTTTTGTAACATTTGGCCTTTGTTACAAATCAAATGACACAGTGAGGTTTAAAATCTAAAAAACTAGTCTCATAGAGAAGAGCAAGAAGCTTCTTAGCAATAATTTTCCCTCACTCCATAGCAAATCTGGTTCCCAGATCCATACAAAAAAATAAAAGTAATGAATCTCTGTGGCTCAAGCTTCTTATAGCTTCTTTTCTTGTGGATTACTTGTCCCAGCTGAGCCCTGCTGCTTTGTTTCCCCAACAGTAGCACTTCAACAGAGGCCCTAGAAGTTTGGCACATAATCCAGATACCTGTTGTAGTCAAGTTGAGATTAAGTTATTTCCTGGGACTTGGAAACCCATACTTGGTGTCCGGCCTTGTTATAAGCTATCTGTCTAGGCAGCATAATAATCATAATTATAAATGTTGAAATACTTACTATATTCCAGATCCTTCACATGTAATTTTAATATTTTCTGTATGCCTGTCCTTATATTCCATTGTCATTAAACCGGTTTTTCTCCCCATATTCCACTCATTCTTTAGAAAATGTCATAAGGTTGGAACTTGGAAGACTTTGAAGGAATCTCTCTCTGGTAGGAAATCAAACGAAAAGAAAAGCTGATCCTATAGGTAGGGATGGGAAGAACAGGGGAGATAGTGGCAAAAGATTTATGTCATAACCTCTTCTCTCTAGACCAAGGCCCCAGAAGGGGAGATTATATTAGTTAGGTTAAAGGGAATACTGTAGGAAAGGGTAGTTTCTGTCCTGCATCCTTGAGGAACTATAAAGGCTACACACACCAGTTACCACATGTGACAAGTGTACCTGAGGAAAAATAGTGGTGTGTCAGGATTGGCTAATAGAAGGCACTCCTGAGACCATGCTAGTTACCTTGTTCCGTGGAAGTGCCACTCAGCTTCCACTGACTGCGAGGCAAGGACGTGCAAGTGAACTCCGGATCTGACTGGGAAACTTGCCAGTGTGTATCATCAAGGCTTCGGGTATGGGGACCCTGCCTGAAAGATGGATAGCAAACTACTAGGTCAGGAAAGGAAAAGGCATCTGCAGCAAGCCCAAGAACTTGATGGGGCCAGATTGTCAGGAAAGACCGCCAGACCCTGAGGAAACAGAGAACAGGCCCAAAATGCTCCACATGCAGTTTCCCAGAAAATACAAGAAGATTCGGAGATGGGGTAGTACCAACCTCGCCTTAGAGGATACCGACACATTAGCAAAGAATAAAACAAATATGCTGAACATTAAAAAAAAAAAAAAAAAAAAGAAGTCATCCAAGGGAACACATATTAATGAAGAAATCCACTGGATGCTTTACTGAAGAGGAAGAGGCAGGGGTTTTAAATAGGTTTTAATTAGGGAAAGTTCATGGTGATTGTACTTACTATCATTTTAGTATGCTGGATAAGATGGATTGAATTCACAGTTGGACTGGTAGTTAACACAGCCTGATTTTTCAGTGATTAGGACAGTGTTTTCTTAGGCCCAAGAGAGGTCTAGCATCCCAGAGTTACTCAATATTCATGGTTCCTCATCAGTTTTAGGAAGATAGAACCAGTTGGAATAAAACAAAACAGTTGTATCTCCTGGAAAAGTGCTACGGTCAGTGGAAAACTTGCCTCTATATCCAAGGGCCCCTTCAACCATGGGAGTATCTATGAATTGATGTAGGACCCCCACATTTCCCTTCCTAGATCCATTTTGGAAAGAAGCAGAGAATGGGAAGGAAATAGAAAAGAATGATTTTTCCAAAAGGTATTTAGTTACAAAAAAAAAAAAGTGTTTAACTATTGGGTGGGATTGAATTTACCGTATTTTGCTGTTACTGCTTTTTTTCTTTGCTCTCTTGTGAGGTGGGACGTGAGTTAGCTCAGAGAAAGCTATAGAATAGACCAGTTATAGAACATGAAGAAGCTGTGTCTCCTTTGTATGTCTGAGAAGAGTGTAAACAAATGTGTGACCTTGCAACATAAACACCATGATACTTCTTCAGACAAGCTTGCATTACTCTTTCCGCTTTGTAAAATATGAGCCTGACGTTCAGAGACACTACGGGAAGTGTCAAAGTTCACACACCCAGTAAGGGAAAGAATTACAGTAACACTAATTTGTCTGCCTTCATGGTCTTATGTTTCCAAAATACCAAAATGTTTCTTGCATTGAGTTAACCCAAGTTACAATCATCATTGCCTCAAATTAGTAAGAATTTCCTAAAGGAAATTATTTTTGCAAGGTAGGAAAAATAGTTTCTTATTTCCTATTAGTTTATTTTTTAAATAAGTGGAGTTTATAATTCTAAGTAACTTTTAATATTTCTTCCACACCCAATTCTTTTTTCCCCTCCTCCCTAATTACTTGAAAAAAGGATTTAAAGAATATTTATATTCCACCGTAGCTTGTTTGCCTGACAATTGCAGTACTCAATTTTCTTTAATACCTTGTATAAAAAGGCACAGATGTTAATCAAGTTTACCTTAAATAAATACCAGGCAAATACAGTATTACTTCTTTCCTCCCTTCAAAGGAGATTAAAAGACAACAACATAACAACTATAAGAACACAACAGCCAACAAGTAACATCATTGAACACATAGTCTGTTATCAAATAGTGTTTTATATTCATTACATGCATGATCTTATAAAATCCTCACGCTAAGAGTTGGTACTGTTGTTGCCATTTAGAGATGAGAGAACTGAGACTGAGTAGTTAAGGATTCTGCAGATCACACAGCTCTCTGATTCCCCACATACGTTCTTTCAACTACTAAGCTCTCTCTTGTACTTGATTAGCTAAAAACAAAAAACAAACCCACAAAACCCCCCCAAATGAGTGTCCTGCTCCTGTGCATAATGAATTGTCATATTTCTGCAAAACCAGCGCTTAGCGGGTGAGGCATTGTGGTGTAATATACGGCACTACGCTCAGTTCTAATGCTGGTCCTTGTAGGAACAGATTTCTCTTCAAAGTATCAAGTCCAGGAAGAAACTCTTAGTTGAATTTGAACTTCATGGTCACCACCCTTTAATAAGTGATCTTATTGTTGGTAATTCCTTTGCATTATATTACCTTTCATTAATATAACATTTTACATTTGGAGCTTTCTGTATTTGGAAAGTTCTCTGTTGTCTTGAGATGACTGAGTTTCTTCTTGATTTTCTCTCATATGCTAAGTAAATATTTTCTGCTTAAATACAATAGCCTTTAAAGACTATAGCTATATTAGGTTACTAATCAGTTCATTTGAAGTTAGATCAAATTTCATTATATCTTGTAGGATCTTTTGTAAAAGGGTCTCCACAAAATGTACCATCTCCCTATTTACCATATAATGTCATAAGATGAAACTGAATCAGTCAACTCAGGCAGGATGGTTTCAATTCAGTGGAGGAAAGAAGATCTTAGTGGAATGGGTTATTGATGTTAACTCTTGGAAGAAGTTATGATAGTAGGTGTGGAATCTCTATTCCTAGAGGAGATTCTTGGTCACCTCTGTCACTGTTGGACAGTCTTGCCTAGTGGTTTGGGCTTAATGGAGTGGGGTTCCTCTTAGCTGATACAGCTGCTATGATATGCAGAGAATGTAACTTGAGAAATGTATTTCATATTCATTTTGCCTTACATTTATTGCGAGTTTAATAACTGATGTGTGGTCAGTTGCTTTTTCAAAGAATGAAATTATGGTACCACATATACTAGATGGGAAAAGAGTTTATCAAGTTCTGCACTCTAGAAATTTCTGCCATTTTTAGCATAAACATAGTCACCAAAATAGATTCTAGAAACCACCCTAGTTTTTAATTTTTTTATTATTATTATTTTTTATTATGTTAGTCACCATACAGTACATCCCCGGTTTCTGATGTAAAGTTCGATGATTCATTAGTTGTGTATAACACCCAGTGCACCATGCAATACGTGCCCTCCTTACTACCCATCACCGGTCTATCCCATTCCCCCACCCCCCTCCCCTCTGAGGCGTCAGTTTGTTTCTCATAGTCCATAGTCTCTCATGCTTCATTCCCCCTTCTGATTACCCCCCCTTTCTTTATCCCTTTCTTCCCCTACCAATCTTCCTAGTTCTTAGGTTCCATAGATGAGAGAAATCATAGGATAATTGTCTTTCTCTGCTTGACTTATTTCACTTAGCATTATCTCCTCCAGTGCCATCCATGTTGCAGCAAATGTTGAGAACTCGTTCTTTCTGATAGCTGAGTAATATTCCATTGTATATATGGACCACAACTTCTTAATCCAGTCATCTGTTGAAGGGCATCTCGGTTCCTTCCACGATTTGGCTATTGTGGACAATGCTGCTGTGAACACTGGGGTGCATATGGCCCTTCTCTTCACTACATCTGTATCTTTGGGGTAAACACCCAGTAGTGCAATGGCTGGGTCATAGGGTAGCTCAATTTTTAACTTTTTAAGGGACCTCCACACTGTTTTCCAGAGTGGCTGTACCAACTTGCATTCCCACCAACAGTGTAGGAGGGATCCCCTTTCTCCACATCCTCTCCAGCAATTGTTGTTTCTTGTCTTATGTTAGTCACCATACAGTACATCCCCGGTTTCTGATGTAAAGTTCGATGATTCATTAGTTGTGTATAACACCCAGTGCACCATGCAATACGTGCCCTCCTTACTACCCATCACCGGTCTATCCCATTCCCCCACCCCCCTCCCCTCTGAGGCGTCAGTTTGTTTCTCATAGTCCATAGTCTCTCATGCTTCATTCCCCCTTCTGATTACCCCCCCTTTCTTTATCCCTTTCTTCCCCTACCAATCTTCCTAGTTCTTAGGTTCCATAGATGAGAGAAATCATAGGATAATTGTCTTTCTCTGCTTGACTTATTTCACTTAGCATTATCTCCTCCAGTGCCATCCATGTTGCAGCAAATGTTGAGAACTCGTTCTTTCTGATAGCTGAGTAATATTCCATTGTATATATGGACCACAACTTCTTAATCCAGTCATCTGTTGAAGGGCATCTCGGTTCCTTCCACGATTTGGCTATTGTGGACAATGCTGCTGTGAACACTGGGGTGCATATGGCCCTTCTCTTCACTACATCTGTATCTTTGGGGTAAACACCCAGTAGTGCAATGGCTGGGTCATAGGGTAGCTCAATTTTTAACTTTTTAAGGGACCTCCACACTGTTTTCCAGAGTGGCTGTACCAACTTGCATTCCCACCAACAGTGTAGGAGGGATCCCCTTTCTCCACATCCTCTCCAGCAATTGTTGTTTCTTGTCTTGTCAATTTTTGCCATTCTAACTGGCGTAAGGTGGTAGGTATCTTAGTGTGATTTTGATTTGAATTTCCCTGATGGCTAATGATTTTGAACATTTTTCATGTGTCTGTTAGCCATTTGTATGTCATCATTGGAAAAGTGTCTGTTCATATCTCCTGCCCATTTTATGATTTGTTTATTTGTTTCTCGCTTATTGAGTTTGAGAAGTTCTTTGTAGATCTTGGATACCAGTCATTTATCTGTAGCATCATTTGCAAATATATTCTCCCATTCCATGAGCTGCCTCTTAGGTTTTTTGACTGTTTCCTTGGCTGTGCAGAAGCTTTATATCTTGATGAAGTCCCACAAGTTGATTTTATCTTTTGTTTCTCTTGCCTTTGGAGATGTATCATGAAAAAGGTTGCTTTGGCCGATGTCATAGAGGTTGCTGCCTATGTTCTCCTCTAGGATTTTGATGGATTCCTATCTCACATCGAGGTCTTTCATCCATTTGGAGTTTATCTTTGTGTATGGTGTGTGAGAGTGGTCAAGTTTCATTCTTTTGCATGTAGCTGTCCAATTTTCCCAGCACCATTTATTGAAGAGACTGTCTTTTTTCCACCGGTTGTTTTTTCCTGCTTTGTCAAAGATTAGTTGCCCAAAGAGCCGAGAGTCCATTTCTGGGTTCTCTATTCTGTTCCATTGGTCTATGTGTCTGTTTTTGTGCCAGTACCATGCTGTCTTTGTGATCACAGCTTTGTAGTACAGCTCGAAATCCGGCATTGTGATGCTCCCAGCTTTGTTTTTCCTTTTCGACAGTTGCTTGGAGATTCGGGGCCTTTTCTGGTTCCATACAAATTTAAGGACTATTTGTTCCAGTTCTTTGAAAAATGTGCTCAGTATTTTGATCGGGATAGCATTGAAAGTGTAGATTGCTCTGGGTAGCATGGACATTTTAACTATGTTAATTCTTCCGATCCATGAGCATGGAATATTTTTCCATCTTTTTGTGTCTTCCTCAATGTCATTCAAGAGTGATTTATAGTTTCTAGAATATAGGTCCTTTACGTCTCTGGTTAAGTTAATTCCAAGGTAACGTATTGTTTTTGGTGCTACTGTAAATGGGATGAATTCCCTAATTTCTCTTTCTTCAGTCTCATTATTCGTTTATAGAAATGCAACTGATTTCTGAGCATTGATTTTGTATCCTGCCACATTACTGAATTGATCTATAACTTCTAATAGTTTGGTAGTGGATTTTTTTGGGTTTTCCATATAGAGTATCACGTCATCTGCGAAGAGAGACATTTTGACTTCTTTGCCGATTTGGATACCTTTTATCCCTTTTTGGTGTCTGATTGCTGTTGCAAGAACTTCTAGTACTATGTTGAATAATAGTGGCGAGAGTGGGCATCCTTGTCATGTTCCTGATCTTAAGGGAAAGACTTCCCGCTTTTCCCCATAGAGAGTAATATTTGCTGTAGGCTTTTCATAGATGGCTTTTATGAGATTGAGAAATGTACCCTCTATTCCTACACTCTGAAGGATTTTAATCAGGAAAGGATGCTGTATTTTGTCAAATGCTTTTTCTGCATCAATTGAGAGGATATGGTTCCTGAGTCTTTCCTTGTTGTTATGATGTATCCTGCTGATCGATTTGCAAAAGTTGAACCACGCTTGCATCCCAGGTATGAATCCCACTTGGTCATGATGGATAATCCTTTTAATGTACTGTTGGATTCTATTAGCCAGGATCTTGTTGAGGATTTTGGTGTCCATATTCATTAGGGGAATCAGTCTGTAATTCTCCTTTTTGATGGGGTCTTTGCCTGGTTTGGGGATCAAGGTAATATTGGCCTCATAGAATGAGTTTGGTAGCTTTCCTTCTGTTTCTATTTTTTGAAATAGCTTTAGGAGAATAGGTATTATTTCTTATTTGAATGTTTGGTAGAATTCCCCGGGAAAACCGTCCGGGCCTGGAGTTTTGTTATTTGGAACGTTGGTTATCACTGACTCAATTTCTTCATAATTAATTGGCCTGTTTAAAATATCAATTTCTTCCTGTTTCAGTCTTGGTAGTTTATAGGCTTCCAGGAAGGCCTCCATCTCTTCCAGATTGCTTAATTTATTGGCATGTAGCTGTTGATAAAAGTTTCTAATAATCCTTCCAATTTCATTGGTGTTGGTCGTGACCTCTCCTTTTTCAAAATTAATTTTATTAATTTGCGTCCTTTCTCTATTCTTTTGGATAAGTCTTGCCAGCGGTTTGTCAATTTTATTGATTCTCTCAAAGAACAAGCTTCTAGTTCTGTTGATCTGCTCTACTGTACTTCTGGTTTCTAATTCATTGATTTCTGCTCTAATCTTGGTCAACTGCTTCCTCGTGCGTGGATTAGGCCTGTCCCTCTGTTGCTGTTCCAGCTTCTTGAGGTGAGAATATAAAAACTGCATTTTAGATTTTTCTATTCTTTTGAGTGAGGCTTGGATGGCTATGTATTTCCCCCTTAGGACTGCCTTTGCAGTATCCCATAGGTTTTGGACTGTTGTATTTTCATTCTCATTGGTCTCCATAAATTGTTTGATTTGATTTTTGATTTCCTGGTTTATCGAGTCATTCCTGAGCAGGATGGTTCTTAGTCTCCAAGTGTTTGAGTTTCTTCCAAATTTTTCCTCGTGGTTGAGTTCCAATTTCAGAGCGTTGTGGTCTGAGAATATGCAGGGGATAATTTCAGTCTTTTGGTATCGGTTGAGACCTGTTTTGTGTCCCAGAACATGGTCTATTCTTGAGAATGTTCCATGGGCATTAGAATAGAATGAGTATTCTTTGGTTCTGGGGTGTAGTGTTCTATATATATCTATGAGGTCCAACTCGTCGAGTATGGCATTCAAAGCCCTTATTTCTTTGTCGATTTTTTACATGGGTGTTCTATTTCTGATAGTGGAGTGTTGAGGTCCCCTACTATTAACGTATTTTTATCTATATGTCTCTTTATTCTGGTTAAGAGTTGGCTTGTGTATCTTGCTGCTCCCCTGTTGGGGGAATATATATTTATAATTGTCATATCCACTTGTTGGATACATCCTTTAAGAATAATACAGTGCCCTTCCGTGTCTCTAACTGTAGTCTTTAGTTAAAAATCCAATCTGTCTGATATGAGAATTGCTACCCCAGCTTTCTTTTGAGGTTCATTGGCATGAAAGATGGTATTCCATCCCTTTACTTTCAGTCTGAATGTATCTTTAGGTTCAAAATGAGTCTCTTGTAGACAGCAAATGGATGGGTCATGTCTTTTTATCCAATCTGCAACCCTGTGGCGCTTTATGAGAGCATTTAGGCCATTTACATTGAGACTGATTATTGAGAGATATGATTTTAATGATGCCATGTTGCCAGTAAAGTCTTTGTTTCTATAGATTGTGACTTTCTGTTCTGTATCACTCTTGGGGCCTTGTTACTTTTATAGAACCCCCCGTAATATCTCCTGTAGGGCTGGTTTCATTGCTACAAAATTGGTCGATGACTGGCGATTCTGGAAGGTCTTTATTTCTCCATCCATTCTGAATGACAGCCTTGCTGGATAAAGGATCCTTGGCTGCATGTTTTTCTCTGAATGAGCTTTAAAAATGTCCCCCAACCCTTTCTCTCATTCCAGGTCTGTGTAGACAGGTCTGATGTAATTCTGATACCTTTGCCTTGGTACGTGAGAAATTTCTTTGCCCTGGCCACTTTCAATACTGTATCCTTGGATCTAATATTTGCAAATTGCACTATGACGTGACGTGGCATAGGTTTGTGTGGTTGAGCTTGGGAGGGGTCCTCTCTGCCTCTTGGACACGAATGTTTGTTTCCCTCACTAGATTAGGGAAGTTTTCAGCTACAATTTGTTCAAATATCTCTTCTAGACCTCTGTTTTTCTCCATCCCCTCGGGGATGCCGATGATTCTAACGTTGGAACGTTTCATTGAGTCAGTAATCTCCTGTAACCTACATTCTTGAGAATGGATTTTTTTGAGTCCCGATTCAATTTTAGTTTTTTCTTCTACTAACCCATCCTCCAATTTGCTGGTACGTTCTTCTGCCTCATTCACCCTGGCCATCAGAGCCTCTAGTTTTGACTGCATTTGGGTCATAGAATTTTTAATTTCTGTCAAATTTCCTCTCATTTCTGCCCTTAGAGATTCTATATTCTCATTAACATTTTCGTTAATACTTTTTTCAAGTCTACACATCATCTTGACCATTGTTACTCTGAATTCCATTTCTGATAATTTGGTTATATCCATATCCATTACTTCTGAGGCAGAGGCCACAGACTCATTGTCTTTTCTTTGCTGGGGGGGATTTCTCCTTCTCGTCATTCTGATGAGGAGAGGTTGTGGGGTTGTCCAGAGCCCAAATTATTGACCGGGACACAGGCCGTGCGCCCTTGTTTTATAGGGATCTTAGGAATGTGGGCTTCTTGATTTTTCAGCCTGCCTTCTGGGGGAGGGGCCTGCCGCGCCGATACTCAGGCAACCCTGTTTGGGTAGGGTCTCCGTGTCCCCTGCGAGGGGCGATGGGGATGGGCACTCTCTGAGCTGGTATTTCCAGGCTTTTGTTCTCTGGCAGCTTTGCCTGGCGGTTTGCTGTGCCTCTTCTGAGAGTCAGAGCAGCAGTGGCTGAATCTCAGCCTCTGTCTCAGAACAGAGGGATTGCGGACCGTTCTCCACTGATGTTCTGGCCACTTTAACTCTGTTTCTGTTGGTGCTGCTCAACCCTGCAGCATCCCGGGATGTGCGCCCCACACCCGGAGTCCCAGCCCTCACTTCCAGGGCCGGCATCTCTGTCCTTTGTGTTTCTAACGCCGCCAGCCACCCCCGCGCGGTCGGAAGCTCCGGCCCTCAGTCTGGTTGCGTGCGTGTTCCCCGGCTCATGGTCTCAGTCCGCTCTCTCGCAGGTGCCGTCTGCAAGTCGGCCCGCTCTCCCATGCAAGTGGCTACCGCTTCCCGGCGCCCGAACGTGGTGGCTCCCTCCCCCTTCCATTTATCTTCATATATCTGTGTGAGGTTTCATGGCTCCCCGCTTCATACCTCAATACTCAGCGCTGGAGATGTTCATTTGTAGAGATCCAGATGTATCTTCCTACGTCTCAGGCTGATTCCGTGGATGTTCAGGCTGGTCTGCTACCTATCTAACTCGACTCAGGGGACCGGCTGAAAAAGGGGTCCCCTACTCCTCCGCCATCTTAACTCCTCCCTCCACCCCAGTTTTTTAAATGGTAGGGGCTATTTGAGAGAAAAACATAAACCGTTTTTCAATTGCAAATACATGTGAATTTCACCATTTCATTTTTTTGCCCTGGTGTTGTAAGAAAAGACCTTGACAAAGTGTGCATTGACCACTTCTCATTTATGCCAGGTGTGGCTCTATGTCTGAAGGGCATATGCGATAAATTGGTCATACATTATCTCATTTGCAGTCTGAGGTTTATGAGCTCCTGTAAAACAATTACCATATATACATTTTACAATAAATGGGCAAACAAAGCAGCTGCAAACAATATGGAAAAGTCAATAATTAATTTCAGATTTCCAAATTTAGTAGAGACACTGGAGCTTTCTCTTCTTTTCAGAAGAGATGGCTTCTTTGTTAGGAATATGCAAGCATGTTAATTCATTACTGTGTGGTTTCTCTTTTTCCAAAGCTTGTTGAAGGCCTAATTTATGTGCAAGACTGAAAGCTGTTTAAACAGATAATATGCCTCCTTCATGAGAAATACCACCCCTTTATGCTCCATTAAATTCAGACGTTGACTCTATAAGCTACGTACCAATTATTTCTTTCCAGAAACAGCAGCATAGTTTTTTCCACAAAGGACAACAGATTATTGCAGGCTGCTATTAATCTCCACATAGTCCACAGAATACATAGGACACTAGGGAGAAAACAATTGAGTAGCTATTTTAACATTTGCAAAACCACTATATGCAGTGGAAATAAAAAAGAGATGCTTGTCTGTTTGCTACTTCTGAATTATCTCAGGTGCTCCCTCACAAATATAGAAAAAGCCCTTAAATTAATCAATAATGACCTGCCGACATTGCAGCAGTGCCTATGGATGAACACGGATGGCTCTTTATCTGGTTGATCTTTGTTTTCCCCACCATCGTATATTGCTGACCGCTGTACAGTCCTGCTGCCTGCTCCGTTAGTTGGATGGTGCAGTAAATGAAATGCCTATTAACAGCTTAAGGCAGGTTCTATTCTGATGACAGCATTGTTGGTGCATAGAAATGGGTCAATTCTCAGTAAAAGCCAGAAAAATATACTAGTCCCTCAGCATAACCTGACATAGGCTAGAATTTAATATAATGACTATGAATCATTTTGGAGGGTATAAATCACTCTAACATGACTGTCTGCAAAACTGTTGTTACTGATATTGGCCTATGTATCCAAATCCAAGGAAAACTTTAATGAGAAGCTAGTAATTAAGTTATTTAAGAATGGTGACTTTTAAAATTTATCCAGTCAAAAATACTAAGTACCATCTAATTAACTTTTGTTCAACAAGTATTTATTGACCGTTTATCAGGACTATCAGGAAAAAGGAAGATGGGTATAGAGATGACTCTACTTTCATAGAGCTTGCGATCAAGTAGTATAGCCCTGATCATGGAATCTAAATGGTTTTTCTTTTATGTGCTTTTTAATTAATTAATTTTTTAGTTAGCAGTCCTCTTGTTTCTGAATGGGATTTTCACTGTGTTCTATCCAGATGAACATTTGGGTGGTATGGTCCACAGATCAGAGTGAACCCAGAACTAGCTTAAGGCAATTAGTATATTTAATTAGTATTTTTAATTCCCTAGAAACTGCATCAAGTTTTGGGTATGGAAACCAATGAGATACTGGTAAAAACTAGGGGATGGTTTTGGGGAAAAAACATTCCCTCCTTTTTCCTCACTAGCTACTAAGAAGACACTCGAGATGTCAGTCAGGACTTGGTGATGTAAGAAATCTAAACACTGGAGCTGCAGCTGCCAGGGGTCAGCTGACCCTTAACGGCTCACGAGAGCTGATCATATAACCCGCTCTGCCTTGGGTGACATCATATTGGTAGCTCAACGTGGCCATGTTGGCAGTATTTACATCATAGAAACCACCAATGCTTTATTATTTTTTAATTTTTTTTTATTATATTATGTTAGTCACCATACAGTAAGAAACCACCAATGCTTTAAATGAAGGCTTTGGCCCCTTTGCCCCTTTCTCCACCCCCTGCAGCACCCTCACCTTCCTTGTTTGAGTAGCTGCATAGAGTCCATAGTGTAGAGACAGCATGATGCCTTGAGAAACTGGGTCTTGGTGATCCCTTTGAACTATTAAGATTGAGCTTTATGGGGAACCTGCCATCCTTCTCTGGAGTTTTCAGTTATGTGTGCATATAAAATCCCCACAAAATAACAAAGGTTTCAAGGTTAATATCATTTTTTGAAGGTAGAACATTCTAAATTAGCATTACTTACAGTGTGCTCTTAGATACTAATTGAAGTTTCTGAAAAAGGGAGTGTGCATACTGGGACTCTTAAGGGAGGAATTGACAAATGTGAATATATAACTCTGCTTTTCAAGGTACATCTGGTGGGCAGGAGCTCAGGGGGTTGATAATTTGGAAAAGACAGTTTAATTGTTGAAGACATGCGTTGCCTGCAGAGGTAAAGGTTAAGTAATTAAACAAAAGGTGGTATTGACTTAAGCACTGATTCCAATTATCAGACCAGTCCAGTAAAATTTGCAACATATATTAGCTAAGTATTACACCAGTAAAATTTGCAGAGCCACATCTCTGGTTCTATACCAGTTACTAGCTATCTAGGCAGGGAGCTTTGAGTGGAAAAATCCAAGATAACCGTGTGATCAAATTAAAACCTCTCTTTTAATAGGATAGGGAAACAGTGGAGTCACTTGATTGTATTGAGGCTAAAATAGAATTTTTGGTGAGCCTTAACAATGAGCAAATAACTTCTATTTTTAGTAATGTACTCAAAGAAATAAACTATGATATAATAAATTACTAATAGAGAAACATTGGTACATTTTTTAAAGCTAAAATTTGTACAATATTTTTTCTTGTGAATTTATGGACAATATTAGCAAGGGAGTAGATTTTAAGTATTCAATAAAGTCTTGATATGTGTCAGACACTTTTAGAAGTACTATGCCATTTCATTTTCATGGCAGCCCCATGGACATAGGTTTGATATTCTCAGTTTATTAAGTAAAGAAATTGGATCTCCAAAAGGAAAAATTACTTACCAAAGCTTATGTGTCCTGTGAGGGGCAAAAGTTGGGTCCAACTCCAGCTGAATTAGATCACATCAACTAAGTATCTTGATGCATATTTAATCCTAATGTCATCAAAAGGGTAAATGGACTTAGAAATGAAAACTAAGGGGGAAAAGTATTTTGTTTGTGTTGGAGGATATGAAACAGAGGGCAAGCCCCTGGGACAGTTAAATTGTCACTTGTGTCCAAGTTGAGTTAAAAAACAATGTTTGATAACAGTGCTTAACATGAACCTGAAGCCTTGTTCTCTGACCTGAATTTCTTTGAAAATATTGGTAGGGTAGAAGAAAAGTCCAAACATGTGATCAGACTCACATGATCTTTAACGTGTGGGATAAGATAAATAGGGAGTTTTTTATTTAGGATGAAATAACCACCTACTTCTATCTCACAGCATCAGACAAACAGACAAGAATCTAGAAAAGCAGAACTGTCCCATCAAAACATCCTTCAAAGTACTAGTCTTGTGACCTTGGGCAAAGCATTTAACCCTTAATGACCAAATGTTCCTTGACACGGGGATAAAAAAACATACCTCATAAGGTCATTGAGAAGATTAAAAGAGATGGTAATGAGCAGTGTCTCATACTTACTAAATGTACACATTTAATGTTAATGTTACTGTTACTACAAATAAAACCATGTTTTTCCTGGCTTTCTCTTTTAGTAGCTGTCAGATCTTGCACAAATCAGTGGGTCTAAGTTTTGTTTTTCTTTGTAGACGTTCTAATATACTACCATGCTAATCTTGCCTGTTCTGTTTTGAGAATTAAACTGAAAAAAAAATGCATATAAAAATACTTGATAAAATGTAAATCGAGGAGTAATGTCTTTATGATGTCCTCAGTACAAAATCCTCAGTCCACATCTTTTTGGCCTCTGTAGTACTTGGCAGAGAAGGTCACTACCTTTTGCTATTTATAGCATAATTTACATGTCTCAATTTTCTGTATCTCCATTCCTGTCTGGCCAGCTCTTTTTATTTTCCTTTGCAGAATGCAGTTTCTTGACACCTTAATTGTGAGCATTCCTCAGGGCTATCCTTGACCCCCCTACTAACTCTGCTTCATCTCCACTACCCCTGTGATTTTGACATCGAAAATCCCTATCTATAACCTTGTCCTACACCTGAATATCCTCATCTTAAAATAAAATTTACATATGGGGCTTGAAAACTTCATGGTCAGTGATTGTCAAAATATACTGAATAAACTTTACAAAGCTATATTCAACTTCATTTTCCACTATATATTGATATAGGAGTAACTGAGCTATAGTTCAGACACCATTTAGAATGAGAGATTTATCGCAGTTCTTGGCTATGGGCTTTTGGGAGAAATAAGTAGCCTCAGAGGACAAACTATGCAAATCTAGCCTAATTCACTTATGGCAAGGATCATTCTGGAATTTAATTTATAGCATCCTCCCCTTCCTCATCCACTTTCTTCATGAAATATTTATTTAGTATTAATTATGTGTAGAATACTAAGTTTTCTGGAGGAACAGAGATAATCCTAGGCTGTGAAGAAGATTACTTTTGCTTCAAGTTGTTCACATATTTTAAGTCCTATCCTTACTCCTTGCACTAGCTTTAGGGTTATCATAAATGTGAGTTACACTGAAATAAAAGTCCCTTTGTAAAAAATATCCAATTTGACAAATAATCTTCTGATTTGAAGTCAGTCTGAAAGAGGAAAATAAGTTAACTTCAGAGTGAAAATTGGTAAATATATCTGAGTTGAAAAAGTAGTTTTCTTCTAAATTGGAGGCTAACTCTTATTTGGGAGGTAATTACTTACCATTGGAAGCTGCTGATTTTATGCAAGGTCATAAGAGATACATAAAAGTTAAATTGACATATGACTGACTTGTTTAGTACACAAGGTATGTATTTTACCTCACACATTTAAAGCATTGAAATTGTTTTAAAGCATTTCAAATAGTTTCCTCATTTCAGGATGCAAAACTTCTCAGAAAGAAAGGATAACAAAATTGCTCCCCAGAAGCCAACTGATTTATTTAAAGTTTGATTTCTAAAGAGGATCTTCACCATTGCTTGATCAAATATAAACATACTGTATTCCTATACTCTGTTAGTGAGAATATTATATATAAACTATTTGTAATTTGTGTTAGCAGTTGGTAGTATATTGCAAAAAGAGAGCAATGTCAGATTATTTAAAGAAAAGAAATGACTGCCAAATTATGACCAAAAACTCTTTGGAATTGTTAGATAGAAAATGTTTATTGTTGAAGGTGTAACTGAAAAATTATCAGTATGGGGAAAACTGACAGGTTGAGACAAAACCAATCTCACATCTCAACATTGGTTAATTTAGGATTAAAAAATCTAGGATTAACAAATTTTTTGGTTGCTGGAAAACTCGGTTATAACATTAGGTTGTATTTCCTATTTAATCTTCTTTATAATTCTATGAAGGAGGTACTTTTAATTTCCATTTTTTGCAGATAGAATGCTAGGTTTATGAGTGTTAAGATTCTTTCTCATGGCTGTATAGTTGGTCCTTGGCAGAAGCAAGATTCAAATCCAGATCTGTCTGATCTATGGGCCCATGTTGTTTTCACTATCCTATACTGTCATCTCATTACCTCCCTGCAGAATAAAGCAACATTATTATATTGTATATAATGTGATGTGATGTAATGCTAACCAGTGATTTTTCAAGTTAGGGAAATTAATTTTGTCCTAATCCATTTAGAGTAAATCACCCTGTCTTCCCTATGGTCCAGGACACGTGTTTGTGGGACAGATGGTGTGATCTGAGGTCATGGAAGAATGATACTGACTGATCCATGTGGGGATTATTAAGATTTTATGACCTAAAAGAATTAGTTCATCCTTAACAAAGTTTATGGGTATGCAGAAATATGACTTCTACAGTCATATTTTTCCTAAATATATTTGGGGACATACGTAATGATTTTTGATCTTTCTAATTAATACAATGATGAGATATTGAATACTAGTATCATTGAAGGATGGAATTTTTTAATAGGATGCTATACTAATAGGCTTATAGCTTCAAAAGCATATTATAGTTATTTTACTCACTGGACTAACATTCATCTACTTTTCTGTAAAGTTAAACAGCTATTGAGCTTGGTGCTGGGGATATATCAGAGAGTGAAGTAGGCAAAATCCCTGTCACAGTCTAATTACACAAGGAAATGAATGATTAAAACGGATGTAAAGGCCCTGAAGGACAAAAACCTGATTTTAGGAGAGCAAAGGAACTTGACTTATAATGGCTGCTAAAGAGAGTTTTCTCCTGATAGAAATAACTTTAAGCTGAGATCTGAAAGATGAATGGGAATTAACTAAGGTAAAGAATTTTCAGAGAACGTTCCAGATAGAGAAGGGAGTATGTGCAAAGGCCAGAAGCAAGAAGAGTATAATTAATTCAAGGAACTGGAAAAAGTCTTATTGAATCAAGGCAGAGAGTAATGTGATGAGTGTGTAGAAAAAGAGAATGGCCAGACTACACGGGGGCCCATGGGGCAGGTTAAAGATTTTGGTTCTGGCCTCAGAGAAGGGAGTATCCATTGAAATAGTTTAAACAGCAGCTGATCTGATCAGATTTATGTTTGGAAAGATCACTCAAGCTTTAGTTTAGAAAACCTTCAAAGGTACCAGTGTGTATGGTGGGAAAGCAGTAAGCTATTGAACAATAGTCAAGATGAGAGTAAATGTTTAGATTGGGCCAGGGGTGTAGAAGTGGAAGCCGTAAACATAGATGATGTATATTTTGGATTTTGTATCTGTTAGATGGGCCTTTGTAACTAGTAAAATTAGATATTTTTTAGTGTGTCTTGACTGAGCAAATAAGATACAGAGTACACTGAAGATTTTTCCAAAGGGGCAAGGGGAAAACTGTCTCTGTAGAGCATAGTTGACCTGGCAGTCAGATGGGGTGGAGGAACAATGAAGTCCTTTCTCTTGTACCCTATGATAAGTTACCAGTAAAGGACCATTCACAGAGATGGATTATACCGAAAGACTAGGTTTAGATAGGAATTTGGAAGCATTATAGTATAGTGGTTAAGAAATTGATCTCTATATCCAGGAGGCCTGGATTTAATTCTTGGATCTGAGACTGGTTAGCTGTATGGACTTAGACAATTTATTAGTATTCTTTATGCCTTATTTTCCTTATCTATGAAATGAGGATTATGATGATATTAACTAACTTATTGAGTGCATTATGTGGCACAGAGCAAGAGCTCAGTAAGTTACTGTTAATATTATGAGTCCTTTTGGATGCTTTGAATTTTAGGTCCTTTTAAACATGCAAACAGAGATGTTAAGTAAGCTTTTAGAAGTATGGATCTGGAGTCAGAGGAAAGGTCTGATTTCAGATAAACTTAGGAGTCAGTACTGGTTAGGTGGTAAATGAAATCATGGGAGTGGATGAGATTGCCCCTGGAGAAAATATAGAGTAAAACAGAAAAAGGAAGTAAGACTTAGCTTGGAGGAATACTGTCCTTTAAATGGCTCGGTAGAAGATGGGCCTTTGAAAGAGATGGAGGAAAAGTAACCAGATGGATAATAAAACCAAAAAAACCTTTTATTATGTGTATTGAGAAAAAAGTTCATGTGAAAAATAAGAGAATGGTTAAACTTGTCCAATATAAGTCATATGAGACAAAAATTGAAAGTTGCCCCTTGAATTTAATTACAGGGGGGATCCTGATAGAAGGTTAAGGGTGATCTTAGTAAGGGTTGTCTCTGTGGAATTACAGGGTCAGATGTCAGACTGTAGTGAATTGAGATGAAAAATAAATAAAAACAGAAGAGATAACTCTTTCAAAAGTTTAATTGAAAAGATAGGAGAAAATAGAATTGTTATTTGTAGGGATGTGGGATGAAGAAACCTGAAGATTTTTAAAGGTAATGTAAAGAAAACCTCTAATTGATTCTGTTAGGAAATGGGCCACATATTGTAATTTCAGTTAGGAATTGACAGTTACAAAAAAAAAATAAAGTCATCGAGTGTCCATACTGAAAAGACACAACTCAGATATTGGTCTTATGTTATCAGCTTGGTCAGATGCTGACCACTTCAGACAGCCTGCAGTGGGACCAGGCAAACACATCTGCCACATTCGAACATCTGCTTATGTCAAGATGCTGTTCACCAGAAATAGATTAGATTGCCCTAATTCCCTACATAGGAATATATGACTGCTCTGATTTCTCGTCCTGTCCTTGAGCTCCAAATTTTGAGTTTCTCTATTGATAAGTCCCGGTTTTGGACTGTCTTATCACTGACTCTGGCTTTCACTCTTTTTGGCCTTCAGTAGTTCCTATCCTTTAGTTGGTAATTTATTTCATACCTTCTCTTTTCCTGACAGGTGAGGTGTCTTCTGTTAAATATTTAGAGTACCTGGTAAGGTTGTAATTATTGTTCTAAACACTAGGTTAGAGCTGTGAACACCCCCCCCCCCAAATCCAAACTCTCAAGAAGCTTACTTTCTAGTGAGAGAGAAAGATACTAACATGCATACACATCTATGTGCATAAATGAATGAAATTACTTATCTAGGATTACACAGTGAGTGAAAAGTGCATACTCTTGGCAATGATTCTACTGAATTCTACTTAGAAACTTTAGAAGAATTTCCCAAAAATTTGCCCAGGAGTAATTCCGCCTACATTACGTGACATTCTAAGAACTGCATAGAAAAATTACATAGAAAATCATCAAATTTTTACATTTGAGTGATTCTTGTATAATTTGGTGGTGCACTTGAAACCTCTTGCATGGTTGTTGGAATATACTTAAGGGTGCTTTGCATTACTTGCTGTATTTTCAGGTCTGTATAACCCAAAGGCCACCCAGTTAGTCTGACTTCCTACCAGTTTTGGGTTAATCAGCTTTAAGATGGTCACTGAGTAGTGGTAAATTTTGAGAAATGATCTTTCACTAGAGATATTTTTCCATTACTACTCCAGAAATGGTTGTGGTTAAGCTCCTGTTTTATGTCATGAGGTAGCTTGAAGCCAGTGTGGTAGAATCCGTTGCATCTCAGTCTGATAATATATTTTTATTTCTTTAACAACCATTCTCTTAAATAGAAGGATGGGAAGGAATCAAGGGTGAGGACTGTATGAGCCCAGGTCCAGTGTTTGGGCTGCTTGAGTGTCCTGCTATGTCAACATATAGAGTGATGAGCACAAAGGAAGTACTTAAAGCTGATCTTCTACATATAAGTCTTGATACTGGATCTTTCTGTCATTGCCTGAGTTATTTCAGTTTTGTTCTCAACTTTTCCCTCCACCACTCAGTAATGGAATAGTTGAAGCACCAGGTATGTCAAGAAATAGAGCATTACTTATTTATGTGCTTCTTTTTTCACATTTTAATGACCACCTACTAAATAAGGTAAGTATAAAAACTGTTGGGAATCCAAATATCAAAGATACAGTTAGTGCATTTAAGTTGATTAAAATTTAGTGGAGAGAGACAGAGAAAGATAAAAATAGTGATAAATGGGAATATAGCACTGTAGTTAGCAGTCTCAACTCAGGAGTCTGATGATACAACTCAATTGAGAGTCTAAATTGTATTACTTAGGGCTATATAGGGTCATTCAACATCTGTGGTATACCATTAGTAATTGAGACATAAAGATGTTGTATAGATAAAATGATGCAATAAACTATCACAATGTCTGGCACATAATACGTTAGTAAGCATTATTGTTCATATTGGGGTTTATTATTACATAATAGAGAGACATACATGGTGATACTTGAACAAGAGAAAGGGCATTGGAGGAGGAGTGTCAAAGAAGACTTTCTGAATAAGTGACACAATCTGACTCTTGATGCTTGAAAGACAAATAGGGATTTAGGAAAGATAGATAATGTAGAGAAGGAAAGGAAAAGGGTTAGTCAATGTCTGCAAGTACATAATGAACATTTGGAGTGGTACAAATAATTCTATGTATTTGGGGAAAAAAATGTTAAAATGTGAATGTGGGAAAGTCCTACCATGAAAGGCCTTGTGTGGTATTGGGGTACTGGAAAATCACCAAGTTCCATCTTTTCATGGGTCTTGGCTATGTGTTTGTGTGACATTGGGATATCCTTACAATGAATTCATAAATGTTCTCTTAATTTCAGCATTCTGACAATTATGTTGCTTGTAGTAAAAATAATCCAAAATATTTAGCTAAAATAAGTTTGAAATTATTTTAGTTATCATTGTGTTAATGGAAAGAGTTAAAGTTGAGCCCATATGGAATTGCAACTTTTCCAGTCCTCTTTTTTATGAAGCTGGAGGTAAACAGTCTTTCTTAGAAATGGCACATTGTCCTCACTGTTGCTCTTCTTCTGAGAGGGTGGGGAGGTGAGCCAGAGAAGTACCCAGTTCTTCCTGGATGGAAGCCCAGGCATCTTTGACTCTCTGCACTTTTCCATGCTTTTAAATATGTAGGTAAGGGGACCTGTTACAACTACAAAATTAGCCAGCATATACAACTCCAAAATGCTGGAAAAGTATAAAACCAGTTAAGATCCAGGATTACAGATAAACTTTCTTTGTGGCTTGTTCTTTCACTGCATCTGGTTTAGGCAAATATGCCTTCCTACATGGGGCTAGTTCAGATCACCGCAAGGAATATCCTGGAGTACGGAGCCAAAGATCAGCTAGAAATAACATACTCTTGTATTATTCACTCTCTTGAATGTTTGTTTCCCCAGTGGCAGCAGTAGTGGTAGCTTCTTATGGACCAAACTGTTCCAGGTCTCCTGGGTTTCTGCTATCTCCCTCTAGATAAAAATATCAGTGTATACCACCACTTTAGCATGATCTCTGATCAACTACCATATCATTACTGTGAGGACTGAATGAGCTATCATATGTGAAACTTGGTAGGAAGCTGACTTAGATATGGTTGGTCATGTCATTCATTCTGACCTATCCTACTGAGCAGGATGAAGGGAAAAGATACGAGATCTGACTTCCCTTCCTCTTTTCACCATTGTGAATGCAGAGTGGGGTGGGAGGAGACTTAGATTTACTTCTTCCCCCATCTCTGTTGAGTTCATATGAAAAGTCTAAGTCTACCATTAAATAATAAAACCTTCATATTGCCCAGAAAAGTTCTAGTATTTTCAAGATTATTTATTCAAGATGAAAAGATCCCATTCTAAGTTCTTTTTACTGATTTTTTTAAGGCATTTTTTTCTTCAGGGAGAAGTTTTTATTATCTTTACTAAAAACAAATGGATATCAACAACAAAAACATAGCTTGGGGTCAATAAGGTTAATTTTTGGGCTTCTTTTCTTTCTTTCTTTCTTTGGTGGGTTGGAATGAAGATTATTACATAGGAAGTGAAGGACAGAAGAGACTGAACCTTTGGTTGCTCCATATTGTTGGGGAATTTGAGAACTTTACTTTTTCTTGTGTTTTGATTCCCTCTTTGTCAGGAAGTGAAGTTATGCCTGAAGTGAGTGTTAACAATCTCGCTTGAGGCTAAAGAAAATGCTAGGCTACTTTAAAACAGGATCTCACCGCTTTGGCATAAGGTCAAATTGGCAGCACCAGCAATTCTCTTGTAGTCTGTGTTCTCCAGAGTTCACTGAAAATGAGTAATTCCATGAGTCGGTAAGCTTGCTCCTTTGTTGTTAAAAATTTCCTTCCATGAATCACTTGATAGCTATTTTCTCAAATCATTGTGTGCTCAAAATGTTCTCTCTTTTAATTAAACAAGACAAAAAACTTAGGCTTGGGTGGATATGGGTCTCCCAAATCTCTCTTTAAGGATAAAAGAACAAGTAAAATAACAACAAAAAAGTTGGCTCGAAGTGCTTATTAGAGAATAACCATCACCTGTACTGGAGATCTACGTGTCCATCCCTGAAAAGTCTAACCTACAGTCAACTGTCATTTGTGCATCTTCATGAGGCTTATCCTATCTATATTGAAGTCAACAGAAAGGAAATTGAATGCCTTAGCAAAGACCAAACTTCCTTCTGTAGTCACTGACCTGTTCAATACAGGACATTTAAAACCTCATCTTCCATGTAAGAATACTGTGTTTCTTCCTCATTCATTGATTCATTCCACCAATATTCATTGTCCACTTTAACGTCTTAGATATTGCCTAGGTTCTGGCATTACTTTAGTTAAAAGACTGACAAAGATCCTGCTCTCATTCTAATTCTATTGCTGGGGTGACAGCAATAAAATAAAAAATACATGGCATTATACCAGATAATGATAGACGCTATGAAGAAAATGACCAAAATAAAATTAGCTTCTTTGGTTTTAGAGTTAATGGCATTTGATAACTTTGTTTTGTCAGGATTGTTTTCAGTCTTGCAAAATTCATCTTCTACTGGGTCTTCAGGGGTATTTTAGTGAGTTAAGAAAGACAGCAGCTGGCCAGTCATTAAACTGGAATTCCCTGTCCATCCTTTTTCTGTAGGTGTTGCTATCCTTTTTCTAGTGTTGTTGGATACCTTGTTCAGTCTCTTATCTTTGGTTATCTTTGAATATCTCTTTCATTTCTCTTCTCTCATTTGCTGCGGACAGGATTTTTCTTTTGCTCAGTCCCTATGATAGCTGGGTGTCAATAGTCTCAGACTTTAATTTGTTATGACATCAATCACCTAGAGAGAGAGATGGTGGTGGTGGTTGATGAATAGAAGACTTGATTTGTGGTATTCCTAGATTTCCATGTGTAAATACTTCATTATGGCCAATTTCAAGCTACCAAAATGACCTCACTGAACATGGAATTGGAAAAAGTTCAGATCTTAACTATATAATTTTTAAGTATGCCTGTCTACACAAATGTCTCAAGTTTTCATTGAATTGTCTACTCTCCTTCAATTGAGATATGAAATATTTGCATTTCTTTAGAAAGTTCCTTTGTGTCAATACCCCACTCCCCAACCAAGGCAGCCAGTGATCTGATTTCCATCACCATAGGTTAGTTTTTCCTGTTACTGAACTTTATCTAAACACAATCACAGAGTATGTGCTCTTTTGTATCTGATTTCTTTTGCTGAGCATAGTGTTTTAGATTCATACATGTTGTTGCATATGTCAGTTTGGTTTGAGTAATATTTAATTGTGTGAATATGCCACATGCTGAGTATCCATTCTATTGGTGGACATTTGGATGGTTTCTAGTTTGCGGTGATTATAAATGAAGCTGATATGAATATTTTTGGGTATGTATTTTTGTAGACACATGTTTTTATTTCTCTTGGATAACTATTGAAAAGAGTGAATTACTGGATCATGAGGTAGATACATGACAACAGCTGCAAACTGTTTTCTCAAGTTCTTGTATAATTTGACATCCCATGAGGGATGTATGCTATTTGCTCCCAATCCTTAACAACTGTAGTGTTGGTATTGACAGTCTTGAATTTTAGTTGTTTTAGTGTAAAGTAGTATCTCACTGCAGTTTTGCTTGCATTTTCCTACAACCAATGATGCCAAATACCTCTTCTTGTCCCCACTGGCCTTTCATATATATCTTTTTCTGTAAAGCATTTTTACAAATTAGCTGTTTACTTCTTTTCTTTAGGTTAATCTGTTTTCTTATTGAATTGTTTGTCTTTTATTATTGAGATTTTTTTTATAATTTGGATAAAAACCCTTGTCAAATATACATACTGTTAAAATTTTCTCCATGTACACCACTTTTCTATTTTCCAAATGCTTATATTTTGTCAATAACAGTTTTTGATATTGATGGAACCCAATCCATCAATTTTGGATAACTTTTGTCACCTGTTTAAGAGATACTTGCCTACTTCACAGGCATTAAGATATTCTATGTTTTCATCTAGAAGGTGTAACTTTAGCTTTATGTTCAGTTTTCTGATTCCCCCAAATATGTTTTTGGTTTGGGGTTTGGTAGGGGTCAGAATTGAGTACCTTCCATTTACATATCCTGGTGTTCCAGCATCATTTCTTTAAAAGACTTCTTTCTTAGTGACTTACCTTGAAAATGAAGAAAACTGTTTGACTATATGTACGTGAGTGTATCTGGATTTTCTGTTATATTCCATTGATCTGTTTGTCTATTTTTAAATTAGTACAAGATTATTTTGATGAATGTTGTTTTACATTGAGTCTTGAAATATATTAATGTGAGTTCTCCAACTTTCTTCACTTTCACGTGTGTTGGCTGTCTCAATGTCTTTGTGTTTCCATGTTAATTTGTAGAATCTGTTGGTCTATTTCTATAAAATATGTTTTGTAAGTTTGATTTGGAATGCATTGAATATTTAAATCAGTATTAGAATTGACATTTTAATAATCTTGAGTTTTCTAATCAATAAACAGGACAAGTCTCTCCATTTTTTTATTTAGTTATGTTGTAGTTCTTAAAGATTTTATTTATTTTTAAGAAAGAGTGCCAACGTGGGATGGGGCAAAAGGAAAGGGAGAGAGAGAATTCCAAGCAAGCTCTGTGCTGAGCATAAAGCCTGACACGGGGCTCAATCTCATGACCTTGAAATCAGGACCTGAGCTGAAATCAAGAGCTGGGCACTTAACTGACTGAGCCACCCAGGTGCCCCAAGTTTTGTAGTTTTTAGATAAATGTCCCATTATCTATAAATGGTTCAAATTTTTAAATTAATATTAAAAATGCCATTTAAAATTGTATTATCTGATTGTTGATAATATGTATAAGTATATTTGAAAAAATATGGACTTTAGATACTGCATCCTTGCTAAACTTATTAGTCTTGATATTTGTTCAATAGTCTTCTTATGATGTTCCATGTAGATGATCATGTGATCTGTGAATAGAGACTATTTTAATTCTTTCTTTCAAATTTGTTTATCTTTTATTTCTTTATCTTGCTTTATTTACCTGGTTAGTACTTCCAGTACAATGTTGATTAGAAGTGTCAAGAGCATAATGCTAAGTGAAATAAGTCAAGCAGAGAAAGATAATTATCATATGGTTTCTCTCATCTGTGGAACATAAGAACTAGGAAGATCGGTAGGAGAAGAAAGGGATAAAGAAAGGGGGGGTAATCAGAAGGGGGAATGAAGCATGAGAGACTATGGACTCTGAGAAACAAATTGAGGCCTTCAGAGGGGAGGGGGGTGGGGGAATGGGATAGGCTGGTGATGGGTGGTAAGGAGGGCACGTATTGTATGGTGCACTGAGTGTTATATGCAACTAATGAATCATGGAACTTTACATCAAAAACCAAGGATGTACTGTATGGTGACTAACATAATATAAAAAAATATTATTATAAAAAAAAGAAGTGTCAAGAGCAGAAATTCTTGACTTGTTCTGATTTTAGGTGTAAGCATTCAAATTCTCACCATTAAATATAATGTTAGCTATAGACATCTATTCCAATGATCATGTTTTTCTTCTTTATTCTGTTAAAAAAGTGAAAAAAAAAAAAAGGTTTTTTGAATATTACTCTAAACATACATACCTGGAATAAACTTCATTTCATTTTGTACTAGATCTCATTTGTACATTACTGGATATGATTTTTTGATAATTTTATGATTTTTACATCTATTTTCAAGAGTGAGGTCAACCTGTAATTGCTTTTCTGATAATTTATTTTTTAGTTTTTGGTATCAGAATTAGGATTAGCTCATAAAAGCAGACATAGAATATACTCTGTCAACTATTTTTTAAGAACTAGTGAAAATCTGTGTTTTAATTCTTTAAATGCTGGGAAGAATTCACTTGTGAAGACGTCTGGGCTTAGTTTTTTTCTTTATGGGAAGGATTTGATTACAAATTAAATTTAATAAGTAGATATAGAACATTAACATTTTTCATTTCTTATGTCAGTTTTGCTAAGTTCTTTTCAAAGAATTATCAATTTCATCTAAATTGTTAAATTTATTGTTACAAAGTTTATAAAACTGTCTTATCCTTTTAATGGTTTTAGACTCTAGTAGTACTCTCTCTCATTCTTTAGTTTGTAAATGTATGTTTTCTTTTTGTTTTGTATGATCACTGTATCTGTTAATCTTTTCAAAGAAACAACTTCACTTTTCTTTCTTTTTTTTTTTTTTTTTTTTAAGATTTTATGTATTTGTTCGACAGAGATAGAGACAGCCAGCGAGAGAGGGAACAGAAGCAGGGGGAGTGGGAGAGGAAGAAGCAGGCTCATAGCGGAAGAGCCTGATGTGGGGCTTGATCCCATAACTCTGGGATCACGCCCTGAGCCGAAGGCAGACGCTTAACCGCTGTGCCACCCAGGCGCCCCACAACTTCACTTTTCTTGATTTAGCTCTTTGCTTTTTGTATTTTATTGATCTGTATTTTATTGTTTCATTCCTCCTGCTTTGGTTTGATTTGCTCTCTTTTTAAAACAGATTAATGTGGAAAATTAGATCATTTAAATTTCTTTTTTCCAACATAAAAATTTAAATTGTAATAAAATCTCCTCTAAGTCTTATTTTAACTATCACACTTTTAAATATTTTCTAATTTTCTTTGTGGTTTCTTTTACCCATTGTTTATTAGGAATATGTTGCTTAATTTCCAAATACATGAGAATTTTATCTTTTTATTGTTTTGTAATTACTTCCATAAAATTAGATGTTCAGAGAACTTAAGTGTAAGAACCCAGTTCTTTTGAATTTACTGAGACTTGTTTGTAATCCAGTATATGGTCTATTTTGGTGAATGTTCGGTGTACATTGAAGCTGGTATGTTTAGCTGTTATAAGGGTATCGTTATGTAAATATCTATTCAAATTGATAGTACTGTTCAAATCTTCTCATCCTTACTGTACTTTTTTCTAGTTTTTCTACCAATTACTAAGAATTGCTAAAACTTCTTCTGATTAAAGATTTGTCTATTTCTCCATTTAATTTTGTCAGGTTTTGCTTCGTTTATTTTGAAACCCTGTTTACGGTGCATATACATTTGTCATTTTTCTGTCTTCCTGAATAATTGATCCCTTTAGCCTTATGAAGTTTTGTTCTCTATCTCTTGGAAAGTCTACTTTGTCTGATATTATTATAGTCTCTCTAGATTTCTTATGCTTTATGTCTGCATGGCATAAGTTTTTCCATCCCTTTATATATTCAACTACCTGTGTCTTTATACTTAAAGTAAGTCTCTTACAGTCCACATATGATTAGGTGTCACTTTGATGTAATTTTATAAGCTAGCTTTTCATTGGAGTATTTGGACAATTTAAATTTGTAATAATTTTTTATATGTTTGTGTTTATATTGACCATCAGACAATTGCTTTTGCTTCCTACTTGTTCTATTATTTCTCCCTCCTTTTTTGGATGAATTGAATATTTTCCTTTTTTAGTATTACATTTTGGTTTTTCTGCTTTTTTAACCCCATGACTGTGTGTGTGTATGTGTGTGATTAATCTTGGCATTATATAATATGCAAGTTTATCACATTCTACTTAAAATTTGTATCATGATACTTTTTGTAAAATTTAAGAGCCTTACAACCATGTAATTCCATTAACCATTTATCCTTGTGTTACTATTTTCCTATTATTTTATGTTATAAATTTCAAAATATGTTATTTTTTATTTAAATAGTTATGTTTTAATTATTCATAATTATTAATTAGTTTACTTTTCTATAGATTCACATTTTTATCTGGATTTTATTTTACTTCAGCCTGAAAATTCACCATGGATCTTTATCGAATGTTGGCCTGTTGGCAATACTTCCTCAACTGTCACTTGTTAATAAATACATAGGCATAAAAATATATAAAAGGAACCAATTATATAGGCTTAAATATAATGAATGTTTTTTGTTTAAGCCCTTGAACAGATTTACATTGACTGTTTCAAAATTCTTTTCTGTGGTTTCTTTTTATTGATTGCTTTCTTCATTTTTTTTCCCTGCTTCTTCACATGTGCAATAATTAATATAAATGGCCATTGCTAATGGTATATGTAGGTAGTCTGAAATATATTATCCTCCTTTAAAAGTTTCTGGATTTTGTTCTGAAAAGAAATGAATATCCTGAGAGCTCTTTTTTTATCCTGACAGGCTGGTTTTACTCTTTATGAGAATTAGCGTATTTCACTTTGTCTTCAGAACTAGTGTATCCCATACTCTAGGACATGATCCTTACTTCTAAGTTCCTGCCTTCTGAGGTCTCAACTGAATGCATAACGTGCTTATAAAAGGTGTCTTTATTCTTGCAGAGCTGGGATTCTAGTATCATACAACGTGGTGGGACTTCTGATATCTTTTTTCAGTTTCCATCTCTGAAAGAGTTTTACGTGGCTAGTGTTTGTAGAGTTTTGACTTACACATTTGCAACCCAGACATTGGCAAATGACATGTAGCTAACCCCTGTGAAGTTTTTCACGTTCCCCTCCCCGATCCACTCCCTTCTTCACTGTTTTGGTCACAAATTCCAGCAGGTTTAATGTTTCTTCCTTAGGTCAACAAGACTGTGATTCTTCTTGTGTTTCACCTCCCTTCTATGGTAGAGAAGATACTCCCAGTGAGAAATAGAGAAGATACTCCCAGTGAGAAAAGTAGGATAGATGTTTGTTTTTTTCCTCTTCTGAAGGGTCGTCATTCTGTTCTGTTTGGTGTACAGTGTCTGAAAAGAGGTGTGTCATATATTGTGTTCATTTTTATAGTTGGGAGTAAACATTCAATATAAATTATTTTATCGTAGCAAAATTGGAACTCAGTGGTTTTTTGTAGATTCATATTGGCTGTCTTGGCTTCGGGCTTTATACAAACTTTTCAGTAAATAGACGTGTTGTTTTGCTCTTTTAAAAAAAATATTTCCCACATAGTTGATACTTACTAAGCCACTGTTAGTTGTTTATTAATAAGTTTAAAATGTGAAATGCATATTTGCAAAGAAGCCTGGCATATTAGATAAAAACCAACCTACATTTTTTTGTTCTTTGTCCACAAGACTATCTCACACCCCCGTGTTTTAACCCCTCAATACAGAATTACTGACTACTATGAAAATTTTCTTTGTTTTTCCTACTTTTGCCTTAATATCTTCGCAATTTCTAACATTCTGTCCTCAGGGGCAGACAAAACTATTCACTTGACATATCTGATGATTACTGGAATATACATTATGTCAAGGTAAGTGGATTTGAGAGTGAGTTGAGGAAGGGGAAAAATATGAATATTAATTATTGATATTTGCATTTTAAAAATTTAGTCCTATAAAATCTTAAGAGTTATATAGTATTATCTCTCTTTTGCAAAGGAAGTCATAGTAAATAATTTTCCCAGTAGAGAGGCCCTGAACTTTTAGTATCTTCCTTCCCAAATCCTTCAACTGATTTATTAAACTTCATTTGAACTTTAGTAGTATTGTTAAAATCTGAATAACACTACCAGCCTCACAGGGTGTTCTAGAGCATTAAAAATGGCAATAAATGCAAAGTCTCAGGCAGTTTTTAGTTCCCTTTTCTCTAGGAAATTATTTTGAAGACTGTTTCGAATGATGGTAGTGGATTTTGAATCAGTACATCATTGGTGCTTCTTACTCTTTCCAGAGCACCTTGCTATTTTTCCAAATGATTCTTAAGGGTAGGCATAGGATGAATTTATTGACTATACATCTCTGAGGCATTCAAAATATTCTCTGGTAGTCACTCCATTGAGTTAAATGTTTTTCATGCTCATTGGATAAAATCTCTACCAATTCCAAACATCATTATTAATAGATACTTTAAAGACACTGTCTTTTTTCTTACTTGTTGAGTCTGATGTCATTATAGAAAAAGAATCAGCTTCTAAGTTGAGCAGATTCTGAATCTGTGACCTCTTTTCCATCTTATTTCTATGCCCTCAACAGGGAACCAAATTAAATGTAGGACTCATAATAGGGTCAACATCATCTTATACATATCTCTTTGTGGAACCTCTGACAACTATTGTTTGTGTTCACTACCTATGATGGCTTTAAGGAAAGCATACAAGAACTTAGTAAGGGTCTGTTTGATATTGCTGTGGAGTGTGATAATATTTACACTTTAAAGAATGTCGAACATTGCAACTGACTATTTTCCAGAACTTTAGAGACTTTTCATCTTTCTGATACTAGATCCCCATTTGTTGAATGAATGAATAAATGAATCTCTTCTCATAGTTCAAAAGTATGAACCATTCTAATTGAAGTGAGGTCATTTGCTTTACCAGCTTTGAGTTCATACAGATCTGGGTTTTAAAACCTTGCTCTGCTACTTCTGTGATCATGATTACATAATCACAATTCCCAGAAATTATATAAAATATAGAGAGAAAAAAATTAGCAAGCAAATCTAGTTAATGTGAAATTTTACATAATAGTATTTTGGTGTAAAAAAATCACATATTAACAAATAAGGAACATTTTAACATGCAGTTGAAACTTCATGTTTAAGAAAATGGTCTAATAGATTCTAATAAATGGTCTAATAAATATGAGTATATTTTAGTGAAAGATTAAAAAATTCCACAGATTTTCAACAGTGTTATTTTAGAAAATCAACAGATAGGAAGAAAATTTGTAAAAGAGGGAGGTAGCCAAATTAGGAATAAATTAGAACAGTATAATTGTGAGTTTGGAAGCATATGTTCTATACCCGGACTGTGCCATTAACTAGTTGTGTTCTTTATGAAAATAACTGTCTTTTGTAATCTCAAATAATTACAAATGTCCACATTCCTTTTACTTCTAAAAATTCTCTGATTCAGCATTTTTGGTAGGCTTGTTAGCTACTTTAGGATTATACAACTAACCAAATGGGGTTCTAGGTTATAAGGAATTAAGTTTTCTCATCTAATGATATTCCTTCTATATTTAACTTCTTACTTTCTATACAGTGACTCTTTTACCTTCACCCACACATACATCATTTCTTAACCTCTAGAAAAAGGTGCCCACATGAAAATTCACCTTGTTAGGTTACCGAAATATTCCTTAAATAACATGCATGGGTCTTGAGTTAGATTTCTTGGATATTTCTTAGTAAAACTGAAGCTAGAATTTTGCCCTTCATGATTTACCAAGTGTAGGTCATTCCATAGCTAAGTCTTACCTCTAAAGCATCAGTGCCTTTTGCTATCCACTTCTTGGGATTCATTTATTAAGAGACTGAGATGTGAACATCTGTCCATGTTCCAACTGAACAAATCATTGCAAGTAACCTTTGTAACCCAAAGTTCAATGGCAGAGACAGACCATTATTTATATCTGAGGGGTTTTGTTTTGTTTTTGCAACAAAAGCCATTCTTTTACTGTACTCTCAACAACTGCTTGTATTGCATTAATCAGACCTTAATTAACAAGGAAGAAAGGTGATAATTTACATTTATTTCAAATTGACACATTGTACTTTATTTAGCAAATGAGACCTGTCAGGCACTGCCAGTGACGCTTAGATTGAAGACAGAGTGTCGAAAATATGTCTTCCACCTGCCTGTGCCTTTGTAGGAGGGAGCTTTCAGTGTGTTTACATAGGGATCATTAGACGTACCTCATGCTAAGCTTTCATGAATCTTTGAATAAGAAATGTTCAAAGGTCATCAGGTATGAAATATTTTATAATGACACACTGCCATAAGGCATGAAAAACTGTGATTTATCCTCCAAAGTAAACTCAGAGGATAAAGGAAAGAGAAACACACAGGCCTCCAAACTATTATAGATCTATCTGAAATAGAAGAGTGGAGGGTTGAAACTGTGAGGATGGAGGTGAAAGAAAGTGTATTTTACTGAGTGTCACTGTGCAATTCAAAGATGAATTGGGGTCTTAAACAGATGAACACTTTAATTTATCATCAGCTTTTGAGAAAGAACAATAAGTTGCTATCAAATGTTAGGAAGAGAAAAGAATTTAGGAATCAGAAACACCAATCTACTAATTCTGTGAGATGAAAATGGAAAATTAGATAACTGGTTTGCCTATTCTTGCCTTTTATTGTGTGTATAAGTAAAGGTCGAGTTTGAAATTTAAGAAGGTTGAAAGAAAAGAGACTTACAGGTAAATTAAAGTGGATCTGTGTTTTTCTCCTGCCCTTTTAATCTAAGCATATTTTCATGGTTTTTATTATATATTTGACTGCACAGTTTGAGCCAGGCAATAAGAAAGATCCTACAAGGTTTTCTCTTACATATTTGATAGGCTTGGACCCATGGGCACCCCCTAGAGGATGCTGTGCACATGCAGGCATCCGTGCCTTTGCTCATGCTGTCTCCTTTGTTGAGATAACCACTCCATATACTCTGTGTGGTAAACCTAGTGTCAGCTTTAAAGTCTCATAGCTCATTCCCCCAACCCTACTCCAAAGATTTTCTTTTTCTTTTTGACAGAGATAGAGGCAGCCAGCGAGAGAGGGAACACAAGCAGGGGGAATGGGAGAGGAAGAAGCAGGCTCATAGCGGAGGAGCCTGATGTGGGGCTCGATCCCATAACGCCGGGATCACGCCCTGAGCCGAAGGCAGGCGCTTAACCGCTGTGCCACCCAGGCGCCCCCCTACTCCAAAGATTTTGTTCTTTCTCGTATCTCTGTGCTTCCAGAGCACTGTAAGTTGCACTTATCACATTGCATATATACCTCTTCTCTCCTATATGTAAGTTTTTATTCATCTTTATTTCCCCCTTAATTAGTAGTGTCTAGCACAAGGAAAATCTTTCAATAGTTGCTAGTTGAATTAAATTAAATTTTAAATGAAAACTCATATTTTTCCAGCTAATAAATGGTACTTTGTTATGGTGAAAATTTTTTATTTGCTTTTTGAACTATGTCACTGAACCGATCCAGAGATATGTATGTACACTGTGGAGTGAAATTGTGCTGCTATATATAAAATTATGAGATATATGCCATATATGCAAATATATATGAAAAATATTAATGCATATAAACGGCATATGCAATTTTCAAAGTTTTATCCCCCTCCACAATTATACAGTTTTAAAATTTGTAGACTTCTTAATTCTCTTCCATTATTTTTATCAGTTTACATTTTTATTAACATAAATCATTAGAGGAGCTTGAGCTTTGCAATCATTCAGCTCATGATTTGAATGGTAATTTGCCTCCTTATTTCTTAATATGTAAACTTAAGCAAGTTACTTGATCCCTTTTGGTAAAGTTTTAAAAGTTTTATTTTCTTTATCTAGAGATAAGGAAATTAGTCATGGCTACTTCATTTTATTATTTGAAAAGACAGAATAGATAAAATGCATAAAGTCCCAAGCAAATCTTAATTGTTCGATTAATGTTTACTATCCTCTCATTACCCATTATGATCATATTGCAAAAGTGCATAAACTTACAGGTTGAGGGGCTGAAATTCACATCAATTAATAACTTTGGACAGGTCTCTTAACCACTGTGAAACTCAGTTACCTCATCTAAAAACATGGTTTCATTGAAAGAGTAGCCATTCCATGAAAGAGAGGTAGAGCTCTTTGGAGAAAAGGGAGATCTCTTATTTGATGAATGCTGTTGTTAAAATTATAAAGCCAAATGCAGATGGAAAAGACTTTATAAGGCATGATAGACTATGATGCCAAATCTGTGTAGTCTCACAACACTGAATTAATGATTGGGTTTGAGGTAGAATTTTTTGCTATTACTCAGATTCTGTACAATAGGAATATTGATTTTTATTTTCTCTGGTATGCTGAAGAAAACATTATTTCTGGATCAAAAGTATAAATTTTTCTTGATAGGTGAGTCAGGAATTAGGATAACATAGTCCACTTTTTAAACAGATTTCATTATTGTGGTAAGGGGTTCTATGATTGTTCAGTAGCAGAGCTGGGGCTAACACTAGGTTCTTGTCTATTTCCATGATTTCAGCTCTTGTCTCTAAGGTAATTTCCAGATCTCAGGATCTAGCTCCAAATTCTCTTTTCCAATTGCTTGCTGACGTATCTCCAGAGAATTTTACACTTGTATTATAAATATAATATATTAAAAATAAAGTTATTTATAATAAATATTACCATGCCAATTTCCCACATACTCACTATAATTTTCCATTCTCCTTGTCACAAAGACTCGATATTTGTTTTATTTCACTCCAGCTATTTCCAAAATCTGTAGTGTCTCATTCTGAGTGTTGATTACCATCCTCTCTTTTACACCCACCACCTAGACTGTTGCTGATGATTACAACATACAGTTGCTGCCTCTGGTACTTTTCTGAAATCATTTTTTTTTGTATGTTTTATCTATATAAATTTTTCCAAAAAAAGAAAAATAAGCCATATTGTGGCTTCTCACTGCCTAAAGGATTAACTTTATTTTATTTTTTTTAACGATTTTTATTTATTTATTTGACAGAGAGGATTAACTTTAATTTCCTCATCCTGGTACACAAGATCCTTCCAAAATGGTTTAACGATTTCTATTTTTGAGAATTCAGAAGATACCTCTCAGAAAGGATAGCTGGAAAATCTGAACAACATATAAAGTACATATAATAGATGATACCAAACACCTAACAATACTTTTAAGATTTCTAGAGCTAAGATTAGAGAGAAGACAGAAATCTGGAGAGATGATCCTGGAATTGTCCTAATCATTCGGACTTCAGCAAGAGTTAGTGCTCTTTGAGAGTCTGAAAAGCACTTTTGAGAGGCTCATGAGTATATAGGCACAAAGTTGGAATTCAGGGCTTGACATGGTCCTACTAATACTTCTGTGCTTTGAGGTGGAATTTTTTTTTAATTAATTTTTTTTTAGATGTTTTTTTTTAGTTTTGTGAGAGAGCGAGTGTGTGACGGAGTGTGCGTGCAACAAGTGGGGAGGGGTGGGGCTGAGGGAGAAGCAGACTCCCTGCTGAGCAGAGAGCTTGACCTGAGCTGAAGGCAGATGCCTAACAGACTGAGTCACCCAGGTGCCCTGAGGGAGAATTTCAAAGAGCTTCACCACAGAAGTCAGTCTCAGTGACAAGTAGACAAGCCCTCCGAGTCTGAAGTCTAGCATTAAATTCCCTGTTTCAAATTCAACTAAAGCAATCTTAGATTATTAGTGTCCCTGGGAGGCTGGCAAATGCAAATGTAAATCCTCTCTGGAAGAAGATAACATTATTCTGGTTCTTACATTATATCAACAAATGATTTTTTAATCACAAGGTCTGAGATAAAACAAAAAAATGACAAGGCAGATAAGTAGACAAAACAACCCCAATGATAACAAGCAGAAGCAATAAAGAGAAAGACCTTCAGACAATGGATGTGTTTGATACAGATTCTGAAATGCTATAGTATATTCAAAAAGATTAAAACAATGAAGACTAAAATTTTATCAAATAATAACTATAAAAGGACATTAAATATGGAATAATAAAACTAAAAATATTTAGAAGTTGAGTTTATCAATCAGTAGACATGTGTAATATGAATAAGTGAATCATCCAAAACAAAGCTGAAAGTTAAAGATGAAAAACAGAAATAGACAGGACATATAGAGAATATAGTATAAAGTTCTTTATATATAGTCATACATATATATGTATGTAATTGGAGTCTGCAAAAGAGAGGAGAAAAGAAATGTGGCAGAAGTCAAATTTGCAGAAATGTTTGAACACTTTCTAATACTCTTGAAACCATTACATCTTAGAAACCCCAAACTTTATGGCCCATGGATCAAATAACAAATTTCAATGGTATTAGAAAATATTTTGTACTAAAATATGGTAAAAATACTACAAATCAAAACTTGTATGACGCAGGATAAGTTATGCTTAGAGGGTCCTTTATAGAGTTAAATGTACATATTAAGGGGAAAAGAGATTGAAAAGAATTAGTAAGGATTCCTAAATTTCCTTAAGAAATTAGGAAAAGACTAGTAAATTATATCTAAAGAAAATCATTTGAAGGATATAAAAGGTAGAAATTAATAGAATAGTAAAACAATGGAGAAGATAAGCAAATTAGAATATTTTTAACAATTAATGGAATTGGTAAACCCCTGGCAAGATAAATTAGAGAAAACACAAATGGCCTAAATATAAAAAGAGAACATTACTACGTATCTGGAGACTAAAATGGTAACAAGAAGATAACTGTGATACTGTGAGCAAATTTATGACCATGTATTAGAAAATGTTGAGGAAATGAACACATTTTTAGTAAACTAAAATTGTTAAACTAACATAAAAATAGAAAATCTAAATACTAAGGAACTTTAATATGTCAATTCCTTTCTTTATACACTTATACAAAGACACAAACGTTCTCATCTCAAATGGGTAAATTTTATTAAAAGATGGAACACTTTTTAACTTGTTTTGTGAGATTAGCATCAACTTGATAGTAAAATTAGATAACATCATTAAGTACAGCTCAATCAAAAACCCTGAAACAAAAATTCTTTTTTTTTTTTTATTTTAAAGATTTTATTTATTTATTTGACAGAGATAGAGACAGCCAGCAAGAGAGGGAACACAAGCAGGGGGAGTGGGAGAGGGAGAAGCAGGCTTCCAGTGGAGGAGCCTGATGTGGGGCTCGATCCCTGAACACCGGGATCATGCCCTGAGCTGAAGGCAGATGCTTAACGACTGAGCCACCCAGGTGCCCCCAAAATTCTTAATGCAATTAGAATTCACTGCATTAATAAAGGAGAAAAATCACATGACCTGCTCAATAGACACAGGAAAAGAGCTTTCAATAAAATTCAGTATTCATTCATTAAAATGAAACAATTAGTAAATTAGGAGTAAAAGGAAATTTCCTTAATCTGAGATAGGGTATCTTCAAAGAACTTCAGCAAATAACATGGTGATGAAGAATTATTAAAAGCTTTTCTTTTTAGATCTGATCACATGTTCACTACCTCCCCTCCTAGTTGACATTATTTGGAAGTCTACACAGTGTATTAAGATGCAAGAAAGAAATAAAATGTAGATATTAGGAAGGAAACTGTGAAATTGTAATCATTTGCTTTTAATATGATTATGTACCTCGGAAACCCCCCGAAGAATCTAAACAATTAGAATTAACAGGTGAATTTGGCAAGTGTGTTTCTAAAGAGTAACAGTAAGAATTTGGAAAATGAAATAAAAAAATGCATTTTAATAGCATAGGTAATGTGAAATATATTGGAATAAATGCAATGAAACCTATGTAAAACTTCTATATAGGAAACTGTAAAAGTAGTATCAAGAGAAAGAAGGCCTAAATAAATGGAGGAAAATGCATATTTGTACATTAGAAGATTCAGTATTGAAAACGTCTGCACTATCTCAATCTAATGATAAAATCCTGTTTTTTGAAGGGGGGGATTGAGATTGATTGTAAGATTTACATAGAAATTAAAGGTCCTGGGGCGCCTGGGTGGCACAGCGGTTAAGCGTCTGCCTTCGGCTCAGGGCGTGATCCCGTCGTTATGGGATCGAGCCCCACATCAGGCTCCTCTGCTATGAGCCTGCTTCTTCCTCTCCCACTCCCCCTGCTTGTGTTCTCTCTCTCGCTGGCTGTCTCTATCTCTGTCGAATAAATAAATAAAAATCTTAAAAAAAAAAATTAAAGGTCCTAAAATAGCAAAGACACTAGAAGAATAGGTGGGAAGGAATTGCTCTATCAGCTGTTGAGACTTATTATAATATTACTATAATTAAGACACTGATATTGTCACAAGAATTGGAAAATAGATCAAAAGGAATAGAAGTCCAGAGAAAAACCCATATTTTTGTGGATGTTTAGTTACTAAGTTGGCACTGCTAACAGTGG
Organism: Ursus arctos; assembly: GCF_023065955.2. NCBI lineage: Eukaryota > Metazoa > Chordata > Mammalia > Carnivora > Ursidae > Ursus > Ursus arctos. The sequence continues at coordinate 17,329,790 of NW_026622852.1, forward strand.
GGAAAGGTTAATCTTTCTAGTAAATTATGGTAGGACAATGGCATTTCTATATGAAAATAGTAAAATCTGATACCAAATGCAAAAATCCAGGTAGTTTTTAGATTTAAATCTTTTAGAAGGTAATAGAGGATAATAAGCTCATGACCTTGGAATAGGGAAAGCCCCCATTCTGCATATACAAGTCATTTGCCTGCGATACTTAATTCCTCACTAGATTAGCCTGTCTTGCCTTTTGTGGTGATAATTTGTTGACAGGACAAACTTTGATACAAATAATACCTATCCAATTAGACACCGGCTGCAACAGTATTTAGAGGCTGCTTGTAAATAGATGAGAATGGTCAATTATATTTTTTCTCTCGATTTTTTGAAATAAGACCTATAAGAGTATGTTGTTCAGCAAGTGGTTTGCTCCTAATTATACTCCATTAATTAACTCCATTAAAATTTTCAGAAAGAAAATTTAATCAAGTTCTATTTAAAAGTTGTTTTCCTGCTCATATGCCATATGTAGTGCCTCAGAATTTCTATAGTGCAAATTGGCAAAATGTTTTAATCTCTTTGGTAAGATTTATATCAAGAATATTTAGTCTTGGGGCGCCTGGGTGGCACAGCGGTTAAGCGTCTGCCTTCGGCTCAGGGCGTGATCCCGGCATTATGGGATTGAGCCCCACATCAGGCTCCTCCACTGGGAGTCTGCTTCTTCCTCTCCCACTCCCCCTGCTTGTGTTCCCTCTCTCGCTGGCTGTCTCTCTCTCTCTATCAAATAAATAAATAAAATCTTTAAAAAAAAAAAGAATATTTAGTCTTAATTGCATTTGAATACCAAAATCTATATTTTACCTCTAACTGTAGCAGATTCACCTAATTTACAAATATGTCTGTTAACAATACATATGAAATTAACATTACAATTTTAATTTTTGTTTCCTTAAAATGTAAACATTACAAGTATAGCCATCTAAAACTAGACAATCCAGAAAGTTCAACACAAATGAAAAGTAAAGAAAATAACTGAATTACTGCCTCAGAATAAACTAGGGGTATTTAATATAAGTACCTTAGTTTATGCTTCATACGCATATAGATATGAAAAATAATGTAGTCCAAAGTTTCAAAGAACAAAAACACTAATAAGTGAAGTCCTTCGTTGCTCATAATTGACTCATTCCCATTTCTGCCTCCATATTGAAATCAATAAATTCTGTATCTTACATTCAAGGAAATTACCAATGTGATCTTTACAATACTCGACCATCTCCTCTCTCACCTCTATCACTCATTTCTTAAATTCCAAACAATTATCAAGTTATTGTTTTTCTGTAAATGTATTCATTATCTATTCAATAAGTGGTTCTTTATTTACCGTTTGAAGATATTAGCACTTTAGTAGGATTTAAACATTCAGTCTTAATTGGCACAAAAGTTTCTAGTCATCCCCCACCTATTCCTATTCACTCCTAATGCTCCTGTCAACTATGGGTAGATCTTATCCTAATTCCTGTCCCTATAGTTTTTAATTAGCAAAGTATTGCATGTCATTTGAATGTGGTTGATTAGTTTCTAAAAGTATCTCCAATAACATTCCCATTGTGTATTAAATCCAATTTTTGATAGATTTTTTTTTCTTATTTTACTGAAACCAGTCATTTTTCCATATTAATTTAGTTTTGGAGAGAACAACACAATTGCCATTCATCTCCTTGTAGAAGCTACTAATTTTTAAAGTGGTTCAAATCTGCTGAAAGCCAACTCATTACTAGGAATTACATTACAACGGACCAGATACACAACATTAAGGTTGCTAGGGAAGATTTAGATCATTGAGCTATAAAATGAAATGCATATGCTCCCCAAATCAAAGCCCCTCTCCTCCAAAATACTGTTCTTTCATTCCTATCGTGACACAGTTATGAAGCTGTCAAAAAACAAGTTGACAGAAGTCACTTTCTCTTGGACTTTTTTACCCACAGAGCTTCAGTTTCCTCCTTGTCAAAAGTCATCAGCTTGGTGACGTTTTTATCTTTCTCTGCCCCAGGATTATAGAGTCTGTGGAATTCTCAGGTGGCCATCATCTTAGCTATCACTGGAGCCCCATTTTCTACATAAAGGCACTGAGGTGATGTAGGGATTGCTTTGAGGTCACCCGTCCAGTTACTTTAAAAGCAGGGATGGTATCAAGGCTTATTCTTCTCGTTTACTTGAGCTGTTCCCGATGAAGTATGCATTTCTCCCATGTTGCCTTTTATGTGTTTACTTTTCTAGCACTTAGGTAAAGTGATCGCTGCTTTTGGTACCTGTTATGGTACCATGAGGTTGTCTGCATTCTCTACCCCCCTTTCTCTAGCAAGTCCTGTTGAGTGGGCAGCTGAGAGAGGGAGGCTGCCCTATATTCCAGCTTGTTGAATGAGACAAGTAACCTACGTACACTGAATAAATCTTTATCCCATGAATTAGAAAATGTGAGATGGGGCTTCTAGGCCCTCCTAGAGATCAGCTGAAGCAGAAAAACTGGGGTGAGGCCTACACCATTTAAACTCCCCAGTTGTTTCCAATGGACAGAATTGAGAACCACTGATTCTGATACAGTTTTCTTACACCTATTTTCATAGGCTAATTTCTGTGTGTATATGTGATTTTCTATGTCCATATTATGAACACATATACGTGTATGGCTACATCCATATTCATTGTTACAAAAACATTAACTTTGGTGTTTACCCTGATTTCTATAATTCTAGCATATTTTTCACTAACCTGAATGAATGATCTTGTATGATCTCCTTTCTACCATATTACTCTATGTGGTATTTAGTTGTGTGTCAACTAGACATTAATTACAAAACACATCTATTTCTCTGTGGCATAAAATATGATTAGAATTCCAAATAGTAAATTAGCCCTAAAAATAATGCATAAGTAATTTATCACGTATAACACTTTTCTGATAAAAATATATTGATATAAAAGGATAAACACTATTTTGATTAATAGGTTAAATTGAACTTTTCTTTTAATTCACTTTTTCTATATTACATTTATTAAAAATACTACAGAATTTAATTAATGTTTAACATGGAAAATTGTGTTTGGTAATTGGCTTAATTTTTTTGCTAATTGGTTACATATTAAATCCTCATTTTCATAGAACACTGCTCATTACCAAGAATAATAATTCTAGTCAAGAAAATATTCATCACTTTGTTGGAGGTTTTCTCCCTAACTTAATAAAAAAAAAAGTTAATTTTCATTGAATTATTTCTAGTTAGGGATATTAACTTTAATCAGGCAAACTTCTAACCATGGTTAGCTTACAGTTTATATATATAGTTACATGTGTGTATTTACCAAGGACTGTGTTTATTTAAATAGAAATAATTACCATCCATAAATGCCTGTTGGTTAATTACTTAATAATTACATTACTGGCTCAAAGTAAAATATTTTTATGCATTGTGTTTTTTATACTAGATATAGATTGGAACCCAATCCTATGGTGATGAGGAATACATTCCTTGATGAGATAAATTATTAATTCAAACACCAATAATTCATATTTCATACAAGTATTTATAGCCTAGCTTAAAATTTACCTGAAATTTCCTATTGTTAGAGGCCTGTTTATCCTAAGGGTACAGTTTTCGGCTTTTATAAACCTCTACTTATATACAAATGATGAATTTTCATTGGTGGTTATTGTCTGTCTCACATTAGTTGACTTAAATAATAAGCCTGTAATCTTTTAAAATGTTACAAGTTTGTGTTTTTCAATGACAAACTATACTTTTACCAAGTTTGCATTTATTTGTGAGGCCCATTATATTTTGATAAGAAAACATTATTGAAAACACATCTTTTAAAACATCACATCTGTTAAATACTTTGAGAAATCTAGAAACAACTCTAAAAATAATTTATATTTGTATAGACAATATATTTGAAAAAATATTGAAAATATTTTCCCCTTGGAATTTAAAATAAACTGTTTTGAATTTATTTTTTTAAATATTTTATTCATTTGAGCAAGAATGAGCGAGAGAGCACTGGCATGAGTAGGAGGGAAGGGGCAGAGACTCCCTGCTGAGCAGGGAGCCCAGTGGGGGAGGGGGGCTCAGTCTCAGACCCAGAGATCATGACCTGAGCAGAAGGCAGATGCTTAGCTGACTGAGCACCCAGGTGTCCCAACTATTTTGAATTTAAACTGATCTCTAAATTCATGACTAGAATAGCTATATCCTTATATTTAATAGAATATATACACGTATGCATTTCTTCCCTCTATTAGAAGTGAATAAAAATAGTAATAGTACTACATCAGACAGATAATATAGGACATACTTTCTTAACTGTCCATAAACAAATAGATTTTGGTTCTTCCCAGTCAATGCAAAATAAGCAGCATTATTATGGTGGTCCATAACAATATTAAATATTAAGGCAATATTTTTATGAAACAAATTACTTCTTCCTTGTATGATACATATATGGTCCAATAATACCTTTTTTTGACAATTGTATATCCTGTGAGGAAAAAGTAGCATAGACTTACTTGGGAGCAATAATTTTGGTATTTCATCTTTCAGAGGAGTCAAAATGAGTACACCTGTGCATTTTGAAATAACCACTGGTGGTAGTTACACAATGGAATAAAATGTATTGACAGAGGCTAAACCTCACATAATCACATAAAAGTAACCAGAGGTATTTCATTTGCTTTTCTGATTCAGATAGAGTTCTTCATGCATTTCCATTAAGAATTTAGAACAAATCTTTATTAAATTCTCTTTAATCTTCATATGAAACAGAAGAAAAATGAGCATATGGAATCATATTTTAAAATGCTTTTTTTGGGTGTGAAATATATACAGAAAAATGCCCCCCAAAGTATATGTTAATGAATTATGACTAAGTGAATAGCCAGATAAAGTCTAAGTCAAGAAATAAAACCTCTTTAGTGCCTAGAAGCCTCCATTGTGCCTCTTCTCTTCTGTTTTTCTCTGAAAGGTAATCTCCATCCTGACCTTTGTGAAAATAACTTACTTGCTTTTCTTCAAAATCTTATCACTATTTATCTACAAACACTATTAGAGTTTTGTCTTGTTTCAAAGAATATATAAATGGAATCATAAGAATGTTTTATCTGATTTTTTTCACATGGTATTTTTTGTTTCAAGTCACTATAATTCATTTTCATTATACTATTGCAATACATGAATATGCTATGATGTCTTTATTTTAATATTGATGGACAGCTTGTTTCTGTTTTGGAATTATCCCAAGTATTGCTGCTATGAACATTTTTGTAATGTCTCTTAGTGTTCATATTTTTTTTTTCTTGGACATATTTGGAGGAGTAGAATTGGTGAGAAAGTATGCAGTTATACAACTTAAGTAGTTGATGCTGAACTGACTTCTTAAACCTAGTTAAGAAAAATGACTTTCAGAATGATTGTACTAATTTACACATTCTATTCTTTACCAGAAACAAACATGCAAACTCCTCCATTACAAAGATAGCCTTGCTTGCCTGATGACAAAACAGATATACATACACTTTTACTTCATTTCCAAAAGGAGGCATTTGATGGTAACTTCTAGAAACTAAATCCAATGTTGATGTCATGGGATGCCTTTTCTGAGTCCAGGGCTTCCAAATGAGGTTGATTATTCATCCAGTTATTCCAGAATCCACTAACCACTCAATGAGACACAGTATAGCATTTTCTAAAGGTGAATTGGATCCTAACTACTCACCTTGGGTGGGATTTGACCTTTGAGATGCTATTCTATGCTGATGAGCCTGATTAGAGGAAAAGGGCCAGAAGACAAATGGCATCTCAGACCTGAAGTAGACAATAGGAATATGGAAGAATATATACATACATAGCGATTAAAAAATGTATTTAAACCAGCAAGTCAGTGTTTACAACTGAAATTTGTTAATTCACTTTTCTGTTATCACAGTGGACATACTGCAAATTAAAGGGAGCTGAATAAAATTCATGAATAAACAGTTTCTGTTTTGTTTTGTTTTTTTTTTTTTTAAAAAGGAAAGAAAAAAAAGTCTTCAGTAGAATGAGCACTTGCTGGGCCAACATTTTTATTGAGGGCACTTAAATTTCAGTATGAGTCTTGTCTTTTCTGCTTTCCAAGTGCCATTTGGTTTCTTGTTAAATAGTCTTCCAGTCCGCCCTCTGGGTATGTGTTGGTCCGTTGGTGAGCTTGGATCAGGGAGGAGAATTGTGCATGGCTGCCAGGATTCTGAGGAGATTAGGGAAAGGCAAACTAATATCCCGCCGTTCAAATGTAGCCTTCTAGCTCATTTCTCTGCAACCCTGTTTCTAAAATCTGCCCTCAACTAGGGCAGTGATCACGAGTCTGGAGCCTTTCCTGATCAATTTCCTCCAGGGGAGACAGTGGGTCCCTTGGCTTCCCTTGCCCCATAGACATTTTTATTATCATTTCTTCTGTTCTTGGAAGCCAGTTATCACTTCTCCATATGCTTTCTTCCTTTTAGCAAGTGGAAATAACTTGTCTGCTGTTTCCTCTTATTTTCTATCCTTGGGTTTATAATAATTTACCGTCACTCTGGTGGAGCCTGGGTAGACAGATGAAGTAAATTCATGTAGGCATCCAACCATGTTTAATTAGAAATGTGACTTGTTAACTGTGATAAGTAGACTGTAACGTCTACGAAGAGAGGAAGTGTGACTATCGTATTTTCAGTTCCATACGCATGGTCTAACCCAGTGCCAGGCACATAAGTAGTACTCAGTAAATATGTATCGAATAAATCAAAGAATGCCTCAGAAAGAAATACCTTTGCGATCGTTAGATGTCTGTTTAACAGAGTCTGTGTGTTTCCAATCCAAAAAATAGAGAAATGCAGACGTAAGGTGGAAAGCATGTCAGACTCTTCTGCTGATCTGGCCGAGTGGCATGGGCAGACAGACAGTTGCTATTTAAAACATCGGTTGCATTAGTCTTAGTTGAAATTACCAGACTTGGAAGGTTGTTTACATTTAATTCTTTCTAGGGAATACTACTTTATTTACTTATAGGGTATATGGGTCACATTCCTGTACCAGTGGTAAATATTTTGAAGTAATTCTTTTCTCTTTATCTTGAGAAAATGGCAAGTGAAAGAAATATTTTTCTTGTTGTGATTTTTAAATGTGTCATGGTGAATTAAGAAGTCACCCTCCTATACGTCATGGTTCCCTACAATCTGGTCTGCTTTAATTCTTAGGAAATAGCAATTTTTTATTTGAAGATACCTGTCAGGTAATTCTGTCTTCTTGCAGTCTTGAAAAACATACACAGGTTTATCCTGAAATACGTTGATAAAAGATGTAGGAAGCAGAAACAGATCTGAATATTCCTCTAGTCCCTCTCAAAAGATTAGAATTTCTTAGCATCTTTAATCTGGCACTTTTATGAGAACATTGGCATGATGAATGAGCATTTATCAGAAAAAATAAGTTAGATTACTTTATTCTCTATTGTTTTTAAAGAACTTGGGGATTCTAATTTGATTTAGGCCTTTTGCCTAATCTCCATATGACCCAGCATTACTTACAAAATCTGCCTTTATAGGTATGTGCTTATTGGTATATATTGGATACATCAAAACAACTATAAGAGCAGGCAAATATTCTTCAGAGAAATCATACCTTTCCTAAGTATTACCTCTGTGGAAGGTTACCAGTTTCGAAGTTAAAAAAATTCATAAATATTATACATGTTTACAAGCAAAAATACCTCAAGAATAGAAAATTTATTGGCAAGTGTGTAATGAATGGGTACAGTAATACATAAGACTATGCTTTCTTACTGCCTGGAGAATCCCAAGTTCCCTTTCTCTTACCACCTATGTACTCTAATTTGAAATTAAATTCTTTTATAAAGGAAACAGAATGAAGAGTACCAATGCCATAATGTGTCTACTTCAGTTCTAAATGTTCTACTTAGTACACAGATGTAGGTGACACACTGTATAGATAGCCCCGTAGCTTTTGCTGTATTCATAGGACCAAAATTAGTATTGCTACCATCCTGTGACTATGACCACTCTTAATGACTCTTGCAATGTTTATGGATGAAACCAATTCTCAATTATCACCCTGGTAATTGAGGCTGCATTTTTAGCATAAGTGAAATCCATGGGAGGTCCAAAACTTCACTGTCGCAGAGAACCTCAAAGCCTCCTCACTCTGTCCTTTCTTTATCATTTGACCTTCGTTTTAATTCAAAATCTTGTTCTGATTTGATCACATTCCTCTGTGACTGGAAAAGATCTAATGATACACATTAATTTACCATCATCTTCTTACTATCCCTTTCCCCCCATTCTGAGCTATTAGACCCCCCCTTTATTTATTTCTTTTTTATTTTTATTTTTTTGCTTTCCATGATGGAAGCTTTGTTCACACTCCTCCTACCCACCTTTTCCTTAGACTATTCCTGATAGAGACATATCCTGAAGTATGTAGAACTGATATTCTGAATGGTAGATATTGGGGCTAATTTTGTCTTTAAGTTGTGCTCTATCTGTAGACTGAGCCCTTCAAAGCTGTAGCTTTGTTTATCTTGATAAATGATGTATCCTCGTAGCCTAGGGCAGTACATAGCACCTAGTAGGCATTTGATATATATTTATTGTGTGAATGAATGTAACTCTCTGTGATTCCATAACTTTTGAGCTTCCAAATAACAATGGCTATTTCTTTAGTCCAGCTACTAAGGGGTGTGTCTGAGAATTGCACCAGGATCTGACTCATGTTACATTATGAAAGGAAATAATTTACTGTGTTCATCATTGCCCTTAGCAGCAATAATCACAAAAGTGCTAGTAAATGCTTAATTGTCTATGGAGGTATATGTGGTGGCGTATGAAGAGAAGGAGAAGCACAAAATTTAGAGGGTTTGACAGACCTCTCTGATGTAGATTCAGACGTGTTACACGAGATGAAAGACAGAATATGGACCATTTTGGTGGCAAAATTAAGAAAAAAAATTCTGTTTTTACGCCTCTTTTTCCTAAATAAGATCATTTTTTAAAAGTTTTCAGAACAGTATTTATGTGTAATTATTATGTGTAATAGTTGCACAACTATTAACAAAATGATAGGCAAAATACAACACAGACAGAAACAAAACAACATTCTTGCTGCAGTTTTTATACATCTCTATACATAAATAACAACCGTTAATAAATTAGTAATTAAGAGCCTATTGATAATAAAAGTAATAGCTTAAGGAAGTTTCTAGTCTTACTGATGGAGGGAAAGGCATATTTCATAAGTTTTTACCATGGATTTGGGTAATTCAAGCATAAAAATTCTAAGCAATAATGTCTTTAATAAAACAAGGAGACATTTTTTTTAAGATATTGACAATATATGTGCTGACATCATCCCGATGATTTGAATTTGCTAATAATTGTCCTCCACATAATAGTAGCACAAGTTCAGCCTTAAGATGCATATGTTGTGCTAATGTTAAGATTAGCTGATTAATATTGATGGCAGCTAAGGCCAGTGGCTAATGTCTGACATCTGTTTGGGAAATCAGTGTTCCAATTCAGGAAGCTGACATTTCTGTCGGGGTTAGAACGAGGGGTTATTGTGTAAGGAATTATGATTAGGGTTTTGTGTATGGTTAAGGTTAGGAATAGGGACATGATCTATTTCATTTCTGTTCATCTCAGTGTATTTCTGGTGTCAAGCTGCTTGCTCTGCTCTGTGTTAACAGGGAGGTCTTCCCCTCTGTTCCCTGGTGGCACATTCACTGTGGCACATTATTTCACTTGTTCCTTCTATGTTAATGGACTGATTGATCTCTTTTTCTTCTTCTGTGGAGTCCTTACCTTGTCCTTAAACAGTCTTTTCATTTGGGACAGAGACATTTTATTTGTTGTTGTTCCTTTTTTTTTTTTTTTTTTTTTAAGTCACATGTTGATTCTTGCACTGATTTAAAGTCTGGGGTTAATTTTTATGTTATCCTTTTACAAATACTAATCTCTATCTTCATCATGAAACCATGTCAAAAGACATTTTAGTTATTGGAGGGAAAGGTAAAAATAGATTTATCTCAAAAATGTCTGGAATATTTGTGAATCAAAAACTGTAAACCAAAAAGAAAATAAATATCGTAAACTTGCGGAAAGTTTTTAGACATAGAGATTATTTATTTTATTCTTTTTCCAGTGGATTTAAATTGGCTTCAAGTGTTAAGTAGGGTATACAGAAGGACAACGTAGATTTTGCCCAGAGCTTATACAAAGGGAGCGATGAAAGTTTTATAACCTACTTATTATAACAAAAGGGGGCAATAATGAAGTGAAGTAACCACAGAGATTCAGTAAACAGATCAACCGGAAAAGCAAAGAACACTGGGACCTTTCAGTATATTGAACAAAGATTCAATTAAATCCACTTTATTTCCACTTTGCTTCAACTGAAAAATCAAGTAGAAAATCATCAAAACCTTGAAAAGTCAGGAAAATTTCTCAACTTTTTAGGGTCTAATATACATTGCTTGCTTGATGTTTAGAAGGAAGTCCCTGAAACTGTGAGCCAATGTGATCAAGACATTCTGTGCAGTAAGGCAGAAAAAATGGAATTTTACCACACCCTTGGAAGATTTTTTTCAATAACTCCTTTTTTTTAAAAAAAAAAAAAGAAGATGGTTTTATATTAAAATCCCAGTTAACACAAAAAAATAGTTCTGTAGTGCACATCAAATGTCTATGGGGGATAGGAAAGCAAAACTAAATCAGAAGAAAATTGAAATGAACTGTGAGCATTCCATTCCAGTAGGAGCTAGGAAAAATAGTATTTTTTTTGTTAGGATCTGTCCAGACTACTGTTAACTACTAGACAAGGATTTTTTTGTTTGCTTGTTTCAATAAAATATACCTGTCTGTCGAATTTTATCTTGGGCAAAGAATGCTACTTAAAATTTTTGTACCTAAGATTCCATATTTTTAAAATAGGCATAGTAATAGGGATATTGTGATCATTCAGGAAGTAATACGCATAACACATTTAGACACACCTGATGGTAAGTGCACAATAAATATTGTTTAATATCAGAAGTATTAACTTTATCTAATACAATGCTCAGCTAGCTTATACACTCAATGAATGAATGAATAAATGAATGAAGAAAATGTCCACATCATTTTTGGAAGAATAAGATTCAAGGAAATTATTTAGTGTACTCTCTTACCTAATACAGTAGTCCTCTAATTTGTGCTGATGGATTCATATTGTCCTGCAAAATATTTTCCTGAAATTAAGATGAAATTTGAATATGCTTAGCTTTTCCTCATTGGTGCTAGCTTTAACCTCTGGGCTTCAGAGTTGGTCTACATTCCATCATTAATAACACTATGCCTTGGATTATTACAGGAATTACCACTGTTTTATATAGACTTCTATCGGGTTAAAATACTTATTTACTTTCAATCAACTTGGTTTTCTTGATATTATTTTTCAGTCGTTCTGATTTGTGAATGTCTCCTTTTATATACCACGTCCAGAACATAATAGAGATTCCAGAAAGATCTGAGTAGTGCTATTAATAATGACTTACTTTATTATCATCCCAATTAACAAGAATTTATCACTTACTATGTGCTGGGCACTCTGGGAAGGCTATAGATGATTTAGTTTTCCTCCCCCCCCGCCCCGAACACTCATAAGGCAGATTTCATTACTGTAATTTCTTCTATTTAGACATAGAGGTATAGTCTTTTTATATCACTAGCCTAGGGACTTGGATGTAGTCACTGGGAGAGCTGGATCTGAAACCTTTGTCTTTTCTGATAGGAAAAATTGAGCTTTCACCTCTCCCCTTTCCTGCTATAATTTCTGACTTTTTCTGGGCACCATGATATAAACCTTGGTATTCTTGAAAGACCTGGCTAAAACCTTAAAAATTCACCAAACATTTAACAACAAATCTCCCTAAGAAATAGAATTTGGGTGGTTGATTAGGCTTCTCTATACCAAATAGGATTTCAATAGGGCGGGGGGCTTTAAATATGTCATTTCATTTAACTCTAAATTATGAAGTGGGTGTCAATTGCTATTTAAATTAAAACATGTCCTGTACCTCCCTGTCGTACACATGAATTGCATTTGTGCTGAATTTGCATATGTCAAGGGTCTTCACCACCTTTGTGAATACTATGTAAGATTGCATTAGCGTTTTTGGAAGTTATAGCATATTGTTATCTCATATTAAGTTGTGCTGACTAAAACATACATCTTTTTCAGATGAACTACTCAGAAGGCATTCTCAGATCTGGTACACCAGTGACTAAGGACCTAAAGGCTAGGTTCTTAAGAGAACAATTTATCAGATCTTTGTTTGAATGTGAATCTTCCCCTAGTAGAGAGTCATATTCAGTCTATACTAATTCACTTCTGGGACCCTAAAGTTACTTGCTTGGCTCTGCTATCAATGAAAAGTAGGACCAGATAGCAACATGATACAAGTAGGAAAGCAAAGAAAAGGAAGGAAGTTCAGTGGATTGGTATTTTGATTGATAGTTGGAGGGCTCATGACAATAAATCATTATTTGGAGAGCATTAATGTAGTTACTGACTCAAGCAATGTGTTCATCATGCAATATTTTATTTTGATATTCTTAATATTTTAATAATAAGGGATGGATACACTCTTTTTCTGAAAGAAAGGCAATAACAATATAAAGCAGTTTGGGCATGAAGTTTGATTAAATATATCTAAAATACAGGTCATGAGAATGGGAGTTTATATTTCTGTTCTGTTCATTGGGAGATGATTTTTCCAGATCTTTGAATTAATTTGATAATATAACCATCAAATCACATGCTTTAAATTTTAAAAAGTGAAATGATGAGAATTCTTTCAGCCCAATGGATATTTTTTTAAACTGAGAGCAAAGTGAAACATATCATAAAAGAACCAATAAATAAGAGAAGATAATCAATATGCTCAAACAGAAAAGTATGCTTAGCACACAAAAGTGAGCAGTTTCTGAGGTTGCTGGTTCAAGGGAATTACCTCTTTCAATAAAACGAATCAATTGTAACTAAATTTCTAAATAATCCTTTAATATTTGATTTTTTGATGCATGAAATTAATTTTACTGCAGATTTTTAATATAACAATATTACAGACATGGAGGGTTTTCCTAATTTGGTATTTGAAACCTTGTGTAAAGAAAAATGTCTTCCTGTTTCCATGTTTCCTTGTATTAGCCATAACTCTCGACAATCTTTTGAGCAAGCTTTTATTTTGCTTTGCCAAGTCTCAGCAAATAGAATTTAGTTGAATTTGATAAAACTAGATGCATACGATGAGGCAGGTAATTTAACTGTCAAGCAAACTGTAGGTATTTAGGCTACATAACACTTTTTGTTTTTCTTCCAGGAAGGTATCATTTAAAAAGCATTCATTTCCTTCAAAATAATTCCTCACCTTCTCCCCTCTAAAGAATTTCAATAGTATTGGTAAAAAATATTTTGAAATACTGGTCATAAAGTAGTTTTGAAACATTCCAGTGGAGTGCTTTAGAGCTTCACCCTCGTAGCACTGGGAGTATTCATACCTGTTCAAACAAGAGAACGGAAAACAGGACTGGCTGTAGCAGTTGCCTGCTTCAAAAGATTCAAGTCGAGTGGAAATCAGAAAAAAGAACAGGCAGCACAGATGGTTAAAAGTAAGTTAGTGTTTCTGAAATTAGCTTAAATTGTTTTAATAGCTATTTATATTTTAATAGCATCCTTTAATGATTCATATTTTGAAATTATTTCTATGAATATAGGTGCCAAATTGAGAAAGTATTTGCATATTTATAGGAATATTAATTTCCAGAACTGGATTCTTAAGACTGATATGAATCACCCCAAATGCCAAAATCTAGAAAAACAAAAACTCCCAGTTTTTATTATCTTTGTTTTCTGATCTTGTAAAAAAAAAAAAAAATCTATTTAAACATCTAAATTTCCATTAAACCCTATAGAGGCTGGCTGTATTTCCAGGAGAATGTTCTAATCATTCATTTTCATTTATGTGGTGTATTATGTTACCTGAAAAGCTGTGACTGTAGCAGAATCCAATGACAGAAAAACAATCCCAGGAACAGAATTCTATTGCATCAGGATCCGTTCTACATTTTTCTTTCTTTGTCAACTCAGAGTGGGCAGTTTTTTAGAGATCTGACCTATCCTTCCTTCTTTGTTTGAGTATTTTTAAATTCTAGTCATTGTGTAGTGAGAATTTGCAGGTGTTTCTCGGAGAACTTTTTCCCCTCTAGCTGGATGTGGAAAGGACAATGCAATTAATAACAGATGGCACGGGATGACCACGTCCTTGAGAGAACGCCTTATTGGCACCTCCTGCTAATTGTATCACATATAACACAACTAAAAGCATAATAAATCTGAACTGGGGGACATTTTATGCAAGAGCTCTTCTCCTTTTCCAGACGGTAAATTGCTCAGCTCTTGAAATATCTATAACCTTGTGACACCTAACTTGCATTAGCTTAATTGCCTTTTTTTCCCTCCCCCTCCCCCTGCTACCCTCTCTTTCCCTCTCTCCATCTCTCTCTCTCTCTCTCTCTCTCTCTCTCACACACACACACACACACACACACATTTTTTTTTTCCCTCTTGGGTATCAAGGAACAATTGGGCTTTTGTTTCTCTACCTAGTTTAGTGCTGTGTCTAAACAACTGTATTTCCTGGCTGGTATAGAATTTGGTCAGAGTTTGATCTCCCAGCTTTAATGAGAAATGATTCTTTGAGAGGGCTTTAAAACACTTTTCTTAACATTAATGTTGGGAAAGAAAATGTATGTCTAACTGCTGATTTAATAAACCTGCAGAAGAGAACTTTGATTAATTGGAAAAACACATAAGCTTCACATGGATATGTGCAAGGCTTTCTTCTTTTCTGCACAATGGCAGCAACACCCAGTATCCTGTAGCAGTAAAAGGAACTGAGGTTTCGCTCACTCCGTAACCTGTTTTGTTGTTATTAACAGTTTGTGAAGTATAAATTTTATGGTATGTCAGGATGTAACCTCCTAGGAAGCTTTTTTTTTTTTTTCTCTTCCTCTAAGAAAATGCTTTAGTGAGTATCCTGAATTCCACGTTTAGTTCCTACACATCTATTTTCAGTTTTGGAGGTGTGCCTATAAACAAACACTCAAAAAGCAAGGAGAGAATTAAAACAAATACATCAGAATTGTGGAATATATGTCGAAATTGTGTCTTGGTTGGCTGCTTGGGGTGTGTGTGTGTGTGTGTGTGTGTGTGTGTCTGTGTGTATGTATCCTTTCTTTCACTATGTAGATGTCTATTCCTCTGCAGTGATGTATCTTCACTGGTGAGAGTAACCTTAATATTTGTGTCAGTTGGATAAACCAACCCTAAAATAATAAGAGAAATAATAGCCTATACAAGAATTGAAGTAAGGGAAAGCAACCATATTCTGAGATCTTTCTGTTATTAGTACTATCCCTGCATCCAGCATTGAGTACTTATACTTTGAAGCAACAACTTTTAGGTCAGTTCTGGACCTGGGATACACTTGAAATTGGACATGAAGGAAAATGGAAGATTGTCATGATCCTGACCAGTTTCATTTTGTCTCTGGTGAGATGTGAGGTATTCCGATAAGTTGTCTGGTAGACATATAATCCCCAATAGCAGGTTTGCAATGGAGTAAATAAATAGACAGTTTTCCTTTATTAATAATTTAAAGAGAGGTGGATTTGAATCATGGTTTGCATGTAGCTAATGAATGACGTTGGGTAAGTCTCAGCACTTCTCTGAGCATCATGGTCTTTCCTTATAAAGTGAGAGATCAGGACTAGAATCAGTAATATTCAAAGAGTGCTTCTTTGAAGATCAGAGGTTCTGTAGACCCCTCATTATAGATGGTAGGGTGGTAGGTGAGAGGAGAATGTAGACCACGGAGCCACTTTCTCAGAGCAATTTTGGTATCATTTGTTGTGTTGGTTTCATATGAGATTTCCTTTGAGCAGTTATTGCGTATACATCTCACATGGCTAAAATTATTCAAAACAATTAGACTACATAATTGCTAAGGTTTTCCATTCGGTTAGAAATTCTAAGATATATGTATTAGCATGCCTCCTATTTAATATGAACTAATTCAAATGTACTGAATGAATGAAACGTGGCATTTAGAAACAATTACTCTGCTCTTTCTTGTTCAGCAGTTGATTTGAATAATAGACCATACAGGGATGAAAATCAATAAACTCCTTAGCATTAAAGGTGTGTGCATGTGCGCACGCATACCTGTGCATGTTTAAGATGTATGTGACTTTGTGTCTGTATATTTTGAAGAAGCACTCATTTCTATAGCAGCAAGAATCTCTAAAACCTGTGTGAATAATGATTTCATGTTTGTCATCTTCATCCCTGGGTATTTATAGTCCCTAGTCCTCAGGTCAGTGCAGATGGATAGTTGCTCAGTGGAAACATAAAGATGGTTTTCTCACACTTAGAACAAAGAATAAAATCATAGTATTAATTATAGTGACATTTGGTCTTTGTCTCATCTGTGTCCGTGTTCATATCAGATATTTTCTAGGAGCAAATCCTTATTTCTGGGTCAGTAGTCAAGTAAAGATGTTTCCTATCTACAGTGGAAACAGAGGCTAATGCGATAGGAAAGATACTCATCACTATATATCTCTGCACAGCTCATCCCACTCCCGGCTTTCTCACTTTTGGTTGCTATGAGGACTAGAACAATTACACAATGAAAGTATTTGAAAAATATAAAGCCTGGAATGAATACAATAGTCTGCTGTGGGTGAGAAGTTTGGATTTCTTCTCTAAGCCTGACCAATTAACAAGTTTCTTAAGGTATAGTTGATGCTCAGTAAATCTCTGATGAATGTAAATAAATGAACAAATAATAATACTATGTTATTTGGGCCAATGCATAAGATAAGGTGAATGCTATGTAGAGATGAGTTTATTATCTGAATTGTTTATAGCATAATACGCTGAGCAAGTGTGCATATGCATTTGCTGTTTATTTATTATCACATGTGATTGCAACAACTAAAAATAAAAAAAAAGATGACTCTTAAAAAGGGAGATGTTTCCTATATACAAATATCAAATATTGTCATTTACTGAGGCTAGGGAGGAGACAGTGTCAAAAAAGTCAGAAATCGAATGTGCCTTTCTTTGGTTATAATAACCTTTCTCCTCTGCAGCTCATTATGGGTTTTGCCACTCATTTTGAACCTAAATTTATCTCTGGTCCACACAACCAGGTGATATCTCACCTATATTATTGCAAATTATTTACATCACAAATTCTGGGTCATGAAGCAGAGGTGATGGAATATTTTTACATAAAAATGTTGGGATCATGTTTTATTTTAAGCTTCTTACACTGATCATTTTATTTGCAGTGTAAGTATGTCCTACATTAGCTTCTGGATTTGGGTATTAGTGCAGTGAATGAGATCAGTTAAATAGGAAGCATTCTATGCCTCCCGATTAATGTTATACCTCAGATATTTGGGTAATTGCTTATATATTTGGATATAATCAGGATAAACTGTTATACTTTTCTATTGTATGACTTTGGATAAGTCATTTGAAATTTGTTAGATCCTTGTTTTCTTCAAAATAACAGTGAAAAGACCAGGTACGGACTTATCATTTAGAGTTGGAGGGCATCATGATGTTTGGTACTAGGATTGATAAGCATTAACTATTAAAAAGTAGGTGGAAAAATATTGGCTTTGGAATCTATCTGACCTAGAATAAATTTTTGACTTTTCCAGCTACTATATGATATTGAAACAGTTTCTCATACTCTAGGATGCTTATCTATAAAATAGCATAAAAACTTCACATTGGATTGTGTAGAGGATTAGAGATAATAAAAACAGAATGCCTACTACAGTATTTCTCTATCCTGTTCATTCAAGATGTATTCCTTCTATTACTGTTATATTTCTTGATATTTGCGTAAGTGAAAATATTGGTTAGGGTTGGTGGTTCTCAACCAGAAGAGGTTTGGGACTGTTTTGTTTTTGTTTTTGCCATACTATTCCCCTTAGAGATATTTGTTAGTATCTGGAGACATTTTTGGTTGTCACAAAAATTTTGGTTGAGTGAGGGGGCTACTGAAACTTAATATGTAGAGTCTAGAGATAGTGCTAAATACCCTACAGTGTGTAGGACAGTCTCCCCAGCAAAGAAGTATTTGGCCCAGAGTTTCAGTAGTGCTTAAATTGAGAAACCCTGATTTCAATTATTTTGAGTCAAACTGCTATCACCCCCCAAAAATAAAAAATTGTATTTTAAATTAACTGCTTCAGATTCCACAAATTTAACCTAGGAAGTGTCTACACCAAATGACCTCCTTTCTGTTATGTTTACCTTGGTTAGGCTGAAAGAAATAGCTTCTGCCGTTAATATCACATGGTAGATATATCTCACAATCCCACAATTTTCAGTTATTTAAGACGTATAGTGTCTGAATTATAATTGTCTCCTGATCACATTGGCCAAGTAGTTAAGAATTGAAGCTCGCATTGACCTGAATTAGTTATTCTGTGGTCTGTGTTTTGCACCACCTTTCGACTTAGATATTTTCAGGAAATGAGAGGGATTATGGGGAATCAATGCTGCAGTGGATGGCTGAAAGCATAATTACTTCAGCACAACTTTCTTTACTAACATTAGTTTTAAGTGTGTATTATTTATTGTGTAAGCTCATGTATTTTATTCATATTAATTCTATTTGGAATGTAGTCACCGGTATTATAAATGAATGATTTAAGTTGGAACACAGATGAGGCAAAGACCTAATGCCATCCTAATTTACAGTAGGTTTTTTTTTCTTTTAAGGATGATAAAAAGCTATCTTCGTGTTGTCACTGAATATTCATATACTTTAGAAATGCCCTGAAGATTACAGACTTTAAATATGAGAACAGAGATAACATATATAAAAAATCAAAAGCAGAAGAATCTATGACAATCATTCGTTTTATTTCCCTTTATTAAAAAATCAACACTGTTTAAAATATTTGTATATCCACATGGCTTTTTAATCCTCATAAGAAAAAAAATAACATTCTGCAATTGGAACGTGTCTGCTGTTGGTGTGGTGGGATATGTAGCAACGAGGAGAGTTAAAGTCCTGTTTCTCTGCAAGTTTATACTCTTTTATTCCTTCATCCTTACAAGTGGACTCAGGCAGACATTTCTTGATTCATCTTTTTTATTTTTTTGTAAGTAGGCAGCAGTATTTATAGAAACAAAGAATGGCACAAACTTCTTCGAACCAGAATTTTTTCCCCCTAAACTTTCATTGCCTGTACTTTGTACAATCTCCCTTCTTTTCTTCCTATCTCATTTCATTATATATATTTCAAATATATATTCAATATATATATATTTATATAAGAGTCCAAATATATATATATATCCAAATAGATATCCAAATATATATATATATATATATATTTGGACTGCCATGTGGAGTATAAATAATCAGCCCTAACAAAAGACACGATAGTTGCATCAAATAGGTAAACTCACTGAAGGAATCGTGAAGGATAAGCAATGTTATATTGACAAGCTGCACTAGAGGGCAAGAGAGAGAAGAATTCTAGTTTTAGCTGCATTACTACAGAAAATACAGAAGGTAAGCTTGTACATTCACCCTGGGGAGGTTAGTCAATAGAATTTGTTTAAAAGTCTCTTCAGATATCTAGTACTTATTTGGGAATAAAAATGACTCCATAAAGTGGGTAAAAAAAAAAAAATGTTTTTCCTATCTATCCCAGAAAAGAATTCATTGGTTTATATGAAGAAACCTTAAAAAAAAACAAACCAAAACAAAACAAAACAAAAAAACACTGGGGGCGGAAAAAAGCAGAATTCCTCTTTTCTGGAACAAATGCACAAGGAAAATCTCGTGAAGCTTTAATAGGGAAAAGTATCTGGCAAAAATCTTTAAGTTAGAAAATGCCTTGACCTTTTCTTTCCTCGATCTAAAGGTCAGTTGGGTGTGTCTCCTTTCTCCTGATGAGATTTTGTTGGAAAACCAGTGTGGTGACTCCGTCTTTGAACAAAGTACTGTTGTGCTGGAGCCATAGCTCTTATTATAACAAATATGAATTCAAATGGATAGCAAGGAGACATCCCAGTGGAAATTGTAACAGTTGGTTATTTATCTGTTATTCACCTTATTGAATCAGAAAGGAAGAGAAGAGGAACTATCCCGCCCTGCTAGATCTACTTGTTTGAAACTACATTTCCACCTCATGTGGCTAGAAAGCAACAGAAAGACCTCTTCCTTAAAATGGCATGAACTGAAACCCAATCTCTGCTCTTCCCAGTAGTTTCTGTGTCACAGGGGCTGGCTGTAGAGTACGCTTGTGTTTGTGACCTGAGTTGGGAACTGAGTTTTGAACAATCTCTAATGGGTTAAATAATTTGGAATGTGTTAAAAATTCTAAAATCCAAACACATTGGAGACCCTGGATTGACTTGTAGAAGTAAAACCTATTGCAATTACAAACGATTAATTTCAATGAAAAAAGTGTATAAATAAAATTATATTAGAATTTAGGGTATATCAAGAGTTTATCAAAGGATTCTTATCAAAGGATTTGGAATGCCTTAGGAATAACCCTTTAGGAATAACATCATTATCATTCCTTAGGAATGCTCCAAAGGAAATGAACTTTTATGGTAGCAT
The DNA here is from genome assembly GCF_023065955.2 of Ursus arctos. NCBI lineage: Eukaryota > Metazoa > Chordata > Mammalia > Carnivora > Ursidae > Ursus > Ursus arctos. The sequence continues at coordinate 17,350,562 of NW_026622852.1, forward strand.
GTGAAAGGAGAAATAATGAGATTATTAGACAGAATTTTAGAATTGGAAATTTAGAGGATAAACATTAGCTTTCTAAAATCTACCCTTAATATATTGGTATACTTGTGTATAGAGAAGAACTGATGAAGGCAGCTATTTAATATCCTTTTAATTTTCTGAGGATTTTGTCTTCTATTTGGTATATATGAGTAAACTATAATCACTCCTATCGCATAATTAGGGGAAAAACAGTAAAAAGAAAATTAAGAGATTTCTAATTATAGTATTTTATTTAACATGAAAAGAACAGTGGAAACATATTGAACATTTTTCTAAACGTTGCTAACCCAGGCCTGGTGATTCTACTGACTTCTTAAAATGAACAAAACACCATAACAGGGGAGAGATGTTGCTTAAGGAAGTGAAAAATCCAAGTTGTCTCTCTTCATTTGAAAGGAGCCCCCTTTCTCTTGTGGAAATGTCATCCTGCAGTATGTAATGAAAACTTGAGGAAGCCCTGAGGGGGACTGGTGCTTTTAGTAATGATGCAAGCCCCATTGACTTACAAGGAAAATTAGTTTGTGGGCCTATTTACTGCTCCCTTTGGCACCTGAGCTCCTCCATTCTTCCAGAAGAAGCAAGATAAAGAGGCTGAGAACATTCAGCTTCATATTAGGGCCTTGGCAAAGGGAATGCACAAGCATTGGGATACCTAGAAGGTTTATGTTCCCCTGAGAATGGGCTCACACGGCTAACCCCATATGAGAAATAACCCATGGTGTCTTTCAAGGCAGGGAGACAGATGATCAAGCTAAAGAAATACCAAAGTTGAATTTGGAAGTTTGTTGATCTAAACATTGAGTAGATTAAATATTTTGTATTAAATTGGGCAACTCTTAGCACTTTAAAATATTGTGCTTACAAACAAACATTACATATACACACATTTTTTTTACATAATTTTTTTCTCGTTTCAAAACAAGTTCTATTAACTCTTAATGACTTCAATCAAATATTTTACCTGGCATTTGGCAAAGAAAAAGAAATATACTTTTAAACACTTTTTTTTTAAGATTTTTTTAAAATTATTTATTCGACAGAGATAGAGACAGCCAGCAAGAGAGGGAACACAAGCAGGGGGAGTGGGAGAGAAAGAAGCAGGCTCATAGCGGAAGAGCCTGATGTGGGGCTCAATCCCATAACACCGGGATCACGCCCTGAGCCAAAGGCAGACGCTTAACCGCTGTGCCACCCAGGTGCCCCTAAACACTTCTTAATGTAGACTATCAAGGTGAAAAAACACAATTCTTTCTTAAGTTGTCTAATCAACTAACCAAGGTACTGATTTTTCCATAAAGAAACATGAGTCTTCTTTCTCTTCATCTTGTGTGGGATATTTATATTTACTTCATCAACAGAAGATTTCTCACAAATTCAAGTACTCAGAACAAGCATGCAGTGCTGAGTTTTCAGGAAGGAGCCATTTCTCTTGATGTTTTGATGATCTTAGGATTTCTGAGGTAAATGTTTGCCTGTGTAAATTGGTTACTACCAGGTGGTACAAATGCAACTTTCATATTAAAATGGCATTTTTAAATTAAAAAAAATGAAGAAATAGAGTAAAAAGAAAATTAAAAATCACTTATGTAAGACCACTACATTATTTACCATATTACACAAACGAAACATATTTAAGAGGTTGTTATTACCTTTGAAAGAAGGATATGAAAGAGGAGATACATGAAGGATAGAGAAAAAAAAAAGTTTGACAAACTATATATTTACAACATGGAAAGAGTGTATGCAACCCTGTTTGTTAACAGGACATGTGCCAGCTATGCCTGCCAATGGCACTGAGCTGTAACTAGACTATTGGCCAGTGGGCTCACTTGGGAGTATTAGATACTGCCTTAGTCTGTAAAATCATATAGTTTGACTTCCTCAGGTCTGAAGACAGAGTTAGATTCCACATACACAAGCAATATCAAACCAGGAGTCAATCATATTTCTAACCAAAAAGGTCAAATATTGAACTTCACCAGCTGGGTAAAAACAAGCCACTTGTCAACTTTCTTAGGGACAGGGTGTCAGATTCTTGTTATATTGGTGGCAGCAGTATCTTGGGTTTGGGATAGTGGGAATAGCAGAACAGAAATATTGTATTTAGTATTTTAGAACTAAATACTAAAATTTTTAAGTAGTCAAGTGGATTTGGGGAATATGTGAAAAATCAGTGTGAAGTATAACGAGTATTATTTTCACTGAAGTATCGGGAGATATATTTCACATATATATATATATATATATATATATATATATTTTTTTTTTTTTTTTGTACAGTAATTAAGTGGCTCTCATTGACCAGGAAATGCAATGAAAACTTTATACATTATCTCATTTAATTTTTCACACACATAAAAATATGAAGGACATCTCATTATCTACAATTTATAACTGAGAAAACAGATGCTAAGAAAGGCTTATGAATTTGATTCAGCTCACATAGTTTGTGTGTGGGATAGCCAGAAATTAGACCAGCTCTCTCTGGAGCTAAAATCTATGTTCTTGCCACCAAACTAATACAAACTTTATTGTTGTGTGTTTTTTAATCCAGCTGTTCTCTTGTTTTGCCCTATTGTTTAATATGCTTGGATATTTAATTTTTTACTAATGTTAATAGGTTAAATGTTGATTGTGTGGAACTAGATCTTTTTTTTTTTTTACTTTGATCAAAAACAACAGACCTTTAGTCCAGTTGATTCACTTTGACATTATTCGTTTTAAGAATGAAGAACATTTTTTCTCTTTTGCAAAATCAGACAATAAGAGTGTTTCTCTTGGAATAAATATTATGGCACAAATGTGATAGTTTCAAAGATAATTAAGTTTTTTCTCCTTCAAGATTGGACTTGCCAGATTAATGTGATGTTCAAGACGTAAATATAATCACATAGCTTGTAAACAGTCTAATAATTAAAGAATTGTGTGTTGGTTATTGCTTTTATGGGGAAAAAAAGAATGGCTTTAAAAAATGCCCAACACTAAGCAAGCGATTAACTTGATTCTGGGTAGTGTGAAATTTACAAAGTAGTATAATATATGTGTTTTTAGAATTTTTGCTATCCTATTCCTCTGCTGTTTCCTTTAATTGATTTATTTAATGGCAATGTAGAAATATCAGAAGGTTCAAAAAAGAACATTTTTTGAATATTTCTTAGGTATTGGTAACTGTGCTGGGGTGCTTTTCATTCTTTGTCTTGTTTAAGTTCAGGTAAAATTAGTTTGTTTTCTCCTTAGTACTGCTCAAAGAGGAAAACTGCTCAAAGAGGTCCACTGAATGGACCAACAGATATTTAAGCCTACATCTCTCCGGTCATAGAAGCTTGGCGCTTTCCCACTACTTTAGAGTCTTCATGGAGTTGCAAATGCATCACGACTTCATGGACTTTCTTTTTAACGCTCACAGAATAGATGTTGGAATAGTATGAGGGGGAACATTAAGGAAACCTGGGGATATAGTGTTTACATTTTAGGCTGTCTCAATACTTGAAATCAGTTGCTAATATACTATCCATAGTTGAACGCTTGTACATTGAATTCAATTTTTTTTTCCTACATTGATTTCACTTTGTTATCAGTTGGGTAAATTTTTTTCTTTTTATTCTTGTTTACCTTCAGTAGACAGTGGTTCTTAGTTATTTAAGCTTTACATTTACCGTTTAGTTTTTCAAGTGAGATCTGTAAAAAATATATATATTTTTAAGTATACTTAACTTTAAGGGACGACTTCTGTAAATTCTTTTTGAATGCCAGTGTTCTGTAACTGCATCCCCTCAATCCCTATATTTTAGAAGTGTTAACTACTCCAACAGAAAGTTTAATTTATCTGCTTCTAAGGAAGGTAAATTTCTTAGAACTTTAAAAATAAAAACCCTATGTAAGTCTTATGAGGCTTGATCTCAGGTTAGAGAAGCCAATTTAGGCAAGACATGCTATGAAGAAGAGATGAAGGAAAAAAATAAAAACACTATGTCAGGCCATCACGATGTGTAATTAATATGGTCAAGGCTGTATTTTTCAAAACTTTCAAAAGTGTGATTCATTGAATATTACTCTTGTCCATTTTCTGGACATCCCCAAATGACATAGATGTACACACACACACACACACACACACACACGAGCTTTTTGCTTAAAAATCCCCTAAACATACACATTATCCTATTAAATGCCATGGCAAACCTAACAGACTCCCCCCCCTTCCCCCTTTAAAGTTCTCTCCACATTTATTTGGTCAGAAGACTTGCCTTTTATATGATACCTATTAGTAACTTGTAGAACCAGAGCTCAGACTTCACTTCAAGAAACTCTTTTCTTAAGGACATATCCAAAGCCACAATAGAAAGGGATTTACTGTGTCCGGTTTGAAAGGATGATGAGAAAAAAAGATGAGAGGAACTTGAAATCATGAAGGCAAGAGATAATGAGAACATGAAGTAAGGCCACAGACTAGGATAGACTCACCAGCTAACCAGAGTAGGATATAGAATAGATCTGCTTTAGTGACTCTTAGATGAAGAGGAAGGAGTAGCTAGCACATCCCAGGTCTGGCTCAAGTGATTCGTTACACGGTAGTATTATTTGACAACAGGAAATCAGGAAGAGGAATTGTTAGATAAAGATAAGGAATTCACTTTGGACAGTTGGCTGGGAGACACTTGGAGTTCATCCAAGTTGATTTTTCCAGTAGACGCTAGAAATAAGTTTGGAGCCTACCAAAAAAAAAAAAAAAGTCTCAGAAAAGATAGAGATGTTGGAGTCACCATGTTGTATGCAGCTCCTGGGAGATGGATGAGACTGTGGATGACTTCATCTTTAACTGGTAGGGATCCAATTAGTTCATTAAATGCAGCAGTGGAACAAGATGCTGAAAATGCAGACTGCATCTTGCTACCATAAATCCTGTTTTTGAAAAAGATAATAAAAAATTACCTACATATTAAATATTTTAGATAGTGCAGGTAGCGAGGGATCCATGATGTGGAAGCTGCATTGCCCCGCAGAGAAACGGGCAGAATTAAAGTTAGTGTTTGAAGATGTTTTAAACTTCTCTATGGACTTATGCCAACGAATACTGCGTTAAGCTTATAAAGACATTAATCAAGAAAAGAGGTGTTGAATAATGATTCATCCAGAACTTAAAAATCCTGTGATCTATTTGAAGCAAGCTGACAACATTATAGGAAATAGTAAATGCATTTCCTGTTAAGCATTTGCTTGTTTCATTTACAGTAATTCCCTGTTCCTGCTCAACTATTCACTTTTGTCTGAAACTTCTGTATTTATATTCAATTCAATAATCAGCGACACCTACTGATAAATGGTGTGTTTGAGAAGGTTTGTGTGCTTTCAGGTTACATGAACCTTGAGTTGAGATCACTTCCCATTTCAAGAGGATAATAATAAGAGAACTGAGTATTGTATGCTAAGTGCCCACCTAGTACCATACTTTCGTAGGAGCTTTGCACATATTATCTAATTTTCAAATCAACTTTGTGAGTTTTATTATCGTCCTTTAAAGACCTAGAAACTGAAGCTCTGAACGTTAATACGCAAAAGTACAAAATCAGTAAGAATCAGAACTCAATTTTGATTACTAGGTTGAATGATTCTAAAGTCTGTCGTTTTCCCATTGCTTTGTGCTTCCTATACATGGAAGATAAAAAAAAAAAAAAAAAAAAGTGGGGGGGGGGCAGAAATGATGATTTTCTACGTCAGTAAATTACATACCAGTGAGTGACACTTATATACCAGTCTTCATACTGTATTTCCCTAATTTTTTTGTAAGAGCAGTTAACAGAAACTAATACACATGAGCAAGATTCTCAGTTTTTGAGGTTTGCTTTGTTCTAGAGCAATGGTAGGCACTGATTTTAAATACTGTGGAAGTTAAGGATTGAATTGATAAATGTATGTAAGGAAGGCCCCATAATTGTCCCAATTTAGGAACTGATTTGATCTTGATTAAAAAAAAATACTATTGATGCTGCCTTTTCAAGAAATATCCTATTTAAGTTTTTTTTTTTAAAGGACATCAGAAAATATATTTCATAATCCACAAAAACTGCTCTGCTTTGCCTTTTAGATGGAATCAGAGGAGGGAAGGTATCAATCAGCAGACCATTTATTCAAACTCTATTAAGCAAATTAACTCACCATTGATTAGTTTCTCCTACAGCATGATGAGTTGGTGGACTACACAGAATTCTGACATCAGAGAAATGCACAACTCTTCTTGGCTCATGAACATTCTTGATTATAGTTTATTTAATTTACTGTACCCAATGAAATTCATTATGCCTTCCATATCAGGTATCTCTGGGATTAAACTTCTAAAATTTATATTCAAAATGATTGACTATTCTCTTAGAGCCCCTATAGTAATAAAATTTTACTTAAAATTTGCTGTTGTCAGTATCTTAGTCCCTAACATTGATCTATTTTTCTTCATGTACATGTCTAAAATGAATTCTCTCAGATAAGCCAAGTAGAATTGAAAACAAATATAGCCAAAGGAAAGATGTGTGAAAATATTTATATAGAGTGGTCTTAAATGGTACCAACATGCATTAAGAAATGTTATATAAAGGCAGCTTTCCTTATCTCTAGGTGAAATATCTACAGTCATGCTAAATGCTTTTTGATAAGTTTTGACATTTTAAAATGAAAGCTATTTTAACAAAACCATAGTCAAGAAAAATGTTTAAATATTTTAAATGCTTCCTAATATGGTGAATATATTTTTTGTTTCTCTTAAGGATAGGGATTTTGTCAAATGACATTTTTGGTATATTATGAAAATAATGTTGAGGATAATAATAAATTAAATGTTTGCATATTGGAGATGGAGGAAGAGAATAATGAAACAAATTACATACAAAGATTTCCTTCAATCAAATAGAACTGTCATTTCTAATACTTCTATTATCTCATCAAATTTGTTTCCATTCACTGTATCAGATCATAACAAAAAAGATCACTACTTGTAATCTTCTTCAAGAACAAATCAGAAATATAAGTGTCTGTAGAGTGAATCATTTTCATAAATATTTTACTGATCAATGACTGCTTTTTAGCTCAAAACTGATCTTAAAGAGAAATAACAAGCTTAGCACTTTTATAATGCTTTTTGCCTCCAAATAACTCAACTGATTAATTCTAATTAATCTTTACAACACCCCTGTGAGGTGACAAATTGGCTAGAGCTGTTCCCCCATCCTGATATAATTAATTATGATCACGTATATATATATTAAACACACAGTTGTATTTTACTTCTTAAATTTGAAGCTTCTAGTGTAAATTGCATCACGTTCATTTGATGAAGAAATGATGTTGTAAAATGAGAACAGATTTAAAACCATGTCTGTTGATGCTTTAGGGGAAAATCAGACTTGGCCTGTGGTCTTCCCATTTGTGCGTGGAGCCTATTTGAAACAGTGGAGTACAATTGGCTATGTTCTGGCCTAGGACTCAAGGATCCCTAGATTCTAGCCTTAGTTTTTTCATTAATTTACATATTTGGCCTTGAAAATTACTTTTCTCAGCTATAAGGTAGTGATAATGTTACCTGTCTGGCCTATAGGGATGTTTAAATGGGACAAGCTATGTGAAATCACTTTATCATTTTAAAGTGTTTTTAAAGTATAAATTACAGAATTATGTAAAAAATACTACAGTTATAAAAACATTCCTAAGGGCAGAAATAGTTTCTGGGGGCTTGCCTTTTAATTCATTAATTCAACATTTAAAACTGTATTTATTGAGTATCTACATACTAGGGAGAGCACAGATGGTGAAGGGCATGTATAGAGGAGGGCATGTATATATGGTGAAGCTGTGTAAGATGAGGATACTGTGAATCCATTGGGCTTGGCACACCCTAACATTAAGTTTCCTAATTAGTACCTTGAAAAGAGGAAGCGTGGGACTGAAAGTCCTTCAAATGGATGTGATTTATGAACTATGGATAAATACATGGTCCCATCCTCTCGATCAGTTAGAACATCTTTTAAAAAATCATCAGAACAAAGGATGGTGCTGACTGTATTCATGCAGTGACCTATGTGTTAATCACTTCAGGACCTCTGTCCACTGTCCTGATTCCCATACCTCTCCACCTAAAATGTATAACCTGAGAAACATTGCCCTAGGTCAAAAGCCTTTTGTCTTCCTTAAAGGGGAACAGCTCCCATCTTAGGCACTGTCATCATTTATTTTTCTTGGTTTTTCCTACATTGTCAGGTTGTTCCTTGCGAGGCTCCTTTTCTCCTCTAAAATTGGAATGCTCCAGAGGTCACAGTACTTGGGTCTTTTTTCTGTTTGCATCTACTCCCTAAGTTGTTTCATTCATTTCTATGGCTATAATGCTATCAACTCTCAAATGTAACTGTCAATTTCATATTTCTTGGCAGTACTTCTCCCTTGACCTATAGAATCATATTTCCAATACCTACTGATCATATGAACTTGAATATGTTTAGCATATGTATTCCATTTAAGAAGTCCAAACCATATTCCTGACACTATCCTGTATTTGGTCTGTTCCATCTACATCTTTTTAGTCTGTAAATGGCAACTCCATTCTTCAAATTATTGAAATGAAAGCCTCAGGGTCACCCTCTCTTTCTGTCTCATATACTTCACGTATCCTCTTTGCTCTACTTTTAAAATATATCCACAGTTCAGCCCCTTTTCATTCTATCCACATGAACATCCTGACTCAAGCTGCTATTGTCCCAACTGTTCTTGCTTCCATCCTCACTACCCTATAAGATATTTATAACAATCATACAGAGTTGTGGTTCTCAAACTTCAACATGAAACATAATGACCTGAATGTCTTATTAAAATATAGATTGCTGGGCTTCATTCCCAGAGCTTGTGATTCAGTAAGTGGGACCACAGATTTTGCATTTCTACCAAATTCCTGGGTGATGGGAATGCTGATGATCAGGGGACCATCCCTTGAGAACTTGTGATGTAGAACTTTGCTTCATAACATATGGATCACTGACCAGCAATATCACGATGACTGGGGAGCCTGTCAGAAATACAGAATTTTGGACTCTACTCACACCCAGTGAATTGGAATCTGCTTATTTATAAGATTCCAAGGTGATTGTTCTATATGTGACAGTATGAGAAACACAGATGAAGAGTATTCTTTTTACATTTCAAGTCCCATAATATTATTCCTTTACTCAAAATAGATATTCATCTCCATATGGATAAAACCCTAAATTTTGACCAGGTTTAGAAAGTTCTGCATGATCCGGGTTCCTGTTAAATCCTCTGACTTTCTCTCATCCCACATATCTGCTCATTTACTGCCCTACTACTACATTGGTCTCCTTTCTTGAGCCCAGGTTTGCTGTGACTGCTGCTTTTTCTGAGCTTGGAATGCTTTTTTCCCCAGTAACAATGTGGCTTATGCCCTCATTTCTTTGGTACTCTGCTCAAGTGTCACTATATCAGTGGAGACCCTTTTACCAGCAAATTCTGGTAACAGTCCCCCTCCTTAACCTGACACTTGATTTATTTCTTAACCTGCTTTACTTTTCTATGTAGGACGTCACAATCTGGTGTACTACCTATTTATTTAGTAGCTAATTGCTAGAACATAAATTCTTTTATTACAGGTATTTTGATTCTTTAGTTCACTTTTTTATGTGCAGTGCTTAGAACAGTGCCAGGCTCATGATAGGCATGACAAATTTCTTGAGTGAATACGTTTTTAAAATATTTTCCCAGGACAGAATTTTGAATGGGAAGTTTTGAGAGCCTGCCAATACAGGGTGTTGAAGAGAAGGGAAAAACAGAGTTCAGGATTAAGATTTAACAAAAAGGAGGTTGACTAGAAGATAGACTTTTTTCCATAATTTTTCTTAGGTTATTAATGAGAAGACTGATTTATAATTTATATATAGTTCTTATGTATAAGACCTATTTTCTCCAATTTTATACTTTATTGTAGGATGATAGACCAAAATGATGTGAAATTTACTAATGCATTTACAGTCTGCTTAATTTACACCATTGGACCCAGCTGTGACTACTTTTGGCTAAAGAATTTTAAATTAATGGTGATAATGTATAGCAGTGTGTACAGTGGGAAGGAGGTAGCCAGTGAGAAGATGCTTGGATAGGTGTTAGGACTGTTTTTATTAAATGCCTTTGTTAATGATCTGGAAGGAAGAGTGAGAAGTTCATTAATTAAATTCACTGGTTTACTAAATTGGGAGGTGCCAGTGACACCAGGAAGGAGAAGAAAAAATATGGAAGGTTTTAGAGGGGTCAGACTGGAGGGATGTGAGTTGGAATTCCATATGTAAGAAAAGAAGTTCAGATTTAAATATGTGGGACATATTTAAATAGCTGTCTATGATAATATTCCTTTGATAATAATGGTAGTATCAGTAATTGCAGAAAATAATTTATTATGGCTGAATTCTGACTCTTCTGTATAAAGAGTGGCTCAGCCACTATCATTCATGGGCAGTAAGCCATCACAGAAGGCCTCTGTGTAGAAAAAGACGACTCTTATTCTTCAACTGTAATTAGATTTATATGTGTGTATGTATTTATTATTTTATTATGCTCAGTTAGCCACTGTCATTAGTTTTTGATGTAGAGTTCATTGATTCATTAGTTAACATATAACACCCAGTGCTCATCCCAGCACGTGACCTCCTTAATACCCATCATCCTGTTACGTCCTCCCTCACCCTCCTCATCTCTGAAACCCTCAGTTTGTTTCCCAGGGTCCACAGTCTCTCATGGTTCATCTCCCTCTCTGATTTCTTCCCTTCAGATTTCCCTCCCTTCCCCTATGGTCCTCCGTGCTATTCCTTGTGTTCCACATGTAAGTGAAACCATATGATAATTGTCTTTCTCTGCTTGACTTACTTCACTTAGCATAATCCCCTCCAGTTCCTTCCATGTCCATGCAAATGGTGGGTATTCATTTCTGATGGCTGAGTAATATTCCATCGTATATATGCACCACATCTTCTTTATCCATTCATCTGTTGAAGGGCATCTCACCCCCCCCCCCAGTGTTCATAGATTTGTATTTAAATATGTCTAGGGGCATTGGTTGCAGGTGGCCCATATGGGGAAGTATGCTGTGTTCTGGGAAATAATTCTTCCTATGGGAAGGGACTAAGGGCTGTGTAGATAATGGGTTGGGTTGAAGGGGGAGGTGATTTCTGAGCTCAAGTCTTCATTCAAATTGTATTCTGGCCCAGCATCCATGGAGTCATTCCTGAATCCCAGAGTAAAATTTTCGCAATATAAGAGACAATAAAACTGTTAGGTTGAATCCTACTTAATTGGTCATGAATGGTCAGATAGTGGTACTTTCCTGTATTTCAACTAATGAGCTGTTTGGTGGAAGGATCCTAAAGTCATAAGGTACCAGCTAGCCTGCTGCCCTGGCTGTGGACCCTTGCACTGAGAAGAGAGCCTCCCAACTTCAGTGCAGACTGTTGTGGAACCACTGGTGGACAGCAGATGCTACAGTTCTGCTGAGTTAGGCAGAGGAAATGGAACTTCTAATAAGAGTTAGCAGCTGAAGGAAGAGAGAAGGGACATGAATTTCAAGACGTGCCCTAGAAGACTAATCTAGGTGAGAAAGACTTAAGGTTTCTCAGGCGTATTTGGGAGTTCCCACAGAGAAGATATTTGGGGTCAGAAATACTCCTTTATAGTTCTTATTTGCATGTTTATATTTTGTCTCAGGCTGTTGTGACACAGAAATTGTAGTTCCATACTTGGTATAGTAGGGACAAAAGCAGGGCAGAACGAGGATCTTCTGGACTTCGGGAGAGCTGTGCTGGGTTCAAGACGGTAATCGCTCTGATTCTCTTGTCTGCTCTCCTGAAGAATGTAGCTATGGCAGCACATGATAATCTCAAACTTGAAGTGCAGCCACCCTGACGAGGTCAGAATGAGATAGAACTACGGTTTTGTGGCTGTTGGTGGTATTACCAGGTGTGTATATCAGAGCATTTAAGAAAACATTGTTGGCACTCCCTCAAACTAGAGTGCTCAGAATACCAGGTGTCCTTTGTCTGAAGAGCCAGAAAAACTCCCAGACTCCTAGCATTCTGCAGCCTTAGGTGGAATAAAGCAAAAGAGAAATGGATGTACACCATTCTTCTATGCAGAGTATCCCTGTTTTGAACTACGTGTGAGGGTTATGAATCAACACACTCTATCACTCTGATTCTTAGTTGCCTTAGGTATAAAATAACAGAATTGCACCAGATGCTCTTGCTTGCTTTTTTCTCCCTCATGTAATGTTCTATTAACTTCTGTATTGATACTTTTAGTGGAATATTAGGTGTTCTCTACATCTTTCACTTCGCTAGAGAGCAATTTTGTAACTGAAATAATTTAAAAAATCAACAAATACAAATAAACAATAATAACAATAAGTAGCTACCGTTTAAGGACAATAAATGGTTACTCTATTCCCGGCATTGTGCTAAGGAATTTTCATGAATTATCTGATTTAAATCCTAAATAAGGTTAGGATTCACTTAGTGCCCATAATAAAGCATAGAGTAACAAGGCTGGGAAGGCTAGAATGAGCTACATTTTGAACTTTTTACCATTCCCACCACTACTGCCCAATTGTGCACAGTGGCTTTTTCTGGTATAGAGAAATATTTTCCTACTTTTTTTTTTTTCTAACTAATAGAAGATGCATTGAATAAAATGGAAATAAAGACAATAAGTACAGTACACGTATAGAGTCAGCATGGTTTTTTTAAAACATAATTTGGAGCAATAAGGTCAGAGGGCTTTCTTTCTCATGCAACAAGAAAATTGCCGTCAATACAATTCATTTTATCATTTTCCATACTACCAGAAAAGAGAGTATAGAAGAACTTTGTCAAGACACCTTATTGCCACTCTATCTAGAAACATTTCTCAAAAGGCCAGTTCATTCCAATGCTATCTCCCTGGCTTTGCATCATGTTTAAATTATGATGAACTCCTAAGAGAAGCATGCTGGATTAAAGCATATTTCCATTCTTTTAAAACTTCAAACCATAGTGTAGGAACTATCGATTTTTATCCAAGTGTCCTCTCTCTAGTATATTTCAGAAACTTTATTCAGACAAAGTAATTGGTAGTTCTAGGCTCCTTATTCTCAGAGCTGCCAGGTACCCTAATTTGGAGTAGAGAGTCAACCATCCTTAATAGATGATTTATAGCAGGGCAAAAAGAGCTATTGGACACCCGGAGAGTAGAGTAAATGTAGTGTATTGAGCAGCTGAGGATGTTTCTTGACAGATTTAGTTTTAGGTAAAAATGCAAGACATTTTCTTCTATAGATTTCTTAAAACATATATTGTAAGAGAAAGAAAATCCATATGGTATTGATTTATTTAAATGTTTTAAAAATTAGATATTGGGAGAGCCTCTTATATTTGTATTTTTCTTAGAGAGAGAACATTTTATTTCTCCAAGAATAAAGAGAAAGAAAAAAGACCTGAAAATTCATGTTTAGTTCCAAATTTAAAGTCAGATTTGACATGGTTTTTAAAACATGACCAAACAAAAATAAGTCTGTGGTTTCAAAGAATAAAGTGAGCTTCAGGGGGAAGCAGGCAAGCTGTTTCTCTGGAAGACTCCTTATTCCCTTAGTCAAAACAGAGCAGGAAACAAATAAACAGAGCCCTCAAGTAGTAGCACCAAATGGTAGTTTGGTACATAATTCTACAGAATTTATAGCTTTAACGGTACAGGACTGGGTATCAATTCATGGTTTCTTTCTCCTTCATGCTACAAAACAAAAGAACTCTGTTAAAAGAGGTAATGAATTGTGTGGGCTGTAATTGCTATTCTGTCGCTAACTGTTACTAGTTTACAATGCTTCAGAGTGAGCTGGAAGTAGGCTGTACTGTGTAGTCTGCTAATCCATACTTGTTAGTAAACAGAGGAGAGAAGGAAAAATAACCATTTTCAGAGCTGTTTTTAAAGAGCACCTTTACTCTGGCTACATGGACTAAAGTGTTATGTATTTTTATTCAGTTTGAGGTAATTTTTGTAATGACACACACAAAATTTATAGATACAAAGTCCCACAATATGAGGTACAGGGTGATAGATGAAGAATAATATAGAGGAACTTATTCTTTCTTTTTTTCCTTTCCTTTTTCTCTCCTCCTTCCCTCTACCCTTTCTTTACCTCTCCCATTACCTCCTCCCTCCCTCCCTCCCTTCCTTTCTTCACTCCCCTCCACCTCCCTTCCTCTCCTTCCTTTCCTTCCCTCCTTTTTTTCTTCTTTGTCCTTCCTTTTCCTCCTATTATCTATACACACATCTACCTAGTTTGACATATTATTTATTTATTTATTTAGGGATTTGTTACATTTCAGTTAGATGAGGCCCTGAGAACATAGAAATGCTGATTTCCTAAACCCGGTCCCTCAAATCTTCTTTGTATTCAAAAACACAAAGCAAAACTTCTTTCTATTCAAACCCTAGTTAGTTTATTTCATGCTGCTATATATATTTTAATTTGAGCCAGCATAGAATTAAAATATTGGTTAGGGTGGGGCACCTGGGTGGCTCAGTCAGTAGAGCATGCAACTCTTGATTTCGGGTTATAAATTCAAGCCCCATGTTGGATGTAGAGATTACTTAAAAATAAATTATTTAAAAAAATACTGGTTGGGCTGAATAAAATGGCATCAACAAAAGACTGATAGTGCAATAGAAGTAAATTTTTTTTAATTAGTAGTGCTTCCATTTATTGCATATTACAAATGATTTAGATCTTTATTTGAGCAATTTGATTTTCTACTTTTTCCAAATAACTGAATGAATAGAAATCACCCTCTTTTTTCATTTTTACCGTAAAATCTTTGAGGGTGGATCAAATGCCTATTTTAAAAATATATACTCAAAGAGTCAAATACTATGGCAAAATATTAGGTGTCCTTATTATTCACCTAATTGTTGGCCAATTAAAACGTTGAAGAATACTTTTAGAATGTATTTTTGTAAATATTACTGTGCATTCACTTCTACATTTGTTTCTGAAAACACATGTTGTAGCCATCAGCAATAGAGTTAAAGCAATGAACAGAAGTAGGGATATTACTAACATTTATTGTCAGGCATATGTTAGATGCTTTACATATACAAGTTTTCATGAACACCTTGGATTAATATCCCTATGATACAGTTTAAAGAAGGCTTTTGCAGATGAAGAAACTCACCCCTTATTTAAAAAGTTTGTCTCGAATATGAACCTAGATCTCCTTTGTTCCTAACATTACTTTCTTTAGTAAAGAAAAAACAAAACAAACACAGAAGTAGTGGCTTATGTGTATACACACACACACACACACACACCCTTTTTTTTTTTTAACTGAATAACCTATGTGCTTCAGGAGAAAGAATAATTTAGTTATAATTTCCTCTGCATATCTGCGGATATACCTAGTGAAATCCAGAAGATTATATATATCTAGAATACACACGCACACAAAGTAATCATCTTCTATTAAGTATTATACCTTGTATGTTCTCAAATTCATCTATCAATTTTCCACTTGAAATTTACTTATGTCCTAAATTTCTTTAAGAATTAAAAATCCTCTGATGTGGGGGGCACCTGGGTGGCTCAGTTTATTAAGCATCTGTCTTTGGCTCAGATCATGATCCCAGGGTCCCGGGATAGAGACCTACATCTGGCTCCCTGTTCAGTGAGGAGTCTGCTTCTTCCTCTGCCTCTGCCCCTCCGCTTGCTGTGCTTTCTCGCTCTCTATCAAATAAATAAAATCTTAAAAAAAAAATCCTCTGATTTTCATATTCTAAATAATAAGGCACATAAATATTTTCTTTTAGTCTTTGTTTCTTTTAGCCCAAATGTAATATATTAAGAAGAGTAAACGTAAGTAACTTCTGAAAACATATGTACCTAAGTATGTTTACAGATATAATAAAGTAAATGAATATGTCATAAAATTTTATTATTTGGCTTCAATTTTTATTTATCCTGGCACAGGTTTTAGAAGGTTGTGGATGGGGGAAAAACACAAAAAATTAATAACAGATTGTAAAGCAAGTAGGAAAGTAGCCGTAATACATGTGGTTGGAATCCTAATTTAGCTACAAAATTAATCTGAGTTTCCTAGACTAAAGTATGTTTGCAGCAATTTTTCAGATTGGGTTGTTTGTTTTCTTATTGAGTTTTGAAAAGTGTTTAGATAACCTAGATATAAGCCTTTTATTAGATATAAAATGCAATTATTTTTACTGTGTTTGTGTCTTGTCTTTTCATTTTTTTAATAGCGTCCTTGAAGAGCAGAAATTATTAAATTTCCTGGGGTCTGGTTTATCATTTTTTAATGGAACATGGTTCAGGAGTCTTATTTAAGAACTCTTTGACAAAGGTCACAAAGATTTTCTCCTATGTCTTCTTCAGAATGTTTTTAAAATTTCAGTTTTAAATTTTGAACTATGATCTATTTTGAGGGTTTTTTCTTTTTTTCTGTATTTTATGAGTTACAGATCAAAGGTATTATTTTACAACATAGGCGTCCAACTGTTCAGTGGCATATGCCGAAAAGATAAACATTTCAACCATTTGCACTTTACATTTTGGGAAAAATCAATTGACCATATACATATGAGTCTATTTCTAGACTCCATTATGTTCCATTGATCTGTTTGTCTTGATGCCAACCATGTTATCTTGACCTTTGTAGCTTGTCAGTTTAAGTCTTCTAACTTAGTTCTGTTTTCAAAGTTGTTTTGGCTGTTTTAGATCTTTTGCATTTCCCTATATATTTTATAATAACCTTGTCAATTTCTACAAAAGTTACTTGTATTTTGATAGAGACTGTGTTGAAGCTATAGGTCAGTTTGAATAAAATTGACATCTAAACAATAATGCTTTCTGATTTAGGAATGCATATTACTACATTTCTTTAGATCTTTTAAAAATTTCTAAGTCATTTTTTAAAAAAAATCAGATCTGACGAATTTATTCCTAAATATTTTTATTTGCATATTATTGTAAATAATTTTTTAAATAAAAATAATTGTTCTCATTGTTCATTGCTAGTAACAGAAGTATAATTGACTTTGTAACATTTATTGATCAGTTTTTTGTTTGTAGATTCCATTAGAGTTTCTATATAGACCATCATATTGTCTGTGAATAAGACAGTTCTAATTCAATCTGAATGGTTTTTATTTCTTTTTCTTGCCTTGTTGCACTGGCTAGGATATTCACTATGATGTTGCATAAGAGTGAGGACGGGGCATTCTTGTTTTGTTTCTGATATTTAAGGGAAGATCTTTCTCGATTAAGTACATTGTGAGATCTTTTTTTTTTTTTTTTCCGTAGTTGTCCTTTATCAGGTTAATTTATTTGCTTTCTTCTCTGTTTCCTGATTTTTTTTTTTTTTAAATCAGTTATGGATGTTAGACAATATCAATTTTTTTCTTCCATCTATTGGAAAGATATGATTTTCCTTTTTTAGTTTAATGTGATGAATTCCAAGTTACATATTTATTGGTGATTTCTGTTTGCTTAATTTTATTTGGAATATTTGAGTTTTTATTTATGGATATTGATCTTCAAATTTCTTATAATATTTTTGTGTGATTTTGATGTCAGGATAAGTTTTACCTCATTGAATGAGTTGGGAATTATTCCATTCCCTTAAGTTTGCAGAAAGAATCAGTACAGAATTGATATTATTTTTTCCTTAAAAGCTTGTTGGATTTTACTAGTGAAGCTTTATAGGCCTAAAATATTTTTTGTAAGGTTTTTAAGTGCAAATTCAAATTTTTCAAGTAGACATAGAGTTATTCAATTGATCTATTTCTTCTTGAGTGAGCTCTGGTAGTTTTAGTCATTTCTTCATTTCCCCTTAGGTGTTGAAATTATTGGTAAAAATTGTTTATAATATTTTGTTACTATTATTTCCATATCTGTAATATCTTTAGTGGTATTATTTCATTCATTACTGGTATTTATAATTTATGTCTTTTTTATTTCCTGATTATTCCAGCCAGGGGTTTATTGATTTTTTTTTTTAATTCTCGAACAACCTGTTTTTGATATAATTTCTTTATTATTTTTGTATTTTATTGATTTTTCACTCTGATATTTATTATTTTGTTTCTTCTGGTTACTTTGGATTTAATTTGCTCTTTTTATAGTTTACATCTTCATCAACACTTGTTATTATCAGTTATCATGATTTGTTATCTTTTTGACTATAGCAGCCCTAGTGGGTATGAAGTGGTATCTGTGGTTTTGATTTGCTTTTCACTTAAGGGGAAAGATAGACTTTATTGTGCTTCTAATCCTTTCTCAGAATATCTGTTATCAGCATGTCTATCACGATTCAAACCCTTCAAATGGCAATAAATACATTATTCTTTTCTAACTGCCTCTATTACTTATATGCATCGTAATGATAAAATTGCCATCAATAATAGTCAACACTTTTAAACACTTACTGAAATCTAGGCTTTTTATAGATCTCATTCAATTCTTACATAATCTCATAGATGAAGAAAACTATGTTAAGTGAGCTTTAATAATGTGGAATAGGAGTTATCAAACTACTGCTTATAGGCCAAGTCCATCCCACTATCTGCTTTTCAGTGGGTGCATGCTAAGAATATTACATTTTAAAGTGTACTTACAGGAAACAAGACTATGAGACAGAGAACTATGTGGCCTGGAAGCCTAAAATATTTAATATTTGTCCCTTTACAGAAAAAGTTTGCTGACTTCTAATTTATAATGACACACACACACGGTTCAAAATTAAGTTCACCAATACTGGAATATGGGTTTCACCACTGACAATATACAGTTTGCCCTTGAAACACACGGGTTGGGAGCAGTGGTCCCTGCACAGTAAAAATCTGTCATAGCCTGACTCCCCCAAAACTTAACTACTAATAGTGTATTGTTGACCGGAAGTCTTACCAATGACATAGTCAATTAACACATATTTATATGTGTTAGGTACTGTATTATTACAATAAAGTAAGCTCGAGAAATGAAAATGTTTTCACGAAAATACGAGAAAATACATTTCCAGTGCTATACTGTATTTATAAAAAACAACAACAACAACAACCCACATATTAGTGGACCCACTCAGTTCAAACTTCTGTTGTTCAAGAGTCAACTTATAGACATATGGCCTCCAGTTTATCTCGCTTAGGGAAAAGCAGGGAAAACAAAGCAAACACAGAAGTCTATATTTTTTTAAAAAGATAAATTGTGCTGGATATTATGTGCTCAATATAAATCCTATGACTTGGTGTACAAAATAGAAGGAAATTCGAACACGATCCCTTGAATATATGTGAGGAAAGAGAAAACTATGGTTGTACAAGACATGAACAGAATGTGAACATACTCTGGGGATTGGCGCATGCTTTTCCTTCTCCACAGAACCTAAGGAGGCTGCATTTCTGTAGATTAGATGCACTCACCCAGAAAGATAAAGAAAAGTCACTAGGTAGTACATGATATAGGAAGACAGACTGGCCTCGGGTAAGAATTAATAGTGGAAAATAAAATCACCAATCTGAGGGTATGGATTATTTGAGTACAAAATAGGAGAACTGGATGAACTGTATAAAAGTAATACCCACTCTGACATTCTAAACCAAGGGCCAACTCTAAATATTGACAAAGCAAGACTCACAAATCAAGGTCCTTAATTTTGTTGTTGCTGTTAGAGTCATTTTGTATGTCCTTTCTGCCATCTAGAGATCTGAGTTAATTATCATGGTAGACTTTCTCCTGGGATGATCAGCACTGGACCATGCTTTGTACTTTCCACCTTACCTGTCCTTCCTGTTTATCCCCTCTACCTTTCTTTAAAGAATCAAAAAATAGTTCAATTATCGAGCCCTCAATGATAAACACATCGTATCTTTAATCTTTTTTTATTCAATGCCATTTTTTTTCTAAATAATGTTTGCCAATTGGAATTTATATCCAAAAATATAAATTTTGAATTCTCAGAAACATTATTTACTTTTTATGAAATAGTCATATTTTAAGGAACTTAAATGTGAAACTGAAATCACATCCCATCTTTAAAGAGGGGTTTAGTTGGTGCTGTACCCTTCACCATGAGGCTTGAAATTTTATTATTAGTAACTAGATTTTTCTATGCTTAAAAGAAATTAAATCCATTATTTTTTTCTTCAGAATGAAATACCCTTAAATATAAACAATTTTTAAAAATCAAAGTTTCTTTGGTCAGGCTGAAACGTGAATGCTTGTAAGAATATCAGTATTCACATTGTCTTTCACTGATGACTATGCTAACACAATTATAATATTTTATATATCAGAATGGTAATGTAACTGATCCCAAAGGACACATTAAACCTTTTTCTTCACATCCCTTTGTTCACTGAGAGGTCGTATCAGTTCCTTTCTAGAATATCCTCTAATTTAATTTTTCTTTGAATAATTGTTTACTAGATCAAATCTATCTTTTTCCCCCCCTAGAAATCCTTTTGACCTTTACAGAAGACTGGACTTATAACTGAACATTATGCCAATGGATATGATAAGATTTGTTTTAAGACTTCAGAAATTTGCTTTGAGATAGTGGTACATTAGCAAGTATTCACAAGTTCTTTTTTTATACAAGTATTTTTTTTTGTAAAATAATGTAATGTTCTTTAAGCATTATTTGTGAGATTTCTTTAAAAAGTAAATTATTTTTGTTAACTCTAAGTACAATTGTTTCTTTTTCTCCCTAGCTAGGACATATACATTAACTTATTTTATCTTCTTCTATTACCTTAGGCATTCACGATAATTCCTGGATTTAGATTTGAGATACAGGTGTGTGTGGGGGGGGGAGTGAAAGAATCAAACTAGTGTTCCTTTTTAACATAGGGACAAAATTATATAGACAGTTAATCAGTTATGTTGTCACAGTCGTGTTTTAAATCACCCATTTCATCTTTGCATATTAAAATAAACATTCTTTGGTCATGTTGAAACTATAATACTACCAAAAAATTTTTCTTTCACTAGCCTGTATTTTTTTCTATTTTGTTATTCAAGGCCCTTTATAATTTGATGCTTTCTTTTTCTTCAAATTTAGTTCATTTTCTTTTTAATAAACTTCATATTTCTTCAGAAAGGGTCTACATATTTTGTCTAAAACTGATTGGCTCACTGATATTTATGCTTTTGTTATTAAAATGCCTTCCCACCTCTTTGCTCATGAAAGTCTTATCTTCCCCCTAAAGCCTACGTTGTACCTGTTCTATGAAGTCAGCAGTAATAACCTGACTTTCTTCTTTCCTAAACAAATTCTAACACATGTGTTCTCAAAAGCCATTGGTTTCAAGTTTTTATAAAACAAACAAAACCCATTGGCACTTTCACTATTATGTGCAACTCACTGTATTTGTCTTGAGACTTCTCTATCCAAATGGAGGGTTCAAGGGCAAAGGAAAAGATTTGTATCTCTTTATATCTCTATTGTCTGTCACATTTTAGATCCTGAATATACATTATTGCATTTTTAAATGGATCATTTATTTTTAGTTATAATTAATATTTGTGTAAGAAATCATTGGCAATTGAACATAGGAAAAAACAGAAATGAAAGCATCCCAATTAATGATGGGGGACAAAAGGAGAGTAAAAATTAAGCTGGTAGAAACCATGTGGGTGCTAAGACTAGATACGTGAGTCACTTTACCTCTGTTTTGATTAAAGACTTGTTTGTGCCATCCCACCTCACCGAACAATCACATTTTCAATAGTATCTTTTGCTCAAGATTTTCTACTCTTGCCTAAGGCTTTTTTCCTATTCTCAACAAAGTAGAGTGATCTTGTCTAACACAAGTCAAATCATTTCACGCCTGTCTTGAACATGTCCACTGGTTTTCCATTTTACTCACAATAAAAGCAGAAGTCCTTAGTATGTAGTATGTATGAGTCAGGGTATTTTATAAGCAGTAACAAACAACTCAATCTTAATGAGTTAAACAACCAAAGTTCATTTCTACCTTCTGCTATGTTTTTCTTTTGGAGGCCTTGAGTTCTGCCCTTCAGAAGCATCCAGGGACAAAGATGGTGGAGCAGTCATCATCTCAAATATGCTTGTCACTGTGCTGAAGCAATTATATACTCTGGTCTGCGAGAGTCACACTTCATATTTTGATTTCAACTCTTTGACCATAACTTTTCTTAATCATTGTCCTGCAGCATGGGGGGCAAGAAATAGAAATATACCTGAAAGAGTACATGAGAAGGGCAAGGTCACAGTCCATTAGGCCTTATATGGTCACCTCACTCCTATATTCGCATTGCTTCTCTGATCATATCTCCTGTTATTTTCCTCTTACTTGATTTTAAAACAGCCACAATAGCCCTCTTGCTGCTGCTGCCTGAACACCCCAGCATGTTCTTCCTGTTACCTTACCTGAAACACCTTCTCCCAGATATCTTTATGGCTACCTCCCTACCTTCCCTCAGGTCATCACTCAAATGCAACTGTTGCAATGAATACTTCCCTTGTTATCCTACCTAACAAAAATACTTCCCCACTAAGCCACCATGACCAACCCCCCAACTTCTTTGGCCCTTTTCCTTATATAGTATGTTGTCAATAACTCCCTGAAAACTAAATTTAATGAAGAACAGGGATTTTAATTTGTTTTGCTGTGTATCAGCCTACAGGACATTGCCTACCATGGTAAATGCTTAATAAATATTTGTTGCATACATTTTTAAGTAAAAAGTTATGAACAGTTAAGCCTCTTAACCTACTGTAATTATGACTACAATAGCATATTTAGGATTACAATCTATAATTATTTGTTGATAGCTACTACATGATATCTATTATATGCAAACATTTTACTAGGTACTTTCTGATGTATTAACCCATTTTGCTTCATGATAATCCTAGAAAGTAAACACAATTATCTTCCCTTTACAAATGTGTAAAGAAGTGATAAGAATTAGTGTGCTTAAGGTCACACAGGAGTAGAAATTTAAGGTATCTGAACACGGTAAAGTTTTCATTTAATGTTTGTTTTAATTAAAGAGTTCTCACCAAATACCTATGAGTCTAAGAAAGGCATTGCACTGGTAATGAAAGAAGATAGGAAATTTAGTTACCAGCAATGATTTTCAAGTCATGTGAATCAATTCATGTTCACATTTCAACATCTTTGTATGGGATAGCATTAGTCCTAACTAACTGCACATGAGAATCCTACGTGGAGCTTTAAAAAAAAAATGCTGATGGTCCATTCCCAGCCCCAGAAATTCTGATTCAAGCTCCCCTAGGTGATTCCAGTTTGCAGCCAGTGTTGAGAACCATTGAGTTAAAGGATTAATTTAATCACCAAGATGCTATTGCTGCTACTTCTGCTGCTGCTGCTGCTGCTGGTGTTGATACTATTTGTCAGAAATGAGGAGTGTCTACCCATGGGTGAGACTAGGTTAGGTTAGATACGCTTGCTCATTTGTCCCATTGACCAAGGAAAACAATGATGTAAGCAATAGTTTATCAGAATATTACACATATTTTCAAACATCGTTCTCATCAGTCTTCTGTGGCTGCTTTATGTTTTCTGATTTTGGTAAAAATAAACTGACAAAATTGTTGGAGAACAGAGAAAAATTATGTCAACTATTCTTCAATTTCCTTTTCGTGTTGTCAGATGGGTATGGTTGGCAGAAGCCCAAAAGTTTCAAAAAGTCATTGTTTTATCTGGGATTATTCATGTTTCTATTCACATACCTAGCTTTGGTCCTTTACGTTAAGGAAGCCTAGTCTGGGGAATTGTTGTAAACATATTTTTTTTTATTGAATTGGTGGAATTCTGGGCTTATTGGTACAGATGCTGAGTTTCAACTAAGGATGAAATCACACCCCTCTTACTACAGTACGAGAAAGGTTTTGTGTTTCCTTACGATGGCCAAAACCATTAGAGGATAGTAATTCTCCGATTTTTTAATGAATTAACAATGATGGCTTTTTTAAATGAGTGTCTGGTTCCACCGCAATGATCACTTTAATTTTTGGTTATTATCTCAATTATGTTAAAATGAATTAGAGTGTCCACTATAGTATATGATTCTCTATTTTTTTTCTGGGGCATCTCTAAAAAGTTGAGTTGGTTTAACTTTATTCAGACATTAAAATATTCATGATCCTGGTGGTGAAGAATGGCCCATTTTTTCAGTCCAGCTCATGAATTAATTCAATAGCCAGCCTTAGTAACCTGGAAGGTGTTGGCTTCTATTTCGGATAAATTATTGTGAGGAAAGAATACAAAAGATTTATTACAAATCATATGAATGATACAGCATCTTTATGGCATGCAGCTTGTAGTGTTAAAAAACAGCAATTCTCTACCTCAGTTAATGCAATGTATATGCTACTCAGTGTTTCTAAGGTTGCAAAATGCCCGCAGAACTGTCCCCAAAGAGATTTACTCTAGGATTCACTTCTAGAATATATGAGGAGGGGGGTAATTTTCATTTCGCATTATTTATGAACTAGCCTTGGTTTATCATTCAAGCTTTCTAACTTTCTTGATGTGCCTCAAACTCCTCACACTTTGTGCCTCAAACGCACACTGCAAAACACAATACATCACACACACCGTGCTCCATCAAAACGAATCAGAACTTTTTGAAGGGCTTGCTTTATCTGAACTGTTATCTTTCTGGGATTACCATCTCTTCCTCCAAAGGCTGTTCTAAGGACCTATGTAGCACAGTCTAATCTAACAGCACCTACTGTTTGGATTCACATTGATCTGTTAATTTTACCTTCTTTCTCTAGGTACTATGGGGTGACTTCTTTTGAATCAAGGAGCTTTCTAGGTTGTATAAGAGGATAGCCAGAACTCTCACTCTGGATAAAAAGAGGGCTTGCTTTCTGGTTTTGGGATCTCCTCTAAATTTCTTCAGTCACTTGTCATTAACAGGGCAAAATGTAGGTGTTGCCATTCCAGTGCAGCTCCAGTTATGTCCTGGTCGAGGGGTTTTGGGGTCTAAGATTATTTTCTGTATTCTTTATCACGTGTTCCAACATGTACTTTACTCATGGATCTCTTAAAAGATTGATGCAGAACTCCCAACACCTGTATGATTCCTCTAGGCCATGGAAAAGGGGGACACATGACAAGCGAAGGTTTATTTGAAGTCCATATCTCTACTACATACTTCATTTCTACATTAGTATTTTCCAGACCCTGGGTGGAAGAAGAGAAAGAATTCCAAAGCATCTCTTTAAGCTATTTAGATTTTCCTACATCCAGATTTCCGAACTAGCCTGAAAAATACTGGGGATAGAATTAGAAGACAGTTTAATTACTGGCTCTATTACACATTAAATGGGCAGTGTTGAGAAACTCTAAAAATCTTGAACTTCAAATTTCTTTATTTCTACATCTCTTTCAAGGCTGTTTGAGTTAAATAGATTTTTGTGAATGGTTGTTGAAAATCTAAAAAGCACCATAAATTTATGTTGAGCATTGTCCTTTTGCCTCTCCAGGTTCATAATCTGCCTTCCTCCACCCTGCTTGCTGCCTGAGGAACTGAGCCCCATGGACCGCTTCAGCGAGACTCCATGGCCTTCTGGCTTTCAGCTGGCGAGTGAGAAGCTTGTCAAAGGTAGGAGAGAGGGAGGATGGAGAAGTCATGGTGTGTTTTTCCCTGGCTCCCTCCTTACCCAGGCTGCAGTTTCTTACTGATTCTGTTTCTGATCTTTTTCACTACCAATATCTACAACTTCTTTGGGACGTACCTAGGTACTGAAGGACCCTAGTATCTGCTCCTTTTTGGCCCCTTCAGGCCCAGGAGTGGCACTGGCTTTCTGCTGTTGCTATTTTCAAGGCAGTTCATAGTACTTTACTCAGTTTCCTTCCCCTGCCCCTTTTCTGAAAATAGTCCCTTCAGTATACTCTCTTCCATCATGTATTTTGAACGTGTCATGTTTTTTGCAGGCATTTTAACTAAGACAAATAACTGCATTTATTATTGCTAATGTATTAATAACCACACACTCTATACCCCAATATAAATCCTCACACAAAAATTTTTATTTTTCCTAAATTTTCTAAATAAACATACACACATAACATTCCTAAATATGTGGTTTCCCCCTTTTCCAGAGCATATTTCCACCATGGATTTGAGGGCTAGGTTAAATTTTAAGGCCACTTTGTGAATTTATATTAAATTTTATTTAAAATGGTGATCTTCTGCTAGTCTTGATTTTTAATTTTAACTACTGTTAGATTAACTTCAATGTAATCAAAGTCATATGTAACTATTTGTATCAACAATACATTTGATCTACAGTTTTAATAAGTTTCTATATATATGTATATATATTACAAATATAAATCACATGCAACTCTATGGCTAGAGCAGATGTATTCATAATCCAAAAAAGTTCTTTGGAAGTGATACTTCATTGTTATCAAGAAGTTCTTTTCCCATGAGAATGTGAGAAAATTTGGGGTATCACACCTCATAGGTCATTCATTCTCATAAAGTCTTGGCTATGAAAGTTTGAGGACATTGGTTCTTGAGGTTCACATGCAGTAAATTCTGTAATGGGTGCATCATGCCCACGTACACCTCAGCTCACCAGCTCCAAATCCACCCTTTCCAGTCAAGTAAGATGTTGGCAGACTTGCATTATCCAAATAACATGGAGCCTATTTTTTTTTTTTAATAATGAGGAAATTTGCAAACATCATCACTGTAACCAGTGACTAGAGTTAAATACTGTAGAAAGAGTGATGTCACTCAGCTGAATATTACTGTTCTTAAAGATCAGCCCATGGTCATTCAGGTGCAGTGCAAGTGGAAGTCACTGTTTCAGGAAAATTTGTGAGAGCATCAGAGTTTACGGGGTTCCATCAACAAGTGAACTCTTTTTACTTCTTCAGTCACATGTCTACTTCCTTAGCTCCATTCTGAGACAGTATAAAGACAGGCTTCTCCATTGCAGTGTTACCTCAATGCAAGGTTACCCTGTTGTTCACTGTTCCTCATCTTGGAAAATAATAAAACATAGAGGTCACTCCAGTCCTTCTCTCTGGCCAGGCTTTTACTCAGCTATACAGGGGGCATGGCAATAGGATATATATTATATACATAATAGGCATATATACTATACACACACACATATATATAACAGACAAATATATATAATAACATAGTTACATATATATACATATAGTTACATATATATTGCATATATATGTATACATATATACATTACATATATATACACATGTATACACGTTACATATATATGCATATGTATGTGTGTGTATATATATATGTATATGTATATGTATATGTATATATATATATATATATATATATATATATATATTCCCTCTCTGATATTTTCTCCCTATTTTATTCCATTGCAAGTGTTATCACAGTTGTCTCTGTGCTTCTTCAAATGATTAAATGTGCTTAGGTTATCCATGGGTACTTGGGCTCTCTAAACAACAGAAAATGATTAGAGTTCAAATGATAGTTCCAGGCAAGGCTTTTATTTACCCAGCACAAGGGAGACAGAGCAAAAGAAAGGGTCTTTCAGTCTGGCTCAGGCAACAAAAGCCAGGGAAAGTTTTTAAAGAGGCAAAGGCAGGAAAGGAGTCCTGTAGCAAGTAGAGGTGTGGAGAGACACAGAAAATTGGGTGCACAGGCGCAGTGAACAGAACGTGCTTCTTCATGCTTTATATGTCTAATTATCATGCTAAATCTCCACCTCTGGACATGATTTTGAGTATTATAATGAGGGAAAGTGTAGGTGAAAGATTAGCACTGGGGTCCTCCTTGGCTCAGACTGGCTTGGTTAGGTCTTGGCCAGTCTTCCAAGCAGAGTCCCTCCTTTGGTAAGCATCCTGCTTCCACCTTCCTGCAACATCTGCTACTCAAGAGGCAGAGGGTTTCCATTATCGGGGAACTCTGGGTTTCCGTGGTCAGGGGAAAGGGGACCCAAATCCAGTCCCTGCTCCGTGTCACTTCACTGAGATGAAACCAGTCTTCCTGGAGAAGATTCATCTTTGGTTTTAAGCTTACTATCTCAGTTATTGTCAAACACTAAAGTGAAGGTTCGAATTTGTAATGATGTGTTTCTTACCTCTTGGTGTGGGATATATTTTTATTAAGATCAACTGCATTAAATTGCTAACCTGGAGAAAAAAGGGAAGCTGCTTATATGTCTAAGCTCTTGATAGATTTTAACTTCATGAGACTTATAATTAGTGTCAGTGAGATCAATGGTATTTGAAGTTCATTGAATTCTCAAATAGGTGATAGTCATTATTTTCTTTTTGAGCACCTACTCAATATAAGCCTTTGTTGGTCTGATATAGTTGCATTTGGTGTGATATTTTGAAAAGTGCTCTAGTATAAGAGAAAGAACTTGGATCCTTCCAAAACTGTGTTTGCATATCAATTCTAACACTTCCTGGTTAACATTGGGTTGAACAAATGTTATATTGACTTTAAATTTATATTTAAAAATGAGATAATAATACTTAAAATAGAGAGCTGTGAATAGTTAGTCACCAAAGTTTTAGGTTCCCCACTTCTATCCTCTTTCACTTTTCCTTTTTAGCAAGTTGGGAAAAGATTTTAGCTCCTAGCAGTGCAGGAAAAAGGTAGCTTTTTTCCTTTTCTTTTTTCTCCTTTAAGAAAATGGTGGTGAAATGGTGTACATATCACATAAAATTTACCGTCTTAACCATTTTAAGTGCACAATTGTGTAGTGTTAACTACATTCACATTGTCGTGCAACTAATCTCTAGAACTCTTTTCATCTTCCAAAACTGAAATTCTATAATGATTAAATAACACCACCCCTTTTGCCTCCTGCCTCTCCTGCCCCAAGATTTCCTTTTAAAGTGTTGGCTTTCATGATTGCAGGAAATTTAGTAAAAATCAAAAGTTTATTCTAAATTACTGTGTTTCATTAACATGATTTATAATCGCATTGACTGTACACGTCCACTTTCCAGAACAATTTAAGTGATTTTACTTGAAGTAGATTTCTTAAGTGAATAATTTGATTGTACCTGTTATTGTATACCTATTATTATATACCTATTATCCATTAAATATAAGGAAACTGACAAGTCAGAAAAGGAAATTATTTTTCCTACCAGTTTCCTCTGTCTTTGGTTTTAGAAAACATGGTAATTATGTCTGTAAATCATAGTTGCTAAGTACATAGGATCCGTGGGTTAGGGTCTTTGCTACAGACAAGGCCATGTTTGATAACTGGAGACTTGGGGCCACTGAATCTTGCACTCTTTGCCAGCTCTGTCCTGACTCACATCTTTGCTGAAAATGTGAATTTTTTAACATACATTTAAGCTATACTCAAAGTATTTTAATGTTTATTTCTAAAGTTCTAAATATATATCTAAAGTTATTTCATAATTGCTTTTGAATTCCTTCCTAGCTTTTAATATGTATGTGTTATAGGTTGAGGAAGTAAGTAGATAATTGACTTAGGAATATAGAAACAGCAATTCTTAAATATTATTTGTGTACATTTTTAAATTTCCAAAATATTTGATTTGAGTAAGAAAGAACATGATTTATTTATGAGCCTACAATTTAGTTGTAAGGATTAAGCATGCTAATAAATGTAAAGCACTGAATGGGGTCCCCTGGGGGGCTCACTTTGTTGAGCATCTAACTCTTGGTTTTGGCTCGGGTCATGACCTCAGGGTCATGATCGCAGGGTCCTAAGATCCCGCAGTGTGTGGGGTGGGGCTCTGCACTCAGCAGGGAATCTGCTTGAGATTCTTTCCCTCTGCCCCCTTCCTCGGCTTGTGCACACTCTCTCTCTAAAATAAATAAATAAATCCTAAAAAAAAAAAAAAAAAAAAAAAAAAAAAAAAAAAAAAAAAAGTAAAGCAATGAAAACAATGCTTGACACATAGAAAGTGCTAAAAATTATTATATTACCATTATTATCATTATTAATTAAGGTATTAAATTGAATGGACAACAAGTTTGGTACTTACCAAAGTTATAACATTGGACAAAGCTTAGAGGTACTTTTCTCCCCAGATATCTACTCTATAAAAAATATGTACCTAAAACCTATCTTACAGAGAGAAATACTGTGGACAACACAGGTTCTCTAATTCTGCACATGCAAGGTACTTTCAAATCTAAAACATTTTCTCCACAAAATATCTGTAGATATTTTCTGTATTCATAACTCACCTAGGAGTGCTAGCTAATTTTTTTAAGTAAAGAAAGGAGGAAGCATTATGTTCCTTCTTATTACTATAAAAGTGTATTTGAGTGTAAAAGCAAAGATGCAGAGGATATTTAAAATTGTCCTATTCAGGTTGGTCCACTATAACAGCATTTCATGGACTGGGTGGCTTAAACAACAATGTATTTGTTAGAGTTTAAGAGGCTGGAAAGATCAAGATCAAGACTCTGGCAGATGTGGTATCTGCTGGGAGCACTGCTCCTGGTTTGCTGCAGGGTAGGTTCTTACACCCTCATATAGTGGAGGTAATGAGCTCTACTCTCTTCCTCCCCTTATGAGGGCATTAATATTCTCATGGGGTCTTGGTCCCCTTACCTTATCAAGCCTAATTACTTCCCATAGTCCCTACCTCTTAATACCATCCATTGCGGGTTAGAATTTCAACATAAGAATTCAGACCTTCATGCATTTCCTAGTGCTGAGAATATTTCTATTCTAACGAAGAGCCCAGATTTCTGGAAATCAAAAATCAGGACATCAGTTTATTTAGAGTTTTGGAGGCTGGGAAGTTCTCTTTGATCCAGCACACAATAAACCTTCCCCTACGTCAGTGGTTCCACAACATGCTGTTAAGAACTGTTCTCCTTATTACATATTGAGTTTTGTGTCTCTCAGAGCACTTTTTAAAATTATTTTATAGTACATGTAAACTTTTTTCACACTATATTACTTAATTTAATTAATTCCAATTGAGTCCTACCACCACTTTCAGTGTCATGCATTTCACTCTCTAGGAAATCTCCCCCTGACCCCCTACTATTATCTCTTACATTTGGAGAGATCTCTCAGGATGATAGTTACCACTGGTCAAAGTTATATGGGTGTAGAGTCTAGTGGCTCTTCCACTTCTCTGATACTTTGGGTAATCTTTGTGGAGCCTGGTAAGGAAAGTTAAGTTATTACAATGAACATGCACCACAAAAGGTTTCTCCACTTCTCCATGGGGCAACGAGTCATGGGTTACCATAGCTAGCAGAACTTTAGACCTTCATGCATTTCCTAGTGTTGAGAATATTTCTATTCTAATGAAGAGCCCAGATTTCTGGAAATCAAAAATCAGGACATCAGTTTATTTAGAGTTTTGGAGGCTGGGAAGTTCTCTTTGATCCAGCACGCAATAAACCTTCCCCTACGTCAGTGGTTCCACAAGCTTTAGCATGTAGCAGAACCACTTGAGAGTTTGATAAAACACAGATTGTTGGGCTTCGCCACCAGAGTTTTTTATTTTAGGTGGGGATTGAGAATTTGCATTGCTAGCAAGGTCTTAAATGAAGCTAATGCAGCTGGTTCAGTGTTCTCACTTTAAGAACTGCAATCCTAAGGCAAGAAGGAGAAAGCGATTTGACTATAAAAAGACTGTGTGGTGAGACATATGCCATACAAGAAGGAAAAAAGATGAAAAATGAATATCTCAACACATTATCATACTAAATTGTTTTGTAGGAATATAGGGAACATATTCACAGGATTTAAAGCCAGACAAAAAGTAATTTAAATTTTGGCATTGACATATGCTTGGACAGTTAACTTACAGAATCTTGATTTTTTTCATCTGTTTAATATGACTAATACCAGCTTCTTCTTATATTGGTTGTGAGTATGCAGTAAGGTGAGTGAAGCACCTGGCACATATAACAAGTGCCAATTACCCTTCTCACTTTTATAGGTCTTTCTGAGATATCAGGATGAAAATGGAAACAGCACAGGTTTTCTTTGTTTGTTTTTTGTTGTTGTTGTTTTTTCAGTAAAACAAGCTTGAGTTTAAATTTCTGCTCTATTACTGACTGGCAAATTGATATTGAATGAATTATTTTACCTCTGAGCCTTAGGTTCCTCATCTCTAAAATGGTATTCTGAGGATTAAATGAGACAGGTTTGGAAACAGAGTCAGATGTGTCTTTCCCAAACTAGACACTCCATCAACACTGTGCTCTTGTCCTACCCCCAACAGAGACAATGAATTTGTCAAAAGTGTGTATTTCTTGCACAGAATGGAAACAAAATCCGCCCTGAACTTGTAGTTGTGATACTTGTCAACCAATATAATGTTGAGAGATTGTCCTCAGTCTTTAGTAGTTTTAAGAAAAGCTTAGGGAAAAACTCATATTCATTTAAACCCACATTTTCCCCCATGAATTCCAATATAAGTGAAGTTGACTGAAGTTAAAGTCTTCCCTCAGAAAAGGGAAATAAATCAAATCCTACCCATCTCAGAAATTGGTGTTAATTTTCTTTGTTACTTGCTTGGAAATTTTGATTTAAGCTTTTTGAAAAAGAATGAAGAATTTTGAGGAGAATCTTGAATTCTCCTCAAGTACTCAATGAATCTCTTTATAGGATATTTTATATATTATTGTGGTAAAATTTACATAATATAAAATTTAACCATCTTTAAATGTACTACCAGTGTCATTAATAACATTTACAGTGTTGTGAAAACATCACCACTTAAAATTTAATGTGTCAGGAAAGAAAGGAAAGAATCTAAAACTTTTGGAAGTTGACATTGGAGAAAGGTACCTGGGTGGCTCAGCCACTTAAGCATCTGACTCTTGATTTTGGCTCAGGTCATGATCTCAGGGTTATGCAATTGAGCCCTGTACTGGGCTCCACTACAGGCATGGAGCCTGCTTAAGATTCTCTCTCTCCCGCTGCCCTTCTCCACCCACTGCACACAATCTCTCTCTCAAAAAAAAAAAAAAAAAAAAAAAAAAAGTTGGAGAACATATTATTTTTGTCTCCATGGCATAAGTGTGTGGGTTTTTTTTTTTATTTCTTTTAAAACAAGATGACCAAATTGAACCATATAGGAAACATTTGATAAGTTTGATGATGCATACAAAAAAAAAAAATCAGAAAAGAATAAAAAAGTAAGTTACAATCTCAAAGAAGTTATGGCAACTTACAGCTGATCTAGTTTTAGTGTCCAGGGTATGTGAAAGACTTGTTCAAAACTGTTATTAAAGGGGAAACTTCACACCAAAATAGTGGCATAAGTCATGAACAAGAAGTCTACAGAAGAGCAAATGTAAATATTGAATAAGCTTATGAGGAAATGTTCAAATTTGTAATGAGGCAAATATAAATGAAAGCCACAGCAGAGAATGCTTGACAAAAATTAGAAAATAGGGGGTGCCTCGGTGGCTCAGTCGTTAAGCATCTGCCTTCGGCTCAGGGCATGATCTCGGCGTTATGGGATCGAGCCCCGCATCAGGCTCTTCTGCTGGGAGCCTGCTCTTTCCTCTCCTACCCCCTTTGCTTGTGTTCCCTCTCTCTCTGGCTATCTCTCTCTGTCAAATAAATAAATAAAATCTTTTTAAAAAATTGGAAAATAGAACAATACCAAATTTTGTCAAGGATGGAGAAAAAGGGAACTCTCATACAATGGTATGGGGTCCAAAATCAATAAAAATGCCTGAAAAAAACCTTTTATTATGAAATGGATTTGGACATATACATACTTTAGGTCCCTGTGATAAAAGGTATCCTTGTTGATAATACCAGCAATGCAAGCAATCCAACCACCTTTCAACAATCAACTGAATGGATAAATTATGACATATCAGAAGGTAGACTATATATAATAAACATGTATGGATTCAAAACCATGAAGTTGAATGAAGATAGAAAGTAAGAAAATGAGCAGTTTGATTCCATTTATAATAACATTAAAAATAACAAATTGGTATATTGTGTATATAGTTACAACTGACAGTTATAGAGAAAATCAAACATATGATTACACTGGAAATCAGGAGAGTGGTTATCTTCTGCTGGACTAAAGTAAGGGAACATCATCAGGGAGGAAAATCCACAGAGCTTGTAAGATATGGATAAAGTTCTAATTAAGTTGTGTGGTAGGTACATGAGAATTCATTGCTTATTAAAACTTTGCATGTATATATTTATTGTGTCTAATATTTTTAGAGAATCTCATTTACAAAGTATGAAAGTAAAAGCATAGAAAAGAATAGGAAAATATATACGTGGAATTTATTGAAGTAAAGAAAGAATATATAATATAATGGACTTTATTGAAGTAAAGAAATTAATTTTAAATTGTGTTTCCAGCATCTAATATTTTCATTTTGGGGCTGGAAAATGAAAGATAGACTATCACATCTAGCCTTCCTCCCTCACCTGCCAACATCCTGCTCATCCTGATGGATTACCTGCGGCACCTCCCTTCTTGTGGAAACTAGAATAATCAGTTTATTTCCTTTGAATAGCAGTTCATCATTTTCATTGATTTTCTTTCCACGGGTAAAATATTCTTTGATTTCTTGTGTCACTTCACTTTTCTCTTTAAACTATCCATCTCTTCTCCGGCCTCCTAACCTCTGGGGGCTCCTGTTCTCCTTCTGCTTGTCTGACTGAGGTAGATTTCCTTCTGAAACTGCTGAGGCATTTTTTTCTTCATCACCCCAACTATGTGTGTGTGTTCTACTCTATCAATACCTGCCGTAATTTGATGTAGTTGAAACTCCCTTTCTTTCTTGTTCCCGTCTGTCATGGCAAGCAACATACACAAAGGATATATACAATAAGCAATTTTCTTGCTGGACTGCTGTGGGCAGGGTCTTGGGCTTTGATAGTAAGTACTTATGCTGTTAGTGCCAGGAAGATTTAAGAGAGCATTATTCTGAGAACATCAGCCCTGTATTGCACTTCTATTTCAGAGAGAATTATTGGACAGAAACATAGAAACTTTGACAAAAAGATCATCCTATTTCCCACCAACCAGGTTAAACGATTCCAGTGATTGCTTAATAACCCACATGATTAATATATATTACAACTTTCCTATATGCCAGACGCTGTGTTGTGCTAATTCTCATTTTATCAATGTAAGAGCTTTGATCTGACGATGATAGGCAAAAGTCCAAATTGAAATTGAAGAAAAAAACAAAATGGAAGAAAATTAAAAGGAGAAGAAAAGGATAGAACAAGGGAAAGATTGTGAAAAGAGAGAAGTGAGTTCCTCTCAGTATTTCCTATGTTACCTGTAATTTATAAAATCGAATCTGGAAATAAAATTTTGAATGAAGATGGAGTAGGAGGAACATTTTAATTTATTGATCTCTCTAAGGATAATGTACATCTCCATTAAAAGCTAAGAAAGAAAATCACATAAGAAAATTTACTGATGAATTTTTACTTATTTTAATTAATTTATTTATTTTTACAGGCAAATTTTTAAATTGGCTAGTTGGATCGAAAAGTCTAGAACAAATACCTGAAATTTGTAATCGTTTTTTTAAATAAAATAAATATTCTTAATTTTCATTAAAAAATCAGGAAATGCATAAAAAACATACGAACCTAAAATCATACTATAAATGATAATATGCATAAAAATGTTGGCTTCTGCATTACAGTTGGGTTCATAGTAATAAATTTGAATATTTTTACTTATTTTACCAAATACTTAATATTTTACCAAGTACTTAAGATGCTTATGCTATTTAAATAAACATGTAAATATATATAGATACACATATATAGCTGTGTAATTGCTGCTACAGAATATAAACATACAGATATAACAAAACTTTAATTATTTTTCGAAAGAATTCTAATCTATTGTTATGAACAATCCTTAAGTAAAAACCTTAGGTATACAATATCTGCACTCTTTTTCATAATTTTCTACATATATTTCTAAAAGGAGAATTGCTAGAATCAATGCTTATACACTTTAAATATATTTTTCTGAATGGCCCCCTAGAAATTAAATGTCAATTTAGTGTCAATTAACAGTTTCTGAATGATTGTTTTCACATCCTTAACAATACTGGATCATATTAATCTTTTAACTTTGCCAATCTGATAAATACAAATGGTAGCTATTTTGTATTTTAGCTAATTTATTCAAATGATACCAAAGTTTAACATTTGTCTTAAGTGGGATTCCTTGGGAAACAGACTTGCATGCAGGATTTTTACTGGGGAATGCCTGCAGAAATAACTATAAGAGATTGCGTAGATCTAGATGGAGAGAGTTGAATTACAAAGTGGTTGAAAAATGCAGTTATGAATCCCCAGACTGAAGAGGAGCTAAGGTGCCTTTCCGAGTTTTCTTGAATTAGGTATGTACCCATTCAAAACGTCTGTATACTCCCCATTTACTGAATGTGTATTCAAACAAGTAAATGGCCATTGGTCCTTTTGGGAAAGGAATTTGGAGTCACTATAATATACACCTGTGGAGGTGTTGTGGGGTTTTTCCTGTTTGTAGACTGTCCTCTACTTCAATCAGCGGGTTCCGGCTCAGGTCAACAAATGGTTCAAGGATTGTATTTGTAGTGGGATGGCTGCCTTACTCTTTTCTGCCTGTCACTGATTTATTTTGATTGTATAGAATGAGGAGTACTTTACTCGATGCCCATTGGTCTTGCCTGTAAGAACACTGAGTTCTCAAAATCATCTTCATAGATCTCTGTGGATCAGGCTTCCAGGGATATCACTCAAAACTTGGTATTCATTTATGATATCTGGACTCACCTTGCTTCAAAGAGCTCAGCAGCACCACCTGTCCTATGTTTTCCAGATTCTATCATCCCTACCTCTGTCAGTGAGTCAAAGTTTTCATATTCAAGTTCTTACATGATTTTCTTCAATTAAGTCCTTTAACATCTCTAAATTATAGATTTCTCTTTCACAAAATAAGAAAAAAATGAATTGTTTCCTTCCAATTGCATATTCTTGTTTCCAAGATAAAATGAACAAAAATGTGTGGATTTATTTCATAAAACTATAGTCCTAAACACGTATAACATAGTACTTCTATTTCTCATTACAAAGTCATACAGTGGTAGTGCGTCAAAATACCCTGCTTTAAAATGTTGGAAAATCAGTACATCTTCTACCATAGCTGAATCATTGCAAGAGTTAACTGTTAAAAACTTGCATCCATAACAAACAAGATTTTCCTTTTAGCCACAGTTATAGAATACAATCCTATATTCTATAGGGCTGAGATACCTAAAATATGAGGTGGAATCAAAGAACAAGATAGGGAACAATTAAGTGGAAAAGATAGTTTGACTGAAAGAGCATTTCTGGGACCTTAGGGATAGCTACTTATGGAATCCTATTGAGAGGTAAGCATACTCCATGTGTATGTCCAGAGTGGAATGTCCTCTTCTGTTTCGTGGTTCAGAGGTCTAATGGAGGAAGCACCACCCTCTTCCTCTGGCTCAACTATTGCATAACTTCTCCTGTGGTGTAGGATCTAACTTGGCAATTATGTTGCTGCTATTGAACTTTTGATTATTTTTAGTATTTTAGTATATTTAGTATTTTGAGTATTTTCATTATCATAAGACCCAGATGATTAATATTCCATATGCAGTAACAAAAGCAGTGTTTCACTGAAGCAGAGTTAAATTTTCCAAGAGAAAACCTTCAGTCTCAGGGTACCTGGGTGTCTCCGTTGGTTATGCATCCATCTCCTGATTTCTGCTCAGGTCATGATCTTGGGGGTCATGAGATGGGGCCTGATACTCAGCATGGAACCTACTTGAGAGTCTCTGTGTCCCTCACTCCACCTCTCAATAAATCTTTCAAACAGCAAAAAAACCTTTAATCTCATCATGATAAGTCTAAAAGAGCTGAGAGCTTTACAACGAGAATATTTTTTTAGGATGCACAACAATATTTTTCTTTTTTATGAAACAATATTTTTCTGCTTTTTAATATTATTACCTCAAACTGAAAAATTCAAAAAATATATAATGGTTATATAAGTATATAAATACAGACATACATCACTGTGATGTCCAAATTCTAAAATTTTTTGGCAAATGTGGAAAAAAAGGAATTCTCATGCACTGTTGGAATGCAAGTGGGTGCAGCTACTGTGGAAAACACTATGGAGGTTCCTTAAGAAATTAAATGTTCCTTAAAAAAATGTACTAAATTCTGCTACTAGGTATTTACCCAAAGAATGCAAAAACACTAATTAAAAAAGAACCCTTTTTTTACTGCAGCATTATTTGTAACAGCCAAACTATGGAAGCAACCTAAGTGTCCATTGATAGATGAATGGATAAAGGAGTTATATGTGCGCGCGCACACACGCACACACACACACATATGTGTGTGTGTATATATATATATACTCAAAGCTATCACTATAGTTTCACTTAAGACTTCACTTTTCTTGAGTTAAAATTTGTACTGTATTGTAGCCATTTAAAAATGAAATGGGTATCTGGATCGGTGACAACAAATCCTTGTCACGGTTTTTTTGAAAATAAGTGGTTTATCCCATATTATGTTCTTGATCTGGCTGTGTTAATAATTCTTTTTCAGAATTATTGAGAATCTGGCAGGAAACATCAAAATAAATGAATGGAGAAACTGTATTAACTACCCCATCCATACAATTAAAATTAGAGCATAATCATGCAATTAAAATTAGAGCATATGGATGAATTCTTTTTCCGGTTTGCATACTTGTCAACTTTAGAGAAGCTATTGGAGAAAATTAAATATTAAATCTGGAGGTGTGACCCTTTTGACAGCTTGAAAATAAAAGCAAAAAATTTGAGATCAAGTTATTGAAAACTGGGGATAAATGGAAATATGAATTTTTATTAAAATATTAATAATGCAGGAAATTCTAATTTCAGGCAGCAAAAAACTAAGAACTTTATTTTAATAATTAGAAGTTGTCTGAGTTTTTAAAACATACCTACTATTTGGCTGTTCAAACATGTCACACCTATAGGTGGCTAGACTTAATGTTCTCCCTATTATTTTGTATTGCAAAGCCGCAATAAGGTCAATTTGTTTTTCTTACTTAAATCTCCTTAAGGGATACCTATTTAAATATAAAATATTAACAATATATTGTGGATTTATTACATAAGTATATCACATAATGAGTGACAATTTGAGCATAATGTTTGGGAGGGGAAAAATATAGGTGAAGTGATAAAATATAGCTTAAAGGTGGCCAATGTTAGGTAAATAAATATACACCATAAAAATCAATAACAAACCAACTAACAAGCAATAAAAAAGAACTAATTAACAAAACAGAGTATGTAACCATAAAAGAATCCAAGAAAGACGGTGCAGCTGGGTGGCTCAGTTGTTTAAGCATCTGCCTTTAGCTCAGGTCACGATCTTGGAGTCCCTGGATCAAGCCCCGTGTTGGGCTTCCTGCTCAGTGGGGAGTCTGCATCTCCCTCTCCTTCTCTTCCCCCACTTGTGCTCTCTCTCTCTCATGCTTTCTCTCTAATTAAATTAAAATCTTTAAAATAAATCCAAAAAATAGAGAAAAGAGAAAAGCAAACAAATGGGACAAATATAAAACATGGAGTAAGATAATAGAAACAAACCAAAATATATTGGAAATCATATTAAATACAAAAGTAAATTAAATTGAAATTGAAATACAGATTTTTGTGAGGGTGTATAAAAAGCAAGACAATTCTATAGTAATTAAAAGAAATACTCGAAATGAAGACTTGAATGGATTGAAAAGTAAAAGGATGGAAAGGAGATAATACTCATTTGGAACACTATGGTAAGAAAAAAGTTTATCAGACATAATTTTTTGCCCCAAATCATAAGACCCTTATGCCTTTTGTAGAGCA
Source organism: Ursus arctos (assembly GCF_023065955.2). Lineage (NCBI taxonomy): Eukaryota > Metazoa > Chordata > Mammalia > Carnivora > Ursidae > Ursus > Ursus arctos. Next base: position 17,390,541 of record NW_026622852.1, read on the forward strand.
TTAATTAAATTTTTACTAAGAGACATGATGGCTTCAACTATGCTAGTAGCAATTTCATCCTTTGGACAAGTGAAAAATAATAAATATTTAGTGATTCCTAGATCTTCTGAAATATGAACTACTTTGATGAAACATATCAAATTTGACCTTGCCTCTACACTTAGGAACACTATGGGAATTCCAAGTGAATATTATCCAAACAATTAGATTTAAATTAGACTTTATGAAATATACTAAAAGAATTAAGAAAGCAACCGTAAATTCTTTTTGAAAAGTAAATCTTGTTCTTTGATAGGAAAACAATTTTTAATTTGCACTATACATACTTACTTGGTATGAATTGTTGCTTATAACTAATGCTGTTGGTAAAACCTTTCAATAACAGTTATAAAAAAAAGCCCATCAAGTGTCATTATTTCACTTTTTAAAATATTAAATGCTTACACACATAAATTTTAGAGAAACTTGTTAAATCAAAACATTTAATATGAAATATAAAATAGGATATTTAATTTATATGAGGAACTTAAAACAAGGAACAAAAAGGTTTGCATAATTAAGGAGAGAATACCCAGGTAAAAATACTAAAATTCTATAATACTATTTCTGTCCATTGTAGATTGCAGGTATAATTTAAATTGAGAAGACCTTTTAAACAAACTGAGTGATATACTATTTTCAGTTTTCTTTATATTCCAGCATTGAAAAATGGCAAAGAAAATTTAAGACATACTGTTTGTACCACTAGGTATTTCTTCAAGAGTTAGTGAAAACCATAATATAATTGACAGTGATTTATTACTAACATTAAAATATTTTTAATATTTTCTGGAAATAATTTATATGTGATTCTTCTATAATGTTTGGACATTCTGTGTAAAATTCTTGATTCTGAAATTTTTAAAATTTTTAATGTTTCAAGTTGCCACTGATTCAGTTGGGTAAATTTTCTTTAAATTGAAATTAAGAGATAAATTGATATTGACAATTATACAAAAATTTTACCTAGTTAGGGAAAAATGTGTTAAATTATATGAAAATCTTGATTGCAATGTCAATATTAGTGATTTTACTAAAATGCAGGCACTTTTATCAATAAGTACATAAGACTTTATTATATTTATATTTTATTGTGTTTCTTTTTTTTTTTAATCTTTTTAAAAATTATGTTATGGTGATACAGTACATTAGTTTTTGATGTGGTGTTTCATGATTTATTGTTTGCATATAACACCTAGTGCTCCATGCAATGTGTGCCCTCCTTAATACCCAACACTGGGCTAACCTATCTCCCCATCCTCCTCCCCTCTAAAACCCTCAGTTTCTTTCCTGGAATCCATAGTGTCTCATGGTTCGTCTCCCCCTCTGATTCCCCCCTCCTTCATTTTTCCCTTCCTTCTCCTGATGTCCTCCATGCTATTCCTTATGTTCCACATATAAGTGAAACCATATGATAATTGTCTTTCTTGGCTTGCCTTATTTCACTTAGTATAATCCCCTCCAGTTCCATCCACGTCAGTGCAAATGGTGGGTATTCATCCTTTCTGTTGGCTGAGTAATATTCCTTTGTATATATAGACCACATCTTCTTTATCCATTTGTCTGTTGAAGGGCATCTTGGCTCCTTCCACAGTTTGGCTATTGTGGACATCACTGCTATGAACATTGGGGTGCACGTGCCCCTTCTTTTCACTACATCTGTATCTTTGGGGTAAATACCTAGCAGTGCAATTGCTGGGTCATAGGGTATCTCTATTCTTAACTTCTTGAGGAACCTCCATACTGTTTTCCAGAGTGGATGTACCAGCTTGCATTCCCACCAACAGTGTAAGAGGGTTCCCCTTTCTCCACATCCTCACCAACATTTGTGGATTTCTGTCTTGTTAATTTTTGCCATTCTTACTGGTATAAGGTGGTATCTCATTGTGATTTTGATTTGTATATCCCTGATGGCTAGTGATGTTGAGCACTTTTTTCATGGGTCTGTTAGCTATTTGTCTCACACAAACATCGCCGGCTCATCAGCAGATACCCCAGATGAGAACAATGATAAAGTTATTCTTAGATATTTAGCCCAACTTTGTCAAACAAAACTATACATTTACCTATAGTTTTCAATTTTATTATTATGAAGGTTTATTTGTCAAGATAGGAGGAAAACATAGTCAACTCTTTATTATTTCAATTTGTATCTTTGAATATTTACATATAAGTATGTGAGCTCCATTTATACTCTTGCCCTCCTGGGTCCTGCAAATAATAAAACTGGCTGCTCCTGACCCATGTTGGACTTGGACCATTCATGGAGAAAACAACAGAACACATATGAAGCCTCTGAGATTTCAGGGCTGTTCTTATTGACTATTCTAAATAAAACAGGGACCAGTACTTTTCTAATTAATTTCATTATTATCTTTATGAAGTGAGTATGATTGTGCCTGTCAGGCACCTGATATATACCCTCAGAACTTCCTGCAAGGCCTGTTTCCAATTTAGAGTTTTTGGACACTTTTAAATCCCACACTAGTATCTGGCAGCAACCAGACCCAGTCTGCAGCCTACCTTGTTTCTTTTTGCTGTGGCATGGGTCTCTGACATGATGAGGACACCTAGGGACACCCACTGCAGCTTTGCATTTCCCTATGGAAGGGAAGACTGAGGAAAGGGCTCACACTGGCTTCCATTGGGGGTTCTGGGCCATTTTTGCCAGGGGAGTCAGGGGCCCAGGAAACCCCAAGCAACAGCTGGAGAATGTGAGCTCAAGTAAGTCCTCTTCACACTGAGGACTCTCTCCTATGGATAGAAGGGTTGGTGAGGATCAGAGTTCCTCTGAAGCCCCAGGCTCATATCCAGGTCCCCTCCTGCTTAGGTCTCAGTGGTTCTGGTGCTGGGCACTGTGCTGGAAAAGGAAATGCAGAGTTAAAATACGAATTTCCAGGTGTCAAAGAAGTTAGATTGTAGTGTGGTTACTGTTTGGAATGTTTGCATGATTTCTATGTAATCCTTTCTGAACTAATAACCATTCGAAATGAAATAATGAAAATGAAAATATTTTAATAAGAAAATGATAGTTACATAAGTGCACATCATCATTTTTTTTTTTTTTGCTGTTCCTAGGTCATTGATTTGTGTCATTAATATTTCCTTTGAAATTATTCTCTGAATTAGAATTTTAGAAAAAATGTGGTTAAAAGAGTACCAGGTATGGTATACTCTCAGCTGTTAGTGGAGCTTAGTGCATAGCATTTCTTAGATCAAACTAGGTTTTGAATGAAGGTGGGTTTTGGAGTAATTAGTAATTATCAATTCTTGTATAAAAATATAAATTCACATGGAAAAAAAAAAATCTTTTTTCTGTTGAATGAAAGACCTTAACATTTTCCAGATAAATTTTGTCCTTTCCTTGCTTTGTTGCTTTTCTTTGCTCCATTCTTTTATACTCATCTTTCCGCCACCTCATGCACATCTGTTTGATTTTCCATCTCCAGCTACTTATTTAGTTTCATAATTCTGCTAAGTTGCGTTAAGATGATCCTTTAGCGTTGCACATTTGCCTGGATATATATTTATTTTTGTATTTAAAATGTTGAGGTAATAAGTTTTAGGGAAACCCAGCCGAGATATCCTGCCCACTCTGTGTGATACTTGCATTTTACTCCAAGCATATCTATAATAATCTCTTCAGAAAGTGGAATCTATACTCCACATGAGCAGAGAGTGCTAAAGTTTTAATAACTTCCTTAGGGTTTTCATTTTTACTATGCTACTTTCAAAGATTACAGTATAATTTAGGAATGAGAAAATGTTAGTGTTTTTACCAGGAAGTGTTAAACTCTCATTACATTCATTTGTCAGTCTTCTGTACTTTGATTTCCATATTTAAACATAGGTAAGCTTCTAAAACTACATGGAAGGGAAGATATCTAAATCTTGGTTTCTTCATTTATGTAATAAAGGATAATGATAGTATTGCTTACAATTTTGGGGTAAGGATTAAATGGAATTTTAGCTCCTATTATGTAGTTAAGTTCCTGGCCCAGAACAACTATTCAGTACATTTTAGTTACTATTATTAGACAGTTACTCTAAACATAGACAATGATCTGTATTGCCCATTAGATTGGCTGTTTGGAGGTTGATCACCAATTAGTGTGTCAGATCCCCTTAAAGACAAATTGGTTGTTACTCTGAATTATGCCAATAAAATAGTTAAAAGTGAAATTAGACATATAGTACCATTGATAGATTGTTCAGTAATTAGCTATTTTTATGAATGAAAAATACGATCTAACCATTTTAAGTCAATTAATTTAGGCCCTAATATTCAACATACAAAGCAGATTTATAAAGGAAATGAATGCCATAGAATAATAAAATATCTGACCATAAAATATTACAACTCAAATATTGTTCTTATTTTAAAAATATTTTTTGGTTCACCATTCTCATTCTTTTTTTTTTTTTTTTTAATACCAATTTTCTTTTTCCTTTATCTTATTTTTCTGGTGGATGATATTCCATCTGTTCCATTTTTGAGCTAAATCTTCAGGCTGCAGGTTTTATCTTTCTAAGTGTAAAGAGTCTTCAGTGGGCAAAATCTATGTTACTTTTACTGAATCATTAATGTTATATACCCAAACTTAATATTTACCAAAATAGCATAGTTATCACTCTTTTTATTTAAAATGAGGTATACTTAATATACAGTGCTATATTAGTTTCAGGTGTGCAATATTTTGTTCAACAATTGTATACATTCTTAGTGTTCATCAATCTATTCTCTTAATCCCCTTAAGCTATTTCACCAATCCCCTCACCCAACCCTCCCTTCTGGCAACCACCAGTTCTCTGTATTTAAGAGTCTGTTTTGTTTTGTTTTCTTTGGTCCTTTTTTGGATCTTTTTTCTTTTTTTCATAAATATCACATTTAAGTAAAATCATCACTCTTTTTAAATTTCTGTATTGGATTAGATATCATAAGAAATATCTCTCAGATATTTTTATATATATTCAAATATAGTTATAATAAATATGGGTCAAATTTGGCATAGTTCTTCTGGTATCGTTCCAGTGACTATTTTATTTTTGATACTGGAATCAAACAGTTGATGTTTTTATTGTTAGTCAACTTAGATCATTGGGGCTGACTTTTGCTAATTTTGGTGGTCTGCCATAGCAGTAAACAGCAGTGTACTCCCCACAAGAAACCACATCTTTTCCCTCCTACCATTTGTGTGGGACTAAAAGATTTTAAGGTGGGCCACGTGATCTCTGGCAGTAATCTTGTTCTCTAGTGATAACAGATAAATTCATTAAGTTTCCTAAAAGAAGGGGGTTCATGTGAAAAGTCAGAGTGATAATCAACCCATAAACACCTTAAAGGAAGTAGAACTCCAAATACTGAGTGACATATGTGGAATTTAAGAAATGAAACAGATGAACATAGGAAATGAAAAGAGAGAGTAAGGCAAACCATAAAATAGACTCTTAACTATAGAGAACACACTGAGGGTTGTTGGAGGGGAGGTGGGCAGTGATGGGGATTAGGGAGGGCACTTGTGATGAACACTGGGTGTTGTATGTAAGAGATGAATCACTAAATTCTGAAACCAACTATACACTATATGTTAACCAACTAGAATTTAAATAAAAACTTGAAACTAACTCAATGAATGCCTTAAACAAACCAACCAGTGAATGAAATAAAAACTGTTAAAAAAAATATATATATATGGGGGCACTTGGGTTGCTTAGTTGGTTGAGTATTCCACTCTTGTTTTTGGCTCAGGTCCTGATCTCAGGGTAATGGGATCGAGCCCTGAGTCAGGCTGGATGCTGAGCAAGGATTCTGCTTGGAATTCTCCCCCCCACTCTTCTTCTGCCCCTCCCCCACTGTGCTCGCTCCTGCGCTCTCTCTCCAAAATAAATAAATCATGTGTGTGTGTGTGTGTGTGTGTGTTTGTGTGTTCTACCCCAAGATTGGAAGTAAGGCAAGAATATTTATTCTCACCTTTCCTTTACTAGAAGTTTTAGAGCAATTAGGTAAGAAAATGTTTTTATTTAAAGGCATACGTATTAGAAGGGGAAGAAATAAAACTAAACCCGTTGACAGACAACACAGTGTCTCTGTAGAAAAGCTTAAGGAATCTAAAAACCAAAAAAGACTAAAAATACCAAAACTCCCAGAGCTAAGAAATGAATTTATTAAATTTAGAGGGTACAGGTCAACACACAATCAAATTTCTATAAAATAGCAATGAACAACTGAAAAAAACAGTTAATACAATACCATTTACAGTAACACCAACAAAAATGAAATATTTGAGTATAAATTAAGTGATATTTCAGGATCTCTCTGTTAAAGAGTACAAAAAGATGTAAAAGAAGACCTAAAGAAATGGAAAGACCTATTTTCTCAGGTTGGAGGACTCAACATAAAAAATATTAATTCTCCCTAAATTGATGTGTAGATTTAATGCAATGGCAATAAAAACCCAACAAGGATTTTGTAGATATAAACAAATGAATTCTAAAAGTTATATGGAGGTGCAAAGAAATGAGAATAAATTAAAAAAGTTGGAGGGATCAGACTATACAGTTTTAAGAATTAATAGAAAATGATGGGAGGGTTTTAGTAAAGGTATAGAAACATAGATCAGCAGAAAAGAATAGTCTAGAAACACATTCATATTTAATATGGCCATTTGATCTTTGACAGAGTTGCGGAAGAAATCCCATGGAAAAAGGGGAGATGATGTTGAAATAATTGGTCATCCCTATGTAAAATAAAAAGGAAAGGGAAAGAGTAGAAAAAAAAACCAAAACCAAAACCAAAAAAACACCCCATCAGAATCTGAACCTAAACACTGTACTTTATACAAAAATCTACTCAAAATGGATCACAGATACAAAAGTAAAACCTCGAACTATAAAACATTTAGAAGGACATATAGAAGAAAATCTGGTGTTAGGCAGAGCTTTTAGGTATGACATCAAAAGTACAAACCATAAAAGAAAAAAAAATTGGGTATCTTCAAATTTAAAAGATTTTGCTTTGTGAAAGACACTATTAAGGGAATGAAAAGACAAGTCACAGACTGGGGAACATATTTGCAAAACAAAAATTTAGTAAAAGCCTATAATTTCAGCATACTGAAATGCCTACGTCTCAACAATAAGAAAACACAAAAATGGGAAAAAACTTGGACACTTCACAAGAGAGCATGTAAGGATATCAAGTACATGAAACAATAACATCATTAACCATTAGAAAAAAAAGTAAATTAATACCGTAATGAGATACCACTACACACCTTCTAGAATGGCTAAAATTTTTAAAAAATGCAACACTAAAGGCAGACGAGAATATGGAACAAAATGTAGCTCTTTTCTTTGTTGGTGTGAAAGCAACATGCTTTCAGCTATGCAGTAGTTTCTACCTTCTCCCCTTCAAATGACCCAGCAATCCCACTCCTGTATGTTTACCCAAGGAAATTAAAACTGTTGATCACACTAAAACTTAGACATAATATAGGTAGTAGTATTTGGTGTTATAGGAGGTTTTTGTTCAACAGCTCTGTGCAAAACTGCCTAATGGGAACTTGCCAAAAATGGAATTCACCTTCAGCAGGTGAATGGCTATAGTGTGGTACATCCATACACTGAAAAGAAATAAGCTATTGATAAACACGCAACAATATGGGTGGATCTCAAGATCTTTCTTCAGAGTGATAAATGCTAGTCTCAAAAGTTGGCATATTTAATGCTTCCATCCTAGAAAAGATAACATTGTAGTGATGGTAAACAGTTGAGTGGTGTCAGGAGTCATGATTATAAAGGAATAACAGGAGGAAGTTTTGGGGGTGATGGAACAGTTTTGGACCTTCAGTGGTAGAAACATGAATATCTTCACATATTAAAATTCATATGTAACAGTACAAAAAAGGAAGAGTCACTTTTATTCTATGATTTTAAAGAAGTACGTTCACACTTCCTTGCATATGTATGACCGTTTTATGGTTTATATAAGATTTAAAAGGATGCCGAGTCCAAGTAAAGGAGCCATCATGAACCTTGCAAAGGTTATCTTCAGTTAAAACAGAGGGTTGTTAAATTTTTAAACTGAAGTACTTAACAATCATTAAGATATTATAGAATACTAAATGATTTTAAAAGAAAACATTTGTTCCAGAAATTCTCTCAGAATTCAAAAGAGATGATGAAGAGATGACCACAATAAATAAAAAGATAAAGTGATGGAGACAGCTGTACGTAAACTGACAACAGAGCAGATGGAAGTGAAATAGTAAATGAAATAATAAACTACAATTTCCTAAACTGAGAAAGATTACACTTGTCAGATCAAAATGACAAGAAAAAAATTAAAATAGATGCATATCCAATCTTACACCTGTGACACTTTTGAATTTCAAGAATAATAAATCTTACAGTACATTTAGTGTTGGAGGAGTGAGTAGCCAACCTATAAGAAACATATAAATAAATCTATGTTGTTACCTTTTACTCATGATTTTATTATGTGACAATAAAACATATTCTAGTGTTTTGACTGGTCCAAATGTCTAATTGTATTGTGTAGAAGTATAATCCTTTTTTTCTGGTCCCTGTGATTGGTTCTGGAAAGAGGATCTAACCTAGACCAAAATCATTCAGAGCATGGCCCCTGGGAGAAATGACTGATTTAGGCTTGTTAAACTCATAACAGAATAAACTCAAGACTTTTGATTTGAATGTGCCTAGTGCTGTGATGATGTGAGCCTCAAAATTTCTACTGCAAGCTTGCCATCATGGTGTTAATCAGCTTGAAGCTGAAGGTGACACAGATCAAACAAAATCATGAAATGGATACTCTGACAGTGTTTAACCCAGGATTCACCTCTGAAGCAAGACTGCTCTTTGACTCCTGAGTTCCATAAGTCAATGAATTTCTTCTTGTGTTTAAGACAGTCCAGGCTGGATTTTCTATTAAGTGGAATAAAATGCATCTTGCAGGATCAAACATTTCAATTTTCATATTTGTATTTCCTTTATTCCTTACAATTAAAAAGAAGTCAATACTTCAAATAATTTTTGCCTATTTTCTTTAATAATTTTCAGTATCCATAATTAAGATTGTATTTATTCAAGTAAACATGATTCTATATTCTGTAACTAAAGTTAGTATTATTTCTTTATATTCAACATTAGTACATCATAATCATTTCTACTACTTTGCTCTCTGTGGCAGATATATGCTCTAAACCTACATTAGACCATTTTTTATCCCTTTATGATATTTTGAAAATGAATTGGGGAGCCTTGGCTGAAAATATTCATGCAAATGTTGGTCTTACATATACATGGATTCAATTTCCTGATGATTTATTGACTATGTATATTGTATGTCATAAGAAAATGAACCACTAAATCTTTTGGTATTTCCCCATCATACGGAAGGTCTAATGTGAATCCTTCAAAAGATTTATTTAATGTCTGAAAGTTTTCCTCATTTTAACTTTTTACTTTATGATATTGTGGTTAAAAATCTATATACCTTCTTATGAGAATTAGCACTAAACCATTTAGTAATTAAAAAAATTATATATGAGAAGACAATCTTATATTATTTATAACAAAGTATTGCTTAAGATAAGTTCATAAATCCATTGCAAGTTAGATCACTGTGTGCATTAGTGAGCAGATAAGCAACACTTTTAAAACGTCAGTAGTGATTTTACAATAAGAGTAATACAATATAGACCAGACAGAAAATAGAAAGCAAATGTCAATTATTAGGTTGGATGTCTTTACTCACCAAACCATTCTGATCAATGATATGATAATCAACAAAGAATCATTGTTCAGAAAACTGTCAGGATGCTGAAATCAAGATGAGAGACTTTGATATCTAGAACCATGAATTTTTTTTTGAAATCGATATTAAGCTACATGATCAGATGACCTTAATATGTATAAAATTGAATGTGTTTATGAATTTTTTCTAATAACTAAATATTAACAAGCCATCTGGGTCTGTTATTTGACATCAAAAACCATATGCCTACTTCACTGTCTTCACACAAAGACCACAATCACTCAAAAGTCAAATACCACGCAAGGAAAAAACAGTAGATTCACCATAAATGGTTGGTGTTAGTAATACTGTAAAAATTTTGATTACTTACAGACATATATTCTAAAATTAGAAAAAAAAATAATATGTTTTTGTTTTAACCCAGCTCTCTTTTTTGGTTAAAGATTTTGTTTCTCACCTGTAAGTAAGTTATAAAAATGTTATGAAAATGATGAGAAGAAATGACTTCACTATATTCTTCAGATTCATGTTCATAACTTATTCTCATTAACCATTGTTGATTAAAATTGGAATAAATGGCTATAATAGATATTACTGAAATTTATCTTAGAATTAATGTAAATACATTATTTCCATAAATGTTCAGAATCTTAAAGGGGCACATTTGGGGACACCTGGCTGGCTCAGTTAGTGGAGCATGTGACTCTTGATCTTGGGTTTGTAAGTTCATGCCCACGTTGGGTGTAGAGATTGCTTAAAAATAAAATCTTTTAAAAATAAATAAATGGGTATATTTGTATTCCTAGAAAGACAGTTTAATAAAAGTCTAAATCAAAATTTTCTATTTTTATAAATATATATTTTAAATATAAAATACAAATATATGGTGATATATATTTTATATATTATATATAAATGATATTTGTAGTTAGGCATAAAATCGTTTTTATTGCCAGTATTCCTACCAATATAATTTATATTTTAGAGAATAAAATTCTTTTCTTTAGAGAATAACATATTTTTCTGATTAAAGAATAGTGTTGTGGATAATTTGGAAAAAAAGTATAATAAAAATTAAAAATATAGCCCAAGAGTCTATTGATTGATGAATGGATAAATAAGATGAAGGGCTAATAAGACAAATAAGACACACACACACACACACACACACACACACACACACTAATATTACTCAGCCATAAAAAAGAATGAAATCTTGCTCTTTGGAACAACATGGATGGAGCTGAGTATTATGCTTAGGGTATTATGCTAAGTGAAATAAATCAGTCATAGACAAATAGTGTATGATTTCACTCACATGTGGAATTTAAGAAACAAAACAAATGGACAAAGGGAACAAAAAGAGGGAGGCAAACCAAGAAACAGACTCTTAACTATAGAGAACAAACTGATGGTGACCAGAGTGGGGGGGGATAGGTGAACTAGGTGATGGGGACTAAGGAGTGCACTAGTAATGAGCACCAGGTGTTGTATGGAAGTGTTGAATCACTGTTGTACACCTGAAACTAATATTACGCTGTATGTCAACTGGAATTTAAATAATTTTAAAAAATCATTTATTAGCTACAGATAACATCAGTTCAAATTTTAGTTGATATTCTTAGGGTTTTTTAGAAGCAAATTAATTTCTTAATTGATAATACACCTTGTATGCATAAAAATATAACCATATATCAAAAGAGTAGGTTCGTTTCAAAACTATTGGATTTAGTCAGAATGGTTGAAATGACATTAGTGAAAACAGAGAAAACAGGAACAGGAGCCATTTCTTTTAAATCTTGTGAGTTAGAAAATGATCATTTCTTTTAAGAGGACATTTTATGTGTACATGAATGTATGTATATATAACTCGGGGGATATGCATTTCTATTAACTTTAGTTGTTCAATGGTACTAATGACTAGAATCACATATATGAAAATCCTCATGGCTGGACAATCTCCTTTGTGATAGAGCCCAGACACTGACATCTTAGCTAGTCAGTTTCTGTGATTTGCCAGCAATCTTGGAAGTTAACAAGAGGGATCCTAAACAAACCATTTGGTTGACTGGTGGTCCTAATGAGAGACTGAGAGTTCATTTCATGTAATTGTGTATATTTTCAAATGTAGAACTATTCAAAGAGTTCAGCCTGCTGGGAGGAAAGCTTTTGGAACAATGCAGTTGTGGTTGGTTTTGTGCATGGTTGAGTATTACTGCTGTAGTTCTTTTTCGTATTGGTTTTACAAAGTTAGTCTCTTAGAAAATTTATTTGACTAGTTGGAGTGAGGAATGAGGATTATTTCTGAAGAGAAACTGTATTTTGGAACGGCAAAGTTATTTTTCCTTTTTTTTGTTTTCTTAATAACCTAAAAAAAAAAAAAACCCAGTTAACCATTGTCACCACAATAGGCTTGTGAAAACTATAGGGATTCAGAAGATTGGAGAATGGAGGGGCGCCTGGGTGGCTCAGTTAGTTAAGCGGCTGCCTTTGGCTCAGGTCATGATCCCGAGGTCCTGGGACAGAGCCCCAGTTGGGCTCCCTCCTTGGTGGGAGCTTCTCCCTCTTCTCTCTCTTCTTCTGCCCCTCCCCCTGCCCATTCATGCTCTCTCTCTTCTCGCTCTCTCAAATAAATAAATCTTAAAAAAAAAAAAAAATTGGAGAATGGAGGAAGTTCAATGCAGTCTTTTGGGATTAAAGTAATGAATATTAATGCCAAATAATGCATGTGGGACAGTAAAGGAAGCCAGGGATACAGCATAAAACTATAAAAAATGAATAGATGAGAGAAAATAGATACTAAATTGCAACCATAAGAGACATGATTACAGGAAGGAAGGAATATCAAATAAGACTGTTCAAAGCTGCTTTTCTCAGCAAGTTTCTCATTTAAAGGGTGAGAATGAGTTCTGTTTTCCACAGTCCATATCATACTAAAAACTTGACGACTGTTTAATTCTAAGTATTGTTAAATGTTATTGAAAAACTATCATATTAGGTTTTGAAGAAAAAGAAATTAACAGACTCCAGGAGCATCCTTTAGAAATCGGTGGGTCTCAGCCTTGACTGCCCATTAGAATTACCTGGGAAGATTCTGAAACTCCAGTGCCCAAGCCTTACCCTGGTCTAGTTAAATAAGAGCCTTCAGGGTATTATGTGGAGCCAGGCCTCAGTGTTTTTTTAAGTTCTCCACACAAATCCAATCTGCAATTACATTTGCAAATCAAGGCACTAAAAAGCGGTATTTCTCAAGGTGTGGTTCTCAGGCTTCTTACATCAGAATCAGCCCAGAACTTAAATACATTCCTGAACTGAACCTTAAATGTATTGAATTAGAATAATGGGTGGTGAGGAGGTGGAGTCTGCATTTTTAATATTTTTCGTCATATCTGTATTAATTTGGGCAAATAAAATGAACTGGGTAAGTTGGATAAACTTAATCTTCTTACAGAAATATTTTTTTCCAAAGAAAATAATACAAATAATTTGTTGTGAAGATAAAAATATTCTAAGTAGAACTCTCTTTCTCAGAAATATAACTAACATGCATTTACATGATTCGTTTCACAAAACCTCTGCAAGGTAGTTCCAAGCACCAGTTAGGCTCAGAGAAATCGCTCTCAATGCACAAAATTACAGAGTTAGACTGTAGTAATGGATAATGGAACTAAGATCCGAATTTGTGTCTCTTCAAAGCTTGATCTTGTGCTTTATCCCATTAGGTGATTCTCCCTAGTTCCCCTCTGGTCACCATACCCTGTCATCTTCTTTATTTCCCCCTTACAATCTCTCTGTACTGTTACCTGGTGCAAACCAGTCATCTTTGGCAGCACTCACTCCAGTGTCTTCCTTTCAGCCTTACGACTTGCTCTGTATGATCATATCATCATCCATTTTGTTGTCTCTGGTAACCACCTGAATTCAGAGTCGGGGCTAGAGACGAATAGAGCTACAAAAGATCTCAAATAGCCTGTTTTCCCAACAATTCATTTTGCAGGCACTGAATTTACAGAAATCCAATTTCAATGACTTTAATCATTACTTCAGTTACAACCATGGTTAAAACTTAGGCTTCGTCATTATTTAAAATTCAGTGTTCATTGTCTTTCCCATTCCCAAAACACATAATCAAGTCTTTTAATGTAAAATTGTAGTCTTCTATATTACTGTTTTGTAATAGCTAAAATAATGCCGCTTTATAGGACAGGAAATTATATTGGGTGACACCCAGGATTTTCTTTTTTCTTTATCTTTTTTTTTTTTTTTTTTAATTTCCATCCCTAAAATCTTTCTCATTTCTTTGGAACTTAAGCGATATATTTATTGTGGCTTCTTATTACTCAGCAATCACATCGCATTCCACTAATCCATAATTCTGATTCTGGCTTCTGTTGATTCCCTAACCTGCTTAAACTTCATGGATAATTTATCTAACATTTTTCAACCAGCACTACTTAACTTTACTCCTTGACTTGCCATCATTCTTTTCTTTCATTATCAGCCTCTGGCATATGTAAACCCAGCTGCCAGATGTCCTCAGTCCTGGTTGAAAGCTCTCAGGTGTGTTCGGAGTGAAATAACCTAACCTGATGAAATCTTTTCTCAGCTGGGTTGTTGCAAAACCTTCATTTTATTGACAATGCAAAATCATTCTCTTGAAATCAGTCTTACTATATAATCACCATATTCCTCCATTCTCTTTTCAAATTCCTTCAATTCTTTCATGTCCAAGAAGTTTTCTAGAAGATTTCAACCAATCCTAAATTACTTCTCCTTGTAATATACTTTCTTTTTTTTCTAAATCTGGAGCGACTTCCTTTTTGATTCTGTTGTATTCTTATCTGTTGTATTAGAGTGTAAGTTTTCCCGAAGTAATGATCATTTTTGTTCATCCTTAGTCTGTGTGCAGATCCCATTATTTTCATTGATGATATTTCAGAACAAAATGGTCAAATGAATGAATGAGTTAAAGCTGGGGGCTGAGAACTCTAATTCTCTTCTGTGGTGAAAACATAGAAACATAGTCTTTCATGGGGCACCTGGGTGGCTCAGTCGTTAAGCGTCTGCCTTCGGCTCAGGGCGTGATGCCAGCGTTCTGGGATCGAGCCCCACATCAGGCTCCTCCGCTGGGAGCCTGCTTCTTCCTCTCCCACTCCCCCTGCTTGTGTTCCCTCTCTCGCTGGCTGTCTCTCTCTCTGTCAAATAAATAAATAAAATCTTTAAAAAAAAGAAAGAAAAAAGAAGCATAGTCTTTCATATCAACACCTGATTTCCACATTCTGACATAATTGACATGATTGATTAGTCAACATCCAACTTATTGCAAACCAATTGGGTAAAAACACTTGTATGGACACAAACTCACGAATGGCAGCCTGAGGAGCTTTGTGGACTCTTTCTGCAAAATAACCATACTACTGAAAATTATTATAACAGCAATTTAAAGTCTCTGGAAATTGTCTAAAGGTCATAAAGTAAATAAGAAATATTTATTCAAGGAAATTCAATAAATATTAATAAGAGCAGTGAGAATCTATGGCTATTGAATCCAGGACCCACTCCCCTAAGCAACTCCCATTCCTCTCCTGCCTAACTCAGCATGATGGAAACTCACCCTTGGTGGATGCAGCTGAGCACAGTGTTCTCTCTCTTTCCAATTCTAAGTTGAGGGCTATGGTATCTCCCCATGAAAGGCAGACTGCTGACACCTCTTATATTCTCACAGTTCTATACTGCAGAAGCTCTCTTCCAGAGAGAACCTGCTGAGAGGTGTGAGGCTCTCTTCCTTCACTCAACTTTTACTCGTTGGGTGAAATTTCTGTGCCAGGGGCCTCATGTCAAAAACACTAAGGCCCCAATCCCTCACTCTAAAGCTCATTTGTAGGGAGGAGTTTCCATGTCTGGAGAATCAAGCAGAGGGGACTAAAGGCTACTACTCCCACCCATTGCCATACTGATAGAGAAGAGGTGTCACTCCAGGAGAAGCAGATCACTCTTCCTGTCTCTAGCTCAGGAACAGTGGTGGAGGTTTTGAACGAAGGGTGGAAACAGGCTTAAGAACAAAGTTAGGAAGTTTTTCCTAATGGAATTGACATTATTGTAACACAGTGTGAGGAAGTGCAAGTTTAAGGGCTTCTTTGAAGAAAATGGAGATTTTGGTAGTAAGTAGATAAGAGGAAAGTTTCTTCATGAGAGCAATAAGCTAACCCTTAGTTGAGCTAGAAGTTTACTAAAGGGAACTAGGGAAAAATAAGGCTAGGAAGAGCCCCCTGCCATAAGGAAAAACCTCTAAGACCGGCCTCAAACAAATTTAATAAAGACACAAATTTAATAGGATCAGACTGTGGAGCAATTTATGCCCCAGGGTATTGTCAGAAATAATAGAGTAATCAGCCAGTAGTTGGTGGAGGCTAAGAGCTCCCTGTGATCCAACAGAGGCAGGTAGCTTAACAGAGAAATCCAAAAAGGAAATAGTCAACAGACACTAAAACCACTGCCATCATAAGGTGAATGTGCACATCTCCAAGGCATTGGATATGATTCTAGAGTTCCGAAAAAAAATGATTTTGACAGTTTTTACCAGCTTGTTCACTGCTTAATAGAGGGACAGAGTTCTGGATCTTCCTACTCCACCATTTTCCTGTCAGAGCCTATCAGTCAATTGATTTTTGACAAGGATATCAAGACAGTTCAATGAAAAAAGGAGTAGTCTTTTCAAAAACTGCTACTTTTAAAATCATATGTAAATAATAAACTATAAAATTTTCAAAGTAAAATATAGTCGTAAATCTTAATGACCTTGGATTAGGCAAAGCCTTCTTAGAGATGACATCAACAGTATAAGCAAAGAAATAAAATTGGTAAATTGAACATCAAAATTAAAAACCTTTCTGCTTCAAAGGGTACCGTAAAGAAAGTGAAAAGACAACTCACAGAATGAGAGAAAAGATATGCAAATCATATATCTGATAAAGGATTAATATCCAAAATGTATCAACAGGACTTCCAGTTTAATAATAACCCATTTATATAATGGACAAATATTCTGAATAGATGTTTCTCCAAAGAAGATATACAAATGTCCAATAAGCCCATGAAAAAAGATCAATATCAATGCAAACCAAAACTACAGTGAGATACAATTTCACACACAATAGTTGCAATAAAAAAAAATCTAGTAACAAGTGTTGGTAAGAATACGAAGAAGTTAGAACACTCACACATTTCTGATGGGCATGTAAAATGATGCCAGCACTTTGGGAAAAAGTCCAGCTGTGCCTCAAAAAGTTAAACACTGAGTTGCCTTAAGACTCAGCAATCCCATGCATAGGTATATACCCAAAAGAAATGAAAATGTATATCCACACAAAAACTCGTACGTGAATGTTCATTGGAGCATGACTCATGGCAGCCAAGACAAGCCTCTTCAGCACATCTGTGCTGTGTTTTGGGAGCTTTGAAAAAATATTTTCACTGGTGTCTTGGCTTTTACGGACCTACAAGGAGCAAATGAGTTCTTTCTTTTCTTTCTTTTCTACCTCTCTTGTTCCCTCTCTTTCTTCCTCGAAGTTCATTAAGACCTAAATACGTAGTTATTGAAGAATTATTCGAATTATTATTAAAGTGAAGTGACTTAAGGAACTATTTTAAGGCACTCTATAAACAAAGGTGTGTTACTAAATTCTTTATAGGGCAGTGCTGAGAAAACACAATGTGTATCAGCAGGATGATAGAGGCCGCTGCATGCTTCCTGTAAGATCTGTTAACGTAGTTGCTGTTATTGTTGTTAAGTATGAAAGAAGCAATATGGATTCAAAGTGAGAAAATATAACATATAGGGTTAGACGCATGAAGCAAGTCATGATGTATGGCATTTTGCCAAGAATTTTCTGGAGGATCCTAAAGAAAGTGGCAAGATTGGGGAAAAAATTGCTGAACTGGGGATTCCTAATGATAAATTTAACAGATTTTGAAAGGACATTTGAAGAGATTTGTTAAATACTGGATGTAAAAGTATCAAAAATACCAGGATTGTTTTGATAGGCGTTGTAACATGTATGTTCGAGAAATGATGTGTATTCCTAACAAAAGATAGCATTGTGATTTTCAACTTATTGGGAATTTGTAAAAATCCTATAATGTGAAGTCTGTGTATTTAACAGCAGTTTTACTCTATGGAGAAGCAGCTTATGTGTGCTAGAGGGAGAATAAAGCAGGTGACATTAGCAAGTATTTCAGACAGATATTTTTTGCCTTGGCATCTGGTGGATAATAAAAATGATCCTGGTTTACAGTTCTTTACCATTGTATGTTTTTTAAATGGCAGATGAGAGAAGGCAGTGTTAGGCAATTGATGCAGGGAAAGTATGTAACCATATCTACTAGAAATTCAATAAAAGAATGTGAGTTGGCTTTCAAGGCATTCAGCAGTCAACACATGCGTTTATTCATGCACTATTAACATGATTTGATTTTGATGAGCAGTTTTTTAGATTTCCAGTCTGATTTTCTTCTCCTACTGCTTAGGAGGCTTAGTGACCCTGGGATGATGGCTAGTTTTCTGTTTGCAGTAGAAATAGCCGTAGGCACTTAAGGCTCCCGTGCAACTGCCTGCACAGCCCCTACGGCCAGCTGCATTAGTTTGCTGTGCATTGTGCTCTTGCCATAGAAGTCCTTGGGTACAGTCATTTTCACAGAGCAAGCCAAGGAGATATTATGATATCTCTAATCACAGAGATATTTGGTGATGGTCCATACCGTTAAAAAAAAAATTGGACTAGTTGCTTCCTTGTAGACCAGAATTTTCCGTGTGTCCAGTTCTGTATTTACTTTTTACTTAGAATATTTGGAGGAAGGAATATACCACTTTCCCATGGTGTCTCAATGTCAGTACTGCTGGTTTTGCTGCTGCTCTCCCTCACTGCTGGTATGCTGATACTACTCCTATTACCACTAATTACTACTGTTGTAGTAATGCTGTTTGATGTGACAGTGATGAAGCCTATCTCTGTTTTGCCTGGGCCACAAAATCACTAACGGTGCACCCTCTACTTCACTGAGGGCCACAGCTCTTTCTGCTCCTGAAGAAAAGGAAGGTGTTTCTTCTAGCACTTTCTGTCATTCTAGGCATTTTTACCTCAAAGTGATGATACAGTTTTAACCAGCTTTCTCATCAGCCTCCCAAATTATATTCTTTTTAGTGCCCCCTTTTTGAGAAAATTGCTCCTAATTTCTCAGAGTTTAAAATGGGAAGGGTTGAATTTAGTGTCTTGTAACAAGGATTGCTTTTTATAACAATCTCAACCTTGAAATAGGTTTTCTTTTCTTTGTATCAGAGTACACTTTTTCTTTTCTAAGTGGCACCTTTCCCAACAATTGAACAATGTTTTGGAAGAGTATTTTACTTACCAACTGAAGTTAAGAACTTTAGTCTCAGTTTCCAAGAAGTATAATGTCCTCTCCACTAGCTCCAAGGTATCCTCATACAAAGAGTCTTCCATTTTTCAGATCTCAGATATTTATTTGGAATGTAATCCATGCGAGCCACTATAGCAGACTCACTCAAAACCGTAATCTGTGCTGCTGTGTGTGTGTGTGTTGTATATGTCTGTGTGTGAATCAAATGATACTGTTTTCATCTTATTATATTATGCTTTTTTATCCTATTTTTTTTCTTTTCATTTGAGTATAGTTGACGCCGATACATTAGTTTCAGGTGTACAACTTAGTGATGGACAAGGTTATACATTATGCTATTTGCTCCACCCCATTACATCACTATTGCAATGTCATTGTATTCCATATGCTCTGCTTCTTATTCCTGTGACTAACTTATTCCATAGCTGGAGGCCCATATCTCCCTCAGCCCCTCACCCATTTTGCCCAACCCCACTTCCCTCCCCACTGGAAACCATCAGTTCTGTGTATTTATATTTCTGATTCTGCTTTTTGTTAATTCATTTTTTTTCAGATTCCATTTATGAGTGGAATTATATAGTGTTTGTTTTTCTCAGTCAGACTTATGTCACTTAACATAATACCCTCTAGGTCCATTCATGTTGTCTCAAATGGCACATTCTCATGATTTTTTATGTCTGTGTAATATTCCATTGTGCATATACCAAATCTTCTTTATCCATTCATCTGTCGATGGACACTCATGTTGCTTCCATGTCTTGGCTATTGTAAATAATGCTGCAGTAAACATAAGGGTGCATTTATTTTTTTTGAGTTAGTGTTTTCTCTGGGTAAATACCCAATAGTGGAATTATTAGATCATATGGTATTTCTATTTTTAATTTTTTGAGGAAACTCCGTACTTTTTCCCGCAGTTGCTGTACCAATTTACATTCCCACAAACATCGTACAGAGTTCCTTTTTCACTACATCCACTTGTTCTTTCCCGTGTTGTTGATTTTAGCGATTCTGACAGGTGTGAGGTGATATCTCATTGTTGTTTTGATTTGCATTTCCCTGATGATGAGTGATGTGGAGCATTGCTTCATGTGTCTCTTGACTGTTTGTATGTCTTCTCTGGAAAAATGTCTACTCAGGTCCTCTGCCCATCTTCTAATCAGGTTGTTTGTTTTTTTGGTGTTGAGTCATATAAGTTCTTTATATATTTCGTTGTTAACCCCTTACTGGATACATCATTTGCAAACGTTTTCCCATTCAGTAGGCTGTCTTCTTCTTTTCTTGACAGTTTCCTTTGTTGTGCAGGAGCTTTTTATTTTGATGCAGTCCCAATAGTTTATTTTTGCTTTTGTTTCTCCTGCTATGGAGACATACCTAGAAAAAATGCTGCTATGGCTGATATCGGAGAAATAACAGCCTGTGTCCTCTTCTAGAATTTTTATGGTTTTAGATGTCACGTTTAGGTCTTTAATCCATTTTGAGTTTTATTTTTGTGTATGGTGAGGAAGTGGTCAGTTTCATTTTTTTGCATGTAGCTATGCAGTTTTAGCAACACCATTTATTGAAAAGACCCTTTTCCCTATTGTATATTCTTGCTTCCTTTGTCATAGATTGACTGTATAGATGTGGGTTTATTTCTGGGCTCTCTATTCTGTTCCATTGGTCTGTACGTCCGTTTTTTGTGCCAGTGCCATACCATTTTGATCACTACAGCTTTGTAGTATATCTTGTTATCTGGGATCATGATACCTCCTGTTTTGTTTCTTCTCAGGATTGCTTTGGCTCTTTGGAGTCCTCTGCGATTCCATACACACAATCTATGCTTTTATTCTAGATCTTTATGGAGGATTTTGGCAAATTCCTCAGGCAGTTTTTTAAATCAGGCCCAATGTACTCTTAATTACAGAGAAAAAGGAAGAATGTTGGAGTCAGTAACCTGAAGAAAGACTTGGTGACACAAGTATATCATCTATGGAAGATGAGGACCAAACACCTTTGTGGGAGAGAGATATGTTGGTTCTGGCAAAAAGTACATTTTTTTGTTACCTGAAAAATGTAATGTCCCACCTAAATTTATGGGAAGTACTACTTGAGGCTGTCAGGAAGAATTGTTGAGGACTTGAAAATGGGCAAAGGAGACAATAGGGCATTATTGGATTCTTTGAACGACTTTCTATTGTCTAGTCTATTTTAAACTATTTGGGTGTTAGAGGGTAAGCTGTGGAAAATTGATCACACTGCACATGATTCCTGACCATAGAAATTAATAATGAGTTTTGTCCAGGACAGGATATTATTCCCTGCAAGTCAAATTCTCATTTGAACCAGTCTTAACAGCCTATTAGTTCTCTTATTAATTAATAAGTTAAGGAAAATATTTGACATGGTTCATTATATATTTGTACAAGAGTCATGATTTCACTTCTTCCAAAATCATAATTCACAAGGACTGTGAATGAATTTTGATTCTTTTATTTTCTGACCCTTTAGACTGCTTTGAAACGTCCATACTTCATACAAAAAGACTGATTACATTTATAGCAATGGACAACTATCTGAAAACTGAAAAAAAAATCAGTGGATAATTTTAATTTAAAAGTCTAACTATTTTGTCCTTGAAACATTAAATGTTAGCTTGTTGTAAAACTTCCTATAAACAGCAAAAGTACATACATCTAAAGGAGATTTTAAGTTAGGTCTACAAAATTATTTACAATTTTCAAACCATTTTTCTAGAATTATGGCTCTTCCAGTCTGCACAACTGAACATTTTTCAGAAAGGTCTTTGAAAACATTAATAAATATTTTGATTTAATAAAATTGATCTGTAAAGTATTATTGTCCACTTTAATTAACTCACATGATGGTTATTTTTAATGTTATTTTTTATTGCAAAAGAGACACATTTTTATAACTTACAGAATAGTAAAATCTTTAAAGAAGAGAATAAAAATTTCTCGACCAGGGAGAGTAAACAAAGTAATCATTTTTAAAAGATTGTTTTTCATATGGCTTCCATAGAATATATATGCACACACAACCACACATAATCATACATATATACACATATACATGCATGTGTGTATATATAAATGCACACTTGTCTGCAACTTATCTGACTTTTCATTTAGCTAGTGTACGAATTTTTCTGTATGCAGTTAACACTTTGAAAATATAATTTTTAATGCTAGCATAATATTCTAAATGTTAAATTTAATTATTCTTCCTTTGTTTAATATTTTGAATATTTTCAGAAATATAACTATAAATTATGCTATGATGAACATCTTAGCCTAAAAATCATTGATGATTTTTCAGGATATTTACTTGGATTTCCAAAACAGAATTGTGTCTTCAAAAAATGTTTGTGTTTTTAAGGCTCTTGATCTGTATTTTCAAATTATCTGGAGAGAGTGCACCAATTTATAATCCTAGTACAGACTATACATCTCATAAGCATAAGCCATATTTTTAAGGATGGTTAGTGTGTTCTGTGTACATATAAACCCACATACATGCATACATATTAATAATTATCTTGGTAATCAGTAAGTTACTGTTTAGAATAGACATCTAATAAATATTCTTAAATTGCTTATATTACATAGGTTCCCAGATAATGTGCTATTTTTTAATACCTTGAAGTGTGGAAGAAATTGGCTAAAGCTAGGCTGGTATAAAACCAAATTCACGAAATGCATATAACTGACACTACCTTTAAATTCTTTTAAAGATGCATGCCACAAAATTTTAAATAATTCTTAGTATCTTCTTAACTCATCTTAGGTAAACATTTCTAAGTTCTGGGTAAAGCCTTGCCTTTCCTGTAAATGTCACTTAATACGTAAAAGGTTCTTGGACTTGGTCAGATTTAGGATGAAATATGCTACATATAATTCCTAAAGTGCTGGCTGTTTCATATCTACATGCCTAAATCATTTTATTATCCGCTTAATAGCAGAACAAATTAGTCATCCTCTCTGATTCTGGTGCACATTATGCTGAGACATGCCCACCCTAATATGCTTTCTGATAAAGTAAATGCTCGCCCTGTCAGAGCACAAATCTTATTTGGGCTTCAGGAAAGTCAAGGGAGAGAGAGCTGAGTCTGCAGTAGGATTGCTTACTCGAGGAGAACTGAGATTTATTAGCCGACTTCATTAAATATATGGAAGACCCCAGCACTCAAGGTTAGAAAATTAGGATGCAAACGTAAAAACCCCTGTATGAAATGAAACAGGTAGGAAAAACAAGAAAGATAGATCTTTGCACTTTGCACAAGTAAGGAAAGTGGGCTTATATGAAAGCAAATGCTCTAGCTCACTAAATGAAATGGTATGCTTTGCAGTTATTTGCTTGGTTCAGTAATCTGTGACTATAAGATAAGTAACAACACTAATTAAATCTCAGAGAGATGTATGGTTGTTGATAAATATGAAATGAAGTCTCAACCCCAATTACATATTGCTTTATTTATATACAGTTTTTTTTTAAAAAATATTTACAGTATGTAGTTTAACAAGTAAAATTTAGCACCCACAATATTTCTGTGCAAAGGATTTATCTACACAGTGGTAAATAAATTTCATCTTGGAATAAAAAGATGCATGCCACATATTAATGTAATGTTATCAAAATGGACATTTATAGAAATTGTGCTTTGGTATTTTCAAAAGAGATTTTCATTCAAGAAGTTAAATAATAATAGGTAGGTGGTTAAAATGATGCTTCTGTTTTCTTTTTGTTTCCCAGTTCTACCCTTTCATATTGTTTATGGCCATGAGTCAATTTTTCATAATTTTTGAAAAAAAACATGTATATTCTATCACCTAAAAATGCTGTCATTATCTGCCCCCTTCTCAGTCTCTTAATACTGCAGTTTGGGCATGTAAGAATAATTGTGTTGGAGTTGTAATATCAATTTGCTTTTGACCTGGAAAAATGACTAAAGTGGAGTCTCTAGACTAGAATCTAGAGAGAGAATATCAGCACTGTAGGCTTTAATAGATGGAGTTCTAAAATAGGAGAAGTAAAGTAACATTTCCAGAGAAAGTATGGTATCACCAAATTGTTGAACTCCAAGTCTATATTCTCTCCAATATGTGTTTTTCCAAATCAAGAAAGCAGGTGGGGAGACAGAATTTGTTAGTGAATATTTAGTAAAGAAGGGGTCAAAAAGAGGGACTAAGGGGGCGCCTGGGTGGCTCAATCGTTAAGCATCTGCCTTCGGCTCAGGGCATGATCCCAGAGTCCTGGGATCAAGCCCTGCATCAGGCTCCCTGCTCCGCTGGGAGCCTGCTGCTTCCTGTCCCACTCGCCCCGCTTGTGTTTCCTCTCTCACTGGCTGTCTCTCTCTCTGTCAAAATAAATAATAATAATAAAAAATCTTAAAAAAAACCCCAAAAAACAGGGACTAAGTGATAGGACTGAAAAGATGAAAAGTCCTGGGAATAGGTTTTGAGATAAGAGTTGATAAACACAGCTAAATTCATGTAAAATAGCATGTACAGTTTGCTTTCTGGTTTAGAAGAACCTTGTCCACACTGTACAAAATATAGAGCTTCTTCCCTTCGGCAATCTAGTTCATTACACGTAGAGATAACTAAAAGCCTTATAAGGAGGCTGAAGAAGCCAGTTTAGAAGAGTCTTTAGAAAGAGGTTTTTTGTTTGTTTGTTTGTTTTGGGTTTTTGTTTTGTTTTGTGCTGTGTTTATTTTGGGTTCTCACAATGGTTTGAGTGGAAGAGGTTGTGTCCATCTCACTTCAAACTATGTTAGAAGGGCTTTGAGGAGATAAATTATAGAACCTCTCAATTGTTTCTAAGTTTGAAAGATACAGTCACCGATATTTCACAGTTAACTGTAGAAAGGAGCACCTCTCTGGCGGACTAAAGACATATTATGGAAACACTCTCAAGGGAAAGCTTCACTTGAACCAATTTGAACCACACAAAAGGCATCTGGCTTTAGGTTACCCTATAATGAATTTTGCCGAAGATAACTGTCTGAAAGGGCAAAGAAAATTCCAAAGACTGGTGGAACGTTAAAATCTTGAGCTGAAGGAAGAGTCACACATGGCCATTCAGCAGAGAGGCTGTGCTCTGCTTTGGGGGAACATCAGCAGAAGGTTTTTGCTGAAAGAGAAAAATGCTCCACTAGAGTTAAATAATGGCAGTTGTCTACTGACATCCAGAAGGCTCCAATAACAGATGAGAACTGTATCAGCCATGTGGCACTACCCTCTTAATCTCCAGTGCTTTCTTCCCTTGGGTCTAATCTTGGAAGAATCAAGGAAGAGTATGTAGAATAAGGTAGTCAGTTGAGAAGGATGGAGAAAAGGTTTGAAAAAGACAATGATTTCAAAGAGGTAGCTGGGTTCATTTTATTACTACAATTTCTCAACTCCATTATTCCCTAATATAACTTTCATCAGTTTCATATCTAAGTTTATAGTGAAATTTCTCTCTTCAGTTTCCCTTGAAGGAGATTCCTCTTCCTGACCTTCATAATATTTATTATCCTTCTTACATTCATGTTTTAGGCAAGAAGAAAAGAGGTAAGACTATCAATAGGAGGCAATTTCAGAAGTCCTTGTAGAGGACAGTAACCTGAGATTTCAGCTGAAAATGCAAGTCAAAACTACCAGGATTTGCTCATGGTTAAATATGTAGATGACGGAATGACAAAGAGCAGATGACTTTAGGATAATTCTAGGAAGCAGTACGTCTGTTATTTTTTTTAGGAATGCAAGCGCTATTACCAAACTAATGGATTTAAATTCCAATTCTAACACTTTCTGGTCATGAGACCTTGAAAAAGTTACTAAACTTCTCAGAGCTTTGCTTTTCTCATATGTAGATAAGGGATAATTTTAGTATCTAACTCTTAGGTTTCTTGTGAAGATTAATGAGGTAATTCACATTACACACTTAGAAAAGGAACTGGAACATAATAAGCAGTTAATAAATAGAAGGTACTAATATCATTGATCTCATCATCACCCACTGCCACCACCACCGCCATCATCATAAAAATTCTTCCATGGCTTAAATTGTAGATTTTGACTGACCCTAAATGAATTTTCCATATTACATCAGAATTTCCAGTGTAATCTAGGCAAAGCAAATTGATGAAAATGAGGCCGTTCCATAACAGTCCAACTGACCAAATGTTAGTTGTAGAGTAATCTTAGACGGGATCCTGTCCTAGCTTCACATTCCTTTTTTCAGTAATGCAAGATAATTATGTCATTGAAGCTATTATACATCTCCCATTAAATATGTGATTTAATTGGGGATTTACTTGATGTCAGTCATCATACTATATGCTTTATAAATACCATGTTTAATCCTTAGGGTAAGTTTCTCTTTCAAGATAGATATTATTATCTCTATTTTTCAGTTGAGGAAACTGAAGCTCAGAGAGTAAGTGGCTTATGTAAAGTTTCACACATTAAAAACAGTAGTGAGTGATAGGATTTAAACATACCTTCTCATTCCAAAGATCATCATTTACCTTGAATGGGATTTATTTTATTGGACTTATTTGACATAGTCTATACGGTTAGCTATAGATCACTAAGTGTCTGATCCCCTGTGTTATTTTTCACTATGCAATAATGTGCATAAGATACTCTGTCCATCCCTGGCAATCTCATCTAGCTGTCACCTCAACTTTTTCTTAGTTATTAACTTTCTGGGATATTTTAACTTCACAAATGCCTTACACTGACACCATCCCTCATGTATTTTGAACATTATTAGGTTCGTGACTAAAAAAACAAGATGGAAGTTCAACGACCTTTTTTTTGGGGGGGGGGGGTACATCAGCATATGTGTGGTTACAAAATGACTGAGCCAAAATTTTAGTCATAAAATGTGGTATAAAGACATTCATGCCAAAATTCAGTGTTCAGTTTAACTGCTATTCCATAACTGGCTCTCCCTGATTATTTTAGCCATGACCTCAAGGTGGCCATAAGTCAGTTGTCTTTTGTGGACTAAACTTCCAGAATTGTCCATATCAACGACCAGTTGTTCTTACCACACAGACTTAGTTTATGACCAAGTGATTTCAGTTTGACTTTTGATGCCTGCTCTGAACTGTGTTTGTTCAGTCAAAAGCAATCTATGAAGATATCATTGACTATATTCAGAATTTGTCCTAAAACCAGATAACAATGTATAAAAAATCTATATGCCAAGGGAGAAGGGTACTTCAAAGCAAAGTAACCTGGGATTAAGGTATCCTGCAAAAATAAAGGATATTCCTCAGGTCTCTCTCTAACGTGTGATAAATCTTTTTTGTTTTTTCCACTCAAGTAGAGGGCTATTAATAAACCAACCTTTGGGGTTCCTGGGTGGCTCAGTTTATTCAGCGTCTGCCTTAGGTTCAGGTCGTGATCCTGGGGTCCTGGGATGGAGCCCTGCATCAGGCTCCCTGCTCAATGGGGAGCCTGAGTCTCCTCTCTCTCTGCCCCTCCCCTGCTGTCCTGCTTGCACACTCTCTCTCTCAAATAAATAAATGAAATCTTAAAAAAAAAAAAAAATAAATCCGACTTCATCTTGCCCCTGGTTCTCTTTCAATAGAGTGATTTCATGAAAACAAAGTTTTGCTTCCCTCACATAGATGTTTCACTCTCTCTTCAAGAAGTCTGATGAATAATGTTCTAAGAAAAAAAATTTGCTGAGCTTAACTGAGGACTGGCTCAGTGCTCTGTAATCATTAACTTTAATAATAGTTTAGAAAGTCTGCCCTAATCTGGAACCAGTCCATTCCTTGCCCCTCCCCTCTTTTTGAGATTCCTATCAAATACAGACTCCCACACATTGCTTTACTAAAAACGGGCTTCAG
Organism: Ursus arctos; assembly: GCF_023065955.2. Lineage (NCBI taxonomy): Eukaryota > Metazoa > Chordata > Mammalia > Carnivora > Ursidae > Ursus > Ursus arctos. The sequence continues at coordinate 17,418,620 of NW_026622852.1, forward strand.
TCTAAAATAAAACTGCCCTGAGGAAGTACAACTGATGGTACACTTTTGGATATATCAATAAATTTTGCTTCAGAAAAGTAAACTGTTCTCAAAATAATTGCTAGTGATTTGAGATGAGATTTTATGGCCACTTGATTGATAGTAACGCTGCCACTCCTACATTCCCTGATCCTATTCCCCTTCCTCTTCTAGCTGATGCAGTGTCACTAATACAAAGGCAGAGTTCTAGCAAAAAGTATGCAGACAATAATGAAGAAGTAGTTGGCTCATAGCAGGATTTTGTCTCTTGCTGGATCCTACTCTTCTGACTTCTTCTATGGAACCAGATTAGGTTTAAGGAAGTTCACACAGAAAAACTTCTGTTCATTAACCCTAGATTCTGTTCTCCTTTTAAAAACAGTAATGCAGAGACATTGAAAGTCTCCAAATAGTTTCTCATTCTGACCTGTTACTTACCGGTATTTACAAGCCCCTCTGGGACTTAGATTGTTCATCAGTAGACACGGAGATAATAATTTACATTTCATAGGGTTGTTATATTACAAAGTGTCTGACACATAATCTTTGCTTCATAAATGCTACCCATTATTGTTGTTGCCAACCTGATAGCTCATGTGTCTCTGAGTGACTATATTCTTGCTTACCAATTATGCTTCTAAGAAAACGATGTATGCTGGAATTCAAATGGGTAAGAAGTACATAGGAAAGGATAAAGGATATGAATGATCCATTCCCTATTTACCTTTAACTTAATCAAATTTCAGAAGCTACTGGAGATGAGAGGCAAAGTCTGCATGCCCTAGAACAGGTTATGTTATGTGACAGAGGCCCAGAGAAGGTTAAAAGCAGACCGGTGGCCTCTTCCTTCATCTTTGGGAGAACTGAGATCTATGGAAGCAGTAAGTGTTTTGCTCAGTTAAGGATGTCACAATATCTTTTTTTAGGTAGGGTTTAAAATTATTAGGTCATGGAATATTAGAACTGAAAGGGCCTTGGTGATCACCTCACCAATGTCTGAATTTTATAGGTGAAAGAACTGAGGCCAGAGTCATAGAATGATTTGTTCAGGGTCACTCAACTAGTCAGTGGCAGAGATAAAAAAAGAATTCTGGTAGCCTCATAGCCAGTGTATATATGAAAGTTTTATATCTGCAGACCTTACAGAGTTTCAATAAGAAGCAGCTGGAGGCATGAGTGTATTTTATTGTATTCTGCAAGAAAAATGAGTCTGCAGATAGTTTTATACCAAGAGAACAATATTCCACCCAAATTAGGTTCAAGAGCTGTCAACAATAAAATAATTCTATCAGCTATTTAAAGTACAATTATTACTGTGAAGTACTTGGTAGTCCAAGGATGTCTTTATATCAAACCAGAACATCTGGGCACTTCAATCAACCGGATGTATTTACATTTTATAGACACAGCCCAAATGATGTAGCAAATTTAGATTTTTTTTAAACCACAGGATTAAGTGCTCTAAATGTCTGAAATAAGCTGAGTTGTAACAGAGAGAGTACTCAGTTAATATTGGATTTGCTTATCACTGCCCTAATCTATTATGTTTTAACTCTCAGAGGCCAAACTTATTTCCTTCATTTGGAAGTTTGCCACTTTGGGAAGTAAAGGGAATGGGATATATAGATTAAATCTTTATATTTTGTCAGTAAAGATAAATTATTTAAATTTGTCAGAGAAGCATAACTTGATATTGTTCTACTAATGCTGTGGTTGGTTTAGGATATATTTCTGGAGAATAGCCCTATAATCATCTTTCAAAAAATGAAGTCCAGAAATTCCTTCTCCTGTTCTCTTCATGAAATTAAGATTTAATTGATTCACTAAATATTTGTTATGCTTGAGCTTTTTACCAGGCAGTGTGCTAGTTATTGGGTATATAACAGCAAATAGGTTAATGGCCCTTAGTTTGAGAGATCTTGGCATTTGAAATGGAATACAGAGAGGTAATTACAAAGTGTGTGGTAAGAGACATCACAGAAGAACATAGAGGGTGCTGAGGGACAAGAGGAGAGGCATCTAACACAGGTTTGAGTGTCCTGGATAAAGTCATGTCAAAAGAAAAGGATAGAATGAAAGAGAGAGAAGGAAGGAAGGAAGAAAAGTAAAGAAGGATATAAAGAAAGTAGAAAAACAACCTAAAAATGTGTGTGTGTGGGGGGGCATCATGGTAATTTTGAAAATTCTTTTGGCATTTGCCCACGTAAAAAGTTCACTGAGCACTGTGTAGCCTGACAGTTGGTTTAGTTTTACTGGCTTTGTGGGAATCAAACTGTAATGCTGAAATGGGTAGAAAAACAAACAGAAGTTCACACAGAAACAGAAACTCGGGGAAAAATAATGGGTAGAGTGAGACAGCTAAGGAGAAATCGTTGTCAGAACCGTGGGCATCAGAAGACAGGCAAGATAGAGTGCTTGGGAAGTTGGCAAGCTCTCCTAGGCAGATACCTCTGGTCTCGATTCAAAAATACCCCGATATTGTTTCCACTGTGTCCTGAGGAACGGTATCTAGGTTGTTTCAGGATGAGGTACTCATTCCTTCATCTGTCACTCTAGGAAATCGCTTTGGCTAACAGGAGCTGCCTTGCCTGAGGTCAGACTCCCCTGTCTTCCTGTGTGGGCCCACATCTAAGGACTGGTGGATGCAGTGATAGAACTTCCTGGGCACCCCCTTTCCTTAACCTGAACCATGTCCAAAGGGTCTTCTCAGCCTCAGAACTCTTGTTGGGATCAGTCGAAGCCTTTACTGCATCTCCGTGGCAAATTCTCCCTTTGCCCGATCCTGCATCTTTCACTCCTTCCCAGATGTTTTAACTAAGGGCCTTCCCTGATGAAATTTGTGCATGCATATCTCAATTTCAGAATCTGTTTCCTAGGAAACCTGGCCTAAAACATCTTTTTGGAAAGGTATTAGCATTATCAAAATTTGGTCACAGAGGCAGCTACATCTAATTCTAATGATCCTAAATGAATATTAAATGCTAATTGATAAACAAGAGTGTAAGATAAAATTCCACATTGTCTGCTTGACAATTATGTGTGATTTCATTTTTGACAGATAACAGTATCATCTTTATGGGAGCTACACAGTTAGTGTTACCCAATGGTAAAAATCTATTGAAAAAATGATAAAATGAAATTACTAGTCTTAAAATGTTGGGATAATCTCAAATTTATTAGAAATGCGACTTGGAAGACTTTATTGTATCTTTAAAAAGAGAGATGCTTGTTGGAATGAGAAATTCAAAGCAAAAGTTTTCTGAAGAATCCTCCCTTCTTGAAATCCCTTAGAAAATTCCAGTCTACATGAATTTGCTTAGTATTTCACTATAGACTAGAGACTTAAAAATTGACATCAAGTGCTTTAAAAATGCAATAGAAAAAGTAGAGTAAAATCAATAATAGTGTGAGGAATGACTTGAACAGCTTGTATTTTCACAGTGGTCATCAAAAAGTAATTTTATATCCAATAATTTGTATCGATTGTTTGTGAAACTGTAATGCATTATGCCATAAGCCTGGTTGTGCAGTTATAAATATATGTACCATTTTGTTGGTCTTGTTTTCTTTTTTTTTTTTTCTTATTGAGTTTCATTTTCTCTAAACGAATCTTATTTTGTAGTGTTTCTATGTGGAGGCAAGATTCAGAACCACGACTATTCAAAATAGCTTCAGCCACACAATGTACACTCTCATCTTTGGGTAGTGAAAAACAAGGGCAAATGTGTGAAATATTATACTGTTCAAGAGAAAGTACTTTTGGAATCATCCATAGTGTGATTATCAACTACTGTGCCTTTTCCTGGGGCCCATATAAAAATATAACATATTTCGTTAAAAGCCTGATTGTTCCATTTAAAAGCCAAAAAGATGCATACCCTAAGATATGGTCAGCATAGAATCTTCCAATATATCTAGAATTTCTGTACTGGATAGAGAAGCTATTACCTCACAAAATTTTGTATTGCCCTTGGCTTCTATATTATGACTTAGCCAAAGTAGGACTCCTTTCCTCTTGTTTTTTCAGTTAACATTCTCTTCCATGGAAAGGGAATGCTACAGTGAAGAAGTTTAATTGATTTACTTATTAAGGTGCCAAGGCGGGACGTACCTGAAAGAAAACATGTTTTTTTCTTTATAATCCTCACATGGATTTGAATTTGGAGCAGAAATCCTGGTCTTAGGAGTGTTCTTTGATGATTCTACAGTGGATATTTGTATCAGTTTAGAGGGAGAAGCTACAATGGTCCCAATTACTGTGAATAATAGTAGTAATAATAATAATAATAGTAATAATAATTAGAAGGAGCAGGGTAGAGGAGGTGGAGGAGCAGGAGGAGAGGAGAAATTGCATCAAGTAAAAAAAGAAAGGAGACAATAAGCCTATGAGAATTTTTAATTAGTTTGCTACAGGATGCGTGAGAAAAAGCCCTCTATTTCTTTTTCAATTGAGCACATTTTCAATACTGGTGTGAGATGAAAGTGGATGCTTTCCAGGGAACCAGAAAAGGAGCTGAGTTCTGATTTACAGAAGGAGGAAAGCTTTTGAAAGCATACAAGTTAACTCTACAGCCTCTAAAGCTTAATCGGATATGGCTTTTAACTCCAGCTCCGGCATTTACTGTTTGTGTGACCTCGAACAGCTTACTTAACTTCTTTGAACCTAATTTTCCTTATCTAAAAATAAAGACTATCAATACTTATTTGAAGATGGTTGTTAGGATTTAATGAAAACAGTCATTCATTTATTCAAGAGCCATGTGCCTAAATTGTTCCTAGTTATAGAATAGTGTCCTAGTTATAGAAGAGTGCACAAAACAGAGGTTTCCTGACCTTAACAGAAAGTTAATAAATCAGCCAACAAATACACAAATAAGATAATTACAGATTAAAATGATAAAGATCTGATGAGTGATAGATGAAAGATAATATGATAAAGGGTCATTGCTTTAGAGAAGTATGTTTTATTTTATTATTTATTTATTTTTAAAAAGAAATGTGTTTTAGATGGGTTCAGCAAACGAGTCTTTTTGAAGGAGATGACATTTGGTTAAAAGTGACTAGTAAAAGCCAGCCATGGAACAGCCTGTAGAAAAGCATTTGAGGCAGAGTGAACAGCAAATGCAAAGGCCCTGAAATGCAAATATGCTGGGCATGGAGGAGTAAAAGGGCTAAAGCAAGTTGGGAGAGGCAGAATGCCAGCTGCGATGAATCTTTTAGTCAGCACACAGTAACAGAGGCCATTAAAATGTTATGCTATTCATTAAAGTTCTTAGACTGTTTCTATTACAGTTGTATTGGAGAATTGATCTAACGTTGGTAGGATATCATTGTATCTAGTAGTGAGTGGTTTAATGAATAAACTGCTAAACTAGCAGACACTATATCAAGTTTTAATTCACAAACTTACTACCGAATTCTTATAGGAACTTGTGAAAGTTATATAATCTCAGCCTCAATATTAATGATTCCCTACCTTTCACCTCTATGAGTCTTATAAGGCTACTCTAAGAATTCAAATTATAAAAATTGTAACCAGTAAATTTCGTATAGTAGTTGTAATGTATATTATATCTTAATCATGACATGTGAGTTGTGACTATCAGTAAACATTTGTAAGTTTGTAATTAATTTGAATTATTTATAAAATTAAGACTAATTTATCATTTTACTGTAATTAATTTGTAATTTATAATTTATACTTTCTAAAATTGTTTTTCAAAATAGTTTTGAAGCAACAATCTCTAATGTGTTGGGATTGATGTCAATATGTAAAGTATTTATCTAACACACACAAAAAAACTAATGAAAATGGAGAGGTATATCAGACAACACTACGATGTTTTGAAATACTCTTATGGTGTCAAGAACTGTGAGATTTTACCCTTTGTTATAAACTGAATTGTGTCCCTCCTCCCTCCCCCACACACCCATTCATATGTTGAAGCCCTATCCCCCAGTGTGACCATATTTGCAGACAGGGCCTATGAGGAGGTAATTAAAGCTAAATGAGGTCATAAGGGTAGGACCCTAATTCAAGGAACTGGTGTCTCTATAAGAAGAGGACAAGACACCACAAGTGTAATGGACAGAGAAAAGGCCATGTAAAGACAGCAAGAAGGTGGCCATCTATAAGCCAAGAAGAGCGGCTTCACCGGAAACCAATCCTGCTGCCATCTTGAACTTAGACTTCTGGCTTCCAGAACTGAGAAAATATATTTACGTTGTTTAAACTACTAAGTCTGGTATTTTTTTATGGTAGCCTGTAAGATCAATGCACCCTGCTAACAAGTTAGCCTACTAACACTACTCTGTTTCATGGATGTTGGCCGGAGCCCCAAGATTCTTTGGTCAGGGTCAAAGGCCTATTTGACTCACAATAATAGCAGTGGAGAACGTATCAGCATATTATCTTGTGCTGGTCCTCTAAGTCCCAAAGGATGAGACAAAGTGATATCTGCCCATGCATAAGTTATGTTATATAGCAGAGGAAACTTGACCTAAAGTAAACAAATGGGGGCAAGCATCCCTTCCCTTGCTCTGAAGGCTGTAATCAAACCTGACCTCTCTTCTGAAGGGAGATACTATTTCTATCTTCCAAGGCTATTCACTGCTACACAAACATACTTACATCCCTCCCTCCCTCCCTCCCTCCCTCCCTCCCTCCCTCCCTCCCTCCCTCCCGCCTCTCTCTCTCTCTCTCTCTCTTTCTTTCTTCTTTCTTTCTTTCTTTCTTTCTTTCTTTCTTTCTTTCTTTCTTTCTTTCTTTCTTTCTTCTCTTTCTTTCTTTCTTTCTTTCTTTCTTTCTTTCTTTCTTTCTTTCTTTTCAAACATCCTTCAAAAAGCAATCTGGAACAAAGAAAATCAAGGTCTTAATTCACAAGATGTCCAAAAATGTGAGTCCAATGGAGAATTGTCTCCCAACACAGGGTTTCTCTTGCAAAGAAAAACAATGTCTCAGGAGAATTATGTTCAAAGAGAAGCTTCACTGAAGAATCTCACACTTCTTATATGAAAGATAACCAGCAGCTTCCATCTCAAAAGTCTTCTGTTTATACAATTTTATATTTTATTGAATGAATTAATTTGTTTTTTGTTTTGTTTATTTTTTGTTTTTCTTAATTAAAATTCTCCTTCCCAAGTACTGTAACCTTGGGCAACACAACCAATTAGTTGGGTGAACATTATTGATAAATTTGACTTCAATCTGTTGGTCAGATAAGTAAGTAGAGAGAGGGCAGTAATTAAGAAATGGATCTTCTGCCTAGCATTAGTTTACAGCTTTGAAGATGGAGCCCTGATATATTTTTTATACTTCCGTTAGATAGAATTATTTCTGACCATTTTCAGCGATTTCAAGGAGTCAGAATTTGTAAGACTTCTTTCCTCTTTCCAACTCTCTGCATAGTTTTTCCAGAAATAGATTAAATACATTGATTCAGCCCTTCTCTTGGGCACGTTCCATACTTGTTCCATACACATGGACTCTTTTAAAGCAAATAAGACACCTTCTCTTGTATTTGTTTCTGAAATGCTGCTGATCGAAAGCCAAATCTATCATGTAAAATGATTTTAAAAATCCTAAATGAATTGGCAACAGGCTTTAAGATCAGACCTGGCAGAGTTCTAAGAGACTTCACTCTTCAATGCATTGTTATTCCAGGTCACTTAGTGAGCTGTATTATTGTGATAATTCTGTGACTTTACATGAGATTCGGCTTTCAGGAAAGCTCTGGGACAGAGTTTTAACTTTGGAAGTAACATTTGTTCGCTTCTGAAGTCTCCAGACATTTGATTTGTGGTGCGGGTTCATTAATGTCACCATTAAATAGGAGGCAGAGTCGGGCTATGTCATTCAAGATCCTCAAACCACTATTATGTGTATTTAAGCAACAAACCTACTAGCATCAAACTTCACATTTAATTCTAAAGCACAAAATACCTCAGCAAGAACAGAGAAGAAAAGCCACTTGTAAGTACCCTTTGGCATGTTACTTCCAACTTGTATTTGTAACTTAACACCCCTCCCTACCGCCCCCACTTCCACTGACAGTTAGTAATGCATCATTTTCAGATCAACACCTTAGCTCTCATGAAATTCATTATTAAGGTTCCGAGTAAAACTTAATTTATGCTATTGTCCTCTTAAGTCATTAAATGTTTTTAGTCTGTCAGTGTAAAACATTTCTGAGTACTGTAAAGCCTTAAACTTCTCTGGCATTTCTATTACTTTCTCTGAGAAGGATCTTAAACTGATTATTTATGAAGTGTTTTTTTTTAATACCACTTGTGCCATTTCAATTAATCGGTCTAGTAATCAAATATCTTAAAGCAGCTTGTATCATCTGAACAGTTTAAATATCAAACAGATAAAGGCCAACTTCAACCAAAAGAAGAACTTCCTTTAGAGTCATTAATACCCTACCACTTCAAAAGAACATGTATTAAGGAAATCATTCTTAGTAGTGAATATAAAATGATCGTTATATTTAGGGCCAGCTACATGGGTATGCAAGTGGTCTAATCACACAGTGCCCTGTGTTTAGAAGGGACCCGTGCTTGGTTTAATATTTGGCTGTTACTATCTTGAAATTTGTAATTTTTGAGTAAAAGGCCCCATGTTTTCATTTTCTACTGGAACTCACAAGTTATGTAGCTAGCCCTGGTTATTTTTCTGATGTATTTATGATTTTATTTTTATTTTAATTTATCTGCCAAGTAGCCAGCATGCACCAGCTTCACGCAGCTAACTTACAGCGGTACAGAGGTGTGAAGTTGTTTGTTTGTTTGTTTGTTTTTAGTATGGATAATAAAGGCATTCTTTCATGTTCTCCAAGTTTATATTTAAATATTAGAGAACCGAATTGATCTTTGGATGAAGAGATTTTTTTTTAAAAAGTATTTCTTTAATAATAGAAAAAATATATATACTGCTAAACTGTATCCTTAAGATGTCTATAGTAAAGATAGGATTTATGTAGTTCTTCTTCTAAATAAGAATTGGAAAATATAAAAAAGAAAAAGCCAAAATAAGTAAGTAAATAGCATAAACTGCCTTAGAATGCATTGTCACCGTTTGATGCAACATCACATAAATGAGAGAAATCGATAGAGAAGTTAAAATATTCAGGAAATGCAGATAAAGACCAGACAGGGAAGTGACCTTAAAATGCAATATGAGATTCTGATTAGGCATGCAGCTAATGTCTGTACAGCACTGGTATCTCTCTCTCTCTCTCGTTTGGTTCTGAAGCTGGAATAGTCTAGTAAGCAGTGGCTTCCATAGTAGGCCTGCAAGCATTCTTTTCCCCGGTTAAAGGACGGTTGCTGAACTGCCAAGCTCCTATCACAACTTTTCATGTTTTTTTATATTTCTCTTTAGATTTCTAAATTGGCTCAACCCATCCCTTTAGCATTCTGTCACACTCAGCATCAACTTCAAAATCAGAATGAAAGGGACTAAAGGAAAGAGTTAGAGATGATTAAACTTTAACGTTCACTGCTTAATTCTCATTAGTCCTGTCCTGAATTCATTAAGGTGTCAGTACATGGGCCAATACTTGTTTATGTAATGGTGAAGATATTCTCCTGTTTGAAGATTCAAGAATAGATCAAGAAAAGCCCCCAAGGCCCCTTCTAGGCCTACTATAGTATTTGCTATTGAATTCATAAAATGGTGCCCTTCAGGGTAAAATCACCTCCTAGCAGAGAGAGAAGATGAAACGTTTATTTAAAATGTATAAGATGGCACAACGTCAGGTAGCAGCATATATTAAAATATATGGAATTTTTAGATCTGTCAGCAGGGTACTCTGTTCTTTTTTAAGTGTCATAGTAGCATATAGGAAAAAAAAAAGATTGCAAAGATTATACAACTCTCAGACATCTAGGGCTTTAATGAACAAACATCTTTATTTGCATTGGATAAAAATGAGACAGTATTAAAAGTATATTTACCACTAGTTTGTATGCACACTTTGAGGCAGAATTTGCTTACACCTCATTTTATCAACACCATAAGCATTTGGGAGATGTGTTAATTGGTGCACTTCTTAAAAAATGAAGTCCTTTTGAGTAATTGAGGGCATTACACACATAGTGTTTATGGCAAGAATTAAAAATCCTTTTATTGTAAAATGTTAAATTCTTAAATAATAAACGGGTAGCAATGCGTAGGGCAATGTATAAAGAATCTTTGCTACTAGCCATTTAGTTAAGCTTTCTAGGTCTCCCATTCCCAGTTGGTAAAATTACAGGTTAGCCAAGAGCTGAGGTTCATCTGAGCTGTTATGTTAATCCATCTTTATAAGACCTGCAGAAAGATTTAATGGTTCATTGTCTGTCTTTGAGGTTCACAATTTCATTGCTTTACGTATTCAGTCATTTGTGTGTTTACCCAAGCACTGTCCTTAGCAGTGGAGACCCAATGAAAAGGGTGGGGCAGGAGGGGCTCCGGAAGGTGGCCCTTATTCAGCTTACAGGCAGACAGTAATAAAAGAATGACTGAAGTAAACATGACCTTGAAACTACACAGTGAATCCCATCGTGAAGGAATGATTACATGGAGCTTGGAGTTGCATATTATCTAGCCCAGAACAAGGAAAGCCCCCTGGAGGCTCTCCTAGTAGAGCTGAGAGCTAGAGGCAGTTTATGATATGAGGATGCTAGAGTCAGGACTGGAATAGGGAAGAGCAAAATCTTGGTTGATAATGATATGATTTAATAAAAGACACATCTGTTTCAAAAATGGAATCTTGTGATCTTATTGGCCCTAAACATAGCTTATGGATGTATTTCATTGTGCCTAAAAGTGAAAAAGTTGCTCTTCTCATTTATGTTTCTCTTCCTGGAGTTACTATTTTTTAGCAGGCTGAAGGATGATACTGAAACACCACCTGTTTTAGTAATAGCCAAGGATGAACTAATGCTACTATTTTACATTGATGATTATTTGATCAGCCTTTTTTATGACATTTTCCATGGTGCCTGTATTTGCTGCAAAGGTAAAAAGAGAAGTTGATCAATTGATTTTCTTGTTTGTGGGCTGATAGAGCAGGCTTACACCTGATGTGGTTGTCAACACTATAAATAGTTGGAGATACATTAATTGGAATGTTTCTTAAAGAATGAAGTTTCTGGGTAATTGAAGGCATACGTGTATGCAGTGTTTATCATGTGAATCAATAAATGCTTTCATAGTAAATCCTCACTTTCTAATAGCACCACGGAGAGCGAGCTTGTGATGAATTTGCTCATCTCTTTTTCATTTAGGAGCTGATCTAATGATTTAGAGTCACTGCTCTGTCCTTATAAAAGTTAACAGATATTGCCTTGTACTCTTAAAGAAGTTTTAGCAATTGCAGATTTCCAGTTTCACTATTCAAATTCTGAGTTGAATAGTCATCATAATTCCTAATTAACTCCAATGAAAAATAAGTACACAGAAAACTTTTCTTTATGAGTATTAGGACCACCTAGCAAGCTTTATGTATTTTTTTTTAAAAAGCTTATAAAACAAACTCTGAGAGATTCTGATTATATAAGGAGATAATGATGGTGCAATAATGCATTTCCCAGAATGACAGTTAGTGATATCTGTAAATGGCCTTCGGTGGAAGAAAGAAAACACACTGCTCCAATCAATACACAGATAGTCAGTAATGTAAAGATTAGGATCAGAATATTTAAAAATTTAATACTTTGCCACTCCATATAGCACTTTGGAAGTCAATATCTTTGGAAACCTGGTCCATTTCCCTTCTTTGAGAGCATTATATATTTAAGGTTTTTAAATTATTTATCTAGTCCATGTGATTAAAAATGAAAAAAGTTAGCCCATCCATTATCTTCTGCAGCTGCTGTCTGGATATTAGTACCTCCCCTCCCCACCCCCTTAAATTCTTGATTTTTTTTTTTTTTTTTACCCTGTAAAGAAAACTCAATAGATACATTAAGAGAACAAAAGACAAAACCTTATCTACTTGCTAACATCAGAGCATGTTGCTGTTTAAGCAAGGGTGGCTGCGTAGGAACAATATACTCAAACATTGTTACTCAGTTGTATTACTTTCAGAGCTGATAGTAAAAATACAATGTAGTTAAATGGCAAGAAAGCATGCTATGTCTCTTTTCCTAGCCAACTGTATTTGGAGGCTTTATCTTTTTAAAAAATTTATTCTCAAAGTTATTTCAAAGTCAACTCTTGGAGAATAAGAACATTTAAAAATTATTATTTTCGTCCTTCCTCACCTTACTCTCATGAAGGTAAGGTTCATCTTTAAATAAAATGGGGAATTGTTTTAAAAATAGTCACTGGGGCCCCTGGTTGGCTGAGTAGGTTGAACGTCTGACTCCTGGTTTTGGCTCAGGGCCTGATCTCAGGGTCCTGGGATTAGCAGGCCTCCAGCTCCCTACTCAGTGGGGAGTCGGCTTCCCCTCTCTTTCCCTCTGCCCCTTGCCCAACTCGTGTGTGTGTATCCACACACACACACACACACACACACTCTCTCTCTCTCTCTCTCTCTCTCTCTCTCTCTCTCTGGAGTAAATAATCTTAAAAAAAAAAAAAAAAATAGTCCGGGCGCCTGGGTGGCGCAGTCGTTAAGCATCTGCCTTCGGCTCAGGGCGTGATCCCTCGTATTCTACGATGGAGTCCCCCATCGGGCTCCTCTGCTGGGAGCCTGCTTCTTCCTCTCCCACTCCCCTGCTGTGTTCCTTCTCTCGCTGGCTGTCTATCTCTGTCAAATAAATAAATAAAGTCCTGGGGCGCCTGGGTGGCACAGCGGTTAAGCGCCTGCCTTCGGCTCAGGGCGTGATCTCGGCGTTATGGGATCAAGCCCCACATCAGGCTCCTCCGCTATGAGCCTGCTTCTTCCTCTCCCACTCCCCCTGCTTGTGTTCCCTCTCTCGCTGGCTGTCTCTATCTCTGTCAAATAAATAAATAAAATCTTTAAAAAAAATAAAATAAAATAATAAATAAAGTCTTAAAAAAAGAATAGTCAACAATTCAATGTAATTTCTCATACCAGTTTAATTTTATGGTTCTTAATTTTCTTCCTTTAAAAGATTTTATTTTCTTATGTATGTGCTTTAGAGTTTACTGAGATCAGAATTGCTGGTTTTCCAAACGTGCTATTCAGTTTGGATTATAAAATATGATTTTTATTATTTCCTTTGAGACTTTCTACTATTAAGAGTGAAATGAGTTTGCTTTACTATCTTAACACACCTTTTTTTTTTCTCCACACACACTAAGTAATCTTTTTGTTCTCATTTTAACATAGAAATATTTAAAATACCTAAAGAAGAGAATACTGGAAAATGTGTATCTAAAATATTAAAGAAATCTAGCAATATTCAAAGATGAGAGAGAGAGGGGAATGTTTTATATTCCTCTATGTAAGCCAGAGGACTTTGGAAAGAAATTCCCAACATTATTCCATAGAAATTCTCTTTTTGTTCCACGGAGACCCTATCATGCCACTTGGCTCTCAGGGAACATTGATTATTATAGCTTCAGTGCACTGGCCACAATGAAGAGCCGTTCTTTCCTTGGTTTAAGACACAAGTAGCTCCAAGATTCACATGTTTTCTTCTGCTTTATCTGAAGCAGAATAAGCAAGAGATTAGGAAGAGGGTCCAAGCTAAGATTCTGGGTGTTTCCATTGGTTATGACTAGAGTACTAAAGAGTGACAGTGAGTTATGTGTTTTACTTCTCTGGAGCATTGTGTTAAAATATGTATATTTTGTGGAACTGAATTTTTGGCACAATGTGGACTGAGAGCATTCTAATGATGTCAGGCCAATAGGGGGGATCTTTGGAGGATTTTACTATTTCTTTTATCCTAAATCTCATTCTGTTATAAACAAACAGTTGATCTTCTGTTGTTCTTGAGCTCAGATTTCGGCTGAGACTAGGAGGGGTAAATGTGATGCTTCCAACATTGACATTTTATGACTTATAAAATGATGGAATTATGGTGAGAACAGAAAGTTATATTCTCCAGTCCTACTTCTTCAGTTGTGTAATTAATCTTCCATTTGCTCTCATACCTTTCTGAAATCGGTTCTTTTCACGAATCTTTCCACTGCAATAGCAGGTTATATTGAGGGTGGTATTTTTGTAGGATAATATTAAGAATTAGAAAGAAGTGAATGAATGTATAGTGGCATGAGAGCATGACATACACTCTTTCTATACAGTGAACATGACAATTGTAGGTCAAAAATTTTAATACTTAGAAAGATTTGGATAAAAGCTTATAATTTTTTAAGGGTAGAAAATATATCCTTAGTCAACCTGAATACTTCACTTTCGGTCCTATTCAGGTTTACTTCTTTTTGACCTGGCTAGATTTTTTTAGATCTTTGCTAATATATCTCACACTATTCTTGTCCAATCTGGATTGCATTAAAGCATTGCAAGTCTCATATCTGGATCATAATTACTCTTTATTAACTATCCTTATTCTGGGAAGACTAAGCATCCAGCATCTACAGCTATCTTAGCATTAAGGCAATCCAGTTATCTCCAGCATCCACCTGCCTCTATATACAGTAAGATCACAATATTAATATTGAATGTGTGATGGCTTCTTCAGTGCACTGTGGATTATCTATCACCTTTCAAAATCTTTCCAAGTCATTAAAAATAATAAGGGCTAGCATTTATCAAGTTATTTTAGTATGTACATGACTCTGTGCTAAATGCTTTGTGTATATTTTCAAATTTAGTATCTCAAATCTAAGAAGTAGGCAGTGTCATTATCCTATCTTTGGAAATAAGCAAAAGCATAGAGAACTTAAGTAACCTGCATAAATTTTGTAAAATTCTGGTAAATGAGACAGTACAATTTGAACACAGCTCTTTATAACCCAGGAGCCTGTGCTTTCTAACTCTTAATATGCTACTTCTTGGAAATATTTCACATTTACTTTCAAATAGTCAATTTTGAGTTCCTCATCATGCTCTTCTTTTTTATGTCATTTTTGAAACATCATTTACAGGTAGATGGTAAGAGCTACCTTGTGGCTCTTTATCAGTGTCTTCCATGAGAAGCCTGCTTTACCATTTTTGTGACATAGAGCTCCAGGACTCTTGTATTGCCCTAAAACACTGGATTCCTTTATTTCCTTTTTAATTCTGTAGCTTTTTTAGTTGCTTTCTAATTTGAGTATTTTCTATTTGCCTGCCAGCTCATTCTGTGTTCCTGTGATCAGGCTTCTGTTCTGCTCTCATCACTGGAGGGCTATTTTATTAGTTGAAGACTTTCGTTAGAGTATTAAAGTATAATATTCAAAAAGTTAAAAACATGACTCTCATAATAATATAAAATGAACATGTCAATTATTATTTAACTCTAATGAAAGAACTAGGAAGATACTAAACCTTGTTTGAAGAAGATTTTGAGGAATCAGGATTTTAGAGTTTGTCAGTTAATGAAATGCAAAAATAAATTTGCTAATTAGTACGTGACTGGTTAATGGTTAATGTCTACTAGATGAGAAACAGTATTGTTGGATTACTTTTTCTTTGACCAGAAATCACTGGAATTTGGTATTGTTGAAGAATCATTTACAACTCTCCTAGATAGGAGTCATATACATGACTATCAGTTTTGTAAAAATTAATCCCTAGTAGTACAGAATTGTGAAATATCTTAGTAATTAGTATATTTGTGGTCAAAGCTTTCCACCCTAGAAAATCAGATAATCCTCAGGAAGTGTGAGCTACTCCCAACAATATATTGAAAATATTCCTGCAGCAGCCCTAGCCGAAAGCTTATGCTAAGGATATAATAGGAAAGCATGTTTGTGACCTTGCAGACTTCAGCGTAAACGTCAGAGCACAGAGTCGGGAACGCCCGGCTTGCCCAGCAGTTGGGAACGCCCAGCTCGCTCAGGGCAGAACGCTGCCCCAACCGAAACTTGATTGCTCTTGACAATAGCCCGCGGAGTCCATAGAGACGTGTTTAAGAG
Organism: Ursus arctos; assembly: GCF_023065955.2. Taxonomy (NCBI): domain Eukaryota; kingdom Metazoa; phylum Chordata; class Mammalia; order Carnivora; family Ursidae; genus Ursus; species Ursus arctos. The sequence continues at coordinate 17,434,617 of NW_026622852.1, forward strand.
TAGGCCTCACTTGCTGAACGTTACATCATCTAATCCCGTGACCTTCCCCGTGACGTACTGCTATTCACTAGGATATAATACGGATCATTCCTTTGATTGTCTTTGATTGTTTATTGCCAATAAATACCCTTAGTTGCAGTTGTTCGGGGCTCACCTGGCGGTCGTCCCCTGCACCAACGCTCTCTTTTGCAAGCTAACCTGTCTGTGCTTCATCCTTCTCTGGAATCAATGCCACGGCTGCGCGGGCGGTGTCATGGCATATTTCCAATAATTTCTTTGCCTGTTTCCAAGTTCTGGATAAATTTTCATGACAAGTTGAATTGCCAGAGTGAAATATGGCTGAAAAATAAATCCTCTGTTGTAGAGAAACATGGATGTCATGACAAATTTATAAAACTAGTAAGCACTCTCCTGGTCTAATACAGGTCAGGCTTGCTTTTTTTTTTTTCCCCCTCCCCCTCTTGTTTTGCCATGTTATGTTAAACTGGCCTATAGTCTACAGTGGTGCTCTTGTATAAAATGTAAACTAGGAGTTAACTGAGATAAGAACATTTCTCCAGGGGCGCCTGGGTGGCTCAGTCCTTAAGCCTTTGCCTTCGGCTCAGGGCGTGATCCCGGAGTTCTGGGATCGAGCCCCACATCAGGCTCTTCCACTGGGAGCCTGCTTCTTCCTCTCCCACTCCCCGTGCTTGTGTTCCCTCTCTCTCTGTCAAATAAATAATAAATAAAATCTTAAAAAAAAAAAAAAAAAGAACATTTCTCCATTATTCAGGTTGACAGGGGGCCTTTCTCTGACCAAAATTTGAAAGCACATGACAAAGATAGGATGTAGCTGGACTGAATTTTGGGTCTTTATTTTTATTTTAGGTTTTTTTGTTTTGTTTTGTTTTTGTTTTTGTTTTTTTTGCTGTTTTTGCTTTGACATAGGCTTCCAAAAACTGAAAGGAGCCAACATTGGGGGGGAAAATGAGATCGTAATGATCCTCAGAATCAAACCAATTGAAGAGATATATTCAGAATAAAGCTAATAAACTGAGTTTCTGAAGATAAATGAAGAGCTCTTTTGATTAGAATACATATTGAACCAAAGAAAAGGTCATTTTTTATTTAATTCAAACTGGCTAGTCAGGACTTGCATACACATTTTTCTAAGTAGAAATGTTTTACTCTTGTTTCTTGGTAACACGATAGGAGCTCAAAAATATTTCTTGAATTTTAATGCTAATAAAAGCCAAAGAACTATTAGGAAATACCATTCCTTATTTTCAGTGATAGCTTTATCAACTATATTGTTTAGAATTATATTTGGTTTTGCTGTTTCTATCCAACCTTCTTTTCGTCCCCCGCTCTTCCACTAGCTGCCACCATATTGGAATATAATAACCTTAGGATCCTTTAGAATTTCACCAAAAATTCCGAGTTATAAGAAAAGCAAAGTTAACAATGAGAAAAGCACACAATAGTTAAATATGGATTTGCTTAATGCATATTTAGGTAGCCATTCAAAGTATCTATCATGTGTGAATTAGAGAAAATTAAAAAATTTCCCGTCTTCTTTATTAATGTATGTTATACAATGTCAGTGTTGGAAATAACCAAGATTTCTATCTTCATTGATGACAACCAAATTTTTTTTTCCTAGTTAAACCTTGAGAAAATTCACATATTTTTCTTTCTTCGTACACATATAAACTATCATGGATTTAATTTGTAATGTGTTTAGATGCTTTTCCCTTCAAATCATTTTTTAAGGCATGGAGGGAAGAACTGGGAAACTTGTATGTTATCAACTTTAAGTGAGCCAGCAAATTTACTTTCTCTACAATATCATGCATACTAGGTATCATTCTACTTAGCGAATGACACATAACTTTTTTTTCTTTCAAATCTCTTGAAGGATCCTGTCATCCTAATAGAGTTGACTGAATATTTTCATCAGAAAACAAAAGGTTTATATGATAGGATTTTAGGATTTCCAGATGTCTTGGAAAAAGAGTACAATAGCAACAGCTTTCCCTTTCCGGTCAGTAGTTGAGAATATTAACAGAAAGTGACAAGTGGGGGCATCTGGGTGGCACAGTTGGTTAACCATCTTCCTTTGGCTCAGGTTATGATCCCACGGTCCTGGGATTGAGTCCCGCATCTGGCTCCCTCCTCAGTGGGGGGCTTGCTTCTCCCTCTGCCTGCTGCTCCTCCGGCTTTTGCGCGTGCTCTCTCTCTGCGTCAAATAAATAAATCTTAGAAAGAAAGAAAGAAAGTGGCATATCGAAAAACGATGAAGAAATTAAAAGTGTAACCCAGTGCTGGACTGGACCATGGAGGAGCAGGCAAGAGGACAGAGTATAGGGAAGAGACAATTGCTATCAAACATTCTAATATAATAAGCTCTAAATGTCTATAAAAGAACAACAACAAAAAAAACCCAAAACATTGTCTAAAATCATAAGGAACAAGAGTCCACATCTTGAGAAAGGATAAACATTTAAGAGATAATCTGTTTTTGAAATCATTTTTCATATTTCCTTAAACAGGTTTTTATACATGTGGGACAATGATTTTGATTTTTGTTGCTTGTAGTCTAAAGTTAGGGAACAGTGAAGAATTTAAAACAAATTTTAAAAATATTGGGATACCTTTAATATTGCTGTGGCAGAAACTTTGGAACAGAGCATATAGAAGATATGATTTTCTCACACACACACCTGGTAGCCCCGTTCACCACCCACCCCCCCTTGCCCCCGCCAAGGCACATTGAGCATCTTCCTGATGACTTTATGATAGAAACATTTTATGAAATATTTGATGTGAAAGATTATTACCGCTATAATTTAAACTTTGGCAAATGACTACGAACAAAAACATGTATTCATAGTAAAAGCTAATAAAACAATATTAAGCTGAAAGTTTGACACACACCTGGTCGTCGGTCCACCTACAGTTCAAGTGTGAAGAGCATAGCACACTGGAGGCAATTATATTTTCAGAATGAAAGGAGTTATAATTCCTGATTCTCGTGCTCATTCATTTCAAGGCTTGCTCAATTCAAAATGTAACCAGAGATTTAATAACTAGTGTTACCCTGGGAGGATGCTTTAGGAATAAATTTAGATTAAAAAATATATATATATTCACATCCTCTACATAACTGGCAGATTTCTGTCTTGCTGAGGAGCAGGTTGATAGAGAGCTTACTCCCCTTTCTGTACTCTGCAGGCACTTACACATTTGCAGCATAGCTCTTTCAGCCTCCTCTAAAACAGCTCTTCTCCAAACCAACTTCTGTTTTTTCTTACAAGCTGTTTCAAGTTTACCTGAGTGTCAGGGATTTGATAAATGTATGTGTAGAAAACCCAGTAATGGGTGAACAAGACGTGGAGGATTCAGAATCTGACTTCACAGGATGAAAATGAAAAAGAATATTTAATTTGAAAATATGTGGATGTTCCAGAAGTTGTATTTTGAGTTTAGAGTAAGCTTTTTTTTTCTTTTTTTAAGATTTTATTTATTTATTTATTTGACAGAGAGAGACAGCTACCGAGACAGGGAACACAAGCAGGGGGAGTGGGAGAGGAAGAAGCAGGCTCCTAGCAGAGGAGCCTGATGTGGGGCTCGATCCCAGAGCACCGGGATCACACCCTGAGCCGGAGGCAGACGCTTAACGACTGCACCACCCAGGCGCCCCATAGAGTAAGCTTTTTGAAGGCACTATTTGAATCAGTAAAATGATATAAGTGGAACTTAATTTAATTCTGGGCCCTAGATTATCATCACGTATTTCTTCCCTTCTGCCCCTTGTTCTTCCCCCTCCTCCCTCTCCTCTTCCTTTTCTTCCTCCGTCTCCTCCTCCATTTCCTCCTCCTTCTCTTTTGCTTCTACTTTTCATTCTCCTCCTCCCCTCCTCCTCTTCTTCCTCCTCCTCCTCTTTGCTCTTCTCCTTCTTCCCCTCCTTCTCCTTCTCATCTTCCCCCTCCTTCCCATGCCTTTCTTCATCCTTCACCTACATGTGTCCTAAAGCCTCCCTTGCTTTCTCTTCCTTTCTTCCCTCTAGCCTCTATAGTTCTTTCCCCCATTAAATTTCCTACACATCTAATCCTATCTAATTTCTTCTCTGAGGACCTGAACACAAGAATATTCTGATTTCCAGCCCAGATGGCAAAAGCCTTCTGGCAGTGTCATAGATACTCATTTTATCCCTCTCTCTCCATTTCTTCTTATATCTACCCTTACCATCACTGTCAATACTGCCTTGTGTCTCTAAATGTGGACTATTTTGGTTCAGCTCTTCGGAAAGTAAAACCTCCAGTTTCCTACGGGAGTGGGAGAAGGACAGTAGCCCCACTGTTTGAGCCATGGAGGAGACCAGGAGTCTAAGAGTGTCTAATTCAGAGATTCTACTGGTAGCCCTACTCCAGATACTGGCTTATGTACTGAGCTTCAGTTTGCTTCTTATCACTTATCTCCATTCCCATTCTGCCACTCCTTCTAACTCATAAACAAGGCAAACACATAGGTGTATGCGTGCACACACTCACAAACACACGTACACAGAGACAGGTTTCAACGTATTTATTGTACTGAGCCTATTGCCACTAATCCACTAGCGTTCTTTCTAAAGATTCTATTTGTTTCATTTTTCTCTTAGTCATCCAGTCTTCTATTCAGCAATCATTTACTGATCACCCACTATGAACTAAGATTTGAGCTCAGAGCTGAGGATACACATAAGCAAGTCCAGAACCAATCTGTCTTCCCTATGGAGTTTATAATCTAAATGGATAAATGGATGGTTATTGAACAAATGTAAAATAACGATGGTTGATATGTTTTATAAGCTGTACATGTAGAGATCTATGGCCTTTTGAGACTATATAACATAAAATTTGACTAGGGAGGTCAGGGAAGTAGTAAGTGCATTGATACGTAAAGGAAGATGAGAGTTAAGAGTATTTCAAAAAGGGAAAGGCAGATTCCAAAGGTCCGTAGCAGTGAACTACTGACTGCAACTCCAGGGAGGACCTAAGAAGTGAGGACGAGGGATAGAGTTAAATAGGGCGGGGGAACACCTACCATACTGTCAGATGAATTGGAGCATTTATGTGATGACTGCTGTTGAAAATACAGATGTTGAAGGAATCCAGACCATCCTTACATCACTCTTATGGAAAGATGATTGGGATCTACAATCGTCCCTTTCATTTCAGTGTTATATGTCCTTAGACCATCACATGCAGGATTCTCCTAGTTTTGAATAGGTTTTTTTCTGTAAAGTCAACTTAGCAAGTTCTATCTTAGATGTTGTGGAGTTATTTCAAATTTTATATATAGGTGATCTCAAAATGGAGGTAAAACCGTGGCTAGGTGGCCCCCAGTGTGATGCTGGCTGTCAGTGCAGTCAACACCACCGCAGGGAGGAGGTCGGTGATCCAAAGGAGCCAGAGCAGCAAGAAAATGGTTTATTGGTGGTTTGAACTTTGAAACTACAGCTGATAGTTTAAGAAAACATTTTGAAAGATGGGGCACACTTACTGATTGTGTGGTGATGAGAGACTCCCAAACAAAATCTTCCAGGGGTTTTGGTTTCGTGACTCAGTCCTGTGTGGAATAGGTGGACGCAGCAATATGTGCTTGACCACACGACACAAGGTTGATGGACATTTGTTTAGTGGAACAAAGAAAGCTGTTTCTAGAGAGGATTCTGTAAAGCTTGGTGCCCATCTAACAGTGAAAAAAGTTTTTGTTGGTGGTATGAAAGAAGATACAGAAGAATAGAATTTGGGGGATAATTTTGAAAAGTATGGCAAGTTTAAAACCATAGAAGTTATGGAAGACAGGCAGAGTGGAAAAAAGAGAGGATTGGCTTTTGTAACTTTTGATGATCATGATAGTTGATACAATTTTTGTTCAGAAATACCAGCTATTCATGGGCGTAATTGTGAAGTGAAATAGGCCTTTTCTAAATAAGAAATGCTGTCTTCTGGATCACGAAGAGGTTGTGGAGGTGGGTCTGGCAACTTTATGGGTCATGTTGGTAACTTTGGTGGAAGACAAGGCTATGGTGGTGGAGGTAGTGGCAGCAGACATAGTTATGGGGGAGGGGAGGGTGGATTTAATGGATTTGGAGGTGATGGTGGCAATGATAGTGGTGGTCCTGGTTATAGCAGTAGAGGAGACAGTGGTGGTGGTGGACCAGAGTAAGGACACCCAGGAGGCAGATATGGTGGTGGTGGTGGAGGATATAATGGTTACAGTGAAGGAGGAAATTTGGGAGGTAACAATGTTGGTGGTGGGAATTCTAATGATTTTGAGAATTTGGGTTGACAACAGCAATCAAATTATGGGGACCCATGAAGGGGGGCAGTTTGGGTCGAAGAGGTTTAGGCAGTCCATATGGTGGTAGTTATGGATCTGGTGGTAGAGTGGTGGGTGTGGTAGCAGAAATTAGTAAAAAAAACCCTCAGAAGTAAAGGGCTCTAGTCCTTAGCAGGATAGAGAGTGAGGAGTTGTCAGGAAAGCTGCAGGTTACTTTAAGACGTCATCCCAAATGCATTAGAGGAACTGTAGAAATCTGCCACAGAAGGAACGATGATCCATATTGAGAAAAGTTACTAAAGCTTAAATAGGAGCCCCTTCTTGGCCGGGACTGTCATAGCCACAGTTTGCAAAACATGCTGCTATTGATTAAAGCAATGTAGCATCAATTAGGTGTACATTCTTGAGGTCTTTCATCTATTGTAGAATTTTCTTTTTCTTTTTCTTTTTATTACATCAGGTATACTGCCCTGTAAATTGTGGTAGTGGTACCAGTAATAAAAAAGGAATTTTTAACTTTTCAAAAAAATAAAATTTTATAGATAGGATGTTTGGCATAATAAAAAGTCTTGGGACTTAAATGTTTGTCATCTTAAGTAATTGAAACATTATGTGTAGAAGAGTCTGTTGGTATAGAGCTCAGAAACAGAACTACTGACGTGGGTACAGTTTACTCCCAGCATAAACATGAGCAAAACAAAGAAACAGGAACACCTTGCCATTGACTTGAAGACTCTTAAAATGGAATTGACTGTCTCAGAATAAATTTCCTATACATGGAAATATCAGGGTAAATGATCATTTCATGGGGTATATTTTATGCATTTTGTGAGTGGTCCTGAAGGAGGAAATATTAATACAGTAGATAAAAGTTGAACCAGATAAACTCAAGGATTATCCACTTCTTTGATTCTGTGAATCTAACCTACTTTGGTGCCCTAGTTCAATGCTTGACCACTTAAAAATCATCACCTTTCTTTGGTAGCAGCCTAGGCAGTTCCTGCCTGAGGCTTAAGATCTGAATGAACTGGATGTTGCTCTTTTTTTTTTTTAATGCAAAATATGTTTTTGATTTGTAAATGAACTCAGAGGCACAGCAATGGACATTGAAATTATTATTTTTTAAATGAAATAAAAATAGAGCTGACAGCTAAAGAACTTTCACAGCAGTTATTATTATGTGTTATTATTAGCAGCAGCATGTGGTGACATTTTAGGCTCCAAATCTGCAGAAATATAGCCTAGATCATGTATATTCCAGATGCTAGGGGGAAGAAAACAGAAATGCTGCTGTCTGGCTTCACATGAGAGAATTTTTTAAAAATGAAATAAGAAGTCTGATAGTTTTGTACGAGGTAGTGGAGACTGATTTATCTCTATCCCTAGGGGCTGAAAGGTTAACACTGGGCCTTTCCTACAAATGTAGATACCTGCCACCAAGAACACCACTCAGAATATGCTGAGGAATGTATTTGACTCTTAAGCTGTATTAAATCTGTTACATTATTAGTGACTTAATAGAAGAATATCATATTCTATGGATTTAATATGGACCCCCCTAAAACACAGCTTTGAGTACAAGTGGAAACTTGACGTGGTATGGCCTCCCCCAGCCAGAAGAGGCTCCTCTGTACATAGATGTAAACTTCTAGACTTTCTTGATGAAGTTTTCTCTTTTTGGTACTCAAAGTTCTCTTAGCAGAGATCGGACACTGACATTCTATATGTGGAATCAAGGTGGCACAGTGTAGTCATTAGAAATGTGGATTTAGAATCAAATTCTGCTGTGTTTGAGTCTATGTAATTCTGCTCCTCCCTAGGTGTGTGCTCCTGGGAAGTTGCTTCATCTCTCTAAACTTTGCTTTCCTCATCTGAAAAATGTAGTGATAGTCACCTCTACCTCATAGAGGTTTTGTAAGGATTTAATTATGTAATGTCAAATCAAGCACTTAGATATATGTCTGGCACTGTCACGTAGCTGGCAAATCAAAAAACCAAAACTTATGCTACACTGGACACTAAATCATGGGAAAAGCTCATGCTCTGGGTCAAATACACCCCCCTGAATTTGAATTCTAATTTCATCTGTAATTTTGTTACTGCGGCATGTTCTTGGCGTAGTAGCTGACCCAGGGCACATCAACATATCATCTATTTATTTTTATTTAAAAAATGTTAAACCAATTAGTGCTGTGCAAGGTGGATTATGAAATCCTTTAAAGAAATTGAATAAAAGGAAATTGGCTATATGAGATGAAAATTTTGTTTGGCCATTAAAGAAATTCCCCCAAACAGCGACTTAAACAATTAGTATCTTTATTCTTTGTCACAAAACGAAGATTTGAATGTAGGGGGTTAAGGGGTAGAACATGATGCAGTCAGGGCTTAGGATCCCTCTGTCATTCCATCAGCCATCCTCAGCATGTAGTTGTGCCCCCTTGTGATGACAGGTGGCTGCATGTTCAGGTGCCAGGCAAGAAGTAGGGAAGAGCGAAGGAAGAAAGGCATGTGTTGTGTCTCACATCCATGTAAATCCTACAAGACAACTTGCTTTTACCTCTCATTTTACCCCTCAAAGCCATGTCCATCACCGCTCCATTTATCGGGAGTCTGGGAAGCAGACTTTTAGTGAATACAATGTCATCACTATCAAATTAGATTCTTATTGTTGATATGGATGGTATAGAAGAGGCAAGTGGACATTGGGAAGGTATCTAGTATTCTTAGACAAGGTAAATAAAAATGGGTTTGCTGCTAAAATGCCTCCTTCCACACACATTATCACATTTAATCCTCAAAACAAATCTAAACAAAACAAACCTTCTAGTAGCCATAACTTAAAGCCTTATTTTTAGATGTGGCCATGAAATTTAGTATGTCCCAGTGCTGGGCATAGAATCCACATGTGTCTGCCTTCAAGGCCTGTGATCTTTCACAGCACCACATTGTCTCCCTTGCAATGCTGTCTCTGATCTGGTGGCAGATCATTAAATTCCTGGGCTTTATCCTCATCATTTTTGTCTTCTTAGAAATGGTAAATAAATGGTTAACTGTAGTTCTGTTACTGAGCATAGATAAAGCTATGTGTACGTCATAAATGGTATTATGTCATGGGGCAGGGTTATCCAGTGAACAAAGCAGTTAACTCAGATGTGGGAAGCCTAGAGTCTTAGACTTTGTTCTATCTCTGCTGACAATGCCAGTTAACATCTCTGGTCCTGAACTGTCCGCATTCGTGAAACGGAAAAGGTGATCTGACTCTCCTATTTGACCACGTTCTTGGAAGGATAAGATTAGACAATAAATGTGAAAGTACTTTTTGCAAGTGTAAGTGCTTGCTATACAAATACAAGGAATTATTATTATTGATCCAGTAGCCCAAAGTGGCAATCTACTTGATACTCTATCAGAGGCTTAATTGAGCAGTTTCAGTGCAACCATTGAAGCTGACAGCAGCTGAAGACTGATTCTCCAATTTGACAAAGTGCAGGATCCAGACGAATGCATTCTTTCTTCTTTGGCGCATGCCTGTAAGGATGGATTATCAGCACCCTCCAGAAAAGAAAAAAAAAAAAAAAGATAAAAAATTAGTCTTGAAATTGAAATGAGATAATAACTTCCCTGCAGACGTTATTCACTGAAGGTTACTTGCGTAAAGAGTGTTTGGGGCATAGTTTTTTTTCTTTATGCTTCATCTAAATAAAAACAGATCGTTCAATTTGTTATGTCAACAATTATTTATTAAGTGGTTACTATGTCTCAGACATTGTACTTATGTCTGAGAACACAGCAGGAATAAGAAAAATATCATTCTTACCTTCATGGATTTTCTAATCTATCATGGAAGAGTAATATTAAACAGTTAATTAAACATGTCATGTTTCATTAGGTAACTCAGTGTGTCAGAAATCTTCACAAAATGGTGTAAGAACATGAAAGAAAGAAAAGCACAATGGAAACTCTCTTTTGGATGGCATAATGCATACATGCACATATATACATGGGACTTGACACAATCATGAGGAATGTGCCCTAAGAGCTCTTAAATTTATAAATCCATAAAATAAACTTTAACACATGTAATTTTACCCCCCCCCATTCTGGAAATTATGCATGAAAAATTTGACAGATTCAGAAACTTAATGATTTTATAAAAAAACATATTGAATAAATTCATAAAACAATTATAATACAATAAGGCAATCTCTGTGTTACATTGTATCTTGTTAACACTAAGCAGAACAGTGATATCTGCAGATCTGAAGGTATGATAAGTATGAAGGCATATATCAAACTCAGGTACTATACGGACAAGAGTAAACATAAAATCAGTTGATCGGAGAGAAACAGGAGCCTTGTGGCCATCTTGAGGTCAGTTCCCTTTGAGTGGAACACTTGCTTTGGCTGGTAATTATTCTGCAAAATATTTCAGCTCTGAAGGCAAAGTATCTGAATCATTTTCATCTGATGAAGATGCCTTTCTTATTTGACAACAATAAACATCTCTAAAAATTTTCAAAAGACTTTTGTTTCTAATTGTTAGTATATAACCACATGTAATTTGTCTTTTAAATATCTATTCATATATGTGTTATGCACGTATTTTTCTTTCTCTCTTAGCACAGACCGAATACTATCATGTTACTCATTCTACCTTGACATTTTAACATAGAGAAGTGTAATTTCAGGATATCATGCTATAAAATATAAGGAAGTTTGGGTATGCTAATAAAGCCTGATAATGATTCCCAGACTATCCTCAAATACACTGAGGATGGCCTCTGCCCCATGACCCCATCCATGTCAAGAGTGTGGGTTTCTGATTTATGTTTGAGGTTTCATTCTAAACATGGCATTGAGACCTTCATGCTAACTCTAGATGTTGACCAAGCTTATATGATATCATAAATGAGAGCTCTCACATGGGTTATGTATAGTATGTTCTGAATAAAAACACATGTAATGTTCTGGATGAAAACTCTATTGTATGAAATAATTTTTGGTGGATTGCTTATCAAGCTGAACATTTTATGAAATGGTATGAGACAAGGTTCATAAAACTACATCCCATGGCCGAATCTGGCCCACTGATAATTTTTCCTTAAAATTAAGTTTTCCTTAAAATTAAATTTTAAGGAGACACAACCATGTTCATTTGTTTATGGCCTCTTTTATGCTATAACAGCAGTTTAGTAATTGTGTCGAAGATCATCTGCCCCACAAAGTTGAAAATATTTGCTCCATGTCCCTTTATAGAAGAATTTTCTTTACTCATGATATAAGGTATACACCCGGGGCCCAGTGAAACAAGTAAGTCATATCACTGTCTTCGATCTCTAGTAGATAAAGCATGGTACTGTGGAGTCTTACAGTACCATATTTGGATCTAGACCCTAGGTTTACAATTTGTAGGATATTAAGTTATTAACATTTTTGAGTTTCTGTTCTTACTATGGAAAATGGGCTAATGATACCCATTCACAGGATGTTATAAGGATTATATAAAACTGTGTGTGCACAGTGCTTGGCATATGCAAGAACATATTTTTTCACATTATTATGAAAGGGATATCTTCAGGGTGTTGAGTACATGAGATATGAAATGGAGCTTGGAGTTAAGGTCAGAATTGGGTGATTATTTAGGTGGGTCACCAAAATTTAGTATGGGTGGACAGAAACAGAGCTGCAAGACAACTGAAATTATAGTCTAGCCTCAGAATCTCAGAAAAGGGCTGACCTTGGCCTACAGATCTTTCTCACCCAATCATATGTTTATGCTTTCTTTAGTTCAATTAATAAGTGGAGAAGCATCTTTTCTCTTTCTATTTCATTATCAAATTAGAAGCAGAGAAATTTATAATGTATAATTTATTTATAAAGTGGAGGCATATATATTCTTTTTTTTAAAGTTTTTTTTATTATGCTATGTTAGTCACCATACAGTACATCATTAGTTTTTGATGTAGTGTTCCATGATTCATTGTTTGCATATAACACCCAGTGCTCCATGCAATACATGCCCTCCTTAATATTCTTCTCTTTAAAAGACTGCATCATGAATGGTCAGTGTTTGGAGTAGTGGGTGTATGAGGAATATTCACACCTCTTAAAAATACATAATCAATCTGATTGTGTTTGCTGTATTACCAATGAGTATAAAAACATTCAAGTTGATTTAGCTGTGGCCTCAATATTAACTTTAAAAAGTGGATAAATAAGAGCAAAGTCCAGTTTATGGTATCTAGATATTGCTTTCCTCCTCCATTTACATGTTCATATTCCATGGTGGTTTGGCCACTTTTATATACAACAATTCCTGGTTTTCTCAAATAAAAGAAAACATCAGGTTTCCCTGAGATCTTCCTTCATTTAAATACTCTGGGAGAGGTTTCTCTATGATAAACTGGGACTTCTAGAATAAGCAGTAATGGTATGAATGCTTTCTTTCTATATAGAGTATCTATATAATCCTATGTCTATGATACCAAAAATGTCTTTTGGTAGTGATTAACTCCATGACTTGTTCTTTGGACGTCACCTTTTAACATTGTAATCAATAACATAGCAATCCTTATGAGTCATGCTAAGCTTCCTTTGGCTCATCCTGTTTCATAATAATATTGCCAAAATATGTAAACAACCATTGGTTACTTCATAGTAAATGTATTAATTTATATCACCTTTGATAAATGTATATGAGAGGAGATTGAGATGAATATGGATGTTGAATTTTTTTGTTCATGGACAGTTTATGTCTGTTTTCACCATATCTTATTTTTCTAGACTCAAGGACACCTAGAACATTCTCATAACCTCTTAATGATCCTGAGTACCAGATGCCTCTTGCTAATCAACATGATCACTGTTGCCTTTGCCATTTATAACTAGAGAGTATGATGAATATGCAGGGCCATTTGCACTGAGCTTTGAATCTGCTTCAGTCTTTACATGATGTAAAGAAGCATCTGCTTGCCTTAGTCACCCAAACAAATTCCAAAAATGCAAGGTGAAAATATCCAAAAGCTGTTGGATTTTACTTTTCTAAAATTTACCAGTGTTGCATTTCAAGGAGATTTAATAGCAATTGCTTGTGAGGGAAATTATAGAAGAAAACCAAAGACAATGGCAAAAAAAAAAAAAAAATTACATAGAGATTCATCTGAAAATTATTTTTTTTTTATTCTTAGGAAAAGCAAATGATTTCTTGTACCCAGTTTATATGTAGCTATTTATTTAACTTCTCAAGGAAAATTTCTGCATCCTTAATTGTATGGCCATAATGTCTTTTAATTGGGATGATTAAAACAAAGAATACCCCAGACTGTTTTCTTCCCCACATATAGTTATTCTAACCCTCTCTTTCAAGTAAAGAGCCAACTCTCTTCTTTTGTGTGTGCCCCTCTCCCACTCCACATCCTCTCTTTCTCCCTTCCCCCCCTCTTTCTTCCTTTCTTTCTTCAAAGCTACTATATATTGTTTAATATGTACAATATGAAGACACATACTTAGAAAAGAGGGCTGATGTTCTGGAAAACTCAATCACTGCCTTTAAATACTAAAAAGACTATTGTAAGAGGGATTGAATTTGGGAAATACAGCCTTTACTGAATAAAACTAGGTTAAAACTATAAGGAGAGAAATTTTGACCTGATATGCCATTGATTATTCTATGTCAGAAATAATTAATATTGGAATGAATTGTCTTAGTGATGTTGAGCTTTCAGTGATTGGAGATGTTAAAGCATAAATGCACAATCACTTGGAAGACATTTTGTTGAAATTAAGAATAGATCTGAGTGTCTTTTGAGGTCCCTTTCAGCATTGAAATTTTATGGTATCTATAATATATATTCCACATGCACACATGCACTTACAAATGGAGTGTGTATGTTCAGTAAGGTGACTATGGATACCCAAGATTTACTCAGTTTTGTGAAGTGTTCTGATGTTGGACTGTTTAATGTTTAGCTTGTTAGAACCAAATGATGAGGCTTACTTTGCACTAGTCTCTACTAGGGAAAAAAAATGTCACTGCAATTCTGAGTTGTTCTAGAAAGAAGTTAATTACAGGAAGAAGAAACAGAAGTGATTGTAGGGACAAATATCTCCATTCTTTTTTATTGCTTGTAGAATTGAGTCTAGAATCTGAAGCGTGAATAAGACTTGAATGGTTATGTAGAAATATAGTCTACAGTATAAATACATGTAAAAGGCATGTCTATCTGAAGATGGGAAGATGGATCTAATTATCTTCCCAGAGGAAATAATGTCTAAACTGGTATTTAAGTGATTTAAAGATGGTATGTACCAAGGGGATTTCAAGAAGAAAGGATAATCATGAATAAATGGAGACGATAGCCTCCCCCACCCCTGCCATGGAAAGTAATAATATGGAAGGCGAGAGAGAAACTGCAGTCAGAGAGTAAGTGGTTAGAATATGTAAGCTATGTTAAAGAGTTTAGGAAGAAAGAGATGGGAGGCCTTTTTAGTATTTCAAGTAGAGCAGTGAAATAGATAGAAATTTTAAAATCTTTTTAAGGCTAAATTTAGAGACTGGATTAGAATGGGATGAAACTGTACATAGGAGGACCACTTGGAAGGTTGTGTTAGTAATCTGTGCGGGCAACATAAGACCTCTTTGTCACCAACTTTCCAATCATGTTCATTCCAAGTTCTTGAACACCCAGCCTAACTTTAGCCACCAGCTGTAAATCAGTGTAGAAATGGGCCTTTGGTCATCTCTCTTTTCAGGTAAAAATGAAAAACCAGGTACCCTGATGAAAGTTCTACCCTTTGGGAGAATTTCTTTCTCTGTCCTCCTCCTGGTCCACCCAAGGCTAAGACTGTTGTGCTATAGCTGTACGGAGTTCCACATATCACACAGTTTCACCCATCAAACTGAGCCCGAAATCTTTCTTTCTTAGTCACCTGGACATAAGGTACTCCCCATGATGCCACAGATGGAATTTGAGAAGCAGTTTAGCAGGGGTAGATGGTATGAGATCTGATTCACTGATTTCTGCAATTTACTTGTGCCTTCAGGGCTAATTTCATCTCTCACATACCAATTTACTGGATGTTGGAGTGCTCTTTTCACTAATGGCTTGGAGTGAGGGGTTGTTTAGACAGCACTCTTCCAGTCTCTGTCCATTACCCAGGTCCGAAGCCACATCCACATTTTTAGGTATTTGTCACGGTGACATGTCCACTTCTTGGTGCAATTTATTGTCTTAGTCTTCTAAGGCTGCTTTAACCTTATGCCATACACTACGTGGCTTAAACAATAGACATCTATTCCTCACAGTTCTGGAGGCTAGGAAATCCAGTATCAGGATTTGCAGATTTAGAACCTGTTGAAGAGCCCTCTTTGTGATTTCCAGACTGCTATATTCTCTCTGCGTCCTCACAAGCAGAGACAGGAAGCCCTAGTAGTGTTATTACACTTCCTCTAAGGACACTAATCCTATCATGGGAACTCTACCATCATGACCTCATCTGAACCTAATTACCTCCAAAAGACCCTACTTCCTAATACTATCGCATTGGGTGTTAGGGCTGTAACATATGAATTTGTGGGGAAAGCACACAAACATTAAGTCCATACCGATATGTATCTATTAACTACTGGATTTTATCTAAAGGAAATGTGGACCTATTTTACCATTTCAAGCAGGCCAGTGAAATAATCAGATTTGCATTTTAGAAAGCACATACAAGCCATATTTTATGGAATGGGTTAAAATGGGCAAAACTGGGGATAGGACTACCTATTAGTTATTGGGATATTAATTCAAGTAATAAATGCAGTTGATTTAGATAGGATAATGTCTGTAAAGAGAAAAATTGTACCAATTATAGAGATGTTCAAGAGGTCAACCCAACAGCACTTTGCTGTTTCTGACTTAAATTGGGAGCTAGAATTATTTTCTATTGAAATTTGTGTTGCAGGATGGGCTCAGTGTTTTCCCCCTAAAGGAAATTTCTATGTTCTTTTTGGCTCACATGGTAGGTTCTTTCAGGGCATCTGCTTGGGGATGGTGAGTATATTGTTGGATATTTAGTTTCGAGAATCTGGAGAGAAATTAATTCATCACGAAATTTTCATAACATCCATGCTTGAACCACAGAAATCAGTAACAGGGATTTAAAATTTATTGTATAGTGTGTTGCTTATATAAGCTTTAATTTGAATTTTATTAAAATAACACTAAGGAAGGAGACTGTTTACTATTTGTTAGCTTCAGTTTTCTTTAATTTTTTTTCATTTTATAAGTGAGGGAAAACTGAGGCTAACAGATATAATACAGCCTGTCAAAATCTAACAGAATTTAATGGAGACAGAACTTAAACTCACTTCTCCATATTGCCCTGCCAAGGTCCTAGCAGAAGTACCTCGTTGTTTTAGGACCTCAGGTTCATCATACATCAAAAGGATGTAGGCTATCCCTTCCAATTCAAGAGCCTATAAATTGATGTCTAGGAAACCATTGTTTCTGTACAGCCTAAACTTCCATAAAACCAAGACAGTGATATTTATAGGCCATTTAGCTTCAACTATAAGCTCAGCGTACAGGACAAATTTGAATTTTTTTTTTTTTTTTTTTTTGGGTGGGGAGGTTTGAAAGAGAGAGCCGGTCAGCACTTCTGCATTGTCAGTTAAATATCAGACTATTATAAGAAAGTAAATGCCACTGTATAATTAGGATAATATCTCCTCATTTTACTTTTCATAGGAAACAACATTCTTTTTTTTTTTTTTTTTAAGATTTTATTTATTTATTTGACAGAGAGAGAGGCAGCCAGAGAGGTAACACAAGCAGGGGGAGTTGGGAGAGGGAGAAGCAGTCTTCCCACGGAGCAGGGAGTCCAAAGCGGGGCTCGATCCCAGAACTTTGGGATCATGACCTGAGCTGAAGGCAGACGCTTAACAACTGAGCCACTCAGGTGCCCCAGGAAACAACATTCTGTACTTAAAAATGAGAGTCTGGGGGCGTCTGGGTAGCACAGTCGTTAAGTGGCTGCCTTTGGCTCAGGGCATGATTCTGGTGTTCTGGGATCGAGCCCTTCATCAGCCTGCTTCTTCCTCTCCCACTCCCCCTGCTTGTGCTCCCTCTCTCGCTGGCTGTCTCTCTGTCAAATAAATAAATAAAATCTTTTTTTTTTTTAATGATTTTTTATTATATTATGTTAGTCACCATACAGTACATCCCCGGTTTCCAATGTAAGGCTCGATGATTCATTAGTTGTGTATAACACCCAGTGCACCATGCAATACGTGCCCTCCTTACTACCCATCACCGGTGTATACCATTCCCCCACCCCCCTCTCCTCTGAAGCCCTCAGTTTGTTTCTCATAGTCCATACATAGTCTCTCATGTTTCATTCCCCCTTCTGATTACCTCCCCTTTCTTTATCCCTTTCTTCCCCTACCGATCATCCTAGTTCTTATGTTCCATAGATGAGAGAAATCATATGATAGTTGTCTTTCTCTGCTTGATTTATTTCACTTAGCATTATCTCCTCCAGTGCCGTCCATGTTGTAGCAAATGTTGAGAACTCGTTCTTTCTGATAGCTGAGTAATATTCCATTGTATATATGGACCACAACTTCTTAATCCAGTCATCTGTTGAAGGGCAACTCGGCTCCTTCCACGAATTAGCTATTGTGGACATTGCTGCTATGAACATTGGGGTGCACATGGCCCTTCTCTTCACTACGTCTGTATCTTTGGGGTAAACACCCAGTAGTGCAATGGCTGGATCATAGGGTAGCTCAATTTTTAACTTTTTAAGGGACCTCCACACTGTTTTCCAGAGTGGCTGTACCAACTTGCATTCCCACCAACAATGTAGGAGGGATCCCCTTTCTCCACATCCTCTCCAACAATTGTTGTTTCTTGCCTTGTCTATTTTTGCCATTCTAACTGGCGTAAGGTGGTATCTCAGTGTGGTTTTGATTTGAATTTCCTTGATGGCTAATGATTTTGAACATTTTTTCATGTGTCTGTTAGCCATTTGTATGTCTTCATTCGAAAAGTGTCTGTTCATATCTTCTGCCCATTTTTTGATTTGTTTATTTGTTTCTCGTGTATTGCATTTGAGAAGTTCTTTGTAGATCTTGGAGACCAGTCATTTATCTGTAGTGTCATTTGCAAACATATTCTCCCATTCCGTGGGCTGCCTCTTAGTTTTTCTGACTGTTTCCTTGGCTGTGCAGAAACTTTTAATCTTGATGAAGTCCCATAAATTCATTTTATCTTTTGTTTCTCTTGCCTTTGGGGATGTATCATGAAAAAGGTTGCTTTGGCCGATGTCGTAGAGGTTGCTGCCTATGTTCTTCTCTAGAATTTTGATGGATTCCTGTCTCACATCGAGGTCTTTCATCCATTTGGAGTTTATTTTTGTGTATGGTGTGAGAGAGTGGTCAAGTTTCATTCTTTTGCATATAGCTGTCCAATTTTCCCAGTACCATTTATTGAAGAGACTGTCTTTTTCCCACTGAATGTTTTTTCCTGCTTTATCAAATATTAGTTGCCCAAAGAGCTGAGGGTCCATTTCTGGGCTCTCTATTCTGTTCCATTGGTCTATGTGTCTGTTTTTGTGCCAGTACCATGCTGTCTTTGTGATCACAGCTTTGTAGTACAGCTCGAAATCCGGCATTGTGATACCCCCAGCTTTGTTTTTCCTTTTCAACAGTTCCTTGGAGATTCGGGGCCTTTTCTGTTTCCATACAAATTTAAGGACTATTTGTTCCAGTTCTTTGAAAAATGTCCTTGGTATTTTAATCGGGATAGCATTGAAAGTGTAGATTGCTCTGGGTAGCATGGACATTTTAACTATGTTAATTCTTCTGATCCATGAGCATGGAATATCTTTCCATCTTTTTATGTCTTCCTCAATGTCTTTCAAGAGTGATTTATAGTTTCTAGAATATAGGTCCTTTACGTCTCCGGTTAAGTTAATTCCAAGGTAACGTATGGTTTTTGGTGCTATTGTAAATGGGATGGATTCCCTAATTTCTCTTTCTTCAGTCTCGTTATTCGTGTATAGAAATGCAACTGATTTCTGAGCATTGATTTTGTATCCCGACACGTTACTGAATTGCTCTATAACTTCTAATAGTTTGGGAGTGGCTTCTTTTGGGTTTTCCATATAGAGTATCATGTCATCTGCGAAGAGAGACATTTTTACTTCTTCTTTGCCGATTTGAATACCTCTGATCCCTTTTTGTTGTCCTATTGCTGTTGCAAGGACTTCTAGTACTATGTTGAATAATAGTGGCGAGAGTGGGCATCCTTGTCGAGTTCCTGATCTTAAGGGAAAGGCTTCCAGCTTTTCCCCATTGAGAATAATATTTGCAGTAGGCTTTTCATAGATGGCTTTTATGAGATTGAGAAATGTACCTTCTATTCCTACACTCTGAAGGGTTTTAATCAGGAAAGGATGCTGTATTTTGTCAAATGCTTTTTCGGCATCGATTGAGAGGATCATATGGTTCCTGAGTCTTTTCTTGTTGATATGATGTATCACGCTGATTGATTTGCGAATATTGAACCACGCTTGCATCCCAGGTATGAATCCCACTTGATCGTGATGGATAATCCTTTTAATGAACTGTTGGATTCTATTAGCAAGTATCTTGTTGAGGATTTTGGCATCCATATTCATTAGGGAAATCGGTCTGTAATTCTCCTTTTTGAGGGGGTCTTTGCCTGGTTTGGGGATCAAGGTAATATTGGCCTCATAGAATGAGTTTGGTAGCTTTCCTTCTGTTTCTATTTTTTGAAATAGCTTTAGGAGAATAGGTATTATTTCTTCTTTGAATGTTTGGTAGAATTCCCCAGGAAAACCTCCGGGCCTAGAGTTTTGTTATTTGGAAGGTTGTTTATCACTGACTCAATTTCTTCATAATTAATTGGCCTGTTTAAGAAATCAATTTCTTCCGGTTTCAATCTTGGTAGTTTATAGGTTTCCAGGAAGGATTCCATCTCTTCCAGATTGCTTAGTTTATTGGCATATAGCTGTTGATAAAAATTTCTAATAATCCTTCCAATTTCAATGGTGTTCGTCGTGACCTCTCCTTTTTCATTCATAATTTTAATAATCTGGGTCCTTTCTCTTTTCTTTTGGATAAGTCTTGCCAGTGGTCTGTCTATTTTATTGATTCTCTCAAAGAACCAGCTTCTAGTCCTGTTGATATGCTCTACTGTACTTCTGGTTTCTGCTTGATTGATTTCAGCCCTAATTTTGGTCAACTGCTTCCTTGTGTGTGGATTAGACCTGTCCCTCTGTTACTGTTCCAGCTTCTTGAGGTGAGAATATAAAAACTGCATTTTAGATTTTTCTATTCTTTTGAGTGAGGCTTGGATGGCTATGTATTTCCCCCTTAGGACTGCCTTTGCAGTATCCCATAGGTTTTGGACTGTTGTATTTTCATTCTCATTGGTCTCCATAAATTGTTTGATTTGATTTTTGATTTCCTGGTTTATCGAGTCATTCCTGAGCAGGATGGTTCTTAGTCTCCAAGTGTTTGAGTTTCTTCCAAATTTTTCCTTGTGGTTGAGTTCCAATTTCAGAGCGTTGTGGTCTGAGAATATGCAGGGGATAATTTCAATCTTTTGGCATCGGTTGAGACCTGTTTTGTGTCCCAGAACATGGTCTATTCTTGAGAATGTTCCATGGGCATTAGAATAGAATGAATATTCTTTGGTTCTGGGGTGTAGTGTTCTGTATATATCTATGAGGTCCAACTTGTCGAGTATGGCATTCAAAGCCTTTGATTCTTTGCTTAGTTTTTGCCAGGGTGTTCTATCTACTTCTGATAGTGGAGTGTTGAGGTCCCCTACTATTAATGTATTTTTATTTATATGTCTCTTTATTCTGGTTAAGAGTTGGCTTGTGTATCTTGCTGCTCCCCTGTTGGGGGCATATATATTTATAATTGTCATATCCACTTGTTGAATACTTCCTTTAAGAATAATATAGTGCCCTTCTGTGTCTCTAACTATAGTCTGTAGTTTGAAATCCAATTTATCTGATATGAGAATTGCTACCCCAGCTTTCTTTTGAGGTCCATTTGCGTGAAAGATGCTACTCCATCCCCTTACTCTCAGTCTGAATGCATCTTTGGGTTCGAAATGAGTCTCTTGTAGACAGCAAATGGATGGGTCATTTCTTTTTATCCAGTCTGCAACCCTGTGGTGTTTATGGGAGAATTTAAGCCATTCACATTAAGACTGAGTACTGAGAGATATGATTTTAATGATGCCATGTTGCCAGTAAAGTCTTTGTTTTTATTGGCTGTGACTTTCTGTTCTGTATCACTCTTGTGGCCTTTTTACTTTTATAGAACCCCCCGTAATATCTCCTGTAGGGTTGGTTTCGTGGTTACGAAATTGGTTAGTGACTGGTGATTCTGAAATGTCTTTATTTCTCCATCAATTCTGAATGACAGCCTTGCTGGATAATGGATCCTTGGCTGCATGTTTTTCTCTGAAAGAGCTTTAAATATGCTCCCCCAACCCTTTCTCTCATTCCAGGTCTGTGTAGACAGGTCTGACGTAATTCTGATGCCTTTGCCTTGGTACGTGAGAAATTTCTTTGCCCTGGCCGCTTTCAATACTGTATCCTTGGATCTAATATTTGCAAATTGCACTATGACGTGACGTGGCGTAGGTTTGTCGTGGTTGAGCTTGGGAGGGGTCCTCTCTGCCTCTTGGACACGAATGTTTGTTTCCCTCGCTAGATTAGGGAAGCTTTCAGCTACAATTTGTTCAAATATCTCTTCTAGACCTCTGTTTTTCTCCACCCCCTCGGGGATGCTGATTATTCTAACATTGGATCGTTTCATTGAGTCAGTAATCTCCCGTAACCTACATTCGTGGGCTTGGATTTTTTTAAGAGCAGCTTCTATTTTGTTTTTTTTCCTCTATTAACCCATCCTCCAATTCACTAACCCGTTCCTCTGCTTCTGTGACCCTGGCTGTCAGAGCCTCTAGTTTTGCCTGCATTTGGCTCATAGAATTTTTAATTTCTGTCAGATTCTCTCTCATTTCTGTCCTTAGGGATTCTATATTCTCAGTAACCTTTTCGTTAATAGTTTTTTCAATTCTACTCATCATTTTGACCATCATTACTCTGAATTCCATTTCTGATACTTTGGTTACATCCATATCCATTATTTCTGTGGCAGAAGCCACAGACTCACTGTCTTTTTCTTGCTGGGGGGGGGGGGCTTCTCCTTCTTGTCATTCTGATGAGGAGAGGTTGCGGGGTTGTCCAGAGCCCAAATTATTGACTGGGTCCCAGGCCGTGCCCCTTGTTTTTTAGGGATCTTAGGGATGTGGGCTTCTTCTTTAAAGATTTTATTTATTTATTTATGTGGCAGCCAACCAGCGAGAGAGGGAACAGAAGCAGGGGAGTGGGAGAGGAAGAAGCAGGCTCCCAGCGGAGGAGCCCGATGAGGGACTCCTTTCCGGAACGCCGGGATCACGCCCTAAGCCGGAGACAGGCGCTCAATGACTGCGCCACCCAGGCGCCTCGGGTTGTGGGCTTCTTGATTTCTCAGCCTGCCTTCTGTGTTCTGGGGGAGGGGCCTGCCGCGCCGATACTCAGGCAACCCTGTTTGGGTAGAGTCTCTGTGTCCCCTGCGAGGAGGGATGGGGATGGGCACTCCCTGAGCCGGTATTTCCAGGCTTTTGTTCTCTGGCGGCTTTCCCTGGCGGTTTGCTGTGCCTCTTCTGAGAGTCAGAGCAGCAGCGGCCGAATTTCAGCCTCTGTCACAGAACAGAGGGATTGCGGCCCGTTCTCTACTAATGTTCTGGCCACTTTAACTCTGTTACTGTTTGTGCTGCTCAACCCTGCAGCGTCCCGGGATGTGCGCCCCACACCCGGCGTCCCAGCCCTCACTTCCAGGGCCGGCGTGTCTCTGTCCTTTGTGTTTCTAACGCCGCCAGCCGCCAGCCGCCCCGCGCCCGCTCCCGGATCTCCCGGTCTCAGTCTGGATCCAGTGAGCGCACCGGGATTCCGGGGTTCCGCGAGATGCCTGGTGGCGCGCGCACCCGGCTCACGGTCTCAGTCTGCTGTTTTGCGGGTGCCGTCCGCGCCCTGCCCGCTCTCCTGTGCAGGTGGCTACCGCTTCCCGGCGCCCGAACGCGGCGGCTCCCTTCCCCTTCCATTTATCTTCTGATATCTGTGCACAGTTTCATGGCTCCCCGCTTCGTACCTCAATACTCAGCGCTGGAGATGTTCATTTGTAGAGATCCAGATGCATCTTCCTGCGTCTCAGGCTGGTTCCGTGGTTGTTTAGGCTGGTCTGGTACCTATCCAGCTCGACTCGGGGACTGGCTGAAAAAGGTGTCTCCTACTCCTCCGCCATCTTAACTCCTCCTAGTAAGTACTCTTTTTTAATAAATAAAATCTTAAAAAAAAAAAAAAGAGTCTCTTATCGTTTAAAAAAAATGAGAGTCTGAAAAAAAATGAGTCTGAGTACTTTTCTGTTTGGTATAATTTATTAGATCTTCAGAGCACCTTCGTCCAGAACAATGAAATTTAGCTTACTAACTGTAGAGAACAAACTGATGGTTACCAGAATGGAGATGTTACGTGGCTGGGTTAAATAGGTGGTAGGGATTAAGGGGTGCACTTGTTGTGATGAGCACTGGGTGTTATAAGGAAGTGTTGTATTACTATATTGTATACCTGAAACTAATATTACACTGTATGTTAACTATGAGAATTTATATTAAAATTTGAAAAAAGTAAGAAAAATACAAAATAATAAAATTCAAACATTCTCTGGACAGTTTATATAAAGAGTCTGAACTTCTAAAAAAGATATTAGATTTTTCTTGAAAGGGTGAGCATTTATATATACATATTATATTTAGAAACACCAGTGCCAAGTCTTATTAAGGAGTATTATTTGGCAGTCTACTGATTGCCAACTCCCCTAGGAAATCAAGCCTTATGTAATGTGAAGAAATAAATTGAGGTGAAAATCAAGATTCTAAAAACAAAATAACCATCAACATATATGTTTTGGTTTTTGGTGTCCACTCTCATTCCCAAAGGATGCTTTAGCAGTATCTAATATTCCTAAAATGTAATAATTTTATGCCCAATTTAGGATGAATCTGCTTGCATGATCTTATTTTGAATGGCTTGCTGATTTTGACTGGTCTGTGCTTTGGCTCAGTAGTCAGTGGGGGTAGAATGTATATTTAGCTCTATTAAATGAAGGAGCAAACTATCACAACACAGCTTGATGTTTGCACTAATGGGAATCTTCCCAGTCAAATCAGTGGAAGGGATTTTATAAAATATTTATCTTTTGGAGACAGGGACTTAAGAAATTTATTGCCTCTTTGTGTAGATATTTTCCCACCAGTCTCTAAGAGGCAGTGTTAAACATAATTCTGGAAATGGATCTGAAATTACCATACTCTCTTTGAAAAATAGATTATTCCATTTGTTTATTATTTCCAAGTGACCTCAACTTGAAAATGCAAGCTCAATCTGAATTGGTATTGGATTGTTTATGGAATATCAGTCAATAGGTCCCGCAGTGTTCTGGACTACTTGTGTTAGATGACACGTGGTAGCCAATAGGACTTCTTCACAAATCAACCTAAGGTAATTCACTTGAGAGGACTAGAACATTTTGGAAAATTTATTAGAGAGTTTGATGCTTTTAAAGACCAGGTATAAATGGAGTGAAATGAACTAGGTGTTATCATGGCTTTAATTTTATCTGCATAGAGATGTGGTTACCTAACGCAAAGACTCACAAACTACCCACTCAGTCTTTACACTTCATAAAAAGAGTACTTAAAATAGGACTTTATTCTTAGAAATAAGTTAAAAAAATAAGTAATAAGAAACATTTAAAAATCTTCTAAAGAAAACATTTCAAATTGCTGATCTAGTTCTAGTTCTGAGGAGATACATATATATATATATATATATATATATATATATATATATATATATATATATATAATAAAACTGAAAATATGAAAGGATAGCTAAAAAATGAGATGAACTCTATGTGGAATAAAGTATAAAGCATTTAATTTAATGTCTAACTCTTTTAAAAAGATCCACAGAGGAATAAACTGAAATAAAACTGAAAATACCAGGAGGACAATAAGAGAATGCAAAACAACTAAGCAGGGACTTGACAGGATAGAAAATGAAGAACTCATAACTATACACAATGGACTTCCTCATTTGCTGGCCCTCAGATTGCTTTTGACACTCCTGTGGAATAGCAAATATAAAGCCAGGGAGGTGTAACACTTCCAAAGGGTACTGATAGAAAAATCCTACAATGGGAAATTCTTCCAGATTGTTAAAATGAAAAGATTCAGTAACTTGATCAAATAAAGAAGTAGTACAGAAATATTTAGTAATAGATTTTATAATGGGAATGGCTCCTAAGCAAACACAAGTCCATTGCCTTTACTGGTGTAGAATATCCTAGATAAGTTAGAAGCCCTAAAAGTGCAGGTAATATTGCAAAAAAAAAAAAAAAAAAAAAAAAAAAAACACACACACACACAAAAAACAACCCACAAAAAAACAAAAAAAAAAAGAGAAAGAAGTATCTCAAAATCAGTAAATGCCACTTTCTGATAAAAATACGCTGTGATAAAGAGTAAGACATAATTAAAATGCAAAGTCTCACCATCATAGCTCTCTTTCCATGAAAATCTTTTTGAATGAGGGAATGAAACTTTTGAGCAAAATGCAGCCTTTTGCCTAAATCATGAATTGTCTTTTCAGATATTTTTTCAACAGAACTCTCATGTGAAAAGAGATTAGGTTGAAATCTCAGGTTGCAGTGTTTTCTTTTTCTTATCACGTGTATGGTAAAGTAAATGGCCAAAGTAAGAAATTAAACTATAGAAAAGTTAGGTAGTTTTATGTAATCTCTCTGTGTTTTTATTAAAGTGGCATCCGTGTCCTATACTTTTTATATTAGCTCTAGCACATTGGTGAGAAATGAAATACTTCATGCTATCAAAATATTTGCAACTATTCCTTTGGTGTAGTCACTAAAATCATTTATGTTCACTGTTCTGATTGGGCATGTATAGAATTTTAATACTGAAGAACTGTCATAGGATTAATCACAGTTTAAAGAAAATTCGAGATTAATATGTAAAATAAAAGAACTCTGAGTCTAATTATTAGACCAGGATCAGACCTGAATGGAGGTCAAGAAGACCAAAGCCTCTTAGTTGGGGTCAGGAAGAAGGAAATCTTGTGCTAACATTTGGAGGTCAACAGCAAATGCGATCAAAGGAAAGATATACTGAGATCAAATTCACTGATTAGGAACTAGCCAATCATTACTTTAGAGGAGAATTTCTGTAGAGGTTTAATAAAATATTATTTATTCTGCATAACAGGCTTAGTTAATACATAGTTTAAATCTCTTCATACTTATTTTAACCCCCTAAACATGGAACTACGGGAGTTTAGAAGAGTGTTTAAGGTGGCAGGTATATAAAGGTTGATCTTTGACTACATTCCCTAAAATGATGCGGAAGACATCTTGATATTTCATTTGGATTAACAAATAAATGACGTGACTGGAAAATTATAGCATTTTGTTTTAGAAAATTCTAAGTTTTGAGTTTTTACCCTTGACTTCACTCCATGCATAAGAGAAACATTACAAGATGGCATGTAAAGAGGAGAGATGATCAGAATCTAGCTTCTGGCTCTTCTCCTGTCTTCTTTGAGTTTGATCTCAACTCTAGTACACCTTACTGGCTTTCCATTTATGTGTTCTCTTAAGTGCCATCACCTGCCTGTTTCTCCATACTGTGTTCATCTCCAGATTATTGATTTATGTGTGTTCAGATCCATAACAATGACCTATTAATTCACATTTTCTTGACTCTCAGGTTTTTTCTCATGAACTATATCCAAGGAGTGTGTCCAGATATTTCTGGAAACCAGCGTCTCCCTAGCACCTTGGAATGTCAGATGTTAATAAGTTTATAGAACCATTTGGAGAGGGTTTTACTTTTGTGTCAGAGATGAATTCTCTATGCAGTACATTGTGATGGAGAAAACCTGAGAGAGGTGGGAAAAAGAGAGAATCAAAAGGTGACTTGGTAGATATGGAGAAATTTGAAAATGAAAGAAAACTGAAAGAGAAAGATTTTTGAGGACAGGAAATAGATTTGTACATATGGTTAAAAAATGTGGGGGTCGATGAGTACCAATTACAGCTCACTGGAGTATTGTACCAGTGCCATGAAGGCAGTCTTGATAGCAGTCTCTTATAAAGGATCTCTTATCTCTTTCATTTGTAAAATTTTAATGATAAAAATACTCAAAATATTAGGTATGTCTCATTCCTGTTTTGGAAGGTTGTAGCTATTAGTGCCATACCCTTACCCAATTTTTTTTTTCCGGGTCTGTACATTACCCAGTGCTCATCATGAAAAGTGTACTCTTTAATCCCCATCGCCTATTTTATCCATCCCCCTACCTACCTCCCCTCTGATAACCATCAGTTTGTTCTCTATAGTTAAGAATCTGTTTCTTGGTTTCTCTCTCTTTTTGTTTCCTTTGCTCATTTGTTTCTTAAATTTCATATATGAGTGAAATCGCATGGTATTTGTCTTTCTCTGACTGACTTATTTTGCTTAGCATTATACTCTCTAGCACCATTCTTGTCATTACAAATGGCAAGATTTCATTGTATTTTATGACTGAATAATATTCTGTTGTGTGTATATACCACATTTTCTTTATCCGTTCATCTATCAATGGACACCTGGGCTGATTCCATAATTAGGTTATTGTAAATAATACTGCATTAAACATAGGGGTACGTGTATCCCTTCAAATTAGTGTTTTTTATTTTTGGGGTAAATATCCAATAGTGATCCAGAACTGGATCATAGGGTAGTTCTATTTTTAACTTTTTGAGGAAACTTCATACTGTTTTCTGCGGTAGCTGCCTCAGTTTGCATTCCCACCAGCAGTGCGCCAAGGTTCCTTTCTCTCCACATCCTTGCCAGCTCTTGTTGTTTCTTGCGTGTTTTGATTTTAGCCATTCTGATAGGTGTGAGGTGATACCTCATTGTGGTTTTTATTTGCATTTCCCTGATGATGAATGATGTTGAACATCTTTTCATATGTCTGTTGGCCATCTGTATGTCTTCTTTGGAGAGCTGTTTGTTCATATCTTCTGTCCATTTTTTAATTGGATTATTTAATTTTAGGGGGTTGAGTCCTGTAAGTTTTTTTTTTGTTTTGGATACTAATCCTTTAATGGATATGTCATTTGTGAATATTTTCTCCCATTCCATAGGTTGCCTTTTAGTTTAGTTGATAATTTCTTTTGCTGTGCAGAAGCTTTTTATTTGGATATAGTCCCAATGGTTTAGTTTTGCTTGTATTTCCCTTGCCTTAGGAGACATATAAAAAATGTTGCTATAGGGGCACCTGGGTGGCACAGCGGTTAAGCGTCTGCCTTCGGCTCAGGGCGTGATCCCGGCGTTATGGGATCGAGCCCCACGTCAGGCTCCTCCGCTATGAGCCTGCTTCTTCCTCTCCCACTCCCCCTGCTTGTGTTCCCTCTCTCGCTAGCTGTCTCTCTTTCTGTCAAATAAATAAGTAAAATCTTTAAAAAAAAAAAATGTTGCTATAGCCAATGTCAGAGAAATTACTGCCTGTGTTCTCTTCTAGGATTTTTATGGTTTCAGATCTCATAGTTAGGCCTTTAATCCATTTTGGTTTTATTTTTGTGTATGGTGTAAGAAAATGGTCCAGTTTCATTTTTTGCATGTGGCTGTCCAGTTTTTCCAACATTTGTTAAAGAGACTATCTTTTTCCCATTGTATATTCTTGCCTCCTTTGTCAAAGATTAATTGACCATATAATCATGAGTTTATTTCTGGGTTTTCTGTTCTCTTCTATTGATCTGTGTGTCTATTTTTGTGATAGTACTACACTATTTTGATTACTACAGATGTGATTACTACAGATTACTACACTATTTTGATTACTACATTACAGATTTTGTAATGTAACTTGAAGTCTGGAATTGTGATACCTCCAGTTTTCTTTGTCTTTTTCAAGACTGTTTTGTCTATTTAGGGTCTTTTGTGGTTCTATACAAATTTTAGGATAGTTTCTTGTAGTTCTGTAAAAAATGCTGTTAGTGTTTTGACAGGGATTAATTTAAATGTGTAGATTGCTTTGGGTGGTATGGGCATTTTAGCAATATTTGTTCTTCCAATTCATGAGCATGGAATATCTTTCTATTTCTTTGTGTCATCTTGTATTTCTTTCATGAGTGTTGTATGGTTTTTAGAATGAGGTCTTTCACCTTTTCGGTTAAGTTTATTCCTAGGTATTTTATTACTTTTGGTATAATTGTAAATGGGATTTTTTTTCTTCGTTTCTCCTTCTGTTACTTCATTATTAGTGTGTAGGCATGCAACAGATTTCTGCACATTGATTTTGTGTCCTGTAGCTTGATTAATCCATTTATCAGTTCTAGTAGTTTTTGGTGGAGTCTTTTGGGTTTTTGCAGTATATTATCCTGTCATCTGCAAATAGGGAAAGTTTTACTACTTCTTTACGAGTTTGGATACCTTTTATTTCTTTTTGTTGTCTGATTGCTATGGCTAGGAGTTTCAGTACTATGTTAAATAAAAGTGGGGAGAGTGGACATCCATGTCTTGTTCCTGATCTTAGGTGAAGAGCTCTCAGTTTTTCTCCATTGTGTATGATGTTCGCTGTGGGTTTTTCAAATAAGGCCTTTACTATGTTGAGGTGTGTTTCTCTAGATCTACTTGGTTGAGGTTTTCCCTCATGAATGGGTGTCGTACTTTGTCAAATGCTTTTTCTGCATCTATTGAAGTGATCATATAGTTTTTATCCTTCCTTTTATTGATGTGATGTATCACATTGATTTGCAAATATTGTATCACTCTTGCACCCTGGGAATAAATACCACTTGATAATGGTGAATGATTTTTTAGTGTGTTGTTGGATTCAGTTTGCTTTTGTTGAGGATATTTGACTCTGTGTTCGCTTGAGATATTGCCTTGTAGTTCTGTGTGTGTGTGTGTGTGTGTGTGTGTGTGTAGGTGTAGTGTCTTTATTTGGGTTTTGGTGTCAAGGTACTACTAGCCTCATAGAATGAATTTGGAAGTTTTCCTTCCTCTTCTATTTTTTGGAATAGTTTGAGAAGAATAGGTATTGACTTTTCTTTAAATGCTTGGTAGAATTTTTTTTTTTTTTTAGATTTTATTTATTTATTTGACAGAGATAGAGACAGCCAGCTAGAGAGGGAACACAAGCAGGGGGAGTGGGAGAGGAAGAAGCAGGCTCATATCGGAGGAGCCTGATGTGGGGCTCGATCCCATAATGCCGGGATCACGCCCTGAGCCGAAGGCAGACGCTTAACGACTGAGCCACCCAGGCGCCCCTAAATGCTTGGTAGAATTTACCTGTGAAGTCATCTGGTCCTGGACTTTTGTTTGTTCAGAGGTTTGTTTTTCTGTTTTTTTTTTTTTTTATTATTTTTGTTTTATTACTGATTCAATTTCACCGCTTCTAATTGGTCTGTTCCAATTTTCTATTTTTTCCTGCTTCAGTTTTGGTAGGTTATATGTTTCTGAGAATTTATTCATTTCTTCTAGGTTGTCCATATTGTTAACATACAAAGTTTCTTAATATTCTCTTAAATTTATTTGTATTTCTGTGGTATTGGTTATTATTGCTCCTCTTTGATTTGTGATTTTGATTATTTGGGTCCTCTGGCGTCGGGTCCTCTTAGAGTTTGGTTTTTGCAATGAATGTTTTTAAAGACAGAATATTGAGATAAAGAGCCTCCATAGAAATTCAATGAACTGTTTCTACTGTGGACCTAATATAAATGCTTTAAAATTTAAGTGGCTGTGTGTGTGTGTGTGTGTGTGTGTGTGTGTGTTCAAAATGTCATAGATTCTAGGAGGGTTGTTACCTGAAAACCTTAGTTGGGAGTCTCTATGAAGGTATTTAATTAATTAAATTAATTATTAATTAAATACCTTCACAGAAGGTATTATTAATTAAATACCTTCTGTGAAGGTATTTTAAAATATTCAGCTGTATCATGGCCTGGCACTCTTCAGTAAACAAGCATGAGAAAAAAAAAATCTCTTCCCATATCCCCTCTCATGAGGGCTGTGAGATACTTGACCTGACAACTAGGTTTGGATTCTTATGCTACGTTCACGGTCTATTCATTATTCTATGGCACTTTCTGCTAATCACTTATTATGGTGCAAGGTGAGCACAGTTAACCTCTTTAAAGAACTCTGATCCAATATTGAATTACTTTCATGAAGATTCCTGGAGCACAGGATCAGGCTGGCTCAATGACACAAAACCTTGGCATAGTCATTGTAAAAATAGTAATGATTTTTAATCAGATAAATTGATTATGACCAAATTAGGTAGGCAAAAGGGCAGTTAGGGTCTGGGAAATATACTACAGATAATATGTTTTTGCCTGAATTGGGGTTTAGAGCTCAATACCTTGGTGAAAAGAGAGGGGTTGGGAAGGGCATTGAGGAACTCCAGAAATAGAAAGCAGAACCTGGCAAATAGGTTATTAAGACTGGGCTCAAACATAAAGGAATAAAGTAGAAATCCAGTTACCAGAAATTAAGTAAAAGGTAGAACTTTAGTCACAGGAATGTGGGAGAAAAATATTTTTCCTTCAGATCTAGAACTCCTGTTCCCTGTGGGATTATCAGAAAACAATGTTGATTCCAAATCTCCTGTGCATTGAAGTGAAGGTCCTTGAATCCTTCCTGACAAATGGGTTCTACTTTCTGGGGTAATGCTTAACCAAAGTGATAGTCTAGTACTCTAACTCAAGGAAATGAGGGATTTGGGGACTGGATATCTGGCGGATATTGAGAGCTATGAATGATCATTGAGTAAGATTCTTTTAATTCTCAAAGTCAAAGTTGTATAATTCCTTTCTGTAGTGTTTTGATAGCTTATAAATTCTATTATGTCCAAACTGAAAAATTCATGACAGAAAACACTTTTTTTTGACTGTATCTATTTTATAATAGTTTTCCAAGTAATCATCCACATGTTAGTTGTGCTGTGCCTTTTTTCTTACAGATAGGGGTAAAGTTCCAAATTTTAAAAATTATGACAAGAATGGAAATACTAGATTAGTAGAATTATTATATAGCATATTTAAATCAGGCCCCTTCATTTGTAATTTTTAATAACGATAAAAATCCTGATCAATATATGACTTTACTGGTATTTCTTGAGGGACCAGTAAATGGAAGAAAACCATGGTATTAGCAATTATTTCAAATGCTTCCTGGCTTTCCATTATAAAAGAAAAAATAAGTGAAGTAGATAAATCAAATTTACTTCAGATCTAGTCACAAATCATTTTAACATCAACTTTTTAAATTGATACGTACATTTCTGTACTGAAAATTTTTTATTACACTTACATCCACTGGTGTTTTACAGGTCATTATTTTAACACTATGAAGTACTTCTCAGAGATCCTCCTTAACAAAAATATGAAAAAAGGCTTAAACATAAATTAGCCACTTGGAGGCTCATAACAAATAGTTTAATGTAAAGGCATCCTGCTTTGACTTACAACCTCTTCACAGCATGATGGATGTAACTCTTCAGCACAATGAGACAGGATACACAAAGACCAACTCTAATTGAGATTAGGGATGGTCATTGGCAGATTGGTGGAGAACTAATTCATGCATAAATTTTGAAGCCAACTTGATATACATTTTTGTATCTTTTAGAAAATAGAGTCTATTTTTAATTATATCCAACTGCAACTGCCTCCTGACATGGAGAGGTTGAGCAGGCATTTGGATATGTTAATCTAGAGTTTAGAGAAGAGGGCTGGGATACAAGACAATGTGAGGATTACCAGGATTTAGACAATATTTAAAGACCTTGGATGGGGTGGAATCTTCTGTGGAATTAAAGCAATGTAAATAAAGGTTAGAAGATATCAAAAAATGAAACACTGAGACTTTCAATTAATTTAAAATTCAGGAATGTGAGAAGTAACCTGCAAAAGAACCCCAAAAGGGGAAGTCAGGGAGGTAAGATGAGAACCAATCGATAAAAGCTGTCCCCAAATCAAGAAAAATGAAAGTTTAATAAATATCCCCAAAAATCAAATAAATTATTAAAAGTTGATATTGTGAAGAGTGATGTTGGTAATAACAAATTCAAATTGGAGTGGGTTCTAAAGGGGATGGTCAAGAGAAACGGAGACTTGGAGTGTAAACAGCTGTATTCAAGGGTATAGCTGTAAAGAATAGCAGAGATGTGGGGTAGATTTGGTGGGTCGTGAAAACCTATATTTCTTGGAGAAAATATAGCTTATAGTTATGTTTGTCATTCAAAGCCTTTTTATACAGCAGCCAAATATACTGAGCTAAATTAAGAGTAAGAAAAGTGTTCAGCCAAAAATATTATGTATGTTCCTTTCTTTGAAGTGGAAAAAAAAAAAAAAAAAGATGACCACTAGATCTCCCTAGGAGAGGAAAACACAGCAATCCTTATAGGTTGCTGTTCGATTGTTAATGTTTTCAATGGAAGTTTTATTACGGCAGCAAAAATGATGATTTGGGAGTTAGTTCAAATCCATACACTGTTTTGGTGTATGTTGTAATTTTTGTTTAGATGTTCAAATTATTTCTATACAATGCTGATTACAAGTGTAGAAATGGAATCAGTTTGCAACCTATGATGTGGTGGTAGTTGATGGATTTTTCTTTTCATGGTTGATGTTTAGGCTTGATGAAATAACATTTTAATAAATTTTAAGCTTTAAAACTGTTCATTTAAAAAATTCTGAGTGCTTTAGATAAACTCTCAGAATTAACATTAAACAAATGTTAATTATTATTGTGATAGGAAATAACACTTCCAACCATACAGATGAACTCATGCTAGCCAAGATAGTTTTAGAAGCTACTTACTGTCACAGAACCTGTAACTGAACCAACAAACGTACTTGAATTTACTCCTTGGTAAGTCAAAAATAGACACACAAGGTGGAGTTGTCCCTCAAAGTAACTTTATTTGCAGCAAATAAGGAGACCATGGAGGATAACTTGCAAAGCCATGACTACCCTGGCGAGGGTGGTCGGGTTCCTTTTAGGGTTAGGATGAATATTTAGATAAAAGAGCCTTACTGTTTTAGGTAGAGGCAGACATAAGGTGGCCCATGCACCTTAAGGAAGCATGCCTATGCGTACATTGTGCGTTATGTCAGTGAGGCTTGTGCTCCTCCATGCGTGAAGATTTTAATATTATAATGAGGTAAAGGTAACTCTCCATCACTCCATGAGTCCCTCCATGGTCCATATGCACAGGCATGAGTCTGTGGTTAAATTCAAACTGGTCTGGTTAGTCTAGGCAAGCCAGAACTCTTTGGGCAGTTGTAATTGTTTCCATCACAGATGCTGTTCCACCTTGGATCTTTTGCCTGAGTTGAGAGATAAGCTAGGAAAAAGAACTTAAGGAAAACTGTGGGACAAAGATCCTTGGATGCAAGCAAGTGAGCAGGAAAGTTCAGGTCTTGGACTCCAGCTGGTGACAAACCCAGTCTAAGGATTTTCGAGAATTTACTAACAGGGAAATAATATTAAAGATAATTTTTATGACTGCATTGGTATTCAGTGTGTGCAAGAGAGAACAATCCTCCTGTAGACATTCTATTGTAAAGAAATAGTAGACATTAGTCTGTTTTTAGCAACCGGCATACGCATTTCCTTCTTGTGTTTGGGGAATTTTTTGCAGTCTGAATCTTGACAGGTAGGATTCTGCCTCCACCCATGAAAATTGTATATGATCAGATATCTGTTCTTTCAGACTTATAGAAGCTTGGGTGCATCAAAGAAAAATTACACCAGACAAGTTAAACAGTGAGGGATGATTTTATTAAAGACTAATAATGGAGAGAGATTAAATTCAAGTCTCTTGAAGTGAAAGGTGGGAATGTTTTTAAATACTGGAATGAGCTAGTGGAAAAGTACTGGAGAATGTTACAGAGGAGGTGGGCCAATTAGCAAACATAATGAGACCATTTGTGTTTGCTAATTGGCACTTATCTCATCAAAATTAAACTTCTACCTTTCCACCGAGACTGGGAAATAGGGGTGCTATCTTCTTTGATGATTACATTTCAAAGGCATGGCTCTCAGGTCCTTGAAGTTGAGTTGTGGAACTGGCAAGAGGCTAAGAGAAGATTTACATCTCAAAGGGACGGAGAAATAATTTACAATTGCAAGTTTTCTAAAGTAAATGCTCTAAGAAAAGGGATGCCAGGGGACTATAGTGACAAATAAACCTATCAAAAGTTTTAGTCATGGTGAGGGGAATGTTAAGACTGTCTTGGTCAGTAGACAGATGATTAAGGCTTGGTCAGTTGGATGCCCCTCTTGGGACCTTTGGAAATTACCGAAGTGTTAGTATCCAGAGTCTTGTGCTCACTGGGAATGGTGGAAGTGATGTTGGAGTTTAGATTCCAGCCAACCCAAAAGACAATGATGTCTAATGGTGGCAGCCTCCAAAACATCTTTCCCATAACCAGATTCTCCCCATGATTATACTCATAACTTCTTAGATTATCTTGGTTCCTGTCTGAATTATGAGCCTGGTTTAACGGCTTATTTATGATTTATTGAACTCTCCAATATTCAAACAAAAATAGTTTTTCTGCTTAGTTAACTAGAATTTATTTTTTCTTTTGTTTTCACTGAAGCACACTGACTGCTCTTTAATGTTTTTCTGGACACATTTTGCACCTTTTCATGCTGGATGACATTTCTTTTATGCCACCAAGAAGAGTTTTATTTACTCCTCTTTGGCACTCCATTGTCACTATCATCACTACAAATTCATTCTTTTATTGCTTGGAAAAATAACAACAGTTCCACATACCATAGCTTGTCCTCAAAAGAATATCCTATGCCAGAATAAAAGATGAAAACTAATTAAAACTCTAAATGTGACTAAAACAACTGGGAACACTATATTCAGCATAACCGAGGATGTAGAAGATCTGCCAAAAATGTGAATTTAGTTTTTTATTGATTCATGTGTAGATAGAAAAATAAGGATACAAATGTACTAATTTAGCATGTCATCATCTTATTCCTTTATGAGGCTATTTGTTATAGATTATTATAATATTTCCCAGTATTATATTTTTCTCCTTCCTCCCTCTTCTTGTCTTTTCTTTAAAACAAATATATCTTCAGCACAATTGATGTTACCAGTATAGTGTGAGATGCCCTGATAAATATTTGAAATGTAGAAAATTAGTACTTTAACTTTGAACAGCTAAAAACTAGCCAATAGTGAAGAATGTTGTGTGTTCATTACAACAATAGAAATTTACAGGAACACAGAGGATCTATCTGATGGTATAAAATAAGGAAAATTCAACAGCTTATATATATGGGGCAAGGTAGTATAATGAAAAGAGCTTAGTATAGAAATTAGAGGAATCATTTTGAATTATCTTTATGGAATGAATTAATCTCATTGGGTCATTTGGAAAATAGCAATAATAATAATGTGTCTATTCCAGTGAATTGTGATGAAAGCCAAATAGTATAGTGATACATGTACCACCTCTAAATCAATAGTGAAAGCCTGTGTACATGTAGATCATTATTTATTTTAATTAATTATTATATAATAGATATAAGTAAGTTAAGAACTGGCTTAAGTAGTCAACAAATATTTTATTGCTATTACTATTACAATTATTCCCTTGTTTTATAGCTTGATAACATTACTCAACAACATCATCTTTCTGAGGAGTTCTTTATTCATGCAACATGTCAAAAGAACAATATTTTAAGTTCATGGTCCCCAAACTTGTCAATACCTGCTCCTCCTCTCTCTTTTGCACTTCAGAAAAAGGTATCTCCATTCCTCCACTTGCCACTGTCAAAACCCTTGCCATTATCATTTACTCTTCTTTCTCTCATACATCATAACCCATTCCTCAGGCTATGTCTTTAAAATACATGAAAAATCAGCACACTTCTCACCACTATGACAGATAACTTCTTCACAATTTATCCACCCACTGTGGTCTCTTTATTGAATACTGCAATAGCTTTGGAGTGGCCTTCCTGCTTCCACACTCCGTGCTCAACACAGAGGACACAGTGTTTCCGCAAAATGTAAAGCTGATCATTGTCATTTCTTGCTTAAGATCCTTCCTTGGGTTTCTATCACCACACAATGCCTGACATGAATGTCTCTGCTCTTGCTCTCCCTTTATCTCTTTTATTAGTTACCTCTTTCACTGGACTTTGGCTTTTACTTTAGAAAGCCAAAAATATTCCTGCCTTGATGACTTAGGAATTGTTATTCCTTCTGTCTAAAACACTCTTATCTAGGGTATCTAGAGGGCTTGCTTGCCACTTTCTTGGTGTCTCTGTTCGAATACTCCCTTTTTCAAGAATCCTTCATTGACCATCCCATCCAAATCACAAGCTCTGTTCCTCACTATCACTTGTCCTGCTTTATTTTTTTCCCATAACACTTACGTCTACCTGACATTATATAGTGTTTTGTATTTGTTTGTTACAAGCTCCATGAAAACGCAGGTTTCGTCTCATTTACAGCTTTATCTTCAGAGACCAAACCTAGTGCATGATGTATGAATGACAATACATTTTTGTCGAAAGAATAAGTGAATGAATGAGTCAGTTTAGAACATGATGTCTTTTGATTATTTCTCTGGAGATCAAATTTTATGAATTTGTCTTCTATAAGCTTGCTTAGGTTGGAGTATCTAGAAAATGAAAGGATTAAGGCAAGATTGCTTCCAATTTTTATTAATCAAAGAAATATTACAATGAAGACACAGTAAAGTCTTACAAAGTCCCTTATTATTTTTGATTACCATGAACCCAACAATATTATTATATTTGGTTGATTAAATTGTAACTGAAAACAAAAATTTGGTGTTTTTGTCTAGGCAACTCTAATTTGGATAAAAGTATGCTTTGTTTGAAGCTTTAAAAAATGTAGCAAATTTCTTCCAAAAAACAGTGTACTTCAGTGGATCCTTATCAGTGTGAGTCCTTAAGTTAGACGTCTGTTTTACTGGCCAGTCATGGAGATAGCATCATTACCTTAATATTTTGACCTGATGAGGATGCCAGGGGGGCTCAGTTGGTTCAGCATCTGCCTTCGGCTCAGGTCATGATCCCAGGGTCCTGGGATAGAATCCTGCATTGGGCTCCATGCTCAGCGGGGAGACTGCTTCTCCCCCTCCTTCCCACTCATGCTCTCCCTCGCTGTATCTGTCTCTCTCCCAAATAAATAAATAAATACATAATAAAATATTTTTAAAATATTTTGACCTGATGGAGGAATACATTTTACATATATGCCTACAGATGTTGCCTGACCACTACTTCTGAAAATACCAAGTAAATAGTATAGCAAAGTTGAAGAGCTGAGCTTTTGAATTTAGACCTTAACAGACTGGTTCTGCCATATATTAGGTATATGAACTATGGCAAGTTATTGAACCTATTTTTTTAGCTATCAAATGAGGATAATAACATGTAAGAATTGAATAACTGAAAGACTTAAAGTACTTAAAACCTTGTCTGTGATATAAATTTATAAATGGTGATAGAGAAAATAAGATTGATGTTTTCACTGGGATTGCTACCTTGGATTCTTACGTCTTTCAATACTTATAGATCTAGAAGACCTCTGCATCACCAGCAGATGTCATAAAAGCCAGCAAAAACATAAAGAATTCTTCCATAATTGAAAAAATGCATTCTCCTATTTTTGCACTATTGTGTTTCTCATAGTAACATGGACCTACCAGACCTGACTTGTCATCCTGTTTCAGGGTTCTACTTTCCACTTGAACTCGATTTGCTCCTCCCTGTATTCCCTGAACCCTGACCCTTAACCTTCTTTTATGTCTGTTGTGCAATAATATTATTTGACTTTGCTAAACTTCTCTTTCTGCTCTATGCTTTCATCTCCCATCCCTGCTTTGATATGGATTTGAACAAAAATTTTTTAAAAAAGTAAAGATAATATTTTCATTTGTTCTGTTTCAAAGGGATTTCTTTTATACATTTGTATTTTTGTGCAATCTCTAATTTGCATATGTTAAGGATGAGAAAAAAGCGAAAAACAAATTTAAAAAATAGGAAAGCAATTACATATGATCCCAGAGGTCATCTTGGAAAATTATCATTAGGATAACTAAAGTTCATGATCTACATCTTTATTCCATCTATTGGTGAAGGTTTTTCACTTTATCGTTTATTTTCACAAAGACACAAGAATATTAATATTTGGGTAGAACACATACAACCTGAATAACTTATTTTACAACTCTATGAGAACTAGAACCAGATATAATTTTGGAGCAGTGAAGACATGGCATTTTTCTGTATGTTCCTTTAATTAATGTCAGTGATTATGTTTAATATTCAAATGCCTAGGATATAGTAAGTTTTAAAGATAAATTTGTTGACTGAAACTAAAGTAGTTAATTTCTAACTTTGGGGAACTAAATGACTGATGTTCAATTCAAAATAAATTAGAAGGAATGAATAAGGCACAATTACTTATTTTACCCATTGTTATTTACTTCTTAACTTCAAATGTACACATTTTTAGTAAGAATAGGCCTTTAATTTGGCATGGATTGCAATTGGAAGAGTACTTTGGTAAATTTCTCAATTTGGTAGCAGTCATGACTGTCGCTGGAACTGTTCATTACACATGCACATGCATACATTTATGTTCATATATATCTCTGCAAACATATCATGTATATATGCTATATGCATGAATATAAAATTATGGTTATGGATTTAAAATGTAAGTGAATACATATGAGTACATATAAATAGATGCAAACAGTTTTATTATCTATTGAAGACAGACTGATTTTGAGCTACCTAACACATGTGCCAGAATTTCTTCAGTTGGTTTGATACTATTTCCCAATAATTGTAATGTGATTCATTTAACATATTCTAGCACATAAAAGAGGATCTGGCAATTAGAAGGTACCCATTAAATAACTGTTGAATAAAGAGATTACTTCTCTCAGCAACCTATACATGGAATATTTGGACAAATATTTTCATGTTGAATTTTTTTTTAACACTCTATTGAGGTATGATTGACACACAAAATGCTGTACATTTTCAATGTTTATAACTGGAAGAGTTTGGAGATACGACTATGCTTGTGAAACCATGACCACAATCTATTTTAAACTTTATTTTAAATATTCCATAGTGAATGTAATTATTGGCTAGTCTTGAATGTAAAGGTTGGTGTAACAATTAATGGAAAAATGTATGATGTCTTTTCTAGGGAACATTTTAGAGGTAGATGTATTTATTTATAAGATTCTTCTAGAAATTAATTTAAGGACTAATCTATTTGGTGTTTACTATAACGTGGGATAAATGTGGGGGAACTTTTACTCATATCTGTGCTATGGGACCAATACTAAAGACTGTATTTCTGTTAATAGGTTTATACTTGTCATCTTTCTTAAAATCATAGAGGGGGTATCATTTCCCTCATTTTAACCTGGTCCTAACTCCCTCCCAGATACTGTTTATATACATTAGTTATATAGCAAAGTCAAAGAGCAAAAAGGGTAGGATGAATTGACTTGATTTCAGTATTTATCTGTTTCTTATTATCTGAGAAAAACTTCAAAATTTTTCCTCTCCTCCCATATCTGCAGATTTTGGTTAACTTAAACCAGCTTTAACTCTAAAATGTCAAAAGAAATGTGGATCTCATATTCCTAATGTTAAATTTGATGAGTATGATCAGATAGCCAAATAAATTAATAGACAAATAATAAAACTTTACTGAGGTTATAGTTATTCTGTATGAAATTTAAAAGTGGTTTCTCAAATGGGGTGCCTGGGTGGCGCAGTTGTTAAGCATCTGTCTTCGGCTCAGGGCGTGATCCCAGCATTCTGGGATGGAGCCCCACATCAGGCTCCTCCACTGGGAGCCTGCTTCTTCCTCTCCCACTCCCCCTGTTGTGTTCCCTCTCTCGCTGGCTGTCTCTGTCAAATAAATAAATAAAATCTAAAAAGAAAAGAAAATTTAAAAAAAAGTGGTTTCTCAAATAAAATAGAAAGGTACTTATAACTTTTATTGCTTTGAAAAAGGCTAAAATGAAAGTTTCATGGGAAAACTGCTACTGATCATTACATATAGCAATGAGGAGAGATTGCAGGAGTGAGTCACTGGAGGGATGACTAAACAAGGTTGTGCAGACTGGAATTCTAGGTGACCTATATCAGTCTCTTTTTTTCTAGCCCTATCAAAAAATATTGACTATTAACGTTTCTAGTCCATTTCTAGACTGGGATCCTGGATTTCCAGAATTACTTTGGAACAATATGGGTAGGGATTGAGATACCTACTATTTTCAGAAAATATACTTTTTTTGTGAATTTCTTAAGGGAGTTCATACTTAGGATATGAACTATTCTAGTGTCAAAGGACTTGCCTTTTTTTTTTTTTTTTTTTTCATTTTCTGTCAGTGAAACTGTTTCTGTGATATACCTAGGACTCTTAGTGAACACTGACAGGATGGGAAGAGGAAAGAGGAACCCATGAGGAGACTTATTAATCACTGATGGTAGGTCCCACCTTCAAAGTATCGACCCAACAATAGCCGATCTGGTGCAGATGACTGAGGCTACTCCTGCTGTTAATGGGATTTAAATTCATTGTAGGCTCTTGGTTGATTCTGTGAAAGACAAATTGACCCCAGTAATTAAGGAGATGATTTTATTCAAGCTATTGCTCTAGAGATAGCATTCATTAATGCGGAA
Organism: Ursus arctos; assembly: GCF_023065955.2. Lineage (NCBI taxonomy): Eukaryota > Metazoa > Chordata > Mammalia > Carnivora > Ursidae > Ursus > Ursus arctos. The sequence goes on from NW_026622852.1 coordinate 17,476,850, forward strand.
CATGTCAGAGAAGAACGAGAAAACCTGGGATTTTATGAGGCAGGTAAATAAGGGAGTCCTTAGGAAGCGTGGACAAAGAATCTCCACTCAGAAGGATGAGGGGCTTATTTTGGAACCTGCCAGAGAAGACTGGTCTATTTTGGTTAGCTGTTTCTTCAAACACAAAAATATGTGCAGAGGATAGGGGTAGATTACGTAACAACCTTTGCTACTTTCTGGGAACTCAGAGCTTAAAGTTCAACATTGTCAGTTGCTTTCAAATTAGGTCAGAAAGGGATTTAGATTTAGTGGGGGATATTTGGTTTTCCTCATTTTGATAAGACTCTTATTGGCTCTGTCTTCCCCTTTATCTTGAGAGCAAGGTGAAAGGAAATATACTTGAGGACATTGTATTTCTGTGTTGGGATAAGAGGTCAATTTGATAATAACGGATCATAGCTCTTATTTTTCTAATTTGTAGATTTGGATATTGGTTGGTTTGGTCTGTGGGCTGTATTTTTACTCAGGACTAGCTGTCTAGTCCTCCTCATGATCCCCTTGTTTATGTGCCTCTATAAAAGACCAGATTTTCTCCCACTTCTTTAATACATTGTTTTTAATAAGTGTTTTCCCTACTATAGGACCCTGAATAAAATTAACTTCTTAATTGTCAGGGGCATTTTGTCTCTCACAGAATCAATCAAGAGTGTATGATGAGTTTGGATCTCATTAACAGTAGTTGGGCATATTTTGTTGTGGGAGCCAATGGGGTGAATTCTTTGACAGTGTGATTTGAAGTATCAATTAATATATTGTCATGACCAATTTTTAAAGAATCTGGGAGCAACATTATAGAGAATCTCCTCAAGAGGTTAGTCATTTGGTGGAAGGTAGGCACTTTGGAAAACAGTGAACATGACCAAATGAAAGCAGGATTGGGACAGTCCTAAGATTTCAAGTTTCTCCCATTGGGATGTATAGTCTGGTTATGTTCTGGTTAACCAAATGGTTTGAATAGGAAATTTAACGTCTACATTAAAGAGAGCAAAAGAGGGAAAAATCAGCCTCTGATGGGAGAGTATTGTCCAAGGAAGTGTTTGTCCTTTCTTTTCTTTCGTCCCTTGTTACTGGAGAAGTTACTAAGTTAGCGCAGCTAAGAACCCCAAAACAATGATAGGTACAATTTACCTATAAAAAGAGTTAACGTGCATGCAAAGTCTAAAAGCAGGCATGGCTCCTCATCTCTTTTCTTCCACTCAAATAAACAGACCCAGTATCTGCTTTACAGGCCAGTCTAGGCCACCTTTTTCTAGTGCCTGTTCTTTCCTTTTGCTCTTGCTTCCACACAGACTTCTGGGCTGTGGAAGGCGCTAAGGTTCAGATTTGGGCAGGGAAGGGGGTGACAATAGTTGTGTTGATGGGGGTGACAGGTGAGGAGACTTTCAGTTACAGCCTGAAGCTACAAACTTCAGTCATACTTTTCTGGGTTAACCTGATGTTTTTATATTGTAGGACTGCCATCACAAAGTCCTACAAACTGGGTGGCTTAAAACAGCAGATGTTTATTCTCGCAGTTCTGGCGACTACAATTCCAAAACCAAGGTATGGGCAGGCCCATCCTCTTACTAAAGGCTTTAAGAAGAGTCCTTCCTTGTCTCTTCCTAACTTTCTAAAGTCTCCTGGCTTCTAGGGATTCTGTTGTTCCTTGGCTGTAGCTTCGTTACTCCTTTTCTGCCTTTGTTGTTTCATGGTTTTGTTTACCGTATGTCTCCACATGTGTGTCTTTCCATAAAGCAACCTGTCATTGGTTTTGAAGCCCACTGTAATCCAGCATAACCTCATCTTAAGTAACATTATAAATTGTATTCACAAAATCTGCAGTTTCTAAATAAGGCCACATTCTGAGGTTCCAGGTAGACATGAATTTTAGAGGGATGCCATTCATTATTCTATACTGCCTAATAATTGTTACTTTGCTTGTTTCACCACTTTTTCCTACGCATATATCTTATTCAGGAGCCTCATCATCAAGGAATACTTCTGGGTGCGTTGATTTGGGGGCATTTCTGATGTGCCTTGCTCTTGATGTTCCTGCACACAGGCTAGTGTAATTTTGTGGCATACATTCCTCAAGCAGAGAGTTTGGCATTCACAGTAAGTGGCCTTTGGAGGGTAGAGGTGAATGCAGAAGAGATATGGGTGGGTCACTGGTAATGACTGCTACAGAAATCTTCTTTTAAATTCCATTTTTCTGAATGACTTGATAATTTTTTAAAGTAGATGTATTCCTTCTTCCCATTTATCTTAGAAAAAGAAATATTTAGGGGTGCCTGGGTGGCTCAGTCGTTAAGCGTCTGCCTTCGGCTCAGGGCATGATCCCGGCGTTCTGAGATCAAGCCCCACATCAGGCTCCTCTGCTGGGAGCCTGCTTCTTCCTCTCCCACTCTCCCTGCCTGTGTTCCCTCTCTTGCTGGCTGTCTCTCTGTCTGTCAAATAAATAAATAAAATCTTTAAAAAAAAAAAAAAGGAAAAGAAATATTTATGTGAATATTACATGTTTTTATAATTTGAATAGTCAGTTGACTATACAAGGTAATTAAAACCACAAAGAAAGAACTAAATTTAAGCTATTCTAAAAGTGGTGTTATGATATTTTGGTGGACTTAACCACCTTTCCCCATTATTAAATGACATTTAAAGTAACAATTTCTTAAAACAAGACACATCACTTAATAACATTGTTTTTCACTTAATAAAAAAATCTATAGTACAGCTGGAAGTAGTATACTTCAGAGCTATAAAATGCTCTGAGTTTTTTATTAAAATTTTAATCTATTCCAAGAATGTATATAATTGGATCACTTAGAGAACTGGGTTCTTAGACCACCTTATATTTCTCTGACATACTCCTTCCAACAGTAGTCTTTATTGTGGTTTTCTTCTTTATGATTTTATAAAAAAATTGTAAAAGTTATTGTTGAATCCACTATAGCAATATTGAGAATTGTACAATCCGTTTTATCATATATTATTGTCTTTGTGTATTTATGCCCCCAAATTCCTTTCCATTAATAATCACTTATATGTGCTTATTTATTATGCAAATAGTCAGGATGACAGAATAGATAGATAGTAATTGTCAATGTAAGAGTGTATAAATCCTCATGGTATTCATCAGTTGCTATTTTAATCTCCACTGTGTGCTCTTCTTTTGCCTTTTTTCTTATAATTTGACTCCATTTTATTTTTTGATATAGTTACATTTTATACATATTCCTTTCAGCTACTTGAAATTATTTTAGAAAGAAGATAGTGTTTTAAAGTAAGGCATATGTGCTTATATGTACAATGAAAGAGAGTAGCCACATATGCTTAACAAAAAATAAGCAAGCAATACAAGCAAAAAAGACAAAGAATGGCTATTTGGAAGTAGTTGTCCAGGTGTGAAATGAAAGTCTGAGAACAAATTCGTGCTATGTATTTATTTTTCTATTTATTTTGTGAAGATGTTAATTTGGGTATCTGCATTGATTTAGATATCCTAGGACATATGTAGATATATTCATTTCCTACATCTGCCTTAACAAATTAACACAAACTTGATGACTTAAAACAACACAAATTTATTACCTCACATTTCAGAAGACTAGAGGTCTGAAATTAAGGTGTTGATAAGTTTGGTTTCTTCTCAAGGCTCTGAGGGAAAAGCCATTCCATACCTCTCTTCTAGATCCTGGTGGTTTTAACAATTCTTTTTTTTTTTTTTTAAGATTTTATTTATTTATGCGACAGAGAGACAGCCAGCGAGAGAGGGAACACAGCAGGGGAGTGGGAGAGGTAGAAGCAGGCTCATATCGGAAGAGCCTGATGTGGGGCTCGATCCCATAATGCCGGGATCACGCCCTGAGCCGAAGGCAGACACTTAACGACTGTGCTACCCAGGTGTCCCAGTTTTAACAATTCTTGATAATCTTTGACTTATAAGTGCATCACTCCAATCTCTACGTCTGTGTTCATATGATTTTCCTTCTCTTTCTCCACGTTTCAAATCTCCCTCTGCCTTCTTATAAGACTTAGAGTTGACCCTAAATCCAAGTTGATTTCATCTCAAAATCTTTAACTTACATCTGCAAATACCGTTATTCCAAATAAGGTCACATTCTGAGATTTTGCATGGGCATATATTTTGGGAGCCAATATTCTATTCACTACATTAGAGTTTTCATCACGTGAGGAAACTGGTCCAAAATCTAAATACATCTGCCTTTTAATAACCTGTAGATATATTGAGAATAGGAAATTGTTAAAAGTTTTAGAACCTCAAAATTCAATTACTTATTTGAATAGATGTTGAATAGGAGGCAAACTTAACCAAAGGTTGAATTCTGCTATGTTCTTAGCCCTTTTTAAGGGCAAATGTTTAACCACACTTCTTAATGATGCATATCCTTGATATGCATACCCTCCGCATTTGGTATTACATGACCTAACTCTCAATTCTCCTAACTCACTTTATAAACTGACCAAGGATCATATGTAGTCAGAGAAACAATGCTTAATGAGACTTTTGCTTTTTACAATGTGAGTTGGAAACTATAGACAAAACAGTCACATAGTTGAACAATGGGAATTGAAACTCAAAGGATGCATTGAGACAGGATAATGGAGTAAAGTAAAAGTCATATCTCATTATGAACATGCAAATATAATGAGGAAACAGTAATTAATGTAGATCATGTACTGATGACACGTGGCGAGTGGGGAACCCAGTTGATTGTGGGATAGAAAAAAGACAACAACAAGGCTCACAACTCATAGAATTTAGTCTTGCTGTTCCCCTTGCTAGGAATGCTCTTTCTCAAATATCATCATAGTTTATCCCCTCACTTCCTTCAGGTTTCTGCTTAAATGCCACGTTTTCATATAGCCTGTCCCTAATCATATGTTAAATAACACCCACTGCCATCACTACTGCCATCAATGCACTGCTCTCCTCCTTTTTCAGATTTATTTTTCTATGTATTACTTATCACAACACACACCTCTGTTATATCTGTATCCACTATAATACAAATTACTTGAAGGTAAAGGCTTTGTTTAGTGTTCACTACTGTGAACTCAAATGCCTAGAAGAATGCCTGGAATATAATGGGCTTAATAAAACATTGTGAAAGGAAAAAGTGAATGAATTAAATAGAATCTCTGAGATTCTTGAGTCATGTTAATACATAAATGGAAATTATAAACTCTAGTGGGTCCCTAGACCCAGTCTTAGTATCCCTAAGGTGGTTTTGTACAATAGACCCTTTTAGAATTCCATGATATCTGATTCTGTTTGTTTTTTTTTTTATAATACCCATTCTGTTTGACCTGGTGTGAGCAAATCTTATTATTTATAAGCAAGGCAATATGAGTTAAGTACAATACAGATTCCTAGTGACAAAATTAGGGGTAGAACCTAGATTCCATATATAGTTGTCTAAGTGAAATACATTAAGAAAATATGCTGCAAATATAAACATAGAATGAATTTCACAGCCAAACACAATTCATTGGTAAGATTATGCATTGGCTTGGGATATCTGTGTCTTTTATCTGATATTTTAAGCAGATACTCAAAAGTTGATAACATTTGTAGTAAATAAGAAATGTGTGCCTTTGCAATAACATTGTAATTCTCCAACTCAGCAACAAGTATATTTTTCTATTTGAATTGTCAGTGGAACAAGAGTATACCCAATGTAGAATTAATCTGTGATTTTGATGAAAATCAGAGTTTACATTGCTATTTTCATGGATATTATCAAAGGGATTTTTGTCATGAATGCATTTTAGTTAGTCAAGGACGGTGGTTAAACCAAGCTTCATTTTTTTCTTCTGAAAACACTGTAATTCTTTTTATACCTTCTTAAATTAAAGCATACCTTCCCTAAAATGACATTGTATTGGGTGGATTTCCCTCTGAGAGGTCCAAAATCTATTAAAGTGAGATATGAATGGAATTTCCTGCCCTACACTGGATTACGGAATACATTTCTGCCTCCATTGCAGAAAGGTTCTTATTCAAATTAGGTAAGGTTCCTTTTTTTAACCCTGAGATCTCCAATGCATTCACATGCATTAAATACATCAAGAAGATGTTTATAAACATTACATACCCACTTGCAAAATGCATTTTAGTTTCAACTTGTAGATTGGGACATATGCTTTATTCAAGGAGACATGTTCTTTTTTTTTTTCCCCCAAAGAATGTGATTAAAAATCAAGATAAAATGACAAATTCTTTTTGGGCCATTAAAAAAGACATCTATATGAGATTATCAGAAATGTTAGCTGCTTTCTTTTAGTCTCCATTTCTTACAAAATCTATTTATGTTTAGTTAGGTTCTAATTAAGGCAATGAATATACACCAAGGTGACACGAGAAAGATAGTTTATTAAACATAAATATGGCTTAGTATGTCTTTGCCTTTATACTTCTTCATTAATTTTTTCAGTAAATTTTATTTTCAGATCTGGGGGCAATATACACAAAGGCTAAATATCAATCTTTCAAAGTGCCAATCATTTGCTAATAGCTATTTGTACAATTATTCATTAGAATACAAATTTGCAAATTTATAGCAAACAATAATCACTCGTAAACTTAAATAAGACCTCTGCCTTGGTGATAAATGCAATTTTATGAAAATACTGCCTGCTTTGGATCCTTCCTCCATAAAATGTAACCTTAGCTACTATCTAACATTGTATACTTTAGAAATAGAAGTACAAGACCTCTTACAGAGGAATAATCACTGGCGGTCATAACTAAAAAGAATTTATTTGAAAAAAATGATTGTATTTGACAATAAAACAATGATCATAATTACCATTTAAAAGCTGTTACCCAATTATAGATATTAAGTTCAAGTCTGTTTTTCCCTCAGGGACAAATATATTAGTTAACTAAGTCTCAGTCTTTACATGTAAAAAAAATATAAACATATAGTGAAAGTACCTATCACTAGTCTTCAGTCTATAGTGGGAGTTCTTCTTCTGAGAAGACTTCAAATTGCTGACTTTGATTTGAAGGGTTTGGTCTTCTCAGTGATATATTTCAGATACAGTAAAATTAGTGGGAGTGCCTACCTGTATGACCCATTGTCTTCTTCACAAAAGAAGGGCACTTTCTCTGAAATATTCACATTTTTGTAATTCACCGAAGTTCTCTTTTATTAAAAATTCTCTAATTATAGAACATGTGGTTTTAATAAGCTTTTTTTTAAATGATAGACTTTATGATATGGAACTGTAGGACTTTTTAGAAACTCAAGTAAAATGTTTTTGGAAGAGATGCCATATGATGTGTTGACATTTAACCTTCCATGATTTTCATGTGAGATGGTCTAATACCCTTTGGAACCCATCTATTTCTTTCACAACCCTCTTGCTATTACTACATTTCTGCCCAAATAATCCTTCAATGGTTGTTTCCCATAATGTATTGTTCAAGAAGATGTAATAAGTCTTGGTGTTCTTGTGAAATAAATATTGTGTGATTCAATGATTAAAATACAGCCATTAGGTCAGAAAAATCTGAGTTCAAATTCAGATCCATTTACTAATTATACAATCCTGGACAAGAATATTTAACCTTCTCTAATCTGCTTTCTTATCTTTAAAATAGAAATAATAGTACATAACCCATCAGTCTGTTGTGAGCATTAACTAAGATAATATACTACTAGGTCCAATGAAGTTTGGTATATTGGACAGGACTCTCCAGAGAAACAGCACCAATAGGACATATATATATATTTAAATATATATATACACACATATGTATATGTATATGTACACATGTGTGTATGCATATATAGGTACATATACATATATGCCTATATATACATATGCACATAGAGAAAATAGATATATAAAAATTAAAAATAAATATAAAAATAAATATATACAAATATGTAAATCTATCTGTACTACACACATATTAATTACAGGAAACTGCCTCATGCTATTATGGAAGCTGTGAAGTTCCATGATCTGTTTGTTATCTGCAAGCTGGAAAACTGGGAAAGCGAAGGGTGTAATTCAATCTTAGGGCTTAAGAACCAGAAAAATCCCAGTTCTAATCCAAAGACCTGACAATAATGGGAGGGAAGGTGATATTGTAAATTCTGGTCTGAGTCTGAGAACCAGGAGCACTCATGTCCACAGGCAAAGATACGTGAAATAGAGAAGACAGGTACCCTGGCTCAAGAAAAGAGTAAATTTGTCCTTCCTTCACCTTTTTTTTTTTTTTTTTTCCATTTACACCTCAAGGAATTGGATGATGTCTACTCTCATTTGTGAGGGAGATCTTTTTTACTCAGTTTACCAATTCAAATGCTAATCTTTTCCAGCAACACCCTCATAGACACCCAGATATAATGTCTTATCAGCTTCTAGGCATCCTTTAGCCCAATTAAATTGATTGACACATAAAATGAACCATCACATTTGGTTCCTTCTTCTACATTTGCACTTGTGTCATAGGTCTAGATATTTGCCTGTATAGTTTTTGTTTTGTTTTTATGTTCTCTGTAGCTTATAATAAAACCCTTAGGATATTTCCACAAGATTTGTTTATTCAGGGTCAAATATGTTTATCAATATTTCAGGGAAAATACAAATCTTATTTGAACGTAAGAAGGGTGACCAAAGAAAAGTTAGCAGGAATAAAAGATTTATACATAGCTCAGGTGTTATAAACTAAAAATAAAACAAGGCTGGGCTCTGGTAGCTGAGGTGAAACTATCCAACTGGAAAAATAGTCTGCAATATAAAAAAGAGTAAAGCCAGAATCAAATATGAGGTGTTGGGATAGCTTTTAGAAGAAACCAAAGGAAGAATGTAGAAAAGTATCATTTGTAAATGAAGCCAGTAAAAAGACTAGAAGCAAAATAGAAGGAAATGATGGAAATGGGTGTATTCTGTTGGGTGTTTGATAGAGAGCCTCATTGCCTTCAGGACTCCTTTTCCAAACCAAAGTGATTGTCCCTTCTGTTACTATGAGTTCATCTGACTTCTTTGAGAAGACTTTGAAAGAAAAGAAAGTGATTGAAAGGGAGCTGTTCATGTGTAAAGTACCCAAAGCGTTTAAGTCTTGGACAAGAGCAAGATAACCTGGAATTTTTACTGACTGCACTGTACACTACTTAGCTCAGGCTATCATAGCTCCGTGAGAGGCTTTAAATTAGGTTTATCCTTAATTTCCTTCCTAGAATTAAAAAGGATTTGGGGAGGTGTCTGTGATACCATTGCCTAGACAGCAGCATAGGCAAGTGTTTCTGACATCTTATATTTCTACATACATGTTAATTTTTACTTTAACATACAACTCAGTGGTGAAACTAAAGTGGAGTGCTAAGTATTTATATAATCTATAATAAAAGACAAAATTGTATAGCTCAGCATTTATAATATGAAACAATACTACATATTGTAGAAAAACATAAGATGTAATTTTCAACTTTTATTTGGGTAAAGCTTGATTCCCATTTTGAAATGCAGACAAGGTCATTAGAACTGCAAGATAGAATTGTATTTTCAATAAAAATACTAGTAAAATATAGCTTATAATTCTTGTCACAAATTAATTAGTTATCTATTGGTTAATCTGAGCCTTTCTTTTAACTATTAATAACATGTGAGAGTCTGTCCGTTCTCATAGGATGATGGGTATGTATTTCATACTCTATGATTTATTGGTTTATTATATCCAGAACATTATTATCTCTAAATGACTTATAGTGAATCAAAATATTGCCATAGAGGGGTGTATGCATGTGCTTTTCTAATCAGTCATTGATTTCTCCTTTGCCTTTTCCGTATTTTTATGATAAGATTTTTCTATCTAAAATGAGATATGATGGATGTGAAAACACACAAATTATAAAGGACATGACAAATGCATACCATTATTGTTATTTTTACTAAAATGCAAGTTATAAATTTCCTATTATTCGATTTTGAATATATCACAGGGGCCTGGGTGGTGCAGTTGGTTAAGCATCTGATTCTTGGTTTCTGCTCAGGTCATGGTCTCAGGGTCATGGAATCAAACCCCACGTCAGTCTCTATGCTCAGCATGCAATCAGCTTAGAGTTTCTTTCTCCCTCACCCTCTGCTCTCCACCCCCCCCCCCCCCCCCCCGTGCTCGCTCTCTCTCTCAAATAAATATTTATGGGGCGCTTGGGTAGCTCAGTCAGGTAAGCATCTGCTTTCAGTTCAGGTCTTGATCCCAGAGCCCTGGGGTCGAGCCCTGCATCAGGTTCCCCGCTCAGCAGAAGCTTGCTTCTCCCTCTCTCTCTGCTGCTCCTGCCCCCCTGCTTGTGCGTTCTCTCTCTCTCTCTCTGTAAATAAATAAATAAATAAATAAATAAATAAATAAATAAATATCTTAAAAAAATAAATTCTTAAATATAGCATAGAAATTTGGTGGGCTGGGATTCCATTACTCATCATTTCATTTTTCCACATTTTATCCATTCTGTTATGCCTATCACAAATTTTTCTTTTACCTTCCCTGACTTTTTATTACTGCTAGGACTCTAAAAAAATAAATGTTCAGAAAAATCAGAAAGAAAAACTAGTAAATTATTATGGTTTATGATATGTCAGGCTAAGGTATATTGCAAAAAAAAAAAATCACAAATTCCTTACATTCCTGCATTCACACCCTATTGGGATATAATATTTTCATTCCCATCAATATACAGAATCTTTTTCTCCATCCCTTGAATCTCAGGTTGATTGTTAATTGTTGTCTTAATAGGATATATGCATGTTGGCATTTACTCTCTTATGCAGTGATTGAACCCTGAGACAGTGAGGTGAAGAAAGAAGCTTGGACTAGCTTATTGCAGAATGTAAGACTACGTAGAGACAAGCCATCACAGATAAACCTGTCAACCAGTCTAACAACTTCCAAAAATGGAAGTGAGACCTCAAAGCTGGCCAAAATCAGAAAACCTGCCCAGACAACCTAAAGAATTAATAGAAATTATAAATGTTGTTGTTTAATGTTTTGAGATGATTCATTGCACAGAAAAAGTTTACTAATACAGAAAATGGTACATATCTTCTGAAGGGATGAGTTGACACATTGAGAGTGTTAGTTACTTTATTCAATTCCTAACATCTTATGTTAAAAAGAGGAAGAAAAAGGAAGAGTTTGAGGGTAGTAAGATGAAATGATGCTTCTTATAATCTTCTTAAATGATGCTTGGTGAATAGGAACTTTAAAGAGTCTTTCTCCATGGGAATTTACAAGAAGAGTTTTTAGTGAAATCATAAAAAGTATATTAGAGCAATGAGGAAGAAGGAATATCAGAACTGTTGAAATGATCTGTAGAATAAATGTTTTGTTCTGTGTTTATCTTCCTGAAAAAGAGAATAACTTTTTATAATGTAACATATGCAAATTGATCTTTCTATAGAAGAGAAGTGGAAAAAACTCCTGGGATGCATATTTATGCTCTAGTTTGCTTTCAAAGTTGACAAATATTAATTCAAGAGGAAAAAAAATTGGTAATTTTTGGAGGGACTAGTCAAAGTGAATAACAACAGTTTGTTGAAAAAGTAGTGTAGTGTGGTATTGTTGAAAGAATAGATCAATAGATCATTGGAATAGATAGAGAGCCCAGAAATAGGCCCACATAAATATAGTCAACTGATCTTTGAGAAGGGAACAAAGGCAATACAATGGGGAGTTTGTACAGTTTTGTTAGTCACAAATTTTTCCCCCGGGTGTTAGAACCCTAACTTTCCTAACCACAAAAGGGAATTTATTGCTTTATATAACTGAGAAGTCTATGGATGTAGCTGTATTTAGGAATGGGTGGATCCGGGACTCCAAATATTCAATATTTCTCTCATTTCTCAGCTCAGCTTTGTTCTCTTTTACCCATGTCCTTCAAAAATTCATAAAACATAATACTGCTGTAAATTTAATATAAGTGAATTTCCAACTAAAATTCTGAAATTGAGTTTTGATATCTTGGTCTATATCATATGCACTCTCCAAGAGTAGGTTCAGCAGCTCTACTGAATAACATGGACTAAAAGTAGAGGAAAGGAAATTGTCCAAAAGACAATCAAAGATAGAAGAATGGGTATTATACATCCAAACACAAATATTGATTACAGGCATTCTAAAATAGTTTGAAATGTATTTAGAGGTAAAGATAAAAATATAACACATGACAAGAATAAAAAATCCAAATCTGTCATAATCACTTTCCCTCAGGGGACCCTGCAGAGAAACCAAAGGAGATTAAATGAACTTTCATTATCACTACTGTACTTAGGCATCAATAATGATATTAAATCTAGTGAACAGAAGTTAACCCCTAGGAGAACTCCTTTTACCTAAGATAGCTTTATCTTAGCTCAGATGTCTCACTCTAGTTTTTACTCTCTTAACTCACACTTAAAGGTGTGAAAAAATGAGTCTAGACTATAGAGCATGCTAGCCAGCAAGAAGTAAAAGAAATCACAAGAACCCAGAGAATGTTTCCAATTACTAGAGGCAAAGAATTCCATATATTTTGAAATCAGGCAAGAGGGCACATTCGCCAATTTGTTTCACCTTACTAGCTATAAAGAAAGAGGAGAGAGGGAGAGGAAGATGCTTGTATATATAAGATATGTGTCTTTTTATTTTATTTTTTATATTTGGGCACAGCACAGAGGAAGTACCAGCCTCTTGGATTATAGCCCAATGGCATATCCTCAGATTTGGCCAATACACAGTGTGGCGAATACTTCAGAATATAATTTCTTTCCCTAAAAAACAAAAACATCAATTTTGGAAATATTTTTTTCAGATTATACTCTGTATCTTCATGATTTTGCAGTTTAAATGATTTCACTTAAAAAGTTTTGAATGTAGGGGCGCCTGGGTGGCGCAGTCGTTGGGCGTCTGCCTTCGGCTCAGGGCGTGATCCCGGCATTATGGGATCGAGCCCCACATCAGGCTCCTCCGCTGTGAGCCTGCTTCTTCCTCTCCCACTCCCCCTGCTTGTGTTCCCTCTCTCACTGGCTGTCTCTATCTCTGTCAAATAAATAAAATAAAAAAAAATCTTAAAAAAAAAACCAACTTTGAATGTAAAGCTTCCATTTCCTTCAATAGAAGGATTGTATTCTAAGGTATTCAGTATAGTAGCTCTCAGCCACATGTGGCTATTTAAATTCAAATTTATTAAAACTAAATAATATTTAGAAATCAGTTTCTAAGCCATACTATCCACATTTAAGGTGCTCAGAAACTGCATGTGAGCAGTGTTAAACATATTTGATGTAAATTTTCAGTGCAAAAAATAAATTTTCATCGTTTCAGAGTTTCTATTGGACATGAATGGACTAAATAACATAAAAACTCTCATTATGTGCACCCAGAAATACAGAATAAATAACATAAATACTGAGCTCAAAGAAGATGTACATGTGCCATAAACATGAAAACATCTGAAAATGAAAATAGTAAGAATGTTTAATACGTAAATGAGTTATAATGGGATGAAATAAGGGTGGATATCTCCAATCTAAGTAATGGCTTTGATTTTTAAGTCCCTTGCAGCTATATTGGATAGAGGTTTAGTCTCTCACAAGGAGTGCTGGAATGGAAAACTGGAATTACAGTTAGGGCACTAAAAGAGCTAAATTTCAGAGTAAGATGGATTGAAAAGTTACACCCATTAGAAAACACTATGGAAGTTTGTCTTCCTGACCGGGTTGTAAGTGGGAAAATGTCTCTTCTGAGAATTTATAACTATAGTCCCTGTCACAAGTATTTTTGCAGATTTGAATTTACGTTTTCTCATACTTTGTAAACTTCAAATGGCAAAATAAAGGTGGGAATTGATGGTAAATTGATGACATTCCATGGGAACTTGGCAGACACAAAGAGAAAAATTAATCTGAAAGTACAAAAACTTCAACCTAGAACACATAGAATTACCACAGGTAAAAGATGAACTCGTATTCTGAAACCACAAAAAAAAAAAAAAAAAAAAAAATAGAGCAACAATCAACTATTAGTGAGTCAACAGATAAAACACACAGACATATCATATGAAGAAGTTTAGATAATAGGATCATTTTAGACTATTACATAGTTCAGATTGAATTGGATAATTACATAAAAGAAGAGAGCCAAACCATAATGATCTCTGCTAACATCAGGAACAGCAGCATTGTGTGCTCTTGACACTTCTATTCAACATTGTAGAGGAGGTTTTGGAAGAACAATTGGGCAAGAATATGAAATAAAAGGCATTTAGGTTTGATGAGTAAAGCTGTCTCCATTCACAGATGATGTGATAAGGTATTTTGAAAATCCTAAAGAACGTATAAATAATTATTAGAACTAATGAGTGAGCGATGTGGCAGGATACAGAATCATTAACAAATATCAGTTGTATTTCTGTACACTAACAATAAAAAATTCAAAAATGAAATTAGAAAAACAATTCCATTTATAATAGAGTCAAAAAGCATAAAAAATTAGGAATAAATTAACAGAATTTTAAAGATGTGTACACTGAAAACTAAAAATATCATTGAAAGAAATGAAGGAAGTGTGAGATAAATGGAATGATACTCCATATTTGTGGATTCAAAGGATGTTTGAATTCTTGAATATTTAAATTTATTGTTAAAAGGACAATACTCCCCAAATTTGTATGCAAATTTTACTCAAACTTCATCAAAATACTGCCTTTGAGAGGAAATTGACAAGCTAATCCTAAAATTTATATGGAAATGCAATGGACTGAGAATAGCCAAAACAATATTGAAAAAGAGGAATAAAGTTGGATGATTTATACTTCCCAATTTCAAAACTTAGTATAAAGGGGCAGTAATCAAGATAGTTATAATATTGACATAGGGATAAGCATATACATCTGTGGAATAGAGTCCAGAAATAAACTCTTATATTTGTGGTGAATTGATATTTGACAAGGGTGTCAAGACAATTCAATGGTGGGAAATACAATCATTAAACAATTGTATACACATACAAAGAATGAATTTGGACACCTATCTCACATATATGAAAGCTAACACAAATAGAGCAATGACATAAACATAGGAGCCAAAATTATAAAATTCTTAGAAGAAAAGATAGGAATAAATCTTCATTTAGCAATTAATTCTAAGATATGACCACAAAACACCATTAAGAAAAGAAAAAAAAAAATAGATAAATTGGACTTGATCAAAATTCAAAACATTTTGTGCTCCAAAGAGCAACATATAGTAGGTGGAAAAAAAAACACACAGAAGGAGAGAAATATTTATAAATTATATATCCAATAAGGGACCAGTGTCCAGATATAAATAACTGGAGCTCAGAAATGAAAAGACAAACCAGTTAAAATTTGGGCAAAGGATTTGCCTAGGTATTTCTCTGAAGAAATACAAATACCCAGTTAGCACATGAAAGATGATCAAGGTCCTTATCACTAAGAGCACAATCAAAACTACAATGAGAAACAACCTCACATCTATTGGAATGATGTTAATAAAAAAGACAATAACAAGTGTGGATAAGGATGTGGAGACCCTGTAACCTTCATTTGTTACCAACGAATATGAAAAATGGTGCAACTACTTTGGCACACAGTTTGGTAGTTCCTTGAAATGTTAAATACACAGTTACACATGACCCAGCAATTCCATTCCTAGGTATATATACAAATCCAAAAGAAATGAAAACATTGTCCACTCAAAAATTTGCAAATGAATATTCCTAATAGCAATTTTCATAATATCCAAAAGGTAGAAACAGCTCAAATGTCCATCAATATAAAAGGATAAACAAAATGTGGTATATCTACAATGGTATATTATTGGACAATGAAAGTTAATGAAGTAATGACACATACTACAACATGGATAGACCTTGAAAACATGATACGTGAAAGATGCCAGTCACAAAAGATCACATATTCTGTGATTCTGATTATATAAAATGTCTAGAATAGAAAAATCTATAGAGACAGAAAGTAGATTAGCGGTTGCTACGGCCTGAGGGTTGGAGGAAATGGGAAGATATTGCTAATGAGTACAGGCTTTCCCTTTGGAGTGATAAAATATTCTAAACTTAGTGTTGATGGCCGCACAACTATGAATATACAGAAAAACACTTTACGCTTTAAAAGGTGAATTTTAAAGTATATGAATTATATCTCAATAAAACTGTTATAACGTATATAATGGAATAAAAAGATACTATGATAAAAAGAAAGTCCAGCTTAAAAAAACAAAAACAACATTAAAAAAAGGAGAGTGATTGAGATAAAAACTCAAGTACGCTAAGCCAAACTTTATCTCTGAAGGAAGAGCCATTGTCTCAGAAAGTCGAGAAAAATTTCCCAGAATGCAGCAAAATATATAAATATAAAAATGTGCACCTGTATGTACATATTTATAGGTATATAATATATAAAAATATATAAATATATGGAAGAGTGTTTAAGAGACTGAAGAAATTGAGAATTCTTTAAGAGAAGTGAAAAGTTCCAACATCAAGTTGAACAGGATTTGGGGGAGAGGCAATATTTGAAATTTATGGCTGAAAATTTTTCATAATAAGAGAAATACATGAATATTCACATTGAAGAAGCAGAATGAGATGTGAATTGGGTTGGTAACAATAGATACATACCTAGACACAATAGTGCAACTGAACAGAGAAGGTCTGGGGAAAATAAAGAAACAGAATGAAATGACTCATTACGCAAAAGGGTAAATGACTTCTCAATGGCAACAATGGAGGCTAGAAGGATTCAGAATAATAGCCTCAAAGTGATGATGAAAAATAACTGTCAACTTACATATCTATATTCAGCAAAATTACTTTTTACCAGATCCACATTTAAAAGAACAAGAAAACTCTAGAAGAAAATAGGGTGATACAAAAAATAATTGGTAGACACATGAATAATACAAACAAAGGTTTGATTATATTAAGCAATAACTATAACAAAGACTAATTTGAGGACTATAACAGTAAATGAACAAAAATACAGGCTGACAATTACTTTTGAGATGAGGGTGCCATTGAAATTCAAGCTCTAATGCTCTTGTATAATAAGGATGGGGAAAGAGAGAAGGAGATTTGGTGTCAGAAACATACATATTAGTATCCCTGATCTGTCACAAATTAACTTTGCTCTCATGCCTACTCTGGATTCTAAAACTGGTAGGGAGTCAATAGGTTTTAATGAGTGTGGTCTTTAATTTTCTTAATATTTGCATTTCACTAACATTTCAGTCTGTTAAAGAAGAAAAACGAAACGACAGCAAGAACAGCAAGAACAACAACAAAGAGACATAGTTATGACTCTCATTCCCAGGGTCCCTCAAAAAGAGCTAGATCCCAGAAGGATTGCTCCAAGTTCTATTGTTTGGGCAGTTGAGTACCTGGAAAATCCAAATCGTGGCCACAAAAAGGAGTTAAGTTCACAGCTGATGATTGGATTAAGCATGAAGGCTTTGGCAATGTTGGTAAAAAGAACATGAGTAATAAGATAAAATACTCAATAGATGGAGCTCATTAGCATGAAGGCTGTAGTATGGATAGAGACCAACAATCCAGGAAAGAGTGTTTTGGAATCTCATTTTCAGGAGTGCTGGCCATATATTACAAGAGCTAGACTTGGGGTTTGAGGTAGAGAGAGCCAGATCTCAGCGTCTCGGAGGTGTTACGGCATGTCTCATTGTCTGTTTTCAATCATTTTTTTCCAAGTAATTAGACCCAATTGTTGCCCAAATGTAATCTAATTATTTTCCCACCCTGCCTCCATTAACCCCTGGAACTTCTCACCTTGACACAAGAAAGGTTTCCACTCATAATATTTTCTCAAGTCTAGAACTGAATAAAAGCTCTCATTGTGCACTGTTGATTTTCATCTGGTGCAGTTCTGGTAACAATAAACTCCTACCAGAACTTCTTGATTCTCTGGAATTCATCTCTGATAACGGTTTTTCAAACTCCAGTCCTCAGAATACACTGTGTCTAGCCCCTTATTTAGTGATTTTGGGGGTAGTTGCCCCCAAGGGTGCAATGCATTTCTCCAAATATCTCTAAATATCTGGGTGTTTAATTCTTCAGCCCTCGGAGGGAAGTTTGAGAACTGAGAACTGACTATGGATGAGTGGCGTCAGCACAAACTGGCTGTTTGAAAATTGTGCACAAATAGCAGAGGAACGTTTTTCATTGGTGCAAATATTATGTGTCTTGGTTGAAGAGCAGACACTTGCCGAAGGATATAAGGACTTTTAATCTGACAGCCAGACTGCTAAGACTTCATTAAACAAACATACTTTTCTTGCAAGTTCTGTTCATTTTTCAGATGGTTCAGAATCCGTTTACGAAAAATAATGAATAGTCCCTACAACTCCAGCCCAGCATGAGAAGGTTTTTCAAAAGGTATTCAGAAGATATTACTGGAGGTTACAATCTAGTGTGAGTTTAAGAGAGAGCTTCCTGAAGGAGGTGATGTCCAAGATGAGAAAGCAAGTTGAGAATTTGTTGTAATTGTTCAGGATAAGAAAGAGAGGAAGGAAATTGCAGGCATGTCTAAAAGTAAACATATAAGAGAAGGGATACATAAAAGGAAAAGAACAGGAGAGATGACACAGTGTTGAAAGTAGTTAAAAAGTCAGGCAGGTAGGATAAAAGATGTGATGACCTGCAGCCAGATAGAGAGAAAAGAAAGAGCGAACATGTAAAGGTTTTCTCATTGTGTCCCCCCCCCCCCCAAGTTATTTGCACTGCTGGCTTTAAAATTAGAATGTAGCCAATTCCTTTACTAAATTGATAGAAGTAGTTGCCTGGGATCTATAGTAACACAATCCAAATCTTTTGGACAGTTATGATTCTGCTGCAGTTGAACTTTGGCTAATTAAAACCAATAGCTGCCAGCAAATTCATTAATCCTGATCTGTTTATAGATCCATTGTGAGGAATGATCATTTATTATCTTAAGACCCTGTGCCTTCTGATAAGTATTATTATGTAAAAATATGGACAGAGAGTGCCCATTGGCAAGAGCTGTTAATCTTTTCAATTCACACTTGGAGTACTTGTAAAAACCAAGCACATTATCCCTCATTGAGAGGCAGGAATGACAAGTTGGTTTAAACCAAGGAGACCTCTGTATAAATTAACAGATGTTTTAGTTGAAAATAGAAGTTGTCAACATGACCTTAATTAATGAATTTGCTAATAGTTGTTCCCAGAATGAGGTAATATGCCAAGTTCTAACCTAGGTATAGAGGAATAAATTGAGGCTTTAAAGTTAGACTCAAATTGAAATCCCAGCTTAGGCCTCATGATTTTCATGGTCTTAAATAAGTCATCAGGTTAACTCAGGTGTGAGAATCATATTCCTACATAGGGTGCATTTAACTAGTATTTAGCATCAAGCGATGCTCAATGAAAATATGCCTTTATAAAGTCAAGTGCATGCTCTTTAATTGAGGAATGTGTGTTCAACACTGTGTATACATGTGTGCTTGAATTTATGAACAGAGTAATAGAAGTGTTATTTATTGACTTATTGGCTAAATCTCATATCTTGATTATGAGGTAATTCTGGCCATGCTCTCTAACTACTACCAGAAAAAAGGACTTTAAACCGATTCTCATATTGAAATCATCACGTGGGGTACAGATCGCACAGCTTCTAAATGACTTATATCTAACACACTCATCCAATGAGATTCTTCATTTAGTTATCTTGGCGTAGGTTTTATCACTTATTTATTCTAACAGACATCCTGGGAGTTCCAGTGCTATGCTTGATTGAGACTTCTGCCGATCAGGTGGACTTTTGTTATCACCTACTTAACAAAAAATATCACAGGCCAAATCACAATATGGCTCAGAACATTGAAGCCTTTATTATTATCTTTAATGTTATTATCATCCCCAAATTTATGAAGAAAATGTCAGACCTGATGGCCACTTTCTCCTCTCACATGACTTTTTTTTCCTTAAATTGTGCAGGAAGATTTCAGTCCTAGGCCCTCGTTTTGTTCCAAGTCTTTGTTAGGAAATATTATCTCATTCAGCCCTTCTCTCAGCATCATCTTCAGCATCATTACCTTCTATTTAGCTGTAGTCTTATTACTTTGGTTAAAAACATATGTGAGATGTATTATGTCAAGAGACTCAATGTATGAATTGCCATATTCCCTTCTTCCTGCTGTGGTGGTCATCCAAATGGTAGAATGTACCACACTCTGCGTGCATGCTTGATACATAGTGTGGGTAAGATTGTTGTTTTCAGCTATTAAAATATGCAGATTCTTTGTTACTACATTATAACCTGATCTATCCTGACTGAAACACGTTGAAGGCTATGCTAACCCTCAGTTTTGTGATGACAGAGCTTGGTTATACCAGAGCATTAAGAAAGTATGCACAGATAAGTATCCTTTTTATACCAGGAAAGATGTGCTTCCATTGCAGTATATTCTGGTACGATACCACTGACCTAAACCAAGTACATTTATACCTTTGTAAGCAAAGACTCCATGAAATTCATCATGCTAACAGTGTGTTCCAATAACTAACAGGAACGCCCCCAACATAGCACTTTTCTAAAATAAAATATTTGTTTTATGACATTCCTAGCTGGAATGAAAATCTAATGAGTGAAGAATTTTTCATTTTGCTCACTTGAAAAAAAAGACTATTTATTTGAGAGAGAGACAGAGTGTGAGCGAGCACAGATGGGGGGAAGGGGAAAGCAGAATCTTGAGCAGACTCCTGACTGAGCCACTCAGGCATCCCTATTGGCTCACTTTTTATTTTCTATTTTTAAATTTTTTTCATTTGTGTACTAGGCAAAGAACTTTATTAACCTTGTTTAAAACTTTATTCCCTGGCTTCTTCAGCTTAATTAGCTGCAGAGGATGAATTGTGTATAAGCAAAAACTGAAAAGAGCAGCAGTGTCCAAGGTGCTTGGGCTTAAAAATATTGGAGATCTAGATTTTGTCAGATCCATGAAGAAAATTTTAAAAAGCAGGCATAATATAGAATAGCCACTCTTAGGGGTGCCTGGGTGGCTCAGTTGGTTAAGCATCAGCCTTTGACTCAGGCTGTGATCCAAGGGTCCTGGGATTGAACTGCACATCGGGCTCCCTGCTCAATGGAGAGTCTGCTTCTCCCTTTCCCTCTGCCCCCCAATCGTGCTTGCTGTCTCTAGTGCTCTCTCTCTCTCAAATAAATAAATAAAAAATCTTAAAAAAAAAAATAGCCACTCTTAGTAACTTCTTCAAGTTTTATATTCTTCAGAAATTGACTCAATTCAGTTTGTTTCATTCTTGGAAGGTTTATCAAAATTCTCCACAAGATCTGAAACTTTATCCTCCTCCTCCTCCTCTATGGGAGTAGACTGTTCTTCCCCCCTGCCTTTTTTTTCTTTAAAAGTTTAAAAACTTTATTTATTTTTAATTTTTTCCCCAGTTTTTCTTTAAATTCCAGTAAGTGGTGCTTTCCATGCACAGATTGGGCAGAGCTTCAGCCAGTCTTCTTAAATTAGTCCGACTCCCTGCACCAGGTTGGCTTGAGATCATGGGTAGCATTTCTGTCAGCTGCTTTGCCCCAGCGTGGCCTGGATTGGTGAAAGTGTCCGCTGCCCTGGATGCCTGACCTGTAGGATTGTTAAAGTTGATCACTGTTCCTTGGTTCATGAATATATTCATGTCTTCAATACCAGACATATTATTTACCCCTCACTTCTTGAAGGTGAGCTGAAGGCTTTTATCATTTGCGATAACCATTCTATGAACCCCTTCTTTCCACTCACAGTTCCTTTCCCATCACTGAGCACTTGTACTTGCAGTTTGGCAAGCTTCTCCTGGTTCACAATTGTTCTTTCATCTTGTTGGAGCAGAAATGGGACCACATGGGGGACTAGGGTTGGCGCTCAGAGAGTCTGAAGTGGACGAGCTGAGATTAGGATGTGCACATGCCTGTTTTGTTCACTTTTTAAATACCTACCACCCAGTAGGTTGCCTAGCACAGAATAATTAATAAATATTTAATTTGAGTGTGCCATTTTCACTTGTTCATTGTTTGACAGTGCCCTCTGATAGCCTTTAGGAGGAATTTTTCTGGACTAAGTACCATGAATATTACTAATTCTTCTAAATATCTGGTGTCATTTTTGACACATTTTGAATCATAGAATCTGTTTTCTCTTCTTGGCTAATAGAAATTCAATCCATTTGAGATTCTCTTCTTATCATTGATGTGCGTATTATGTCATTTAACCATAAAACAAATTTATGTTCCTTTATTTGAACATTTTTCTCTTTGCTTAATTTTTCTTACCTAATTTAATTTTTATTGTATTACTTTAATAGATTTAAAATACACACCACACATATATCTACATTTATGTACACAAAACCATATTTTGATATTTTTCTTAATAGATACATTAACTTTTTATAATAACCAGTTATTTTACTGTACTTTGAAGCTTTATTCAAATATTTTAAACTGTACAAAAACCTATGCACTTTAATTGTGAAAGTGTTAGGGTTGTTAGACCATATCATCTAGCTATAAGGCTTTAAGTAGCAAGGGCAATTTAGTCTTAGTGAAATTGCTCACCGCTTCAAGGCACCTAATTAGAAATTAAAATACCTAGGTTTTTTTTTTTTTTTTAATTCCTCTCCAGCTCTATCTCAGCATATTTTAATCTGAACTATATTTCTATGTTAAATATGATTACTGAGCAATGACAGAACTCATGGTCATTCATTGCTCATTCATTACCAGTTTTCATTTATAGTTGAAATGAATACTTTCCTCAATTATATTTTTTAATCAATCCCAATCCTTTCTTTTTTATATAAGAGATATTAAGCCTTGAGAAAATTTCTGCAGAGTAATAAAACCTGTTAGATTAGATTAATATACATGGGCTGCTCAACTATTATTAATTTAGACAGACTTTCAGTTTTCCTTTTTTGATTACACAGGACATTGATTTATGGTACATGAAATAACCAAATTGCACTTTTGAAATTTAAAATTCTAGAGTTCTCCTTGCAGTGTTGGCCTTGAACTCAGCTATTTTGTCCTTTAAATTATAAAATATATGTCCTTTTTAACTGAAAGGTATATATTGCCTAGTGCAGCAAGTATATTAGTTAAACGTTTGTCTGAGATTAATGGGTCATTCTTAACGTCATTAATGTGCTACTGAATCACAATAGAAGATAGCATATCATAAAACCTTTTATAATCTCTTCATTAGCCTCATTGTAGTGTAACGGCAACGCCTAGGATACCATTTTTTAACTTGTTTTGTTGCTTATGTCTTTTGAGTTTTGTTCCAAGTCCAGAGAGAAAAGATACTGATAATGCCTAAATGTGAGTACTGCTAGGAAGAGTATAGGCTTTTAGTTTATATTGCCCTGCTGGAGTGTGAGCATTCAGCATATTTAAGATGCAGAGATGATTAGGGAGAACCCATTTGCTAAAAGTGCCTGAACTGGGAGAGTACATGGGGAAATGGCAGGACAATGCCAGATAGACTAATATTTACTTTTTTTCCCCAAGCAAAAGTGGATATTCTGAAGTCTGAAGGTCTTTTGGGTTTACTCGGTCAGGACAGCATTTCCCCCCCTTCCTCAGCATCTGACAAAAAAAAAGAAAGAAAGAAAAAAAAAGAAATCTCTTATAAAATTTGTTGGACTGATAGTCCCTCAGTGGTCATGTAAATTGGCTCCTACAGCCTTGCCAGGTTAATGCCCAAATTCCTTAGCTAGCATATGCAAAACACCTGGGAGTGACATCCCCAGATTCATGCAACCAGTACTATTGAGTACATTTTTTGCATAACCATTTTATAGGCACTGGTGATAATATAAAGAACTATAGAGGTACAGCCTCTATTCTTACAAAATCTACATTTCAGTGGGTTGGAAAAGAGAAGGTTTTAAGCAATTCATTAATTGCATAATTTAATAAATAAATTCGGAAAAGTGCTACAAAGGAAACGTGTAAGATGTTATAATAACTAACGAATGAGGAAGCCTAACCTAATTCTGGAGGGCAGCAGAGACTTCTTGAGTCAGGTGTAAAGCATAGATACGATGAAGAGGAAAGGTCCTGAGTCAAAAAAGAGTCTGATAAATTCCAAGAACTATGGTAAAACTACTGTGGGTGAATCTCCATTAGAAGGCAAGAGGGTGAAAAGCACAAGAAGTTACCCTTGTGGTAGGCTGAGCCCAGACCCTGCAAGGTTTTAGAGGCCATGTTATAGATGTTGATTTTATCTTAATGCTAATGAGACCCAACATCTGTGGAGATCTTTGGACCCATTCAACATGATGACTAGCAGGTCAGGCATAAAGGGATACAGGTTCCTATTCTTTTAGCTTTGATGTAGAGCTCATAAATATTCTGAGACTTCTTTTATAAATGGTAGATTATTTGAGTCAAAATCATCCAAGGTCAGACTAAAAGTACAAACCGACCTCTTTAAGATACTTCTACATCCGCCATTAGAGTTGTCCCTTATCAGCATAAACATCAGTTTGAGCCTGATGTCTACAAATCCAGTGTTGGAGAAATCTATACAAACTAGGGGAAAATGCTTTGGAAATATTAACAGCATGCAGTGTCCTAAGTTGCAAGTTTCTTCTATTTCTTTGTAGTGTCCATAAAGCAGTCTAGCTTGTAAAAACTTCCCTTGGCTTTTCGGTGTGTCTTGCTATTGCTCTAATGTGGCAGAGCATAACGGTCACAAGTATGAAAGGCTCTTTTACATTAAATTACACAGAATAAATTTCCCTGCTCAGAAGATGATAGCAGCTGATTTCTTCAATTTAGTTGCAGAAGATTCTAACATTAAATCTGAAGCTACCACGGAGTGATCTAACTTTGAAGATTGCAGTGATGATAATGGGGCTTCTAGTGAACTAAATGAATGTTTATGGCTTTTTCTTTTCTGCGTTCATTGTTGCTGCCGCTGCTACTCCTGCTGATGCTGGTTTTGGTGCGTGGCTTTTTCAGTAGTGTTGGCTTTAAGAACAGAAATAGAATAAACGTACATGCAAATCAATAAAATTCCACAAAGCCTTATATTTCTATAGGATTGACAGTGATGTTTAATAGACTACTTGCTCTTTGCCCCCAAGTTTTAGTTTTGCTGTCAAGCATAAACCTCTTTTTAAAACTTCCTTGAATTTGAAATGATACTAGTCATGGGTAATTAGATTCTCTTTAAGAATACTCTTTATTTCCTTAATTGATACATGCATTTTATATGTTTATATGATTCTCACTGTGTATTATATTTCAATCAAGTTAAATCTGTATTTTTGTTTTTTTCTTTTTAAGGAGCAAACTTATGATTTCTACAAGACTTCAAGTATATCAGATTGTCCTATCTATCATATTTTATAAGCTAATTTTAGAGTTACTTCTTTGAATTGTTTTCCTTTTCAAAATTTAAATTCTCAATAAAACACTTTGTTAGGGGCGCCTGGGTGGTGCAGTCGTTAAGCGTCTGCCTTTGGCTCAGGGCGTGATCCCGGCGTTCTGGGATCGAGCCCCACACCAGGCTCCTCTGCTGGGAGCCTGCTTCTTCCTCTCCCACTCCCCCTGCCTGTGTTCCATCTCTCGCTGGCTGTCTCTCTTTCTGTCAAATACATAAAATCTTTAAAAAAAAAAAAAAAGGAAAATTTGTTAAATGACCCTTTAGTTTTCCACCAAATGTATATAACTTAACTTATTTAAACTATTACCGATTGATTGCAATTTTTCACTTAGAAACAATATTTACCAAACATACATTTGTAGAACAATAAGGAAAACTATAGGGTTTCTGGCCTCAGAATATCAAGTCACCATGCATTAGAGTAAATAGGAGAGTGGGCTCCCTCTGCATCAGCAGGAATGAATGAATGAAATTCAGTTTCCTACAGGACCAACATGTGCCTTTTCTTCAGAAGCTTGAATCTGAATTTTCATAAGGATTTGGAAAGCTAACTTAAGAATCCTCAGAAAATTCTCCTTGTAGCTAAAATTTAGATGTAGATTGCTTGATTCCTAAATCCTCCCTGTTTATCCCTGCCAAAGTATGTTTCTTTATTTACCCTATAAATAGGTAAGTGTAAGGACTCTTTGTCCCCTCTTGGAGACATTATCCCATTGGCCACTGCAAGTCTCTTCCTGGGATGATGATAATATGATGAATCATGTGTCTTCTCTTTCTCTTGTTTGGCTTTCAGGCTTCCCTTACAAAGCCTGTCCCTTAATAGTGAATGACATTGTGGTATTTACCTTTGTTGACTTTACACAACCTTGGTACATGAAGTTTTGCAAACATTTCTGATTGTTTCTCTAAACAACAAAAAAGAGGTAAATTACAAATATTCACAGCATTTTATTATACTTGAAATATCAGGAAATTTGCTATGCATTCATGAGTGTTATTTTAATTTTTTTCTTTTTTATTATTTTTTATTTTAATTCCAGTGTCGTTAGAATATAGAGTTATATTAGTGTTATGTTTACAATACAGTGATTTGTCAGTTCCGTATATTACTCATTGCTCATCAAGATTAAGTGCAGTCTTAATCCCCTTCACCTATTTCACCCATCCCCCCACCCACTAATAAAGCAATTTGATGGAACTTTAATAACTCCATTTTACAGATGAGAAGACTGAAAATTTAAGAACCAAAATATCTTGCCTAGGGTCACATGGGTAATTAAGATAGCACTCTTTCACATCTGAGTTCAGCTTAGAAAGGGACAAAACACACTTCTTTGTCTTCTGAAACTGGCGGAAAGGAAGTGATCGAGATCACTCTGAAGGAGTAGGAAGCAGGTGTGCTGGATTAAGGAAGTAAGACCGAGGGAAAATCGGAAGCTCTGTGCAAAGATTAGAACTTTAAGATTTTGAACTTGAAAAGTCTGTTTTGTCCTTTTCAGGTCCAGTTCAAGTCAAGTTTGTCAAGTTCAAATAGACTTGAAAAGTTGATTTCAAGTCCATTTTGGACTTGAAAGCTGATAGCTGAAGAGGAGATAGGGTGAAGCTTATTTTCATATAATAGTAGGAGAAGCTTTGTAACTAGGGCATTGTGTGAGTTCAAAAGCATGTCTTACTTTCAGAATGAAGGCTTAAAATGAAAAGTATAACTATTCCTGCTTGCCAGTTTACTTGTAGAACTAAGGGAATTGGTAAGATACTGATAGTGAGAATTACGAACAGAAATACAAAGGAAGGTGGATGCCATACAATTCAAAATGGGAGGCATATGGGCCTGTTGGTGCAAAATTAATGACCTAAATTTGGCAATAAGGAGATAAGTTAATATCCAGATGATGTCTGGCCTCTGAGATAAACAGAGGATGGAAGAATTTAAAAATTGCCTAGAAGACAGAAACTGTGAATGAGATCCAGAATTCAGTTATGTGAAGAGGCAGGCAAAAAATTTCTGAGTAAAGCCTGAAGAATGTACATGTTCTTAACAACCACCTGGAAAGAGTCAGTATTCTGATAAGGAGTAGAAGAAAGACTTGGGGAATGGAATGCAAAGTTCCCTGGAGGATACTGAGAAGACAGAAAACATCTTGATGCTTAAATTAAAGAGGACAATTATGAGCAAAATTCATAGGATCTGTATAGCTGAGAGTTCCTACCTAACTTTCCAATATTTCATTAATACAAGTTTCTAAAGTCACTATTAAACTCAGTTCTACAATAAATAAAATCTAAATAAACTTTAAAAACCATCATAGGTTATTATTTTGACTTTGGATAAAAATATATCTTTCTTGGCTCTGATACTTCAACAAGGAACTAGAGGTTATAATCAAATCAATTATAACCAAACTGGATGAATCTTTTCATTATACATTTAAAATTTTGTTATTTGTTGAAAGAAAATTTGTCTATCTCCATGCTAATAACATCACATATATACTAGACTATTTCTCATATTTAGAAAAGTACTTCTACATTTCAAGAAGTTACAGGAGGAATTGAGATCAGCTGTATATTGAGTACATTCATTTTGCCTGCTTTTGGTTTGATATCTGAATTGACTGTAAAGAATTGATATGGCTGGGCAACAGAAATTATCTGGAATGGTATTTTTGGAGGACCACATGTATCTTTCTTGAATGGATTTATTGCATTCTGTGATAAGTTTCTTCTTTGAAGTTCATTTTAAACAAAAGGGGAAAACCTATAGTAACATCCAATAAAACAAACAAACAAAAAGCAATATTGTAAGAAGAAAAAAAAAAAAAAAAGAAAAGAAAAAAAGCCAGTTCAAAAGGTAGCAGTGATTGTGCCCAGACCGTTAACAGACTAATACAAGGAGTGATGACCTTGTGGAGTTTGTTGGTGATGAGGTCATAAAATGTGACAAAAAGAGATTGCAGTTTTTATTGTTCCATTGATTTCACCTTTTCCCTTTTCGATATGAAGTTGGCTAAAAGACTTTATTTTGTTACTCACTGAGTCTAGGGAGTGTGCGGAGAGAATGATGTTGGCTTCTAATAGGTGCTTAACTATGTTTAGAGGTGGTCAAGCAGGTTTATGTGAAGAGAGAACTAAGCCGGAACTTGCATCTTGCAATGAATCCAGGATGTATGATGAAAATTATAATAGTCAACTCATTAGATAATATGTAAACATCAAGAGCAGATGGGCTTTCAGAAAACAAAGAACTTATTTTCAGGAAATTGTCTTGACTGTATAAAGAAACTATATAAAGAAAGGCAAATATAGAACATTATTAGTGTCATAGAAGTGATATTTCGTGATTTTTTTTTTAAACATATTTCCATTTTGTTACATCTGTTCAGGTTTTCTGATCTCAAATTGTGCTCAACTTGTGACACAGACTTGGTATAATAAATACTAAGATAAAAAAGTAAGGATCATTTCAGGCTTAATTTTTTACTTTTGTAAACTTTCTACTAACTGACCAATATTTTATTTAATACAATATGACTTTGAACTTCAAGAGTCCATTGTTTGAGAGAAAGAAAAAATTTCCAAATATTTTTTTTTTCTTATTGTTAACTTGCAATGAACCAATAGGACTGATTTGAGTAAAATTTTAGAAATTGAATTAAAATGCAATGGCTATGTAGAAGACTCTGTATACTCTCCTGGGGTAGAATCAGTGAGGAAATATTATAACTGTTTAATCTTGAGAAAGTCATTTAATTTTTCTGACTATTTACTCATGTGTAAAATGAGAGGAATAGACTGGCTTTCCAGATCAAACATACTGTGTTTCTGTGATATGTGATGCACTGGTGAGATAAATTGTTTCTTCAAAAATACCAAAATCAATTTAAATAAATGAGTTAAGTCAACCACAAAGGAAAATATGATCCACCAGTGTTCAGCTTCTGCCCAAAAAGGCAAATGGCAAAGCCAGTAAAGGTTTGAGGACAGTGGTTCAAAAGCAAAGAGGTATAGAGAATATATGTAATATATAACATAATGTTACATATATTATTAACCGCAAAAGAGAAGTGAGACTCATCAAGTTGAAAACTGTTTAAATGGCAAGGGTGATTGGTTTTATTAGAAACTTTGTAGTAAATTGATTTACCTTCTTAAGATGTTTCTAGACACGACCTATGGTATTAGTATTAATTTGCACGTGATAATTTTTCCTTAAAAAATAGAATTATAGAATTTAAAATAGTGGCACCTGGGGGGTTCACTCAATTAAGCGTCTGCCTTCAGCTTGGGTCACGTCCCGGAATCCTGGGATCAAGCCCGGCATTGGGCTACCTGTTCAATGGGGAACCTGCTTCTCCCTCTCCCTCTCCCTCTCCCTTTGCTGCTCCCCTTGCTCGTTCTCTCTGTCTTTCCCTCTCTCTTGCTCTCTCTCGCTCTGTCAAATAAATAAGTAAATAAATAATTTAAAAAAAAAAGAATTTAAAATATTCCATTTGGACATGACCTCATAAGATATTTAACCCAAACTATTCGATTTATAAGTTTACAAAATAAACTTTAGATGAGAGCTTAAACAACATTTTTTAGTTCTTATGGCTAGTTAGAAAAATTATATTATAAAGCAAACCATAACCTGCAACCCATAATTCTAACTTTAAGCTAAAAGTTCTTTACTCGAAAAGCTTTAACAGGAAAAAAAAAAAAATGGCTATGAGCTTTTATTATACAAAGTTTTAATATCATTATTACAAATTCTCATGGCCATATTCATTACAATTTGATCTCTTTGTCCATTATATTGGTTGTCCTGCAAATTCAGTATGGAATATGACCTAATCAAATGTGGGAGAATTGCCTAAAAGAAGTAATAAATATTAGAACAAGAACTTGTAAAGTGAGGTGAGTACTTCATGGCTTGGAAACAAAATTTTGAAATCACAAAAATCTATTTGAGATCTCTACAATTTGGCTACAAGCTATCTTCCCCACACAGTTTATTACCCTTTTCTCTTTCTGAGCTCTCTACTGCAGCTAAATGTAGGCATCTTCCCATGTTGTGTTCATGCCCTTTGTTTTACCAACTAGGATCACTAGCTGTTTCACTCATTTGGAATTCCCTTTTTTTTACCATTTCTTGAAGTCTTACCTCTCCTTCAAATATCATTTCTTGTGCATGATCAACCTCCTCTATAAAGTTTTACTGATCGGTCCTTCTAGTTGTGGTTTCTATATCCTCTGAACCCTTAGACGTTCTTCACCATTTATACCACTCTTGATTTTTATCACCCAGTGCGCATGCTGTTTGCTCCTGAGCTGCAGTTGTGAACAGTCACCCAATATTTCAAGTACTTCTTCATCTAGCTTCAATTGCACTGAAGTCCCAGTAGTTCTGACTTCCTTTATGGTCAGGTCACTTAATTTCCTTGAGATAAAAGTTTGTCCTAGATAGAAAGGAAATAAACAAGACAATAAATACATTTAACTTGATACACAATGGACATGCCAATAGCAACTGCAAGTCACAGAGCTAGCATTTAAATTAAGTCCTTCTTCATGTCGAATCCTGTGTCCTTTCTCATATGCCTCTCTGGAAATCCATGCCACACGGCTACCTGATTTTATGCTATTGATTACCAATTCTAATTTTGTGGTACTTTAATTGCTTCTAGTTGGTAGCAAATGATTCTTGGAAATCTCAAAAAAAAAATCTTGAATTCATATCATTTTCAGGGTAAAGATAGTCAAACCTCTAGAAAAGTAGACACTTTTATGAAATTGAATGAAGAACAGTTAAAAATGTTTAAAGACAGGAGGTACAGATAGAAGAACTGCGTACCTTCTCATTTTATATAAATGGGAAATGAGGTCCTTTGGATCACACATAGAGTTAATAGTAGCAATTATTTTCCCAAGAAGCCACCCATTTGCGCTTTGGTTGACTATTTATTTTATCATCATCATGATTAGCATTGTTAGTAGTAGAATTAGTGATAATAATAAGATACAGCAGGTGTTATGGCTTGGTGATGAATTGGATTACTCTTCATTATAACTGATATTTTTTGTCCTGTGTTTTCTTACTGTTGTATTACAGTTTTTCAATAGATTATAGTCCTTTTTAATACATCTGAACCATTCTTATATTGTAGGTGACGCAAACAGAATCTAACACCTAACATACATTGAATATATCTTTATTGGTTTTCACAATAAATGGATAAATGGATAATTTGGTTATTGAAAACTACTTATTCTGAAGGAAAAACGATTCTATAAAGCTAAATAAATTAAAATAAATGATACTTATCAGGCTGAAGAAAATCTCTCACTATGATATGTAATTTACTTATACTCATTGTCAGGTAACAAAAAGAATCCCAGAAACAAATAATTATTGAGGAATTTTGTCAAAATGGAAATTAGATCATGTCACTCTTCCGTTATAACCCCTCTAATGGCTTCCCAGTTCTTTCAGAAGATAAAAGCATTTTCATTTTATAGTGGCTTCCAAGGCAGAACCTTTTATGACCATTCTTCCCCTTCCCCCATCTCCCTTAGTCTGCCTTAGTCATGGGGCCACCGTGCAGTTTCTCTTTGAGGCCAGGCATCTTCCAGTCTTAGAGACATTTTATTTATGTCCGCCAAGAACACTCTTCCCCCAGGTAGCAGAGAGCTAATTTTTTTTTTTTTTTACCTCCTTCAGCTTCTTTTCTTAGCAGTGAGATGTTCCCTAACTACCCTATATAAAATTGCAACTTCCCTGTCCCATGCCACACACACACACACACACACACACACACACACACACACACGCTACAGTTTCTTGCTTGCTTGCTCTGTTAATTTTCAGAACACTGAACACATAGCACTTCATAGCACTCATCACCCTCTAAAAAACCATATTGTTTATTTATTGCCTGTATTCCTTCATCAAAATGCATGCTTTAAAATGATGGTAATTGGTTGGTTGGTTTATTGGTATATCCTCTGGGCCTAAAACAGGATGTGGAACACAGTAAGTGCATAATAAATGAATAGCCAAGTCAGTATTAGCTGTAGTGTACTTAGAAATGACTATTTCAATCGCAGTGTTTCTGCCACTTATGAGGCCATATTTAGGTCTTGAATGGCAAAGAAAACTTTTTTGGGGTGTTTTACTCCATAAAATTTTTTTCACTTATTTCCCTGTCATGAGTTTTTTCCATGGAGGTTTGTGTACTTTATGTCTTCGAATTTTTTGGATGATGGAAGTATTTGACAATTGAGGTTAGTTTTGTAAAATGGAATTTTATTCTAAGGAATAATAGCAGTACTGATAGATGCAATTCCTGGATCATTCCTCATTTTAGCTGAGACTAAGCATTTTTTTTTTTTTAACCAAAAGAACGGGAAATGAGCTGAGTTGTTTTACTTCTTTTCTCAGTTGTAGTCATATAGTTCAGGGGTGGGCCATGATAGCTGGCGGCTCTGATCTGCCTCACCCTCTGTCTGGTTTTGTTTTGTTTTTAATAGGCATTGAACTAAAAATGGTTTTTATATTTTTTAAGCGGTTGCATTTTAAATGATTATATACGTATCTGCATAACATCCTTGATTGTTCTTTCTTGACCTACAAAGCCTAACATATTTACTGTCTTGCCCTTAAGAAAAAGTTTACCAACCCCCTTTCTAGTTATTTGATATGGAACAAGAGTCTAAAAGTCACTAATAAGATCATGAGTAGCTCCCATTCATTAAGAACCCACTATGTGCTTTGCATTGTGATAAACACTTCTTATGTTTGTTACGTCAAGTCCTTAATATTTGTGCAAGTAATATTTTCAGTCATAGCTTTACATGTGAGTGAACAAAATCTCACAAAGAAAAATTATGGCCAACATCATAGTAGCAACTTGCCATCAGATTAACAATCAACTCTTTGGGAATGAAAATCTTGGTCTTCCAAACCCCCCAATTCTGTTTCCCCTCAACCTTGTTGCCAAATAACAGTAAAAATAGCCTCAGCAACAACAATAAGGCTACTTAAGGGAAAAAAAATAATTAAAACTTAATGAAAAACCTTTGAACTCCTTAGAGTTTAAAATTTCCTGATGGGCAGTCTGCGGCCTTAGTTTTCAGGACTGTCTTATAGTTTCTGCTCTGGGTCAGTAGTATATGAAGCAAGATGGAGTTTGTCAGCTGGTCACCAGGAAAATAAAGAATTCTTGCCAATATCCACATATCCCATCTGGTGGTTGGTCATGACTCTGTGCTTCCCACATGTTGCCACAACTGGGGGTGCATCCTAATTTCTGAATGATAGGCCATGAGCAGAAACTGTGGTTACTAAAACAAAATCGGGTAAAGCCAATGGAAGCTGAGTGTCACACCATAAAAATTTTGAAATATATTGATCATATGAATAGTATTTCTTGCAAACTGCACTAAAAGTTTTGAATATTTAGGTTTTTGAGAGATACTACCTTGAGAGAACAGATGGTCTGCTTATTTCTCTTATGGGTAAAGACCAATTAAGTAGTTCTCGGGTGTGAATTAACACTGGATGATTTCCTTGAAGAGTATGTCTATAAAATTTTTCATTAGACCAATATGAATTTGGAAGTATATGGTAAGTGACATAGTGTACTTAAAGGAGAACAGAAATAATAATCAATGAGAAGTGTCCAATCCATGCTTTGCATGTTACCTTTTGTGAGATGTACAATTAATTAACTTTTAAAATAAGCTAGTCCTTAGTGGGGGGGGGGGGTCATCACCAGTTAGTTAATTTTTTCCATGTGTAAATTTAAAAAAATAGTGTTCATTCTTACAAAACCATACGTACATACATATATACAAATATTTTTTATATATATATATACATATATTTTATATACAAATATAAACATACACATACACAACTACCTCTAAATACCTTCCTGTAACATGTAGATAAAATATTTTTACCCCTTTTAAGTTTAGACAACCGTTAAGATAAGTCCATTTCCCAGGGAACTACAGCATATGCAGTTTTTAGTGTATTGTGTTTACAATTCCTGCTGATTTTCCTGATTGAGTTGCTTGCTGTTATTTAGCATTTGCTGATATGAATAGGCAGGGAGTCAGCTCAGAACATAACATTATATATGAGTCACTGTCTAATGATACAGACAGTGCTAGTCTAAATACATCTATATATATATACAATCTATACAAAGGTAAATAAGTTGGAATATAAAGGTATACAATCTGAAACAATAGTAAATTGGGGAAAAGGTGAAAACAATTTAAATGTAGGAGATACTTGTAAGATGGCAGTTCAGAATACTGATAGGTGATTTCTATAGTATTTCCACAATTAAATAATGAACGATGTTGAAAACATATTTTCTTCTATTTATTTTGCCATTCTATGTTGCATTTATACAAAGATTGCAAGGAGAACCGCAAGCCTGTGTATTCTTAGTGAATAGAATTCTCTTCAAGTCTTAGTTTCTTTAGCGTGTCACATAGCTATTGAATTTCTTACATAGTAAATACACATTGAAATAATACTGAATTAATAAAGTGAAATGAGTTAAATTTATTTTGAATTAATAAGGGAATTAAAAGGCAAAAATGGTAAAGATTTGAAGACTGTCTAGCAGAGATGGTGGAAAACTGGAACTTCCATAACACAGAGAAATAGAAGGATAAGGAAATATTTCACCAAATCCAGTCAAATAGCTCTGTAACTAAAATTCAAATTATTAGCTTTAAACTATATTTAACGTGTGGGCCTAAGGCTATTTCATTTTGAAATGGCAGTTGGATATCTATTTACTATTAGGTTAAAAGAAACTTAAAAATATGTACACACAATTGTAGGAATTATTAGAGTATTGGTATGCATTAGAGTTGAAACTAACTGCCAAGATAAATTATTGGACATTTGTAGAATCTAAAATTGTCAGCTGAATCCAGTGAGCAATAATACCTTATCTTCTTAAACCCGTGTTTTTAAAGTTCATCTTCGAAGCCTGAAAATAAAATATATTACATAGAATCTAAATCTTTTAGGTATCTCAGTAAAGCCCTTTTTTCCTATAAAATCCACTTGAATTTTAATTAATATTAGGATTGCTTGTGTCCCTTACCAGTATGCTCTGTTTAGAATCTTGGGAAGTAATACTGAACACACTAATAAAGTAGGACCTTGGGCCATAAAAGTTTCTGCAAAAGGACAATTAATCCACTCTATGCCATACACTGTGCTCTGAAACTTACAGCGTTCTGCTACTGCATAACCTGAAGGAATCCCTGAAAGTCACTTTATCCTCTTAAAATTAAAGAAAAATGTTGATAGTGAATTCCGTACTTTGTCCTTAGGCCCATTGCAAGCTACCAGCAAGGGCAGTTTTCATCATAGACTTTGTAGTATGAGGAGGAGGAAGATTTTGTTTTTCTGTAGTAGATACCGTTAAAACTTTGTTAAATACATGGCTTTAACAACCTGCCAAACTGTTTATTGTTTGTATTGTGGTAGCCACCAAGGTAGTGATTTTGCTGCTTTTCATTATCGGAAAAAAAGGGGAAATTTTTCTCTAACTTCCAAATAGAATTAGGGCCCTAATGTTGGCAGTAACTTTGGAGACCATCTTGTGTATTGAGGTTTACTCCTTTTTTTATACAATGAGAAAAATGAGTTGCAAAGACTTAGAGAAGTTGGCAAGCATTTTACAGTAGAGCACAAGCTAAAATCTGAGTAATTGGACTCTTGTTCATCTGTTCTTATGTCATCACTGCCACCACGTTGTGATCCATGGGATGTTTGGGAGAAGAGGGAATGATTATCTTCCATGATCTTAGATCCAGGATTGTTTGTGAAAAGGCAGTTTCTGTTTTGCTGGCATGCAGTGATAAGAGCCATTTACCTGAAAAATATTGTTTCCCTCATTGTTAGCAAGTAAAATTTGAATTTTATGACATCTATTCTGTGGATTTGTCCTTAGCATGCATACATTATTTAGATATTGAGTGCTAAAAAGATGAAAGACACAAGATTACTTTGCAGTGTTACTATAAATATGATGACACAGTAATGTAAGTAATATAAAAATCATAAATATGTAACACACCTTAAGGTTTTGGTTGCTCAAAAATCTATCTTCCCAATTAGGTGTTAGTTTAACAATGGCATTAACTTTTTTTTTTTTTTTTTGACAAATATAAGCTGATAAATAGATATTGCAGAAGGGTATTTTGGGCCACTAAGAAGTTATTCTGCATTTCAGTGTATGATACCACAGTCCACTGAGTGTATAGGCCACTCAGGGATAATGTGGAGCTTATTGCTTATTAAAGTATATTGCCATTTACTTTGACCCTTGACAAATTCTATTCTTCAAGGTTTTCCTCTGCCTTCCTTTTCCCCTCTTGACAGGTAATGATTTCAAAAGATCTATTAGATATTATATGCATAATGAAAGTGCAAAGCTTGCTGTCAGGTACAATAGACTGCAGTTTTTATTTGAGGCCTCAAAGTTATACTGTGTCACAGGTATCTGGAAGGTCAGTGAGGACTATGCCTTTTTCCTATCTCATTTCTTTGGCAGACATTGGCAAAGTGACTTGGTTAATGCGTAATAGTTTTCCTTTCTTCCCCTTTTATTTTGAAGGACAGTTTATTCTTCCATAAGGAGAAGGCAAAGATTTCTCTATCCTAGTTTCCTTCCTATTCGTTGTTAGGTACTTTGTAAGTTTGCAGTGATGTTGTATAGTATATAGTATAATAAAAAGTTGCCTCATTAATTTATTCTTATAAATAGACATATTGTCTAAATACAACTGTTTCTTTGAAGACAGATTCTTAAGGAATAGCAACTTTAAGACATCAGCTATAATTCTACCACTATTTCCATTTGTGTCTACTCTCTTCCACATGCATAGTACTTTTTAACGTAATCACTGTCATAGTACATATTATACGTTATAGATCTCTTTTTCACTAAAAATTTGGTCTTAATAATTATGATAACAGCCATATTTAGTCTTTTAATGGCTTTTGATAATATTACCATTTCAATATACCAGGTTCTATTTAATGTGTCCTCAAAGTTCGGACTTTTTTTTTTAGTATTACTGATAATGATGCAACAAATGTTTTCATGCATACTATTCGAAACTCTATTGAATTATTTCCTTAGGGTAGAATCCTAGAATCAGAATGACTTAGAAAACGCATGTACATTATAAGACATTTGCTGTAAGTTCTCATAATAATTTCCAAAGAGTCAGTACAAAATTATAATCCCACCAGCTCTGAATGAAGATGCCAATTTCATGACAACTATGGGAACCATCCACTACGGTCATTTATGTTTGGTTTGTTATAAAATTTTTGCTCACTATTCCAGGTGCTCTTTGGCAGTTCTTTGATAACTTGCAAGAAAGAATATTGGCATAAGTTTTACTCTACTAATTTTATTTCTTTTTGTATAAATTCTCATATATGCTTATATTGGAACCTTCACTTTTTCTGATAAATGTTTGAACTATTACATATCTTAATTATTATCTTCCTATTTTTATTTTTTATCAGACCAAAGTTTGAAAAGTTTTTGTATTTAATTTTGTCAATTTTTTATGATTTATTCTGTGATTTTAAAAGCTAGGAAATTCACAATTGTTCCGCATGGGTAACAAATATTCCCTATCTCTTATAAGTGTTTTTATATAGATCTACAACTGTTTGATTATGTGAAGTTTATCATGGTGCATAGTGTTATGACTGTAATCTGCCTTGCCTATGTTTACTGCTCCTCAAGTCATTATTCAGTTTTTCTAAGGTGGTTTTCCACTATTTAAGTAATGGTTTTAACTTATGGTTTTGGAATTCTCATTACATATGAATAAAAATTTATCCTGGATATTGATTTTTTTGGAGCTGTCTCTATCAGGTAACATTTTGAGAACCATGGCTAATAGGTTGGTTATTTTTATTATATATTTTTTCTTGAATTTTATTGTAAGATAAGCTTAGGAACATGAATCATACCATAAGAAATGGTACATAGCTTAGAGTGAAAAGAGTTTACTAGATATCTAATCTCGTATATTGTGTTTTCATCTAAATCCTATTTTATTTCTTTGCATTATAGCTTTTACAGGTTAAAGCTTGGATGAAATCTTCCTTTTTATTTTTATTTTTTGTAAAATTTTCTCCTTGCATGTCTACTAGTTTTGGCTTTATGCATTTTTATGGGACTAATTAGAACATTCAAGTTTATTAGTACTATTTAAGCATCATGTTTTTATTAAAATATCTGGTTTTCATAAATCAGAAGCTTTACTTAGTCTAGCACAAAATTAGTGCCGTGTTTGTGTGTGTGTATGAATTAGTAGCCTGGTCATCATTTTGCAGGTAGTTCATATTTTTATGGTATTTTGAGGCTTTATTGTTAGTCACAAGTTATTGGGATTTTTTTAATACTCTGAGTTTTCATTTGTTGTCTTCGCTGATTTTATTCATTAATAAGTTTAGATCATAATCATTATATATACTACTATTGGACTGTCACTTTATTTGCTTTTAAATAAAATTCATTGGAAACTCTCTTTTCAAATGCTTTTGACTAATCCACAATATTATATTGTTTCCTTTAAAAATCTTATAAGATTTTGAATGCAAATATCAAATTAGCATTATTTGTGATGAAGTTACTATTCAAAATTTTTTTAAGCCATTATCCCCAGTAATAACCTATTGAATCACAATCCTGTTCTTCCATTACTTATTTTTCTTTAGTATTGAATTATTAATGGCTTAAAACCTCTTACTCTATTTTCCATTTCTACTATCTATCACAAAATTAAATATTAGTATCATGATTTAGACTTGGGTTGCAGCTCTGTTTGGACCCTGTGTTCTCTAAAGTTTATCTCAATTGCCAGGTTGCAAATCTGGAAATAGGAGATAGGGCCAGCTATTCTAATTATTTCAATATCTTGAATTATTTCAATATCCTGTTCTAAATTTGCATATGTAAGATATATATATAAAACATACAATTAACGTACAATTTGTATATGAAATAAAAGTTCAGTGAGTTCTGAAAAATGTTTATCTACATGTAACTAGCACCCTAATAAGGACATGGAACATTTCCATTCAGTCCAGAAAGTTCTCTCATTCACTTTACATTTCATTTCCATCCCCAAGAGGCAATTTAATTTCCATTTCCAAGAGGTTGATTCCTATCAACATGGATATTTTTGCCTACTGTAGAGATTCATATAATTAGATTTATACTGTGTGCGCTCCTTTGTTTTGGCTTTCCTTTGTTCAACATACTGCTGTGAGATTTATCTATGTTGTATGTAGCAATAGTTTGTTTATCTTTGTTGCTACATTGCATTACATTGTTTATCCTATCTTCTGTTGAAGGATATTAGGGTTGTTACCACTTTGGGGTTGTTTTGAATGAACTTGCTATGAACATTTTTAAACACATTTTTTTGGTGGGCATATATTTTCATTGTTGGATAAAAACCTAGAAGTAAAATTGCTGGATCAGAGGGTAGGTGTATGTTTAACTTTTTCTTATGTAGTTGCACCACTTTACAGTTCTCGCTACAATGTATGGGAATTCCAATTCTCCATATCTTTATCAATACTCCAAAGCATGATATTCTTGATATTTGTTATAGAAGCTAGTGAATTTTATTCCTTTCTTGATCAAGTCCAATACAAAAAAAAAAAAAAAAAAAAAAAAAAACAGGCGAGAGAGATATCTGATATTTTTACTTACCTAATTTTTCCTTTCCTTCTTAGAACATTAAAAAAAGTAGTATAATACTTAGAGACAAGTACAAAAGCATAATTATTTAATGCTGGGAATGGCCAATAATCCCTTTACCAACAGATGAAAGATTACTCCAAACTTTGCTGTGAAAGAGAGGAGAAGGCAAGGGGGTCAACGCTCAGAGATGAACACCCTTTGCTCTTCTTTGCTCCCACTTTTATTGGTCCTTCCGGATAATCACAGATCCTTATCACTGTTTCTCAAGCATGATGTGTGACAAGAGGTCTTACTGAAATTAGGAGGATCTGTTTACAGAATGATAGGATATGCTGATCTGTTCTATGAGTTCTGCAAAACATAGCCTAAGGGACAATGCATACATCTCTGAGATCACAGGGCTGCTGTTTGGGTTAGGAAAGCTTCCTGGGAAGGCAAGTCCCAGTGGCATTCCAA
The DNA here is from genome assembly GCF_023065955.2 of Ursus arctos. Lineage (NCBI taxonomy): Eukaryota > Metazoa > Chordata > Mammalia > Carnivora > Ursidae > Ursus > Ursus arctos. Next base: position 17,517,556 of record NW_026622852.1, read on the forward strand.
GGGCAGAGTGGTCGCAGGCCTCTGCATTCCAAAGGGCTATGCCCTTCTCTGAAACCTCCCCTGCCCTCAGCGCCTTGGCCTCTGTGTTACATTTTAGCAAGCCAGGTATTAAGGATGATTTTATGTTCTACATTAACCCCAACAGTTTAAAGCAATTAATTACCATAAAGTAAAACCCATGTAAACAATACTGTAAAAAACCTCTCTTGCTACACCTCATTCATTATATTTCTTCTTTCCTAAAAATAACTACTGTCTCAAGTTAGAATTCTGTTATTTAGTTTTGATTGACTTACAATTTGTGTGTAATAAAAAAATAGTCTTTTTTGTTTGAATTATTTCATCCAATAAAAGGTGTGAGAGGATTATCCATGTTATTGTGTGTGGCTATATTCAGTAATTTTAATTTACTTAGTTATGTCCTCCTTTATTCTGTTAATGAACATTTGGGTTGCTATTATTAAAAATAAAACTTCCAGGGGCACCTGGGTTGCTCACTCAGTTAAGCTGTCAACTCTTGATTTCAGCTCAGGTCATGATCTGAAGGTCCTGGGATTGAGCCCCATGTCAGGCTTTATGCCCAGCGGGGAGTCTGCTTGAGGATTCTCTCTCTACCCTCTCCCCCCCCCCCCGCCCCGCCGCCACCCCTGCTCATGCTTGCTCACTCTTGCTGTCTCAAATAAATAAATAAATCTTAAAAAAAAGGGGCAATAAAACTTCCATGAATGGTCTTAGAGATGTCACTTGATGCATTTCTGTTGCATATATACCTAGGAGAAGAATTGATGGGTCAGAAAGTCAGCATATATTACCTGTGGTAGATAATAACAGAGTTTTACAAACTGGTTTAACAACCTAGACTCCATTAGCAGTGTTCTCCACACCCTTTTCAACAAGTTATATTTTTAGTCATTTTCATTTTAGCCATATCAGTGAGAGAATTCACATGTCCTGATTATTGAAGAGTTTAGTTCCTTTTTCAAAGTTTTATGAGACATATGGATGTCTTTTTTTGTTTGTTTAATTCTGTTGTATATTTTTCTATTCATTTTTCAGTATTTTTCTTATCAATTCATGAGTTCTTTTATATTATTACTGAACAGTAGCACTTTGTTATATGTATTCCGAATCTTTTCTTCCCCTTCATGGCTTACTTTTTCAGTTTATCAGTTGATTTGATCAGTTTATCATTTCTTTCTCTTATAGTCATTGCTTTTGTATGCAATTTAAGAAATCTTTTCCTTATTTAAAGTCATAAAAATAGTCTATGGCTTTCTAAAACCTTTACTGAAATGGTCTTCATAATTTGATGTAGAGTTCAACAGGGGATTGATGGATGTGTGAAATCTGAAGCTGGGAATTGGCACCCTTTCTCTTCATTGATATTTTATTTACCAAGTACCTACATTTTATTGAAATGATTGTACTTTAACCATTAATTATGAAGTGTGTCTATATTTGGCCCTCTATTCTGTTATTTTGATTTTGTTGTTCAATTTTGGGCCAATACCATGATATCTTAATTACTGTAGCTTTATATTAAGTTTGATATTCTGTAGAGAAAACCTCTGATTTTGTACTTAGTAAGTATTAGCATTTCTTGGCTTGTTCCACTGCCATATAAATTCTAGAATCACACAAATTTCTGCATTCCCACTTCACAAAACAAACCCAAAATTTTGGTAATTTGATTTTTTTTATTATGATATAATTGAAACTATATCACAATTTGGAAAAATTTATGTTTACTGTATTAATCTTATTACATAGTATTTTAAAATTTGATTTTCTTGTGTTTTATATTTAGAAATGAAATTGATTTTCATGTAGTATCTAACAGCTTTACTTAAGTTACTGATGGATTCTAAATTTGTCAAATGTCTGTAGGTAGTACTGTGATCTGGATGTAATGAGAATTTTATTTTTTCAATCCTCAGGTATTTTATTTTATTTTATCTTGTTCATTATATTATCAAGAAGCTCCCATACACCATTCAATTGAAGTGATGTTATCAGGCATCTTTGTCTTGAAAGTGATGTTGGAGGGAAAATGTTCAATATTTCACCATTACCTGTGATTGGGATATGTTCTCTCTTTACTGTGCAAAAAGTAAGGATTCTGTAGTGTTGGTATTATTTATTCCTTAAATAATTATTGTAAGATTAAACCACTGAAACTGAAGTATTCCCTGTCAGAGAGGTTTAGATTATAGATTCAAATTATTTAATAAATATAAATTCTTAGTTTCTTTTATTCTTGTATCAGTTTTAGTGTGTTACCTTAGGAGTTTGTACATTTTATCTACATTTTTAAGTATAATGGCATAAAATCACTTATAGTGTAATCATATTTTCAGTGTCCATTGAATCTATAATTATGTCTTTTTTTATATTCATGAAACTATTGTTTGGATCCTCCCTTTCTCTCCCATTTTTCTTGATCAAGCTTTTCAGACTTTACAATTTTCTTACTTTTTAAAAAACCTTTGACTTTCTTGAGCTATTTTATTTTATTTTATTTTATTTTATTTTATTTTATTTTATTTTATATTTTATAAGTGAGAGAGCATGCATAAGTGGGATGGGGAGAGGCAGAGGGAGGAGAGAAAGAATCTTAAGCAGGCTTCATGCCCAGTGTGGAGCTGGATTCAGGACTCCATTTCATGTCCCTGACATCATGACCTGAGCCGAAATCAAGAGTCAGTTGCTTAACTGACTAAGCCACCCAAGTGTCCCAATTGAGACTTTTTATTAAATATTTATTTTATTAAAATGTTTAACTCATTTTTCTTATGTACTTTCCTATACTTTATTTGGGTTAAATTTGCTGTGTTTCTTTTAATTTCTTGAGATGATTCCTTGGTAGCTGCTTTTTAGCATATCTTCCCTAAGATATGGATTTGAGGCTATAAATTTTCCTCTACACACAGCTTAAGCTACATTCTTTGCATTTGTATATATTGTATTTTTTATCTTCAAGTATTTACTAATTTTCTTAGTGATTTCTAACTTGACAATATGAGGTACATTTATGGTTTAATTTCCAAAGACTTGGGGATTTTCTACTTTCTATCCTTTGTTCTTGGTGTCTATCTTAATTCCATTTTTGTCAAAAAGCATGAGTTTAAACCTTTGACATTTCTTGGGAGTTTTTTAAAGCTCATGTATGCTGAAAGTTGGTAAATGTTCCATGTACATTTGAAAAGGATGTGTATACTGGATTTGTTTAGTGCCTTGTTTTATATATTTCGATTAGGCCATCCTGTTAATGTTATTATTTAAATAGATTTATCCTTCCTGATTTTTTTTCTCTCTGTTCTAGTAGTTACTGAGAAAGTTTATCAAAATATTTTTGTGATTTTTCTGTTTTTACTTTTAATTCTCTCAGCTTTTGCTTTACCATTTTTTGGGCAATGTTATTAGGTGTATACATATTTAGAATTTTATATCTTTCTGATGAATTGAACTTTTTATGATTGTTAAACAACTCTCTATTAATGCTTTTTGCCCCAGTCCATTTTTGTTTGATAGTAATATAGCCATATAAACTTTGTTTTATTAAAGCATCCATTAATTTTTTTTTCCTATTTTCTTTCAAATGTTTTATATACCTATTTTCAGGATCCTTTGCAAGCACCATGTAGTTGGGTTTATTCAGTTGTATAATTATTGTCTTTTTGCTGCAACATTTATTGTAATATAACTTAACTACTTTTTCACTTTAAATTTATTATATTACTTACTTTTAATTGTTTTCTTCTCCCTCCCCTTTTCTTTCTTCCTTTCTTTTGATTATTATTTATTATTCCACTTTACCTCTCTGTAAGTTTGGCCATTGTAGACTCTTACTATTGCTTTCAGTTAACCTAGAAACTGAGACCTGCAGATTTGATTTCTCAAGTCTTTTATAATGTTACATTTTTATCTTTTCCCTCTAAATGCAGAGGTCTTAGACTTCATTAGCACCACTTAACTTCTTTCTACCTATGTGCTATCATTGGCAATTTCAATTCCATGACTATTTCAAACCTGCAAAAATCATTGTTTATTTTTAAAATTCATATTTATTTTGATTTAGTGACATTTTAACATTTCTGTTGCTTTCATTACATTCTCAGTCTCTGACCTTTCTGAGCTCTTATCTCTTCTGTCTAGGCAACACCCTTTTACTATCTCCTTGGTTGAACATCTGTCGGAGGGAAGCTCTGCTGAATTAATACAGTTCCTTCTAAAAACCAGTTTTCAAAACCACTGGGCAGTCTTAATGTTGCTTCATTGAAGATGGTTATTTTTTTCCCCTTCCCTATTTGATTTAAAAATTTGCCTTGTTCTTTTCTGCTCTTTTATGTGTTCAGCCACTATTGTCTCAAAACTCCTTCTCCCCTATTATCTTATGTTTTCTGTCTGAGATTCCACTTACAAATTTGGTTGGCTTTATTTTTCTCTTCTTTGGGTCAGTAAACTTTTTCTGTAAGTGGCCATGGAATATTTATTTTAGGCTTTGTGGGCTACATATAGTGTCTGTTACAGAAACAGGCCACAAGTCAGATTTGGCCTGTGGGCTATAATTTGCCAACATTCCAACTTCTGATGCATACTGTTGTTTCTTACTCTTGATTGCTATTCTTTCATAAATTGTGCCTTTGGTGTTGTATCTAAAAAGTCATTGCTATATTCAAGATCATCTAGGTTTTCTTCTATGTTACATTCTAGGAGTTCAAGAGTTTTGCATTTTATATTTAGGTCTTTGATTCATTTTGAGTTAATCTTTGTGAAGAATGTAAGGTCGTGTAGGTTTTTCTTTACTTTCCTTGCCCCTTCCTCCCTCCCTCCCTCCCTCCCTCCCTCCCTCCCTTCCTCCCTTCCTTCCTTCCTTCCTCCCTCCCTCCCTCCCTCCCTCCCTCCCTCCCTCCCTCCCTCCCTCCCTCCTGCCCCTTTTTTTTCTCTTTCTTTTCTTTTCTTTTCTTTTCTTTTCTTTTCTTTTCTTTTCTTTCTTTTCTCTTTTCTTATCATGTAATCAATCGTAATGCTTTGTGTACATTTTGAAGTTATAAAGCCAACCTCATCTTTCTTACAAATTTTCTTCTCAAAGGCAAATATCACACTAAAAAATTAAAATTTCAGACAGGAAATCAAGTGATTTATATATTTTCTCAAGTTGAATCTTTACAACATAATTTATGCTCGAAGGCAGGATGCTCCAAATGCTGAGACAGGGCAGCAGAGATGAATGAAGTTTTCTAGGACATTACAGGCCTTACAGAGAGTAAGGCACCTCTCTTCCAAAAGCTTGGAAAGCTGGGGCAAGCCTGGAGAGGAAAAAATCCTCATGGCCCTCCAAAAAAAGGATGATTGCTAGGCAGTAGAGCAATTTGAAAAGCTCGTCCTTAAGCTATAAAACAGAAGAGATTGCTTGAATCTCATCATTGCTCAGATTTCAATTTCTGCTGAAGACAAAGAAAAAGTCTCATGTTACCCTCAAATCATCCTATGCCGGTGATGATCAGAATTGAATAAAGTTGCAACAAAGCCCAGACCCAGCTGAACTCAGGTCATATGGACTCAGCATCCTAAACCTAGTGGCCTTTTTTCTGGAGGTAAACATTATGTACTTGAGTCTTTACTGCTCTTACCATCTGATAAATGTTGAAAAGTTACTTAGGCATTTGGGATTTTGTGAGGGTAAATCTATCAGTTTGAGGGCCTTTGAATGTTAGAGTATTCCATTCTTCATCACTTAAGTACAAGGTGAAAGAGGGATATAAGGCTGAATAGGCTCAAGGAAGAATGGCTTCGTCTGAGGGAAAATTGCTGAGGTTTAATTGTGTTGATTGGCATCCATTGTAGAATTTTTGAAGATGAAAAAATGTAACTGTACCAATTCAGTTAGCTTCTGCTGCCTAGCAAACAACACCTAAACTGAATAGCTTAAACACACACACACACACACACACACACACACACACACACACACCACACACACACACACACACACACACAAACAACTCATTGTTTAGCCCGCAAATCTATGCATTGGCTCAGTTCACTGGTTCTCCTGGGCTCTCTGGGACTTATATCTCTGGGTTCAGTTTCAGGTTTAGCAGAGAGGCTTCTGTTGTTGAGAGTTGACTGAATTTTGCTTGGAATGACAAGCTGGGGCATGGAGAATGGTTTACATGGCTCTCTTGTCATCCATCAGGCTTGCGTATACGTATTTTATGGTGACTGGGCAGGTCTCTGAAAGAACTAGAAACTGCAAGGCTGCCTGAGGCTAGAAAATGTCAGTTTCACTATTTTCTATTGGATAAAACAAATCACAAGGCAAGTCTGCATTAAATGGTTAGGGAAATGGAACTCACCTCTTGATGGGAGTGACTATGAAATAACATTGCAGTGAGCTGGGGAGGTGATTTGTTGGCAGTAGAACCATTATGTTTTGATAATCCAGGAAAAAGAAAAAGAGTTCCTGAACCAAGGAAGTGACAGTGTTACGTGAAAGAGGAGAGCATACTCTTTATATGTGGAATACGTATAGAGTACATGTACCGGCAGCATGGTTTCTTTTTGACCTCTTCCATGTCTATTCCTTTTTTTAAGTTGTGATTATTGTACAATGCATGGCTGCTATTAAAAAATATGTTTAGAAGTACATGTATTTTCTGGCTAAGTACCACTGGACATTCTATAGAGAGAATTTGGAGTTAGATGTCAGCAATGCACAACTTTATGAATTTTTCTCAGAGCCCAGTGCTGTTATTGAACAACAAAAACAAAGCTTCTTCCCCCAAAAGCTGAATGCTCTGTGTTACAGTATAAGCTATGCCATCCTGTTTTATTTCGATAATATATAGTTCAGAAAAATAACATGTATTGTCTGAAAAGCTCTATTACTATAGGACATTATTTGGTTACATTTGGAGCCACAATTTTCTTTCTGTATTATAGATGATAAATAGATTGGCATTTTAAGTGTTTTTATTGCTTATTTTTCTGCCTGAACTTCTATATTTTTACAGTCATCATTGGGTGAAATGTAAACTAATTAGAAATTTGACTTTATATAAGAAAGTCAAGAAGTAACATAGGAACTCTGGAATCTGACTTTATTGATGAAGAAAAACACGTTAGAAAACAAAGAAATACCAGTGCTAACACTGCCCAAATGTGATGAGAAAACTGCCACTGGAATGTCTCTCAGATATCATGTAATGAAATTCTTTGTCATCAGTATATGAATAAGGAATGCTTGTTCTGAAGCAAAATCTTGTACTTCTTCCACTCTTAACAGGCAACCTTGAGAAATATTGAATCTTCAAAATACTCAATATTGAATGCTGAATCTTGAACTAAGCATGTAATTTCATACTGTTTTAAACTGAGACTCTGTCATTTTAACGTGACTGTGATATTTAATGACCTATGTCCTTTCTATTGCTCCTTTAAAAAAACATCCATTATAATTAACATACAGTGTTATATTCATTTCAGGTGTACAATATAGTAATTGAACAATTATATACACTACTCAGCGCTCATCACAATAAATGTACTCTTAATCCCCTTCACCCATTTTACCCATCATCCCCAACTCCCCTTTGGTAACCATCTGTTTGTTCTCTATGGTTAGAGACATGAAATCTGTAGTTTACTTTAGGTAGTATGGACGTTTTATTTTTTATTCGTATTTTGTTCTTAAATGAGGTCAGTAGTATATGTTTCTCTGATTTGCAGTGAGGAGATTATATATATATATATATATATAATCTATCTATTAGTTTCAAGTTTTAAATTCCAGTTAGTTAACATACAGTGTAATATTAGTTTCAGGAGTAGAATTTAGTGATTCATCACTTACAACACCCAGTGCTCATCACAACAAGTGTCCTCCTTAATACCCATCACCCATTGGATCCATCCCCTCACCACTAATTCCTCCAGCAATTCTCACTTTGTTCTCTATAGTTAAGAGTCTATTTTATGGTTTGCTTTTCTCATTTTCCCCCCATGTTCATCTGTTTCGTTTCTTAAGTTCCATATATGAGTGAAATTTTATGGTGTTTGTCTTTCTCTGACTGACTTATTTTGCTTAGCATAATACATTCTAGCTCCTTCCATGTCATTGCAAATGGCAAGATTTCATTCATTTTTGTGTCTGAGTAATAGTCTCTTGTGTGTGTGTGTGTGTGTGTGTGTGTGTGCACGCGCACACGCCTGTGTGTGTGTATATGTATAAACCTACCACAACTTCTTACCCATTCGTCAGTGGATGGACATTTAGGTTCTTTCCATATTTTGGCTATTGTTGATAATGCTAGAATAAACATCAGGGTGCATTTATCCCTTCAAATTAGTATTTTTGTATTCTTCAGGTAAATGTCTACTAGTGCAATTGCTGTATTATAGGGTAGTTCTATTTTTAACTTTTTGAGGAACCTCCATACTGTTTTCCAGAGTAGCTGCACCCTTTTGCATTCCCACCACATCTGTTGTTTCTTATGTTGTTGGTTTTAGTCTTTCTGACAGGTATGAGGTAGATATCTCATTGTAGTTTTGATTTACATTTTCCTGATGATTAGTGATGTAGAGCATCTTTTCATGTGTCTGTTCTATCTGTATGTCTTCTTTGGAAGAATGTCTATTTGAGTATTATGGACATTTTAGCAATACCTGATCTTAAAATCCATGAGCATAAACTATCTTTCCATTTCTTTGCATCATCTTCAATTTCTTTCATCAATGTTTTAAAGTTTTCAGAGTTCAGTTCTCCTGGGTTCAGTTCATTCCTAGGTATTTTATTACTTTTGATGCAATTTTAAATGAGATTGTTTTCTCAGTTTCTCTTTCTGCTACTTCATTATTAGTGTATAGAAATGTAATGGATTTTCATATAGTTTTATATCTATTGCCCTTCCTGAATTAATTTATCAGTTCTAGTAGTTTTTGGGTGGAGTCTTGAGTTTTCTGTATATACCATCGTGTCATCTGTAATTAGTGGAAATTTCATTCTTCCTTACCAGTTTGGGTTTTATTTCTTTTTCTTGTCTGATCACTGTGGCTAGGACTTCTAGTACTATGTTTAATGGAAGTGGTGAGAACAGATGTTCATATCTTGTTCCTGATATTAGGGGAAAAGCTCTTGGTTTTTTACCACGGAGTATGATGTTCATTGTGGGTTTTTCATATAAAGCCCTTAGTATGTTGAGGTATGTTCCCTCTAGGCCTGTTTTGTTGAGGGTTTTTATCATGAATTGATGTTGTGCTTTGTTAAATGCTTTTTCTTCATGTATTGAAATGCTCATATAGTTTTTAGCCTTTCTTTTATTGATGTGATATATTAAATTGATTGATTTGCAAGTACTGAACAGCCATGCTTCCCATGAATAAATCCCACTTGATTGTGGTGAATGCTTTTTTTAATGCATTGTTGGGTTCAGCTTGCTAATATTTTGTTGAGAATTTTTGCATCTACATTTATCAGAGACATTGGCCTGTAGTGCACTCTCTCTCTCTCTCTCTCTTTTTTCTTTATTTGAGTGTCTTTATCTGGTTTTGGTATCAGGGTACTACCGGCCTCATAGAATGAATTTGGAAGCTTTCCTTCTTCTTTTTGGAATAGTTTGAGAAGAAAAAGTATTAACTTCTCTTTAAATATTTGGTAAAATTCCCTGGCAAAGCCATCTGATCCTGGACATTGTTTGTTGGGAGTTTTTTGATGACTGATTCAATTTAATTACTGGTAATCAGTCTGTTCAATTTTTCTACTTCTTCTTCAGTTTTGGTAAGATATGTTTCTATGAATTTATACACTTCTGTGTTGTCCAATTTGTTGGCATGTAATTTTTCATAATATTCTTTTATAATCCTTTATATTTCTGTGATATTGGTTATTTCTTCTCTTTCATGTCTGCTTTTGTTTGAGGCTTCTCTCTTTTTTTTCTGTTTGTTTGTTATCGTTAGCTGGTTGGTTGGTTTTGTCTGGCTAAAAGTTTATCAATTTTGTTGATCTTTTCAAAGAACCAGCTCCCAGTTTAATTGATCTGTTTAATTAATTATTTTATTTTCTATTTTGTTTACTTCTGCTCTAATCTTTGTTATTTCCTTCCTTCCACTGGCTTTGGGTTTTGTTTGTTCTCCTTTGTCCTACTTCCTTTAGGTATAAGGTTGTTTGAGGTTTTGTGTTTGTTTGTTTATTTCTTGAGGTAGGCCTGTATTGCTATAAACTTCCCTCTTAGAACAGCTTTAGCTGCATCTCCAACATTTTGGACTGCTGTGTTTTCATTTTCATTTGTCTCCATATATTTTTTTTGATTTCATCTTTGATTTCTACATTGACCCCTTCATTGTTTAGTAGCCTGTTATTTAACCCCATGTATTTGTGTTCTTTCCAGACTTTTTCTTGTGGTTAATTTTTAGTTTCATAGCATTGGGGTCAGAAAAGGTGCATTGTATGAAGGACTTCAGTCTTTTTTATTAATGTTCCATATTCACTTGAAAAGATATGTGTATTCTGTTTTGAGATGGTATGTTCTGAATATATCTCTTAGATCCATCTAGTCCAATGTATCATTCAAAGCCACTCTTTCCTTGTTGATTTTCTGTTTGGATGATTTATCCTTTGATGGAGATGGAATGTGAAAGTCCCCTGTTATTATTGCATTACTATCAATAACTTCCTTCATGTTTTTTTATTAGGGTGTTTTTTTATTTGGGTGCTCCCATGTTGGGTGCATAAATATTTACAGTTGTTCTATGTTCTTGTTGGATTGTTCCCTTCATGATTATATAGTGTTCTTATTTTTCTCTTGTTACAGTCTTTGTTTTAAAGTCTATTTTGTCTGATATAAGTATTCCTACCTTGGATTTCTTTTTATTTCTGTTTGCATGATAAGTGTTTTTCTATCCCTTCACTTTCAATCTGCATGTGTCTTTAGGTCTGAAATGAGTCTCTTGTAGGCAGCATCTAAATGGGTCTTGTGTTTTTATCCATTCTGTCATCCTGTCTTGGTTGGAGTGTCTAGTTCATTTACTTTTAAAGCAAGTATGGATAGGGATGTATTTATTGCCATTTTGTTACTTGTTTTATGGTTGCTTTTGTAGTTCTTCTCTGTTCCTTTCTTTACTTGCTCTCTTCTCATGGTTTTCTGCCTTTCTTTAGTGATTCATTTCTCTCTTTCTCTATCTCTCTCTCTCTTTTATCTATTAACAATTTTTTATTTGTGATTACCATTAGGTTTATATATAACATCTTATGCATATGGCAGTATATATTAAGTTGATGGTCACTTTCTAAAAGCACTAAATTTTTACTCTTCCCCACCTCCATGTTTTAGGCATATGGTGTCATATTTTAAATTCTTTTATTTTGTGAACCCCTTGACTGATTTTTAGAGAGATACTTAATTTTCTGCTTTTTTGCTCTCTATTTTTCTTACTCCTGCTCATGGTCTTTCCTTTCCACTCAGAGTCCCATTTAACATTTCTTTTAAGGCTGGTTTAGTGGTGATGAATTCTTTTAACTTTTGTTTGGAAAACTATCTCTCCTTCTATTCTCATGATAGCGAGATAGAGTATTCTTGGCTACAGGTCAGTTTTTATGTTTTATTTTGTTTTGTTTTCAACACTTTTAGTACATGATGCCACTTCCATCTGACCTGCAAAGTTTCTGCTGAAAAATCAGTTGACAGCCTTGTTGGGGTTTCTTTTTATATGTAACTGTTTTCTTTTCTCTTGCTGCTTTTAAAATTCTTTCTTTATCATTACTTTTTTTTTTTTTTTTTGCCATTTTAATTACTCTGTGTCTTGGTTTGGACCTCCTTGAGTTGGTTTTCTTGGGGGAGTTCTCTGTGCCTCTTGGATCTGGATTTCTGTTTTCATTCCCAGATTCAGGAAGATTTCAGCTATTATTTCTTCAAATAAATTTTCTTCCCCCTTTTCTCTCTCTTCTCCTTCTGGGATCCCTATAATTTGAATGTTATTACACTTGATGGTCCTGCTGAGTTCCATTAATCTATTTACATTTTATATTATTCTTTTTTCTCTATTCTGTTCAGCTTGATTGCTTTCCATTACTTTGTCCTCCAGGTTGCTGATCTGTTCTTCTGCATCCTCTAGTTCACTACTTATTCCATCTAGTGTATTTTTAATTTCAGTTATTGAGTTCTTAATGTGTTCTTTTTTATATTTTCTGTCTCTTTGCTTAGTGTCACTGATGTCCTCTACCTTTTCTCAAGTCCAGTGAGTATCTTAATGACCATTACTTTAAATTCTGTATCAGGCGTAATACCTATCTGTTTTGTTTAGCCTTCTTACTGTAATTTTTGTTCTGTTCTGTCTTTTGGTACATATTCCTCTGTCTCTTCATTTTGTCTAACTCTCTGTGTCCAGTTTCTGTGTGTTAGGAAAGATGGCCCCATCTCCTGCACTTGAAAGTAATGGGCTTATGAAGAAGAGGTCTTATAATGCCCTGCCATACAGTGTCCCCTGTCCACCAGAAACTGGTACTTCAGGGGTTCTACTATGTGTGATGAGTGTGCCCTGCTATTGTGGGTGAGCCACTTTTTTTTTTTTTTTCAGTCTAGTTGTTTACAATGGCTATCTTTGCTTTTGTGGGCAGTAATTCCTTTGGTGTTAGTGGGCCAATCTGGGGACACCTTGGACTTAAGTTGAGTCAGACTATGTATTTGCCAGAGTTGCTGTAGTGCTAAATGGCAGGGTGTTTCCCTGTGTTGTCCCCTGAGAAGCTTTTATTTGTGGGTGGGATCTGTAGTTAGACCAGTTGTCTGCTTCCAGCCCAGTGCTGGGAACTCTGTCTGACTTGTGTGTGTGGTTTTCTTTCCCTCTCTCTGGGCCATGAATCATTTTGAAGTGGTGCTGGTTCCTGTCGGAGCTGCTTACAGCTTGTCAGGTTTGTAGCACTGCTTTGGATGGACTCCTGCCAAGGGCCTGTTGGAGAGTGGGGGTCTATAGGAGAATGCAGGGAGTAGGTGCAAAGTGTCAATAAGGCTTGTGCTTTTCTGCTGTGGGAGGGGATCTGTAGCTGCCTGGGAAAACTTTTGCTGAGGCCAGCTGGGTTTAACCATATAGATCCACAGAACTGTGTGGACCAGAATGCACTATCAGCAAGCTAGATAAGGAGTGTTGGTGCTTTGCTGGTTCCTGTAGTTGTCTGTCCCTGCCTTTAGGTTGGAGGGGAGAGGGAGGGGAAATGGTGCCTGCCAGCTCCTTTGTTCATGGAGAAGTCCCCTAAATATCCTTTCTCCTCCAGTACATGCTCTGAGATTAGTAAATAAATCTTCCTGTATACCCCAGGCGTTTTTCAAATGGTTTCTTCTGTGCTGTATCTCCATGGGTCTTTGTTATGCTGTCTCTTTAAAGGCTGATAATCAGTTTCCTATTACCTGCTGGCTCTGCCAGGGCTGAGTCTGCTGATGTTTAAAGTTCCAGGTGCTAAGCCCCACAGATTGTAAGAACTCACGAAGCCAAGCTCCTCTGGTTTTCAAACCAAATGTTATGGGGATTCATCTTCCAAATGCACATTCTCCAGTGTCTTGAGTGCCTGCTGTGGGGTCTGCTCCTTTCTTCTACCCACATCCATGGTGTCCCTCCCTCCTGTGGAGAGTCTCATGGGTCCATTTAGTTTCTGACTGTCTGTGCTTTTTACCCTCCTTGATGTGCCCTCTTCTTTACATTTAGCTGTGGATAGTCTATTCTGCCAGTCTTGTGTCATTTTCTGGGTTATTTACACCGATATGGGTGTTATTTGGTTGTATTCATGTGACAAGATGAGTACAGGATCCTCCTACTCCACCATCTTACCCCTCTGTTGTTCCTTTTTAAAAAAGAATATTTATACTAAAATTAATTCACTTCAATGAATACAATATTTAAAAAAAATAATACAGCTTCCCCTTTTAAATGTAAGATTGACATTGCTGTGGACTGAATGCTGGTGTTCCCCTAAAATTCATATGTTAAAGTCCTGATCCCAAGGTGATAGTAATCTAAGGTAAGGCCTGGGAGGTAATTTGGTTATAAGAGGAATCCTTAAGAGTGGGATTAGTGCCCTTGTAAAAGAGACCTGAGAGAGATGATATCTTTCTCTGCCATGTGAGGATACAGGAGAAAGGTGACTATCCACAAACCAGTAGGGTGGTCGGTCCTTACCATTGAGTATGGTGTCACAAGACATTTTCCAGAACTGTAAAAAACAAAAACAAAAACAAATATTTGTTATTTGAGCCATTCACCCCGTTTGTGGTATTTTGTTACAGCAGCCCATACTGACTAAGACAGACCTGTAATTAAAAGTGCATCTCAAAGGATTTACCTCTCATTTCCTTTCTGAATAGTGACCCTTTTAATAGAAGATTCATTAATTTCATGTCACTTGGAATGAACAGGTGATTAGAAAGGGCTAGTAGCATGTAGAAATATTTTTTTTACTTTGTTTTCATTTTCAAAATTCTAACAGGCTTGGGCTGAGATCAATAAGAACTGCCCACTGCTAAGGTCAGTGTGCCCTAATTAGTTTTGCTACATTGCCACTGTAATTTTGCTTGACATGACATTGAGGGGAGGCTCAGAAGGCAGTCAGCATCTAACAACCATGATGAGTTTTAGTTACACCTAGTGACTGAGTAATTAGCAACAGGATGCACCACTCGAAATGAAAGGAAAGAAAAACTGTGATGCCTTGTCCCTTATAAAAATAACAGTGACTATCCCCTTCCTACTAAAAATTTCTAATTCAGGAAAACCTTTCAATAATAATAATAAAAATCTGCGTCTCTTACTGGTTGTATAGACCCTGGGTTGACTGCAAATTTGAGTAATGATGTGATCTGGTAATTTATCAAGTTCTGTGATATTAAACTCCTTTCTGATTCTATATCAAGATCCATCTTATTTGAGGAATTGGAGAAAACTTTTTTTCATGATAGAGTGAAATTTAGCATCTCTTTAGCGACCATATTTTTATCCAAGGGTCTGTTTAGATAAACATTCTGGGAAATTGAATTTTCATCAAGCATGTATTGAAAGATTTCAGTCAAACCTTTTCCTCAAAGCTGAAGTGAAGACCAACTATTTTAATTTCTTGATAATCTATTTTCCCTTGAAGATATTAGGAAGAATTTACCTAAATTTCAAAATTTGTTCTGATTCTTAGTGATTAATTCACTTCATTAGGTTGATCTATTGAAGTTTATGATTCATAATATTTTAATTTCTTGAGTGTCTACTTTTAAGGATATGAGAACAGGATTTATTTAAATTCTGAAAGGTTTCCTAATTTTTTTCACAAACCCTTCTATTATGGAATTTTAAAAAAATGAGTGAGTTTTCTGTTGAAGTTTAAATGATTTCTCTTGATTCATTGCTCAGATAATCAAAAAAGTCTTTTCATCATTCTTTCTGATAAATTTACACTTGACAGAAGTCTCATCTCTCACCTATTTTTTTTCTCATAGGAATAACAAAATATTTACAGTCATGGGTTTTCCTCAAGGCATCAATGTTTTCATGTGTGCAAATATTGTCCCTATAACTGTAAAGTTGAAATTTTCCCCTTGAATATGTAAAGTACCTGCTGACTCATAATGGTGAGAAATAAAATAATCAGTATTTAATAGTTCCATTTATATTACCACATGGAAGTATAATAACACTTTGCCTGGCTTCATTAAACATGGTCACTTTGTGATACTCTAACTGTAGAGAAACCTGACTTCCTCCATGTGCTGAAAATACATAGATGGTCAGAGCCACTGATTGATTGCCATACTCCTATAATTAATAATTTCAATTAACCAGTGGCCAAACATCTATTTCCTTTTTAAAATCCTGTAGAATGCTTCCATTTTAGTTTCTAACACCAACTGGGGAAAATTTAAGCATCATCTCTAGATAGTTTCTTAAATTATCTATGCAACTGTATTTGATTACTTTATCTTCCTTCAGACCATTGCTCCTATGAGGAAGAAACCATTTTTCACAGAGCAAAAATAGTACAAATTAGCTTGTTCTTTTTTGTCACTAATATTTACTGAAGTATAATTTATATACTATAAAATAAATTAATTATTCAAATTTTTAATTACCCCAAAAGTTTCCCTTATAGTCTTGTTCTCTCACAGTGAATCCTCCCAACCCAGACCAGTCTGCTAACACCACAGATCGTCTTTCTGTCACTTACGTTAGTATCACCTGGTCTTGAATTTTGTATGAAGAAATATATTTAAGATATACCCTTCTGTGTCTGGCATATTTCACTGAGTAATTATTCTGAGATTTATTTGTATTGTTATATGATTTTGTAGTTTACTTTTTTTATATATCCTGCATAGTGTTCCATTGTCTGCATTAACACAATTTATTTCCATTTATTAAGGAGAGCTGGATTGTTTCCTGTTTGCAACTATTATAAATAAATCTGTTAAACCACTCATCTATAAGTCTTTTTCTGAACACATATTTTAATTTCTCTTGTGCAAATACCTAGGAATGAAATTGACTAGTCTTATGATAAGTAAATGTTGAGCTTTATAATAATCTGTCACTATGAGTTCCAAAGTTGTTATACATATTTTATGTTCTCATCATTGATATATGAGGATTCCAGCTGCTCTTCATCAAAATGTGATACTAACATTATTCTTAATTTTAGTCATTCTGATGGATATGAAATGTGTACCACTTTGGTTTAATTTGCATTTTCATGTAATTAATGATAATGAGTACTTTTTAAGTGTTTTTGGCCTTTTGTATATCTGCTTTTTAAATGTGTCCAAGTTAGTTACTCATTTAAAATTGTCTTATTTTTGAGTTGTGGTGGTTCATTTTATGTATTCTCTTTATATATTCTATGTATTTTATATATGTAGTATATATAACACACACATATAATATATATAATTTTCTTATAGTCTCTGCAATTCATTTTCTTCAGAAAATCTTTTGAAAAGCAAAGTTTTAATTTTTATAAATTCCAATTTATAATTTTTTCTTTGTGACTAGTGGGCTCTTTTGGTCCTATCTAGGAAATCTTAGCCTCTGCAATCTTCTTCTGTCTATGATCCATTTTGAGTTAAATTTTTTTTTTTGTAAGCAAAAATAATGATTTTTTAAAAATACATATCTAGGTTTTTTAGCTCCAGTCTCCTTTGAAATATATTGTTACCTTATCACAATCAATTTACTATATACATGGAATTTATTCTGGTACTGTGTTCTTTTCCACTGATCTACATATCTACCCTTATTCCAATTCACATTGAATTTATGTAGCTCTATAAATCAAAAATCCAATAGTTAGGTTCCTTTAATTTTTTTTTTTTGAAGATTTTTTTTTAAAGATTTTATTTATTTATTTGACAGAGACAGCCAGAGAGAGAGGGAACACAAGCAGGGGGAGTGGGAGAGGAAGAAGCAGGCTCATAGAGGAGGAGCCTGATGTGGGGCTCGATCCCAGAACACCGGGATCACGCCCTGAGCCGAAGGCAGACGCTTAACGACTGCGCCACCCAGGCGCCCCAGGTTCCTTTAATTTTGTTCTATTTTTTCCCCATGATTATTTTGGCTATTTTAGGTCCCTGGCATTTTTATATTCATTTTCACATCAGCTTATCAAATTCTACAAAATGACTTTGTGGATTTGATTGGAATTACCCCAAAACTAGAAAATTTTGGGAGAAAATACCAACTTAATAATATTAAGTTTTCTATTTCAGGTACATGGTACTTCTCACCATTTACTTAGATTATCTTTCATTTCTCTTCTTGAAGTTTTCAATGTATACTTAAATTTATCCTTAAGAATTTCATGTATTTTAGATTTAAAAAATTATTTTCCAACTTTATTTTTAACCAGTGTATACAAATACCATTGAATTTTATATATGAACTTGTATGGTACTGTTTTTCAGTAAATATGGTTAAATAAGTCCTGGGTGATGTAGAAAAGATATTGGGTTTGGAGCCATCGGCCAAGAAAGAATTCTTGAGACATCTTTGGTGCAAAAAGGAGGTTTTATTAAAGCACGGGGACAGGACCCTTGGGCAGAAAGAGCTGCACTGGGATCATGAGGAATGGCTGATTACATACTTTCAAATTGGGAAGGGGTTAAGGATAGCATAAGTCTCTAAGGAATTTTAGAAGTGAGGTTTCCAGGACCTTGAAGGGGCTAGCTTTTGTTAGTAAAAGGTCATTTATTACTGGCTAATATATATATTTTTTGCATCTTTTGCTTCACTGATCTTCCTTTCTTTCTCCTAAAACACACTACCTGTGTGATGTTAAGAAGTGACGTGTCTACTTTGTACTTCAACTTCTCCATCTGTTTATGAGATAAAATGAGATGGTAAGTCTACAGGTTCTTGCTTAACTGTGTTAGAGGGAGGATAAAAAAGGAAATATATGAAGTATATGAATGGAATAGGAATTAAATCATATTCTAGATTTAATTTCTTTTATAATACATATTCCATTCTCTACATGTAAGTTGCAGTATAGAAACAGGTTCATGGAGTAAAATAATGCTGAATGATTTTTAAGTTGACTTGTGCAGGAGTCTATTTATTTATATTTTTCAAAGCATTAAGTAACTACTGCAATAACATGAATGTAGCTATGATTCTTACATATCTTTTGACCTACACAGACCTTACGAAGTATATAGTTTCAGGAGTGGGCATGGGAACATGAGTCTGGACAAGGGCATTCAGTTAATGAGGGATATAACACTATCGAAGGCAGATCAATATCCTGATGTGTATGAAATATGGACTACACCCATATAGAGAGGCTATATCAGTCCTCATTATATATGGAGTATGTTTCATCAAGTTTGTCCACCAGGGGCACCAGATTTTTGACTGAAATTGCTAACTAAGGTTCATGTGGCCATAACATTAAAAATACAGAAATTGAGGTCTATTAACAACAATGTAAAAGTGATGTTATCTCAGAGAGCTCTCCTTACACCAAAAAGGTAAGCTGAGCCTGGATGTAATCACATTGTACAAAGAACCAAGCAATATTTACTATGTAGGTAAAGGCACAGAAATATATAGCCAAATATGTTGTGCAAATAATGTGTGTCTCCAAATCCTTTTTCCTAGGAAAGTAGGAAATCTTACCAAGGTTAAAAAAAAAAAAGTACTATATTTATGCTTTGCTGGAACTTTTCATTTCTCCTCTGCTTTGTTATTAGAAATTAAGCTCAATCAAACAGAGATTGTCTCCCTTGCTTAAAGCAAATTGCCAGTCTTTCACAGAATGCTTTATGCAGCACTTGGGCTATTTTGAACACTTAACAAATGCTTTTGAATCAATACATATGTTTTTCTTGGTCTCTGTCATTTGGAGATTCACTCCAATATCCTTCCACCAAAATGTGTTTTATTCCTTCATATATTTCATCTGTGTGCTTTGAAATAAAGATTTATTGAGCATTTACAGATACCAGGATTTCAGCTAGGTTTCCAGGAAACAAAGATGAAGGTAAAACTAGATAGAATAGACATTGTCCAAAGTGCAGAGGATCTCCATTCTATAACTGAGACCTCATCTGCCTTCTTTCCTCTATACCTATTGTTATGGCAGACCTACAGTACCTAAAGTTCCAGTCCATAGGGTGTGCTTTCTTATCTCCAAGGCTTCAGTTGTATTAGTTCTTTCCTGTCGATTGTCATACTTCCATTACTTAATCTAATAATTCTTTTAATATATTTGAAATGTGCCTTCTTTTTGAAATACATTTCTCAGATCCTGGATCCTGCTTCTCTGTGGTACAATAAGTTCTGTTGCCTAATTGCTTTCCTTTGGGTGATTATCAGTTTGACTTTGTCCCTAGATTATGAACTCCTGGAGGTCATGACTATATCTCATTAATCTGTGTTCTATAATATGACAGAGCTCACTGTGTATTTATTGAATTACTGAATTACTGAATGGAGATATCCCACTGAAAATTGAGATTTCTTCCCATTTGCTGCACAGTGTCCTTTGTCTATTTACCATGAGAATGATTTCTCTATATGCTACTGTGTTAGGGTTCTCCAGATGAACAGAACCAATAGGATATCAATCTCTTTAATTATCTATCAAGTGAGATTTATTTTGAGGAATTAGCTTAAATCACACAGTTGTGGGGGCTGGTGAGTCCAAAATTTGTAGAGTTGACCAGCAGGTTGGAAATTCAGGGAAGAGTTGGTAATACAGACTTAAGTCCAAAATCTGCAGACTGGAAACTGAAGCACAGTTGCAATGTTATCAGAATTAGTGCTCCTTTAAATTTTAAAGAAGCTCTCTTTAGAGAGCTCTCTTTAGTTAAGAAATCTCTAGCTTTGCTCTTAAGACCTTCAACTGATTGGACAAGACCCACCAACATTATGGAGGTCAGTCTACTTTACTCAAATTCTACTGATTTAAATGTTAGTCACATCTAAAAAATACCTTTATAGAAACAACTACACTGATGCTTGACCAAAAAACTGGGAACTGTAGGCTAACAACAAAGTTAGCACATAAAATGAAATATCATAGCTGCTATATCCTATGTCTTTCTGTTCTTCCAAATATATGGTTTTTATTAATTCATGTAATAAAGAAACTTTATGAACAATTTTAGAAATTGGTGATAAAAGGCATTCCTGCTATGTGCAACAGGGAAAGAACTCTCTCTTGTGCAGAAGTCTCCAATCATAAGCTACTTCCTGAGTCTTCCTCTCAAATATCACTCCTGGTGGTGCCTACATGTGTAAGAGTCATTCTGTCTACATGCACACCTAAAACACATGTTAGTGTGTTTGTTAAGTTGGAGGCTGTTCCCTTGTGGACTGAGTCAGAGGTGTATTCTCTAATTGGAAAACATCCACATTGGAAGAAGACAAACTTACTGTACTAAATTATTTTTCAGAGAGGAGTGGTATAGGGTCTAAATTCTGGAAGCACATAACATTAAAAATACAGAAATTGAGGTCTATTAACAACAATAAAACAGTAAGAGGTTGTATTTATATAATGCTTCTGTGGGCCAGCATGTCTAAAGCATCCGAAGTGCTTTACAAATACTGACTCATTCTTACAAAATCCTACAGAAGATAATATTAATCTCAGAACAAATGAAGAAATAAAGGATAATTAAGTTATTTTGAAGTTACATATAGAACACTATGAAGCTATAGGATCAACTAGCTATTGCTATATTAATGCTGCATAATACAGAATCCTCACATTTAGTGGATTAACTCAGCAGCTCACAACAGTAATTATTTCTTCTCCATCACACACCAGTATGGTTTGGCAGATAGATCTGTTTCAAGCTACAGTTCCTCACTGAGGAACAGACTCAAGTTTGCTCTATGTGTGGAGCATAGAGTGGGAGGGCAATGGTAGTTTCTCTCATGCAGATGACAAGCCCAACCGTACATGCGTATTTTAAAACCTTTGAGTGTGCCATATGGTAACATCCCATAGGCTGAAACGAGTCACATGGTCAAGTTCAAAATCAAGGCTGGATCTGCAAGTCACATGGTAAAAGATAGAAACAGAAAGCAGTGAAGAATTTGAGTTAAAGTATGCTTCTATCAAGTGCCTTTGTGAGTTAAGAAATATGGCAATGACTTTACACATTCAATTCCCTCATTCACCACTATATATCTATAAAGTAAATAGTATAAATGTCGTTTTATAAATGATAAAACTGAGACTCAGTTTTTCTTCAAGGCTACACAACTAATAAATATTATAGTTTCATGTATTAAGCCATTCTGAAAACATGGTTGTGGCCTATTGTAATATATATTCAAACTTCTTTGAAAGGTGTTATCATTCATGTGAATTTCAGTTGATCTTATTTCAATATTTAGTATTTTTAAATTTGAGTTCTGTATGTTCAAAAGTTAATATAAATGAGATTGCATTTGAGAAATGGCACAATATGTTGGAAATAATTTTCTGCTCTTCTAAGCAAAATTCAAGGCTGGATAGTGTGAAAAGATAAAGCAGATTGGTTTGAATTTAAGAGGCCCCTTAAACAGTTATAATTTGGAAAGTGTTTAATCTCTAAAGTAGGGAAAAGTTTATTAAGTAGTTTATAAATAATTCTTTCAACAAGTATTTTCCAGTGACAGATAATTTACTGATTTAGATATTATTCTGAATAACTGCTCCTGACACCCGTAAATTATCGAAGTGTGTTAGGATTGTTTATTTAAAACTGTATTAATTATTTTATCAATGGAACCATTTTGATTTTTATGGTCCTTTAGGGCTTTTCTTTATTAGTGGTCTGCCCTACTATACATGTACCACTTTACAATTTCAGTCTAATGAGAGTTTAAATATACTTTCCAGAATCTTGAAGAACAGAAGATCATTCAATAAACCTCCAGAGAATTACTTGGTCTTTGTCTCCAGCTAGAATCTCTTCTGTCCCAACAGTGGAGTTTGTAAGGATAAAGAAATAATCATAAATGAGTTCAGGACCAGACCTTATAAGAGAACCAGCAGCAGTTTTTATTCTCTTGCTTTTAATATACTTGACTACTTCAGCCCTCCTGGAAGTGAAAACAGGTATAAAATTGTGAGTTCCTGGAATTTCCAAGAGACAGGAATAGCATTGAGTGCCTGCTTTCTTCCACCCATTGAGGACCTGGCATGAGAAGGCTGAATTCTGAACGAAGGGAACACTTCCCACTTAGTAACCCATATTTGTTTGTTCTTCTTTTATAAGGTAATAGTTGGCAAATAGACTCATGCATTGCTGAATGAAAAATACAATAGAGAAAAAACTTTCATTGAGCATTCACTGTTTTAAACAGTATCTGAAGTACTTTACTAGTATTTCATTTAAAACTCACCACATTCCTGAGGGAGATAGGATTACCCCCATTTTACAGAGATTTAGCAAGTTTATCTGAAAATTAGTAAATATATCAAGCAAATAGCAAAGAAAGGATTTTATTTCAGGTATTCTGACTCTGGGACCCATACTCTCAATCTTTATGCTTTGTCATTATGACAGATATATTCCCTGGGTAGTAGGGGATCCTACAGGAAAAAATCCCAACCCAGAGAGAAGACCCTGGAGGACGCAGTTGGAGGAAAGTCTTGTGGGAAAGATGACAAGTTTAGACTGAGGGGACAGAATGATGTAGTAGTTAAGTTTACCATCTCTGGAGATAGTTGGCCTTCTCTATCCTGGCTTTGCCATTGACTGACAGTGGCACCTTGTGTCTATTCTGCCTCTCAGTGCTTTAAATTCTATGTCCCCATTTGTAAAATAGGTTTGAAGGTACTTACCTCACACTGTTTCTGTGAGAGTTTAATGAAAAAATTAAAGCATTTGTTATATAATTTGGTGCTTAATAAATGTTTGCAAAATTATTGAAGGTTAATTATGAGTGGACTACTTGAAAGGTTAAGAGGAGGTGGGAGCTGGTAGACAGAGCATGACAGGCAGAAGGACTTGCATGCTCTTTCTCTCTGCACCTCAATTTCCTATGTTTGTCTTTAAAAAACAGGAGATCAAATTGGTTTAAGCCAGAGAATAAATAGTTGAGAATTTGTGTAAGATGAAAGAGATGTGGGCTTATTTACATGTGGGGAAAGATGGAGATATTAAATATGATGGCTTCCCTCTGAGGGTCTCTGCAATGTGGTTTCCAACTGTGGGGATAAAATCAATGTAATCTTTAAAACAAGTTTATTCCTCTATAAACTATTAAGATATATGTTGTGAGTAAAAATTGTGCTGTTGAAGAGCCCAACGATTACTTAGATTTATGAGAAAATGGATTCACTGACAATTTTTGAAGAAAGGGCTCCAGTTTTGGAATCAAAAGCATTTTAATTTCATCATTCTGTATCAACAGTGTGACCTTATTCATCTTTTCTGAGTTTTGCTCTCTCTTATTGACTATTAATTATGAGAGATATGCACACAAATAGGAATATAAAATTTATATTTGTATTTTGGAAAAAATAATAACCAAATGCTGTAGTGTATTCATTAACCTTTTAGAAAAACTCTGCATGCCCCTCTTTTCTATTTGGCAGTTCCCTTCTTCCAAACCCTTGCCCTTCAGAAGTAATGTATTTTTGTGTTAATTCCACTAATTTTCTTAAAGGTCTTCCCTGTATATATGAATCCCTTAACCATACAGCATACTTTTCCTTTCCTTCAATGAAAATCACATTCACTTTTTGTTCTGTGACTTGCTTATTTTGCTCAATATTATGTTTTTAGGATTGGACTGTGTTAAAGATAAAGCTTTAAAGATTTATTTACTTATTTGAAAGAGAGAGAGAGAGAGAGAACGAGTGGGGATGAGGGGCAGAGGGAGACTGAGACAAGCAGACTCCGCACTGAGCAAGGAGCTCCATGTGGAGCTCGATCCCAGGACCCTGAGATCATGACCTGGCTGAAGGCAGATACTTAATCAACTGAGCCACCCAGATGCTCCAAAGATAGAGCTTTATTTCATGTTTTTTTATATGTTGTAGAGCATTTGACGGCATGAATATACCACAGTTAATGTATTACTTGTGCATTCTACTGTCTATGGGCAGTTTTATCCTCCTGCATGCCCCTGTGTGTCTCTTAAGAGAAAAGCTACTCTGAACATCCCTACATGTATCTCTTGGCATGTCGATATACACCTAGGAATACATTTGCTGGGTAATTTAATGTGCATCTGTAGCTTTGTTAGTTAATTAATGCCTGATTGTTCCAGAGTAGTTGTAGCAATTTATACTTCCACTAGCAGTGGTACTTCCCATGTCTTTCATTTCACCATTTTTATTACCAGTCATTATTTTTTTTTTTACCAATCTGGTAGGTTTGTAATCTTACACATTATGGTTCTGATTTTCACTTTCCTAATTATTAAAGTGGTTTGTCTTATCATATGCCTTATTGGCCATATGAGACTCCCCTTTGTGAAAATCCTATTCAAGACTCCTAGCAGTTGTTATTTTAATTGGTTCTGGGTAATAGATCTTAATTAGCTATATGTGTTACAAATATCTTAGCTCAGTGTGTGGCATGTTATTTCATTCATTTACTGAATCTATTGGGGAACAGAAATTCTTAATTTTAATGTGGTCAAATTTATCAATATTTTCCTGTATAGTTAGTATTTTGTGTGTCAAGAAAATCTTTCCTACTCCAAAGCTAGAGAGACATTTTCTATATTTGTCTTTTAAAACTTTTGTGTTTTTTTTTCCTTATTCATTCTTTAATCTGCCATGAAATGATTTCTATGCATGGTGTGAGGTTAGGGTATGTGGTGACCATAAAAATGTGTCACTCATATTTCCTGACTTAGGGAGGGTAATCGAGGGATGACACTCTGAATCTCTTGTGTTTGTACAGGGCATACTTCCTCATGAATTAGTGTAGCAGGGATACCAAGACAGGCCTGTTCCTGGGAGATAGTGATCCCCTCTTGTGACTTTGGCTCACTCCATTGACTTGACCAGACTTTAAAAAATTGAACTGAAGGCTGGACCTCTTCCTTTGTAGGGGTCAGACCTACATCACAGTCCAATGTTTCTCTCTACGTCCCCACCCATTCCCCTTTTAACTCCTAAGTGTTTCTCCCAATAAATCTCTTATGTGGCAAATATTTATGTTTGCTTCTTGGAGGACCTATTTTTATTTTATCATACATATATATTTTTTTTTCATAGAGATCGTTGTTCCTACATCTGAGCTTCAGTTTTCTTATCTATAAAATGGAATTTTTACGTCTACCCAGGATGCTAACTCTGAGGGTCAGAGAACTAAAGCATTTATCACGGTGCTTCAAGATGTTATTAACTACTATTGATTTATTTCCATTCCTCATGACGTCCTTTTCAGAATGTAGATGAATCATAGTTTGGTTGTCATGAACTAAGTACTCTTGGGTAAACTCTACCCTAGAATATCTCTGCACATTTGGGCCAGCCACTTCACACTCCTGAGTTTGTCCTTCACCACTTAAAGAGCTAGGAGAAGATAATTTGCTCTACCTAGTTGATTACTTTGGTGTAGCTAATTAGTTACTATATTTGACTTTTTTTTTTTTTAGGTAATTGGTAACTAACCAGTTAGTTAATGTACATGAAAATACTTTTAAGTCTGTGAAGAATTACACAAAAGTAAGAGACAATCAGGCCTTAGAAATTTGAAACTATTAATTACAAGCCAGTACTATATACAGTGTCATCATGTGTTTGCTCACATCCTTTCTACCTATTCCATGGTTCCAGACTACTAAGTTTTAATAAATTACATGAGGTGATTTTTTTATCAATGATAGATAAAGGTAGATAGGTAGACACATAGAGATATTAGTATAATAAATATTTCTTAACTCCATAATGGAAGCTTTGCTTGGTATAAGCCTTAAAATGTAGCTATACATGTATGGATTATATAGTGAAAAGCTCAGATGTGCAGAATATAGTTTTTTCTTGATTTCTGTTCTAGTAGTTTCATTGTTTTCATAGCACACCATATAATATCTGATAGTTGCTAACTTTGAAAAATGACATCAAGTACTCACACTGAATGTAACCACATTTCCAATATTTAAGCACTGCCTGCAGTAGAAATAAGAAATATGGAGGAGGGCTTTGTTTTCTACAATTAGATATTGCCTCAACCTTCAGAGATGTGATTCAAAACTTATTTATGATTTAATTTTAACTTCTCCATTACATTTAATGTTATCTTGTTTATCTTTGATATTTATATGTATCTCAATATCTTTCTATTATTAAATTCCATTTCTGCACATATTGCTTCTTAAAAAGTTCTCTATGTAAATACAAAGGCAAAGATTTTCAATATCTGGTTACGACATTCAGTGTACCAATTGCATATTTCAAAAAATATTTGACACAGATTCCATTGTAGCCAAATATTATAGCCAATGATATAGTGAGTTTCAAAATGAACAATTAGTACAATGGAATTTTATCAATTTATGAGTATGTGTGAATATATATTTATATATGTAAATAATATATAAATATACATATAAATAATATATAAAAAAATATATATAAATATACATATATTGTTGATTCTAACATAAGGCCAGATTTGGATTTATACCTGCCTGATGAGTGATGACCAAATAGGCCATTCAATTCAACAATAATTTTTAGAACCCAACATTACTGTGGTGATGATATTCCAAAAAAATTGTCTCACCTTCTCTTCAGTAAAATGACTTTTTAATAGAGCATAAATTATGTTGTAAAGATTCAACTTGAAAAAATATATAAGTCACTTGACTTCCTGTCTGCAATTTTAATTTTTTAGTGTGATATTTGCCTTTGAGAAGAAAATTTGTAAGAAAGATGAGGTTACCTTTATAACTTCAAAATATACACAAAGAATTATGATTGATTACATGATAAAATTCCGGATGCTGAGCATGTTCTCAGAGTGTGTCCCCTGGAAGCATAGATATATGTTATTAGATATATTCCAAGAAGAATCCCCAGGTGTTCCTCAAATAAAAGGTTCTGTGGCTAAATAACTTAGGCAAATGTTGACTTTGGCAAAGTTAATCCGGTTTTGTTTGTTTGTTTGTTTTCTAAAATTGCAGAGCTTCTCAAAACTCTATGGTAATGTGAATCCTCAATAGGCAGCTCAAGTTTGCAGTGGTTTCTAAACTTATTTGACAACAGAACTCTATTATCCCTCAGAGATTTTTATGGTATACACACTGGCAAATGTTGGTATAGGCATTAAATGTAATTGGACTTTGAAGATGGGAGAGGTGACTCTTAGTGAGAAAGTGGACAAATTTCTGAGAAATTAGTAATTAAATAATGGGTTAGATTTGGGGATGGGAGAAAAGGGAAAGAACATTCTAGGAAACAGTTCAGGAAGCATTGTGGGATTGATAGGCTCATCGAAGCATGAGAAAAGGTTTCCTATTGGGAAAAAGTGGGCAATATGTCCATATCTAGAGAATATCTGTATCCAGAGTTTGTGCAGTTCTTCATAAGTAGAAAAGAAAATTGGATTTTATCTTAATTTTGACTTTTCTGTTTGACTCTTTAATCTATCTATAATGAAATTTCATGCATAATGTGAGGTAAGAACTTAATTTCATCTTTTACCATAAGGTTAAGCAGTTCTTTCAACACCATATATTGAAATGACCGTCTATTCCCTACTTTTGGGTAATTCAGTTGTATCATAAATCGTATTTCCAAATACTGTGTATTCGTGTGCTATTCTATTTCATTTGTCTATTTGTCCATCTCTTTGATAATAATGTATAATTTAGTTTCCAAAGTTGTTAGGGCAAGTCCTTGATCATCTTCAGGAGTATCTTGAAATACTTTGCACTTTTTTCTTATCAAACTCTATAAAAACAAATAAAAATGGAATTTTGATTGAGATTACATTGAATCTATTGATTTATTCTGTTAGTTGACATTATGATGATAATGAATCTCCCAATTCATTTCCATGGATTCACTGCATGTATTGAAATTGATAATCCCATTTTTAATAGGTCTTTTTAAATATATTTCAGATTAAGTTTGTATCCTTTATAATAATCTTACATATGATTTATTAGACTTACTCCAATGTGTTTACTATTTTGATTACCTTCGAACGTAGTAGGTTTTAAATATAAATATTTCAAATGTCCCCTGTTGGTGTATAGATAATCAGATGATTTTGTATGCTAATTTACTTTTTGGCAAATGTATAATGATCTCCTGTTAATTAAAATAATTAGTTTTTGTTTTGGATTTTCTTCATAAAATATATGTTAATTTACTATTCAGCTAGATGGCTCCCAACTAGAGTGACTGGGTCTCTCTTGTTCTCAGGTTGTAGACTTTTTCCGGCATCACAAGAAGTGGCTGGGCCTAAGGCAGGCAAACTCAGTAAAGTGAGGGAATTAATATCACCCAAAAGTCCTGAGGCAGTAGAAGTGGGAGTTAATGGGTTGATCACACATCATTCCTTCCCTCAACTGAGGTGATTTGAGGCATGTCCCAAAGGGTTTCTTGGGTGTGCAGTATGACTGAGCTCAGTTGCAAACAACTTCTTATTTATGGCTTCTTCTTTGGCTTTCTCTCTTCTCTGCTTTGCTTTTCTCATGTCACCATTTGTCCTGGGATCACCACCAAATTAAATCGCTTGTACCTAGTTTCTTGTTTTGTTTTGTTTTTAAGTCTTCACTTTTGCATTTGGTGGTGTATTAATTAGCATTCTCCTGAGAAACAGAAGAACCAATAGGAGATGCACGCACATGCACACACACACACACACGCACACACACACACAAGGGCAAGAAGATAAGAGAGCATGAACAAGTGCTCTATTCATATTCATATTTCTAATTGTATTTACCTATTTATTTATAGAGATTTGTTATAAGATTGGTTCATGTGATTATAGAGATTGAGAAGTCCAACAATTTGCCACCTGCAAACTGGAGACACAGGGAGCGAGTGGTATAGTCCCAATCTGAGTCTGAAGTATTAAGAACCAAAAGAATGGGTGGTGTAAATTCTAGTTCAAGTCCAGATGCCTCAGAACCAGGAGAGTTGAAATAAGCTTCAGTGCCAAGCGCAGAAGACCAGTGTCCTAGCTCAAAAAAGTTAGACAAAAGAGAGTGAATCTCCTTTAGCCTACCATATATTCTATTCAAGCCTCCAAGACATTGCATGAGACCCACCTACATTGGAGAGCGCAATCAGCTTACTCAGACTACTAATTCAAATGTAAATCTTACCCTTACAGACATAGTTAGAATAATGCTTAACCATATATTTGAGAGTAGAATAAACTCTCAAGAGGTAAGAACCTACCATATGATTTTGTCCCCTTAGGATGGTGGAAAGGATCTTATCGCGCCTTTCCAATAAGAGATAGGCTATCTATAGTCTTTACTTAGTAGAAGTCCCTCTGCTCAACCTGAATGAAACTGAACCTTGTTGTTTATCTCTTAAGTCCTATGAGGATCTGAAAAGTGAAGAGATCAAATTTATGGGGTTTACGTATAATCTCCAGACAGGGATTAACTTTAGGACAGAGTTCTCCTTTCTGGATTCCCTTCTTGGTTTGAATTTTGTTGGTTCATTTGCTTTTGTTTTGTTTTTTGGATAATCTTTTGTTCTTTTCACCGTAGAAATTCATTTAAGAAAATATACATGTAGGTATATGTGTAAATATATATTGTGTATATATAAAAATCATTCTGTTGAAGGGTCACTAGTGTCTCCAGTGTGACATACTGATGGACATGGCTAATCGTAGCTTTTTTAGTATTAAATTGAATGATAGTCTTCTTTAAAATTATTTTTGTATGTACCCGCTTCAATTTTTATTTAAATTCACCTAAAATACACTTTTGGATTTTTAAACATTATATTGTAGACAACAGCCAACTCTCTCTAGAACTAATAGTAATGTTTTCTCAAGAATTTACATATATATGGTCTTTATGGTAGATACCCTGTAGAGATTATATTAGTCCTTGGTTCCTTTTGTTACTTTATCATGCAGAAAAGTACCATTTGGAATTTATTGAGGTAGTGAGTTGAAATTCACCCTGCAACAATTTTTAGAAAACTAGAAATGTGCAAAATTGGCCAATTTTCATGATATTTAAATATATGCTAATGTGCAATTTATTTGGACTATATTCATTTTGTTGGACATGTTTTATACCTAAGGATTCATTTTATGAAATGTAAAATGCATGCAAATGCATCCCTCATCAAAATGCTGGTCAGATTTTGCTTTTGATTTTATCTGTTGCTTTAGATGCCAATTTTTTCTAATGTATATAGGATATCAGTAGTGTGGCTTATGATTATTTGAAAATTCATCATAACCGATCCTGGCCCAAAAGTGAAAACTCACCCTGCTCAATAATGAATATTGAGTTGTTTTGTGTCCTACAGTGACACTATGGGGCTTTCACTAATTTATTTATTCACCAAGTATGTATCGATCACCTATTATAATAGTTCAAGGAAGAAGAGATATAATAGTGACAAATTAAGCAGAGTTAATGTCTACTATCAGGGAGCTTACAGTTCAGTAAATGAAACTTTTAGCTCAATACATAGAACCCACAGTAAGTAATTACACATTGAAGGAAAATAAAGGTGATCCCAAGAAACAGTATCAGGAATACCTGGCTTGGATTCAGGGTCAGGGTGTTCTCTGTTGCAGTGATGCTAAGACATAAAGGACAAGATGTATTAGTAAAAATTCGGGGTAAGAATGGTCCTATAAAAGGGAAGAACAGGAGTTGAAATAGGGCAAGGTGGTTTGAGGGACAATAAATAACACAGAATGAAACTCGTGTGGTGAGCAGCAACCAGATCACATGAAATCATTGTCAGGCTAAATATTTGAGACATCAAAAAAGTGAGATGGAAAGAAAAGCCATTTGAGGATTTTAAACTAGGAATTACATGATACAATTTTTGCTTCCAAAATTTCTTTGGTTACTTTGTGCAGAATGGATTAAAGGGAAAACCTTTGGAAAATGAGCACCAGTTAGAAATGCAAGAAAAGCATAGACTCGACAGGCTCCTGGACTGAATGGCATTTACCATCCTGCCATTCCATACTGACAGCTGAATCCACTGTTGCCTTCTTGTTAAATTTTAACAATATTCCAATGTCTGTGGTCTCTAAGTTATGACATCATATCTAGAAAACATTATATACAAGCCTTTTGCAAAGAAAAGTTGATGGCAAATACAAACACTGTCCTTCGGAATGCCACCATGGTGCGAGTAAGAAAGTAACCCAGGCAGGACGTCAGGATGAATGTAAACTCAGTACCTGGGGGACAGAGGGAAGTGAATGGAAAAAGAAAGGTCTAGGTAGTATGGTAAAGACAGACTGATTATTTCCCAGTCTCCCTTCCTTTTTCTAAGTATATCAGTATACAAAGTAGTATGGAAATCTGATTTCTCTTCATTTTTTTGTCAATTCAATAGACTATGATTTAATAAACAAAGAGTTTATTGTCGGGGCACCTGGCTCAAGGTCATGAGTTCAAGCCCCATGTTGGGTATAGAGATTATATAAAAATAAAATCTTAAAAAACCCAAAACCAAAACCAAATAGTTTATTGTCTTGTTTTCCGTCCTGCCTGATAAAGATACTGCTTAAAAAAAAAGGGGGTGGGGGGGGGAGGAAACCCTTAATTCTATTAACATACTGTAAAAAACGGCCATCTCTAATATCTAAGGTGATATTAAAATATGGTTTGGGGGAACAAGAAAATGAGAAATTCATAGATTCTAAATTCATTTTGCAAATGATAAGCTTCTACCCCTTCCCAATAATCTTTTTATTTAACTTATTTTAAAGTAATCAGATCAACTGTCTTTATACTTGACAAGGATCATTAATCTTTTTAATACCTGCTTCAATTATACTCAATGACTCTTTGCCTTGAAAAAAAAAATGTGCAAAATTAAACATACTCTTACCATATAATCCGGCAATTGTACTCCTTGGTATTTACCCAGGGGAATTAAAAACTTGTGTCCACACAAGAGCCATACCCAAGTGTTTGTAGCAGCTTTATTCATAATTGCCCAAACTTGGAAGCAACCAAGATATCCTTTGGTAGGTGAATGGATAAATGAACTGTGTTATATCCAGACAGTGGAATATTATTCAGCACTGAAAAGAAATGGGCTATCAAGCCATAAAAAGACATGGAAGAAATTTAAGTACCCATTACTAACTGAAAGAAGGCATGTGGAAAGGCTACATATACTATACATACATATGTACATACATACATATACATATGAATCCAACTACATGACGTTCCAGAAAAGGCAAAACTATGAAGAGAGAAAAAGGATAAGGGTATGGAAAGGAACAATAACAGGTGCAACACAGAGGATTTTCAGAACCGTGAAAATATTCTGTATGATGCCATAATGATAGATACACATGCGTCATTATACAATTATTCAAACCCATGGAACGTACAGTAAGAATGAACTATAATGGAAACTATGGACCTTGGGGGATTATGATGTTTGAGACCTCAGTTGTAACAAATGTACCACTTCGGTAAAATTGTTGGTAAATGGGGAGGCTGTGCATTTGTGAGGACAGAATATATATGGGAAATCTCTGTACCTTTCCCTCAAACTATCTATGAATCTTAAATTACTCTAAAAAATAAAGTCTTAATAAAAAAAAGTGGACAACTAGGGATGCCTGTGTGGCTCAATTGGTTAAGCGTCTGCCTTCAGCTCAGGTCATGATCTCGGGGTCCTGGGATCAAACCCCACATCAGGCTCCCTGCTCAGCAGGGAGACTGCTTCTCCCTCTCCTGCTCCCCCTGCTTGTGCTCTCATTCTCTCTGTCAAATAAATAAACAAAATCTTTAAAAAAAATGTGGACAACTGATTTTTGGTCTGGAAAATTTATTAACTTATTCTAAAAGGAAATAAGATAATTTTAAGTTCTAGTTGTTGATACATTATTATGCATTCTGATATGCAGCTAGATTTTTAAATTATTATATAAAATGTTACTTTCTGATTTAAAATTTAAGAATTTTCATAAGCAGTCCACTTGTGAAGCATGTTTCTCTTTGGGACACATTCTAGCTTTTCTGTTTTAGAGATTTATTTATTCAAGAACTATTTATTATGAGTCTGTTATGTGTCTGAGATTGTTGAAAGTTCTGGTACATCAGTGAACAGAGCAGATAAAAATCCTTGCCCTCATGGAGAGATCCTCAAGATAAAAATGGCTGTTGTGGGGTGCCTGGGTCCGCAGTTGGTTAAGTGACCAACTCTTGATTTTGGCTCAAGTCATGATCTCAGGGTTGTAAAATCAAGCCCTGCATAAGCCTCCGTGCTGGGTGTAAAGCCTGCTTAAGATTCTCTCTCTCCTTCTCCCTTTGCATTCTCACCCCCTTTTCTTTCCCCCCCAACCCCCTGCCCCCTGATCTGCTAGCTCAAGCAGTTGCCTTCTTTCTCTTTCAAAAAAAAAAAAAATGACTGTTATTTTTGTTTCTTTTCAAAACCTAATTTGAGACCCCTAGAATAGAGTCTCTGCATCATTTATTTTCTAAGCCAAGACACTTAGGATAGTACAAGGGAATATTATTAACAGTTACTCTGAGGCAATGAGCAAAATTAGGGATGGATAGTAACCCAACTATAAAGAATATTGATTCATAGTATTGAAAGTAGGAATGTCTGAAGATTCTGACTCAGTTATGAAAATACACATACAAAAAAAAAAAAAAGGTCATCTGAGGATTCCTATAGCTTTCTGAGGAACTTGAAACATGTGCCATTTATATTTGATTTCCAATGCAAGGAAACATTTTTTGTGGGGGATGCTTCAATTCAAACAACCACTAAAACTGCGGTTTAGGCATGGCTTGGGGCTATAATGCAGTGTATTCCCCCAAGGTTCTTGTTCAGAAATGAGAGACTATTGTTAAGAAATACTGTGTTGCTTAATATCCCCAAACAGTCTTCACTTTTTTTTTTTTGCCGCTGAAAAGTGTTAGAAATTTTTTGAAAATTGGTTTTTATGATCAAAGGCTACCCACTCTCAAAAGTGTCTTCAATAAATTATCAAAGATCTTCCCTGCAGTTTCTTTAGGATATATTGTGTTTTTCCCACCACGATTACTTTAGTTGAGAGTTTTACGTTTCAAAGAGAGCAAGCAAGGAAAGAGATAGTCAAAATGTGTGAGTTATTCAGGTTTCTTCCAATTGTATTCTCCTTAGGCAGAATGGACTCCTAATAACTTGGGATGTGTTTTGTTGTTGTTGTTGTTGTTGTTTTCTGTTTGATGGGTGAAGGGGCAGATGGGGTGTTTATTTAATTAGAAAGGAGAATTCATCTTGTGTTAATTGAAAAACCCAATTAAATTCCTTGGGAATCATAATTTACATTGCTTATTTTTTTATTGCCACATTTTAGCCCTTGTATCCCTTTTTGTGATCCGATGATTTATTAGTAGAAATTGATCTGGAAGAGAAAACAGGGCAGGATCATGCAGCATTAGATTCACTAGTTAAATTTTTAATTCAGTGTTGATGTTCAAAATACCAGTAACTTATCTTCCTGACACCGTCAGGGACTGTCATTTGAGTGATGCACTTTATTGGTCTAGTCTACTATATTCCACTTGTTCAGGTTTTCTCCCTTCTCACTGATTTATTTAAAGCCATAGGATCATAATTAATAGAAGCAGCAAAATGAGCCTTCAGCAAATTAATTATAATTATGCATGCCATGCATATGAATAATCTGGTTGATAAATTTATAATGGTGGAAACTATTATGTGAATTAAAATGATAAAGGCAGTTTTAGCAGGGAATTGGGCAGAATATATAACTTAAAAATACTTGCAATCTGTCCTTTAGTCTAATTTGGCTCCCAGATGTTATTTGCGTTTTGATATGAAGCTATTTATTTTGAGTGCAATTGTCATAAATACTCAGAGATATTCTGTGGTGCCATTGTGTAATATTTCATCTGTGAACTGTTCAAAAATATAATATTGTGCTTTTGGAATTATTCACTTTACCAGAATTTGCCAGGCACATTAAACTAGACTTTTAAAAATCTTTTATGTATCAAGCATTGTTTGTAATAAAGTAACCAAACATTGTTTTATACACTAAATTTTAATGATAAGACAGTGGCATAAGTGCATAGGGTAAAATTCTTAGTATTTCTTGGTATCTATCTTTAGTTCACCATTGAGCTAATCAGCTAATCCATTTTTATGATAAACTTTGCATAATATTATGGTAAGACAGTAATTCTAAGAAGTTGGTTGTCTTTTGTCCTCCTCATCTATATGGTATTTATATTTTTGTAAAGATGGTCATGGTCATGTGTATTGAGTATCCTAAACAACATTCTTACACCTTCTCCATCTTGGGTTCCAAAGTTGGCCATATGACCAATGGTGATGATTAAATTCCAGTTTAGTCTGGAGCAGAGAATTCCTAAGACAACAGGAGAGAATAAGTGGTAGAGAAGTAAGCTATAGTAGAGTCCACTAATGAGAACTGAGATCTGGTTCTGGATGATATTTAAAGTGAATGCTAACTTCAGAGAGTTCAAAGCAAGAGTCATAGCAGTTACAGAGACAAGAGTAAAGAGCTAGGAAGATATTATCACATGACATTAGGGAGAAGTGAGTGTAACTCTGTTTGCATGAGTGTGTAGAGATTAGTTAATTCCTTGGTAATCATCTACAAATCAGGTTTTTTATAGTGTTTCTCAAATGTGACTGCACAGTAGAATCATTTGGGGGGACTTTTTAAAAAATTCTAATTGCCTAGAGTTCCATGCAAGACCAATTTTACCAGAGTCTTTGGGCATGAGAGCAGATATGAGTATTTCTTAAAAAACAAATATTTTTATTTTGAGGCCAAAATAGAGAAATCCTGCTTTATGGTAGTAATATGCATTTAGAGAGGTTTGGGGTAAGAATCTGCCTTTCTGTTGTAATTTATATTGGCATGAGCCAAAGGAAGCAAAGGTTTGATATCAGTATCTAAATGGATCATACATTAAGAAAACTGCTATTCCTTCCCTCCCTACTCTCCCTTCTTCCCTCCCTTACTTTATTCCTTCCTTCATCCCTTCTTCCCTCCCTCCCTTCCTCTCCCTCTCTAATTTATTCCTTCCTTCCTTCCTTTTTCCCTTCCTCCCTCCCTCCTTTCTTCCCTTCCTCCCTTCCTATTATAGAAACTGATATTATTCACCTGGCACATCACAATAATTTCTTCTCTACTTGGCAGACCACTTGGTAGGCCATACAGATTATGGAAGGAAACGATTATGTTGTTCTGATGAGTGATAAAGCCAGTATTTTCATGTACAGTGAACTAATTTAAAAAAACTATAGCAGTCCCAAACCAAAATGATTGCCTGCCAGTTGGGTATATCCTGAGTGGTTTACCATCATGGTCCTGCCTGCGAACTAATTCACATCTTTTCTTCATTTTTATATTTATTGGTATATATGCTGTCGAGGAAAAGGCATCAATTTTATAAAATGTATGGATTAAAACTACAGTGATTATGTATAATTAGCTTAATATTTTTACCCCTCGTGGTTGTTTTTTTTATGAGCTCTATGATAATATGCTAACGCTTAAGTACTATATGTACCTCATTTAATTCAGTGCTTCACAGAGTAGGCGATTGAAAAATATCTGTGTTCTACCTTCTGTCCCATACTTCCATTTCTGAGAAGATTTTAAGACATTTTATGATGAAAATCTTACTATGATAAGATAGACAAATATAAACCAGAATAAAATTAATGAGGTGAATATACTGGCCCTAAGAACTTACTAGTTAAATGAGTTAGTATTGGCATACCGCTCTGAGCTTCCTGGCATCCAGGACAAAAGTAGAAAACAAACTTTCACTTTATTTATAACAAGAGAATGCAAATCACTTCCACAGAAAACATTTTCCCCCTGATATGATGTTCTAAAAGGATATCACTCAAGGTCTTTTTTACAGGGAACATTGAATAATATAAATGGATAATGCCTTCAAAAATGATTTTATAGCTGATGCAGAAGCCATCTGCATATGGCTGTTCCTTGCATCAACCCTCAATAAAACCCAAGGGCATGGCTTTAAAGGGTAGCAACCTGATCATTATTACATTTTTATGGATGACTCAAACATCCTTCTCCATTGTACAAGGAAAAAAGTCAAATGAGAGATCGTCTCGCTTAGTGTAACGCAAAATACTGCTAGAGGATTCATCCTACATTTACAATTCTTCTGAAACTCTTCTGTTGGTAAGATTGTACTCCTTTATCTATCCTATATTTATCTCTCCTATATTTCAGAAGGACATATTGTAATTTGGTAATGCAAATAAAATATATTTGTGTCCCATGCCCCATGCTTTGATGTAACAGAAATAATAATGACCTTGGTCTACAAAAGCAACCAGTTATACAATATACTAAATTACAGATGTGTTAAAATTATATTTCAGCAAAAGAACTGAAGATTAGCAAAGTAAACAAAGTGAAAAATTTCTTAATGTTTCTTTTGACTGTCAAATTACTTGAAATGCATCCACAAATATGTAGACTTTCAGAAAATTTAATAGGTTATTGTCACTGGGCAAAGGTAGTGAGGTGTAAAACACACTTCTATTTGCTTTATAAAAGATTTTTATTTTTGAATATTTGTGAAGTATTTCTTCCTGAATGCATTTGTCCAGTTGTGGACTGTATGGTATTTATAATGTGAGACCATGAATGTAACAAATGCATTTCAGATCTGTACTCAGAATTGCAAATGTTAAAATGAGGGTAAGATACAGTGTGAGGGCAGTGTGAAAGAGATTATTCTGAATTATCAAGACAATGTTTCAGATGTTCTGTGACTTTAATTCATAGCAAACTGAAAGAAAAAAATAGAAAAATCAATTTATGAATACATTGTACATTATGAATTGCTCAAATTTTGAAATTCTTAAAGAGTTTCCATAATTTCTCTGAGGCCATAGAATTAGATAGAGGTAGACTCAAGAATTCAATTTGTTTTCTCCTTGTTTATTACCCCAGAAAGTGTCATTTGATGGATTGGTGTCATATGGACACTGTGTCCATGTAACCATGCCTAAAATCTTACTTTCAGACGGGACAATTTGGTTTCTTTTAAATTGTAGAGAAGGGAATTAGATTGTGCATTCAGTTTTTTCAAAGACTCTAAATTCAACATGTATGAGTGAGTAACACAAGCAATATGATGGCACATATGTAAATTCTTTTGTCATTGTGCTCACAGACGCATATGCAATCCTGGCTCCATTGGAGAGAATAGCTACGGGAACTGTCACCCTTCCTACTACAGTTGTCCACTGGAGATAAT
This sequence comes from Ursus arctos, assembly GCF_023065955.2. Classification (NCBI taxonomy): domain Eukaryota; kingdom Metazoa; phylum Chordata; class Mammalia; order Carnivora; family Ursidae; genus Ursus; species Ursus arctos. The sequence continues at coordinate 17,556,469 of NW_026622852.1, forward strand.
GTGCTACCTCTTACCTCTCAGAAAATTGCCCAAGGTGCATGATAAGTCCCTGCACCCATTGTTTTTACTTGCCAAAGAAAATTGAGACTAGTCCCTTGTCCCATTCAAGGCAGAAGCAGAAAAGTTCCTAGTATGAGATTGCACTCAAAAGACTGCATTTCATTATGTTTTCGTTGTTTAGGTATTACATAGTCATAGAATCATTACTTTTTTTTAGTTAACATGGATTGTATTAAGGACTTCACCATGTGAAAAGGTTATACGATTTTAATGGCCACATAATTTTTCATTTTGTGAATTTGTTGTTTCTATTGCTATATAGTAAATTGTCTACTTTTGTTATCCTAATCTCACTGGGATATACTATGTTTTAAATATCTGTTGTATAAATTATAACATTAGAATAGTCTCTGAGATTAACAGTAGGAGATCAAGGCTATGAATATTTTTAGGGCTCTTGATTTATATATTTACAAATTACTTTCCACAATGGTTCTGGCAAGTTAGAACCACATTAGCGAGGTGTGTGAGTGATTAGACCACTGCCATCTAGCCACACTGACTTTATTCTTGTGTCAAAAAACACTAACTGATTAATATAGAACGTGTAATTCCAAATCATAGTTCTCTTTAAAAATTAATATGACTTGGGGCGCCTGGGTAGCACAGTCGTTAAGCATCTGCCTTCGGCTCAGGACGTGATCCCGGCGTTCTGGGATCGAGCCCCACATCAGGCTCCTCCACTGGGAGCCTGCTTCTCCCTCTCCCACTCCCTCTGCTTGTGTTCCCTCCCTCGCTGGCTGTCTCTCTAATAAATAAATAAAATCTTTAAAAAAATTAATAATCCTCATATTTTTTTAATAAAATTAGAAAAATAATTAGATAGTAACAGCCGGGCCCACAGTACTAATTTTGACAGGTAAAGAACTAGAAGTACAAAGAGGTTTAACAGTTTACCATTTGTCATAAAGCTGGCTAGGGCCAGAACCAGGGTTAAAATTTAGGCCTGTTCATTCCCACACTATTGCAACTAAAGAAAAAAATGTTCTTAGTACCAATTAGGTTTATGAACCAATATTTGTAACATAACACGTTCAATAAATTTTATCTAGACTGGATATAGTAAAAAAGTCTGAATGAGTTAGCAGTATTAGGACAAAAAACAAATGGCAAAGAACATGGAAAAATTATCTGACTGAAAATATTCAGATTTCTTAAATATCAAGGACAGCAGTTTAAATATACATATAATATTGGAATGATGGAGATAACTGGGAGAAGTGAATATTTTGTAAACTCAGGGGAAAACAAATAAATAATAATGCTCTAAACAATGCGTAGCCTAAAGGTGAAGCATGTGAATTCAACTAACATTTATTAAGATTCTGTTATCTGGTAAGCTAATTTGCAAAATATCATAAACACATTATTATAGAAGTATAGTACCTACATCATCACAATAGTATCTGCATGAATAAAAAATTACAAAATTTATTTGTACACTTATATAGGGACTTTCAATTTGTAACAAGCTTGATTATATATATAATATATATATTTATTATATATATTTTATATATATATTTATTATATATATTTTATATATATATTTATTATATAAAATATATATATATTAAATTTAATTTAATTTTTAATTTCTCATTTAATTCTCTAACCAACCTCCTATTAACCTGTTGAGCCGATCAGATACTATATTGAAACTCAGGGAGGATAGATGGCTACCCAAGTGCAATACATTTTTACAAGGTGAGGGATACAAACATGGTGTAAATCTTTTGCTCCATTGGAAGGTGGATCTCATCTTCCGTTTGAGGAAATGCTTCCTGCTGTTCTTGACTTCAGTGGCTCAGAATACAGGGTTGCTGTTGCCTGGCTCAAGATTTTACTTGAAATGTCATTTTACTTAAAATCTTCCAAGTATGAGACATCCCATCTAGTTACATATATTAAAGTATCAGGATGAGGACTTATTTTAGAATTCCCTCATCACAAATTTATTGAGCACCTGTTCCGTGTACAGCACTCTAGTAATTGTTAAGAAAATGACAAATGATCTTCAAAATATAGATCCTATTCAAATAACTGATAAGTATATTATGGCAGATGGGGGCATTGAACTAGGATTTGGGGCTTTATGCCTAGCTTTGTGTGTAACTAGTTACAAGGCTCTATGTATTGTAAATCTCTGAGCCTTTATATATAGTTGAAAAATAGATATACATACTATCTATACTGTATATGATCTATCTTTAGTATATATGGCAACTATGTTACATTATTATATAATTAAATATTTTATGTAATGTTTATATTAATGCATTTATATATTTATATCTAGATATGAATCTTCTCTCTTACACTTATGCACTAATACATTCCTTCTTTTTTTTTTTTTAAAGATTTTATTTATTTATTTAACAGAGATAGAGACAGCCAGCGAGAGAGGGAACACAAGCAGGGGAGTGGGAGAGGAAGAAGCAGGCTCATAGCAGAAGAGCCTGATGTGGGGCTCGAACCCAGAACGCCGGGATCATGCCCTGAGCCGAAGGCAGACGCTTAACCGCTGTGCCACCCAGGCGCCCCACTAATACATTCCTTCTAACTGTGAAATTCCAAAAGTTGAAGATTTGGCATTTCTAGATTTCTAGATCTGGCCTGAGAAGACCTACTGGTCTATGCTAGGAAATGCCCTCTGCCTGGATCTAAGGAGTCTGCATTCCCAATAGGCAGTGGATGGTGGGAGTCACCTTTGGACTCTCATTTATTCTCTTTTTTCCTCAGCATCGAGATCATTTACAGGCCTCTGTCATTCTGCATTCTGTCTTTGATCCCAAATGCTTCATTTTGACCCTCTCTAAGATGACATGCAATAATTACATAATTTTGGAGTTCAGCAGGTATACTGAGACTGAAACAGGGATTACTGCAAGTGCTATCAGTGGTGGGTATTAGGGTATTGAGTAAGGCTCAGTTTTGTGCAGCAAAAGTTTTTAGTGCTTTGAGTGAGTGCTGCGAACTTGGGAGTGGACAGTTATAGGAGCTCTCAGATGCAATACCTGGGCATAGATATGACTCTTGCAGCCTCTCTTGCTCTATAGCTCTCTGCCTTTGTCATAGGTTGCATATTGTGATGAAGAAGATCGTGGGAGCGATAAGTACCAGAACTGGGAGAGAACTGAGAAATAGTCAAACAAAAAAGGAGGAAGTTTGGTGATGTACAAATTCTGTCTACAATTGCTCTAAGAAGGAGATGCTTATGTCTGGCCCATATGATGGTCATAAGAAAAATATGAATAAAATTTCCCAACATTCTGTAGCGGGAAACTGGTTTTAAATATCTCTGGGATCCCAGAGGCTACAGTTGTTTATAAATTGTATCTTGGCATTGTAATAGAGGTGACCTCTTACCTGCATGAGTCTTTGTGTATGATGAGGGGGTGACAAAAGTGAACGACCAGAAGAGAATAGAGTCTCTTTTGCTGAATATTAGAATTTAAACATAACTAATGTGATATGCCCATGTGTTTTTCAAGATATAAAGAATAAGCTTGTGTAAATTCCACCCCCCCCCCATTTTCCTGGGAGGAAACAGAATCACTATATTCCAATCCTGCATTTGATTTTTCTTCTGTAATATAGATACATCCTGAGTGATTTACTAGGTGTTTTTCTCCTCTTATTTCCAAGACTGTCTGACAGGTGAAGGAGAGAGTCTGTCAAAGCATGACATTTGAGAGGTCAGATTGAGACAGAGCAGAATTCATTCTTCTGACAAAGATATAACAAGACGAAATGGATTTTTAGTTGTCCCTAGCAGATATCTCTATAACGTAACATATTAGACACTTTAAAAAGAGGTGTGGAAGAAGAAATCAGGGGAATGAGTGGGGAAGCAATTCTCTAAGAGTAACCACCCGATGATGAAATTTTTAAAGAACTAGAACATGAGGCTTGCCTTTAAAGAGAGTTATTATTCACACCATATCTTTTCTCTGCCGACATAAATATATATGATTCAGCAAAAGGAAACATAATTAAAAGTATATGATGAGAAGAACTAGATAAAACTGAAATGAAGTTAGGAGTGGTCCGGTGGGAGAAAGGTATAGACCATAAGTTTGAGAGCTTGAGCTAGGTCCCAAATTTGACTCTAAGCATTCTTGAGGTCATTGCAAAGAGGGGCATATGGCCACATATAAAATTCATAGAATTCATTACATAAAATCAAATTAATCATTTAGAAGAAGCATGGCCATTTTTAATATTGGTGTAAAATTTTCTTTCAAAGTGGAGACTACATTAAAGGTAATGTTTTGAAAAGCTTCCTTAGTGTAAATACTATATAGCAACACAATTTGTCAGAATCCATAAAATGTCTTACGTAGACCAACTGTGTGATGCCAATCTGTGTTATGGTAGATGAAGCACAGGCTTTGGGTTGGAGAGAAAAAAGCTCAGGTGCTTATCTTGGGAAAGTTACTTTGATCTCTCTGAGTCTTAGTCTCTCATCTGTTAGATTAAGAGAAAGGATCATTATGTCTTCTGGTACAAAGATAGTCAAGCTAGTTCCAAGTGTGCAGAATGCACTGAGTAAAGGTCAGTTTCCTTTCCCATGAAGTTCCGTATAAAATTCTACTATACTCTAGTAGTGCAATAGTATCATTATATATCGTCCCCCAAATGATTATTTATGGCTTATTTGTCCTAATGGGGTTGCGAGATTATTAGTGGATACGGACTGCCTTTTGCAATGCATACCCCCTTCCTCTGCAGTTCCAGGATTCAATCATGCTGAACTCCGGGACTGAGGGACCTTCGGAGGCCTCCTTCCTTTTGTTCTATGCAAAGAGCTTGGCAACCATGGAAACAGTCCTGACTGCTCATTTTGCACATTTCTTCCCCAGCGTGTTAATCAGCCACAGCGAGAAGATAACATCAAGTGCCCCATGTCTGCTCACTTTAAAAAGGAAACTAGTCTAGCTTCTCCCTAGTACCTTCCCAGCAGTCCTAAAGAGTGAGAGGTGGCAGAACATGTGCTATATTTTATATTGATTCAGAATTTCTCAGAGAGAAGGTACCGAAATCCAGAGAGGCCATTTGGAGGCTGGCACAAATTCCAGCTAAAGTGGTGGGTGTTTTGTTTATTTCATCTAAAAGTGCTATTTGGTGTGATTTCACATAGTGGGATCCAGCATTACTTTTCATTCCCTGGCAGGTGAATAAGTCTATGGACTGTGTGAAGTAATACAGAAAAAGAAGATATTAGTACTGAGCAGTATGCAGGCAGCACCAAGTATTTTTACTAGTTGAATATGGTTCATAATAGGAAAGAAGACTCAAAGAGAAGGCTGCAAATAGCTAAAGCGAGATAAAGAAGAAAAAAAAAACCTTAAAATAAAAGTAGGTAGAAACCAAATAGTAAACAGTGCATTGCCTCCCTTTGGTGTAACCAGTCCTAATTTTGTGATACTAATTTCTTGTTTTCTTTATAAATACGTGCATTTTTAACCACATAATGAGTTTTGCCTGAGGTTGAGCTTTACATGAATGGAATTACGCTGTGTGTATTGTTTTGTACCGTTTCTTTTGTGTAACCTTATGTTTTTGAGATTGATTTGCTATGTGTTAGTAGCAGTTTGCTCTTCATTTCATATAGTATTCAATTATATGATTTTATTACAATTTATTTATTCATCTTAGTGATGACTGAGCAATTTCCAGGTTGGGGCTATTACGAACAGTGCTGTTATGATCACTTTTGCACATATGCAACGATCACTAATTTCTTGAGGGTATACATCGAGGAGTCAAATTGCTAGGACAAAAGATAAGTGCATTTTTAAATTAGTTAATGCCAAATTGTTTTCCAAAGTGATATATTAATCTGCTTCCACTCCAAGAATGTATCGGACTTCTCATCATCATATCCCTATTAATAGTATTGTTAGGGAACTTAACATTGTTTGGGGTGAGGGCATCCACACAGGACCCACCCAACTGGAATCTCTATGGAGTGGATCATATACACACTTCTAGAAACTTCCAAGGTGTACCAATTGCCAGTCCATTTTAGATTTTAGATTCGATCTTAAATCACAATTCTTAGTCTTAAATTGTAATGCCTACTTCTTCCTGCCAATGGAAAAAAAAATCACTATCTGTATAGTTTTGAGTTTCATTTGTTTAGTGTTTTTGAAGTATGTTAAGAGCATTCAACATAAATATCTAAAGAAAATCAAAATGAATCCCTTTCTTCCCAGAGGAAGGAAGTATATAGATCCTTTGCAGAAACATATCCTTTAAATATTTTACCATCAGAAGATTGCATGTAAAATGTCACTATTTACTTTGTAATAAAAACTGGGGAGAAAAATACGGGTTATTTTTGTTTTACTTTATTGTGTACAGCCATAAATAAAGTAACAAAAGTAAAGTGGGAAATGAGTGAAATCTAAAATCCACACGTTATATTATTTACTGACCCTATTTTGTTTCTTAGCTTCAGGAATAGGGCAAATATAACAACGGAGGAATTTTCCTAATGTGTCTTGCTAGATTCGTGCGTGCACTCAGGCACTCTCAGACACAATCCTGTATTGATTAGCTAAACTTCACCAGTAGCAGAACATGGCCGACTGCTGTCGCTCTGTTTTTATTCACAGCATCTGCTGGTATCCTGCACAACAAATCTGATTATTTTCCTTTTCTTAGTTTGTTTTCTGTGAGGTCAGCAAAATCATCCTGTTGTCACAATCTGTATTGGAACTCCAGGATACAAAACAGAGAAATAGACTTCTTTGAACATGAGGGCTGTGCTGTTTGGGGTACTGCCACTCCTTTCATTGACTGGTTGATTTACCATATTGTAAGAGAAAGTGCTGTACAGGCAACTGGAGGGTGAAAGGCAGCCTTTTATCTCTCTGTAAGAACTGAGGACACTCAGGCACCTTCACACAGTACTCCCTGAGCTCAGGGAATTCAAGGAGAAATGTCCAGAGTCACGGGCATTTTGCTGTCTTTAGTCTCCAGAGTTCCCATCTAAGAAAAAAATGACCAGAGCGGTTGCACTGAAGTGCTGTGTGGGATTGGAGGACTTTTTTTTTCCCCTCAGACACACAACCTTTCATGTAGGGTGTTCCAAAACAGAACAAAACTCTCGCCCCCCCCCCCCCCCGCCTTTGTGAAAGCCTACCTTTCAGAACTTTATTCTAGTCTGGGATCCATAAAAAGAGAAATTAACCAGTATTCCATATACGATAACTCTTTATAACCAGTATTTTTTCTTAGATACATAAGCAGTTCGTTTTTTTGTTAACCGGGGTTTTTAAACAGTCACTTTCACCAATTTTGTAAGATGAGGAATATGCAAGGAAATATATTGAAATCAGTTATTTTTTAGAGAAATGAAGTTCCATTCATATAGTGAGGTCAGGTCTGTCTCCTATACTTCTTGCAACTTCTACTCTTATCAAGCAGATCAGAGATCTTTGGATGATGACTTTCTAAGTATTATGTCCATTTGAATATAGAAAATGAAGAGACAGAGATTGCTTAACTTGGAAAACAGCTGCTTTCAAACCAATGTTCATTCAACATTCAAAATCTATATTTTTTATGCCTACTATAGTGCAGAGAGTAAACATTGAGGATCGCCCTTAAGTTGAAGATGAGGATCAAAGGTTAGGAATTATAAAGAGGGATGTCTTTACTCCATATAAAACACAATGTCTGATGGCAAAATGGAAAGAATAGTGGACATTAAACCTAAAAATGTTGTTTTTACCTATCAGCTGAGTGGTATTTCTTAAGGTATTTGAGCTCTCCAAGCTTGAGTTTCATTATTTCACCTTTAAATGCTTTTGGGAAAACAAATTATTATTTTTACTTTTTCACTTTTTTTAGGAGGGAGAACAAGTGCTTTTTAAATGTCAACTTAATATTTAATATGAATGATTTTATTATATAATAATGAACTATTATATAATGAATATTAACTTTACATAATGGTATAAACTATTATATCCTATGTAATCAATATCATATAAATGTGATAATCTATATGTAGAGATATATATTGCATATGCAATATATAATATAATTAAATTATATATTAAGATTAATTCTGTATTTATTTATATATACATAGGCTATATATACATTTACACACAAACACACACGTATGTATGTATGGATCAGACATTCCAAGAACACAAAAGCAATATGTCATTGGAAATTCTCAAAGAGAGATAGGATTCACATTTATCCATGATTCTGTTAGGAACTTAGGTCAATTTATTATGCTGCCACTATCCATGATAATTCAATAGTTGAAGAAATTATGAGTGCAGAGTAAAAGAATGAGATGTGTTTATAACCAAGAGTTTTCATCTAAGCTCTCAGGTCAGGAGATTGAGGATGATATACAGATAATGCCATGTCATAATTGTGGACCTTGGACATAGGGGCGTCACGTCTCTAAGCCTCAATTGCCTCAATTGTAAAATGAGGGCCCATGAAACTACCTATTTACCATGACATAATGATTAAAGAGAAAATGAATTTTGATCACTCAGGATTTTTAATTGCCTATGGAATATGCAGGAATATTAGGACCAATCTTGAATGCTATATAACCAGGAGCAATGAAGCCAGAAACAGTGCAGTCAAAAAAAAAAAAAAAAAGCAAGACAACATATGAGTGTAATAATAATTTGTATCTATGACTCCATGGACTGGATGCTAAAAACTACATGATAGAGAAACCGTATTTTTATTTATTTATTTATTTTTAAGTAGGCTCTATGCCCAGCATGGAACCCAATACAGGGCTTGAACTCAGGACCCTGAGATCAAGACCTGAGCAGAGATCAATAGTTGGATGTTTAACTGACTGAGCCACACAGGTGCCCCATGAGAAACCATATTTTTAAATACATAGTAGTTGTCAGATACTTTCAACATGTGGTACTTTGTAGCTCCCCAAATAGTTTCTTCAAGTTAGATATTATTATTCCTATTTAAACAAAAAGGAAACAGAGCCTCCAAAAGGAAGTACATTTTATGCAAGTTCCTTCATCTAAGTAACTGAGGTGAGCTTCCACATATACCAATAATAGCAAAGTAAGTGGAAATATAACTCATCATAGCTTTCACAATTAACTGTGAATATATCATTTATTCATTTCATTACTCAGTACTTATTTAAGTCATAGTAAATATTAAGCATTTTGAGAAGTGTTAGAAATGGAATGATTTATAAACCATATATAAGTATCCCCCATCTTCTAAGACTAGTGGGAGAATTAAATATGTATTCTGAATTGCTCTCACCTTTTCAAATGAACCCACTCTTTCAAATGAAGATTCTCTGCCCTTGTGCCATCCTCCCCCCCTTTTTGGTATTATATCATTCACTAACTTTGTATTTTATTTATTTATATACAAAATTTTTATATTTTTAAAGTACATCAAACTGCAAGAGGCTAAGAACACTATCTTCTTTACACCATATTTCCCCTGACCACTACATTCAATAAATATTTGCCAGATAAATGACAGTTCAAGGTCATGACTATTAAAAACACCATGGAGGCAAAGAGAAGATAGCGTTTGTCTTGGTGGTTCTGGGAATTCTTTCCCAGAAGAGGTGAGGCTTAAGCTGGACTTCGAATAATTAATTGGAGTTTCACAAGTGAAAATGGGTAAACAAGAAAAATTGACTAAGTTTGTTTCTGATATTAGAGATTAGAGGTCTTTGACACCAGATGAAAGAAAAGTTAATGAGAGGGAGAAGGGTGTAAAAGGAGGCCTACAAGTCAGAACTTTGTATTCCTATTTAGCCAACTGCTGATCTTTTGGAAAGCAGACTTGGAGATGGCGGGCAAGCCAACTGATCGGGTTAGGCATTTCTGCCTGCCCAGATTGCTAACGGCCAAGCATAAGGTCCTGCATGAAAGAGTAATACACAGGCAGAGGGTGCAACTTGATCCTGCTATCTTAGGGCCAGGGACATTGATTTTACTCATTCTAAGTGAAAAGTTGTATTTTGCTTGGAGCAAAGTGCTTAATACATAATAATTTTTATTAAGCCTCTGTTACTCAGTGTTGGTTACCACTTCATTAAAAACAACACATATAAACTTTTTAAAGCAAGTAACAAAATACAGTTACTCCTTTTTGTTTATTATTAGAAATGGAACATGTGAAAAATGAATTTGCTATATCTAAGCACAACATATTAGGGAAAGAAACTGAGTAGTAGGATCTGGATAAAAGGAGGTGAAGATAAATCAGAATGCTGTTACTTATTTTGCTTTCTAGAAATCATTAAGTTCATGAAGGCAAAAAGGAATCCTCCTTTTTAAGGACTCGGTTTTCCTTTTTATCCTTGTGGCTTCCAGAATTGAACTTTAAATTTGCATTACAAAGTCTGTAATTGGAAGTCTAACTTGCAAATATGAGCTGCTTTCCACTTTAATTTCCATGAAAACTAAGAATCAATCTGTGGAAATAAAGTCTATGGAGATTTCTTAAAATGTATACATAATTTTGGCTTATAAAACTTTTGTGCATAGTTTGTAAGATGCTCAGAGAAATAAAACATTTTAAACTGATTTTTCATCAAGTTATAGGCATAGTCCCTGTTGCATTGACACATGAACCGTTCTAGCTGGGAGAAACATTAAAGATTATGAAACCCCATTTCTTCAGTTGGCAGAGAGGACTTGGGGCACAGCAAGGTGAAGTAAGCTTGACAGGTGGGGTCGAAGTGAGGGCTCCCGGACATGTCAACCTCATAGCCTCTGTTCCCCAGTGTAGTCTGGAGTAACTGCCAGTGCAAATTGCTTTGTTGAATGATACTTAAGAGTCCAGACTTTTTTTTTATTATTATTCGACAGAGATAGAGACAGCCATCGAGAGAGGGAACACAAGCAGGGGGAGTGGGAGAGGAAGAAGCAGGTTCCCAGCGGAGGAGCCTGATGTGGGGCTCGATCCCATAACGCCGGGATCACACCCTGAGCCGAAGGCAGACGCTTAACCGCCGTGTCACCCCAGGTGCCCCTAGAGTCCAGACTTTTTATCCAATGATCTCCTTACAAGCACTTTACCTTACACTATTCCTTTCTTATAGGATTGTTGTGAGAGTTAAATGATATAGGTCCTCATCCTAGAGCATGGTAAGAGATCAATGCATACATCTATTTTAAAAAATGATACATTTCTCTGTTGACTTTCATCATTATGTATATTAAATTAACTTATATAACATTTTATAGTTAACAAATTTACTGTACTTGTTTGTGTGTGTGTATTCCTTTATGATCCACTTTAGCTTCCTAGTGCAAAAGAATATTCAAAGAAACAAAACTAATTAATCTCTAACCAAAGGGGGGAATTACAGAACAAGAGTGCGAAGGGAAACAATACCTTAGAGATTGAGATCGAGTTTTTCAGGGGTTTTGAGGAATATGGAGTTAGATTATTTGACAAGCAAAATGGCAAGGCTCAGGAGATCTGCTTTTCTTATATTGTTGTAAAAAATGAGTGAATGGCTTTGTTGAGGATATTTGAGAACACCCCACACACCCCACAATTTCCCAAGCATTTTCCTTTTCACTATTCTCAATGCATCGCTGTGATGATTTTATTCATATTTTGTTTATTGTCTGTTCTCCTCCAAAGACTTCAAAAAAATCCTCAAAGTAAACATAATCCTCTAAATCACCATGCGAAGTATGTAGAGTTGCAATTATTTCATTAAAATTCTAATTAAATTAAAAAGAAAATCAACAACAAACTTAAACATCCTGTGACTACTGATGGGAAAAGTGACTGTGGTTTTAAACCCTTACTGCAATTTTGGGAGCAGGGAGGGAAGAGATGAGGTGAAGCAGACAAAAAGCCAGAATCAAAAAGTATGTCTTAAAAAACAAAACAAAACAAAATCTCCTTTGCCTGGCAGTCATGGTTTGCATTTGGATAATGTTTGCAACATCTCGTTTCTTTTCTTTTCTTTTTTTTCTTTTTTTTTTTTTTTTAAGATTTATTTATTTATCTTGGAGGGAGAGAGACAGACAGCATGAGCAGGAAGAACAAAGGGAGAAGGAAAGAGAGAATCTCAAGCTGACTCCACGCTGAGCACAGAGCCAGCACAGGTTTCGATCTCATGACCCTGAATTCATGACCTGACCTGAAACCAAGAGTTGGACACTTAACCAACTGTGTCACCCATGCTCCTTTGCAACATTTTCAAAGCACTTTTTCATCTGTCATTTCATTTAATGTTAACTGCGATGGACCTCTGGCTTCACTGTCATCATCTTTTGTTGCCAAAGGAGTTTAAGAGTCAAATAGTAGGTTATTTCGGGGTTTGTTGAAAGAATCAGAACTAGGACTCATGTTTCTGAACTCTTTTTTTTTCTTTTAAATATGCAGTATACAATCACTTTATGGCATAAATTCAGAGTATACTTGGGTCTAGCGATACTAGTGTCTTATCCAAGGCCAGAGTTATACTGAATATTTGATTTTATTAAAAGAGAGAGATTGTTTGAGATTTCTCTAGAAAAAAGACAAATAACAAAAAGTCTGCCCTTCGAGACAGCTGTGGTCCTAGGGAACGTGGCTAGGAGAGTGAAGGGTGCCTTGGTATGAAGAAAAAAACCATCTTTTCCTCCAGGTTGACATGACCCAGTGTCAGGAATCAGGCTTAGACAGTGGCTTGCAGTCATGCTTTAACCCTTGGCTGAGTTTTTGTAAGATGTACAGCTAGATTCAGTGGGCTCATTTCTTCCACCGTAACTTTCCTGTCCGTTTTTGTTTTTGTTTTTTTAATCTCCAATTTAACTTCAGGGAGAGAAAAACAAAAAACTCTTAGGTTGGCACACGAATAAAGTGATCATAGAAAAGTCAGCATTGTCTGATTTTTGTGAAGCTAAGGTATTTCAATAAATTAAAGATTTAGACCTTCATTATCCGGATTGGGATCATGCTTTGTGATCTTAGGCAAACAAGGCCCACCCGTAGAATACAGCTTGCTTCTGATTCTTTCTCAAAGGTTAGACCCACCAGTAGACAGGGTTGACTGCATGTCATATGATGTGGTTCACAAAGGAAAGCCTAATCATCCCGAAATATTTCACCAGAATTTTCCAGATTGTCACATTTAAGTAGCCCTTCTAAAAAATGAAAATGCTTTATCTGGGAAGCAAGTGACCCATGTAATTTTCTGTTGATGGATGTTGATTCAGAAAATGCAGTTTGTGGTGCAAAAATTATACATAGCTCAAGGGCATATGTAGGTGTCATTCAAGTGTATTGTACTTTGTTTTATCTCTAAGAACCTAGTTTCATGAAGAAATCAAATGTAAACAGAACCACATTGTAAAATTAATTACATTAATTTTGAATCACAATTACTAATTGATCCATGCTAGTAGTTTGAGACCTAGTAGCCATTGGCATTCTGGGATATAAAGTAAAACAAAAATTACACTGGATACTTGTTAAATATTACTGCTTTTTCAAAATAGTTCTATCAATTTACATTTCCATCACCAGTGTCTGAGAAAGTACATAAAAGCAATGCATGAGAATTCTAATCACTCTGCATCCTCATCTGTACTATGTATTAGCAGTCTTTTAATTTTTATTTAGGTTGTTGTGTAATGGTATCTCATTTGGTTTTAATTTACATTTCTGCAATAACTAATATTAAGTGGCTTTTCATGAACTTATTGAAAGTTAGAATACCTTCTGTGTGAAATATTTGTTCAAGTCTTTCACCCATTTTTTAAAAAATTTAGGTCTTCCTGTATTTTATTATTGATTTATGGGAATTTTTTTCATATTTTGGTATTAGTTCTTTATTTATTATATATTATATGTATTTCCTAAATCTTCTTCATTTACATTGTGTTTTGCCTTTTCACTCTCTTAATCTTTATATATTTTTATGAACAGATGTTCTTAACTTTGATAAATCCAAAATATCAATTGTTTCCTTTATGGTTGGATGATTCTCTGTCTTATTAAAAGATCTTTGACTACCATATGCCAGGAAAGTATTCTATTTTATTTTCTAGAACCTTTGTCATTTTAACTTTGACAGGTCTTTAGTCCTTCTAGAATTTATTTTTACATATAGTGTGAGGTAGGGGTTTTTATCCACTTTTAATATCCAGATTGTGTGTCCAAGGTAGTAAACTTTTTAGCAGTATACTTAGCTTCTATTTTACACCTTGACATTTTCAAACATGCGTACCATTTTCAATTGTGGTATTGATCATGTTCAATCAAGTAATTATTTTTCTGTGGTGTGATGATTCCATTGATGATTATGTTTAGTTGACATACTTTCCTTGGTTATCTCTTGAATACTCTAGAAAACTTCAAATACCTTTTAGATATGTTCCTATCTATATTCTTCTTTCAAAACTCTTTCTGGCCCATCTATCTATCTTTGTCTTTGCTTTAGAAAGCTCTTTGCTTTAGCAAAAGGTTTTTTTTTTTTTTTTTCTTCCATAGTATAGAGAATATGGATTTTGAGAATAATTATCTTTTCAGGGTTTTCTAATGAATAGAAGAAATGGCCACATCCAAATCCTCCTTCTCAGCCGCTGATAAGATTAATACACTGATTAACACCTTTTCCAAGTTGGACTGGAGGTGAAAGTAATTCCATTTGGCAAAGCCTCATCCCATTTGCTGACATCTTCATTAACCTCACTGATAAGGAAACCATTTCACAATACAAATTTCTCAAGGCTGGCGATTTTATCTTCACAGAGTCACCTAACAATACTAATTTGAAGTATGAAACATGCCAGTTCAATTGCTTCAATAATTTCACTCTGCCCTATCCTTTTAGTTTTCCTTTTTAAAAGGTTGACAAAAAGAAACCATTTACTTCACACGCACTAGTAAGAGCTGATTTTCAAAAGGACATTTCCCAATATCAGGAAAGAAGCTGCAGAGGTATAGTTTAAAGTGAGTGAAAGTGTCATCATAGTAAGGGAAAAATAAATGGATAAAAATCAGCAGAGAGAGAAAGTAATACCATTCTGTTTGGAGCTTTATTAAACATAAGATAAATCTTAGACTTTTAACAGAAGTTTGCATTTTAGCCATGTATCCCTCCTTTTGTACTGTAAGTTTTTGATTAAATGAAAAAATGCCAATGCTTTATTTTTATCTTATATTCAGTTGAATAAGAAATTTTTTAATGAAGTAACTTTGGCTTTTATGAACTACATGACATTTCCTCTGTTTATGGTAGTTTTCCCACAGTTTCTACTGTCTTTTCCTCAAAAGCAATTTTTAATCGGACTTCTAGAAATCTTCAGGCATAGCCAGTGGCGTGCAGGTAAATATTTAACAACTGACTCTCTAGAGAGAGAAAAAAACCATAATTTGTCATGTTTGTCAATTTTCATGGTATAAATGCTCCCCTGTGACCGATGTGGACTACCAGCATGATGTCACTGAATGCAGAATTGGGAGGAAATGCACAGTATACATCATTACATAGTGTTATGATGCTTGGGTACAATTGATGTAGATGACCGTAAATCACAGATGATAGTAAACGGTATATATTTCAGTATATATTCAGTATATATTGCAGTATGTATGTGCGTTTTGGTATATATAGACTTTTGTTTTTAATTACTATGTTTAGGGGTGCCTAAGTCGGGTGGCTCAGTCGTTAGGCGTCTGCCTTTGGCTCAGGGCGTGATCCCAGGGTCCTCCCTGCTGAGGGCCTGCTTCTTCCTCTCCCACTCCCCCTGCTTGTGTTCCCTCTCTCACTGGCTGTCTCTCTGTCAAATAAATAAATAAAATATTTTTAAAATCATTACTATGTTTATTCATATATTTTCTAATAAGTAGTTGTGTTTAATAACTGGCTTGTGAGGTTCCTTTTTAAAAATATTTTTTTAAGGAGTTGAGAGAGAGTGTATGGAAGAGCGAGCATATGGTGGGGGGAAAGGCAGAGGAAGAGGGAGAAAGGGAAACTCAAGCAGACTTTGCACTGAACATGGAGCCCTACACAGGTCTGATCTCAAGACCCTATGATCATGACCCCAGCCGAAACCAAGAATCGGGGGCTCAACCAACTGTGCCACCCCGGCGCCCTGGCTTTGCAGTTCTTTAAATATTAATCAGTTCTGGAGTGCCTGGGTGGCTCAGTCGGTTAAGTGGCTGCCTTTGGCTCAGGTCACGATCTTAGGGTCCTGGGATTGAGCCCCACATGCGGTGCCATGCTGAGCAGAGAGCATGCTTCTCCCTCTCCTCCCCACTTGTGCTCTCTCTAGCTTTCTCTATCGCTATCTCTGTCTCTCTCTTTCTCAAATAAATGAATAAAATCTTTAAAAAAATAAAATAGAGAAAACAAATACTTTGAGTGGTTGTGCTACTTTCTCTTTTCCCTTTACTTCTTTCTTCCCTCTTTCCTTCCCAGTTTGTTCCTGACTTCTTTTCTTTATCCTCCCGTCCCTTTCCCTTCCCTCACGTCTCCTCCACAGTTCTCCCTTCCCCTTTTCTCCTCTCTTCCATTTCCTGCTCTCCTCCTTTTTCCCCAAGCCTGGCTTTATTCATTCCCTCTCCACAATTATTCTCATAAATGACAGTGCTTTCTCCGGCCTTAGTGGCTGTTAAGATGTATTCCATACTTACCACAATTGATGTCTACATTGAAGAACTATTTGTTATAGTATTCTGTAAGTGCTTTTATTTATAAAAATGTAGAAATATGACTTTACATGAACAAAATAACAAATGTGTACTTAGTGAAGCATACTACAGTATCTACTTTTATAACAGCTTAAAGAGAGAGGAGGGTGGGAAAGGGTAAAGTAGTTTCAAAGTTCCTTTATATTCTCCCAGATATTATTATCTCTATTTTTGTTTCATATTTAAAATATTTTAGTAGTACCTGTCTTAAAAGCATTATCTAAATAATAATATTACATATATCATATACTGATACAGGCATTTACCATAATGCTAATTTCTGAGAATACTACTACCTGAATAGCAGAGCCCAGGTGTTACTAGACATTCCATGAATAAGACAAAAGGAAAGTGGAAATTAGACATTTGAAAGGGTTTTGTTGTTGTTGTTAGTTTGTTTGAAAAACAAACAAACAAATGGGTTTTTGATCACAAGGGGAAAAAAAAATAAAGTTAGCTGTTCTTTTCATTGAAGAATTGGCCAGATTCTGAGATTTGAATCCATGGGGTCAGGAGAGGAGACTGGATAAGAAATCAAGAGACTGAATTGCCTGCCATTTGTTTCCCAGGAGTTGCAAAAAGATAACAACGCTACTGATTTTATCTCTCTGGCTTTAGTTGTTGACTTAAGAAGCATATAAGGTTTGGCCAGGGGGAAGGACCGAGTCACTGACTCCAGCAAGGATTTGTTCATCTGGGGCAGTGAAGTGATGGAGGGCAGCACATATATTTGAGTCCTGGCAAGGCTGAATACTTGTGGCTGCAAAAGTCTCTATTTGCTAGTTCACACAGGGATTCGCACATCCCGTCTACTCAAATTGTTTCTGAATTGTCAGATGTAGAGTATTCCCTGTGTATTAAAAAAAAAAAAAATGTTGGTAATTTTCTATTATTTTAGCTGTATTTAGGAGTGCTGGGAATTCTAGGTCCTAAAATAAATCATATGAGTGATTATAGGAGAAAATTCCTATGACAAAAGATGGAAAGAGATTGTAGTATATACTTGGCTGGGCTTAGAAAAAGATGTCAAAGTTTTTTTATGCAACCATTAGACATCATCATTCTGAAAATATTATATTTTAACACATGCATTCCAATAGATTGTTATGGCACTTCCCTGTAACATTCTTGTAAACTAGTTCCTTAGCAATCAATTTAGCATTAAACATCACTGGTTTAATGGCCCTGTGGGCCAATACTCCTGAGCATATGTGCAATATAGTATAGGGAGTATTGTGTTTTAGCACATGCTGGCAATTTCCTAGGACTGATGTAACAAAATACCACAAACTGGATAGTTTAAAACATCAGAAATCTGTACTCTTAGAGTTGTGGAGGATAGAAATCTGAAATCAAGGTTTTGACAGAGTTGGTTCCTTCCAGAGGTTCTAAGGGAGAATCTATTCTTCTGGTAACTTCCAGCAATAATTGGTATTCCTTGGTTTGTAGATGAATTACTTTAATCTTTCTCCATCTTCACATGATATTCTTCCCTCTAGGTTTCTCTATGTTTTCACAACACTTTCTTAAATGGACAGTGGCCATTGGATTTAATCTAGTATGCCTTCATCTTCCTAACTAATTACAACTGCACACACCTTATTTCCAAATAAGGTCACATTCTGAAGTTCCAAGTAGGTGTGAATTTTGAGGGGACTCTGTTCAAGTCAGAACAAAATCCTAACCATATTAAAGATTACCAAAGAAGAATATTTATTATCTGTGCCAAGTATCATATATGAAGAGCAGACATGTATGCTAAAATTTCCTCTGACATGGGCTTTGTTGCACATTCATAAATGTTTGGGCAGTGTAAAGGAGACTAAATAGTACTTTGCTACTGTCTGGAAGCCAGATCTTACGTGTCCATCACTGCTAAGCCCCACATATGCGTAGTCAATACTTGAATAATTAGTGCTTTTTTAATGGCAACAGATTATTGTTTAGCTCCAGTAGCTCTTCAGTTTTTGTTTTGTTTTGTTCTGCCTTCCCTCTTTCACCATACTAGGATATTTGATGCTCTTTTTGACATTGTGCAACAAAAAAATGTTTTCAGGCTTAATGTCCTTCAGAGAATCCCTGCCAGTGTTATTACTCATTACCTACCTCCTGTTCCAAAGAACATTCCATTACACGTTGTTTAAGCCCCTCACACGGATACACACTATGGAGCAAGATCTTGGCTTGGTTTTTGTGCCTGACTATACATTATAGTTCAACAACCTAAACAACTGGGACAAAATTCTGAGAATATATAAGGTTGATTATTTCTGATTTCAAATAGCAGGAAAATATGAAACACAAAGCAACTTCCATAAAGAATCATACAGTGACACGGAGCAGGTATTTGTGCCATGAGTAATGGTCAAATTTCTTACAAATCACACATTTGAAATCTTGCATTCTGTAGGATTCTGTATACTTCCTAGTAAATTTTAGAATATTTAAGTTTTGAAATTGCCATGCAAATATAATCATACTCTACATTTTTAAATGATTATTAAAAATCTGGGAATATGTTAAGATTGGAATGGTACCCAATCATGTTGTTGAATATATTTTAAAAAAAACATTTCCAAGATGATAATAAGAATTAAAAATAGCACAATGGATTTTGAATTTATGTTGTTAATGATTTAAAGAGTGAGATTCCATAATTTTTGGTACTCTAACTAGGTCTTTGGTCTTCTCTCTCTCCAGGCATGGCTTCTAGAATACATGGGGGAAGCCTT
Organism: Ursus arctos; assembly: GCF_023065955.2. Lineage (NCBI taxonomy): Eukaryota > Metazoa > Chordata > Mammalia > Carnivora > Ursidae > Ursus > Ursus arctos. The sequence continues at coordinate 17,575,953 of NW_026622852.1, forward strand.
TTGGTGTGGGTTTCCTGCTTCCTTATTGTAATAAAAATTCCAAGGGGTGCCTGGGTGGCACAGCGGTTAAGCGTCTGCCTTCGGCTCAGGGCGTGATCCTGGCATTATGGGATCGAGCCCCACATCAGGCTCTTCCGCTATGAGCCTGCTTCTTCCTCTCACACTCCCTCTGCTTGTGTTCCCTCTCTCGCTGGCTGCCTCTATCTCTGTGGAATAAATAAAAAAAATAAAATCTTTAAAAAAAAATTCCAAGACAATGTCTCAAGTGCCAGTGATTAGGTGATCCTGCTGGTGAAAAATAATATTTTATAAAATAACAGTTTTTGGAAATTATTTGAAACATGGCATTTCTACAAAAGTTAGTAGCCAGCTTCTTAGTACCTAAATGATGTGCATGTATGAATGATAGAGGAAGAAGAGATACAGAGAGTGAGAGGGACAAACTCTGTGTGTGTGTGTGTGTGTGTGTGTGTGTGTGTGTGTGTGTGTGTGTGGTTTGATTGGTGGAGGGGTAAGGAGATGTTTTTTTATCCAGTGTCTACTTAGTAGGACAGTAGCATATCAAGAAGGGGATATACGTATTTTTCATTAGAAGAACAGTTTAATTTTTATGGAGACTGTGATTTCTGTACATATGTTGTGGTTTTAAAAAGCTGAAGTTTAGGGGCCCCTGGGTGGCTCAGCCGTTAAGCCTCTGCCTTTGGCTCAGGTCATGATCCCAGCATTCTGGAATCAAGCCCCACATCGGGCTCCCTGCTTGGCGGGAAGCCTGCTTCTCCTTCTCACACTCCCCTTGCTTGTGTTCCCTCTCTGGCTGCCTCTCTCTCTGTCAAATAAATAAATAAAATCTTAAAAAAAAAAAGATTAAAAAGCTGAAGTTTAGATTAAATATATCTGTTGTGTTATTTTAAAAAGGACATTTATTACATAGGCAGAAATTGAATTGGCATCTAAAACATTTGGAAAGTATCAGTTCAGCTATAGAAACTTCTATTAATGGAATTAAAAAAAACTTTTAATACCTTCCAGAAATAAATATGCTATTGTAACCTTAATTTGAAGATTAGGACCTGATAGAACTGTGCAGTTTTAGGTGCATATAGAATTCCTCTTCCAATTACCTTTATCATCTATCTTATTATTTAAGTTTCAGTGTTTGTGTAACCATATTTTAGGGCTCAAAGAATACCATTTAAGAACATGTGTTCAATCTCCTCAATTTGCTAAAATGCTGCAGTTGACACATTATCTGCTTTCCACTTTTGGGTCTCCTTGCTAAGATATTCTTAAAGCCACTGTGCTCATTTTTCCTGCAGGCACAGGTGCATATTGACTGTACACATCCATTTTAATTTTAAGTTTCTTGTAAAATAGACACTGCAAGGGATAACATTGCAAGAAACATAACTAAAAAGAGCATTGTGATTTTTTACTGAAGAATAATTCAGAATATTTGATAGGTTTTTGGAGAATATGCTCATCAAGTTTTTAATAGGTGATTGTGATGCTCTTGTTGAAAGTTTCTGTGTAAAATGAAATAAAAATTCACATATATTCTGGGTTTTCTTATTTCCTTTATAAAGACTGGAATTTTCAAGACACATTAATACTCCCGAGAATATATAAGCAAATTATACTATAATGATCTATCCTAACCCCTTTTCTTTCTTTCTTTCTTTCTTTCTTTCTTTCTTTCTTTCTTTCTCTTTTTTTTTTTTTTTAAGATTTCTATTTGTTTATGTGACAGAGCACAAGCAGGAGGAGTGTCAGGTGGAGGGAGAAGCAGGCTCCCTGCTGAGCAAGGAGCCCGATGTGGGACTCGATCCCAGGATCCTGGGATCATGACCTGAGCCAAAGGCAGACACTTAACCAACTGAGCCACCCAGGAGTGCTTATCCTAACCCCTGTTCTCTGTTTTTCTCATTGCTTATTTCACTTTTAGCTATTCCTCTCACTTGTATTTAATATATTTATTTTACTTATTTGGCACTATCTTCTTTATTTTTAAAATAAATATATTTCTATGGTAAAAATGTTATTAATCCTTTTATTAGCATTTTTCCTTTGTTTGTTTTAGTTCCAGTATAGTTAACAGACAGTGTCATATTAGTTTCAGATGTACAATATAGTGCTTGAACAATTCTATATATTAGTGCTCATTTTAAAAGTATACTCCTAATCTCCTTCACCTGTTTCACCCATTCCCCCCATCCACCTTTCTTCTAATAACCATCAGTTTGTTCTTTATAGGTAAGAGTCTGTTTTCTGGTTTGTCTCATTTTTTCTTTGTTCATTTGTTACTTAAATTTCACATGAGTGAAATCATATGGTTTATGTCTTATTTCTGACTGACTTATTTCACTTAGTTTTATACTCTCTACATCCATCCATGTTGTTGCAAATGGCAAGATTTCATTCTTTATGGCTGAGTAATATTCCACTGTATATGTGTAACCCTTCTTTATACATTCATCTATCAATGGACTCTGGGGCAGCTTCCACAATTTGGCTACTGTAAATAATGTTGCAGTAAACATGGGGGCGTATGTATGTCTTTGAATTAGTACTTTTGTATTCTTTGGATAAATATTTAATAGTGCAATTACTGGATCATAGGGTAGTTCTATTTTTAATTTTGGGGGGAACCTCTGTACTGTTTTCCACAGTGGCTGTGCCAGTTTGCACTCCCGACAGAGTGCATGCTCCCTAACAGAGCATGAGGTTTCTTTTTTCTCCACATATTTACCAACATTTGTTGTTTCGTGTGTTTTTGATTTTAGCCATTCTAACAGGTGTGAATTGATATCTCATTGTGGTTTTGATTTGCATTTCCCTCATGATGACTAATATTGAGCACCGTTGCATGTGTCTGTTGGCCGTCTGTATGTGTTCTTTGGAGAAATGTCTGTTCATGTCTTTTGCCCATTTTTTTAATTAGTTGTTTGTTATTTTGGTGTTGAGTTGTATAAGCTATTTATATATTTTGGATATTAACCCTCTATCAGATATGTCATTTGTAAATCTCTTCTCCCATTCAGTAGGTTGCCCATTAGTTTTGTTGATTGTTTCCTTTGCTGTGCAGAAGCTTTTTATTTTGATGTTGTCCCAATAGTTCATTTTTGCTTTTGTTTCCCTTGCCTTCAGAACACATATCTTAAAAAATGTTGCTATGGCTGATGTGAGGGAGATTACCGCTTGTGCTTTCTTCTAGGAATTTATGGTTTCAGGTCTCACATTGAGGTCTTCAATCCATTTTGAGTTTATTTTTGTGTATGGTTTACGAAAGTTGTCCATTTTCAATCTTTTACATGTTGTTGTCCCTGGCAGAGTTTTTTGTTGTTGTTATTGTTAATTAATTTTCTTAAAATGCTGAAATTATTAATTTTCATTTTTCAAAGCATAGCATCTTTAGAGATTTCTGGAGAAGATTGTGACATGAATATGTTTTTGCCTCTTTCTTCCTAAACTGGCTGAAGTGATTAAAGGGAAGCAAACAGTAGGGCAAAACTTCATCAGCATTGAGAGCTAGTAGGGAAGTTAAATACATGTCAAGAACTGTACAGAAGCAATAAGTGCTCAAAGGAAGCAAGTATAGAAAATTCTTGAATTTTAAAGGGATTCTAAATTAGAAGAGTAAGGCTGAATATGAAGGAAGTCCCTAAGAAAGTAGAGAATCTTAATGGGATGGTTCAATAGAATTGGTTAGTAGAATTGTGGGGGCCTGTGTTTTCTTTGTATAAGGATTATATAGGTGACTTTTTTTTTAATTTGAGCTTTATTGTGTTTCCTGCGTATTTTAACAATGAACCTAAAACATTTTATAATTAGGAAAATGTATACCAGTTATATATAAAAAAAAAACTGATAATGAGATATCCCTGGTTTAAACAATTTGTTAAAATTCTATGATGTACTCTGAAGGGAAATGATACAGATTATCTGAAATTTTCTCATATTTGCTCGGTCAAGAGTTAAAATAATAGAATCTTTTTCTTATCCTAGCTGCTCTCCTATTGATGTTGATCCCAGCTCTGGCAGGTGTAAAAAGGTATGTAAATTGCCTCTTCATCAATCTGGTAGGTAAAGCTACAGTGCCAGACAAAAGTGTCAACTTGTTGAAATTTTTGGAGGAAAACTCTAACACTTTAATGAATAGGAAAGCTCAAAGAGACATAAACATGAAATCACTAGGTATATGATTAATATATAGTGTATAAATTCTAAATCCGAGGGTCTTATTTAAAGTTCTTTCTGTAGAGATAAAATTTGCACCCTTTTGTGCAAAATGTAGTGTCACTGCTGCATTACCACAGCCATACCCAGGGTTCTCCCATGTTAAAATAATGCAGCCGCTACTGTAGTATAAGTTATTGCCAGCAGTACTGAAGTGTGGATGAAGAAATAAAAACAGGTGGCCAGGGGACCAAAAAAAAAATTAGAATGACAATATATATTTTCACCTGAGATCTAAAAAGAGGCAGTGAATAAGGAAACTGTAAAGGGTAGAGATGAGAAGTTTCCAGACGAAAAAATATCTATAAAGCAAAAGATTACTGTTCCCATGAGATTTTAGCATGAAAAATAATTCTCATCAAAATAGGAAATGGGAATCTCTATGAAAAACCATCTGTCTAATTTTGTTTTCAGAAACCTTTTGACCAGATCTTATTTCAAACAATTAAAAAATGAGATAAATATCTCTCAGTCCCTGACAGTTATTATAAAAGATAGCCTACACTTTTAAGTTTGAAATTAGGTCAGTTTAGGATGCAGTTGAGTTTTGACGCAGAGTAAGTCTAAAAACCTGGTTTCTGGTTAATTCAATAGCTATTTAATTCTTATGTAAGTCACCAAAATTGAGATGATTTGTATGAAAGCACTTCAAAATATTCAGAGTGCAATATAAGTGGTTCTGATACTATATGATGATACAAGCAAATACATTTTAATTAGTTAAGTTAGCTTAAGTCATAACAAGATTCTTAAAATAGCCTTTTTTAAAGACAGTTAATTCGGAGCACCTAGGTGGCTTGGTCAGTGAAGCATCTAACTCTTGATCTCAGCTCAGGTCTTGATCTCAGTGTCCTGATCTTAGGATCCTGAGATCAAGACTCATGTTGGGCTCCACTCTGGGCATGGAGCCTACTTAAAATAAAAAATAAAAGTTAAATCAAGCTGGTTGAATATACTAGAAATATGTATTTTTGCATACATTTGCTTAATAGTCTTTAATGTACAGAAACTTGATTTTGGATGAATCCATACTTGAAAACACTGAAACTATTAACCTGGATTTTTAAAGCCTTATCTAGTCCTGAATGATGGGAGAAAAGTCTTTATTGTTTAAAATTGATAAATAGGTGTTTATTAATGTTTATGGTTAATTATTACATGTATAAACCATCCATTTTCTTTCTAAAAAACGGCTCTGCAGAGATCAGTCATTACCAAATCATCAGTCATTTACCAAGCATTGTGGTTTAGAAAGAGAGGTGCTGAGAGGTTGTACCAGAAAAGGAATTACGCTTCTTTGGCTGTCTTATCAATGACCGAATCCTACATTCCAGTACCAGGTCCTCTCTTGAGGTAGTTTTGTGCTCTTTTGTCAACAAACATGTCACAGGATGCAATACTTTTTATTTCCTTGGGGTATGTAAGGATTGATAATTGTTCCTTGTCACTTAGAAAATCATAAACCAGAGCCCAGAGATATAAGGACCTTGCTGAAGGTTTCTTAACTAATCAGTCATAAGTAAAGTTCAAGTCCCCTGATTCTCAGGCTTGCACAGTTTCCATTGCACCATGCAGTTTGTTAGAGGGGAACAATCACTAAGTGGAATAACATTGCAGCATTGGAACAAAGTGGTGATTCTTTTTGATGTTGGCAACAGTGCCTTAGGAATAGGAAAGTGAGCTGTTATAATCGTGCTGTGTGCTCATTGAATCCTAAAAAGCTCATTGACTCTTCTGGATGTCTGGGTGTCCAGAATTCATATCAGGGGCTCCAATGTAGAACTTTGTGCTACTCAGAGGGTATACAGGGGTGCAAGAAGAAAAAAAAAAAACTCTTACTAAATTAAAATAAGAAATCAAGATATTAATATTTGATATACAGACATAGTTCATATATGTAAATTAGAACAGATAAGGCTGTATTGGAGATTTAGGCTCAAAATTATTTTACTAATAGAGGTACACAATCAAAAACATGTGGAGATCAAGTTGAAATTGCCAAAGTCAATGAATACAGTATTTACCCTGATAAAATTTAGATGTCCAGGGTAAGTTTTTAGAATGCTTTTTTGCCATAAGATCAAATTGTGAAGGTGAGTCATACCTTTATCTTTCAGTTGATTAATTCAGATTCATAATTTTAAGTATTTGTTGAGTGATACTGTGGTTTAAACACTATGGCAAATACTAGGAATACAACAGTGAAAGAGCATGGGCCTTGCCTTCATGGAGCTTGTTATTTAGTTAACAGAAAGTTTGAGATTTCGGTACTAGATGTAGCATTTCAAAGATTGTACCAACAACAAGCCCCTTATTTTTAAGGGAAATAGTGGTTAGATGTTTCCTATGTGTTTAGCTTAAAGGATTTTGGTTTCTAGAATTCTCATAAATTTCCATCTTCATCCATCTTCTTCTTGTTACTCCTTCTCTCCTCAAACCTCAAGCACTTCGTGGGCATCTCATACCCTGGTCTTTACCCAAGTAAATTCCTAGAGTTTTGCCAATATTGGCTGCCATAGACCTGCCTTGTAACAACAGCATTGCACTCCCTCTTCTCAATTACACTCCAATTCTCAGAGCTAGCTATTGGGAAGAAAGTATCTAGTTCATGTATTTGTGACTCAAACTTAACATAACTGAACTATAAGTGAATATAGTTCACATTTATTGAGTGGTAGTAAGTTTCAGAAACTATGCAATCAAAGGGGAATGATTCATGGAGACCCTACACTGTGCTTAGGATGCATAGTATAGGACTGTCCACAGTCCTGGTGCTTAGTATGTGTTGATTAAACGGATTAATAACTTCCCCATGAGTATCTGCATTTTATGAAATGTAGTCTACTAGAGTGGAAATAGAATGAAATTTGGAAGTAAGGATTGATTTGAGTCTCATTTTTTCTACTTCCTTTCTAGTGACCTTTGCTAAGCTATTTTACTTTGGTGAGCACAGTCTCTGACTACTTAAAATGGGACTAAGAGTATCTCATTTCCAGGGTTACAAGTAACATGGTGTTAGTATCACAACTGATATAGGCAAAGTATCTTGAACATTGCAGGTAGTAGGCACTCATTAATTTAGAAAAAAAGTTAAAACTAGGAGGATATTAGACAATATCAAACTTATGGGAAGAATTAAGTCAAGTGTTTCTCAATAAAGTAAAGAAGAACACTGGCATATGCCCTGTTGACTGTGGATGTGGTATGGATGGAGGTAGATCATATAAGAGTCTTGAAGTGTGGAACATGTTTCAATAAAATTCACTTTATGTGGTTTTGGCTCCCTGAGACAGAAAAAATCTTCTTCCTTTAGATGATAAACAGGAGGAAGGATACTGTATTTAGATTGAGCTTAGGGTTCTTCACAAATTGCTGCGTACTCCATAGTCTTTGTTCTGAGAATATTCAGTGGTCATGAATATGTTCATAGACTGAGATAAGCAGGTTAAAATACCAGCAATATCTTACTCTTATAGAAAAGCATTATTTTAGTGTTCATGAAACTTTCGTTTCTAAACCTTTTTTTTTTTTTCCATAAACAAAGTTCTTGGAAAGATGCAAGTGAAACTTATAGACAGGAATGAGGGAGGCTTTAGAGGTTCAAGTACCAACAACTAAAAGTCACCCTCCTTGATGTTCCCTCCTCAAATCATTCAGTTCCACAGATGGTTGATTGGGGCATCTTGACTAACCATCCTACCAAGTTTGTATGAGGTGTGGAATGAGCAGTTTACTCAAAGAAAATTTTTAAAAACCTCAGGTATTTTTGCAAGTATGTTAAAAAAAACACTACGAGCCAGGTTACTGTAATAAATACTTGTTTAAACTGACATGTGTGACTTTAATATTCTTACAACCAATATATGGGTATGGTACGAAAGAATTTTGTTTTCATTAGGGTACTCCAAAAAGCAGATCTTTATATGGGATTAGATGTGAAAAAGATTAATGAGGCCAAACAGGTATGAAGGATGGTGAAGAGAGCAGCAGTATGTAGGGAGAGCCTCCAGTCTCCACTTCACAGGGTTGATAGCTAAAAAAGGAGAAGGATGGTTTGCTAGGGAGATTCTGATTACAGAGTAATTTTAAGAAAAATTTAGCCAGGCTGATGGGAAGTCCTGTAGCCAAAAGTGTTAAAGTCCTAAATAATAACTTATTAGTGGAGCTGGCACTAGAACCACTGTGGCGCTGGGTCATTGGCTCTGAACAACTGGGGAAAGCACGACGTCGGTATGAATGTAGTTGTATATCCAGAGGGAGGCATCTGGGACCTTCAGTTGACTGTGCTTCCTGTTTCAGCAGATGTGAGCGATGCCTTTCTGTGGTTGCCACGATTACGCAGTAAAAAAAAAAAAGCTAAGAATCCTCTGCTCCCCGGTTTCCCAAACACTCAGTTTTCCTCCTTGTCATCTTTCCACCAAAATAAATAGTGGCTTACTATATAACATATCTTGCAGATCTTTCCATATCCCTGCATGAGAGACCCTTCATTCTTTTTACTTGGCATGAATAACCCCATTGTGCGAGATGCAAAAATGTACCGGTCCCCTCTTAATAAATTTTTAGGTTGTTTTTCAATCTTTGGCTGTTTTGAACAATGCCAAATAAATTCCATTTTATTCACCTTTTTTTTTTTTTTTTTTTGTACCTATGTGGATAGTCTAGAAGTAGAATTACCAGGTCACAAGTACTTTCTTTAAAAATGAAACATTTTATTTAGAGATAATTATAGATTCCCATGTAGTTGTAAGAGATAATACAGAGGTCTGTGCATTTTGCACTAATAATAATGACTTGTAAAACTACAGTAAAATATAGAAATTGGGATACTGACACTGACACAGTGCAGCTATCTGATTCAGTTTTCTCCAGTTGTACTCCTTTGCGTGTATGTGTAGGCATGTGTATGTGAAAGTGTATGTGTTTCTGTGTGTGGTGTATATAGATCCATGCAATTTCATTGTAAGTATAGGTTCATGTACTCACCACAACAGTCAAGATACTAAATAGTTCCTTTATATAAGGAAAGAAGCAACTTGCTCTAGGAGTCACAGCTGAATCAAAGATTGAAGCAGCGTATGTTAGTTAAAGAGCACAACCAATCCCTTTCTAATCAGTGATCTATCCATAAGCAATCAAAGCAGTAGTGTCTTCCCCAAAACTTTAAGAGACAAATTATAGTCCTGAAGACACTTGGTGGTGAGATAGAAATATTGTGCAAAAATATATACATGTCAGAAATGTGAGGATTTGTGAAATTTATGTTAGAGGTTATAGGGCCCCTGGGTGGCTCAGTCAGTTAAGCGTCTGCCTCTGACACAGGTCATGATCCCAGGGTCCTGGGATGGAGCCCCACATTGGGCTCCCCAACTCAGTGGGGAATCTTCTTCTCCCCCTCCCTCCACCTCCCCTCCCTTCACCCCTGCTTGTGCTCTGTGTCAAATAAATTCTTAAAAAAATAAATTACGTTAAGATGATACAGTACATTTACAACTACAAAATTCATTTGTTTCAACTTTGTTTCTAGACTTAGGGTATTCTGAAGAATAATGCCTTCAAGTAGTAAGATTTCAATGTTCAGTATAAGTGTCTTGACACCAATTTCTTGTATCTTTGAATTCATGCTGATTTCTTGTTATAATTTAACCTGGTCAAATAAAGTTGAAGGAATGAAGCAAGAAAACGAGGGGGAAAAAGGAAGAAAGTAAAAGAGGTAAGAGGAAGGAAAGAAGAAAGGATAAAAAACAAAACAAACCTATCTTTTATTTTTAAAGTACATTGCTTACCCTACTACCTCAAATGTCCTTGCACAGAGTTCACAGCTATTCTATTGGAGTGGCTGTTGCTATGCCTTTTTGGAAAAAGCATGGGATTGCTAATTAAAAATTAATGGGTGGGGTGTGCTCTTATTATCTAGAACTGAAATATTTCTATCTTCACATTTCTTCTTAGGACCACATTTGACTATGGAGGTTTCACGAGAGTTCAACGTGGGTTCCATACCTACGTTGAACTCTGCAAGGAAGCTTATTAATGATAAGTGGACTATCTATAGACTATTTTTGGTGATATTTATGATTTGTTTCTGAATAACTGCTAGAAAACAAGGTTTGTTTTTATAATTTCTTGTATTTCTCCTTTTTAAGCATATTTTATTTATAGGAGCCAAGAACTATAAAATCAAAAACATTTGATTATTCTGTAGTGTTTATGATACAATATATGGCTCAATAAATTCAAATGCAAAGTTGATGAGAAGGAGAAAATGTGTTTTTGTTTATTTAATTTGGAAGGTAGAGATGTGGCCATAAAATTCATACTAAACTCAGAAAAATACATTAAATCATCACTTTTTTTTTTTTTTTATTAAATCCCAATTGTTTATTTGGTGGGGATATGGGAAAGGAGGCAGTGAGAAGTTTACAAACCTCCCTTACAAATTCAGAAAACATTGAATAAAGATTTCATTTTCATATTAGATGTGGTAGTAAACCAATGTTATTTCAAGACTCATCCTAACAAAAATCCTCCCATGTTATGATTTTGTTTTATGGATAAAATTTTTATCAATTTAATCCATCTATCCATCCATCAATTACTTTTCTCCTAGAGCCATAAGAACATGAAGTGAATATATAGCAAAAAAAATGAATATTAAGCAGCAAAAGAGACAAGTGAAGGTACAAATGTTAATATAAAGCCAATTATTACATAATATAGTGTGAAGAATTTTTGGAAACATTTTTGTAATACAAATTGCAATTGTATCCCAGTGTATTCCTGATTTGGCTAGAAGGTTTTAAAATGACTAAAACTCTTACTAGCTGCTTCTGCACTCACCAGTAATCTTAGCTACAAAGCATTGAAGATGAAGGAATGGCTCTGTTTTACTAAATCGTAGACATCTCTGATGATGCAGTATAGACTAGAGAAATTAGAAACCTTGCCTAGATGAGTACTGGACAACTAGACTAGACATGAAGGGTGCCCTGCTCATAAATACAGGACAACAGGACAATCAAGTAGAAGGTATTGGGAGGAAGTGTTTAAAAGAGGGTAGGGACATACTTCAATCTAGATTTATCACTTGTTAATCACGGAAAAAGCCTTTAGGACTCTTCTGCCTCCTGATTTCTATTGTATTTTTTATTATTTGATTGTCTGTTTCTCTGCTAAAATGCTAATTCACTGAAGGTAGTGACTGTATATGTTCATCCTTGAATAGGTCTTAGAGTACTGAAAGTAGTTGCTAATTTTTCTTCTGGGATATGAGGTATTCTAGACTCGTTTAAAAGGCTTCAAATACACACATTATGCCATGACTTGAAGGGGAAAAAAATTGCAGTTTACAGCTTGGCAGTATATAACTTCTCAGTGCATTGAGAGACACAGTGATGTAGTGTTGTAGGTTAAACTTTCTGTATGCAAATCTCAATTATTATCATTTGAACAGCTTAATCTTTACTTGCTTCTATTTCCTCGTGTACAACCTGCTGATTAAAAATGTAAGCCAATGGGTTAAGTACATTATCAAATTTTACTCAGTGGAGAATTGCTTATGTTGAATTGTTCTGTCACAGTCTAAATTGGTATCACCATGTTATAGGATATTTCACGAATTATGCATAGTTAATCTTTAGCTGCTACATGAGTTTTACTTAAATGGTAGTTCCACACCAAAATTTGGCAATCAGAATACTTCTGTGAGCCATATAAAAAATTCAGTTATAACTATGTTCACTACTTCTGCTCTTGTATATTAAAAATTGATACAACTCAATGACCACAGTGTTATTGTACACCTCTAGGCATCACACTTGCTACAAAATTGCCAGAAACTATCAAGTAGTGCAACTCTGCATGACCTTGACACTAAAGATTCATAGTTTCCGTATGAGTAGAATCTTAAGGTCATTTGAGTTTTTGTGACCTAAATAATTTGTAACATCGACCTGGTCAAAATGCATGTATTTTGGGGGCGCCTGGGTGGCTCAGTCGTTAAGCCTCTGCCTTTGGCTCAGGGCGTGATCCTGGCATTATGGGATCAAGCCCCGCATCAGGCTCCTCCACTGGGAGCCTGCTTCTTCCTCTCCTACTCTCCCTGCTTGTGTTCCCTCTGTCTCTGGCTGTCTCTCTCTGTCAAATAAATAAATCTTTTTTAAAAATGCATGTATTTTGTTCAGGCAACAAAATCAGTAAAGCTTTATGCAATTAGAAATTTTATTGACATCAGTAGCACGACCTAAGCTTCAGTGGAATCCCTCGTTGTTATCATTGGATTCTTATCAAAGAATCCCACTGATAAGAAGGAGGGATTCTTTGTTCTTTTGTTCCTTTGTTCCCTTCATAGGTTAAACAGGATTTATTGTGCTAGGTTATCAAAGCTTGTCTTCATAAAATGTATATGCAACTTGATGAGTCAACTGATGTCGATGATCAAGTAAGTTAATATGTGTAGAGTGAGTAAAGAAAAAAGTGATCACAGAGCAGAGACTGTGCTTTGAAAAAATGTGATTAATATAAAAGGAATCAGTGTGTTCAGTCATATCACAGACTTCTTCAGGAAGCCTAGATAACCAAGGCTGCTTTTGTTTGGTTGGCTACAAAAAGCAATTAGGGTGTTTTTGTGTCCGTGGAAAGAAAGTATCATGATCATAAAATATATATATATATATATATATATATATATATATATATATATATATATATATATATATATTTAAGATTTTATTTATTTATTCGACAGAGATAGAGACAGCCAGCGAGAGAGGGAACACAAGCAGGGGGAGTGGGAGAGGAAGAAGCAGGCTACTAGTGGAGGAGCCTGATGTGGGGCTTGACCCCATAACGCCGGGGATCACGCCCTGAGCCGAAGGCAGACGCTTAACCGCTGTGCCACCCAGGCACCCCATAAAATATATATTTTACCTTCATGTACTTGCTACTTAGACTTCGCCAATGAATTTATAAATTTTCTGTGGTGCCATGCACGATAAATAACATCATAGGTATACTCTGAACTTTTGTCTCCTTAGAGGTTTTATCAGAGAAACAGATACTAAGCAAAATGTCTCTTGACAAATAAATGTGAGGTGGCTCTCCCGGCATGAGATAGTTACTAACACTTTTTGAAAGGGGTGAAAATTATATTTTAGTTTAAGACCCAGAAAAAAAAAAAAGAAAGCTGATCCTTCTGCTAGCAAATATGGTAAATGTTTTTTTTCCCATAAATGAGGTTGATAAACCTATGCATATAAGTGGGAAGAACACATTAGAATACAAAGAGAAGTTTTGATAAAGCATTCTGAAAAATATATTTTAACTAAATTTTTATTTTCTTGAAGGAGCATTTGTTTTAGAAAATGAAAGACTGATCACAGTCATTAATGTGACAGTATTGGATCCATTTCATTTTGACTTTATCAGTGATGGTGATTTGATATATGGATCTATCATTGAACCTAAATATGTTAGTAACCCCCAAAATACCACAAAATGTTAGTAACTCTCTCACCCCGGAGACCTACTTCATATTTATTTGTGAAGGGATCCTTTGCTTATTATCTGCTTCTCTGATAACCTCCAAGGAGACAAGAGTTCAGAGTATACCTATGATGTTATTTAGTGTGCAGGCACCATAGAAAATCTGTAATTTAAGTTAATGAAACTTGAGTATTTGCTTTGTTCAATTACCTCTATTATTATAACTAGCAAAACAGCTACATACACAGGAACCTGGAGTGTTCTATTTCAGTGTATGGGTGTGTAAAACACTGTCCCCAAAGGTATCCCAAAATATAGCATGCTCCACCCCAACTGTCCAAAAGACTGTCAACGCTGTCAAGTTTAGTATCTTTTTCTCCCAAGATGTCAAGCCTAATTGCTTCTTCACATCCAAAGAATGAATGCTATTTGCTGCTGAAACCCAAACTATTCAGAGAATTTCAGTTCACCCAAGTCTTTGCCGTTTCTGCCACCCCCTTCATCCCACTCTTAATGAAACACAGCACCGTTAATTCTGTCCAAGAGCTCATCACACTGCCACAGGATTACATCCCAGGACTGGTGGTAGGGCTGAGCGGCTTGTTTCATTTCTGTCGGTTTTGGGGATTGAAGATTTCCTTCTCGGGCTATCCTGGATCCTTCAGGCTATAGGAAGGAACATTTGCCCTAAACCCATTATTCTTTTGTCAGCTGCCTTACGCTGTCACGTTGTCCTGGATTTCCTTCATAGCAGCATATGTGATTTAGCCCCATGAACACTTCATCAGGGAGAGAGTGTGTCCTTTGGTAGTCTGTGGCCGAACATGACTCAGAATCTGCAATTTCATGGGCCACAGGAAGGTGTTCCTTTCACAACTAGACTTGAGGCAGAATCAACCAATGATTGTTTCACTTTCTACCTCCATGGTGATTTTTCATACTTTACTTTTTCTTGTCCCTGTGTTAGGGTCTCCTGCTTCAACCTGATAGATGATGATAATTTAGAATAAGTGATTGAGTTCCTCATTCCCTTCTTCTCAAAAGATTTCTGGCTTCCTTAGTCAAGTTCCTCCGCCCCCTCCTCTTTAGGAACATTTTAGAAATACCAATCAAGTCTTCTGTCAAGAGAGGAAAAAAAAAAATCCTGCCTTAGTGGATAAGATAGTATTTGTATTTGACATGGGAGAATTGTCACCAGTATACATCAGTACCAAGGCTAGCAAACACCTAAACAGGAGTGATAAAATACATTATGGCAATGGTAGTTCCTCATTTCTTGACTAATATTTAATGATGTAATAATAGGAAAGCCACTGGACCAGTTAACTCAAAATGTTTAAGGCACACACCTTTTATGTGTTATTTTATCATTACCTCAAAACTAAAATATATTCTAATTTTTTATTGTTTTATAATTTAAAAAAAAACCAGCATCAATGAGTTTTGAAGAGACGTGAGGAATTTTGAAACAAATTGCAAGAAAGGTTCAGACTCACCGGTCTGGCACAGATTTGGCCATTTGGGCCATATTTATGAAATTAATTACAAAGTTAATGTGATTTCATTAATTCATGAATGAACAGAATTTACAGATTAAGAAAACCGTATAAACATTATTTGAAAAGATCCTCCATCTATGGATTTGGTAGAAGGAGGAAGACGTCATGCTCATATTTTTAAAAATAATGCTAAAAGTTGTTCAAGCAGTGTTTTCAGAAGTACAGTCAATAACTGAGAAAAATGTGATGAATAATTAAGTGATTTGCAAGGCTGTGGATAGATTATTTTATACAGAGGAGGCCAACGTGACCTGTTCTCCTTTACAATCTTTATTAGGGCTTAGAGCTCAGGTATTATTATCCTTAAGGTAATGCTTTTCCTGCTCAGGCAGTAGGGACCCTGACTCACGCACGCTCTTTCAAGACCTTCTCAGTCCTTATACTTAACTGAGATTTTCTCTGGAAAGCGGAAGTGCCATTACCGTTGACTCTGCTTATCATCACTGCCACACAGAGTCAGCAGTACTACAGCCACGTAAGAATCACATCCTGAGAAATTTTGCCTAAAAGAGTTCAGAACAAAACTAACTCATTATCTAATACTTGAGGATATCTGCCACTAAATAAAGGATCGCATTTACATAAAGGCAAAATTAATTTTAATATTTTTTAAGAGAGAGAGAGAGAACAGGTGCACACATGACAGGGGGGAGGGGCAGAGGGAGAGGGAGAATCATAAGCAGGATTCACGCCCAGTGTAGAGCTTGGGGCGGGGCTTGATCTCATAACTCTGAGGTCATGACCTGAGCTGAAATCAAGAGCTGGATGCTTAACTGCCTGAGCCACCCAGGTGCCCCTTAATTTTAATATGTAATTAACTGCATGCTACCAGAATTCCAAATCATTGTCATTTGTACTTGTGTTAATTTTACATGAAGTTTTAAGCAACACCTCAGATCATATACCAGCCTCAGGCAGTGAATGAAAATGAAGCATAATAGGTAGAAAATGTCTTTTTATATACACTGAAATAGCCACTAGTTGCCTTTTATTTTAGCAGTGGCTTAGTATTGTGTTTACCCTTTAATCACAGTGTGACATTCACTTAGTCTTCTGTGTCCACTGGCTTCATTAAAACCGTGAACGTTTGATACCAAAAGAAAGAAAATATTTTCATTTCAGTGCAATTCCAATGCCTTAAAGATTAAAAACAATCTTATCCCCGTTATTGTATTGTGAGCTCAAAATAGGAACGCAGTTTCAGTTTGGTAAACTCTGATTGACTTATCTTTTATTGTACATGGTCTTTCTCCTTAAAAGGCTTACCTTGTTTGATAGCATTCTCACCAATTATAGCACTCCTTTGTACTAAGGCATTGTTTCCAGAAGGCCCCTGTTAAAATGCAAATATGCCATCTGGCAAGCCTTTACCTCATTAGCTCACACCATCACAGCAGCACATATTATGTATTATATTAGATATGGAAGAGACACTGAGCTGATGAAGTCTGACTAAGAGAAGCCGGTTGGAAAAATTCCAAGTAGAGGGTGCTTTGGGATATGGCCTAAGGGCGATAGAGCAGAAGGAGGAGAGAGAGTAAGAGGCGTGGTGGGGGGAAATGAAGAGTGTGATGCTACATTGGGCATTTCATCCAGGTCCTGGCTGTGACCGATCCACAGAGACGCAGAACGCCTGAGCTGAAAGAGAAATGTGAAAACAAGTAATCAAACACCTTTATCTTCCAGATGAGGAATGGGAGGTTGCAAATAGCTAAATGACTCCTCTAAGTGCCCTCTGCTACGTTCTCAGTTCTCATCATTAGCCTTTGAAACCCACAGGGCCAGCGCTCACCTCCGGCTGTAGCATTTCACAATGTGGAAAGCTGCAGAATTATTCACATGTAATTTCTTGTACGTACTTCGTGGATTTTGTTTTCTTCAAAGACATTGAAATCCCCTTAAATTTTTCTTTCGTGTCTTCCCACAGCTGTTGAGAAAGTTAGGGTTGACCCTGCCCCAGTCACTGCTCCCAGCAAAAGTAGAGCTTAGTGAAGAATTCAGAGGAAGTAAGCTCTCAGACAGCCCTGTCCAGGAGGCTGTCTGTTAGAGCATTCAGTGACATTTCTCCTGGTCCTAATCCCAATCCCAAATCCTGATGTACGTGGAGAAAAGTCTAGTGGCCTGTCCTGAGAAGCACCCAACACCCCCTTGGCCCTCTCCCAATCTGACTGCTGTCATTGTGACTGAATGGTCAAGATGGGAATACGAGATGGGTGCCTAAGTGGTTCTTAAGGTACTTTCCAGAGTACGATTAGGAGAGGCTTTGTTTTTGCAGACGCATAGAGAATCTTTTCTACTAACATTTGAGCAGAAGTAGTGTATTTATAGCTGAAGAAATGGTTGTGTTTTGGGTTTGACATAGCAACAGATGAGATTTCTCAGGATGTATCCAGTAAACCTCTGGGGTACTGACATGCTTTATTAGGGAAATAATGTGGATTTCTGTCAGAAGCTCTATTTTCAAATATTCTCTTTCATTGTTCATACTTTTAAACATACACACTTTTTTCTTGATTATACGATGGACATACTCAGTCTTTAAAAGATATGGAAACTAAGAGAAAAATTAAGAAGACTGTAACAGTCTCCTGCACGACAATTCTGTTACTGAGAAATAACCTCGGTAAACCTCATATTCTCTCACCGTGCAGGATTGTTAGCTGCGAACAGCAGTTCACCATTTCCGCTCAACATCTCCTCAGATAAGTTGTGAACTATATTTCCCCAAATTCTCTTCTCTCTGTGAATCTAGGTTAGAGTTTCTTAAGTGAGAAGGTGGGAGATTTGACTAGCAGAAGAAAAGGAGAGGCCTGTTCTTTGGAGAAGTAGCAGAGAGACTCAGGAGCCCACATGAGATTGAAAACGGCTCTCCCAATGGGCAATGAAGAACAAAACTACCCACTTGGCTGTTTTTGACTGAAATAATTAGTTAGAGATTTTCTAAGATTATCGAGGATTGCTGAAAGTGAAACCCTTCATACCTGGAAAATATAGAGTGCTTTCTGTCTCCCTGACTGAACTCTGACCATATCGATTTTAGTTTTAAAATTTTTACATATTTACGTAAATTCATACTTCGTTTCTTAATATTATATTAAAGGCAGTCTACCGTTAAATAATTTTAGTATTTATATAATTTATTTAATTACTTTGGCATCTTCTAATTATTCTCCAATATTTGGCATGTAAGATTATTCTAATCTATTTTCAACAGTAACACAGATGCCGACATTTACAAAAGAAAGTACAATTTTTGTCTATATATTTGATTATTTCCTTAACAAATATCCAGGAATAAATTCACTGGAGCAAAGAATAGAATCACTCTTGGGGCACCTGGGTGGCTCAGTTGGTTAAGTGTTGATTGTTGATTTCGGCTCAGGTCATATTCTTAGGGTCCTGAGATCAAGCCCCACGTCAAGCCCGGCCTTGGGCTCCATGCCGAGCAAAGAGACTGCTTAAGATTCTCTCCCCCTCTCCCACTGCCCCTTCCCTCTCTTAAAAAAAAAAAAAAAAAAAGAAAAGGAATAGAATTCTTTGAGACATTAGATATATATTGTTGATTGTTCAGGAAGATTGTACAGATTAACTTCTTATTAGCAATATTTTACTGCTTTCATTATTCTATATCATTAATATTAAGTAATATGTTCATTCTTGTCATACTGTGTATTCTGTCTGATATGTATTTTAGGAAACATAGCCAGCCACCTCTCATGCTTTGTACAAAGTAGATGTTCAGTAGATGTCTATTGACAAAATGAAACTTGGCAGGGTCTTTGTAGAAATAAGAATTGGTTTTAAAAGTGATATAACATTACTTTGCACCCAGGAGTTCCAAAAGGCAACCAAAAATATCTTTTTTGGATGGAGAGCTGAAAGCTCCCATTGATTATCTCTGTTCAGTAGCAGACTGCTGAGTGACTCTCTAATTATCAAGCCAATTGGCAAGACTTTCAAGAAAAGCAGCTTGTTCTTCGGGAATTTAAATGGAGAATACAGCAAGGAGTGCCAGATGCAGCTAGTAGCCCGTGAGGCATTAATGGCATGCAGTCTTCACGTAGATTAAGATATAAGCCCCGTGTAAGTGCCAGCTATAGATTTTAGGTAAAACGTGCAGTCTTTGAATTCTTTAAGTAGTAGTGTAGGACCTTGAGCAAGAGTCTGTGCAGTCTAAAGAAGAAAACCGTCATGATTGTTCCTGTAGCTCTGGTCCACTGCCTGAAAGTGTAGAAAAGACCAATCTCCAGAAAATACTCAACATTCATTTGTGGTAATTCAGAAGTTTAAAATCAAAGTAGAAATGGAGAGCAGCTATATGCCAAGAAAGAAAGTCCCTTTAAAAGTATCTTCAGAACAGGCTCATAAATATGCCAGAATTCTTCTAGAAAGGAAATGATAGATAGATGATAGATAGATAGATAGATAGATAGATAGATAGATAGATAGATAGGGAAAGGGAGAGAGAGATAGAGAAAGAAAGAAAAGAAAAGAAAAGAAAAAACGCAAGTAAATTTCGTTGGCATTCAGTAACAGAACAGACTTTTTGACCTTTGAACAAGTTGAATGCAGAATTACAAATAGTGGTAGGACGTACAACTAGGAACTGTAAGTTTCTGGGTTGTAAAGTTCCTGTCATTATTTTAAATACTTTTACACAAAAACTTACGATATTGCACTTAGCCATTGCAAACATAAGGCATTATGTTTTGGCTTCAATTGCCCTGAAATATGCTTATTGCCTTCTTCTAGTATAAGAAAATACTAGAGTAGATTTTAATTAAATGTATACCAAGTAAAGTTATATTCTGGTAACTTTGTATCTCATACCCATTATTTCTTCCTGCTTCTCCCTTGATGCTGATCTCATAAACCTTATTCTGTATCAGAACTCTTTGGAATTTGCAGAGTCAAGTTCTTGGTCTAAGTGCTCACATTTTCCTACAGAAAGTGGCCATAAATTGTAACTCATAGCCTCCCTCAATCATTTGATAGATGGGGGACTATAACAAAATGAAAACATAAGACAATGTCTGGTGTTTTTTGACCCAATTTCTGCCAAAGTTCTCTTACCTTTTTGTTTTCTCTTCATGCACAGAAAGTCAGATAGACATGATGAATCACCTAACTATTTCTCAGACCAGTATTTTCCAGCTTATATTATTTTTTTGAAGAAGGGAGAGAAAGACTTCATTCTTTAGACCATTTAGCCTGGATTTAATTTTAGTTTTGAGCTGTCTTTGTTGAGTTTATTATAAAGCGAGTTCAAATTCCTCACCTGATAATCATTTTTGCCTTAGCACCATCTGATTTTCAGATTGCTTTCTGAGAGAATTTTGAATTTACCTTAGCAAAATAAGTACTTAGAATTTCTTTGTAATATAAATACATCTCATTTAGATCAATAATTTAAAATGAAATTTAAAAATTATGCAGAAATATGCCATCACCCCAGAATAAGCGGCATAATCTGCAGGCTGTGGTGCAAAATGAAAATGTGGGACCTCTTGCTAGACAGTTACTAAGACAGCAGACAGCAACAGCAGCACACCATTAGGCCAAGCTGGGCCCTTCTAAGTGTGACGTCCTTTGGGACTGTACAGTTTGTGTACCAGGAAGGTGGCCCTGCCATTACCTATAAAAGAACTATTAAAACAAGCAATACAGTTAAATCCTTCAAATGTGAAGAAGGCAGTAAGCAAATTTCAGGGCAATTGAAGCCAAAATTTGATTCCCTATTGCATTCAGGTAAATGGTCTGTGTTCGATAGATAGTAAGCCAAAGATTTCAGTGTGTTCTACAGGTTTGCCATTAGAAATTATTGGTCACTGTAGAACGGGCTTTCTCAGCCATGGCAGTATCAATAATTGGACTAAATGATACTTTGTTGTGGGGACTGTCCTGTGCACTCTAGGATGTTTAGCAGCATTCCTGGCCTCTATCCATCAGTAACTGCCCCCCAACCAAAGCTGGGACAGTCAAAAATGACATTGCCAAGTATTCCCTGGGAAGCAAAATCACTGAACCACTGTTTTAGATAGCTCATTTTGGGACTTTACTGTTGACAAAGAGTCTCTCCTTACGCAACTATTAGTCAGGCTTCCCTGAATCCTCTTTCTGACTAGATTTCACCCCTGGACTCTGTCCTTGGCCCCTTTAGTACAGTTTTGGCAAGAATTCTACTGGCTCAGTTCAGTGAAAACCCTCCATCCTTGATATGTGATGAAATGACTCACCTTTCACCCTTGGTACCTAATTTGCTCTTGATACCTGTTCAAATTCCTAATTTTCCACCCTCAATATGTTATATCCCTGGTCTACCTTCAGCAAAAATCCTGTCAAGTTGGGTTAGCCAGAGTCTCTCTTACCCGTCATGTTTCCTTTCAGTAATTTTCCATCCACTCACTTCTACCCTGCTCCTTGGCTTTAAAACTCCACTTGTCCTGACTCTATTCACAGTTAAGTTCTCTCCCCTAGTACAAAATCCTTTCACAGTAGTCCCCTGAATAAAGTCTGCCTTACTGTTCTTTAACAAGTGTCTTGATTTTTTTTTTTTTTCCTCTAATACTGTTCAAGAGAATCTCTGGGGCTGTTTGTTAAAAATTCAAATTCTCCAGGGTTCAGCTTCAAAGATTCTGATAGTGTAGGTCTTGAGTGTGGCCCACAAATGTGCAATTAAGAAGGCCACCAGGTGACTCCAATATAGGTAATCTAACTTTACACTTAGAAAAATACTGATGTATAGAGGAATCAATGCAAATAGAACTCTACCATCAGATGAGGAGAGTTTAATGATGGCTAGATGCTATTGTCATACTTACTTAGGACAGCACACACACATATGGCCTCTAGATTAATGTTCAAGTCTCCAATTCAATTTGCTTTTGTAGACACAGACACAATCTGCTTTGCAATTAGGTAAGCACCCATCTGGCAGGGAGAAAATTTGGAGGCTGTAAAATAAAACAGGTAAAGATTTTTCTTTGTCAGCAAGGCTGCCTGAAATAATGATCAGCTAATGAAAGTACTATAGGATGGAGCATTTGTGATTCTTTCAGGGTGAATTGGAATGGATGGCCCCATTGAAACAATATCTGATGTCAGATTATTAATGGCACCCCTTTTTCTGACTAAGCTTAATTAGCTAAATATTTTTTGAACATAAGCAAGGTCAAATATTTGAAGGAAAGCTCAACAAATTCACCTGATTATATACTTTATAGAACTAAGATTTTAGAAATTAGTTAATTCCCATAGGATTGACAGAATTTTAAAACTTGCTTCCAGATGTTTTGGATTTCATACTATGGCATGTTCAAAAGGCTAATGGAGAACAAAACAACAGGGAATCCCTTTCTTTTTTGGGTATCATCCCTACTTTTTCTGTGAACCTGCAAGTCTCTCTCAGTATATTTCTGCCTCAGGGACTCTGTCTCGAAGTTCTGCCTTCTGATTCTGCTGTTTTGCATGTCCTCATTTAGGAAGATAGGGATCAAATCTGGTTAGTGTCAGTTAATGAATAAATCAAATCTCAAAAATTTTAGTGTTAACTTTAGTTTCTTTTCTAATTACCACCAGTGACCAGCCTGTCTCGTTTAGTCTCATATTTAGCTATGGCTTCAAAGAACCCAAGTCAAAGTCTCTGACAAACTTCTACTCTCATCTCACACTCATGTGGGAGGCCAGAAATGTTTAAACCAGGATTGTTACAGCCTTCTTTTTAAATAGTCTTTCTAAAGGAGATGGACCCTGGATGAAACTGAAGATCAATCAATCAGTTGAAAAGAAGAAGTAAATCAGGGATGCAGAATATTGTCATTTTCACCGCATAAAGGTACAGGCTTGCAGGATCTTTAGAAAATGTTTATTTTGAAAAAAAATCTATTCGGGTCTCAAAATTAGGAATTTCTTTGCACACATCTATCAATGTCAGATGGTTTTCATTATCTTTCATTGATTTCTTTCAAGGCATCTGCATATTGGTCAAGGCTCATTTTCCTCAATGCCATGAATGTTGCCCATTGAACAAAGTACTATCAACAAAAAATATATAAATATATAATTTACAAAACAGAGGGTGACAATCTGGGCATAAGGAGGTCTAACTTCAATACAAAGTATTTGTTGTTATTTTTTGCATTTTATTAATATGCTGAAGAGTCTCCATAATTGTGGGTTAAATTCATTTTAAAACCCCCTCCAGTTATGAGTCTTTTTTTTTTTTTTAAGATTTTATTTGTTTATTCGACAGAGATAGAGACAGCCAGCGAGAGAGGGAACACAAGCAGGGGGAGTGGGAGAGGGAGAAGCAGGCTCATAGCAGAGGAGCCTGATGTGGGGCTCGATCCCACAACGCCGGGATCACGCCCTGAGCCGAAGGCAGACGCTTAACCGCTGTGCCACCCAGGTGCCCCTCCAGTTATGAGTCTTAATCAGAATCAGAACATCTCAGTGAAGACATTCTCAGAGAATTTGAAATAGACATACCACTCAGAATGGATGAAAGTGTACAGGGAAATCTATGAATATGTATGTGCACAAACATGGATTTTATGAACATGCATTTCAACTTTCCATACTTCACTGCAACGGTAAAGAATTGAAAGTCATGCCCAAATTGAGAAAAATTGTAGATTTGGGGCATTGCAAGATTGTCTTGGAACAGATAAATTCTTCAGAATGTATTTCACATTGTTTTAGGCGGAACTTAATACTTCAGCTTGCTTAAAACTTTTCTGGATCATAGAGAAAAAGAATGCTAACAATTTGAGAAAGGGTTTGTACCTAGATTGAATTTGATAAAAGGGCCTAGTCTGACCATTAAGAGAGAAATTTTCCCATGTAAGGTAGACTTAAGGCAGAAATTTGGATGGGGGAGGAAATTCTATATGTGCACGGCTACCTTTCCCACTCTTAATGGATTGGGCAAATCCTTCTCATAGATACTCATGGCCCTGGATATTATGAATTCAGTTCTCCTGCTTCCTCATGGTACAGCTTCAAGGGCATTTTTTCTTGGAGATCCAGGTTCTTGTCCATGAAAGCTCTTTGCCATAGCACCCCACTGTAGAACTTTTCTCAGGCTGTGTGACTCATAATTCTTATTTTTCAATTATTTTTTTAACATTTCTGACTTACACTGGGCTATATTTCCAGAAGGTCTTAATAGACATCTAATTTTAATCTGACTAGTTATTTTGTAAGGTTTCATTTGCCTATTACTTTCACATTAAGGAATCCCTTTCATATGTTTGTCTTAGTTTTTTTTTTTTTTTTCCTCACAGTAACCCTTTGAGGTAGATAGGGCAGTTATTATTATTTTCAATCCACAGATGATGAATTTTATCTTGGAACTATTGTCAGTTTCCTGAGAAATACACAAAGTAAATGACAGCAAATGAGCTTAGCCTAAGTCTATGGATTCCCAATACAGTGCTCTTACCATTACTCCAAGCTGTCACCTTGTGCCACCTGTATCTCAGGGACACAGGAAGAGTGATGACACTTGAGAGAATAGCCTATGTGATTAATAAGGAACTTCACAATTCCTCGAAAGAGGGAGAAACAACACAAGTGAAGGCTCTGAAATGAAGCAATTAAATGGTTAATTTTGTGGTAGAATGCCTTCCTATGACTTTTACTTTAAGTTCTATTCAATATCCAATCTGCATAAGTGCAATTGTGTTACTTATTCTGGAATTAGTCTTCTCTTTAAGTTCTTCATTCATATTAAGAAAAGTGATACTGGCTGACGTTGCCTAGCAATAGGGTTTGATTTTGATTTTAGTATCAAGCCCTAAAAGGGGCAAAAGTAATGATAATGGTAGTGACCTTCATTAAATTATATTGCAATCAGCATTCTGATTTGTTACTATGGCCATATGAAACTAATAGAGATTTTGGTACTAAGAAGTACAGTATTGCTGTAACAAACATCAAAAAATGTGGAAGTGGTTTTTGAATTGCCTGTGGGTAGAGGCTGAAAGATGTTTGAGCACCATCATATGAGAAGTCTACATTGACTTTAATAGATTGTTCATGGAAATATGGATGCTAATCACTTAGCCAGTGAGGGCTTAGAAGGAAGTGCGCGGTGTGGTAGAGAAAGCCTATGTTATCTAAGACAATACACATCTTGTTATCAGAATGTTAGTAGAAATACGCCTATTAAAGACACTTTTGGTTCTCCTTCCTCATCAGAAGGGAACAAGAAACATGCTATTGGAAACTAGAGGAAAGGTGATTGTTTTTATATAGTGGTAGAAAACTTAGCTGAATTGTGTCCTATCATTTTGTAGAAGTCAGAAATTTAAAGTGATGAACTTAGGTATTTAGCTGAGGAGGTCTACAAGGAAAGCGATGAGGGTGCTTACCAGTTTCTCCTTGCTGCTTATAGTAAATGCAAGATGAAAGAGATAAATTGAATGGATATTATTAAACAAAAATAAGCCAGAGCTTGATGAATTAGAATGTTCTCGGTCTGTACAGATTGCAAAGGACACTAAAATTAAGGAGATTAATGGTTAGGATAGCTTGCTCTGAAAAGATAGTCAAGAGTGTGGTTGGACAACTACTGGCTGGCACCTCTACAGAATCGACGTTCAGGGTATAGCCTCACACAGAGGATTTTTTTAAGACAATCAACATGTGACTTACAGATCCACTCAACCATCTCAGCTGAAGCCAAGAACAGAGATAGGGTGTGAATTGTCATTTATATTTACTGATTCAGTGCCTGACATGACTGTTTTTCTATGTATTTTCTATATAGTCTTGATCAAAATTAGACTGTGATGATTATTTTTAGGAAAACTATAAATATCCTTTTCATCACGTCATATGAAAGGTACATGTTGTTAAGATGATTTATCTCTGTTGATGTTGACCTTGACCACCTGGCTAAAATAGTGGTTATCAGATTTCTCCACTGTAAATGTATTCTTTTTATCCGCTTTTTCCATACTTATTGGAGGGAAGATACCATGCACAGCCCACACTTAAGGAGCGGTAACTTAGATATTTGTCTCTCTTAGTTTTTATTTTTAAATTTAAATGTATTTATATCAGTTTGAACTCACGGGTATTTATATTTAAGATTAAAACCCAGTGCTTTTTTTTTTTTTTTTTTATTGTCCAGATTTGGCCATTGTTTATACTTTCAGTTGGCTCCTGTGTTTCTACTGCATAACTCCATCAGTGTGGTGTTCTTGAGCACATCCTTTCTTTCTGGCGCTGTGCATATTTCAGACTCATCTTCTGTTTTTTTTCTAGAATCAGTCATTTATCCCCAAAGCCCTGATTTTTGTTATTGGGGAATATATTAGAAACCAAGATCTGCATTCTAGATGTGCTTATTGCTACCAAGGTGTCATTGCTTTTAGGTCCTCTCAGCTGATAGTATGAGAATATATGTGTGTATACTGACCCATGTATATACATATATTAGTTCGCTACGACTGCCATAACAAAGTACAACTGATTGGGTGGTTTAAACAACAAAAATTTATTTTTTCGTAGTCCTGAAGACTATGGTCCATGATCAAGATGTTAGCAACGTTGATCTCTTCTGAGGCCTCTCTTTTTGGCTTGTAGACTGCCACCTTCTTCCTCTGTCTTCATATGGTCCTTTTCTTCCCCAAATCTCTGTGTTCTAATATTCTCTTCTTATAAAGACACTGGTCATATTGGATTAAGGACTACCTTAATGACCCTGTTTAACCTACATGCCTCTTTAAAGGCCCTGTCTCCAAATCTAATAACATTCTGAGTTGGTGGAGGTTAGTACTTGGACACATGAATTTGGGAGGACACAATTCAGCCCATAATAAAACACATACCTATAAATATTTCTATATGTATCCAGGTGCTTCTGTATTAAGGCAAATGTGATTTTATATTGATGCTTCCAACTATAGTCCCTTAGCATGTGGATTATTCCATTCTTTCCACTATTGTCTGTAAACATATACTGCAACAAGGAGAAATCTGGTTCCTACCACACACCATCTATTTACTTTTTTAAAAAAATTCCAGTGTGCATTTATAGTAGTTTTAGAACTGTTGACTGATATCCCTGTAAGAAACAACTTCAACAGCTGTAGTACAGTGGTGACATACAGTTAATTTTGCTTTTCATCTTATAAAATCCATTCATTTTCAAAGTCTCTTAGGTCAACAACCCCCAGCCACCCCAGTGAGGTCATTTTATATATTTGAAATAAAGTTAGATCCCTTTGTCACATTTTTTGGAATTATACTTTATCCTTGAATTCCTCAGCCCCTCTAGATGCTTGTTTTAAAAATATATACAGTAAGACTAACTAATATTGCTAGGGATATTACAGAAGCATAGGGTCATGTATTTACCATTACAGCATAATGCAGAGTAGTTTTACTACCCTAAAAAAATCTCCCGTATTTCACGTATTCATTTCTCTATTCCTACCCAGTCCCTAGCAACCACAAACTGTTTAAATCTCTATTGTTTTATCTTTTTTCAAATTGTCATAAAAATGGAATCATACAGTATGTAGCCTCTTTAGATTGCCTTCTTTTACTCAGCAAAATAAATTGAACATGTATTTATTCTACAGCTGAATAGTATTTCATTGTATGGTTGTGCCACAGTCAGTTTATACATTTAGCAATTGACATTCTTGGTTGCTTCCAGTTAAATAGAAGTGCTGTAAATGCTAACTTGAAGATTTTATGTACTCGCCTCAGTTGAGTACACTCGATGTGGAGTCGTGCTACTTGCTGAGTATGTGCATTCCAGTTACACATTCTGGATGGAGGTATAACCATAAGATGGATTTGCAGATCCACTGGACCCACTGTGAGATGAACCTAAGCTAAAATTCCATTGATCACCTGACCTCCATAAACCCCTACTCTGACTGATAAACTACAGTTATGTTTTGGGTCTACTAGAATTAGTGTCAGTTCAGAATCAGGGTCTAATAATCCTTGAAAAGTTGGATTATTTCCTTTTGTCAAATGCACAGTCACCCTGGGAAAAGACCATAGGACCCTATGGGAAAGACAGGGAGAAAAATTAACAGTATATAATTTAGGTAGAGTAATGTGATACTTCTCAAGAGTACCCAACCTCTCTTTCATTCAAGGGTTTCTAGGTCTGTAAATTGACTCAAAGTCTGAGAATTGATTTAGGGGACATGCATTAGTCTGTGTGAAATAATAAGAAATATATATATATGCCCTGGATTCCTGATACACAGCTCCTAGGACTTGCAATTCCTGAGTGATAGGAGAGTCTGACAGAGAGCTTAAAACCCTCGGAATTTCCTCGGAGATTTCTTTTCTAAATTTAAGGACAAGTTGCTCCATCTGGTTCTTCCTGCAACCAAGAAAGAGGCACAACACCTAGTGGGTCTCCTTGTTTGAAATTAACATACTGCTCATCTAGGCATGTTGCTCTTGTCAATTTACCGAATGACTCAAAAAGCTGCTAGTTTTGAGTGGTTTGAGAACAAGAGAAGGCCTCATGATAGGTCTAGGCTGCTGTGAAACTGGTGATGTCACTTGTTCCACATGACCCAGCAGGTCCAAAGGTGCTTGAAGTACGAGTGGAAGGTAAGAATGCTAATTGGAGCCTTTGGCAGGCTTCTAGAGGTGAACTGCAGTGTGAATCCTAGGGTTTTGGAGGAAAGTCCTACCATCATCTACAGATAAGTACTTTCCTTTTAGGAAACAGCTTTTGGTCTGCTACTGGGCCTTGCTAGAGACTGAATGCTTAACCATGGGCCACCAAGTTATCATGTGACCTAAGCTGTCCATTATGACCTGGGTGTCATCTGACCCACCAAGCCACAAATTTGGTTATGTAGAGCAGCAGTCCATCCTCATATGGAAGTGGTATGTGCATCATCTGACCAAGTAGACCCTGAAGACACAAGTAAGTTACATAAAGAAGTAGCTCAAATACTCATGGCCCCTAATCCTGCCACATTGCCTTCTTCTATACCTGTGGCTTTATGGGAAGTTCCCTATAATCAGTTGACAGAGGAAGAAAAGACTTAGGCCTGGTTTACACATGGGTCTGCACGATCCACAGGCACTACTCAAAAATGGACAGTTATAGCACTATAGCCCCTTTCTGGATATGTGCATAATTCATATTCACAAAGGAACAAAATATGGTACATTCATGCTTGTATAATCTGCATTATCAACAGATATTTATATATTTGAACCAGGTGTAAATGAAATCCAAATATTTCTCTTACAGTTTTACATATTGGATGCCTGAAAATGTTTCCAAGCTCCATGCATCCAAATCCTGTTTTTCCTCAACAATTTACACATTTTGTGGAGACCTTGGCATACACTCATATTAGCTGGCCTTGCCATATTTTTCATATTTCTGGGTGAGTCAGAATAGTGAGTAAGTAGTAATATTCTTGGAAACCATTCTTTCATCTGGGTGGTGAGCAATAACATCATTATACATGAAGGTAACTGCCCACCACATTAAAATATTACACTTAATTAAATATTTGTATAATTCAACTTTCCCTTATCCAGGTCCTAAAAGTACTAATGTTTATTTTCAAATCCTCTAAACAAACAGACAAATGGTTGTGTGTAGCCATATATGTTTAAGTGAAATTGACTAGTAGCCTGAGTCAATGGTGGTTAAGATATTTTACTTTTTTCATCTATCTATCATCTCTCTCTCTCTCTCTCTCTCTCTCTCTCATCATCTTCTAACTGTGAGAATATGCTTCCAGGTTTCCTCCCAAGACCTTGGAAGGGGCTGTTTGAAAGTGAGGAGCTCTGAATATTAATCTACATTAGCTTTATGGTATATCTACCTCTGCTTCATCAGAGATGTGAGTTATATATTTAAGGATGAAATGAGTTGGCCAGAACTAATGGGGAAAAATATTCAAAGCAATGTGTGCAGCAGGCACTGACCTTCTTTGGAGACATGAGAAAAGTTCACACATGGGAAAATGTGAATATCTCTGTGTGAGAAAATGGAAGAAAATTTTAGAAGATAGAGGATGTCAAATCATAATTTTTAAACAATTAAAAATAAAACTATTCATCCCATCTACCCATCTGTCTACCTATATCTAGCATCTATCTACCATCCATCATCTATCCAATACTGGGATAAGACTGCAAAGTTAAATATAGAACTGGTAATTCTATAGAGCAATAAAAACATAATATTTTCTACCAAACAAAAATAATTAACACCTCTGTGCACAAAAATTAGTGGCAAGTTAGCAATTTTCTAAGTTCCCATTTCTTTGCAGTCTTAAGTAATAATATTGATAATAAATAGTAAGAAACAACATTTCAGAGCCTGTATCACCAGAAAACCTAGTAAATGGGCTTTTTAGACAGTCCTTTATTGTATCATTGAAAAGGCAGGAAATAGCTTCTCTGTCTTATTTTCAAATTTTGGTTGTTTTTTCTCAAGGGGTAAGGTAGGGTACTCTTCGATTGTTAAACAGTCTGGTTTGATGTCCAGGACAAAGACTAATCTTTGGGCTCTTCTAAACAAGGTAATAATAAGATTATTGTTATTTACAATTAAAACAACTGCTGTGGTAGTGGGGGGAAGGGGCAAGTTGTACCAAAATAGTCTGCTGATTTGTTAAGCATTATTGTCGAATTACATTTGGGGATGGATAGGTGAGGGTGGGAGTTTATGATATTGTCATAGAACAGAATTAAAATGAATTGGTATAAACTGGGTCTGAACCTCTCAACCAACTGACCAAAGCTAATTATACTGCTGATAATCATTGGGTGTTCTCCGTATAAAAGTTTTCTATTTGGAAAGGATTTGTGAGATTTGTTTTCCCTTTTTGTTGTAAAATTTATAAAGTTTCTACTGTAATTCACTGAAATCTCTAGTATATGAAAAATTATATTTTGTAGACATTCTAGCATTTTTCTGAAGATTTATGTTACGTAAGTTTGATACTTTCCTGTAAACTTATGTAATCGATTTCCTTTTTGTTTTTTTTTGAAATATAGAATTGTTTAAGTAGTCATTAGGGTTATAACTCTTTTTTTTAATGTTTTTTTATTATATTATGTTAGTCACCGTACAGTACAACCCTCGTTTCTGATGTAAAGTTCGATGATTCATTAGTTGCGTATAACACCCAGTGCACCATGCAATACGTGCCCTCCTTACTACCCATCACCAGTCTATCCCATTCCCCCACCCCCCTCCCCTCTGAAGCCCTCGGTAGGGGAAGAAAGGTATAAAGAAAGGGGGGGGGGTAATCAGAAGGGGGAATGAAGCATGAGAGACTAGGGGTATAACTCTTATAGACTCATTTATAAATGTTACTTTTTTTTTTCTTTTTGACTCCTCACCAATGCCCCCAAATGATAAAATGTTATCATGTTTTTTTTAAAAACCAAACTTTGAAAGAATAAAATTTAAAAATTTCACAAAATGATTCAGAATTTCTATTAGCATTCAAAGATTCTAAGTTTACCATGGCTTTTTGCAACAGCAGTGAGCTTTTGTCCAGTGTGGTTCATATGGGAAGTCAATCCAGTTTTTCAAGCTGGATTTCCCTTGTTGACAATTAATCAACAGAGTATTCCCGAAATATCACTTAACTCATCTCCTGATGCCCTGCATGAATCATAGGTCCGGAAAAGTAGCATCAGCACACTTCACTAATGGGATCAAATGACTAAAATGATGGTGCAACCCCAAGATTGCATCTAATTGAATTTAAAATTTGTTATGCTCAATCTAGAACAAGGTTTTCCAAATATCTGTATATGAGTTATCATTTGTTTTTTTTCTGTCTTTCCATGGAGATAACTGCTAATAGGCTCTTATAGTCTCCTACCCCACTATTTCTGGACTTTGAAGTTTGAATTTAATGTTGAATAATAATAATCTTCTATTGATAGACAGTATCAAGCCCTGTATATAATTTAATCCTGGTGAGGAAGAGGAAACACAGGTAGATCAGTGCATTATATTGTTGCTGTTGTTGAACTGTACAATGTCATAACTTCAAGCAACCTAAATGAGACCTGCCTGCCAGATTCTCTTCTGGGTAACCTGCATTCAGAGAAAGTAACAAGGTTTTTCTCCTGAGTCAAAGCTAACATGGGAAATAATGACTGTAGTTATCCACTAGAATTGAGTGGCATTTGTTTCAAGAGAGGCTTTTGCAATTTAAAATTGTTGCATAATCTGCGAAGAGTAGAAATAGATGGAGAAAGTATAGAAAATAGTCTATCAGTTTTCAGAAACCCAATTCCTAAGCATAATTTCCTATGTGGTTTTACCATGCTGATAAAACTGACTTCTTTTTGTGGTGCTTGTCAACTTGTTTATTGGCACATGCCAGTTAATCAAAAATTAATGGTGCAAAACAGGAAAGAGATGTTATTTGATTTGGGCATATGAGGATGATTTCAACTTCCATTTAACCAAATATTTTATGTTTTTAAAATAACACAAGTACTTCCTTCTTTCTCTCCCTAAACACATACACACATATACACACACACATGCACACTCATTTACTTGTTACTTGAGAATATAATCTAATTGATAAATGGAAAATATTTTTTCTTAATGTTTGTAGCACTTTTAACCTCTACATATAATACTATTTCAAACTCTTTGGGGAGTGGAAAATATTCAATTAGTAGACTCTTGTAAATACTCAGCTTGAAGGATTCAGTCTTAATGGAATTTGTTTTGTGCTTTCCCCTTCCCTGCCACCAATGTATCTCACTAGAATGAAACCTGATATATTAAATGAAATTACTGGATCCATTTCCTGAATATGACTGTACAGAATTCCCATAGTATTGAAAATAGTAATTGCAAAATTGCTTATTTCTAAGCTTTTTCTGAAAGTTACAACTTATGTAGAGTTTTGATAAAATGTTGCATATCATGATATTACTGTAAAGTTATTTTTTCATCTGTTTTGAGAAACATTTAGAGATTGCAGATCTCTCATATTTATCCACCCTTTGGACAGAATTGGGAAAGGCAATGAACAAAAAGAACAGAAGTAAATACAAAATTAGTTTTCAATCATTATGTCGTGACAAAAGTATTTAAAATTTAAAATGCACTGACATGGTAGAGATTATTATCAATAAAATATGAGTGAAAATGACTTCAGGAGCACCTGAATGGCTCAGTCGTTAAGCATCTGCCTTTGGCTCAGGTCATGATCCCAGTGTCCTGGGATCGAGCCCCACTTTGGGCTCCCTGCTCAGCAGGGAGACTGCTTCTCCCTCTCCAGCTCCCCTCTGCTTGTGGTCCCTCTCGCTGTCTCTCTCTGTCAAATAAATAAATGAAATCTTAAAA
Source organism: Ursus arctos (assembly GCF_023065955.2). NCBI lineage: Eukaryota > Metazoa > Chordata > Mammalia > Carnivora > Ursidae > Ursus > Ursus arctos. The sequence goes on from NW_026622852.1 coordinate 17,609,571, forward strand.
AAAAAAAATGACTTCATTAGAGAGCCGGTAATAGAGCCCTTCTAATGAGACAGACCTTAGAGATGCCTATGTTCATATTTTTTGAAGGGCCTCAACAGAATGGTGTATAATGTCACTTCATTTAGAATGCATGTGTATTATTTAAAGGCATATTAATTGCATCGGTTATAATAGTAGCTACATCTATTGATTATTACTGTATGCCTTCTACCATTCTTTTTTGTAGCTCTTATCTCATTTAATCCTCAACAATAATCATATGATGGTGCTAATAATTTATTATGAATTTGAGGAAATTAGGCATAGAGATATTTATTGGGCACTTGCTGAGCACCCTGCTTCCTTTTTCCCCCAAATATTCAAACATTAAGATTTCTTTTTCTTTTAATTACATTGTACTGAGGTATAGAATTATATAAGCTCATTTCCCCTTCAGAATTTTCATTGGTTTCTGGAACGCAATGTTAATGTGCAGACTTCAGTCACTGGGTACATTTGCAGCATATACGTTACACATCTAATACTAGATACTCAGGGTAAATGAACTTCATGATCTCAAAATCTGGTCTTCCATGTTCTCCCTTGTAGCTCCCACTTTCCCTAGCTGGTGTATCGATTTCCTGTTCATGTATCTCTTAATCTCTTATTTAATTATAATGACCTGCTTCAGTGGTCATCTTGGTAAGAAAAATCTTGAGATGGTCCTTTAAACTTAGATGATTATTTTATTCTTTTGTTGCTGTTGTGTCACCCACCTTCCCCCACATTCATGTTTTGTCCTCCCAATAAACTTGGAGAGTCTATAGAACAGTTACTAAATCTTAGTTTTCATTTTAATTCTAGTACCAATACTTTGACTAGGTAAATACCAATGAGTATTTGTTGAATGCGTAAATAAATGATTGAACTCAAAGTCTATAATGCTTTGATGAATGTAGAAAGTTGCTCTCTCCACGAAAGTTCACAAATAGTTAAAATATGCTCTTCTATTTTTACATGCAAGTAGACATTGGCCCTCTTCCTCTCTTTCTACATACAAAGAGGAACAATGTTCTGGGATTTTAGATTTCAGGAGGTTGTTTATCCCAAGCCTAGCTTCCTGTGATACACTATTTACTTCTCTATTGTTCCCTGTTTCCTCTCAATTTGAGTGTCTGCTACTACTGATGCTAGCAACTCTCATCGTCATAGACTTGCCATTGCAGAATGCTCCAAGCTTCATCATAGTAGTTACCTTAATATGGGATGGTCGTATTTTCTCATGTGTGGATGTGTGTATGTATGTGTTTTAAAGATGTCCAATATCCAAGGTTCTACATTCATATTTCTACTAGAGCTCAAAATTACAATTAGGATTGGACTCTCCTTGCTTATTGTTCACTTTACATTCTTTATAGTTTCAAAAAGTGGTTTATTTATACTGTAAATTCAATGTCAGCTAAAAAAAGCTTTGTGACTTTTTAAAACCAATTTTGACTTTAAACAATAGTATTTTCCCAGCTTCTGAGGAATATATTAAAACAAAATACAATTTCTGTTCTTATAGTCCTTACTCGCTCTTCACATGTTTTTGAAAAGTAGGCTGACAGGTGATTAGTCAAACTGAGAACCAACTGCTCCAACTGTTTAATATAAATGATAAGTGATTGTTTTGTTTTGGATGCATTTTAAATAAACACTTGTGTAAGTTTCTGAGACAGGACAACTTATTGTAATATATTATCTCAACTCACGTGTGTGTGTTTTGTACACAGTGTTCCTTATACTAAAAAAAAATCACTGAATTTTTGTTCCAAATGGATGCCCCATTAAAATTGCAAAGTGCAGGAAATATGAAGCAGTTTGACAATATGTTTACTATTTTAAACCTGTTATGCAACAAATTTATAAGGTATGGTCAATAAATGTGGAACCAAGTATTGACAGACAGATGTATATTCACATATTCATAAAGGGAAAATGTATTGTTTCAGAGTTTTTCAACAGGAGTCCTGGGAATCCTAGGGAGTCAACAAGTGGGGTTCTGAATTATATGCAATGGTATTAGGTTGTTTTCATGAGTTGAGTGTGTGTGTGTTTCCCTTGACAGAGGTCTTAAAACTCTCCATATTTTCAGGTATTCATAACACTCAAACCACTATGAACCTCAGCAATAAAAGTTCAGTGCTTTAAAAATTATTTTATTAATTTCAGAATCATGGTGAGTAGTATCACTAGTCACTGAAACAGTCTACAAAACATTGCCTCACTAATGTTCCCTGTCCATAGTCAGAATGTTCCTTTAGTAAGCATGAGGTAAAACCTGGAATGTAAACTTGGTGAAAACTCTGATATTAGTTCATAGCTATATTGACGCAAACCAGTGAAGGTGTTCACAGGGTTCATAGTAGAATGTAATAAAGCTAATTGACTCAGTTATTTTTAAGGTACATTCTCTTACTATTAATTTACTTTGACATCTCTCTTGGAGCCAGATCTTTATTTTGATATGAGACTATTTTTCCAGTTATGGTACCCTTTGCCTTGACTGGGTATCTTAAGGCCCTACTCTAAAATCATTTCACTTTTACACTGCGAACTAACACAAACTTCCATTTGTCTTATTTGGTTTACATTATAGCCAGGTGCTATTGTTGTCGCTTTCCTCTACTGAAATCATTATGTTCATGTTCCAAATCCCCTTATCTATTTCATTTGCATTTTTATAACTTTTCTGATTTGTCAATAATCTACCACCCCCAGACTCACCAATTCTCAGGGAGTTTAAGCTGAGCATGTAACGATTGTGATATTAACAGGAAGGAAGTGTTATCCTTTATGACATGTTCTGAATAGAGGAAAGAATGTGAAATATGGAGAACGATTTTTTTCAGGAGGATTTTCCTTTAGCTTTGTGGTCCTAAGTATCTCTCCTCTGTGAGCTTCCATTTTCACATCTGTAAATAACATTTCACAAAATTGTTGAGAGGGTAAAATGTGAAAATATATCTGAAAATATTTAAGTTCCCAAACTGTACATTCCTGCTGAAATGTTAAAGCATTGTCATTACAGTTAGGCTTAGCTTACTGAGATTCTGCATCCTTCAAGGGCTCGGGGTTTTGGACTGTTTTTGATGACTTCACCCTGGAGGAAGCAGCTTGCCTAAGGCCTGACATGAAGGCCTGCTGCACTGCAAGCTCCCTCTGCTCATTTTGGCAGGTTGTGCTGATTTATTGAGCTATTTGATTTATTTAATGTACCATGCCTTTGACTGTATATACTCTATAGCAGTCACTCAAAATGCAAACAAACACATCATATGCTCTTTAATTACTCCCATCCCCCTTATTATCAATCACTGCCAATATCAATGGAACAGCTGTGATTCATGCTATAAAATTAAGGTCAGAAAACTTGCCTTTGCAGGAGTGAATAGCAGCATCTCTGTTTATACTCCTTCACTGGATGTTTTAATTCAAAAACTAGTTCTCAGGAAAATGATATTCAGCATGAGTCTTGCTTAAGATAAAAATAGAGTGGGGAAAAAATTATAATTGGGGAAAAAGGAAGGAAAAAAGTAGGAGTGAAAGAAGAAAAAGTTGAGGGAAGTGTAGAAAGAAAAAAATGGTAATATGCTAGCTCTTAAGGGTACTAATTCTGATTTACTAAAGAATGTAATATTTAACACACATTCAACACTTGTAAAAGTTCAAGTGGGCCAGTCTTTGATCCTAAATTAATATAGTTCAAGTTCTTGAGTCTTATTCCATTTTCTTCACCTCTTTCATTATGGATCCTTTATCTATTCTGTTTCCTTATTGATCCTATTCCTCCTAAGTTTAGTACGTCTCTATACATGTACTTTTTTTTTTTTTAAGTATTTCCTTTATTTGAAAAAGAGAAAGAGAGAGCATGAGAGAGAGAGAGAGATCATCAGCAGGGGGGAGGGTTAGAGGGAGAAGCAGACTCTCCGCTGAGCAGGGAGCCCTATGCGGGGCTAGATTCTAGGACCCTGGGATCATGACCTGAAGGCCGATGCTTAACCAACTGAGCCACCCAGGCGCCCCTGTACATGTACATCTGATAATAGTGCAAGTGTGACCAGTCTCTGTGATCTCCGCAATGGTCTATGATTGCAGAAAGCTTTCTGCCATCTTAATCTTTTTCCACACTCACAGAAAATATTCAAGTTGAAGGAAGGGACTAATAGAAGATAATGGAAAAGCAACCAGTTTTCTGAAAGTATTTTATAAGTGCTATAGAATTTTAGTTCTGTCCCAGTTTTCTGTAGATGTATGGATGAAAAGATTATAGTGTGTGTGTGTATGTGTGTGTGTGTGTGTGTATCATGTATATTTAAGTGATAGTAATATATAATTCATTTAATTGCATATGGTCATATGCACTTTAAAATTCATACAATGTTGAACATGCTCAATAACTTAGGACAGAATGGTATTTTTCTGCTATTAGGAAGAAGACAGAACTTAGTCTATATGTTAATCCTAGTGATGCTAGATAAATACATACCTGGCAATGGAAATTGCCTCACTGAGATCTTCTGAGCTATATTGCTAGGTAGACCCTCCTGAAAAATCAATATTTGAGGACTCCCTGTAATTGTCCACAGGGTCTGGAATGCCTTCAAATTATATTTCTTCTCTAATTTAATCAGCCAGTTTAGCCTGTTAATGGTATGGTTAATCTTTACAATAGTGCTTTTCAAGCTTTAATGTCTATTCAATTATAATCGATGACAATAAGAGGTATTTAAGTAATACTTGTTGATTTAATAAAACATTTTTTTCCATTTGTTGACAACTCTATAGGAAAGTTTGCTAATCAGTGTGTAAAATAAAAAGAATTTTCAAATAGTCAAAATAACTGCCATAAATATGGAAACCAGTATTTATTGATAAATTATATGGCTTACTGCTTTTATGTTTCTCACTTAAACATCACAACAGGGGCACCTGGGTGGCTCAGTCGGTTAAGCTTCTGCCTTTGGATCCAGTCATGGTCTCAGGGTCCTGGAATCGAGCTCCGCGTAATGCTCCCTGCTCAGCAGGGAGCCTGCTTCTCTCTCCCTCTCCATCTCCCTTGTGTGCTCGTGCTCTCTCTCTCTCTCTCAAATCTTTAAAAAATTTTAAAAAACCCATCACAACAGCTTTTTCGATAGAAATTATTGACTCAGTTTTCATCAATGAGTAAAATGAGATTCAGAATATAAGTTAACTAATAGTGCTATGTCTCTCCGTGAAGGGAATGACAGATAGCATTGCTCCCTAAGTATCTCTGAGTACAGAACTTTGCTTCTTCCACTATACCATATGGTCCTTTAAAGGCACAGGGCTTAGCAGGAAGAGAATATGCAAATATAAAGGAATTGCAATTTGTAAAAGTTTGATTAACTGTTTGTTTCTTTTTTAAGTTAAGAAAGCTAGCCCCAAATTTCTGAAATTGCTTGCTTGCTAAGTAGATTCGATGATTTTCATAATGGACAACAAATTTCTTGGTGTCCACTTTTTAAATCAATGTATGTTCCTAAAGCCAGTGAAAAATAGAAAGTTCATCTGAAAAAGGCACAAAGTGACAAAGTAAGTTTGAAAAGGGCAAGCTTGATTTTCTCTTTTTATAGCACTTCCCTTATTTAAGAGGATAAATTTTGTAGAGTTTTTTTTTTTTTTTAATTCTAGAACATACGTCTGATTTTTGATTTTGGAAGTGTTCAGAGGAGGCCAGTTCTTTAAGTGAAAATTATCATTTTGAGAATATGGATGATTTTTCAGGTGCAGAGTTTTTTGTTTCCTGCAGAATGTCTGATGAGGTAAGAGTCTTTCCTAACAACATCTTACAGATTAATATCAAAAGCTTGAAGAATACCATTGAAATCAAGGACATTCCTCAGAAAAGCAATCAATTGTTATGGAATAGATAATGTGTTTTCTTGCAAAGCAAGAGAATAACTATCATGTGGATGTTATTAATCTTCCTTGAAATCATTTTAACATTCTAATGTGCTATGTTAAACTATTTTCTTTTATTTTTTTAAGGAAACACAAAAAGTGTACTGATTTATTGTCAAATTACAGGCAGGTATATAGCTCAATCAAAGACATTAAATTAACTATTTTCCAATAAGTCAGGCTTATAGTTTGCACTATGAAATATAAGTATGTTGTGAAATTACCCTTTTATATGGTAAAAAGAAGTTAGACGGTTAAAAGGAATTTTTGCCATTAGTAGCCAAGTCAGATACACCTATATGTATGTATATATACATGTCTATTTTTTCCTAAATTGGTATATACCTGAGTGATTTTGTTTAAAAGGAAAACATTTTAAGAAGATCTGTGTTAAGTAAATAGAAATGCACTTTTCTTCAATACTATCTAATTTTGTCATTTCCTCATAATAAGTTAGTGGCAGAGATTCTTAAGAGAATAAATTGTGAGTGTACTATTGATGCTATAAATTACCTTGGTCGTAGTAATTCTAGTTTCCATGTGCACTTTTAAATTATCTTTATTTAGGGATATCTTCTGTAAGTTGATCTAAAATAATATATATTCATTAAGTATTAATATAATGGCAGTAATGTATCTTTTTAATAAGTTAAAATCTTCTGAATTATTTTCCCTCCAATTTTATTTAAGTATGTTTGTAGTTAGCAAATGTCCTCAAATTGCCATGATTCACATTTGATATTACTCAACACTTACTTTTTATTCACTTAGCACTCTCTCTTGTGCAGGGTACACAGTTTTATTTGAAGATTCTTTAAATTCTGAGTGCTTGATTTTATTTTGATTTATCAGTACTTTCAGGATAGTGATCGATTATGCATATTAATTCATTCCTTGTAGTTATTCTGTGATGGGAGGGTGGGAACAATATGTTTGTAGAGTAACTAAACATTTATTTTTTTAAAAAAAATACGGGTTTGTTTATTCTCTCAGCAAGCATTTTTAAGCAGTGTTGGACTCTGGGTATAAAAAAAGAGGTGAAACATGTTCCCTGACCTAAAAGAGTTCATAGTCTCAGGACAAATATCTTTATGGAAATTACAATAAAGGATGGTAAGTATTAGGATAAAAGTGTAGAGTTCCCAACTCCGTGTATAAAATGGATTTCCCATCTCTGCAGTGGTAAAGGAGGTAGGTTCTACTGAAGTTGAGAGCTGGAGATTGTATCACACTATGTAATATAGGCCAGCGCAGGAAATCAGCAAGGGAAACAACATACTCAATGACTGTGAGGTTTACAAAGTAGAGATTATAAATTTGTGTAAATTCAACATAAAGTGCACTGTCCTATAGAAGGTATTGATAAGTGTTTATTGAATAGTAAAAGGAACAATGCAATGGAATATTAATGGCTTAAACCTAAACAATGCATGGCTGACTAAAGAATGCCAAGTGATAATCAACTATTTTGAAGAGTGTTTTAAGAACCTACCTGACACTAATGACATATCACATTCATATCATATAGATGACTTATCTGCTGTTATTTCAGTGCTTAATTTGTTGTTTCCAAATATGCTAGATCTGAAGAAAAAAAAAAGAGAAGGGCACAAATAGTCTGAGGTTATATTTTTATCTTGCATGTAGGTTACTGAATACACGTTTGTTTGTTTGTTTTTTTTAAGATTTTATTTATTTGACAGAGAGAGAGAGGCAGCAAGAGAGGGAACACAAGCAGGGGGAGTGGGAGAGGGAGAAGCAGGCCTCCCGCTGAGCAGGGAGCCCAATGCAGGCTGGATCCTAGAATGCTGGGATCATGACCTGAGCCGAAGGCAGACGCTTAACGACTGAGCCACCCAGGTGCCCCCAGTACAGGTTTTCTTGATTCTCAGAGGTCATTCTTCTTTATTTGTTGAGGCCCAAATTGTATTTAAATTCAACCAAGATTAAAGCAGAAGCAGTTATTGGGAATTCATAATTTTAACTTCCCACTCACCATGATCAGTAAAGAGCCACTCCTTATCTCCCAAACTTTCATTTTATTTTAAAATTTGAAATATAAATGTATATTTATATATTTATGATATAGGTATGTGACATTACACTTCTTAAGGTCGATATGTCATGATTTATTTGGTCAATCTCATACTGAATAACATTTAGGCATTCCACGTTTTTTCTAGTTATAAAGAATGTAGTCATTTAAGTCTATATATTTGCCTAAGCTTGTACCTTGGCCATACCTCATAAATGTTAATATGAAATATTCTTATTGACTTTATAATATAAATAAATACAAATATATAAGATATAAATACATGTACTTTTGATTTTATTTTATTCAAATGTACCCTTTAATAATACTTGAAAATTTTCATATATTCTAATTACTGGGTTCATAAATAATGCAACAACCCTCTTTGGTAGAATTTTTATGTATATGTTTCATTGTTTTTTCCACCAGATATATTTTTGTTTTAGTACGAATGCATAGTTTTACTGGCTTTTAAAACAGGTAAAGGTTTGTGCTAATTAATATATCCACTAGAAATGTGCATATGCATGTATGTCTGTATGTATATGTGTATGAGAGAGATATTGGCATTTGCTTAACAACTATCATTGCTTTATATAACCAATAAACGATAATCCAAATCCTTCACCCTGCTTACTTCCCTAACATCCTCTTGGGAAATTACTTCTCTCATTCAGTAAGTGCTGGCCAAGCTTCAGGGCCTTCATACATGGTGTTTTTTTTTTTTCACCTGGCATGCTCTCCTTTGTTCCTTATGCCCTGGACCTTTCTTATTCTTCAGTTTTCTGCTTAAATTAAATCTCAAAGGGTATGAACCTGATTTGCTATGTAGAGTAGCCCCTCCTCCAGATCACTTTTCTTTTTCACAGCCCCTTTCTACTTCATTCATCACAATTTGCAAAATTTAATTATGTATTTATTATGACTTGTTTATTTTCTGTTTAGATCCCTAGGTTTACAACTTCTTTAGGGCCAAGACATCTTGTCATTTTCATTCACCACTGTGCATTCAGATCTTAGTACAGTGTCTGGAAGTTAATAAGGCTGGGTAAATATTTGCTGAATTGATGAGCAAATGAATGTGTGAATGAATGAATGATTGGTGGTAGGAGACTATTTCTCTTTTAAATGAATCACTAAATGAAACTAATGATACAATCCTTCAATATTCATTGTAGTTGCAAGGTGTTGTTTTAATTTTTTTAGGTAGGGCAATAAATTATATAATTAAGAAACATACACTTGAAACACAATTTTAACAAGTAATCACCAGCTCAATGATAGGGTAGTATTCTTTTAATTCATCTTGTCATTGACTTGTTCATTGACGCCGAACCAGATAAGAAAATCGGGAGAATAATATATTACTATTGGGAAACCTACTACACAATGACAATATTTAATCAATTTAATAAGCATTTTTCAAACGTAGTTTAAGAGAAGTGATTGTTTTCATAGCAATATTGGAATTTCTAAGTAATTGTAATTGCAGGAAAAAATTGATTGCTAATGAACTCTGTGTTGAGATCTAAGTAATGCACAGCTACATATATTTCACAAATGTTAACTACTGTCAACTCTGTCCTGAAGCAAATGCAATCCTAAGCTATTTAAATTCATTTTTCCCTTGAAGTTTTTTCCGATGTTTTGCTGGGCCTTTACTATTATTATATTGTTTGATTAGAGATTATAATATGGCAATTAAATTATAAAATACAACCTTATAAGAGTAGTCTGAATGATTTTTTTTTCACTTAGAAATGTAACCAGTTCATCCCTGCATATCACCACAATGGTCCTATTTAAACTCTGAAGAATTGGGCAGCTACTCAGTTCACAGTTCTCAGACATTACGTGGTGTTTTTCCTCCCCTCTTCCTTCTCTTTTGTTCCACCTTTCAATCTAAAAGAGACACAACCATGGGTTTGAACAGAATTACTAATAGTTAATAGCTATTCAATAGCTGGTAGTTACCTTCAAGTGACCTTCAGAGGTGTCCTGTTGTTGCCCTTTTTCTGGGTGCTCAGATTTTAGATTAACTTTACAGGAAACACATGTCCACTTTTAATGACAGGGTCCAGGTTTTTCTGATGAATGTCTGTCCCCTAGCCCTGATTGACATCAGCAGGCTGTGGAGGATGACAAATTGTCAGACAACAGATCAATCTGTTTTCTCCATTAAGTAATGAGGAATGAAAGAGCAGAGGCATGGTGGGAGAGGGGGTTGCTTTCTGCAGTGACCTGGAGGCCTACTAAAGATGTTTGTAAATCAAGCATGATAGCAGTCTGTGTCTACTTATTATATATGCAGTAGTGTTCATGTTTGAGTGATGAGGACCGAATACTCAACAGATACCTTCAACAATAAAACCACGAATAAAAATGATGAGAAGAAAGGTATTGCACAAGCTGTGAATGTAAAACTTAGTATCCCCTGAGGATGTTTAGAATATGCCGAGTGGAGAGATGGAAGGTATTAATAAAGCATCCTGGATTGTAGATGTTCGAAGATTAGGAAACTGCATTAATTATTAGTTATTATTTTTTGCAAGGTTTTTTGTTTTGTTTTGGTTGACAATGTGGATTTATGGGAATTGCTTGAAGTATAAAATGATTCTCTTGGGGTACATTTCACAGAGGCTGTGCCTGGGAACTATCAGGCAATATGTATTTTACCTAATTTTGTCAACTTAAAATTCCATTAAAAGAGAGACCTACTGGGGCACTTGGGTGGCTCAGTCAGTTAAGTGTCTGCCTTCAGCTCAGGTCGTGATCCCAGGTCCTGGGATCGAGACCCACATCAGGCTCTCTGCTGGGTGGGGAGCCTGTTTCTCCCTCTCCCTCTGACCCTCTCCTTGCTTATGTGCTCTCTCTCTCTCTCTCTTTTTCAGATAAGTAAATAAAATCTTTTTATTTTTTTTAAAGAGAGACCTACATAAGATCTGTAGTTTTTAGGAAAATTATAGATATTTTTTAGACTCAATAATTTATGTGTTACCTTTTGGTTATATGCTGTTTTTTTTTTTAAAGATTTTATTTATTTATTCGACAGAGATAGAGACAGCCAGCGAGAGAGGGAACACAAGCAGGGGGAGTGGGAGAGGAAGAGGAAGAAGCAGGCTCATAGCGGAGGAGCCTGATGTGGGGCTCGAACCCAGAACGCCGGGATCATGCCCTGAGCCAAAGGCAGACTCTTAACTGCTATGCCACCCAGGCACCCTGGTTATATGCTGTTTTTGATCTGGAACAATCAGAATGAAAAAATTGGGACTTAGGAGGGACACCTAATGCCACAGTTATTAGATGAACTTAGAACCTGTCTTCCAAAATGGGTATATATCACCTTAGGAATGTTTTTGTTTGTTCTCTGGGTTTCAAAGTGAATACAGTGTAGTGAGTCAAACACAAAAATCTAAATTTCTTAGGACAGAATGAGTTATCTCTGACTGTCTAAGGAACAGGATACAATTAAGACATAGATACAGATTTTAGCTTGCAACCAAGGAAAATCAATCTCTTTTTCCCTTCCGCCCCCTCCCCTCCCTCTCTCTCTCTCTGCTCCCCCTCTTCTTTGCTTTATTCCTTCATACAACCCATTCTATTCTCTTCATATAGACCATATGCTTCTTTCTTCATATAGACCAGATGGGTGCTTTCAACGTCTTACTTTTTTTTTTTTTTTTAATCTTCCCTCTTTGTGTAGTCACGTAAGAATTTTTAAGTCTACGTGTCAAATCTCCAAACCAAACTTCAATTGGCACATTTATATCAAATGCACAACGAATTGTGGCCCCAAAAGTAAGACACCAAGTATTCTGGGTGACAAAGGGAGAGTCTTCCCAGAGAATGGGAGACAGTTACTCCCACAGGGAGTTGTATTGACAGCCCCAAAAGAATTACATTTCTACTATAAAGAATGTTTTTGAAAAATTCCAGTGAAAAGAATAATGTATACCGAAACTTATTTCCCATACACTTTTATTACAGGATTGTTGGTGCCTCTGGAAAAAATTATCACCCTAATACAAATACAAACATGTGAGATTGCAGCATATTTTTAATTACCAGAAATTTTAATGACACATTTATTTTCATCATATATATTTATAAGGGCATGCCTTATTAATTGCAAATGAGTGAAAGTGAGTCCATAAAGAAGCTAGATTTTAAAAACTTATAAACACCGTTGGTGTTTGGAAGCGAGATTAGTCTACACTAATTGCAACATGGTTAAATACACACGTGCACACACATACCATAATCAACAATTATATTACCCATTATGTAGGATGAGGAGCATTGAATAATTTGCTAAATTTGCCCAGAAAAATGTTTTGTTAAATGTAGGTGATGAACTATATGCTGAAATAAGTCCTTGGCCTTTAAATCGTATAATTACAATTTTAGTATATTAAGTTCATTAATAATGAATGAGGATCATAGCAAGTGGACCCCAATTTAGACTTCGAGAATGAAAAAGGGATCCCAAATTAAGTTGTATCTAGACAAAGATTTGAAGGACAAGAAGACATTAGCCTAGCGGACAGGCTGGGGAAGAAAGTTCCAGACAGACTAGTTCAGAAGCTAAAACAGAGCATGGTTCATACAAGGATTAAGAAGTTGAGTGGGAATATGAATCCTATAGAAAATAGAAAGAAGTTTAGAATATTTCTAGAGATAATTTCAAAAAAATAGATTTATAGAGATAAATAGTCCTGATGCTGAAAAGTCAAGTTAAAGATGATAGCCAGCTATGAGTTCATTTTAAGGGCAATCACCAGTCATTGAAGAATTTTCAGTAGGGAATGTATTTGCATGTAAATAAAGAATTTCCTGAAAAAAAAATGGACATTTTTAGCAGCAGCGGGTATTAAGGAAGTTGTCTTAGGTGGGTGGAGTGTTGGGCTCACACATATTAATACTTCAAACATATATATTGAAAACCTACTCTCAGGAGAATTATACGTATTTTATTTAACCCTGTTTTTCCAGGATGCAATTTAACTTTTGTTATTTTCATCTTATAGGTAAAAATACTGAGTTACAGAGTGATAAATGTGTAGCCCATGATTACACAGTTCCAGAAATGAGCAGGAAATAAAACTCAAACTTTAACTCCACAATCTAGACCCTTCTCTTACTTACTATCATGCTTCTAACCAAATGGGAGAAGCTGAATCATTTAACCCAAGGGTAATTGATCCAAATTTCAAACTCGAGTGGATGCATGTCAGTTTTATTAAGCCAAGATGACTTGCTTTTAGCATCCAAGGATTTTTGCATTATTTGCAATTTCATGAACATGGACTTATAACTACAGCCTGCTTTTTCTCTTCAGTTGTAAAATTATTCCCATTTACCCTTTAGAATGTCCATATATCTATATGGTTACAAATCTACAAATTCTCCTCCTCACTCTAACAATATATATTCCGGCAATCTTCAAGGCCTTTCTTTCACAGTCCTAGTTCTGGGACCTACTGGTTTTATTGGATTACTCCAACAGTAACATTATACTGTAGGCCTGTGCATTAGAATGATGTATCATAGTAATTCTAATGCAGTTATTCTAGTATGATTTAGGTTGTAATCCTAAAGCATTATCTAGATATAACACTAAAGCAATCTCTGAGGAAATTTTGTTCATTCCAGCCAGGGAAGGAAAAGTCCTATTTCGTGCATGAATTATTAAATACGTACTTAAAGGGGTAGCAGCCCTTTTAATTTGGCAAAGATCATTGTTTTAATTGGTAAAAATGATAAATGACCTAACGCCTGCAGTATCCAGATCCAAAGGAAACAAAAGGAAACAAAGAATGCAAGCTTGGCCTGAGCTGTGTCTCAATAAGAAGTGGGAAAAAAAAATTCTAGCAGTTGTTTGACAAAGCTACCAATTAGTGTCCTACTCCATAGAAGAGATCACAAATTTGAAGGGATTTCTGCACAATTAAGGGATGTAAACATAGGCACTTTTATAAAACACCGCTCAAAGAAGATAATGTGTCAGGCTCTTGTAAGTGACTGAACATGCTATTAAAGCCGATGAAAAACTAGTGGAGCAGCACTTGCTTGTATTAAGACGGAAACACCTAGGGTCCCCGGCTTTTAGAGCTTACAGTTTCATCTTGGTGACATTTGTTTTATCATAGTTTAACCAGATATTAGTAGAATACAAGGCAGAGAGCAGCTTCTGTTCCACACCCGGCACTTCTTTTTTTTTTTTTTTTTTTTTTTTTTTTTTAAGATTTTTTTATTTATTTATTCGACAGAGACAGAGACAGCCAGCGAGAGAGGGAACACAAGCAGGGGGAGTGGGAGAGGAAGAAGCAGGCTCATAGCGGAGGAGCCTGATGTGGGGCTCGATCCCATCACGCCGGGATCATGCCCTGAGCAGAAGGCAGATGCTTAACCGCTGTGCCACCCAGGCGCCCCCCACACCTGGCACTTCTAAGATGATTCCTTCTTCTCCACAGCTCTCTGACTATTTTTCTTTAGAAGAATAGGTGCAATAAAAGAGAATTAGGAAGTCCTTAAATATAAATAAGCAATATAGAACATCCAGACCTCCAAATATATAGAAATCAGATGGTGTGTGTGTGTGTGTGTGTTTTAATATTTACTTATTTATTTTAGATAGGTCGGGGGGTTGGGGGGGGGAGAGAGAGAAGGAGAGAGAGAATCTCCAGGAGATTCCCAGCTGAGCATGGAACCTGTCATGGGGCTGGATCTCACAACCCTGAGATCATGACCTGAGCTGAAATCAAGAGTCGGGAAGCTCAGAGACGGAGCCACCCAGGCGCCCCTGTTGTGTGTTTTTCTGTTTTTGTTTTCGTTTTATTTTTTACTTTCGCAGAATGGATCCAGCCTGAAGATAGGAATCTCTAGAGCTAAGGTCCTCACAAAGCCTGAACACCTGTGATAGGAAAACTTACAGGGTGGTTTCCCCCATCTTTTTTATTATAAAAGCTTTTTAAAAATTCAGAAAAGTTTGAAGAATAGCACTATAGACATTCCTATACACCCACCTGGATTTAACAATAGTTGCAATGTTTACATATTTGCTTTTACCTCTGTGTGTCCACACCCGCAAACATACACACACAGTTATAGTTTTTGTTGAACTGTGTGACAATAAGTTGCAGCTATAACTGCACTTTATACCTAAATATTTCAGTATGCATATCCTAAGGAAAAGGACTTTCTCCTATATAATTAACTATGTATTGCATATATAACTACCTCAACTAAGAAAATTAACCATTACATAAGGTAGCCTATTATCTACACAACATTCAAATTTTCTTGATTATCTTTCATTTATTTTCCAAGTCAGAATTCAGTCAAAGCCTTCATATTATATTTCTTAATCAATAAATATTATTTTAGAGCAGTTTTACGTTTATAGCAAAATTGAACAGAAAGTACAGAGAATACATATTTTACAAATATATTTTTATAGATTTTCTCTTAATCTCTTTTAATCTAAAATATACCTCCCCCATTTCTTTTTTTTGGTTGTTTTTTGTTTTCTGTCTTTTTTTAAACAACATTGCCTTTTGAAGAAACCCGGCAGTTATAGAATGCCCTAGTATGGATTTGTCTGATTTCCAGTGGTGTTATATAATATAGAACTCTATCAACCTTATTTTCTATAAACAGAAAAATAACTTTAAGGCTTGATTAGATTCAAGTTAAATGTTCCCCCCAGTACTACTTTCTACTTAGGAGATACTTTATAATTGCATCACACCAGGAGGCACGTATGTCAGCTGGTCATGATACTAGCGACACTAAGTTGGATCACTTGTTTAAAGTGGTAACCTATATGTTTCCTCATTTTAGAAGTCTGATTCTTCCCTATGTGGTTTACAAATAATCTCTGGGGTGATGATTTTGGTACTGTGGGAATATCTTTTCCCCCAAGAAATTTTTAATTTAATGGTTTTCAGTGCACTGATGAATCATGTCTGAAACAACATTGGGGTTGCATATCGGTAATTTAATAATTCTGGCATTTTTTTTTTACATTTATTTGCTGGCATTACTCTGTAAAGAAGAGCCTTTCCTGAGAACACTTTGTGATTCTTGAGTATAAAATATTCAATTGTTACTTTGAAAAAAGTGTTGAAGGATTTGTGACCTGCTATTAACATGAGGGTGAGATGAACTGGGGGGGTGGGGGCAGCTTTACTTTTCTTTATAACATTTTTATTATTTTACAATAAATTGAATATACATAAATGTGACTAAAAATTAAGGGACATTGAAAGTTAATCCTTCAAAATTCAAGTGTTACTTAATTACTTATCTTGGTAATAAAAATTTACATTTTTTTGAGCACTTAGTGTTTGTAAATTGACAATTTGTAAATTAACAACTATTGCTGCAAGTAGAGATTATGATTTATCAGAAGAGAAAGTATATAAGAAAACCTATATGATTAAACATATTGCTAAATATTTAATTACCAAATAATTTTCAGAGCCAGGATGATAACCTAAATATTTCTCCCTTCAAGAAAGTTTTGCGTTTTGCATTGTTCCTTATTAACTCTCTTCCATAGAGTCCTAAGTTTCACATTATGTACGTCAAACTTTCCAATGCATAGAATTGAAGTGGACTTGGAATCTATTGAAAAAAGTGGATTTGATTAGTGTTTTAAAATGTACTCAGAATTTTGTTTTTATTCAGTGTGGTGAGGCCTACAGACCAGGAGACTTATTGCAACTGAAAAGAATAATTTGTTATCATTCCCAAGGGGAGGGAGCATGCCATGTCACTTAGGGCCACGTAGGGAAGCACCAGGGATGGGCAGGAGTCAGAGGAGAAGGGCTTGACCTGAGGCATTTTTGTAGTTTTAAAGAAGGAATGGGCAAAGCAGAGTAGGCAGGCTGAACAGATTTGGGATTGAATAGTTTGAATAATTCCAGGGGGCTCTGGACTACCTGGGTAGGTGCCAGTTGTCCCATATCTGGCCCGGGGGTGATTTAGGGCAGAGGGATAGTTTCCTAGGACTGCAGGAGGCTAATAAAAGGAGGCAGATTGGAGGAGTGATTTGGGATTGGTTGGTTTGCTTAAGGAGCCGGGTGGCTCAGTCAGTTAAGCATCTGACTCTTCATTTCAGCTCAGGTCATGATCTCAGGGTCATGAGATTGAGCCCCACATTGGGCTCTGTGCTGGGTATGGTACCTGCTTGAGATTCTCTCTCTCTTCTTCCTTTGCCCCTTCCTGTCCTCACGTGCTCTCTCACATGCGTGCGCTCGCTCTCTAAATAAAGAAAAATGAAATGAAATGAAATAAATGAAATGAAATGAAATGAAATGAAACGAAACGAAATGAAAGTCATGCTTATTGGAAAGTTGTTTGCTATCTCTAGGAATTAGAGAGGGCCGGCCCCTACCTGAGACTGCCAAGCCCTAAGATGTTAAGACATCATAAAATATAGAAAAGAAAAAACATAATTAATACAATTAGTGATAGACACTGTCCAAAAGTTAAGAAACTATATATGAATGAGTTAGATTTCCCTGTAAAGTCATTTAATATCATGAGATTATACATTGTGAAACACATAGCCATAATGAATACAAACTTATTATAAATCATCTATCAATTAAGAAATTTTAAGCCCCATTTCCCATGAGATGATTTGTCTGTGTTAGGGACTAGATTTTGTTTTTAATCAACACAAAGTATAAGATATATTTATACAAAAGTGTATTAGGAAATTCTTACCAGTTATGTAACTGTGATTTTATTTTTAGGGAAACTTAAATCTTATTTCTAAGCAAACAAGGGTTTTCTATCATAGTTTGGCCTATTGTGCTGAATGTTAGCATACAGATTCTAGATGTTCCAATGCTTTTATTATTAAAAAGATTAATGTCTATATGAACTTTATGTATAGTTTGTGCACCATATGAGCATTTTGTATAGTTTATAATATTGTCATGATACAGTGATACCATTGCACCAAAACAAAGTAAAAAGTTTTTGTTATTACACTTTTCATTCCCAATGTATTTATTAATTTTAATAGCAATCCTGTTACTGGTATAGAATGACAGTTCTACATTTATCACATGTCAGTGGTAATGATATAAGATTTACAAGACATTAGGTGACTTCAGTCTGGGAAGCCCTGGAGCACCTGCCAATACATAAGATCGAGCAGAAGACACAGACACCAAGTACTGAAAAACAGCAGTCTGAGTCTCATCGTGTTGGGTAAACAGAATATTTTTGGCTCCACCAACATATCAGTGGAATTAAAATAAATTTATGGCACTTAAATTAGTGTCTAAAAATAGACACAACTTTATTTTTAACACCTAGGGTATTAATATAGAAATGACAAGTGATAAGAAGTCACCTTTCTGGTATTTAAATGCTACCATTTACTGGATCTCTGATAAACGTCAGAGGATCTTGTGCTCTGAATAGCCGTTTCTCCAGAAAACTGAGACTAGCTCATGATCACTGGGGTCATATTTCCCCATTAAGTTTTCCACATGCCAGTAACTCAGGTTTGTTTTGGGATTTTTTGTTTGTTTGTTTGTTTACTTGTTTTTTAATGACCTATGTCCTGCACCCTCCAGCTTTGTCTAAAAAGAAGATTCAAAAAACTATAGATAAATTAACAGAAATTTACCATTTCTGTTATTTGTTTATTGGGTTTTTCTTTATGTATTTGTTAGACTTGTTAAAATCAAAGAAGTGTGCTTGCTTTCAGAGATGCAGAAGTATAAGAGGATAAAAATATGGAGAAGGCAATTGAAAGAAATATTCTATTTTTTAAAATGGGAAAAGAGATTAAAGCTAATGGCAAGAGTGTTAACCTAGAAATGCGAATTTTAACAAGTATTTGACCACGAACTGGGATGGTGTATTTTCACAGTCAAAGTTAGCGGGTAACTTGCTTAGGTATGAGAAGCATAGCAACACTAGCTCATAAGTGGTGGACAGTGGCAAGTAAAACTATGGTTTCCTTCAGTGCTAAGATGACAATGTTTAATAAAGTTACAGGGTAGAAAAATGGATATGCTGGTTTGTTAACTGATAATTAACATCTTGTTAAAATCTTTTGAAAATGCTTTAAAAAAACTTATTAAATCATTGACCAATAGTGAAAATAAGTAGAAATGGCACTTAGCAAAATCTTTTAAAAATTACTGGGTAATTAGTGAATGATGAGTCTTGGAACTACCTTTTCCTGTGGATTTTGTTTGTTCAGGAATATATTCTATTAAAATGGTATAATTAAGTTTAACTGTAGCCAAACATAGATGCAAGCCAGGTTTATTGATGGCCTCTGCAAGCCTATAAATACCCCATGCCTCTCTTCTCCTAATATGATTTTTCAGGACCCCTTACTTCACGATGGCAACATGGCACAAGGGGAAAATGAGATAAATTTAGCCAGAGCATGTGGCTTTGGATCTCAGCCTTCACTTGGTATCCTGGTTGCATTTTAGGCAAATCCTTTTACTTCTTTTACAAGGCTTCAGAAACTCTTTCTTGTACACTAGTTCTCTCTCTTACTGACAAAATTTGGGAAGCAGTGTAGTGTTGGCAAACGTCTGAGTTTTGTAGCTAGCCCTTCTCTACCCTTCTGTCATTTTATAACTATTTGGACTTAAGCAAAGTGTTTAATCTCTATGAACCTCCACTTCGTCCTCCTCACTGAGATAATGATCCTGATCTTTGAAATTGCGCACAGGATTAAACATGTTTAGAATATGTGGCACACAGCCGGCACTTGCTTAATGAAAGTAAGAGTTCCTGATACTCTGTCATTATTAAAATTATTGCATTATATTTTTATTCAAGATATTACTAGCTTTCTCTTCTTAATCTTAGGTATATTAAATATTTGACATGACTTGATCTCTGAGAAAAGCCTTGGAGACTATAGAGTTTGGCAGTGTTGATACTTTAGGCAACAAGATTTACAGTATGTAAAATATACATCAGAATGTCCTTTGGGAAGCAAACATGGGGCCAGGATCTCTGTCTGGTTATCTTTCTCCTCATTAAATGCATAGAGACACCTGAAGCCAATCAGTAGCGACCAGGATATATAAGAAATATATTTTGGAAAATACTACTCTAGTTTTAAAGGCTTAGTTTATAGATAGTGAAATTGATTCAGAAATGTAATATGAGTGAACCTCAATCCTACAATTAATTAATATTAAAACTGATATTAGATATAAATATTGCTAGCTCTTAGTCTAGGATGCTTTCTTCCATTTATAATATCTCTCCCAGACTTTTGTCTTCATATTCACCAGCAATATTTCACATTACCACTTTGTGCTAACTCAAATATTTATGTAGAACAGAACTTTTTATTCCTTCTACATAAGAAACACGTATAGAGAAATTAAGATCTTAAGAAGTATAGCATACAACCACTCTATCTAGAAATGTTTCATTTAAATAAATAATGTAACATCAATTGATGTAACCACATTGTCTTAATAAAAACATACATGAATTAAAACGTATATTGCCAATTGTACATCTTCAACTTTATTCATAGGAAATATATAGAGGAATCATGAAGCCAGAAAAATCTCACATAACATAAACTGACATATTTCATTACTACTTTATAAACCATATTCAGAGTCATCAAGAAAGGGAAATATGGTAGAACAAGAAAACATGGAATCTTAGAAGTCACATAGACGTTTTCTTATATCCTACTTCTTTCACTCTTTGGTGTATGTGTGCCCAAGTTATACTTCTTTCAGCTTTAGTCTCTAGTTCTGCAAAATGGAACAAATAATACCTAATCATCAGACATAATTAATTGAGATTTGCAATGTAGTTAAATAGCGTAAACACGAAATCATCAGTTTCATTCATTGGTCCCTGAAAGGGACTGCATATTGGAAAATCCAATATGAAAAGACAGGTGATAACGATTATATGTGCACTGGTTAGTTCTTGTGAACAAAGTCCACTGGTTTTTCTATCACTCATATTTCATATGCAAAATATAAAATATATTTCATATGCAATATATTTCATATTTATTTAAAAATCTTTGCTTTAGTATTTGTTTTTACTCAGTTTAAGCCCACTTATTTTACTCTCTTAAGTATTTTTGCTGAGATACTCTTTTCATATCCTATAAGAAATTACTTTTATGATGTAAAAATTAAGAAAACTTGTTTAAGGCTTTATCTTTCTACTTTGTGCATTTAGTTGTGAAGACTTAAACCATGCCCCCAAAAAGCAGAAAGTTGGACAACAAATCCTCATATAACCAAAAACCAGATTTTTAAATAACTAAGATTTTGCCACATTTAATCA
The DNA here is from genome assembly GCF_023065955.2 of Ursus arctos. NCBI lineage: Eukaryota > Metazoa > Chordata > Mammalia > Carnivora > Ursidae > Ursus > Ursus arctos. The sequence goes on from NW_026622852.1 coordinate 17,630,875, forward strand.
ATAGAAGTGCTTTACTTCTTTGTTGATTTTTCTTTGATAAAGTATCAAAAAACAAGACCCCTATGCTATAGCCATAACTACGTGGGTTTTATTCTTTAAGAGTATGAGTATTCTCTTACATAGTCACAGAGGCATTATCATACCTGACGACATTAATGCCTAAGGACATTAAATTCGTTCTCTTCTTCTGGTTTTAAATACATAAGAGGTCTTCAAAGTCAAAGTGAATTTTTGGTATGTTGGACTCTATTCTGCAATTACATTGAATTGTGTCACAGGCTTAAAAGATTACTTTATAGTCATCTAAATGAAAATAGTATTTATGGCCCTGAAAATATATAAAATATTCACAGTAGAACTAAATATTAGTTTATAGAATACAAGTTTTAATAAATCATCAGCCATTTTTTAAAAAAATGTGTATGGAATCCAACACATCATAAAAATATTAAAATGCAAAATATTTTAGTGATGACTTAGGGTATGATGCTTTTGATTAATATGATTCACAAAAATTTAAGTCATGCTTATCCTTACTTTATATTTAGTAGCCTATTAATCTGATTTGTTGGGGGAAAAATCAATAATCTATCTACCTAACAGTCCTACTAGGAATTCTGACTTCTGAAAGCATTGGTTTTGGCCACCTAATTATTTTAATTTCATGAATGCCCTTACTAAACCATGTAAAATCATCATTACAAGAGCATTTGGGCAAAACTTATATTAAGATGGCATTTCTAATGATGTTTTATGTAACAGGCAGGGTTAGGCCAGGAAAACCAAAGGTATTCTATATTTTCCATTAATGAAGGATTTTAACACAAGAAATTCAAGAGTTATACAACCATTAGAAGTTCTATGACAGCAAAGGACGCTGTGCCGAGGATTTCAACTTCTAGATGCAATGTGCAGCTCCCAAGAATATTCCCCTGGAAACACAGGAACCTCATAGGGAATCTTCCAAGCAACTCATGTAGAAGCTACTTTGAATACTGTAAACTGCCAGTAAGCATGCGATGCTCGAGGAGCCGCTGTCTAGGCAGTGAAAGTAAGTGATTGATGGTAACATTCTGGGAAGCTGCTGTGAACTTAGTCTGCCATATGCCCATGTCTCTGCCTTCTTGCCTCCCGAGAATAATGGCCTCTCCCCTTTTTTTAAAGTTCTCCAGTCTCACATGAGGGTGTCTCATTGGTATATTCTTTTTTTTTTCTTTTATTTTCTTTTATTTTTTTTTAAATGATTTTTTATTATATTATGTTAGTCACCATACAGTACATCCCCGGTTTCCGATGTAAGGCTCGATGATTCATTAGTTGTGTATAACACCCAGTGCACCATGCAATACGTGCCCTCCTTACTACCCATCACCGGTCTATCCCATTCCCCCACCCCCCTCCCCTCTGAAGTCCTCAGTTTGTTTCTCATAGTCCATAGTCTCTCATGTTTCATTCCCCCTTCTGATTACCCCCCCTTTCTTTATCCCTTTCTTCCCCTACCGATCATCCTAGTTCTTATGTTCCATAGATGAGAGAAATCATATGATAGTTGTCTTTCTCTGCTTGACTTATTTCACTTAGCATTATCTCCTCCAGTGCTGTCCATGTTGTAGCAAATGTTGAGAACTCGTTCTTTCTGATAGCTGAGTAATATTCCATTGTATATATGGACCACAACTTCTTAATCCAGTCATCTGTTGAAGGGCATCTCGGCTCCTTCCACAATTTAGCTATTGTGGACATTGCTGCTATGAACATTGGGGTGCATATGGCCCTTCTCTTCACTACGTCTGTATCTTTGGGGTAAATACCCAGTAGTGCAATGGCTGGATCATAGGGTAGCTCAATTTTTAACTTTTTAAGGGACCTCCACACTGTTTTCCAGAGTGGCTGTACCAACTTGCATTCCCACCAACAATGTAGGAGGGATCCCCTTTCTCCACATCCTCTCCAACAATTGTTGTTTCTTGCCTTGTCTATTTTTGCCATTCTAACTGGCGTAAGGTGGTATCTCAGTGTGGTTTTGATTTGAATTTCCTTGATGGCTAATGATTTTGAACATTTTTTCATGTGTCTGTTAGCCATTTGTATGTCCTCATTGGAAAAGTGTCTGTTCATATCTTCTGCCCATTTTTTGATTTGTTTATTTGTTTCTCGTGTATTGAGTTTGAGAAGTTCTTTGTAGATCTTGGATACCAGTCCTTTTTCTGTAGTGTCATTTGCAAATATATTCTCCCATTCCGTGGGCTGCCTCTTAGTTTTTCTGACTGTTTCCTTGGATGTGCAGAAACTTTTAATCTTGATGAAGTCCCATAAATTCATTTTATCTTTTGTTTCTCTTGCCTTTGGGGATGTGTCATGAAAAAGGTTGCTTTGGCCGATGTCGTAGAGGTTGTTGCCTATGTTCTCCTCTAGAATTTTGATGGATTCCTGTCTCACATCGAGGTCTTTCATCCATTTGGAGTTTATTTTTGTGTATGGTGTGAGATAGTGGTCAAGTTTCATTCTCTTGCATGTAGCTGTCCAATTTTCCCAGCACCATTTATTGAAGAGACTGTCTTTTTCCCACTGGATGTTTTTTCCTGCTTTATCAAATATTAGTTGCCCAAAGAGCCGAGGGTCCATTTCTGGGCTCTCTATTCTGTTCCATTGGTCTATGTGTCTGTTTTTGTGCCAGTACCATGCTGTCTTTGTGATCACAGCTTTGTAGTACAGCTCGAAATCTGGCATTGTGATGCCCCCAGCTTTGTTTTTCCTTTTCAACAGTTCCTTGGAGATTCGGGGCCTTTTCTGTTTCCATACAAATTTAAGGACTGTTTGTTCCAGTTCTTTGAAAAATGTCCTTGGTATTTTGATCGGGATAGCATTGAAAGTGTAGATTGCTCTGGGTAGCATGGACATTTTAACTATGTTAATTCTTCTGATCCATGAGCATGGAATATCTTTCCATCTTTTTATGTCTTCCTCAATGTCTTTTAAGAGTGATTTATAGTTTCTAGAATATAGGTCCTTTACGTCTCTGGTTAAGTTAATTCCAAGGTAACGTATGGTTTTTGGTGCTATTGTAAATGGGATGGATTCCCTAATTTCTCTTTCTTCGGTCTTGTTATTCGTGTATAGAAATGCAACTGATTTCTGAGCATTTATTTTGTATCCTGCCACGTTACTGAATTGCTCTATAACTTCTAATAGTTTGGGAGTGGCTTCTTTTGGGTTTTCCATATAGAGTATCATGTCATCTGCAAAGAGAGACATTTTGACTTCTTCTTTGCCAATTTGAATACCTTTGATCCCTTTTTGTCGTCTGATTGCTGTTGCAAGGACTTCTAGTACTATGTTGAATAATAGTGGCGAGAGTGGGCATCCTTGTCGTGTTCCTGATCTTAAGGGAAAGGCTTCCAGCTTTTCCCCATTGAGAATAATATTTGCAGTAGGCTTTTCATAGATGGCTTTTATGAGATTGAGAAATGTACCATCTATTCCTACACTCTGAAGGGTTTTAATCAGGAAAGGATGCTGTATTTTGTCAAATGCTTTTTCGGCATCGATTGAGAGGATCATATGGTTCCTGAGTCTTTTCTTGTTGATATGATGTATCACGCTGATTGATTTGCGAATATTGAACCACGCTTGCATCCCAGGTATGAATCCCACTTGATCGTGATGGATAATCCTTTTAATGTACTGTTGGATTCTATTAGCAAGTATCTTGTTGAGGATTTTGGCGTCCATATTCATTAGGGAAATCGGTCTGTAATTCTCCTTTTTGATGGGGTCTTTGCCTGGTTTGGGGATCAAGGTAATATTGGCCTCATAGAATGAGTTTGGTAGCTTTCCTTCTGTTTCTATTTTTTGAAATAGCTTTAGGAGAATAGGTATTATTTCTTCTTTGAATGTTTGGTAGAATTCCCCAGGAAAACCGTCCGGGCCTGGAGTTTTGTTATTTGGAAGGTTGTTTATCACTGACTCAATTTCTTCATAATTAATTGGCCTGTTTAAGGAATCAATTTCTTCCGGTTTCAATCTTGGTAGTTTATAGGTTTCCAGGAAGGATTCCATCTCTTCCAGATTGCTTAGTTCATTGGCATATAGCTGTTGATAAAAATTTCTAATAATCCTTCCAATTTCAATGGTGCTCGTCGTGACCTCTCCTTTTTCATTCATAATTTTAATAATCTGGGTCCTTTCTTTTTTCTTTTGGATAAGTCTTGCCAGTGGTCTGTCAATTTTATTGATTCTCTCAAAGAACCAGCTTCTAGTCCTGTTGATCTGCTCTACTGTACTTCTGGTTTCTGCTTGATTGATTTCAGCTCTAATTTTGGTCAACTGCTTCCTCGTGCGTGGATTAGGCCTGTCCCTCTGTTGCTGTTCCAGCTTCTTGAGGTGAGAATATAAAAACTGCATTTTAGATTTTTCTCTTCTTTTGAGTGAGGCTTGGATGGCTATGTATTTCCCCCTTAGGACTGCCTTTGCAGTATCCCATAGGTTTTGGACTGTTGTATTTTCATTCTCATTGGTCTCCATAAATTGTTTAATTTGATTTTTGATTTCCTGGTTTATCAAGTCATTCCTGAGCAGGATGGTTCTTAGTCTCCAAGTGTTTGAGTTTCTTCCAAATTTTTCCTTGTGGTTGAGTTCCAATTTCAGAGCGTTGTGGTCTGAGAATATGCAGGGGATAATTTCAATCTTTTGGTATCGGTTGAGACCTGTTTTGTGTCCCAGAACATGGTCTATTCTTGAGAATGTTCCATGGGCATTAGAATAGAATGAGTATTCTTTGGTTCTGGGGTGTAGTGTTCTATATATATCTATGAGGTCCAACTCGTCGAGTATGGCATTCAAAGCCTTTGATTCTTTGCTTAGTTTTTGCCAGGGTATTCTGTCTATTTCTGATAGTGGAGTGTTGAGGTCCCCTACTATTAATGTATTTTTATTTATATGTCTCTTTATTCTGGTTAAGAGTTGGCTTGTGTATCTTGCTGCTCCCCTGTTGGGGGCATATATATTTATAATTGTCATATCCACTTGTTGAATACTTCCCTTAAGAATAATATAGTGCCCTTCTGCATCTCTAACTATAGTCTGTAGTTTAAAATCCAATTTATCTGATATGAGAATTGCTACCCCAGCTTTCTTTTGAGGTCCATTTGCGTGAAAGATGGTACTCCATCCCCTTACTCTCAGTCTGAATGCATCTTTGGGTTTGAAATGAGTCTCTTGTAGACAGCAAATGGATGGGTCATTTCTTTTTATCCAATCGCAACCCTGTGGCGTTTTATGGGATGGTTCAAACCATTTACATTAAGACTGATTACTGAGAGATATGATTTTAATGTTGCCATGTTGCCAGTAAAGTCTTTGTTTGTATTGGCTGTGACTTTCTGTTCTGTATCACTCTTGGGGCCTTTTTACTTTTATAGAACCCCCCGTAATATCTCCTGTAGGGCTGGTTTCGTGGTTACGAAATTGGTTAGTGACTGGCAATTCTGAAATGTCTTTATTTCTCCATCAATTCTGAATGACAGCCTTGCTGGATAAAGGATCCTTGGCTGCATGTTTTTCTCTGAAAGAGCTTTAAATATGCTCCCCCAACCCTTTCTCTCATTCCAGGTCTGTGTAGACAGGTCTGACGTAATTCTGATGCTTTTGCCTTGGTACGTGAGAAATTTCTTTGCCCTGGCCGCTTTCAGTACTGTATCCTTGCATCTAATATTTGCGAAATGCACTATGACGTGACGTGGCGTAGGTTTGTCATGGTTGAGCTTGGGAGGGGTCCTCTCTGCCTCTTGGACACGAATGTTTGTTTCCCTTGCTAGATTAGGGAAGTTTTCAGCTACAATTTGTTCAAATATCTCTTCTAGACCTCTGTTTTTCTCCACCCCCTCGGGGATGCCAATGATTCTAACATTGGATCGTTTCATTGAGTCAGTAATCTCCCGTAACCTACATTCGTGGGCATGGATTTTTTTAAGACCATCTTCTATTTTCATTTTTTCCTCTATTAACCCATCCTCCAATTCACTAACCCGTTCCTCTGCTTCTGCGACCCTGGCCGTCAGAGCCTCTAGTTTTGCCTGCATTTGGCTCATAGAATTTTTAATTTCTGTCAGATTCGCTCTCAATTCTGTCCTTAGGGATTCTCTATTCTCAGTAACCTTTTCGTTAATAGTTTTTTCAATTCTACTCATCATTTTGACCATCGTTACTCTGAATTCCATTTCTGATAATTTGGTTACATCCATATCCATTATTTCTGTGGCAGAGGCCACAGTTTCACTGTCTTTTCTTTGCTGGGGGGGGGCTTCTCCTTCTTGTCATTCTGATGAAGAGAGGTTGCGGGGTTTCCAGAGCCCAAATTATTGACTGGGTCCCAGGCCGTGCCCCTTGTTTTATAGGGATCTTAGGGATGTGGGCTTCTTCTTTAAAGATTTTATTTATTTATTTATGTGGCAGCCAACCAGCGAGAGAGGGAACAGAAGCAGGGGAGTGGGAGAGGAAGAAGCAGGCTCCCAGCGGAGGAGCCCGATGAGGGACTCCTTTCCGGAACTCCAGGATCACGCCCTAAGCCGAAGGCAGGCGCTCAATGACTGCGCCACCCAGGCGCCCGGGTTGTGGGCTTCTTGATTTTTCAGCCTGCCTTCTGTGTTCTGGGGGAGGGGCCTGCCGCGCCGATACTCAGGCAGCCCTGTTTGGGTAGAGGCTCCGTGTCCCCTGCGAGGGGGGATGGTGATGGGCACGCTCTGAGCTGGTATTTCCAGGCTTTTGTTCTCTGGCAGCTTTGCCTGGCGGTTTGCTGTGCCTCTTCTGAGAGTCAGAGCAGCAGCGGCCAAATTTCAGCCTCTGTCACAGAACAGAGGGATTGCGGCCCGTTCTCTACTAATGTTCTGGCCACTTTAACTCTGTTTCTGTTGGTGCTGCTCAACCCTGCAGCGTCCGGGATGTGCGCCCCACACCCGGCGTCCCAGCCCTCACTTCCAGGGCCGGCGCGTCTCTGTCCTTTGTGTTTCTAACGCCGCCAGCCGCCCGCCGCCCCGCGCGCTCCGGAAGCTCCCGGTCTCAGTCTGGATCCAGTGAGCGCACCGGGATTCCGGTGTTCCGCGAGATGCCTGGTGGCGCGCGCACCCGGCTCACGGTCTCAGTCTGCTGTTTTGCGGGTGCCGACCACGAGCCCGCCCACTCTCCCGTGCAAGTGGCTACCGCTTCCCGGTGTCCAAACGCGGCGGCTCCCTCCCCCTTCCGTTTATCTTCCGATATCCGTGCACAGTTTCATGGCTCCCCGCTTCGTACCTCAATACTCAGCGCTGGAGATGTTCATTTGTAGAGATCCAGATGCGTCTTCCTGCGTCTCAGGCTGGTTCCGTGGTTGTTTAGGCTGGTCTGGTACCTATCCAGCTCGACTCGGAGGACCGGCTGAAAACGGTGTCTCCTACTCCTCCGCCATCTTAACTCCTCCTATCTCATTGGTATATTCTAACCTGGAACTATATGGGGAGAGAAATTCTAGAAATGTAGTTCTTGTCCATTCTTCTAGGAAGGAGTGGTAGTGATGGTGAGTTGACAACACAAACACATAGGCCTTTGGATGAGGGGTCTGTTGTTTTTCTTTCTACTTTGGTTTATCTTATTGCATATGCATTCCTTCTGAAAACTTCTTGCGTGAATAAATGGTAAAGAATAAACCAGACATGGGGATTAAATATTTCCTTGATTTTTAAAAATCAGTTGGTGACATAAGACAGTATAAAATAGCGTTAGAGTTATGAGATATAGGCTCTGGCCTGGCTTGGTCACTTAGGGTCATCCATGTGACCTTAAGTTAGTCACTTAACCTGTCTAAGATTTGATACATTCATCTATTAATTAAGGATAGATCTGTTTGCTATCACCTGTTACAATGGGTTGCTTGAGGAATAACACAAGCACTATGTGTTTATACTGTGTCACACAGATGTCAGAGAAATGAATGATTGATTTCCTTTCCAGTGTTGCAAGGTACAGCAATGTACACATACAGGAAATCCTCAGGAAATCAACAATCAATCAAATTGTCCAAAACAGTTTCCAGCCTTCAAAAGGTTTCTCTCCCCAGCCTCTGGAAGACTAGCTTCTGATTATTTTTAAAAACCACTTGTTTAAATCATGGATGTAAAAGGAACAAGAGTGTCAGAATACTATCTTTATTCTCCCTTTTGGCTTATCCTAAAAAAAAAAAAAAAAAAAAAAAAATTGAGGAAAACACCTGCCTGGTTTCAGGCTAAGCATGGACAGTCATTTATTCCTAACTTTATTATTCACTGAGTAAACATATAAGGAACATGAGTTTTACTAAGTGAGAAATAGACTGAGGAAATAGTTAAATAGCATATGAGCAAATATAAACAGACCATATAATGCAGAGCAATACTCACAAAAATCTATGACTGCATATAAGAATGACCTCCAGTACTTTCCTCTAAGTCCTCAATGATGTGATGTGCCAAGTCAAGTCATCTGCCTGGGAACTACCTTTCAGGGATGCATCCACACTGTCATACTTCCTGAAGTGATGTCATCTTCTTCTGGAGACCCCCCTTTTTCAGTGTCCTGGGGAACTGCCCAGAGAAGCATGCGGGCTCTCCTTTCTCTTACCTCATATTTCTAATTCTTGAGTCTCAGAGAAATTGCTTCCTAGAGTTTCCTGTTACCCAGAAAGGTGTTTTTAGTTAAATAATTTTAGAATTGTAAGTATTTCTAAGCAACTTCTTCTTTGTGCCATATAAATAACTGCTTCAATCAAATAAACACATATAAAAATGAACAATACTTAGCTACCCTTTTTGGGGTCATAAGAGTAGGGAAGGGAAAACACAATATAACATCTTGTTCAAGTTTTCTACTATGTGTCCTGGAGGAGAAATTATGAGAGTGGGAGTTTCTGTCAAAAGATGGTATAGAGAGGATCAAAGTAAAGGGTGAAAAGATAATTATCACATGATAGAATCATCAACACATTTAGGTAAATTAAAAGGACAAAGGAGAGGAAGGAATCAGGATGAGAATATGATTGGTGCGTATGGATGTGCTAAGATTGGTTTTCCTTCTCTCAGAAAACATAACTAGAAAATATATATTCCCATGAATATTTCATTGAGTAAAAAAATGCACAACCATTTTTTTAAACCATATTTTATTTTCTATTTTGTATATAAGGAGAAGCTACAATCCACTGTGGTCTTACGTGTGAGAAAGATTCTGAATGCTGCAGGCCCCGGGCACACATACTCTGGTTGCCTTTCATACTGTCACCAAATGCCCTTCATAGGAACTGGTGATTCTCAAATCTTTGATCTTGTTTCAGCTTTTGAGGACACAAAGACAAGGCATTTCTTAAATAATGCAGCTAGTGCAATCTCCTAGACAAATGGCAAATTAATCAGTCTCTAAATCCTTGTTTTTTGAAGACTTGTGCATTTTTAAAGAAGACAGAGTAATTGTTTAGTGACTTGGTGCCATTGATTTTCATTATGGATGGTGTTGGCTGGGTCTATGTCAGGTCATCAGGGAGAGATACCCTTTGCATAGCTAAATAAAATGGGAGGGAAAAGGCACTTCTTATTTCATATTCACGAGAAGAAACTCCAATCTTTGAAGAAGTTTTGCATGACCTTCCTTTAGAAACAACTTTTGCCCATTGCATGATTTTCAGGAAATGACAAAAATCTCTCAGCACAAATATAAACAGGATGTTTTGCCTTCAGTGATGCAAAAAATTCCTCACCTGGGACAATTTTAAAAGAAAGACGAGTCTAAAACAATATGAACAAGATGATTTAAAATACTGTATTGAAATCCATAGTGAATTTCATGGCTGTGAATGAACATGTTTAGAATAGAACACTCCAATCGAATGAACACTATTTGCTTCAGCTGACAGAGAGAGCAGAAGTTTTGTGTTTTCAGAAGTTCCATTTAAGTTAGGTTTTCTGCTATTTTATGAAGGTGTAACCAAAAATTTTATCTATTGATGCTAAATTGGTTACAGTTAAAATGCCTCTTGTTAGTCCCAAGGCAGCTATCCCTTCTGATATTTTCTAGATGGGATTCTTACACTTAGACTTGGACATGAAATTGTTTAAAATTTATAACCAGATTTCTCTCATCCTTCATCATTTTGCTGAAAGGTTGGTTAAACTTTATTCACTGTTTGTCAGTTTTTTTCTTTTAAATGTAACCAACCTTACATATTTATTCCCCAACCACTAATTTATTTAGTGTATGTAGACTTTGGCATCAAAGTTTCTGTAAATGAAGTGTTTTCATAGGCTTCAATCTTTTTGAAAAAAATCTATCTATATATATATATAGATAGATTTTTTTTTTTTTGCTTCACCATTGCTGCCGCTTTTCCCCGCTAACAAATCACACAGTTGTCATATTGTGACGACTCATTGAATTACTCCAGAGAAAAGTGTGACTCTAAAAGGATTTTTGCCTTGATTTTTTTTTCTTAGATATATACCATAGCATTTCCCTCTTTTAATGATAAGTAAATGATTTGAGTCAGTGAACTGTTACACAGCTCAGTAAAAAGAAAGGAGCTATACTTTACTGAAATGAAGTGTCTATGAGGTTTGGCCCTTCCAATTTATGTGATAATTTTCTTTTAAATATAGTAATCAATAGCTATTAAATAAACATATCAATTAAAGACATATTAAAATCACTCTCGGTAATGGCAAGGGTATCTTATTAGATGGGATGTTATAATATTGTAGAAAAATGGACAGGTAATTTAAAAGTCTGCAAAGGCTACTGGGTGTTTACCCCAAAGATACAGACGTAGTGAAGAGAAGGGCCATATGCACCCCAATGTTCATAGCAGCAATGTCCACAATAGCTAAATCGTGGAAGGAGCCGAGATGCCCTTCAACAGAGGACTGGATTAAGAAGTTGTGGTCCATATATACGATGGAATATTACTCAGCAATCAGAAATAATGAGTTCTCAACATTTGCTACAACATGGACGGCACTGGAGGAGATAATGCTTAGTGAAATAAGTCAAGCAGAGAAAGACAACTATCATATGATTTCTCTCATCTATGGAACATAAGAACTAGAATGATCAGTAGGGGAAGAAAGGGATAAAGAAAGGGGAGGTAATCAGAAGGGGGAATGAAACATGAGAGACTATGGACTATGAGAAACAAACTGAGGGCTACAGAGGGCAGGGGGGTGGGGGAATGGGATAGACCGGTGATGGGTAGTAAGGAGGGCACATATTGCATGGTGCACTGGGTGTTATACACAACTAATGAATCATCGAGCCTTACATCGAAAACCGGGGATGTACTGTATGGTGACTAACATAATATAATAAAAAATCATTATGAAAAATAAAAAAAATAAATAAAAGTCTGCAAAGGTTTTTGATTCATTAACCAAACATGCCTTAACAGTTTAATTAAGACCTGCTTAGAAGACAGTTAAACATATTTAATGCTTTTTGTGTGGTCCACATCATAATAATAACAGCCCCAAAGTAACAAATAATGATTGTGTCGTTTTTATCAGGTCAGTGAAGATGGGGGTTAATATTATCCTGGCTATCCATTTGAATGTTGTTATCCAGAGAGGAAAGTAAACATTGAGATTTCTATCTGAAATGTCTGTTCTCCAGTATGTTCTAAGTAGTATCAAATTTTCATGATAGAGGATGACTTTTTTTTTTCTTCTTCTTTCTTTGATCAATTACCATTTCAGGGAAGCTCTCAACTAAGCTCAGGCAGACATTTTTGGGAAATGAGAAAAGTAGACTCTAATTTCATTTGCTTCCAAGTTATTTTGTGTATTCACATTTTACTCTTAGGTTAATGTCGTAACTCCTTTTGTCACCTTAGTTGCAAATTTTTGTCCTGCATAATGGGAAAAATAATTCATAGGTATCCCCAGAAATCAATATAATAGTTATGATATCAAATACTTCATGACACAATTCCTGTGTTCTTTATTCTTTTTTTTTTTTTAATTATTTTTTTTATTTGACAGAGAGACAGCCAGCGAGGGAGGGAACACAAGCAGGGGGAGTGGGAGAGGAAGAAGCAGGCTCCCAGTGGAGGAGCCTGATGTGGGGCTTGATCTCAGGACTCCGGGATCACGCCCTGAGCCAAAGGCAGACACTTAACGACTGCGCCACCCAGAGGCTCCTGTGTTCTTTATTCTTGATAACAGACTGCAAATTACTGCATTATCTGTGAGAGAGAGAGGGAGAGAGAGGGAGGAATGGAGAGGTAGGGGAAAAGAAAGAAGAAAAGGGAAAGGTAATAGAAAAATGGAAATTTGAGGGGATCCATTTTGCATTTCTACTGCTTAACAATATGGAAGCATAATTAGAAGATTATTGAATAAATTAAGAATGATTTGACAACCTTAAAACCACACTGAGGGGCACCTGACTGACTCAGTCAGTAGATCATGTCACTCTTGATCTCAGGGTAGTGAGTTCGAGCCCCATGTTGAGCATAGAGCTTACTTAATAAAAACAAAGCAAAACAAACAAAACACTGATAATACTGCAGTGTTTTGCTATGTGGATGACTATCTCCAATGTTCATTTGAGTTTGGAATTCAACTAATAGCCAAGATGCAGGAGAGGGTTCTCTCTACCCTGTTGTTGAATATGTTCTATTTTACTGGGAATTCATGAATGAGAATACATAGTGAAAATATTGGCACCCATCATTTCACTTCCACAATAGATATTTCTCTTTTTTAAAGGATACATCTATATAGAAAATAGTGGTATAAATTGAATATTGGTAATTGATGACATAAATTACTTGATTTATTGATATGAAATTTAGGATGTGTGTGTGTGTGTGTATATATATATATATATTCTATTTATGTATTATAAATATTTATATTTAGAGGTCTTGGTTATATGGCAAAAACAGCATTGGGTAGGGTATCTCAGAGGTCTTATATGAAGCAGAAACCAAAAGTGTGTGTTTATGTCTTTCTGTACATGAGAAAAAATTACTGATGTAGCTGTGTCAAAAATCAAGGCCTAGACATCAGGAGGGAAGCCAGGAAGTAAGCACATTTAAAGAGCCAAAGAAGGTATCAAACTAGAGTAGAAATCCTGAAGCTGAGGTCTAGAGGATGAGATAATCAATTAAATTGATTATCTGGTTACATTGTAGATGTTACAGTTTTTATAAGTTGCTAAGACCCCAAGACAGGAATAGTCTGATTTTTCAGGCCAGAGAACATTTGGAGAGATGGGACTGGAAAAAAAGAGAGGATGGATATTTGGGTATTCTGAGGTCAAATAAAACTTCTAGGAGAAGCAGATTCCTGTGGCTTTGAAATAAGCCAAAAGGCAGAAATACATAGAACAGCCTCAGGAAGAGCCTACCACTCTATGTAGAATTGTCCACTGCCGCAGGCTGAAGTGACAACAGGTTTAATGGATATGGAGCACAGCACAAAAAAGGTCTCTATAACAAGTAAATCATGGCATTCATGACTAGGATTTCAAAAGCATAGAATAAATATTTGGAGGAGGAGGACATCTTTCCTGCTTTATATTTTTATTCTACATGCCTTGCACAGTTCCTGGCACATACTAGATACTTCAAAAGACTTGTTGATTTCAAGTACATTAATCTACTGGTAGTCTCCTAGAGCACTGTTAACAGATACGTATGAAATTTTAGAGTAAAGGTCAGTGTGCTGTATTCTTTTTAATTAGCTCAGCCTATCAACATTGTTGAAGTAATCCTCCTCTTTTCGTTTTTAATTACTATCTTTACATCTTTTTGGATTGCCTAAGTCTAATACTTTTTGTAGGTAGTCAATTGTAAAAAAAAAAAAAAAAAAAAAAAACCACAATATTATAGGCTATAAAACATGTTATGTGATTATATAGGTGCTATTTTATAGTATAGTTATAATGGATTTCTTTTCATGAGAACCTGCGAATACAAAAATGCCATTTAGCAGAAAAGAAAACAATTGCAAACGCTCTGTCTTGAGAATAAGAGTTGTTTGTACCAGCTCTAAAGTAACATCTCTCTTCATTTTAGGTATACCCTAAATAAGAGGTCCCCCCAAAAGGTGTATACGTAAGATAACTTTATTTTAACTATGATCTTAAGCTTGTTTGATTTTTATTTATCATTATTTCTATCATATTTTGAGATTAAAATATTAAATCATCATAATAGTCTATGAATTCATATGATATATCTTAAAGGTTTTAGATTTCAGTGAGTTTTCATAAGGAGTGTCTAAGCTAAGCAGTTCTGTGAAGTACCACTATTTTCTCACAAACAAATTTCTTAAGGGGGAATCATGGTCTTGTACTGTGAGAAGAGAAAGTACAATCACCTGTCATCTTATAGGGCACAGTGGAGTTGTTAGAACACATGCCAAATGTGTAGTCTTAAATAGCAGTGTTGAAATATGATTTTTTGGAGAAACAGTTCTGGTAATATAAGACAAGATTATCTCCTGCAAAACATGTATAATTTCAAAAACAAGAGATTGGGGAGATGATAATCTTTTGTCTAAAACTGAGAACGATCTACGTCAGCGTTTCATTGTTGTTGCTGATTGTTGTTTCCTTTTGTTTTATTTAAGAATCATGTTACCAGATAAATCACTAAGTCAAGAATGAATCTAAAATAAGGATCACTGTTTTTTTCATGCCATCCAAAATCCCTCCCTGCAACCCCTAATAATAACTGTGTCTAGTTTGTAAAGTACACTGGCTGAGAGAACTTGTTGAAAAAAAATTCAAAGTAGGCCTGAAATAATAAATATAGATGATACTAAGCTTCTTCATTATCTCATTATTTTAACATAATAGATAACTGCTTTCTTTTTTCCGCCAAGTTTATCTTACTACAAAACCAAAGATGCAGACACGAACACCTATTTTCATACGATAAAGAGCGTTTGGGATATTTCAGTGCTTCTTGTCAACAAACACTGATTTGTAATAACCATTATGGTGTAGTTAATTCAACAGGCTAATGAACTCATAGAAGATGCATTTTTACTCCTGAAATTATTATGGATGCCACGTCATATACTACTCAAACAACCTTCCTGTTCCTCTCTATGGGTCAAGCTATAGGGAGTGCAAACACATTCCTGTGGTTCCATTGCATCCAGTTTGACCCATTAACAGAAGTTCTTTCAATTCAGGGTTGAGGAGAGAGTATAATTTCTAACCACAGAATGTCTGTTTACTAGGAAAAAATGGGTCTTAAAGTCCGTAGAGATTTAAAAAGGCAAGGGAATCTTTACTGTCCAGCAGCATCTTTAGGTTGAAACTGAATAGGATGAAACCAAGTTATGTTGGATTCCGGAGGTGTAGGCTTTCTCTGATACACTTTTAACTCCCTGCTCTGTTGTTACATTGCATGGCCTCAGAGCCTTTCACTTTGGTTTCTTTTTAAAATTTCTTTGGACTCAAATGCCTTTCTTCCTCCTTCACCTTTATTTCCCAGCAGAAGATTCAAATAAATAGAGGTGAGCAAGTCTGGAAAGCATTGCAGAATTTGTGTTACTATTTTAGCAGGAACAGCTATTCTACAGGACTATAATAAAAATAACTAGAATTTGTACTCTTCCGAGACTCCTGTTGGATACTTTCCACCTCTGCTCTAATACAAGAAGTCCTCTGTAACTGTCTCTTCCCTGGTTATCAAGGGAACCTCCCTTTGGCTTCTGTAATTATTATTGCAATTATATTTTGATCCTACTTATACTTAATGCTGAATCTACCCTTCCTTTAAGGCTCTTAAAGTCTAGTTTGCAATACCGGACTTGCCCAAACATGACTCACAATTCAACAATAAGTGGAACCAATACTATGGAGCCTAATGGTTCTTATATTAGAGCTGTATCCTTGTTCAGAGAAAATGGTACAACATTTTTGAGAAAAAAATTAGAAAAGATTTTTTGAACCATGTGTATGAAATTTGTAATGATCAACTTTAATCGGAGAGTTTCCATTTTTTAAAGATAGAAAAGATTGTGTTTCTCTCCACTTCTTTACCATCCCCCACTCACTTTACATCCCTTGTAGAAGTCAGCTCACCTTCAC
The DNA here is from genome assembly GCF_023065955.2 of Ursus arctos. Lineage (NCBI taxonomy): Eukaryota > Metazoa > Chordata > Mammalia > Carnivora > Ursidae > Ursus > Ursus arctos. The sequence continues at coordinate 17,646,973 of NW_026622852.1, forward strand.
TTTGTGTCTCTGCTTTACCTGGACAAAGCACTGTCATCATATTTATTTGAATACCTATGTATCTTTGCTTACTTACATTATAAGTCCTTCAAACATGAGGAGACTATATCCTCCTGACCTAATGTCTGACAAATAGTGTCTATTCAACAATGTTTGCTTAAAAGAATGGAATAGGAAGGCAAAGAATATCATTGTAACTCTTAAGATGAGAGTTACTTAATTTTTTATTTCTCCTGTTTATATTTGTTTCTTTGAGGATTTAATAAAATATTTGATTAGTTACAGTCTTTGTATCACAGGTATGGAGATGCAGAAGTTTATTTTTAGCTGAATTTTCTCCAACCTTTACCCAATGACCCAAGAGGCTCATACATTTTTACGAAATTGGCATACTGATAGTTTCAATTTCTTGTTTTCTCGAAATTTTCTTTCCTTCTTTGGTTCCTCTTCTTCTTTCTTTGTCCCTTTTCACTTGGTGTCTGTTTTTGGGTTTATGTACAAGTGTATTTTGTTATTTCTGTATTGAAGTATAATTGACAAAATTATAACATAATCAGAGTGTACAATGTGATGTTTTGATATACATTTGTGAAAGGATTCCATCCATTGAATTCATTCAATGCATCCATCATCTTGCTTGCTTTTTTATTTATTTATTGGTCAGGTTATTTAAATTCTCTCTTAGCAAATTTCGATCATGCAATCGTGTTAAAATCAACTTTAGTCACCATGTTATACATTAGATCCTCAGATCTTATTCATCTTATAACTGAAAATTTGTACCTTTTTACCAACCTCTCCCTTTTTACCCCAGCCCCTGGCACTTTTCTATTCTCTATTTCTATGAGTTCTTTTTTTCTTTTTCTTTCTTTTTTTTAATCCCACGTTTAAGTGATACTATGCAGTATTTGTCTGTCTCTGTCTGCCCTATTTCACTTAGCATAATGACTTCAGGCTCATCCATGTTGTCAGAAACGGCAGAACTTCCTACTTTTAAAAGCTGAATAATATTCCATTGTGTATATATACCACATTTTCTATATCCATTCATCTGTCACTGACATTTAGGTTGTATTTTTATTGTTTCTCCACAAGGAGTGGTGCTGATACCTAAAATAATATTTAAGACTGTGCAGAAGGATTTCTGATTGTCACAATGTCTGCAAATGTTGCTAGCATTCAGATCCCAAAGTCCCAGGCATAATACACACCCTGTACTACATGTAACTCTCTTGCACAATGAAGAATCCCACTCCCCTAAAACGTCAACAGTACTCCCACTGAAAAATTCTACAAGGTCTTAAAATGAAAAATCAACATTTCTTGAATAATTTAACAATCTTGAATTGATTGTACAAGTCATTGTATTTCAACTGTTGAGGTGGAAGACTAGGGGAGATGCACAAAGTTTTAATAAAGTGCTACTTCTTTTTCTCTGGAAGTTTAAAATCCATTTAGGAGGATTTAGAGAATAAAGCAGCTGGAAATATTAAAATTGGTATGTTCAGAAAGTTTACCATTACTTAACTATGCCTAGCTCACTCTGCATTATAACTTGCCCTATTCAAATGAGTCAATGTAGGTGATGTGTGACAAGTGCTCATAGCAAGAATTATGTGTTTTGAGGGACATCAGTGGACCACTTAGATTATAGAGGCTATACGGACATTATGGGAGAATGTTCACTTTTTGTATAGCTCTGATGATCACACACAAGAGTATTCTCAGGGATATTAGGCTCCCTGTTGTTGGCATTGGACAATACAAAAATAGGGGAAAAGTCTAGCATAAGTTCTTGGATTTTCAATTTCACTGAACAACAATTTTCTGTTAAAAAAAAAACATATTGCTACTAATTAGATTATAAAATTCAGATGAGTTTTAAACATAAAGCAGATAACTATGGAGACTTTTAATTCCTATAATTGGCTGTTTTGAGTTATATTCTTAGACTCAGGGTTGCATATGCTTATTTTTCTCTTTTGTAGGGGACATTTAGTGAAAAATTTTAGGAACATTAGAGTTAGCTGATGGCCTTCTAATCAAGCTATCTTTTGCCAAAAGTAAGTCTGTATCCAAGACCAGAGAACGGTAGGAGTACCAATGAACCCTTTTAATATTTGTCAACACAATTCTCAGCTCTTCCATTATGTAGAATTGCTATGCTCACCAAGGAAGTGTTGACAAATGAGTTAGAAGAAGAGATGGGATTGAACTATCTCTCTCAGATTTGTAGGCCCTCACTGATAAATCAGGGGAGCTTTTAAACAGACACTAAGTTTTCTCCCCAAAAATCATGTTTCCAAAAGGAATAGGCTTTCTTGTAGGGTACAGAAGCTCAAACTCTTGAAAATAGGTGCTAACATCCAAGAGCCTCCAAGTGCTGAAATCATAAGTAGCTCAGGGAAAGAGGAACACTGAGAAACTCCTGGACAAATCAATAAGAGTGCAGAATATAGTTGTCTACAACCTAAGTGTTGCTTAGGTGATCCAGATAAACTGTAGATGAATTGCAAATGAATATTTAATGGCTGCTGACTGAAAAATTTTGAATGAAACTGACAACTACTCAAGTAGGAACAATGAGTCCAGCTCCAAAAGTAATTGTCTACTAAGATTTATTTTTCTTAAATGCTATGATAATTTGCTTAGAGAGATTGAGAAGGCATCAGTATTTATAGGAAGGAGTGCTCTGCTAGTTTTTCTTTTCTTGAATAATTTTACATTGCTATTACTATGGATTTGCCTCAGTTTTGTTATCTCTAGAATGAAAATAACACTTTTTTCCCCCAAGGTTTTTGTGAGAAATGAAAGAAGTAAATACCAAGCGTAGTGTGCTCACAAAGTACATACACCGTAAACATGAGCTGTTATTAAACAAGGACTTTCTGCAACCCTTTCTCTCTTTGCTCTACCCTAGGAACACGGTCTGCCTATTTCTATTATTAGTTCTGCTTCTGCTTGTAAAGAGCCCCATATTTATTCCTACCCTGTGCCTCAAGCAACTAGAAGTTCTTTATCAAAATTATTTAAATTAGGATCTCTGCAAGATGATACTGCATTGTGTAATTTAATGTTTTTGTTTTCTCTGTGTACCTGTTTGTGCTTTAGATTTTTTTTTTTTAAGATTTTATTTACTTATTTGATGGAGAGAGAGAGCATGAGCAGGGGAAGTGGCAGTCGAGGCAAAGAGTGCAGCAGGCTCCTTGCTGAGGGGAGAGCCCAATGTGGGGCTCAATCCCACAACACTGGGATCATGACCTGAGCCGAAGGCAGACACTTAACCAACTGAGCCACCCAGGTGCCCTGTGCATTGGATTTTTTAATACATTTGCAAAATATACTGTTGAACAGATATTTTTCAATTAACCCTTATGACCAGACACAATAGTAGTAGTCACTGGGAAGGCTAGATGATTTGAGGGAAAAGGGATATAGGACGGAACTAAAAGGGGATTTTTAAGTATTACAGTAATTATAAGAAGTATACCCACTATGTTTGCGAGCAAAGAAGAGTAACACATAGCTTACATGTCTGTATAGAATAAGAAGGGGCAGCTTGTAAAGAAGGTTGCTTAGAGAAACTGCATCTTTTTTTTTAAAGTTTTTATTTAAATTCTAGTTAGTTAACATACAGTGTAATATTAGTTTTAGATGTGCAATATAGGGATTCAATACTTAATTCAACACCTGGTGCTCATCACAGCAAGTACACTCCTTAATCCCCATCACCTATTTCACCCATCCCCCACCCATCTCCTTCTGGTAACCATCAGTTTGTTCTTTACACTTATCTCTCTGTTTTGCTTTGCTTGTTTGTTTTTTCTCTTAAATTCCACATATGAGCGAAATCATATAGTATTTGTCTTTCTCTGACAGACTTCTTTCACTTAGCATAATACTCTCTAGCTCCACCTATGTCATTACAAATGGCAAGATTTCATTCTTTTTTACGACTGAGTAATATTCCTCTGTGTGTGTGTGTGTGTGTGTGTGTGTGCGCGCGCGCACGCGCACATGCGTGCGCACACACACGCCACATCTTTCTTACCCATTCATTAGTTGGTGGACACTTGGGCTATTTTCATAATTTGGCTGTTGCAGATAGTGCTTCTGTAAACATTGGGGTGCATGACCCCCTTTGCATTAGTATTTTTGTATTCTTTAAGTAAATATCTAGTATTGCAATTGCTGGATCATAGGGTAGTTCTCTTTTTAACTTTTTGAGGAACCTCTATACTGTTCCAGAGTGGCTGTACCAGTTTTCATTTCTGTCAAAGAGTGCAATGTCCTTACCAACAATAGGAGAAACTGCATCTTAAGGAGTAAAAAGGATTTAGCCTGAAGGAAAGGAAACTACTCAATTTGGGGCTGATCTGCTGCTATTATTTGGCATTTCAGTATTGCCAAACCCAGCTGTTCCTTTCTCATTGCCTACTCTTACATCAACAAATAGGTTTTCTGCTTTATAATGTGGCTTGTGTGAACTCCTATTAAAAGCTATCTAAATGAACGATGACACAGTATCCTGCTAGACCTGGAAAATTAAGCACCCTATGTAATCCTGTCAATCACCTGGAGTAGAGATCGGTTCCCCAAATCTGAAGTAGAGAATTTGAAAGGGAGATTCAATTTTCAAATGATGGAAAGTAGAAAAAGTAGAAAGTAGATGGAAAGTAGAGAAAAATATTTGGCATTTCTTGGTCTTATCTGTGAGAAGCACTGTTTTGTTGTTGTTTTGTTTTGTTTTGTTTTCCCCTGGTATGAATCTAAACCCTTTTTCTATATTTGGAGGGTTCACCAATTAGTGAGTTTTTCAAGATGGCAGAGCCTTGTTCCTATTATAAACAATGAAAATGACAAGTGTTTGTTTGCTTAGCTTCCTTTGCAACCAAGACATGGACATGTGACCTAGACTTCACCCATAAGATACCCTATCCCAGAGTTCAAATAAGAATGGTGAAAGCAAGGGCATGGGTGCTCTCAGAATCCATTCCGAAAGCAGGTGGCAGTAGCCGGGGAAGTACTATGATGTTGGGTGATATCTATGACTGGGAAAACAGTGACATGTAATGTTCCATAGCAGAGGCTGAGCTTACTAAAGATGTGGCCCTGGCTGCTCTTGTGGCTTCCTTGAATTCCTGCCCATGTCTCCAGTTTTACTCAGCAGCCTTCCTGGCAATTCTGTGGACTTCCTAAAATTCTTTCAGTCAGTGTATTTTTTGTTTCAAGTAGAAGAGTAGTTTCTTCTGCTTGAAAATAAAAACCAGAAAGTTTTAAAATAAGGGGGTTTTGAAAAGTTGTTATCCACATGTTGTCTTCCACACATAAGTATGCCAGGTATGGAAAAGCCATGGCCGTGACAAGTTCTGCAAACTTGGGCCAGCTATTGATGACTGTTGGGCTTTATAAAGAAACCCTTATAGACTCAGTTCTCTGAATTCACATCTAGGCTGCTAACATTAGCTCTTAGTAGATCTTTTAAAACATTCTTTTAAACAACATTTGTCCTAAAGAGGACCCAAGGAAAGCAATTTATAAACATATTAGATCTATTAAAAGTCTCCTCTCATCGGTCTTTACAATGGGAGCAATGGGAATTAGAACAGATGCCAGAGTGACTAACTGCCATGGTTAATATGTTTCGAATGTCTATTTGTGAAGTACTACACAAAATGAATTGCATGAATTAATCTCATGTTATACCTAGTCAATCCTATGAGGAAAGAACTACTATGTTTGTTTTATAGGTAATGAAACTGATAACTGAACACTAAAAAAATACACCTAAGCCATATAGATGTCAAATGGAAGATCCAAGATTTAAATTAAGGGCTATCTTTAGAACCTGAACTCCTGGCCAGTGTACTCACTGGGAAGTATCATACTTTTCTGTCATTTTTATGCTCCCCAAAGATAATTCTTGTAGTCAATTATACTTTAATAAAGAAAAAGAAATTCAACAACAAAAAGCACAACTTCACATGAACACACACGCGCACACACACACACACACACAATTCTTTCACAGGTAAGCTCAGAAGGATGTGTTTGTTTTAAGAAGATAGCCTATGTTGATGGGAACATTTTTTGCTTTTTCCTAAGGATATTCCATCATTCTTATAATTTTGACTAATTTTATTTCATTACTAGAAAGAAAATGAGTCGCAATTTTTCTTTTTTCTTTTTCCAGTATTACATATAATTCACATATACGTGGTGCAAGTTTAAGGTGTACAATGTGATGATTTGATACATGAATATATTGTAAAATATTTATCACAATAAAGTTAGTTTAACACATCCTTCACCTCACATAATTACTATTTTGTTTCTGTTACAGTGAGAACATTAAAGCTCTATTGTCATAGCAACTTTCCAACATACAATACAATATTAATTATAGTCATCAGGCCGTACATTAGATCTCCAGAACTTATTCATCCTAAAAAATGAAAATTTGTACCTTTTTATGAACCTCCCCCCATTTCCCCCACTTCTCAGCCCTTGGCAACCACCATTCTACTCTCTGTTTCTTTGAATTTCATGTTGCAATGAACATGGGAATGCAGGTACCATTTCAAGTTAGTGTTTTTGTTTCTTTCAGATAAATACCCAGGACTAGAATTATTGGATCATATGGCATATCTATTTTTAAATTTTTGAGGAACCTTTATACTGTTTTCTGGAATGGCTGCCCAGTTTACATTCCTACCAACAGTGTGCGAAGGTTTCCTTTTCTCCACATCTTCACCAGCATTAATATCTCTTCTCTTCTTGATAATAGTCACTCCAACAGGTGTGAGGTGATAGCTCATTGTAGTTAGGGTTTTAATTTTCCTGATAAGTGGTATTATTGAGTTGGCACCTTTTCATATGTCTGTTGGCCATCTGTGTGCCTTTTTTAAAAAAATTTTTATTATGTTAGTCACCATACAGTACATCCTTAGTTTTTGATGTAGTGTTCCATGATTTACTGTTTGCGTGTGTACCTTCTTTTGAAAAATGTTCAGTTTGTCTATTATTTAATTGGATTGTTTTTTCCCCTATTGAGATGTATGGGTTTATGTATTTTAGGTATTAACACGTTATCAGATACATTATTTGCAGATATTTTCTCCTATTTAGTAGGTTGCCTTTTCATTTCATTGATGGTTTAGTTTGCCGTGCAGAAGCTTTCAATTTGGTGTAGGCCCACTTTATTTTTTATTTTGTTGCTTTTACTTTTGGTGTCAAATCCAAAAAATCATTGTCAAGACCAATGTCAAAGAGTTTATCCTCTATATTTTCTTGTGGGAGTTTTATGGTTTCGGGTATTAAATTTAAATTTTTAATCTACTTTGAGTTGATTTGTGTCTGTATATGGTGTAAGACAAAGGTACAGCTTCATTCTTTTACATGTGGCTGCCCAGTTTTCCTAACACCATTCATCGAAGAGACTATTCTTTCCCCTTTGTATAGTCTTGACTCATTTGCCATAAATTAATTGTTTTTGCATGGGTTTATTTCTGGGCTCTGTATTCTGTTCCATTGATCTATATGTGTGTTTTTATGCCAGTACCATAGTGTTTTGATTACTAGTTCTGAAATATAGTTTGAAATCAAGAACTGTGATGCTGACTTTGTATCCTAAAACTTTGTTAAGTTTACTTATTAGGTCCAAAGTTTTTTGGGGGAGCCTTGGCTAGTTTCTCCATATGTAATCATGTCATCAGAAAACAGACAGTTTTACTTCACCACAATATAGGCCATATATGTATGACAGACCCATAGCTAATATCATACTTAATGGTGAAATGTCAAAAGCTTTTCCACTAAGATCAGGAACAAAACTAGGGTGTCCATTTTCACTATTCCTACTCAACATAGTACTGAAGTCATAGCCAGAGCTATTAAATATGCAAGAAAAGGCATTCAAATTGGAAAGAAAGACCTGACATTTTTGAAGCCAAAATCAACTATTCTCAATTCCAGTGTGCACAAATAATTCCTAATCACATTTTAAATAATTGCTCTGGCATATTCTCAGTGAAGTAGAATAAAAGCCTAAGTGGATATTCTTTTGAAAGTTTCTCTTTGCATAAAATAGATGGATTGATTGCTTAAACTTTAATTAATACTATCATAGTCATTTTGAGCTGCTGTAACAGAATACCACAGACTGGATGGCTTATAAACAACAAATTTACTGATCACAGTTCTGGAGACTAGAAAGTCCAAGACCAAGGCACCAGCATTGTCACCTTCAAACAAGGGCTGCCTTCCTGGTTCATAGCTGGCAACTCCTCATTGTGTCCTCAAGTGGTAGAAGGAGCTAACGATTTCTCTGGAACCTTTTTTGTAACGCACTGACTAATCCCATTCATGACAGTTCCACCCTCATGTCTTAAGTACCTCCCAAAGCCCGACCTAATTAGTACCACCACACTGGGCATTTGGATTTCAACATATGAGTTTCAGTGGCAGATGGGATACAAATATTCAGGCCATAACAAATACTAATATCTCAGACTTTAAAAAAATTGTGTTTATGGTAATATGTTCCTAAAAGTAGGAAAAGGGAGGGGTGCCTGGGTGGCTCAGTTGGTTAATCATCTGACTCTTAACCTCAGCTCAGGTCTTGATCTGAGGGTCATGAGTTCAAGCCCCATGTTGAGTTCCATGCTGTGTATGGAGCCTACTTAAAAAAAAAAAAAAATGGAGACAATGGGAAAATGGGCTAAAGACATTCTCATATTTCCTCTCTATGAATTTACTCTATTTAGAAGACATAGGAAATGAGTTTTTACCACTCAGGAAGATTCTAATCTAGCCCCTTAGTCAATTTATTGATTCTTTTACAGGAATGCATATAGTAATCAAGGATTTTATTTTAATGGTGAAAATTTAGATAAAGAAATATTGAAAAACAAAGGGTAAAAGATGAAAGATACTATAACAGAAATATATGTTTTTTAAATGTACAATACCATTTGTAAACCAGTGGTAACATATAGATATGCAAAGAGTGTTGACTTTTTGATGAAATGAACTCTGTGACCAGCTGGTATTGAAGAACTGTCAGGAACCAGTGAAATGGTAACTGAGAAAAATGTCACAATACAGATGGACTCTTACAGTGATTTTCGTAAGGGGATACTAAAATATTAGGATTGAGTGACTTAAACAGATTCCCAAAGGAATACCCTTCTCTCAACATGAACGTGTTTCTCTCTGAAACACTTGGAAATGTTAAACTCTGTGATAAATAAAATAATAACACTCTGAGAGGACATATCAGAGTGGCCCTCAGGGTATAAATGAGGTTAAAAACTTTTTTTTCCCCCTAGATTCACTTTACTACAAGTTATTGATACATTCAGACAATGTAAGAAAAGGATAGTAGGTTGGCTAAGATATGACTGTTTACAGTATAAGGCAATGAAAACTTATGTAGTGGTTTGCTAGAGAGGTTATTTTAAAACCTCATCCCCCAAATTAGGTGCTCTCTCATTGTAAAGAGTCTTAAAAGCAATTCTCGAGTTTCTAAGTAATGGCTTATTGAACAGCTACTGTAAGAAATGCTAACTTGGAAAGATAGGAAGCAGGCCACCAGCTTCTTCGCCAGATTTTTTTTCAGGGAAAAAGATCATCAAGATTTAAATTCAAATCTAGCAAAGATAACTGACCCTGTGTAAGGTATGGCACTTATATATGTATTTTTTTAAACCTTACAACATTTATTCATATGCATCAATATAAAAGTTGATCATTAACACTTAACCTTGGTTCCTTACCTTAACTTTAACAGACAATTGATATAGAGACCAACAAACTTGGTTGAGGAAAAAGCCAAATCTATACTTTATTTTTTTAAAGATTTTATTTATTTATTTATTTGAGAGAGAGAGAATGCACATGAGAAAGGAGGAAGGGAGGAGTGGGAGAGGGACAAGCAGACTCCCCGTGGAGCAGAGAGCCCGATGTGCGACTGGATCCCGGGACAGTGGGATCATGACCATGGCTGAAGGCAGACTCTTAACCGACTGAGCCACCTAGGTGTCCCTAAATCTATACTTTAATAAACTAAGTAGTTTATTAAAGAGTGAAATACAAATAGCCATGTGACAGACAATACGTCATAATTCTAGGGCTAATTATAAACCTCTCCTCACCATTCTGCCATTTCTGCCCTGAATGTATGTTGTAGAACTTTGTGCATAGCTGGCAGAGTTGGAGAGATGAGTCTTGTTGAATGTGCAGTACATGTAACCAATGCCAAAAGCCATATGCCCTCTGCATGTAAACGCCTTCTGGAAATGCTCCTTGCTTCCTGTAGTGGCTTTAGAGGGGTGAAGAACATTTCTAGCCTGAATATTTCTAGGAAGTGTTCTCAATTTATTTCCCAGTGTTATTTCTCAGTGTTGGGTTTGTATCCTTTCAGTTGTAGACTAACTACAGCAGAAGGGCTCTTTTTGCTTGGCTCCTTCATGCCTGCTGCACTTAGGTGACAACAGTAGTTATTAGTGTGTTATATCACAGCTTATCATCTTAGGTTGTCTTGTGGATAGGAGGGACAGATCACTTAGATGTGGAAAGGGAAGCAGAACATATCTGCAAAGAGCAGTTAAGGAAATGTCTTGAGGGGGCTGATGGATGAGAATAGATGTTGTAAGTGTTTTGGTTCTTCAAGAAAATTTTCTTTTCAGTTAGAGGTAACCTGGCTTAAACATTCCTTTGGATATGGTTTTGGAAACTTACAAAACAGATTGAGACCATTTCACTCATGCATCCTTGTTCTCCATATAGGAAGATATTCTCCATCAAGTAAGTCTTAGGAGGTTTGGCAGCTGTTCACTTGTGGTGGGAGACATGGGACTCCATGTGTAACATAGTACAACACACTAAAAAGATAACAAATTTTGTCTGACTGTCAAAATTTACTTTTGTTCTTAATAAAAAGGCTCCCTGTCTACCACAGCAGAACCTCACCCTTTTTAGATCTGGCAGAGCAATTGCATATAATATGTGATTTTTAAAAAAAAAATTGAGTTAGTCACCAACATCTAAAAGTCAATGGCCTTTATTTAAACAAGTAGTGATGTCTGGATTCTCTTGAAAAATTGGATAGTGTGGTAAGATTTAGCTGTTATTGATACATGGTACCATAATCAAATTTCCCTATATTCCTAATAAGTCTTCCCAGAACTGAAGCATTTTGATCAGTTCTCATTTATTATTATAGTCATGCTGTTTTTCTCTGTGGTAGAACTTAGAAGGAAACAGAACATATCCCATACCCATGCCTGTATCAAATGTGGGGAAATTAAAGATAGACCAAGAAGGCTATAATTTTCACTACCTGTGATTTTCACTAGCTGTGGTAGTAGTTTTTGTGACTTATGCAAGAACTCATCGTATGTGTGTATCTGTATCCTACCTATCTCTCTATCTGTCTCTCTCTCTCTCTATCAGCATCATCTGTCTATCTATATCTTGCATATCACTGTATGAACCTCAAGGGCTGGAACGGTTTCTTTCTTTCTTTCTTTCTTTCTTTCTTTCTTTCTTTCTTTCTTTCTTTCTTTCTTTCTTTCTTTCTTTCTTTCTCTTTCTTTCTTTCTTTCTTTCTTTCTTTCTTTCTTTCTTTTTCATTTTTGTTGTTCTAATGTCTATTCTAGTACTGAGTATAAATTGGACAATAATAAAACTTAGTGAGTAAACAGTGGATCGTGAAATTAGATCAGGAGATAAATGATCTCAAGGGAGATCTTACCTAGGTTGCAGTAAAATATTTTTCTATTGACTTTAAAACTTGGTTCAGCTAGACATTAAATAATTCTCTTCAGGATAGTCACTGGCAGAATATTAATGCACTTTACATTTTTGCTTTCCCTCTTGTAGTCTCAACCATCAACCTGTTTATGACAAACCCTTTCTTTAGAAGAAAGAATAAGCTCTCAAGTAGCCTGTACAGTATGGAGCTGGGCAGGGAGGAAACATGGTGATGAATTATCATTTTAGCCCACAATCCCAGTGACAGGGTAAAGGTCACTAGAAGACACAGAGTCAGTTAAGAAAATCAGAGTCAAGAAAGGAAAAAAAAAAAAAGTTAGGTAATAGGATTTACAGTTGTTTTTCAGGAGGTAAGAATTTTAAGGTCTAATTCTACATTTATTTATTTATTTATTTATTTATTTATTTATCTGGAATTACTTTTAACTGTACCACATGTTTGAGCGCAAAATCTAAAAGGCACTGCCCTAGTCTACACCTGATCTAGGAAATTAAATGTAAATGAATTTAAGTCATATTTTCTGATACATTTTGATTAGATTTATATGGAAATCATGTCTCTTTGAAATTATGAAAAAAACACTGATTTCTGTTATTATAGAAGATACTCTGATTTGAACAAGCACACATTTATTAACTATTATAGGTGGTAATTGTCTGCAAATAATAAATATTACCCAGATTATAGTTGTTCATATTTCTTTTTTTAATTTCTTTCTTTTTCACTTTTTTTATTATGCTATGTTAGTCACCATCCAGTACATCATAGTTTTTGATGTAGTGTTCCATGACATATTTCTTTTTTTATAAGTAATAATTTCCCCGTTTCTCCACATGTTCATGGAATATCCTGTTGTAAAATGTTTTCATTATTTATATTTTATTTAATGATATTTGCATTAATTTCAGAGAAATATATTTAAGCTTTCCTTGTATGAACTGTTGTTATGGAGAACAAAGAAGTTCTGCACTAGGAAACGATGATACACACATTACTTTTCAAGATTTGGGTTAAGAAATTAGCTCACTTTCGGGGCGCCTGGGTGGCGCAGTCGTTAAGCGTCTGCCTTCGGCTCAGGGCGTGATCCCAGCGTTCTGGAATTGAGTCCCACATCAGGCTCCTCCGCTAGGAGCCTGCTTCTTCCTCTCCCACTCCCCCTGCTTGTGTTCCCTCTCTTGCTGGCTGTCTCTCCCTGTCAAATAAATAAATAAAAATAAAAATAAATAAAAAAATAAAAAAAAGAATTATTGGAGACCTCAGTCAAAAATGAAAAATACAAATCATTCACTGAAACAAAACATGTCTAGAAACTTCACAAATAGAATTTCCACAGAATAAGAGCACATGTAAGTAAATAACTTGTACATGTGTATATATGATTTCTCAAGCAAATTGCATATTTATGTCAATTAATTACAGAACATTTTTTATTTATCTTACAACCCAATGGCAAACTAGGAGCTTCAGAGTCAGAAAGCCTGGTTGGTAATGGATGTGCCATTTGCTGTGATCTATGGGAAGGTTACCTTGTGTTTGTAACACTTCAGACAGTAAATGTTAAACTAAATAAACAGACTTGTGGTGAGGCATCTATGATCCGGAGCTGTAAATGTGTGTAGTGGTGACTCTAGCTATGTTAGTTCTTAGCACTTATAGTCTATTTGGAACAGAAATTCCACCTGATGTTAAAGATTTCCAGTTTCTTATAATACACCTTAAAAAGATCAATGTCCCTTTGCAAAAATAAATAATTTTTTAAAACTCAAATTTAATTTATAGTTTCAAAGACCATTGCTTTGAAATGGTTCTGCCTTTACATTTTTTGAGTGCTGAACTGATGTTTACCATCTATTTATGTGATTTGGTTCTTTCTCTTAAGAGAGCAGCCTGATAACAGATGTAAGTAGTCTTATAGTTCTTCATACATTATACCTATATCCTATCTGAAAAATTAAGGCAAACATAGCATGTTCTTGGAGGTTCTCTTTATGTCCAGAGGGCCAACAGGCAATTCTTCCTTTTTCCTCACTAATGAGAATTGAATTGGATTATGTTTTTCACTACATCTGCAACCGAAGTCTATGAGTTACATATAATAGTATATGAGGTATGAAATACATATGTTATATAACTATAAATATACATGTATGTGGGTACAAATAACTTATACATAGTTATAAATCCTATATTTTAGTGTTCAGAAATCCATGAAATTGAAACAAATATATAAATGCAAATTTGTGTCAAAATGTTTTATGTAATTTATTTTCTTAATTTTTATTTATTTCTTTATAATTTTTATTTTGTTATATTAGTCACCATACAGTACATTCCCAGTTTTTGATGCAATGTTCCATGATTCATTATTTGCATATAACACGTAGTGCACCATGCAGTATATGCCCTCCTTAATATCACCAGCCTATCCTAATCCCCCACCCCCCTTCCCTCTGAAGCCCCCCCAAAATTTTATGTAATTTAAATACTTATATAAATTTGATATAGTTATATTACTATATCTGTACAGATATTTAAATAATTATATATATATACACAAACATATATGTGCACATTCAAGTATTATTTAGGTAAATATATGAGGCTTGGTGCATAGTTTAGGTGTTCAATGAACATAAAAGATCATTATATACCCTAAAGTTAAAAAGTTCCAATTCTTAAATGATTGGTTTCTGTCTGAAAGCATATTTTTAATAGTGAATTGTGTATAATATTTGATCTGTTAGAGTGGGAATATGACACTTGTCAGAGAGTTGTTGGATACATTGGATTACCTATGTATAAAACTAGGCAAATTATCTTGTTTGGAAAAAAAAGTAATACCAATAAAATATTAAATGGGTGTTGAGGAATATGTACAATATATTTATGATTTACTTGCTGAATTGAGAATAGTCTCTTTCCTAACTATTTCAAGCCATAGCTTTCAGTTTCTTTTTTGAAACTGAAAATTTTCACATTTAAGCTAGCAATTAAAAAATAATATGGGCACTATATCCAATTATGTTTTTTTTTTCCCTCAGTTGATCCAAAATAGTCAAGAAATTTTTATTTTACATTTGTTTGTAGTTGGGTAGATCCTGTAATCACGTTGCATTTAAATCTGTGATAGATGTTTATTAAGACTATTAATATATTTTATAAATAAAATTTGTAGTTGTTACAATGTCACATTATACATTGTATCCAATTACAAAAGGATTTGGCTTTTGCAAAATATATGCATCCTTGTAGGATGAGATTAATGCCTGCTCTTTCTAGGGGTGTACTTTTGGAAACAATCTTTCATGAAACTGCTTGTAAATTTGAAGTCATTTGGCACAATATTCATTTAACCAAATTACTGTGCTAATAGTAATTTCTCTTTATAAATAGTTCTCAGACTTAGTAGGTATGTGCCTCTCACCAACCTTTAGTATTTATGACTTGACCAGTGATTGTCTTGTGCACAGAACATGTGGCTTATTTAACACTTCTTGGTCCTGGCCTTCTCTATCTATGGCTCCAGAGTTGTTAACATGAATTGAAACCTAATTTATAGTTAGTTTCCTCAAGGAGAAGAACACATTTTTATTATTTTTTTTAAATTGAGGTATAATTGATATACAACATTGTTAGTTTCATATGTACAACATAATGATATTTGAATACATTGCAAAATAAATACCACAATAAGTCTAGTTAACATCTTCCACCATAGTTACAATTATTTTTTCTTGTGATGAAAACTTTTAAGATTTACTATTTGTAACTTCCAAATATACAATACAATATTATTAAGTGTAGTCACATTTCCATGACTTGTTTATTTTATAACTGGAAGTTTGTACACTTTGACTCCCTTCACCCATTTTGCTCACCTCCCACACCCCACCTTTGGCACCAACCAATCCGTTCTCTGTATCTATGAACTTGCTGGGGTTTTTTGTTTGTTTGCTTACTTTTTTTTTTTTTTTTAGATTTAATAGATAAGCAGGTTATATGGCATTTGTCCTTTTCTGTCTTACTTATTTCACCTAGCATAATGCCCTCAAGTCCATCCATGTTGTCACAAGTGGCAAGATTTCACTCATTTTTATGGCTGAATAATTTTCCATTGTGTATACTTACCACATTTTCTTTATCTAGTCATACACTGATGGACACTTAGAGTGTTTCCATACCTTGACTATTGTAAATAATGCTGCAGTTAAACGTAGGGATGGATATATCTTTGTGAGTTAGTGTTTTCATTTTCTTTAGATAAATACCCAGAAATAGAATTTCTGGATCATATGATAATTCTATTTTTAATTTTTGAGGAACCTCCACAATGTTTTCCATAGTGGATGTACCAGAATACATTTCTACTAACAGAGCACAAAGGTTCCCTTTTCCACATCTTCAGTAACTCTTGCTTATCTTGTCTTTCTGATAATAGATATCTAACAGGTATGAGGTGATGTCTCATTGTGGTTTTGATTTCTATTTCCCTTATGATTAGTGATATTGAGCATTATTTTATATACCGGTTGGCTTCTGTATGTCTTCTTTGGAAAAAATGTCTGTTCACATCCTCTGCCCACTTTTTAATTGGATTACTTTTGGCCATTGAGTTGTATGTGTTTTTGATACATTTTGGATATTAACCCCTTATCAGCTATAGGATTTAAAAATATTTTCTCTTGCCTTTTCATTTTGTTGATGGTTTTCCTTGCTGAGCAGAAGCTTTTTAATGTAGTCCCACTTGTTGATTTTTGCTTTTGTTGCCTTTGCTTTTGGTGTCAAATCCAAAAAAACCCCTGTAAAAACTAACCAATCCACCAACCAACCAACCAACCAAACAAACAAAATTGCCAAAACCAATGCTGAGGAGCTTACCACCTATGTTTTCTTCTAGGATTTTTATGGTTTTAGGTATTAAATTCATGTCTTTAATCCATTCTGAGTTAATTTTTGTATGTGGTATAAAATAATGCATTCAAATACTTTTGCATGTGTTTGTCCAGTTTTTCCAGCACGATTTATTGAAGAGACTGTCACTGTATATTCTTGGTTCCTTTGCTGTAAATTAACTGACCATACATCCATACATGCATGGTTTATTTCTGGGTCTCTTCTATTCTACTGATCTATGTGTCTGTCTTTATGTGAATACCATACTATTTTGATTATGATGGCTTTGTAATATATTTTGGAATTGGGGAGTATGAGGTCTCCAGCTTAGTTCTTTCTCAAGATGGCGTTGGCTATTCAAGGTCTTTTGTGGTTCCATATAAATTTTAGGTTTGTTCTATTTCTGTGAAAAATGCCATTGGAATTTTGATAGGGGTTACATTGAATCTGTTGATTGTTTGGGATAGTCTGGATATTTTAACAATATTAATGAGAAGAAAAAATTTTAAGTTAATATTCAAGTCTTTTAACTAACCAATATAAATAAAATAGAATTTTTTTCCATTAAAAATCATTAACAGCCTTATATACAGGACACTAAAGGGTGAATCAAATTCAGGGATACATACGGTTAAGACTCTGTCTTCAAGCAAAATGGATTAGGGAAGATGCTTCTGCAGGATGGCAAGAGTAGAAAAAAAAGTTTTATGAGTGCTAGAGTTAAGGAAATTAGGGAATTGTTGATAGAGGAATGGCATTAAAATTAAATTTATAAGCAAAGTCATAGGGCTGAGAAAGTTAAAGGTATATTTATCTGGCTGAGATGAGATTTATGCGGCACTTAGCGAATGAGAAGGAGAGACATATCAGATGCTGGTGTGGGCAGAATGTGGAAGGTGGGTGGCTTTTTTTTTTTTTTTTTTTTAATTTGGTGTTAAGGATATTGTTCAGTAAATAGTGGCTTAACATAGAAGAGCCTGAATAGCAGAAGAACATGGATGAAGGTGAGCTTTAGAAACCATACCTGGGAATATAAAGAATAATTTAAAACAAAGAAAACTTTGGCTATGTGAAGAGACTGAAATAGGATGATGCCAGTATAAATAGAAAGAATATTTTCAAGATAAAATCTGAAGAATTAATGGGACTTATTTTCAGAAATTAGAAATAAATGAAAGGAGGCACCAAATTTGATTTTGAGAGTTTCTAGTCTTACTGATAGAGAATCATACCATAGAAATAGTTGTTAGGAGAGATATTGCAAGTTTTGGATAGTTTGAATGTGACATCTGGACAGATATGCTAATAGTGAAGCTAGGAAGACTGAAGCTTTTGGGAAACATGTGGGATGAAGGCAATCACTTATGAATGATTCTAACAGAGGAGGCAACATAAAGTCATTGGATTCCTGGAATTCATGGAGGGAACTTGAAAAAACAAAAGTAGTCAAGGAATAATTTATGGGAAAACATAATTAGGTGTTCAGAAGAATAAAACGAAACATGGAATAAGAAAAATAAAGACAGAGAGTTAGGAGATTCGAGAGAGAACATTTTCTCAAAAATGAAATTGAAGAAATTAGGAAGGCCATTGGTTCTGGGAAATCTGCAGAGTGCGCAGAATGCATCCTCTCTGCATTCATAAACAAAAGTACTCATTTGGGGGGAGGAATTCATTCTCATTGGGAATCGCTTGAAAGTTTTGACTCTCTGCCTAGGAAAAAACAAATGATCTATACAAAATTTTTTATATTTCATGTCAGTAAAGATCATCCAGGGACTATAGGTTAAAACAACCTTGAAAGAAAAAAATATATACCTTCTGTAGCAACTTCAGCAAATTCCAAGAATTAGAGCATAGGTTAGGTTTATATAATGGAATACAGATCTCTCTCTTTTCTGATCCTGCTCACTTGCAGTAATTGCATTTGTTTTTTCTCCTTATTTATGATTAATTTGAAGAATTACTATAATGATGGAAATACATATGAGCAGAATGGCCAGTGTTTCCAGTTTACAACCCTAAGCCCAAGGAAAACCTCATTCCTTAGGCATTTACTGCTTGGTAAAATAGAAGTAGTTAAAAACACTATGTTAAATAGAAATTGGGGAAAATACTATATAGATAATCCTTAAAACTGTTGGGTTTATACTTTCAACAACATTTAAAAAATGAACTCTATGATTTACTTCCCTGCTTAATGTTGTCCTCTTTTCAGGGAAAGATTCTGGACTGAAATCTTTACCAGTATTTCTGTCTTAGGGCAGTTTCCAAATAATAAAACCCTAAAAGAAGGATTTTTGTATATGCAAATGATTTACTAAGGAAGGGCTTCCAAATGAAACCTGCAATGGAAGGAGAAAAGCGGGACAGGAAGGAGAAAAAGCTAAGAAATGATTTCAGGCTAAGTTCCAGACACAGCCTGATTCACAGGGTAACTCTGGACTAAACATTAATCTTCAAAGGTTGTCCTAACTGGAGACAAGGGGGTATAGGAGTTTAATACTCCTGTAGTTGCATAGGTCTTTCATTTTAAGGCCATGGAAAGGAGGGACATGGTAATAAACTCCAAGGCATTTAGAAATATCATCCAAATCAGACTGAGCATAGCAGTAGACCTTGGGCAGTCCTGGTAATATTATTGTAACATTGGTAACAATATCTAAAGAATATTATGCTCCATAATACTCTTTGTTCTGAAATAAATTTCGATATTAGTATAGTCACTGTAGTTTTCTTTGCCTAAGTATTAACCAAGTAGACCTTTTTCATTTAATCTGTATGTATCTTTATATTTTGAATGCGTTTCTTGTAAGTGACATATGCTTGGTCTTGTGTTTTTTCTATTTTATCTGGCAATCTCTGTTTTTCATTGGGGCATGTGAATTAATTGCTTTTAATGTGATTATTGATATGGTTGGATTTAAATATATTATTTTGCTAGATGCTTATTGTTTGTATCATCTGCTATCTGTTCACTTTTCTACTCTTACTGCCTTCTTTTGGACTAAATGAACTTTTTTATTTCATTTTATCTCCTCTGTTAGCTTATTAGCTATAACTCTTTGTTATTGGTATTTTAGTGGTTGCTATAGGAATTTAGTTCATATCTTTAAATCATCACAGCCTACTTTTAAGTGATATCATTGTACTTCACATGTAATATGGATACCACATGAAGAGTTAGCCTCCTGGTTAAAAACCTATGTGTGATTTTTCTGGCCTGACTATTAGCAATTAAAAGGTTTTGCCTAATAGGACTTAAAAGGAAAAGCTGCCCCCCGCCCCCGACACCTGTTGTATTGTACACCCAGTGCATTACAGTCTCTAAAGGGAGGTGTAGGCAAGGCTCAGGTCCCTCTGGCTGGTCATGCTCCCCCTTTGCAGCATTCCTAGCTCCAGTGCCTTCACCCTATGTTTCATCATCTGGGACCTTGGCCATAGGTCTTTTTTCAGGTGCCTCTTTGGAGACCTCTTTAAGAGCGGGAAACATAAGACACTTTTCTCCACTTTGATTCGGTACCCCGTACTTTCCCATGCTTGGTCCTCCTCTATTGCCCTGACTCCACTCCAGGGTCTATAAAACTATCTGAACCCTTTGTTTAGGACTCTCTACACAGTGAGACATCCTCCATGTCTTTGCTAATTTACCTGACCCTCTACTGGTGCACCGTTCCATGGGGGGAAGTGAAACAAGGGGAAGTCAGCACTTTCTCTGGTTTTAACTTCTTAATTATAGCTTTGCGGTAAATGATTGAAGCTTCGTTACTTATATTGTAGCTCACTGCTTTAATTGGATATTCTAACACCTAAGAACTCTGCTTTATCTCCCTGCTTAGCTGAGTTTCTGACCCTGTAGTAGAAGTCCATTTCTCCTATCCTATCCCTTCTGCCATTACTGTCACACATTTCACTTTTACACATATCATAAACCTCATATTTTTATTTAAACAATCAATTGCCTTTTAGAGTGATTTAAATATCTGGGAAAAAATCCTGTGTTTACCCATGCAAGTTGCTGTTTTTAGCAGTAAGTTGCTATTTTGCTCCTTCTGCTTTTTGAGTAATATTTCCACCTAATATCATACTCCTACTGGTTGAAGGATGTCCTTTAATATTTTTGGTGATGCAGTTTGCTGGTGATAAATTGTTTCAGCTTTTATACGTCTAAAAAAATGTTTGTGGGGTTTTTTGCCTTCATTATTGGAAAATATGTTTGTTTTGGAAAAGAATTCTCAATTCAAAGTTCTGTTGCTGTTGTTCTTAAGTCCATTATTTTAAAGATGTACCGCTGTATTTTCACTTATATTTTTTTCCTATGAGAAATATGATCTTTGGTCATCTGCACATAATGTTTGTTTGTTTTTTCTTGACTGCTTTTAAAGATTTTCTCTTTATCTCTCGTTTTAGAAATTCTATCACAATGTCCCTTGGTATAGTTTTCTTCTTGTTTCTGATTGTGTTCTGTTGAACTTGTGAAATACATGGATTTATAGTTTTCATCAGATTTGGAAAAGCTTTGACCATTACTTTTTTTTCAAATATCTTTACTGGCCCTACCCCCATTCATTCAGGACTTGAATTACTCACAGATCAGGTTACTTAAAATTGTATCACAGTTGTGTTTATTTTGCATGATTTCTATTGCTGTGTCTTCAGATTCACTATTTTCCCCCCCTCTGGCTATTAATTTCATCCAGTGCATTTGTCATGTCATTCATTGCAGTTTGCACTTGAAGATATCCTAATTTGTTCTTTGCCATAACTTCCATGCCTCTACTTACTTTTTTGAATATATGAAATACAATTATAATAACTCTTTAATGTCCTTGTCTGTTAATTCCAACAGCTTTGTCAGTTCTGGTTAGAGTTATTTCCTAATTATTGTTTGTATTTTCCTGCTCTTCTGTGTACCCAATAAATCTGTATTCACTGGCAGACACTGTAAACTTTAACTTTTTGGATGTCAGATATAATATCATTCCTATAAATATGCTTAGGCTTTGCTGAAAGATGCAGGTTAGTTATATGGGAGGAGTGCGATCCTTTTGAGTCCTGATTTTTAAGATCTTGAGAGGTAGGACAGGAGCAGTATCCATGTAGGCCTAATTATTACCCACTACAGAGGCAAGGCCCCTTTTTGGAATGCTGTAGCTTTGTAGGCTGGCTGCTAGAAAGAGAAACTATTTCTGGTCTCATGTGAGTGCTGGACACTGCTTTATTTAAAACATTTGATAGGTTCTCTCCTGAAGATTTTGTAAAATATTTAAAAATTAATTGAGATTTATTTTATAGTATATGTCCCATCTTGGTGAATGTTTCACATGCATTTGAATGGTGATTATACTTTGTAGCTGTTGGTGCTAGTGTTGTAGTCCCCCCCCCCCCACCACAATGGAGGGGAGTAAAGATGGTAGACAATAACACTCACACAGGATTTCTTTGATGTGGCCATTTACTTGTACTTGCTTTTTCTCTGTTTGCAGACTTACTGAGAGGGGGTGTTAAGAACTCGAACAGTGATTGTAGGTTTGCCTCTTTCTCTTAGTGTGCTCTGATATTAGGTATAAAAACATTGGGATTTTTATATCTTTGTGATGAATTGATCACTTCATTATTTCAAATTTCCCTGCTTACACCTTTTAAGAATTTATGTTCTGAACTCCATGTTTTTTTTTTGTCTGATGTTAATATAGTCACACCAAATTCATATGTTTTATTATATGCCATTTTTTTATCCTTTTACATTCAACTCCAGCTACCTTTTTCTTTATATTTAATATCCATCACTCACTGGCAGCACAGAGTTAGGGCTTGTTATTTAATTCAGACTGAAATCTGCCTTTTAATTGGAGTATATAGTCCATTTACACTTAATGTAATTATTGATGTGATTGGTTTTAAGTCTACCTTCTCTGTATTCATTTCCTATTTTCTCTACCTGCTCTTTTTCTTCTGTTTCACTTTTCTGAATTTTTATGTTAATAGTATCATGTTTGATTTAGTATTGTAGTACTACATTTTATTCCCCTTATTACCTATAAAAAGAGTGAGATTATATAACATTATCTTATAGATTATAATCTATTTCTCTTTTTATATTCCTAAATTCACTTACTGGCTCTACCACCTAGGCATCTTAGATAGAAACCTACATTCTTGGACTTTTCTTTTAGCTCACATCCAGCTAGAAACAAGTCTATTTTTGCCTTCCCAAATCTTTTAAATCCAATATTTATTCTTTAAAAGCAATCAGTGTGACTGCCATAATTCACAGTCATATCACCTCTTACCTGATGAAGTGGAATAGCCTCTTCCCTAATTTGTCCTCTCATTCATCCATTCCCAGTTGGTCAATATTCATTGGATCTGTGGAGCTTGTGGTATAATGGAGAAGCTACTGTGAGAAAGGAGGAATGAAGAGGTGAGGTGATGAATTGTGGGGGAAGAGAATATTGAAGACTAGTTGTAGTAAATGCAGGGATTTATGTGTGGGAATTGTGCATGTTATCAACAGGGATGAAGGAGACCAAAGGCTGGTAAATGGGTTGAAGGGACTCCTGACCCTTCAGGGAAAAGAAGATGCCACAGGAGAAAATCATCTTCAGTGTTATGGCCTTACCTTTGCTTAGGTCCTTAATCTATTCAGTATCATGGTGATTTGTAAATAGTGATTGCTCTAATGGTTTAAGTGGGAAGTTAGGTAAATTACTAAAAATGGGTAAATGAACAAGTTTCTCACTATTTAAACAAGATTATTTTTGTTTGTGTCTTATTTCACTGGGCCCAGGATATAACACTTTTTCCTTTAGTGTGGTAAAGAGAACTAAGGTTCTTAAAGGAAAGTATTTCTGGAATAGGCTTGTTGAGAAATTTAAGGTCATTGCCATAAAGTGAAAAGCATCAAAAATGCATAAATTGGAGACTGGCAGGAAAAAATTAAAATGGCTGAAGGCATCTTGAGCAACATGACATTTACACAGTGGCTATGTAAATTTAAATGGTATGTCATAGGATTCCAATAAGTTGGAACATTTATTTTCAAAATGTTTTCTTTTAAAAAATATTGTATGTCTATTATGCTAATTGTAGAAATTAAAAGGTGATATTAGCAAATCTATTTTAATCTGAATGTACAGCTTTCGTAAAGTTCTAAATTAAATTCAAGCATATTCCTACTTTCCCAAAATTATAGTATTTTATGATCTGATGACTTTCTAAGGCTTTAGATACTTTATCATATGTTTACTATATTCATACAAAATCAATTAGAGTATTGAAACAAATACCAACTGGGTACTGAATAAGAAATATTATCTGGGATTTCCAGTTAGAGTAGAAATAACCTCTCCCTTAACTTTACCTATATGTAAAAAATTCTCTAATTCATTCTCCATGTGTGAGACAGGTTCCTCTTTGGTTAAGTAATTTTTAAGGCTTCGAAGGGGAATTGGTGATGGCATGTCTTTGGAAGCTTTGAGAAGCTACTTCCCCTTTCTTAAGTGTACTTTTCTTTTTGTCATGCCAACACCTCCAGTCTTCAAGATTTAACTCAATAAATACCTCTTCATAAACCTTTCGTTACCCAGTGGGCCTGGTAAAATTAATCACCACTTCTTTGTGATCTTATTGTACCCTCTGCAAATGCCTTTCAGCCTTTTGGTCCTTCCCTTCAGGATGGAGGCTTCGTTCCCCAGCTTCCTGCACTACCTGATAAGACTCATAGCTGAGTCAGTTTCTGTGGATAACATTAAGCTATCTCATGCAAGGTTACACATTCATCCAGTTGCATCCTCCATTCAATAACTTGTCAATGTGTGGTGTAGAGGCTTAAACATTGCCTTATTTAAAAAAAAAAAAAAGTCTAAGAAGACATCCCAGCCCCAGAACTTTCCGTAGGATCAGCTGAATCCTCTAATGCAACTGTTTCGTGGTTTATAATTCTCCTTCTGACCAGTCCTACTCTCCTCAATCCTTTAAAGGGGCTAATTATTAAAGTACTGCCCATTAAAGTTCCTGCATTCAAATTTTACAGTCTTAGAGTCAGTTACCAGTGAACCCATCTAAGATAGCCTCTTTCTTCAACCCAAAATCTAGTGATCTCAGGTTGCCCACAGAAGGGGAAAGGGACTTATATTTACCTAAAAAACTGAGAGGTGATTTACATACCTCATTTCCTTCAATCCTCTTAAATCTGAAGTACAGGCTCTTCTATTATATTAACTTCCAAAAAGTTGTTCCTGTATCCAATTGAAGGAGCATGGTTTAAGCTTCCAGGCTGTGGATTCATATCAAACAAATAGGATTAGTCCTTGGACCTTTAAAACTAGGTATACTCTTCTTTTTAATAATCACAGGTTATATGACATTTTTCTCTTCCATATAGAACATTGTTTAAATTTAAAAATCTCTTGATAAGTCAGGTTATACTCTTCCCTGATAATTCCATCACATTTCTCTACCTGTATTTACCTTCCCTGCACACACTTTGCTGTGCACAGTCAAGCAGACCTTCAAATTACAGAATAATTCCTTTGCTCTCCATTCTTTGCTACTGGCGTTTCTTCAAGGGTGCTCTTAACCATACTTAGGCTTTATATTCTTTTTTTTTTTTTTTTTTTAAGATTTTATTTATTTATTTGACAGAGATAGAGACAGCCAGCTAGAGAGGGAACACAAGCAGGGGGAGTGGGAGAGGAAGAAGCAGGCTCATAGCAGAGGAGCCTGATGTGGGGCTCGATCCCATAACGCCGGAATCACGCCCTGAGCCGAAGGCAGATGCTTAACCACTGTGCCACCCAGGCGCCCCTAGGCTTTATATTCTTAAACAAATTTCTGGCCTTTTCTTGAATTAACTTCAGGTAAATAGGCATCCAACACTGATGTGGATTTTCTAGTCATAATATTAAGCCTTTCAGTTGACAAAACTGGAATATGCTGCCATCATTGCATATTACTGAATGCATAATGCCTTTACTTTTTCTGTGCTGAATTAGTTTCATGAGCATATAGCACATTGCATGATTAATATTTTATCCTCCAAAGAGCTTGCCAATATTGAATATATTATATATGCCAATATGCAACATGTGCAGTTTTCTCATTTCCAATTTTCTTTATTATCTTAAATTTCATAATCATATGCCACTTCTTACTAGCACTAATAACTGTGGTTGAATTTATCAGATACAATTAGGCTAATAATACTTCTAAAACTCTTCTAAGCTGAGCATAAATAGTAAAAGTCTGAACAATGACATCATTGATGCAGGACTGAATTCTGGTTTATCACATGTTTGGAAGCTGAGCTGATACATTTTTCTATGGAGTATAGGCTTGTTTACATCTCTGTTAATTCAGAAATTGAATTTTTGAAGTAGAAAAGCTTATGCAGTATGATTGTGTGAGGATCCCTGTGGAACTGTTCCCTTGTGAAAGTGGCAAAAACTATTAAAAGACAAACACTCATTTAAATTTTCTGAAAATGACCCTGTAGACATACAGCAAATGATGAAACATTTATTCAAGAAAATCTTCTGAACTTGGTAAGAGCTGAGAGATTTTGGTATTTGAACCAAGAACTTTGCTTGAACCTTTACCATCACAGCTCAGCAAGTTGGAAAATTCACTCTAAAGTGGTACAACCAACACTCAGGGCTCTCTCCCCTGCAGCTCCCATTCAGAGGGCTATCTTCCTGGTATGGATAGGATGTCAGCATTTTTCATCACCTCCCAACCCCCCAACTGCTGAGGCTAAATTTCCAGTGAGTGAGACTGTCTTCCAGTCAGGCAGAAATGGAGAAAGAGATAGTTGAAAAGAGCCCTCCTGGATTTAAAAGAAATCTAAAACCCACTTCAGGATGTAGTCCTTTCAAGAAACTTGGATTGAACTGGATCAATCTGTGAAGCAGTTTATACTATAGGGCATTGTTGAAAATAGTGTTGCAATCAGCTGGTAATTACAGGAATTTTACAGTGGGTGTGGTGAGGGAAAGAAGCAGCCAGCCAAAGACAACCCTACAGAAGCTACTGTCATGGACTTGAGGCATACCCCAGGCATGAGGAGCAACATCAGAGGCTTCACACTGTGGAGAGGAAATAGGTATCACTAAAATGATGAAACCACTAAATAAGTTACCAAGCAAATAACAGTAACAAGCTCCAAAAGGGGAGGTGATAGCCAGACAGAGTAACTTTTTTATTAATAAAAAAATAAAAGTTATAAATTTGATGGTGGGAACCTTACCACACACACTGCGAAGATTTTGTTTCAGCCAGCTGATTAGAAGTTGGATTCTCTGGTGGCAGCTGGTTATATATGCAACTAAATTCCTTCCAGGGAGAACCTGGGAGATGGACATTTTTGCTTGCTCCCTCTGTACTGAACTCCAGTATATAGCTGAGGAATGCATTCGTGTGCCCAGTTCAGAATTGCCTCTTTGCCATAGTCATGTGGGACTCCTGAATGCAAACTCCATTGACTATCAAGGCCAGGAGATCTGGGGCCAATATGAGTATTGGTTCAGTAATTTTAACAAATGTACCATAGTAACATAAGGTATTAGGGGAAACTGGGTGTGGGGCATATGAAAACTCTTGGTACCATTTTGGAAAATTTTCAATAAATCTAAAACTGTTCTAAATTTTTTAAGTTATTTTAAGAAAACGCGTGTAAAAAACCAAGTGTTAGAAAGATGTTGGTCATTTAGTAATTTGGTATTATTTAATATAGAAAAAAATGAATTATAGGCATATACATGCATTATGCAGGTTTGAGTCATAAGAAAGGAGAATTAATGTTTTCTCTTTTTGCTGGGTGAACTCGGGAGAACTTCAGGCCCTGAGGCCTCTGCCCTGTCCTCCAAGGGACATCACCAGAGGCTCTTAGTTTTGTTACGATGAGGTATGAGTGAAGAGTTTATTAAATGAGAGTCCAGGCTGGAAATGTGAGAGCTGGTGAACTCAGAGGAGAGATGCACACCCCAGAGTTTGGGTTTCTATCTTGTATTGACAGTTGTTAACTAAGGGGTAGAATATTTATTATTTGGGGAGAGGATTTTTTGGGAGCAAGAGTTTCTCCCCTTTGCTCCCTTATTTGGTCAGGGTCACTGGCCTTCTTGGTCTTGGGCCTGTATGGTTTGGGCTTCTTGTGCCTTTGTGAAATGCTGCAGGGACAGGTTGCTAACTTTCCTAACAGGCCTTGTCTCCCGCTTTGTTGGCCTCCAGGCAACATGTCAAAACCTAACTAGCTGTTCACTCTAACAATATGAGAAGTGAGTGGCAAGGAGTGTCTGTGTTGGGAGGTAGGAAAAAATAATGCCTAAGGAGCGCATTTTGAGGCCACATTTATTTTTCTTTATGATTTAGTGAGAGGCAAGACAGAGAACCCACCCACTTCAGACCTACTTAATCAGAATCTTCATTATACCCGGATGCCCAGGTGAATTGTGTGCACGTTACCGTTTCAAAGCTAAGTTGTTGATGCCCCTTCTAAATTTGCTCTCTTCTTTCTTTTCCAGTATTTTCCTTTCTTTCCCCTATTATACAAGGTAGACTTTTTTTTTTCTCATTTACCTTTTCTACAGACCCACATAAGCGATGGAGCTTACAGCCTCTGCTACCTGTTCAAAAATGACAATTCTGCCCATCTCCTGATGCGCTTGTTTGTGAGGATAAATCTTTGAAAGTATTGACCCTTGGTGGTATTAGGATCCATTTAGAAAGCAGGGAGGACTAGGATTAAGCTGATTGGTGAAGGGATAGAAAAGTAAGGACCTCATACTCCTTAGAATTTGGCCATTTTTACATTAATCTCATTTTTTTACTGTAGGGCCATACTGATTATTAGTAATTCTCCCCACATTTTGTGGATTCCAGTAGATTACTAACAAATGCTTAACTTAAAGTAACTGTGCACATTTAAAATACTATTAACTTATCTTAGAAAGCATAATTGAAAAAAATTACTGAGAGGGGGTACCTGGTTGACTCACTTGATGGAACATGTGACTCTTGATCTCAGGGTTGTGAGTTCAAGTTCCACATTGGGTGTACAGATTTAAAAAAAAATTGAAAACAAATTACTGTGATAAAATCAACATATAATAGTTTATTAGTTTTAGATGTTCAACATAATGATACAATATTTGTATATATTCGGAAATCACAATAAATCTAGTTAACATTTACCACCACATAATAATTACACATTTTTATTTTGTGATGAGAACTTTTAAAATCTGCTCTTTAGCAATTTTCAAATACACAACACAGTATTTTTAACTGTAATCACCATGCTGTGTATTATATCTCCATGAGTTTAAATTTATTTTTTATTAGAAAAAATATTCACCATATCCTCAGTACTATGGGTAATTGAGGGAGATGTGTTCGGTCTCTCTTGATCTTATTCTTTGGAAATCCTCACCTTGGTTTGTAATATCTTGAGAAAACATGGTAGAGTCTTGTGTCTAATAACAGAAGTCAGTAATACATTTAAATTAACTAGATTTAAATTAACAAGATTAAGTTAACTAGATTTAAGGAATTCTCCATTTTGTTGAAGATGAGTAAGCTTAAGCTGAGAAACTTTAAGTATCTAATAACAGCATAGTGGCAGAGATGTGATTTGAGTAACTGTTGAGTGATTCCAATGACCACAAGATTAATCACTCTGCTATAATGCTTCTCTTGAGTTTCTGTGATTAAAAAAAAAAAAGAAAGAAAGAATGGACGCAAGGAGAGGATACATCCCTGCTAGTCTATTCAATCTATGATGACTAAATAAATAAATATTCTTTTTCATTCAATTTGTACACCCCTGGATAAAATGCATGAACATTTGCAGTTAATTGCAAGCAAGCAGTGAATGCTTACATATTAGCATAAGCAAATAAAAAGTACATTTAGCCTTAAGGATATAGAAGATAAAAGTACTAAGTCAAACTAGAAGAACTTTTCTGGAAGGTAAGGAGTCTAAAACTCCATGAAAGGGGCGCCTGGGTGGCGCAGTCGTTAAGCGTCTGCCTTCGGCTCAGGGCGTGATCCCCACGTTATGGGATCGAGCCCCACATCAGGCTCCTCCGCTATGAGCCTGCTTCTTCCTCTCCCACTCCCCCTGCTTGTGTTCCCTCTCTCACTGGCTGTCTCTATCTCTGTCAAATAAATAAAATCTTTAAAAAAAAAAAAAAAAAAAAACTCCATGAAAATGTGAAATCCAGTATGTTAGAGCCAGACCCTTTTTCTGCTGTAGAAGATACAGATGATAAATATCAATGTAATAAGACACATCTGAACATATTCAACCTATGAAAATTCTTGATCAACTTCAACAGAATACAGATGAACACATTTATTTAAACCCGTCTACTGCAGCATCTGTAGCAATAACTCCAAACTTGTTCGCATTCACTAAGCCAGCCAATGTTCTGGATAACAATTCAAATAGAAATATATTTCTATTCATGCGGTGACTACCAACCAGTGTTGAATCTTTGGCTCTGAACTTGTTCTTTGTTCACAACTACTATTTTGTCCCTCACAGTGGTACTGTTTTAATCTTTTGTTCAATACGCACACTTCATCACTGAATAGGGATGAAATTTGCCTTCCTGGGTGGGTTTTATAGCAACCTGCTTCATTTATGCTTTATTAGAAATAGCACTCCCACATTATAGTGTAAATTTTGTCCTCAGAAATTTAGGCCTTCAATTTTAGAAATTTGCCAATTAGCCTACAAATTATCCAGTTTCTAACTGTAGCTTTAAGTCAAGATGACTTAAGTACCTATTCTTAGACCTGCCCATGATAATATTAAGAAGATGGCTTTGAAATGTTTCCATGGTTGATATTTTAATGCTTAAATATCTATTTAGTAATTGCTTAGAATATGTATATATTTGTTAATAAATGTATGTTCTTATGAATGGTTTTATGCGTGTTTTTTTTTTTATTGTTATTTTTATTATGTGCTTATAGCAAGTGGCCAAACAGAACTTGATGTCTTTAGCAAGGAAGAAAAATTAGCAAATTCCTGAATCAAAATTTTATTTATACTGTTATTAAGGAAAGAATGGGCACTCTAATTAAGAGAAAGTGTATATCAAAGTGTTGACTTAGCCTGGGGTTCTGTTGTGGAAATGGAAAACAGTAAAAACTCAATTATTAATAATCTATAATTGTATTAATGAAAGAAGAATAATTTATATAAGAAAATCATAAGTTTGGACGTCAAAAGTAAGAAAATCTGAATTAATGAATTTAAGAATAGTTCCTCTGTGGAACGTAGATTGAACTTCTGATCTTCCTCTTTATGATAAGTATATTTGTACCAGTTTACATTTGCTTTTAGTAAACGAACATGTATTTACATGGTAGTACACAATTTTATGACAAGTTTGCTAATAAGTTTAGAGACCAGTAAATAAGCCAGACATTTATGTGGACATAAAGTAACTTTTCACTCAATAAGACAGTATTTTTTTCCTTTATTGCCTTTGTCATGCATTTCCTCTCCTGTGGAAAAGCCACTGCTTCAACTCACCCATGGCTACCTCTTTGTACCTCTTAATTCTCTCTCTTGAGTGAAACCTTTCTAAGCCATGTCAGTCCGTACATCTATCCTTCCTTTGAATGTCTCCAGTATTTATTCAGTGCCTTGCATTGTTATTTCCCTTTGTGTCTGCATTGTCATCCATAACCCACAGAGACTGGGAGTTATTATCTAGATTGTGTTATATCTTGAAGACCTTGTAAAAAAATGCGTTCTCTAGTATGCTCAGTTTTACTCATCACTCTAGGATGAACCGCTCCTACTCTTCAGTTAATGTTCTTTTTAGATGCCTCCACTCTTTTGACTATCCTAACCCAGTCAGACTCATTTATTTTTCTTCTCTAACATCATAGCATTTTACTTGATTTATTGGCAGAGAAATTATTGTGTTCCTATTATAAGTTTACATGTCTGCCTTTAAATTTTATCTTTGATTTATTTTATGATCATTCCACATTCACTGAGGATTTTCTGTGATTCCGGGAATCATTCTTTTGCCTAACACAAACCAGAGGGTTTAGCAAATCTTAAACAGTTAGTAGATGTGTTGCAGTGTATAAATGGATGAATGAATGAAAAATCTATTATGGCACACTCATAATATTTACTGATATTGGCCATGTTCAATGAGTATTTTATTTTTTCTTAAATTATTAATTAAATTATTAATAATTTTTAAAAGAGACCCAAGTATAACTCTGGTTTTTGGCAGCCATTTACTGGCCAGTTGCTGTAGTGTGAATTTGTAAAGAGTAGAATTGGCTGTCAAGTAGCTAGGTTCTGACTTACTTACTTGAATTACTTGTAATATTTACTCTAAACTTTCCTTATCTATAAAATGAGGCATTTAGATCAGTTGAAACCTATTGTCTTTTGCAAGCCTAGAGTTTTCTAGCTCTAAGGCTAACTATATCTGTGCTTTACTGGACCACGGAAGTTGAATACATGCATTATACAATGTTTTGATTTAGAGTTCCAAATACTACTTCCTGAAAAATTCAGAGGTGGCAGGATTGTATCATGGTAATGCCATGGGTATTGAACTCAAACAGACTGAGTTCATGTCTAAGTTCTGTCATTTATTAGCTATGTAAACTTAGGTAAAAATAGTTTTCTGAGCACAAGTTTGTTCATCTCTGTAATGGGGAAAATAATAAATTCACTTCATAGGTCTGTAACCATCAGTGCAGTAAAGTGTGAAGTATTTAGCACATGGTTAATTTAGCACATGTGAAGTACTTAGCACATGCCTGGCACATGGTTAGCAGTTAAGGAGTATCAGCGATTATTATCATCATATTAATACTAGAAATAATCATGTATTAAGAAAACATTTCACTGGAAATATCTGACTCTTTTTACCATTTGATCCTTTTACTCCCAGAATACTATTCCAAATTTTGAAATTTCACTTGGAGAGTTTGGATTTTCACTTTTTGTTGAGTATTTCATTAGAGATTTTCAAGTCTTCCAGGACTATAGTCATGCTGCATAAAGGCAGCTAAATAATAAGTAACCTTGAGTGATATTTAAAAGTTACCAGGATTCATTTACTAAAGTCTACAAATTGGACATTATTTACTTAAAAAAAACTCAACTTTGTCACCTTTGTATTATATTCATTATCATTCAATAATATCGAAGCTTGGTATTTGGCTTTTATAGATAGAAGCACCAAAGTTTAAGAAAACCCATCTGAGCAGATATGAAAATGGGGATGATAAAGTTCTATTTTATAACATAGTGATTACTTGATCACGTCCTAAATGTGTATTTAATCTTCTTTTATTGTCTGAATATCTGAGAAACAAATATATAATAATACTAATAAAATCATACTATCCAAGAAGGAAGAACTAATGGCCATTTAACCAGGGATTTGCTTGTCTTGACTAGCTCATGGCAATAGTAACTTCTTTCCTGCTACCAAGACCTTCTGACAGTTTTTCCTAACAACCTTTTAGAAGCTCTTTGAAGCATTTGATTCATTACCTTTAAACTGTGGTGCCTGATGTAGAGTATTCGAGGGATGTTCATAGCAAAGTTGTTGACCAGCTTGAGGTTATAGCCTTTTTTTAGAGAAGTAATAATTTTAATAACATTTACATGGTTTCAACTACATACAAAAAGCTCTGCTAGGTACTTAGAACAAAAGGGTAGTGAAGGTTGAGTCCCAGTATTCAAACAACTTATCATCAGATATGAGAATGTATTGTCAGTACTTCATGGTTCTCTAGGTATGCAGAATGTCATACCTAAACCAGTAGGGGATGGGTGCTAAGATGGTAGGAAGGAGACATTCAGAAAAGTTTGCCAAATATTCACATTCTGGGTTCTTCTTAATGGAATTTGTTGCAATATATAAATTTGGAAGCTTTTTGATACAGAACAACCCTGAAGCAAACCAGGTCTATCAAATGGCTCTGAATGAGATGAATGAATACATTTTTTTCCCATGAGATTTGCACTTTATGTGCAAGTCAGCAACAGCCAAAAGAGTGGGTGAAATGATGGTACAAGGTTCAGGCTCATAGGCCCCCATGTTTCATAAATGTCTCTGATATATCTCAATAACATTAGTTACACTGTGACAGAACCCAGAACCCAATATCTGTCTGCCTGGAAAAAGTAATTTTCCTTTTATGAAGAAGCAGTCTGTTTTTGGGAAAACATATAATTACTTGGAGAATAAAGAATCTTTGAAATAAAGGCACAGGACTCTTCCTTTCCTCCCGACCTTGCCTCTTAGTGATTATAGTTACCCAGTTGGCCAGCCAGAGTGCTTCTTTCTTTGCCATATTTATTTTTTTAATAATTTGACATGACAAAAAATTGTCATTAGTACTAGAAAACTGAGACAGGATAATGGTTTGCCACTTTGAAAGGAAATGTCTCTAGAGCTTTGCCTGTGGGAGATCAGAGTCCTGTCAAAACATTCTATTCTGTAGGATTAATCTCTTAAATATGTTAGAATACTTCCATTTATAGAACTCTCTTGTGACTTATAAGCAGTGATATTCAGGTACTGACAAATGGATTGATAAAATCTTTCTGTGGCTTAATGATAGAAATAGAGCAAGAAAAGCTAGGACTTTTTTTTTTTTTTGACATGAATTTTACATACATTAGGCTTAAGGGGGCCAACCATTTCTCACTTAGATTTCCCTTGCACCCTATGATTATGAGTGAATTTTAAAAATATTAGGCGGTGATATTATTTTTTGAAATACAAATATTTTTTTAAGTGTTGGATGGGATTATATTTATCATATGTCTAGGGCAGTAGCATCTGGAGACATATTGTTATCTAATATTTGAAAATCATTGTACCAGATACTATAGAAGATGGCACACTTCATAATTGCATGTAGCATCCAGAAATTTCCCAGACACTTCTTGATTAACCAACTTTTGTTGCAATAAACATAAGTAGTGATACTTTTCTCAAAGATACTTGTTATAAATATTCTAGCACAAAATTATATTAAATTTTTCATTCAGGATGACAGTTTGTGCAAAGATACTGTCTAACCTTCATGATGAGCTTATTAAAATTGTAGTATGGAATAAAAATGATATTAGGACAATGATTTATCAAATCCTTATTTGATAAAAAGATGGAAAGGATTTTTGATTCCATCCATCATGGTTTAATTGGTAAAGGAATAGTTAGTTCTCCACTAAAAATAACTAAAAATTTTAAAAAATATATATGAAATAGCTATACTTAGGTATTAGGCAAATGACAAAGAAAGAAAACAAGAAAGGGCAATCACAGTTATCACCCTGGCTTTCTGCCAGAGACACTTCCAGAGCCTGCCATAGAGGGGGAAGAAGCAAGACAATACAACAGTTATGCCGAGTTTAGGAGGTTGAGATCAAAGTTCAGCAAGTCTAGGACACTGGAAGATTACTGGTAAGGAGGCAGCTATGTAAAGTAAGAGTTTCAGAAATTTGCATAGCGTCCATTGGAGTCTATTGCTAACTGGCACATGCATAGAGTGAAACTCTGTAAGACAAAGCAAAGAACTGTCAGAGCTTTATAAAATGAAATTACTTCAGAATACACAATCTTAGGAAATGTTTAGGTTCTAATCAATCAGAGTAGAGACACTGTTTAAACCTGGGACCTTCAGTAGAGACTACTGAAAGGTCATGTCTAGGAGAACTAAACTAGCCTATACCAACAAAGCCTAAATATAAATCTCAAAGAGATAAAGCTGCTCTACAGTAAACTGTCTTCCAAAACAGCTATCACTTTTTTTTTTTTTAAAGATCGTATTTATTTATTTGACACAGAGAGACAGACATCCAGCGAGAGAGGGAACACAAGCAGGGGGAGTGGGAGAGGAAGAAGCAGGCTCCCAGCAGAGGAGCCCGATATGGGCTCGATCCCAGAACGCCGGGATCACGCCCTGAGCCAAAGGCAGACGCTTAATGACTGAGCCACCCAGGCGCCCCAAAACAGCTATCACTTTTAAAGACAACAAAATCTAGGCAGACAGCAATGTATTATTCACAGTATCCAGCATATCTAAATATACATCTATATCCAAATAAATATATAAGTACATTCAATAATCTCTTAGATGTTCCAGCTATTTTAATAAGTCTAAATAAATCAATAATATAGAAATTAGAAAATAATTAGTAAAATGTCTTCATAGCATGATCATTTATATAGAAGAACCTGAGGATGCAACAAAAAAATATTATAACCAGTAGAAGAATTTAGTAAATATTGGTAAAGATATGGAGAAACTGGAGCCCTCATACATTGCTGATAAGAATGTAAAATGAATCAGGCACTTTGGAAAACAGTTTAATAGTTTATAAAATTGTAGACATATACTTAACATAAAAGGCAGAGACTCTATAACTAGGTAGGTATCAGCTGCTAGGTCGTATGAAAGCATATATCTACACAAAGTCTTTGTACAAATGATTTTAATGGTTTCATCATGATAGCCCACAATGGGAGCTATACAAACATACATCGGCTGGCAAATGGATAAGCAAAATGTGGTATAAATCTATATAATAAAATACTAATTAGCAATAAAAAGAAAACAATCTACATATACGTAGAACAACATAGAATGAGTGTAAGTCCATTTATATAAAGTTCTAGAAAAGATCTATAGAAAAAGAAAGCAGGTCAGTGTTTTTCTGGGGATGGGAGGTGAGAGTAAAGGGGCACGAGGAACTTTTTTGGGGTGGCAAAAATGACCTGAATATAGGTTATGGTAGTGACACAGCTATATAAATTCACTATAATTTGACAAATAATCCTTGAAATATACACTTATAACTGGTGCATATATAAAATGTGTATATATGTAAATTATAACTTTGTTTTTTAATTTTTAAATTTTAATTCTAGCAGAGTTAACATAGTGTTATATTAATTTCAAGTGTACAGTATGATGATTCAACAATTCTATATATTACTCAGTGCTTATCATGATAGGTATACTCTTAATCCCCATCACCTGTTTTACCCATGCTCTCACTCACCTCCCTTCTGGTAAACACCAGTTTGTTCTCTATGGTTAAGTGTCCATTTTTTGCTTTGTCTCTTTTTCTCTTTGTTCATTTATTTTATTTCTGGATATACAAATATGAGTGAAGTCATATGGTATTTGTTTTTCTGACTGATTTATTTAAATTAGCATTATACTCTCTAGACTCATCCATGGTGTTGCAAATAGCAAGATTTCATTCTTTTTATGGCCAAGTAATATTCCATCGTATAAATAAACCACATCTTCTTTATCCATTCATTTATCTATGGACATTTGAGCTGCTATTGTAAATAATGCTGCAGTAAATATAGGGGTGCATATATCTTTCCAAATTAGCATTTTCAAATTCTTTGAGTAAATACCCAGAAGTGTAATTACTGGATCATATAGTAGTTCTAGTTTTATTTGTTGAGGAGACTCCACACTGTCTTCCATAGTGGCTGAACCAGTTTGCATTCCCACCAACCAAACATGAGGCGGTGGTGGTGGCGGTGGCGGCGGGGGCTTCTTCTTCTTCTTCTTTTTCTCCTTCTCCTTTTCCTCCTCCTTCTTCTCCTCCTCCTTCTTCTTCTCCTCCTCCTTCTCCTTCTTCTTCTTCTTTCTTGAATAGAGAAGAATATCTACTAGCTCTTCTTTAAATGTTTGGTAGAATTCACCTGTGAAGTCATCTTATTTCTTGGTCCTGGGCTTGATTTTTGTTGGCAGTTTTTGATTGCTGATTCAATTTCATTGCTAGCAATTGGTCTGTTCAATAAAACAGAACAGGTCTGTTCTGCCAACAGAAATAATAGAAGTCTTCTATTATTTCTATTTCTATTTCTATCGAATCAGTTTGGGGAGGTTATATGTTTCTAGAAATTTATCCATTTTTCTTAAATTGTTCACTTTGTTGGCATATAATTTTGTATAGCATTATCTTATAATCCTTTGTTTTTCTGTTGTTATTTTTCCTCTTTCATTTCTGATTTTGTTTGAGTCCTCTCTCTCTCTTTTTCTCTCTCTTTTTTTTTTTTCCTTTTTTGATAAGTCTGGCTAAAGGCTTATCAATTGTGTGGATCTTTTCAAAGTACCAGCTCCTCCTGATTTCATAGAATGTTCTATTGTTTTTCTTTTCTATTCTTTCACTTTTTTTTTAGTTTCTTATTTTGTTTATTTCTGCTCTAATCTTTATTATTGTCTTCTATTGATCTTAGGTTTTATTTGTTCTTCTTTTTCTAGACTTCACGTGTAAGGGTAGGTTGTTTATTTGAGATTCTCTTGATTTTTGAGTAGGCCTGTATTGCTATAAACTTTCCTCTTAGAACAGATTTTGCTGCATCCCAAATTTTTGGGATCATTGTGTTTTCATTTGCCTCTGTGTATTGCCTGGATTTCTTCTTTGATTTCTTGGTTGACCCATCCATTGTTGAGTAGCACGCTATTTAACTTCCATGTATTTATGTTCTCTCCAGATTTTTTTCCTGTGGTTTATTTCTAATTTCATAGCATTGTGGTCAGAAATGATGCATGGTATGACTTCAATCTTTTTAATTTGTTGAGACATTTTTGTGGTCTGATATGTGATCTATTGTAGAGAATGTTCTCTGTGCACTTGAAAATGTGTATTCCACTGTTTTAGGATGGAATGTTCTGAACATGTCTGTTAGATCAATCTGGTCCAATGTGTCATTCATTCAAAGACACTGTTTTCTTGTTGATTTTCTGTTTGGATGATGTATCCATTGATGTAAGTAGGTGTTAAAGTCCTCTACTATTACTGTATTACTATCAATTATTTTCTTTATATTTCTTATCAGCTGCTTTATGTGTTGTGTGCTCCCATGTTGGATGCATAAATATTTATGACTGTTATATCTTCTTATTGGATTGTTCCCTTTATGATTATATAGAATTTTTCTTGTCTTTTGTTATAGTGTTTGCTTTAAAGTCTATTTTAACTGGTATTCGTACTCTGGCTTTCTTTTCAATTCCATTTGCATAGAAATGTTTTTCCATCCCTTCACTTGTAATCTGCATATGGCTTTACGTCTGAAATGAGTCTCTTGTAGGCAACGCAAGTCTCGTGTGTGTGTGTGTGTGTGTGTGTGTGTGTGTATGGGTTTTGTTTTTTTATCCATTCTGTCACCCTGTGTCTTTAGATTGGATATTTTAGTTCATTTACATTCAAAGTAATTATTGATAAGCATGTACTTATTGCCATTTGTTACTTGTTTTATGGTTCTTCTTATAGCTCTTCTCCATTCCTTTCTTCCTTCACTCTCTACTGTCATGGCTTGCTGGCTTCCTTTAGTGTTATATTTGGATTCCTTTCTCTTTATTTTTTGCATATCTATTACTGGTTTTAGATTTGTAGCTACCCCTGGGTTTATATATAACATCTTATCTATATGGCAGTCTATATTAAGTTGATGGTCGCTTAAGTTTTAACCTATTATAAAAGCACTGAATTTTTACTCCTCTACTGCTCCATGTTTTAAATATATGGTGTCATACTTTACATCCTTTTATTCAGTGAATCCCTTGACTGATTTTTATAGATATATTTAATTTTACTACTTTTGTACTTCCTACTTGTCTTACTCCTGCTTTTGGTCTTTCTTTTTCACTCCGAGTCCCATTTAACATTTCTTGTAAGGCTG
Organism: Ursus arctos; assembly: GCF_023065955.2. Classification (NCBI taxonomy): domain Eukaryota; kingdom Metazoa; phylum Chordata; class Mammalia; order Carnivora; family Ursidae; genus Ursus; species Ursus arctos. The sequence continues at coordinate 17,686,357 of NW_026622852.1, forward strand.
GCTTAGTGGTGCTGAATTCCTTTTACTTTTGTTTGTCTGGGAAACTGTTTATCTCTCCTTCTATTGAGGATGATGTCCTTGCTGAATAGAGTGTTCTTGGTTGCAGGACTTTCCCCCCCTTCATTTTGAGTATATCATGCCACTCCTTCTGGTCTGCAAAGTTTCTGCTGAAAAAAATGAGCTGACAGCCTTATGTAACTATTTTCTTTTACTGTCTTTAAAATTCTCTCTTTATCACTATTTTTTGCCATTTTAATTATGTGTCTTGTTTGGACCTCCTTGGTTTGATTTTGTAGGGGGCTCTCTGTGCCTCCTGGATCTAGATTTTTTTCCTTCCCTAGATTCTGGAAGTTTTCAGCTATTATTTTTTCAAATAAATTTTCTGCCTCCCTTTCTCTCCTCCTTCTAGGATCCCTGTAATGCACATGTTATGCTTGATGGTGTTGCTGAGTTCCTCTAATCTATTTTCATTTTTTGTTATTCACTTTTCTCTCTCCCATTCAGCTTGATTGCTTTCCATTACTCTGTCCTGCAGGTCACTGATCCATTCTTCTGCTATTTATTACATGTAGTGTATTTTAAATTTCAGTTATTGAGTTCTTCATCTCTGATTGGTTCTTTTTAATGTTTTCTTTCTCTTTGTTGAGAGTCTCACTGAAGTCTTCCATTCTTTTCTCAAGTCCAGTGAGTATCTTTATGGCCACTGCTTTAAGTTCTGTGTCAGGCATATTACATATTTTTGTTTCATTTAGGCCTTTTGCTGCGATTCATCTTCCTAGTGCAGCCCCCCCCATGCATGGGGTGCTTGGTGGAATCCTTTCCTCTCCCTTCTCCAGGCCCATGCCTTCTTCCCTCCTGAGGATAGTCCCACTGGTCTGTTTCACTCCTTACCACATCTCTGCCCTTTCTACCCTTTCTGATGTGGCCTCTTTTCTACATGTAGCTGTAGAGAGTTGGTTCTGCCGTTTTGGTGTTTTTGTTTTTTTTTGTTTTTTGTTTTGTTTTGTTTTGTTTTTGGTTTATTTACACTGATGTGGGTGTTGTCTAGGTATATCCATGGGTTGAGGTGAGCCCTGAAACTTCCCACCCAGCCGTCTTCCCCCAGAAGTCCTTAGTATAACTTTTAAATAAACCTACACAAAGGTACAGCTCCATGAAATTTCAGGGAACTAAAGAAAATTCTTTCAAGGAGAGTTAGAATTTTATCTCACAAAGTAAGTCAAATAACTTGAAATCTGACTGCCTTTTAGAATTTTTATGAGAAACTTAATGAGAAAAGAAAGTAAAGGAGACCAACACTGAAAGGAAACTTTCTGAACTTTAACAATGTTACCTTACAGTATCTTTAATTATAATACTATTAGAAATGTAACTCAGAAAGCATACCAATACATTTTTTCTCAGGAAGTTTCTAAAGGATGTTTTCCAGCAAAATGAAACGGCAATCAGAAATAAAATGTAATTATATAAGAAATACTGGAACTCTACTCTGAGTATAATGAAAAGAAATTGGCCTAGATTTGAACAATAGTCAGCAAGTATGCTTCAAGAACAATGTCTTCTAAGAAGAGTGCAATGCATTCCAAACATGCAGAATGGTTAGTAATAGATATAAACTGAAAAGAATCTAAATATTCATCAACCAATGAATGGATAAATTGTGATATGCCCATACACCAAATTGCAAGTACCAATAGAAAGTAAATTAACTGTTGTTACCTGCAACAGCATGGGTAAATCTCAAAATCATGCTGAGCTAAACAAGCAGGCAAAAAAAAAAAAAAAAAAAAAAAAAGTGCTGGTTTTAAATATTTCATAAAATTTTCAAAAATGCAAAATAATTCATAGGGAAAGAGTCAATCAGTTTCTTCAGCACAGGAGTAAAGACAGTGATGAATTACAATGTGGCATGAGGAAGCTTCTGGAGGGTGATAGATATGTTTGTTATTTTGTGGTGATAGTTTCACAAATTGATATATATGTCAAAGAAGAACCAATTGTGTACTTTAAACAAGTGAAATTGAATATATTTCAATTATAACTCAATGAAATTATAAAACACAAAATCATATTTGAGTTAAAGATTACATTTGACTAACTTCTCTCTTCTTTGGTATGTCCTAAGTTACCAAAACCTAGTTAATTGTTCAGCAAAATAACAAGTTAATGGTTCTATTGGGCATTTAAAAAAGGTGAAGTGGAACGGTATGTTCTCCATTCTGTGTGTATAGAATATATATTTTGTAAATTTTTTTTAAAAGGAAAAAAACATTTGTATAATAAGCACATTGTAAATGTATTAATTCTTCAACTTTTTATAACTATTTGATATAATTTTTTGTCTCTTGGTAGGATAATATTTTTGCCTTTAATCTTTAAATAAAACTTATTCTTTGGCTTGAATTTGAGGTTAGGCTTTTAATAATAAATCATAGACACTAAATGTACACAAATATTTTATGTCCTTTAATGTTTCAGTTATTTATTGCTCCATAAAAAATGACCCCAGATTTCCGGGTGTAAACAATAATAATCATTTGTTTTACTCAGAGATTTGCTTCTTGGGCAAGGTTCATTGGAAACAAATCATGCTTGTTTCAAAAAGTGTCACCTAGGGCAGCTCAACTGCTGCAGACTAAGATCACAGGAAGACTGGCTTGCTTACATTTTTGTCCTTGATGTTGGTGGTCAGCTGGGATCTCAGCTGGAGCTGTCTTTCAGAACATCTACATATGACTGCTTGGTATCCTCATAGGATGCTAGCTGGTTTCCAAGAGCAAGCATTCTACAGTACCAGGTGGAAGCTGTTTATTAGCTTTCTTTTCCTGTGTAACAAATTACCACAAAATTAGTGGAATGAAGCAACATCACTTATTACCTCATGGTTTTTTGTTAGTTTGCTTTTTTGGTTTTTGTTCCTTGTTTTTTTTTCTTTGTTTTTGCTTTTTACTCCATTTTGTTTTGTTTGTAGCTGGGAATCTGGACATGTCTTTTAAGTATCTTCTATGTCAGGGTCTCTCACAGGCTGTAATCAAGGTGTCAACTTGAGGTGTAATCTTCCTAAGATTTGACTGGAGACATTTCTGCTTCTAACCTAGCTCACTTGGTTGTTGGCAGCATTCAGTCCCTGATAGGTTATTGAACTGAGGGTCTCGGTTCCTCACTGGCTACTGGCCAGAAGTCATCCTCATTTCCTTGATGCATGGGTCTGCAACAGGGTAGCTTGCTTTATCACTACATGCATGCTGACAAGGCAACAGAAAAAATTCCAGCAAGAGAGATTAGGTTCTGTTAACCAATAATGAAAATCATGTCCTATCTTTTTTTGGCACATTCTATTCCTTCAACACAAGCACCAGGTCTAAGTCAGACTCAAGGGAAGAAGATTTCACAAGGACACAAAAACCAGGAGGTGGAGATTACTGCAGAGTGTCTTTATAAGCTATCTCCCAGAGCTGTATTTCCGTTTATAACTGAGTCTTAGAAGTTATGTGACATGTCTCCCACTCTTTTCTGTTAGTCAAGGTAGGCACAAAGTTCTGCTCAGGTTCAATATTGAACCCAGTACTCAGAGGAGTGTTAATTTCCCATTAAATAAAGTACATTCTGGGTGTGATATATGGTGGAGAACATCTTTGGAAAATACAATTGTCCATACTTGGGAATTATAAATAGGCAGTGATTTAATTGTTAGAGCATATATTCCTGATAATGATTAACATTATCAAAAAAATCTGATTTTATTTTTGTCTCATTTTTCTTCTAGAAAACATATAGGCCTTTCTAGAAAATGTGAAATATCATGACATATTACAAAAAAGATGAGAAAAAAAATCTGTGAAATTATAAAGATAGTTTTGAGGTAACAAAATAGCTTGTGTTATATGATAAAATAGCCTGATGATTAGTAAGCCTTTGTACACAGCCTCTGCATATTCAGTTGTAAGCTATGTTTTGAAAATATGCTTTAGCACCAGAAAAATCTAAATTTTAATTTTATATTATTTATTGAGTATATGGCCTTAAGAAAAGTGTTCAATTTGAGGTTCGATTTCCTTATTAATAAAGTATAACTAGTCCATAGACTTGATAGAAAATTTAAATGAGAAAATGAATGTGTAACTTGTAACATACTTAGTAACCCATGAGTCTTGTAAGCTGGCGTTTTATAAGGGTTGATGCCTAGGGTTGCCTTTGAATGCTGGAATTTTTACTCTTACACGAAGTGTGTTTAATCCAGTTACTTATATCATATACCTGATTGGAATTAATTCATGGTTTATGATGATAGGAAAAGAAAGTCATTATTGAGGATGTTTCAAAAAGAAAGATATAAAACATACTATTTATGCATTTTCCTAAAGGGTATCCTTAGGGTTTAGCCTTACCAGGGGTAAAAGTCTATGTGCCATGAACTCACAGTTTAGAATGGGTGAGGATTGTGGACAAAGCCTACATAACTTTCAGGAGAATAAAACAAATTCCACCAAAGTAGAAGAATCACACTCCTAGAAATCTAGGTGATTGAAATATTACATTCAAAATATGAAATTAGTATATTAAGATATTTAAATAAGTAAAATATTAAGTAAAATTTATTTAAAGAAAAGACAAGATATATGTTAAATTAGCTAAATACAATTTTGGAAGTGAAAAATAAAACATTTTATTTAAAAACTCAGTGGATGAATAAACTTTGTATTAGAACTGAAGGAGAAACTGGTGAGTTACAAAAAGGTTCTGAAGAAATTACCCAGGATGAAGCAAAGGGAAGAAATGAAATAATAAAAAGGAAGAGGACGTTAGGAATTGTTGAGAATAAAATAGGAAAACCTGTAATTTTTCTAATAGTAGTTCCAGAAGAAAAGAATATAGTAGTATCCAAAGAGATAATACATGAACACTTTCCAATATTTATGAAGGATATATACACACACACACACACACACACATACACACACACATACTCAGACCAAGTAAATACGAGTGCCAGACCATATAAAAGCAAGTCAGATCTGGTTACCTCATTGTGAAATGCAGAACTCTAAAGACAATGAGAAGATTTTAGAATTCATTGGAGAGAAAAGAATACATGTTATAAAGAAATCACAATTAGAAACAGACTTATCAATATTAAAAATCGAAGACAATTATCAAACTAGCATTATACATGCAGGGTATTTAGAGGGTTGGGAAATTTAAGAACTTAAACTTTAAAAAATTAAGATAATTGTTTATCATCAGCAGACTTTTACTAAAGAAACTTCTCAAGGATGGGCATTGGAAAACCAGAGGGAATCTTTTAAAGAAACAACTGGGCTGAAAGAGCTGAAATTTAATAAATACACTGGTAACATGTAGACAAATCTAATCAATAAATGTCTGAAATAATTCTTATACTATCTAATTTAAGGAGTAGGAGATAACTAAAAACCAAGAGAATAATATCATAGAGCATGAGAGTGTAAGAAGAGTAAGAAACATCCTAAAATTATTGTATCTTTTAGGAGGATGCAATATTGAGTAATCCTAAATTTTGTTAAGGATGTATCTATAAATTCTCAAATGTCTGAAATAGTGTTTATAAAGACCAAATGTTTAGAAGAGAAAGCATGTTTTTCTGGTTTGTTTTGTTCTTTTGAGTCTTACTTAATTCAAAATAGAGAATGTTTAGGTTGGCTTTGACAAAGATTCAAGTGTAAGTATATTTTATTTAAAAAATTATTGTAGGAGGGGCACCTGGGTGGCTTAGTCAGTTAAGTGTCTGACTCTTGATTTCAGCTCAGGTCTTGATGTCAGGGTCGTGAGTTCATGCCCCACATTGGGCTCCATGGTGAGTGTGGAGTCACCTTAAAGGAAAAAAAAAATATTGTAGGAAAATCCAGTAAGGGTGTGGGGAGGTGAGAAAGGGGAAGCTAGGAAGCCAGTAAAGAGTATGTTAATAAACGAGTTAACACTGTGGGAAACTGAAGCGTATTCCCTCTGAGGAATTCCGTGACCCAGTGGAAAACATGTTCTTCTGTGTTATTATCCTTTCAAGGAGAAAGGGACCTTCACCACCTTCTATCAGTCACTGGTTGAAGGCTGCCTTTTTTGGAGAGGGAGTGATGTGTAGGGATAAAGAGTACTTCCTGTTCTGGCTACTTGTTACATAGTGAGATCCTCTTACCTGTGGAAAACGAAGAGCTTCTCTCTTGCTGTTCATTCATTCCCCCTTGCTCTGTGTCCCCCAACTGCATGCTGTCTTAAGGTACTAAGGGAGTTTCAGGTCATTTGGTAAGAAGTGAATTCTACCTTACTTCTTGTTGTTAGAAGGACTTCTGATGTTTCCTCCTTCCCTTTTCTGCCATGCTGGCCTTTAAAGGAAGAACTCTCATGAGATTGAGAAAAATGAGGCTACCTCTCCACCATCTGTTGTTAAATTGGGGATCGGGAGATTCTGGGTCTAGATTATTACCACCATCAGTTGGTGGAGAGGATAGTAAGATGCTCTGCCACTATGCTGTTCCTCCAGTCCTTGGTTCCCAACCCTAACCTCCAACCTTCCTCTTTTCACCTTTCAGATTTCTCCTTTGGTCACCACTTAAATTATCTCTAGGATTTATAGTTGTAATTAGAGGGAAGGAACAGGCAGAGATGGGTCTATGTAATCTTATCTGGACTGGAAGTCTGTGGTTGCTTTTTTTTTTTTTTTAATGAAGTATATTTTTCTCTTTTATTTTGCAGAGAATAATAACATTATAAAAGCGCTTTGACTAAGAGTTAGTCATTTGAAAATTAATTTCAGAACTGTTTAGATTTTTTTATAGATATCTTCCATGTTAGCTACAAATGTGAGAAAATCCAGGTGTTTTGACAGACTCTTGATTTCCACAAGATGCTTTGGGCCATTAATGGTATCACTAATCTGCAAGATGCTCCTGACTATCTTGTAAGAAAAGATCTTTAAAACGAAGAGTGGAATACGCACACGAACAGTGTAAAAATTGGGTAAAGGAACGCTAAAACCGCACTGTGGTTTTCAGATTTCTTGCTTCTTTATAGGAAGTGCTTTTAATTTGCCACATCTGAGGAGACAGAACTGACTGACATATTTTCTGTCCTTGAAGAGTCAATAATCTGGTAGATCAGAGTAAAAATCTCCTACATATCATGCTTTAAAAATGGGGGAGGGCAGCAAAACAAAAATGGGAAAAGGGAGTAAGTAGAAACACAGAAGTGTAGAAAGATGAAGGACACATGAGGAGTGCTGAAATGGAACAATAGGTAGGTCTTGAGAGAGCCTTGTTCTGCAGAGCTGTCCATGAATGTGAGCAGTGCAGCAGATGTTATAAACCCATGCCAAACTCATTAATTGTGCCCTCAGCATTCTTCCTTTTTTTCAAAAAAAAAAAAAAATCATGAGTTGAGATAGCATTCCTGTTGTTTGAAGTGAGTCTAGATGCATAACATAACTTTGTGAACATTAGCTGTATAGAAAGCTGTGCTACACTGAGATTTAATTTAACCTAAATCTATTTAGGGCAACAAATACATTTATTTTTAAAATGATCCAAATAAAATTTTCCTATTATGAAACTCTGGAACACATTTTGCCCTAAAATTTTATAAACTTTCTCTCCATTTCCATAAGTATTATTTTCATTTCCTTCTAATATACAAGAGATTGTTGAGTTAGGAAAGAGAAGATCAGATGACTTATTCAAGACCATGCAGTTCACTAGCTACAAGTTTATTTCTTCTTGTCATTTAATGCCTCCTCCCTGCAGATACTAATTCTCAAAACACCTAACAAATGCACACGTGCGTACACACACACACACACACACACACACACCAGCATTTGTACTACTAGGTCTTTACCCAGGAGAAATAAAAATGTATGCTTACACAAAAACAATATGCAGATGTTTATAGCAATTTTATTTATAACTGCCCCAAACTAGAAATAATGAGAATGTTCTTCAGCTAGTGAATGCATAAACAAATTGTGGTAGTGCCTTACAATGGAAAAACCAGTTGGCAATAAAAAGGAACCAATTATGCCACAATAATACAGATGAACTCAAATGTCTTATGCTAAGGGAAAGAAGCCAGACTCAGATATCTACAAGACATATATTGGTCTCGCTATGCAATTTGTAGGGCCCAGTACTAAGTAGAAATATGGGGCCTATTGTTCAAATATTAAGACTTTCAATACAGTGACAGCAGAACATTAAGCTGGCACTAATTAGATCATTTTGTTACTATGACATTCTCAAAAGGCAAAGCTATAGGAAGAAAAAAGACGTCAGTATTGCCAGTGCCTAGAGTGAGAGGGAGGAGTTCACTACCAAGGGCATAAAAGAATAGGACTGTTCTGTCTTGCTAGAAGTGGTGGCTACACCGTTATATGTATGACAAAATACATACAACTGGCCACTGAAAAGGGAAAGATTTCCTGGTAAATTATGTAAGTCTGACTTAAAACCCAAACATATATTAATATTTTATTGAATGGTTATAAATAATTCTGGTGAATGTGGACTATCATGCAACTAACAGAAACAAAATATGGTAGGGCAGAGATAATGACCTGGATTGGAATATCATCTTGGCCTCTTACTAGCAGGGTGAAATGGCTTCAATCATTTAATCTCTCTGGTTCACAATTTTGTTGTCCTGAAAACAGGGTGGCAATGGTAAGTCAAGTTTATAGGGTGCTGAAGGATAAAATAAGGTCATGCATGTAAAGAGTTTTTTCAAAACTTTTTAATATTAAAGCACTCTGGGATTATTATTGGCAGTGGTAATAAAAGCACCAATTTACCACCTTTTTTTCCCCTCACTTTTAAACATTTGTCACTCACTGCATGCTTTTAATTCTGAAAAGACAATTGAAATCAGAAGTTCACTTTCATAATGTTCTATAGAGCATATAACACATTTAATACGTAACACATCTTTTTTAAAGATTTTATTTATCTATTTGACAGAGAGAGAGACAGCCAGCAAGAGAGGGAACACAAGCAGGGGGAGTGGGAGAGGAAGAAGCAGGTTCCCAGCAGAGCAGGGAGCCCGATGCGGGGCTCGATCCCAGGACCCTGGAATCAGGCCCTGAGCTGAAGGCAGGTGCTTAACGACTGAGCCACGCAGGCACCCCTAATATGTAACACATTTTAAACCTGGAGAGGATTACTTGTTTTCAAAAAGTGTTATAGTCTTTGGGAGAAATCTGTTTAATACCTGGTGGACTAAATGTTGACTTCTTATTTCTCAATGCAGCAGTTATTTCAACCCCTAAGACTAAATTGAATGTACAAATGAACACCATTCTTCCCTTTTACTTTTATGTTTTAGTACGCACTTGGGCAGTTTTGTAATCTAAGGTAATGTGAACAGTAAGACTACATAATTATTGATTACAGATGTGTATAAGGGTTAAATGGTCAAAATTTGCACAGTTCATTCAATTCCTGAGATACTCTTCATATAAATATAACCAGTCAAATGACAATAAATATAAATACTGGTAAGTACACAGCTTAAAAAATTATTACCTGGAATATTCTATAACCAGATATATGACTCACAGTTGCCTTTTAACTTAATTAGGGAGAAGAAAGGAGTCAGATAGAGTTCTGAGTTGCTTTATGTCCTCATTATACCTGATAAGAATGTACCTCCAATATAACACCTCATCCCATTGCGGTGTAATTGTTAAATATATATTAGCTACCATCTGATTTATGAACATCAATGGCAGGATAAGGGCCTTATTTATTTCTATTTTTCAGCTATAATAACTTTTGCTAGCACATAGTATTTGTAATCATAGCACATGATTTTTGCTTTCATGGTAAGGAAAACCGGATGTTATTGGTGGACAGAGTGGCAAATTGGATAGATCACTGAATATTGTTGGAAGACTTCAATAGTTTTCTTATTAGTTATGCATCATTGAGTATGAGACTTGGCCTTTTTTGAGCCCCAGTGTTCTGAATAGTTAAGTGCCTAGAAAAATACTTGACTTGGAGCATTCTCTCAGTAAATATCAATTGTTAGATATCAATTGTTGGACGTTTTTTCCCTAATGCATCATCATGTACTACTTCATGAGAGTGTTATAGTGGTTAAGTGTAATAATGGATGTGAAATGTAAAAATACTCTCTTTTTATGTAAAGCTCTGTTCAAAAGATGGCAAAGTTAGAGTGCTGGACTCAAATAAAGAGAGCTTGACCAGTGCTGTCACCAATCAGCTAACTTACTTTGGAGAAGATTTGTAATATCTCTGGATTTTTACTGTAAAATGAGGGGTTCTAAATTTCATTCTATATTCCAAAATATTTACTTCAATTGAACAGGGAAATATATTCTGTAATTAAAACAAGCTAAATACACAATTTTGCATAATGTTATTTGCCGCTAGTTTAAGTATATATCATAACTGGGCACCTAATTAGAAAACTTAATAATAAGATTAATAAAATACAAACTGGTTTAAAGATTCCATTTTCAAACAGTTTTTTGCTGTAGAATACCAGAAGTGGTTTGTGTTTTTGCATTCTTCAACTTCTGTACCATCAACTTTTTGCATTGGTATTTTGTCTCAACTATATTATAAAATCCATAAAAGCAGGATCGTGGGTTATATATTTTTTAAATTCCCATACTAGCTAGACATTGTCTTGCACTTAGTAGTTGCTTAATAGATATGCAATAGGCTAATTGATTCAAATCTAATGTCTCTGTAATCAATCATACATTTTAGAGTATTGATCCATGATTGAGTTCAGCTAATGGAGAGGCTAGAAAGAGTCAACAAGCTCCTCAACTTCACTGCAGAATAAAAATTTAAAAAAAAATTAAAACCCTGCTTCAAATTATTTGAGAATATAATGAGCTATAATCAATTACAGTCATTTATTGTTCGACATCTAGGTCTGTTATACAGTCCAGTGTAAGTGTAATTGTCTTACAATAATGATACAAGTAGAAATTCATAGAGATAAGACTAATGCATCTTCCTGAGACAATTATAGTCCATTTTCCATTAGCCAGAATGAAGTAAGTTCCATTTTCATTAGTTGCAACTTCTGACTCTGGAAGGATAGAGAGAGTGAAGGACAACATCTGATGTTCAGGAGTCATTCTGTTTGTCCCTTCTTTGGCTAGGTTCCAGCCCCTAAGAGAAGAAAAAACTCACCGTGGCTTTAAGATCATGTCTTTCTTCCCATTCAATAATCAATTACACGTTACTGATAATAAGCATGATGTTTTGCTTTTGCCTTAGTCTGAGTGACCAATTACCTGCTAAAGATGATCTCTTTACTACATGGGAGCCCTCAGTTTTGGCACCTTAATGAACTTTCCAAGGACTTACAAACTGACTTAAATTAGTTGATGTAATTATTTAAAAAAACACAATCAATATAATCCCATTCTGTTAATTTGGTTTAATTATTGCACTTGCTACTTAGAAATTTTAGATTAATTTTAAGTGAATTGAGGAACTTGTACTAGTTTCTTTTCACTATCAGTTTAGTTTATTCATATAATATTAAAATTTAAATTTGAACAAATGGAGTTTTCAAAATTTCAATGTCTTACCATCTTACAGTGGTTATTAAAAATAAGTTGACTTCAGAAAATACCTTCTTTACAATGAGAAATTGTATCCAGTAACTAATTTTCGGTAATGACCATGGATTAAAATTTGTGAAATGACTAAAAGTATAGTCTTAAGACCAGGCAGTTCACACTTTGGAATATCAGGGCAAAGGCTCTGCTGGCTCAGAGTAATACAAATGTCCAGATTGCAGTTCAAGGCATGACCTTTATTATGCATAAGTATTTTTTTCCTTTGCAAGAAATAACTTTGCGCATAAAATTTTATGCTATTTTCAGGCTTGGTTTGACTACAAAAATCTTTTACTGAATAAGCCTTAATACCAGTATGGAGAGCACAAGTGAATAAGTCAGAAAATGGTTTGACTTAGCAAATCTTGAAGTTATTACATGATTAGGAGGGATTTATGTGTTCCATAATCTAGCCTGGGGAAGACACTGTGATTTGTTCCATCTAAACTCTTTAATTAATAAAGCCTACATTCTCAAAATGTAATCTGATTTGAAAATATTCTCATTTTCTTCTAATCTTTGGAAGTATAACATAGAGAAAGAACATGGACTTGTGTTTTTGATGGTTATTTAAATGCTGTTTCCAATTTCCTGACCTTGAGCAAGTAATTTATTCTTTCTGAGCTTCAATTACTTCATTTTTAGAAATAATATAGAATATTAACTCCATCCACAGCATTGTTGTCAGGAAAGTGATGACATACATAAGATGCCTAGCACAGTGTCACATATATAGTAGGTACCCAATAAATATCACTTCCTTTATTTGGGATTTCTTGTCTGTTTCCCATTTTTACTGATCTATTCACAAGAGACTATTATATAAGTGGTAAGAGTTATCACAAAGTACATTTTTGTCAGTTGGCTGAGAAAGCAGGAGTTACCATCACATATTTCTGGAATAATTCTCACTCTTTTAGCTATAAAAATAATGGACTATTCTAATTCTCATTTGAAATTATATAAGAAGTTTTGGGGTGTTCAAGCATCTTTATCCTGATCAATTAAGAATATCTATGTCTGTATTTTTCTCACTCCCTTTGGCCTTTAACATATAATAAAAAAAAAGTGGTTGCAGAAAAAATATAAAAAGGACGAACAACCTTAGCTCTGGAAGTGTTCATCTTTTTAACTATTCTTGAGAGAGGATCAAATGACCTGGCAGTAGGAGATTGGTTTCCCCAATAAGCAGATTAGCATGTGGGGAGTTGATTAGGAGTCTCTAGGATTTAATACCTGAAGAAGAAAAAGGAAAGGAGAGAAGGGGGGAAAGAAGGGAGAGAAGGGAAAAAAGGGGGAAGGACAGGAAGGGTGGAGAAAGGAAAGTATGAGAGGAAAAGCAAAATGGAGAAGTTGAGCAGAGAAACATCATCTCAAGGGAAACATCAGATGGTCACTGGGAGTTCTAACTGTCCCATGTTGAGATGAGGTGACTGGTTCTTTATATCCCTGAAATGATTAGTCATTGAATGCAAAATTCTTGACAAGGGGACTGGTCTTGAACAAATCCAGCTCTCCTCAGTTGAAGACATAACCCAAAGTGGGTGTAGAACTGAGAAAGGTCTCCTGGTAACACTGTCAGCAGGTGGGGAAATAAATCCTTCATTACTGAAGGGGGATTGGTATGACACACCATGTTACCTTCCTGTATTTTTACTTTGCATGATGATGTAAACATCCTCAGTTCCTCAATATATGTACACAGTGACCTTCACCCATTTCTTCTACGGATCTTTGCTGGCTCATCAGTTCAGAAGTACCAGACTTACCAGAGTCCTGATTTAATGTCTGCTCAGAGCTTAACTATGCCTCATCTCTCAAGACATGCCCAAGTTCTTTATCTTGTAAGAGATGCTGAATTAGGTCTTGCCCAAAATACCTCAGTAATGCAAACACCCATGCTTCAGCAAAACAACAAAGTAGCTTCTGGTTCTGTGTACTCATACCTATCCACTAAACGTGTGTGTGTGTGTGTGTGTGTGTGTGTGTGTGTGCGTGTGTGCACGCGTGTGTGTGCGTGTGTGTGTGTGTGTAAAGGAAAAAAAAATAAAGATAATATTCCATCATTCAATCCATTCCATTCCATTCCAAACTTATGTTGACAAGTTTGAGTGGATAGAAATCCCAGGTTAGTGAATGAAGATATAGTTGTTTCAGTCCATCTAACTGGAAGTCAAATCTAGTATATAGAGTAGTTCCTAGATTGAATCATCTCATAGCAATAGAGGAGAGCATTTTCCTCTTTCACAACAGAGTAAGAGATGGAATTTTCCATCCATGTGGCAGTTGCTTCTTCTTTGCCTAATAGTTACGGTTGCTAAGTAATGATTATCAGTGTTTTAATATCCCCTCTTAGAATTTTGGCTATTTGCAGCACCTAATTGTTTCCTTCTCTCTGTGTTCTTTAAACCATAAGAATTGACTCAAAAATAATACCTCAATCCCAAATAGGGGAAATGGAAAATAGAGTTTGATCATATAGGTATGGTCCATATGACCCCTATCTGTGGAAAGCACCAATGTGTCTCCATTGAGGGAAGACTAAAGAAGATGGACAGACAGTGAATGAATGCAAGAGTGTGGTTGGGTTAACAGGGCTTTCTATTACCTGCTATCCTTTGCCTTCAGTTTTTGAACACCAGCCAACTACTACTCTTTCTTCTGATTGACACAAGAACAATGTAAACAAATATTCTTTCATTACAAAGCAAGTTTTTTCTCATCATAGAATAACTTCTCATTATAGAACAAGTTCAGTTGACTTTCTGCACAAGTCAAATGTTCAAAACTAAATTACATTTTGTTGGGAATTGTTAAACTAAAAGGTTTCTCTGTAGTGCTCTTCGTTTTTTGAAAAATCAGAATACTGAAATTTGACTGTTCTTTCTCCTCATCCTGTATTTTTCCAATAGATAGTATATTGTGAAAAAGATGGGAAAACACTATGTCCAAGCACAACAAATGGGAGAGTACTTTATCAAAAAGGATGAGGGGTTTTTTTTGTTTTTATTTTTTTTAAGATTATTTATTTATTTGAAAGAGAAAAGGAGTATACAAGAGCAAGGGGAAGGGCAAAGGGAGAGGGAGAAGCAGACTCCCTGCTGGGCATGGAGCCCAATGTGGGGCTTGTTTTCAGGACCCTGAGATCATGACCTGAGCCAAAGGCAGATGCATAACTGACTAAGCCACCCAGGCACCCGTTGTTTTTTTTTTTTTTTTTTTTTTTTTAATGGTGCTTCTCTGGTTCAGAGCAATGCAATGGTCCCTGCAATGTGATTTGCTATATGAGATACTTTGTGTTTCTTTATCTGATCCTGTCTCTCAGCTTTTATGTTGCAAAGGCCATTATATCTTTCATAGAAAATATGGCAAGATTGTGAAATTTTTCTTTAAAAGTGCCTATATGTGGTACCTGATTAGCTTTCTTAATCCTGAGAAATTATGGAAACAGTATTCCACTGTAATGTAAGACAAATCTACTAAATTCTAGAATATTAAAGAAAATATGCTAAAGACATGTAAAATTGTTCAGTTTGTGAATGAAACAGCATTCTCTTTCTTGAGATTGGAGAAAGTTGTAGGGTGTTTTTTGTTTTTTGGGGTTTTTTTTGCAATCACATTTCCATGCCAGAAATATTTTGTTTTCAATCCTGTTGGTGTCTTCTGACACTCTTCATTTTCCTTTTATGGCTTTTTAATTATTTCATTAATTTCACCTATCAGCATGAAGGATAATGCTCATTCAGAGGACGACATTTCTCCATTTGGCAAATTGTTGTTATAGAGGGTATTGTCGGTTTGATGTTGATTTGATAAAATATCCCATTTAAACATTCAAATTTTAAATTCACATAGCCTTATGTATGAGGACATTTCCTAATAAGTGTTATTTAGGAGGTTCTAACTTACAATATTTTATAACATCCAGTTTTAACAATGGAGAAAATAATAAGGAAGTCTGGGGTGGGGGAGATAGGTGAAAATAAGTTGAGACAGAAAATAGAAATAACTCTGTTTACAGAAATAGCTCTGTGCTGAAATCACGTTTACAAGTCACCACAGGGAGAAATAGAACATGTGCTGCAGATGCGTATGATAACTGATGAAACATTGAATTTATTGTCTCTTTGGAAAGAAGTCACAAATAAGAATTCAAATATATTATGTCTAGTAGAAAGGGTGACATCTACAACTCAATTCAGTGAAACGAAGGACCCTGAAACTCTGCCATTTTTGAATTATCAGGTCAACTTAATTCCAGGGAGACCTGTCATTTCTCTGAAAAATAAAACCCAGCTGATGTTATTGTTAGATACAATCCATTCACTGCACACCACGAGGGCAAAGAACCTTATTCTCTAGGGAAGAGATTAGTGATTTTTCTCCTTTTGGAGAAAAAAAAACCTGAAAGGGCCTTTTCTGAGCAGGAAAGAAAATGCAGAACGCCTCCAATAGCAAACTAATAGATTGAACTTGATAAAAGCGAATGGGAATTTCAAAGACCCTTTGAAAATCATTTAGAGACAGTTAGGAAACACTATGACCAAATTGGGGGGGCAAGAGGAGCTCTTTCTCCACTCTCCCTTCAGAAAGGAATGAAACAGATACTAAGACTGACTGTTCTTTTCTTAGTTTTAGTAAGCAATTAATGAGTTCACAAATATAGACACCAGTAAATTTTATGCATATGTAGAGTTCTTGGATGAGTTTTGACATAGAGTGATAATTTCAATTTACACTAATTTCTTTCCATATGGTTTTAAACAAAGTGTATTTGTAATTGAAGTCCTCTCCCCATAACTATGTAGGGAAACACCGCTTTTCATGATGACCGACACAGGAAATTAGACAGGAATTATACAAGATGAGAGTTCCATAGCTACATCTGAGCTGTTGATACAGCATCTCCCACACCATCAGCTTGGCTTATCCTCCAAAGAACAACAGTGGATTGAATGTTACACCATGTAGGGAAGAAAGAAGAAACTAGAGGAACACCTTCACAATAGTTCTGTCTGAAATTTCTGTGTGGCTCTAAATCCAATGTGAAAGGTATTCTAATTCTTCTTCAGGTGTCAGAAGCTTCTCCAGAGAATGTAAATAATAGATGAGAGAACCAACCTGGAAATCACAAGGCTCTTATGAATATTGAGGCTCTGAGTGCATATTTAGGTCCTCTCTTTTTCTGATTAGCTAGCTAAAGTCTTGCCAATTTTTTCTTTTCAAAAAACCAGGTCTTACTTTTGTTTATATTTTCTATTGTTTTCCTATTCTGTTTCATTTATTTCAGCTCTAATCTGTATATTTTCATAACTTCTTACTTTGGACTGTTCATTTTCTTCTAGTTCCTTGAGGTATATAGTTGTTTATTTAGACTTTTTTTTCTTGATGTATGTGATTAGCATTATAATCTTTTCTTTTAGAACTGCTTTTGCATCCCATAAGTTTTTATATATCGTGCTTCCATTTTCATTTGTCTCAATATATATTTTTAAAAATTTCCTTTTTGATTTCTCCTTTGATCCATTGTTGTCCAGGAATGTATTAATTGCCACATATTTGTGATTTTTCTAGGTTTCCTCTTGTTACTAATCTCTAGTTTCATACTATTATGGTCAGAATAGATATTGATGTAAAGTCTATGTTTTCTTAAATTTGTTGAGACTTCTTTTGTGGCCTAATATATGATGTATCCTAGAAAACATTCCATGTGCGCTTGAGAAAAATGTGCATTCTACTGCCATTGGATGGAATATTCTGTGTATGTCTGTTAGGTACGTTTGGTCTTTAGTGTTCTTCAAATCCACTGTTTTCTTATTGGTTCTTTGTATGGATTATTTATTGTTGAAAATGGGATATTAAAGTCCTTAACTGTTATCATATTGCTGTTTATTTTCCCTTTTAGTTTTATTTATATTTGCTTTTTATATTTAAATGCTCTGATTTTGAGTATATAGATATTTACAATTGTGATGTTTTCTTGATGGTTCGCCCCCCTATTATATAATGACCTTCTTTGTCTTGTTTGTCTGTATTTATTTTAAGTCTGTTTTGTCTGATGCAAGTATAGCTACTCCTACTTTTTTTGGTAACCATTTGCTTGAAGTATCATTTATCATCCCTTCACTCTCAGTCTGTGTGGGTCTTTAAGGCTAAGTTAGTTTCTTGTAGTCAGCATATTGTTGGATTTTGTTTCTCATTCTTCAGCTACTTTGTGTCTTTGATTGAAGAATTTAGTCCATTTATGCTGAAAGTAATTATTGATAGATAAGGACTTCCTATTGCCATTTAAAAATTTTTTTCTGACTATTTTATAGATCTTATATTCCATTTTTCTTAGCCTGCTGCTTTCCTTTATGATTTAATGTCTTTTTGGAGCAGCATGCTTGACTTTTTATCATAATCTTTTGTGTATCTACTACAGGTTTTTTCCTTTGTAGTTACTGTGAGGCTTACATAAAATATAGTTATCTTATTTTAAACTAATAACTAACATTTATTCTGTGATGAAGTAAAACCCAACCTCATCCTCAAATTAATGTTCTTGGAAATATAAAAACCTACCCAATTACTGCTATAAACTCTGAAACACTGTCCCAAGTCCTCAAGAGCTTGAATTAATAAGTTCTAGAGAGCTGCTATACAGCATTATACCTATAATCCACAATACTGTATTGTACACTTAAAATTTAAGGTAGATCCCATGTTAATTGTTCTTACCACAATAAAATAAAATTAAAAATTAAAAAGAGAAGAGCAAGAGCTCTGTTTAAAGCAAGAGCTCACCCCTTTCTCTTTTTCTTATTTTTTTTTTTTTGTGGAATATTTATCTTTATTTGTATGTTCTTCAGTCCTTCATTTACTTAATTTTTATTTTTTTATCATGATAAGTGTGATCTTTAATCCCTATCCCCTATATAATCCGTCCCACCACCCACCTCCCTTCTGATAACCATCCATTTGTTCTCTGTAGTTAAGAGTCTCTTTCTTGTTTCTCACTCTTTCTTTTTTCTTTTGCTCATTTGCTTTGTTTCTTAAATTCTACATATGAGTGAGATCATATGGTATTTGTCTTTCTCTGACTTATTTCACTTAGCAGTATACTCTTTAGCTCTATTCATGTTGTTGCATGCCCCTTTCTTTTCAAAAATAAAATACAGTATAGATGACCCAAACTCTTGAAAGGATCCTAAGTCTGAAAAGCTAATAAAGTTTCAGTTTTTAGATAGAGGCAATTTGCTGTCATTTATGTACAGTCTTCCTTGCTGTATGACAGGTTACTTGTCTATGAATCATATTATTAAGGAGTTGTGTTTAAAGCTCTTAGTAAATACAGTACTGGTTTTCATTTCTCAGCCTGAGGCCTTTTTTTTTTTTTCACCCATTTCATTTGGAAACCTATCTTCAGAGCCTAGTACTGTATAATGAGTAACACCAGTGGAGGCAGAATTACCACACAAATTTGCTGTCATAATGCTAATGTTTCCTGAACCTCTTAGGGACTGTTCAGTTTAGCACTGGTCAAGAAACCTCTGTCAATAATTAATCTGTATTGACTGTTGGCTTGATTATAATGCAGAATGCTGATTACATCCATCTTCCCATGTAGCATGGCTCTTTTTGGTGACAAAATTCTATTGATATATTTGCCCTGACCATGCAAAATTTCAAAACAGCTGAGATTTTTATTTTCACATAGTGTGTTAGTCCTTTTACACAGTGCACAAACGCATTAATTTATAACATTTTTCACTCTGTTATATGGAGGTCTTGTAAATCAGATATTAACAGCTCCTTTCACAAAGCCATTTTTGCCCGTACTGTGTAAGGCACCATTTTGTGAATGAAAGGAAACATCATTTTGTTAACATCTGTATGAAATGTGATCTTGCAAAATGCAGTGTTTCATGGAAACTTTTTAACTACAGTAAACTGAATGAACAATCTCTGTTCTTAAAGTTCTACATGCTTTCTCTATTGAAAAATCACCTAAATGCACTGGGAAAACTCTTCATATTTTTATAAATATAATAACTAGATGATACTCAAGTTTTAAAATAGCAGTAAAGAGAGTGACTTCCTTCCTTCTCTCAGAAATTATCAAAAGCTCACACTATGTTGAAGTAAAATTTTGGAGCAACAATATATGAAAGAGGGGAACTAATGCCCTAAAGGTCAGTGAAGATGTTGGAAGATGCCTGAACTTGCAGATTCTAAGCAAAACCACCAGTGCTTGATTCTACAATAGAGATAGTGGAATTTGGGGGTGGGGGGCAAATTATAAATGTTTGGAAATGCAGAGAAGTGTTGTTGTCTGTCAGTAAAGGATTCTGGGCGTGCACTATGACTCTGGAGTGATGATAGAGTTTCACCTGAATGAGACAGCAAAGAGTGGGGTGGGGATTGACTTAGACAGCTAGCATCCCTGAAGCTGTTATTCTCTATTGGTTGTAGAAAGATAAAAGCTAAAATAACTCCCCCACACACATACAGACAAGACATACAATATAGTACAAGCACACTCATAATACAAACCCACACAAAAGCATATTTTCACAATCTTTCTGGATTAAGAAGAGTTGAAAGATTAAAACAAAAACCACGAAGGAATAAAAAATTCAAGGAGAAAGAAGTTGCATAGCGTTATTAGAAAAATCATAGCTATGGAACATAATATTTGTAATTTATATCCCCCAAAATGAGAACTTACTAAAATCATCAGCTAGAAATATATAAAGAATTCTGTCTAAACAAAGAAAATCTTTAAAAATATATTACTTGAATTTATATCATTAAAGGGGCCACCATGTTTCTAAAAATCAGTAGAGAAACATTAAAAATGAGACAGAGACTGGCAAGGATACCAGATTTCTAAGAGAACTTCTTGAGCATTCAAGCAAACATCATTAATATATACAGGGAAGAAGAAAAGAAAACTAAACTTGCCTCAGCGCTAGAAATAAAATGTCATTTAGGTACACAAAAAGGAAAGTGTCCTCTGATCTTTTAATTGGCATTTCTTTGGTTACTGATGAGGTGGAAGAACTTTTTATATGTTTATTGACCATTTTGTTTTCTTATTCTTTGAATTTCTTAATGCATTTCTTGATCTGTTTTCCTTTGATTTGTCTTTCTATTCTTCCTTTTATATATATAATTATATATATAATATATAATATTATGTTTTATTAATACTTCTTAACCTATGGATTGGCGTTTCATTCTTAACATTATTTTTCATTGACATAAATTAGTTTAGTTTGACTGCTTAGTCTTTTCCTTTATAGTTTGTCCCTTGTGTGCCTTTAAAGAAGACTTTTCTACCCTGAAATGACAGTCCTCTATATTTTAATCTAATTAAAAAATTATTTTGAAATACTATTTGATACATAGGAAGTTCCAAAGACAATTTCTCTGTACAGGGAAACTTTTTCTGTACCTTTCACCCAGTTTCCCCTACTGGTCACATCCTATAGAACTACGTACAATAGCAATAGCAGATTAGTATCAACACACTGTGTGTGGAAATATGATCGTTTTATCTCATGTGTAGCTTCATGTAACCACCTCAATCAAGATACAAAAATATTCCTTCACCGCAAAGATTCCGTTTATACTTCCCCTATTCATAGTCACACCTACTCTCTTCTCCTCACCGTTCTTAACTCCAGGCAACCACTAATTTGTTCTCTATCTGTATAATTTTCTCATATTGGGAATGCTATATAAGTGGAACCATGTAGTATATGACTCTTTATTATTTTTTCATTCAGCATAAATCCAAGTTGCTGCATTTATCAGTTTTGTTTTTGGTTTTTCTCCCTGAGTAATTCCATGCTGTGGATGTAGCAATTTGTTTAACTGTCAACAACTCTATTTTGATTGTTTCCAGTTTTTGACAATTACATATAACTGCTTCAACAATCATGTAAAGGTTCTTGTATGGAAGAGGGGTAAATGACAAGGATTATGATTTCTGGGTTCTATGGTAAATGTATGTTTAGTATTAAAAAAAGAAAGCTTTCTGGACACTTAGGTGGCTCAGTCGGTTAAACGTCTGCCTTCAGCTCAGGTCATGATCCCAGTGTCCTGGGATCCAGTCCACCTTGGGCTCCTTGCTCAGCGGGGAGCCTGCTTTTCCCTCTGCCTGCTGCTCCCCCTGCTTGTGCTCTCTCTCTCCAACAAATAAATAAATAAAATCTTAAAAAAGAAAGAAAGAAAGTTAGTTTCCAGAGTGACTATGCTATTTTAAATTCCCACCAACAAGGTATCAGAGATTCAATTTCACCACATCCTGGTTAGAATTTCTTTTTTTACAATGTTTTTTTGTTTAGCTGTTCTCATAGGTGTGCAGTGATATGATACCATAGTCTTAACTTGCATTTTCCCAATAGCTAGTGATTTCAATATCTTTTCACATGCTTATTTATCATCTTTGTATCACTTTGGTAAAGTGAAGTGTGGCTATATCTTTTGCCCATTATAGATGAGATATGATATATATAATTAATATATACCTTTTTTATATAAAATACATATATAATATGTATTTTAGACTATCTATACATATAGATGTATAATTGAGCTTTGAGAGTGCTTTATATCCTCTAGATGTAATTTTTTTGTCAGAAATGTGGTTTCCAAATATTCCATCTTAGTCTGTAGCTTGTTTTTTCACCCTTTTCACCCTTTTGATTTATTTATTTATTTTTTTATGGTGCATGATTTGGTATAACATCTAAGCCTTTTTCACTGAGCCAAAGCTTCTGAAGATTTCTCCTGTGTTTCAGCGTTTTATGTTTTATATTTAAATTAATGATTCATTTTGAGTTAATTTGTATAGAACGTAAGGTTTACATTAGGTTTTCTTTCTTTTTTCTTTCTTTTTTTTTTTTTTTTTTGTATGCATATGGATATCCAGACACTTTAGCACCACTGTGGAAAAAGACTGTCCTTCCTACAATGAATTGCTTTTACACTCTATCAAAAATTACTTGATTGTACATGTATAGGGCTGCTTTTGTGTTCTCTGTTCAGTTTTATTGATTTATGCTTCAGTTCCTCTGTCCAATGCACCTGATCTTGATCACTGTATCTATACAGAAAGTCTTAATATTTGGTATAGTGAATCTTTCAACTTGATTCTCTCTCTGTCTCTCTCCTTTCCCCCCAAAGATTGGCCTTTTTAAAAGATTTATTTATTTATTTTCGAGAGAGAGAGTGTTATTGGGGGGGGGGGCAGAGGGAGAGAGAGAATCTCAAGCAGACTCCCTACAGAGCATGGAACCCAGTAAGGGGCTGATCTAAGGATCCCGAGATCATGACCTGAGCCAAAATCAAAAGTCAGATGCTTAACTGACTGGGCCACCCAGGTGCCCTTCAAAAGATTGGTTTTTTAGCTATTTGGAGGCCTAAGCCTTTCCATGCACATTTCAGAATAAGTATTATGGGTATTTTGATAGGAATTTCATTATATCTTTACATCAATTTGGAAAGAATTGACTTCTTTAAAATAATGTTGATTTTTTCCAGTCCATGATTATTTTGCTTATGTAATTTTCCACAAAATTTTCTATGTAATTTTCTGTACCTTATCCTTAATAACCCATCCTTTCTCGATTGATATGCAGCAAAAATCTGTAAACAAGATTTCTTTCATTTATTAGAGGGATCATTGCTTAATTTGTTTACACCTGATTGAGTACTACCTTGTTTTTATTCAGTACCACCTTGTTTTTAATCTCATAGCTTTTTATTAAGCTTAATATAAGGTTAATATAAGCTTAATAAAAAGCTATGGTATCTAGAAGGGTAAATCCCTGATCTTATTTTTCTGGAAAATAACCATTATTATTCTTATCCATTTGATTTTCCTACAAATTTCATAATGAACTTCTTGATTACTATGAAATAAAAGATTAAAATTGCATTAAATATATAGGTTAATTTGGATTTAAAAATCAGTATATCAATGACAAAGAGGCTTTCTAACCTTAAGTATGGTATATTTCTTTGATTATGGAATCTTATTTAATATTCTTAAATAAAGTTTTATTATTTTTATTAAGGTCTTTGACATACTTTGTTAGATTTATACCTAGATACTTTATGTCTCAGTTACTATTGTAAATGTCATTATTTTAAATTGCACTTCCTCTTTGATATTGGTATAAAAAATGTACTTGGTTTTCAGATATTGATCTTATATCCAATAATATTTAGGAATTCTCTTTAATTCTGTTACACAAATGATGAAGGGACTAGAGTCAAGGAGGATGGAAGATGGTCAAAGTGTGTAGAATTGATCAAGGAGTAAAGTCATAGATTCCTCTCTTTCTGTTTTCTTGCTGTAACATACACAGCATAGTCTGATTACAGTTCTCCTTTTGTTTTGGGCACTGGAACACCAAAAATAAATTCAGCTACTCCTCACAGATCTGTGGATCATAATGAATGACTTTTTGTGTGTTCCTTTTACCTGTATCTTCATTCCATTTCTACCATTTCACTTAAATGGTGAAATTTTACTTAACCCGAACTTTATATACAATTATTAATAAACGTTGAGCTCTTTTCAGATGTTCTAGGAAGCTAAGCAAGTTGCCAATTATCACACAATAAATAGATGGCAAAGCCAATAATAGAACCCAGAAGTTTTGGCTTCAGAACTTATGTTGAACTATTTGACTACTGCTAACTACAAAGGCATATTTTTTCCATATGACAAGGCAATGTGTTTGTGGTTACTATGGCAATGGGTGGGGAGGTACAATATATGTTTCCTTGTATAGGTGTGGCACGTTTAGTTTCTTTATAGATGACTTTACCACTGACATGGAAACCTGACCAGAGTAAGGAATTTAGAAAATATCACAATAATTCAAGTTATTTGTGTGATTCTGAACACAGACAGCCTCCATTAAGATGAAACAGTAAAGTTACATTTATGTGATAGTTTTATGGCAGAATTAATGATACTTAGAAATTAATTACAGTGAGGAACTAGACATATGTGGGAGTGAATCTGATTCTAAGTTTTCTGACATGAATGACCAGGTAGATGGCGAAATAGAAAAGAGAAAAAGGTAGAATTTTATAGATAATCAATGGTCAGTTATGAATAGGTTAAACTAGAATCTGCAGAACTTCGAGATAGAAATATCTAGTGTACAGGTAAACATATGGCAAAGAGATGGGAATCTGGAAGTCTTGAAATTGGTATTTCGACTTATCAGCATAAAGGAAGTAGTTGAAACCATGGTCTCTGATGACAATTCTTTTGCAAGAATGTATAGATAGAGAAAACAAGGACAGGAAGAGGCCAAAACAAACCCCTTGACATCCTTGACAATTAAGGGAAAGGTTGAATGAGGTACACATGCAGGAGACCAACAAGGAACAGTCTGATATAAAACAGTAGTTCAGAGAGGGTTCTATGAGGAAGTAGGAAACAATCATTCAGGTCAGTCTATACGAGGAGGTCAAGTAGGATATGACTGCGTTTATGGCCCTGGATTTCATTTGAAGTGGGGGATTGGATGATTCGAATGAATCAAAGAATTAATGGAATTTGGACTAAGGCTGTCATTTTAAATGCTGAGTTTTAAAGAAAAAAGAGAAAGTTGAATGGTAGCTTGGAGATTAATTTCGTAAAAGTCCCATTATCTTGTTATACTTTTCAGACATCAGAACTGTTTTGTTTTGTGTTTTCTATCTATGTGAATGAGAAATCTAAATATTTTGGAGAAGGGGTAAATTGGGTAGAGTTGATTCTTAACATTTAGTTTAAAAGGTATTTAATACTAACCTAAAAGATTTACTATTAATTTATCAAAAACGATAATGAAGTTGGGCAGATTTTTTAATATTAATCGGAATGGAATAATAATGTTCGATTTTGTGTTTCTGTATGACATTTCAGAGATTATAAAGTGAGTTCTATAAAGTATTTCAGCTTTGTCTCTTTCCAGTGCTGTGACATTATACAAGTTCCTTCTCTTTCAATTTTTCATCTCTAAATGATGATGTGTGCATAAAAGTTTTTCACTCAGCACTTACTTGGGCCAGGATTTAGGCGCTAAAGAACTTCACATGCATTATCTCGTTTAAGCTTCCTAACAAGCAAAAGGAATAATTATGACCACAGTGGATCTCAATTTGTAAATGAGGAAACAGTGAATTGCCTGAGGATAGTTACACAGCTAATTAGCAGAGGATTTGGGATTTGAAATTCTGGAGTCCACACTTACTCACTGTGTTATGCCTTTGCTCCAACATAAAGAGTAACTTGATATTGACCTAATATAGACTCTGCAGAGGCTTAAATATAATAAAACATGGAAAGTGTTTAAATTAATGCCAGTCTGTTATTTGTTTCAACTAGGTTTTGCTGTTTAGGTTACCGCTTTTGTTATGTGATTTCTTTTGTCCTGTGGATACTTGACAGTTAATTCTAATTTTTCCTACATAACTGAAATTGTCATCTAAAAATCCTACATTGAACAAAAGGCATAAGTTCTTTCTGCCTGTATAAAATAAACACATATACAAATGTATTGCATCCATATATTTTGTTCTCCATATTTTTTTACATTTTTAATGATGATTCAGATTTCCATCTGTTCACTGTCATATTAAACTGAAATTGAGACAATTTGACTAGGTACAGCTTCCTCACTATGTCTTCATTTGACCTGAAAATCTATTATCAAAAGCTGTACAAATTGAATCATTATACTGACTTTAACAGCGTATTTTAGTTCAATTGCAATATCTCCATTGCCTCTGAAAGCAGTGGAACGAAAAGAAATCATGCCTTCATACTTTATGAACATGTAGGTTTCCTGTCAGGCCAGTGTGTTATCAACTTATTTCAAAGAGTGAAACCAAACCACCCGAAAAGATTCATTTCTATCTGGAAGCCTTACTTCAGTGGTTGGGCTGGGGTTCTGATCTCCAAAATGCTCCCTCAGAATGACCTCCAGGAGAGGTTCTTCCATTTTGGATGGTGGGAGTTGCAGTTCGGTGACACTGATAGAGAAATCATTTTCAGCAGTTTTTGTCATAGATGCTGCCACAGTGGGCATGCCCTTGGCCACTTTGCTAGTAAAAACCTAGGTTTATGTACCAAGCATTTATTCATTTGGCTGTTATCTGATGAATTGATGAACTAACTAGTTTTGTGAATTGTTTATGTCTCAGCTTTATCTTTTAAGATTTGTGTGATCTTGGACCGGATCCATAACTCTCTAAGCCTTAGTTTTCTCTTCAACAAAATAGGGAGAATAAATTGTGTCTTCATCAGGTTGTTTGTTATAAGGATTATCTAAGTGCGCTTTATGTCTCTAACAGTTGATATAGATCATATCTTCCTTCATCTCCCCTTAAATACATCAGCTTCGCCATGTTTTTCTCTATTGTTTGAGGTTATTGTTCTTCTTATGACTTGAAAGATTCTTATCTGGGAGAGAGGTTAATTGAGATGCCTCATTCTGTCCCTTACTAGAGAGGTCTTTAGGCTCTTATTGTTCTAGAATTCAATTCTCTGGGTGCTTTGAAGTTTATTGAAATACTTGGTCTTAGGGTTGCTGTATTTTTCCACAAAATATGTAAAGAGATCAATGTAAAATTGGAAAACTTATTGTGGAACTGGAAAGCTCTTCCTAGTACTGCTTAAATTGCAGATTAAATTGCAGATCAGATGAACTTGAAAACTCCCCATAATGCTACCTAAATTGTCAAGGAGAATTTACCTAATAAAGACTTGAGTTCAAGACAGCTAACATTAAACAAATAAAAGAATCATCACTGTGGATAAAAATGACATAAATTTGACTATCTTAAAATTGACAGTGATCCCCCTCCTGTTAATACAGTAAAACATAAAGTCTCAATTTGGGGAATATAAAACACTAAGTCCTGAGCTCAAGGACTCACGTTTCCGTAGTTCAACATGAATTGGTTTTCAGTAACTTTTTCCAGGTTAGATCAACCTTCATGTGATGCTATGAAAAAGTACTCCTATTACTATCACTTGCTTCCAAATTTGTTTCAACTTCATTGGTGTCTACCGTTTGCATTTTCTGAACAGTTGTTACAGATTTTTTTTTTTTTAAATCTGACATGCATATTATTATTTTTCTCTACCCTCCTGAGCAGGACATAGAATCCATGGTATCTCTCTTAAGAGTTCATGCTTATAGACTGGGATCAAATTTGCTATTATTTCTGTTCTAGAGCTTATAGTTTTTTTTTTTTTTTAATGCAGTCCGTGGTGTTCCTACCTTGTCTTTAAGAAATACATAGTAGTCCCGTTTTATTTGCAATGATGAGATACTCAGAGGGCTTAAGTTTAATAGGATTTGTATGAAAGCTCTTCTATCCACACTTAGTTTTAAATTTCTTCTGAGGCAATAACCACCTATTTGCCCCCTCCCTTCCCCACCATCAATCTTTTCCCAAACTTTGTTCCCAAAATTTTGAGTGTCTTAGGTTGCCTGTACTGTTTTACTCATACTTGGGACACCAAATGTGTGGAGACTTACTCCCACACTGGCCAGTTTTCCAACTCTCTGGACCCTGACTTTGCGTCCTAAAATTCAGTTCAGTTTTGACACTAACTATTGGTGTTGCACAGACACCCTAGTTTAAGTGCTCAGTCCCACAAGCCTGCCACCACTTCGGTTGCCACTCACAAGCCTCAGGTTGCCACCTGTACTTCCAACCAATCAGCTTTTAACTGAGGCATTCCACAACCCCCTCCTCAGTTTCAATAACTTGCCTCAAATGGCTCATAGAAATCAGGAAAACACTTTACTTACTATTAACACTTTATTATCAAAGATATAGCTCAGAAACAACCAAGTGGAAAAGATATATGAGGGCATTGTCTGGAAGGGTCCCAAGCACAGTACCTTCTGTGTCCATGGATTTGAGGTATGCTGACTTTCCAGCATGTGGATGCATTCACTAAACCAGAAGCTCTCCAAACCAGAAGGGTTTTCTGTGAAAGTTTCATCACATAGGCATGATGGATGAAATCATTTTCCATTAGTGATTGAATTGATCTCTATTCCCTTTCCCACCTCCAGAGGTCCACAAGTAAGACTGAAATTTCCAACCCTCTAATCATGTGGTCGGTTCCACTGGCAACCAGCCCCCACCCAGAACGTATCCACAGGCTCATCAAGAACAACTTTATTAGGGCGCCTGGGTAGCTCAGTTGGTTAAGCATCTGCCTTCAGCTCAGGTCACAATCCCAGGGTCTTGGGATTGAGCACCACATCGGGCTCCCCGCTCAGTGGGGAATCTGTTTCTCACTCTTCCTCTTCCTCTGCCCATCTCCCCCCAACTCATGTTCTCTCTCTGTCTCAAATAAAATAAAATCTTAAAAAAAAAAAACTTTATTAAAACAAAAGATACTCCTGTCACCCCTAACACTCAGGAAATGCAAGAGATTTAGAGCTCTGTGTCAAGAACTGGGGACAAAGAGCAAATACGTATTTTTTATAGTATCACGAATTGTGTCATCACTTTATACATTTCAATGGCTTCTCTTGGTAGTTTGATAAAGTATGAACTCTGAGTTGGTACATGGCTGTATTAGATTTGGTTTCTATTGCTAAGCAGCATTTTGTACCAGTCTTCCTTGGACTTGCCATATGGTGCCGTACTAGGTTTTCTGTTTCTCTGTTACTCCACACTTCTGTACTCTCTCTCTCCCATTGTCTTTAGAACACAAACAGAAAGTTTTAGGCGTACAGAAAAAGCAAGCAGAAAATTCCTATATCGTCTCTCACCCATTAACATACAGTGTCTCCTATTATTAACATATACATACATATTTGTTACAATTGGTAAGCCAATATTGATAATTATTATTGACTAAAATCCATAATTTACATTAGGATTCACATCATGTTGTACCTTCTGTGGATTCTGACACGTCTAATGACACGTATCTACCTTTACAATGTCACAGAATACAGAATATTTCAACTACCCTAAATATTATCTCTTGTATTCCACCAATTCATTTCTCCTTTCCCCTCTCTGAACCCTTGGCAGCCATCTTTTAACTGTCTCCATAGTTTTGCCTTTTTCTGAATGTCCTGTAGTTGGAATCATACAATATGTAGCATTTTCAGACTGGTATCTTTCACCTAGCAATATGCTTTAAGATTTCTTTGTGTCTTCTTGTGTATTAGTAACTTATCTATCTTTAGTGTTGAATAATAGTCTATTGTCTGGATGTACCATAGTTTACTTTTCTATTCACCTACCGAAAGGCTTCTTGGGTGCTTCCAAGTTTTGGCAAGGAATGCAGTCGCTGAATTGTGTGTTAAGAATATATTTAGTTTTGTAAGAAACTACCAAACTGTTTTCCAAAGTGACTGTACCATTTTGAATTCCCACTAGCAATAAATGAGGGTTCTGTTCTTCTAAATCCCCTCCAGCATTTGGCATTCTCAGTGTTCTGGATTTTGGCCATTCCAATAGGTTATGTTCATTGTTGTTTTATTTTTTAATTATTACTGAAAATGTACTTTTCAGTAAAGAAAAGTAAAGAAAAGCAGCTTTTATTTTTCAAATTAGTTTATGAATCTGAACTTAGAAATACTACATTTTATAGAAAACGTTTTATGTGTAGATGTGTATACATATATACGAAGTTTGGAATGAATTGAAATTTTTACAGTAAACTTCCTTGATTTTTTTAAATACTCTTTTTTTTTAAAATATAGTTGACACACACAACATTACATTAATTTCAGGTATACAACATAATAATTCAACAATTCTATACATTATGGTATGTTCACCACAAGTGTAGCTACCATGTGTCACCTTGCAATGCTCTTACAATACTATTGACTATATTCTCCATGCTGTACCTTTTATTCCCATGACATTCATTTCATGCCTGGAAACCTGTATCTCCCACTCCCCTTCACTCATTTTGCCCACCCCAGTGTCCCCCTTTCCTCTGGCAACCATCAGTTTTTTCTCTGTATTTGTAGGTCTGATTCCATTTTTGTTTGTTTATTCATTTTGTTTTTAGATTCCACATATCAGTGAAATCATATGGTATTTATCTCTCTCTGCCTGACTTATTCCACTTAGCATAATACCTCCATGTCCACCCATGTTGCTGCAAATGGCAAGATCTCATCCTTTTTTTAATGGCTGAGTAATATCCCATTGTATATATATGTACCACATCTTCTTTATCCATTTATCTATGGATGGTCACTTGGGTTATTTCCATATCTTAGCTATTATAAATAATGCCGCAATAAACTTAGGGGTGCATATATCTTTTTTAATTACTCTTTTCATTTTCTTTGCTTCCTAATGACATATGATGTGGAACATCTTTTCATATGCTTATTGTCTATATATTTTCTATGGTGAAATATCTGTTAAGGTCATTGCCCCCCCCCTTTTTTTTAATTGGGGTATTTGTTTTCTTATGGTTGATTTTAAGAGTTCTTTGTATATTTTGGATAACATTCCTTTATCAGGTGTGTGTTTTGCAAATATTTCCTCTCAGTCCATGACTTGTCTCCTTATTCTTTTTTTTTTTTTTTTTAAGATTTTATTTATTTATTCGACAGAGATAGAGACAGCCAGAGAGAGAGCGAGGGAACACAAGCAGGGGGAGTGGGAGAGGAAGAAGCAGGCTCATAGTGGAGGAGCCTGATGTGGGGCTCGATCCCATAACGCCAGGATCACGCCCTGAGCCGAAGGCAGACGCTTAACCGCTGTGCCACCCAGGCGCCCCATTGTCTCCTTATTCTTTTGACATTGTTTTTTGTAGTGCAGAAGTTTTTAATTTAAACAAAGTCCAGCTTATCTTTTTCTTTTCCCTTTTGGATTATGCTTTTGATGTTGCAACTTGAAAGTCATTGTCAAAGCCAAGGTCACCTTCGTTTTTTCTTATGTCATCTTCTATGATTTTATAGTTCTGTATTTTACATGTAGGTGTGTGAAACATTTTAAGTTAATTTTTCTGAAGTGTGTAAGGTCTGTTTCTAATTTCAGGTTTTTGCATATGGCTATCAAATTGTGTCAGCACCATTTGTTGGAAAGACTATCCATTCTCCACCGAACTGCCGTTGTCAGTGATCAATTGATTATAACTGTATGATTCAGGGGATCTTTATTCTTTTCCATTTATCTGTTTATGCTTTTGCTTAATTACTATAGCTTTATAGTAAGTCTTGAATTCGAATATTGTTAGTCCTCCAACTTTGTGCTTTTCCTTCAATATTGTGTAGGCTCTTCTGTGTCTTTTACTTCTTTATATAAAATTTAGATTCATTTGGTCAGTATCTACAAAATAACTTCCTGGAATTTTAATTGGGATTATGTTGAATCTATAGAGAAGTTTAAGAAAAGCTGACATCTTGATAATATTGATTTTTCTTATCCTTGGACATGGAATAGCTCTACATTTTTTTTTTCAGATCTTTGATTTCTCTCAGCAGAGTTTTGTGGTTTTCCTCACATAGATCTGATATATATATATATATATATATATATATATATATATATATATATATATATATATATATATCATTGTTTTTCAGATTTATACAGATTTACTTATTTGGTGTTAATGTAATGTGTTTTTCAACTTTAAATTCCAGTATTTCATTGACTTTTACCTAAGAAAGCAGAGGGCCTTTGTATATTAACTTGTAGGCAACAACCATGCTATAATTGCTAGTTATTTTTAGGAGATTTTTGTGATTCTTTGGGATTTCTTACGTAGACACACGTCATATGCGAGCAAAGACAGTTTTAGGTCTTCCTCCCCAATCTGTAGATCTTTTACTTCTTGTTTTAGTGCCTTAGCTAGTATTTCCAGTATGATATTGAATAGAAGTGATGAGAATGGACATATTTGTTTTTCATTTTGTTATTAGGAGAACATCTAGTTTTTCATTATATGATTTGAGCCATAGGGTTTTTTGAATATGTTCTTTATTAAGTTGAAAAGATAATTTTCTTTTCCAAGTTTTCAGTATTAATGCATGATAGATTGTGTCTAATGTGTTGGTTTTTTTTTCCCTCCTGCATCCACTGATGTCATATGATTTTTCTTAGGGAGAGAAGGTAACAACATGTGATTCAAAATTTGCTACCTCCCTTCTCTTAATCATTTGGTTCCTAAAGGTTAAAATGTGCTTTACTATTGTCTCTACGATTTTTTTTTTTTCTGAGCCTGAGAAATACGTTCTGTAAGTCAAATGCTTTTGCTTATGTGTTTGCGTATGTACAGATGAAGGCACCTGCATCATAGTGGACAGCTCGATAAAGCAATTGTAATATAACATCAATTGGAAGATGCACTACAATTTCAGAAATAATAATGTGATAAAATATGCATGTTATAATTAGTGAAATATTATATTAGTATCTGAAAGCACAATTTAAGTACACAACTAAAATGTTAAAAAACATTATTGATTCAGAAAAATTAGTATAAGAAATTCTGCCAGATTTCTAAGATCATTACTTCTGGAAACCAGTTTAAAAATAATTTAAAAAATACATTGCATCATAAATGCCCATGTTGAAAAGGTCTCTTAAAGGAAAATTGACAAATATGGGATATAAGTGTAAAATCATGAGACAAATTTTTATACAGGTTTGTCTAAACCACAATACATTAATTATAAATGTGTGCCACAAAAATCATGCTCAGATGTGGTCACGTATTTATAAGACTGAATGAAAAAGCAAATGAAAAAAAATTATAACGGTGATATGATGGTAGGTTTGTTTTTTCAGTTTTTATTTAATTTTGATATCAAGGTATGGTTGTTCTAAATAAAACAAATCATAAAAATAAGGAAAAAGAACAAAGTAAGTGGAAAAAATAATATACTTGCTTTTGTTTTTACTGAAAGCTCTAAGAGAGTATGGGAAGAACACCTGAGCAGTTCCTCTGGGAGAGAACTGGAGGATCTCTTTCAGGAAGGCTTTATCATGCCTGTTAGTCTTACAGCTGACTTACAAGGGACTTGGTGGTGGGGGTCCTGGCTACTAGTTCATTTGGATCCAACCTGGGATCCAAACTGCATAGGCAGTAACTCAAATTCTAAGAAAGTAAAAAGTTTGATGCTAACATCAAATCTATGGATAAAATGTATTTATTTTGAAGGTGGTATAAAGAAATAAAGGGACAATCCTGCATATAGGAGTCTGTGGTGGGATGTCACTAGCAGACTAATACCAGAGTGTAGGTAGGTTTGGTATGAAATCTGTAAAATCCTGAGATTTTACATCATAAAGAAAATGATGTTAACCCCTTGTCAGGTATTTTCCGTTTAGATAGAACACCTATTCAAAAGGACCATCTAAAGCCTTGATCAAAGTGAGAAACTATCTAAATGTAGTACATAATACAAACTCATGTTTCAGAAGTAGGGAGCAAGCAAATTACAGTACCTGTGTAAAAGAGGATCTTTGTGTTTTCTGTGAAGACAAAAATGTTACGCTCAAGGCAATGTTATCCTAAAAGGGATGTGCCAGTTTAAGTGTGTTTGGCTTACTGCCAGACCAGCTTCCTAACTCTCTAATCTGTTGCAAAATTATCATGATCCTCAGAGCATTCATAAAGCCATGAAAGCTTATCTCTTGCAATCCTATTTGCCAGAAATAGGACAGCACCTGCTATTGGATACCATATTATTTATTCACTGTTGTTTTTTTTTTTTTAATTTTTAAAACCTATTATGTAACACTCACTGCAATTGGCTTTGTGGATGCAATGATGAGCAAACACCATTAAAACCCTGAAAAGTGCTATACATATTTTACACGATGTACATGATGCTCTGAGAGTGAATGAAGGCATCTTATCTAATCTACAAGGAAGGTAATTATTTTATTAGGAAGGCACATTCATGGGGCTCCTGGGTGGCTCAGTCATTAAGCATCTGCCTTTGGCTCAGGGCGTGATCCCAGAGTCCTGGGATCGAGCCCTGCATCTGGCTCCATGTTCTGCTGGGAGCCCGCTTCTTCCTCTCCCACTCCCCCTGCTTGTGTTCCCTCTCTTGCTGGTTTGTCTTTCTGTCAAATAAACAAATAAAATCTTAAAAAAAAAAAAAATAAAGGAAGGCACATTCATGTTTCAATTTTGAAAAATAACTACTAGAGGTATGAAAAGAGCATGTGGAGCACAGAAATGGTATATACAAAAGCCATAGGTAGGGAATGAGAGGAAATGGCATGTTTGGAGTTCATCAATTATCTATAGATCGATGATAAGTAGGTAGGTGGGTAGGTAGATAGACAGATAACTACTCTTGACCACCACTTTTCACAATGTCACAAGCATCCCAAATTCAGCAATTAAGATTTCCTTATCCCATTGTTTTGTGTTATCTACTGAAGCTTAGTTTCCCTTTGTTAGGAACTAATAGCAATAGGTAAACTGTAAGAAGAAGGAGACATCCTCAAAGCCATCATTGATAAAGACATTTTTGTCTCTATGTGTCTTAATCTTCTGGATGAGTTACCACTGATAATGATCCTTGGCTTACTTTTTTAACAGATTATACAGATAAGCAAATGAGACTTGAGATATAAAATAGTACCATGACAAACATTAATGCCCAGTGCTCAGGGTTTGCCATCAGTAATACTCAAAATCCAACACTGCACAAGATTTGATTAATGATCTTCGGGACAGAAAAAAAAAAAATTCATATCCAGAGAATATTGCAATCTAAACTTGCTACCAATACAACTTAAATGTTTTATATATATGGTATATAAATATATGGCATATATACAGTATATAAATATATAGTATGTCGTATATAATATATGGCATATAGTATATAAAATAATATTCTATAGTATGTAATATATAGTATATATATATGTCATATATAGTATATACATTACATTATATATGTAATATATATATATATTCTGTAGTATGCAATATATATTATTTATTAACTGTTACCTGTTATCAATACAGACAGCTGAGGAAATTATTAAAAAACATTCTAGAAAAATATCTTTTGTCCATTTTTTTATTATTGTAATATGTTAGTCACCATACAGTACGTCATTAGCTTTTGACGTAGTGTTTCATGATTCGTTGTTTGCATATAACACCTGTTTTAATCTGAGTTCTGAGTATGTTTCTTATATGCTGTTATCTTGAGGATTACTCAATACCTTTGCGTTCATTTAATTCATGAATAAAATGATTTCATGTCATTAAATGGCTTAATGAATATAAACTGAGTAGCATCATTCCAGGCACATACAAAGTGTTCGGTGAATGTTAACTCTTCAAAGCTATTACTGTTCTTATTCCTATTTTGTGTCTTTAACTGCAGTGAGCACTGGTGTTATATATTGAAGGTTGACTGGCTAGCACAGTATAAGGTAGCACACCACAGGCTTACACAGTGGTTATGCCCAATGAGGAGGTAGCAGTTGGGAAATCCTGGTGTTAGTAAATGTGGAAGTTGGAGCAATTTGGGAGTCTGGGCTGTCTAGAGCTCATCTCTATGGGCTAACATAACATGTGAGGGGACAGTTTGCTCCAAACAAAGATTTCTTTTTTTCTTTGACTTTGATGATTTCTAATAGGGAACCACAAAGAGAGCAGCCAGTACCTTTTGTCTTTGTTTATAAACTTGGAGTCCTCATTTTGCCTGTTTTTGAAGTCAAATTAATTGTGTTCTAGATGATACAGTGCCAATTCTTCATGTAAGGTAATGCCTGAAAGGCAGTAATTAAGGCCCACTTGACTGTGCATCTATCAACATGGATCCCAAACATACTTCTTACACACATTCTATGATGCCTTTCCCTCTGGACACCAGACTTCAATATCTATTGTTTCATGACAACAGATTCCATGTTAATAGAACTAAAGTGGCAAGAACGGATCCCATAAAGGCCTAAACAACATAATTATGCAGCCTCTTCTAAATTGAACATAATCCTAGAAGACTACAATATGCATAGATTCATTGCTGAACTCCCTACCCACTTCTTAGTAACATTATTTTGTTGATTTGTTTATGTATATAATAATGGAAATTTTGTCTTTAGAAATACACATTATCATAATTAATTGTTTATATACTGAGTTGTCATGTAATAAGATATGATGTACACCCACATTTGTATTTACAAATACATATATAACAAAATGATTTTAATTGTCACATAACATTGCTCTGAATGGATTATCCATCATGCCTTTAACACACCCTTGGTTATTTTATGTGTAAGTTACTCAGATTTTTCCTACTGTAAATAGAATTGTACTAAACATCCTTATTATATTTTTTCATATTTGCGTATTTCCTTAATATTAATTAGTGAAAATGAAATGCAATTTTCTTGTAGTATATTTTCCTACTATATGTTCAAAGTATAAAAGTGTGCATGCTCATGAAACTATGAATTCCCTTAACCCATAATTTCACTTATGTTTTTATTAAATGCTTCCCTTACAATGTTCTTTGCACTTATATATACACATGGATTCATATAATTATTTACACATACAGATTTTTTTCTGTACTTCTTATTATGCTTTCTTGATTAGCTGTTTTCCCAGTGCGCCCATTTAACATTCCTGTTTTTGAAAAACTCATCTATTTTCATTTTGTGTTCTTATGAGTGAAATTTGCAATCACTTACTTACATTCTAAAGTGAAATCCACTGTCATTTTGAATAGTGATGTTTTTGAGTTCTATCTATATTTGGAAACCATTGGCATTCTAAAAGAGTTAATATTTGAACAAATGTTGATCCTTCCTTTTATCTATTTATAATTGTTTCCTTGATTTCCATTCTAACTTTGTTGGTTTCTGTTCTGGTAGTGTTGGTGAAAGCAAGTATCACTGTCTTTTATTTGAGCACTTCTGACTTTAGAGAAGAATTTCCAAATTGGTCTATGAAAAGTTATTTCTGAACAACGTTAGTGCATTTTACAAATGCCTCATTATTTTCATTGGGATGGAGTTAAGGTCCAGTGGGGAGAAGTTATATATCTAAATTTATATTAGGACGAGGAAGATTCTGCTATTACATCAAATCTCCTAACTCTATTAGCTCGTTCTGCTCTGATGGATCGATTTGTTCCACATAGTCCACTAATCTTTTTAGAAA
Source organism: Ursus arctos (assembly GCF_023065955.2). Lineage (NCBI taxonomy): Eukaryota > Metazoa > Chordata > Mammalia > Carnivora > Ursidae > Ursus > Ursus arctos. The sequence goes on from NW_026622852.1 coordinate 17,724,141, forward strand.
TGGCAAATACGCATGCTGCTACTTTTCCTGTTGCACCAGCAGTCAGTCATAGTATTCTTCAACATTGAATCTGGATTTGGCCTCAGAATTCTTCTCAACATGTTGGACATCTTACTAGCATGTTTTTGAAGTTGACAAATGGAATAAAATCTGTATACGATCCATGCCTATGCTCCGTTCCCTGCTTTCATGTTTAGAGTACATAGTATGGGTGTGTGTGTGTGTGTGTGTGTGTGTGTGTGTGTGTGTGTTTCAGTATCACATGTTTGACTTTGAGCATAGTATTTTTCCTTTAACTCATCTCATGGCCTTTTCTCCTTCTTATTTTGAAGAAAGAGCCAGAACATACTTAAAAACAGAAAACAGAACATGCTTATTTTAATGGGCTTAACAGCAACAAAAATATTGGGATGTTATTTGATACAACTATTTGGGCATATAGACACAATCTCTACATGTTCTTATTTTCTCTATTTGTACTTTTAAAAAATGTGTATACAGTAAAATTTAGTAGTGGCGTGTAGTCCTGTGACTTGAAAACTACAGTCACATATTTACCAAGACCAAGATTCAGCTCTTCCATCATCCCCTCCCACCCACATTCCTTTATGTTGCTGTTTGTCCTAAACTCCTCTTAACTCATAAACTCCTGGAAACTGGGTCTGTTCTTCATTCCTATCCTTTTCACCTTCTCTAAAATGTCATAGAAATGAATTATATGCTACACAGCTTTTTGGGTCTGACCTCTTTCACTTGGAAAGATGCACTGGGAATTCATCTATATCATTACATGGATAAGTACTTACATTCCTTTTGATTTCTGAGTAGTGTTCCATTGTGTGGATGGGTAACATTTTATCCATTCCCCTGTTGAAGGGCATTTAGATTGTTCCACATTAATGGCCAGTATGAACATTTCTGTAAACATTAGAATAGAGGTTTGTGTGTGTGTGTGTGTAAACTTAACTTTTTTATTTCTTTTTGGATAAAGTAGTAGGGAGTAATAAGTAAAAGTTTATAAGAAACTGCCATGCAGTTTCCCAAAGTAGTTATAACATTTTGCATTCTCACTGCAATATAAGAAAGTTCTCATTGTTCCACCTGTTCACCAGGACTTTATATTTCACTTTTTAAAATTTTTATAAATAGAAAAAATTTTTAATAATTTTTATTATTTTATAAATAAAAATCTCAGTTAATAGAGATAATACAAATTCAAATTTGAGATGAATGAAATACATGGAATGAAGGGTAGCAGGTAATGAATCAGTAGTTATCAAATTGTGATGAATTTTCCTCCTGCCAGCTGCATTTTTATCGTGACGTATAAGCTTCATGATAGCACTTTGGTCAGATAATATACTTTGTGGTTTTAAATAGCCTTTTCCTAATAACTAATCATGTTGATGACTTTATCATGTATTTGTCATCTGTAACCTTCCTTAGTTAAGTGTCTGTTTAAATCTTTTGCCCAATTCTTAATCGGGTCATTTATTTTCTTATTCTTGGTCACTTTTTAGCATTATCATGGTATCTCTGGATTAGCTCCACTTAAGGCCCTGCTGTGTGGCTCTTTATGCTTCATTTTAGGCTATTGTTGAGTAAATAGATGAGTTAACCATTACTAAAGAGTTAGATGTTTGTAATGAAACAGCCACCATACATTTATTATTGGCAATCTTGGGATTCTTAGAAAGCTATATGGGCAGTGGGGGGTGGAGGTAAGTTCAATAAGTATGTGCAGTCACACCTTACTTAATGAAGCAAACTCAACTAACTTAGAACTTCAGGCAATTGCTTTAACTAATTTTAAAGATGCTTGAGAGACCAACATAAGTATTGGAAAATGTATTCATATATACACACGTGCACATTTAAATATATAAACCACTCAGGCTCTCACTTAGAGATAATTTACTCCTTATTTTACAAATAATTCTAACAATTTACGTTTTCAATTCTTAAATCATAGACAAGAAATTTGAATTGAACTAGAGAGTGCTAAAGACAGATTCAATACTTATGATAAGGGATGATTACTAATAATCTTTCAGAGTGGTGAATAAGATGCACAAAAGAATATAATAATTGTTTTAAAACAAGCAGTTTGGGGTGAATCCATTTAGAAATTGATAAGTAACATGTTCAGTAGTTCTATACTATGGCAAGAGAATACATTTTGCAAATGATAAATGTTAAAAATCGAAAGTAGCCTTTTGTTTAACATTCTCTGCTTAATAGACGAATCTACATAAATTTTCTTAGAGGAAAGATAGTTTGTATTTCCATAAAATATAGAGATTGTTAATACGTGGTGATGGGAATGAACTAATTTGAAGTTCACATTCTGGAGCTACAGTCCCTTATATGTTAGAAGTAATTTGCTGACAATATGACATATAAACCCATGACTGTATCTTAACATTTAAGGAAAAGAGTTTCTGCTACATTGAGATGGATGCTAAAGACAATTGGGATACTAATTTTGAAGTAGTAGAAATATATTCAATGTATTAAAGCAACAATGAAGAAACACTTATTAGTACAGTAGAAAATAACATATGCTTGTTTATAAGTAGAGGTTTAAAGAAATATATTTTGGAAACAGCCAAGATATCCTTTCTGCATACCTTCATTTTTGAAAATTATTCCCAATTATTTATTTGAATGTCTTGGAAATATCCAGTGCTGCTGTTCTGATGCTTTGTTGTTCTCTCACACGCTGGCCCCAGTATATCCAGGGAGTGCTTTACTGTTGGAGGTAGCTCAAGGGTACTCATACTGAGTATTGCCATTTGTGAAAATCCAAACTCTTTTTTATGCTAGGATGAGTTGGTTTTACCCAATTATTCCTTTTATCTTTTCTTCTAATTTCAAGTTGCAATCTCTATGATGCCCTCTACTTTTATTTAATTTCCTAGCTCCTTCAGAGAGTTAAAAGCTTTCAAGAAAGAACTTGAGATTTTGATTTAGACATTAGAATCCCAAATAAGTCACAATACTCACACCCTTTTATAATAAGTAAATATTTCAGATAATTGCATGTATTCTATTTCTTTTTAACTTGTAGAGACCCTTTACCTTCTGTGAGTTTTCTAAGAGTGGCAGAAATTGACATAACTCTCAAGAATCACCCACACATCTGAATAAAGATGACCTCTTGGTTAATAGAGGTAATTTGAATTCATTGTACTTTTGAGATGCATGCAATATTCAGCGTTTTATTGGCAGGTGATTAATCAATATGTATCAAATTGTGAAGAATTTTATTCTTGCCAACTGCTTCTTACTTGCTTGACCCTGATTTATATTTTTGTTGTACTAACTTAATTCAAATAATTTGCCATCTTGAGTTAAATAAATTATTTCAATAGAAATATTCAAATGAGCGATAGAAGTTTCAGAGTTAAATGTATTCATTCCCAAACCTGAATTCAGCACTGCATGCCTGGGTAATTGTTGGCACTTTAGAGCAAAACACTTAGCTGTGATCAATTGTAGCTTTCTCAGTAAAATCCCAGAGCTCATCTCTAGGAAGAACATGCGGTTAAAGCAAAGGGGGTGGAGGGGTGAAGGATGTTAAAAATTGCTTAGCTGAGTCTGACATTTTACCTTTTAAATATTAATTATACTGTGGGCTTCTTCCTATTTACATACCTAAGTGTTTGCTTGGGACATAAATGGTACTAAATTGTCTTGAGAAAGCCATGGAACAGCTTTGTTAGATAAAACTTCTTGCAGCTGGTAATTTTTGGCAATTAATATTATGAATGCTAATGTGATGGGGAGAAGGGAAGGCACTTCCAGGATGCCACTTATCTCTGTAAAATGAAAGAAAATGTCAGAAGTGGTGAGCCTGCTGAGAGTATTACTTCTGGGAAGGAAATAGATGGCAAATGTTAAAATTATCATATTTATGGACAGGCTAGAATTTTAAGACTAGAGTATCTAATAAATAGTCTAGTAAATAGGGTTTATTGTAAATATTTTTAAATGCTTATTTTGGATTGTTTACTATAACAATGAAGGCTCTTTTTTTTTTTTTTAAGTTATACTGGATATATTACTGGCCCAAAGTAACAACTGAAAGCACATTCACAGAAATTAGCTCATTTGATTATCTCAATTGGTGAGAAATTAGAGGCAGTTCTGTGGATGCTTAGGGCCAGTATTTAAGATAAATATTAAAATGAGATATATATTAAGGTAAAGGTGAGCTTGATATCTAAAAATGAGAATGCCTAAAGTGTGAGGAAAAAAATCGCCAGAGCTATTGGAATCTGCTACTGAGGTATTAGAATTGTCATCATAACTTTCAAAGTAGTTACATTCTCTTACACTTTCCAAGTGAATTAAAAAAAAAAAAGTAGCTATATCATCATTGCTTATTAGACTACGTAATTTAAACCAGACTAACTCTTCACTGGAAAGAATGGGGGAGGAGAATAGTAACAAGCATTATTCACATATGAGCTGTTTACAATCCAGACATGAAAATAAATTGTCACTTTGCATGTTTTCCGTTTATGATTGGAGGAACTCCGAATTTCAGCTTGTGCTAGTTTCTCTGAGATTTCAAATTTCTAGGTCATATAATTTTATAAAGACTTAGGAAATACATAGTTTTAAATATTGTGTATTACATTTTGGACTCAGATGTAGGCTTGACTTATGTGACTGTGAAAAAAAATGTGTTTTCATCAGTAAAGGGGTAAGTCGTCTTTTTATGTTAAAACAGCAATAGGAATTAATATATTTACTTAGTTATTTTACTCTGCTCATTTGTATGTGAATTGAAATAACGATGAGAAATGTTACCGAAGTATAAAAAAAATTCCTAATTTCACGTGATAGTCTAAATCTCCAGTTTCAGTTATTGTGTCCTATCATGTCCATAAGTCCATTCAGAGGTGGCATGCCATGTATAATATTTTTTTTGTCAAACGTGGCCACTATATAAAGAAAACAATATTTTCCATGGGGAAAATATTCTTCCTATTTTTACTTTAATTTGCTAAGTCTTTATTAAACATCTGCTTTATATCTTCAGGCCTGTAAAGAAAAGGAAATAAATAATATTTATCTGTGTTAAAGAGCCTGCTTATTTTTTTTTCAGAAACAAATTAATAAGTGTAAAAAAATAAAAATTTAAACATGAGTGGCCACTGAAAAGGATACATACAAAATAGCATACCATAAAGAGTTGATTGGAATAGTACATAAGGAAGAAATACTAGAGTTATTTCCAGTTAGGTAGCACTAAGCATTGATATTGCAAGGCTGATAGTGTGATCTAGCTTGGAATTCATTACTGGCTTACTAAAATTCCTTTGGACAGAAGGGAGAAAAATACCCTGTGAAATGAAGATATAAGTTACGTTTTTATATCTAAAAATGTTTATTGTGAGTTTATTGATCATAGCAAACCATTTGAAAATAACTCTAGATGAATGGATAAACTATAAAATGCAATGCCGTATATCTTTGTCTGCTTGGATTGCTGTATCAAAATACCATGGACTGGGTGACTAATATTTCCCACCATTTTGGAGCCTGGGAAGTCCCATGATCTGGTTGTCAACTAATTTGGTTTCTGGTGAGGACTCTCTTCCTGGCTTGTATTGTCACATTGGGACGGGGGCAAAGGGGAGAAAGGGATATTCAATATTTCTTTCTAAATTGAAGATTAGGGGTGCCTGGGTGGCTCAGTTGGTTAAGTGGGTGCCTTCGGCTCAGGTCATGATCCCTGGGTCCTGAGATTGAGCCCTGCCTCAGACTCCCTGCTCAGCTAGGGGGGAAAGGGGTGTATGCTTCTCCTTCTCCCTCTGCCCCTCCCCACCATGTTCTCTTTCACTCACTGTCTCTCAAATAAATAAAAAAAAAAATCTTTAAAGCATTTCTTTAAAAAAATGAAGATTAAACACAATCTCAATCTTTGTCTTCTTTTTTATAATGTAGAAATTAAGTGGATTCTAAAATTCTTATGGAAAGAGGACAAATAGCCAAAACAACTTTAAGAAAGTTAAATGAGTATATGACCTTGATTTTAAGACTTATTATAAAAACATATTAATCAATACATGAAAATATTGTCATCAATAAAATAAACAAATGCAACAGAAGACAAAGTCCAGAAATAAACATATAAATAAATGACTGACCTTCAGTGAAGGTACAAAAGCATTTCAGTGAAGAAAGAATAATTTTTTAAATCAATATTGATACAACAATCAGGTATCAATATTCTAAAAAAAGAACTTCCAAAGAAACTCAAAATGGACCATATACATCAATGAAAAAACCCTAAAACTATAAAAATTACAGAAAAAATATAGGAAAATACGTCTTTAATTCAGCAAAAGAATAACGAGTAAAAGAATAAGTGGACAAATTAGATTTTATTAAAAGTAATAATGTCTTCTCTAGAAAAGCTATTGAAAAGGCAAGACCAAGCCTAGAATATATTGACAATATATCCATTAGAAGACTTTTATTGAAAATACATGAAGAATTGTCAAAACTCAGTAATAAGACAGATGAACAGAAACTTTTTTTAAAAAGATAGATTCTTGGCAAAAACCATGCAACATGTCATTAGGAAAATGCAAATTAAAATGATAGGATAACACTGTACATCTCTCCCATTATTAAAACTGACCAGACCAAGTATTGGTAAGGACATAAGAGACCTGGAACTAGTTCTTTTGGTGAGAATGTAAAATGATACCAACACTTTAGAAAAGTTTCACTGTTCCTTAAGAAGTTAAACATTCACCTACTATATGATGTATGTGGGTAGCAGGGAAGAAGGGGAGAGTGAAGAGGAAGGAGGAAGGGAGGATATGTGTACACTTGCATGCTCTGGTCTCTTTTTTAGAGGGCCATTGATTTCATCATGAAGAACCTGTCTTCATGACCTCATCTCAACCTAATTACCTCCCCTATGCCCCATCTCCAAATACCATCATATTAGGGATTAGGACTTCAACATCCAAATTTTGGGGAACACAATCAGTTCATAGCACCATGAAAAAGTAAAATATTCAGCATATTTGCATGGCAAGCAATTCATGTAGCACTGTTAAGTGACAAAGCAATTTGGGAAATACTCAAAATACGCTATTAAGTCTATAAAAAATAGGCACAAAAAAAAAAGCATTAAAAAGACAACCCAAGGGTATTTCCATGGGAAAAGAATCCCAAAGATTTTTAAAAATTCTTTCTAATTCCAGGGCGCCTGAGTGGATTAGTCGGTTAAGCCTCTGACTCTTCATTTCAGTTCAGGTCTTGGTCTCAGGGTCATGGGATAGATCCCTGTGTTGGCTCTGCACTCAGCATGGAGTCTGCTTGTCACTCTTCCTCTGCTCCTCTCCCCACTCGTGCGTGCTCTCTCTCTCTCTCAAATAAATAAATAAAATCTTTAAAAAATTCTTTCTGCATCTTAGTCTTATTCAACTTATCTGCAATGATTAATATAACTCCAGAACCAGAGAAGTAAATGCACTGAGAGAAAGAGAGAGAAAATATGCTATTCCATAATAGATAATGCATGATTTCAGAGATTTCAGAGTGTAACTGCACAGATTTAACATATGCTAATTAAAAGGAAAGTAATTGATAGTAGATCATTTATTATTATAGTAGGACTAGAGATCAGGAAATCTCTCATCTGCTGGATGACAGCAGAGAGGAAAATGGAAACAAAAAAAAACATTGTAGTTGGGCGTGTGGGTGGCTCAGTTGGTTAAGCATCTGACTCTTGTTTTCAACTCAGGTCATGATCCCAGGGTTGTGAGATTGAGCCCTACATTGGGCTCCATGCTAGGCATGGAGCCTGCTTAAGATTTTCTCTTTCCCTCTCCCTCTGCCCCCTCCCCCCCCCCGCAAAAAGAAAAAGAACATTGTGGTAAAAGCACAATATGCCGTTGAAGTTCTTCACTATTTTTAAATAAGGGAGGTCCTTTCTGATTGGATTATTCCATATTAAGTTTTATCTCTAGGGGGAAAATGAGTGTTGACCAGAATTATGAGGAGAAGCCTTAGAAAGCAGTAAAGGCTCTGAAAACCGTGGGTCTCAGACACAGCCACATATTAGAATCATCTGAGGAAATTTCGAGTGTCCCAGTCTCTATGAACAGAGATCCTAATTTAATTTGCATGTAGTGGGGTCTAAGGATGGGTAATTTTAAATAACTCCTGAGTGATCAAAATATGCAGCCAAGATTGCGAACCAATGATGGCTGAACAATCCAAAAATTAGGACTAATTGACATATGGTTCTAAATGGATGAGAGCTGTTATCTGACCCAATAAACATTTAAGCTCCCATCTGCATTGTTCACTAGGTATATGGTCTGATGAAAATTGTATTCTAACCCTACTTGATAACTATGAAGAATTTGAGTCAAATGTAACTAATCTTAGTGAGAATTTAGAATATCAATTTAGAATCAAGATGACTAGAGGGAAAAAGAGATAGTCTATATTTGTTTTATTAAAAAAAGTCTATAATTAGAGCTAGCTAGCAATTTGATTGTCTTCTGATTAAATGAATTGCATATTAGAGAAAGTGTCAGGAATAGGTTACATGAATAGCCATGTAATTGGAATATTTCAGAATATTCTTGATATTTGATGAGGGGATTATATAACATGAACTTGAATATTCTTTTAAACTCCAAGATTTAAAGGCAGTGGAAAATTATTTTTAAAAAATAGAATTGAGAACGTTGTTGAGGCTCATTATTCGTAGTTTTCTCCTCCCTTCCTTTGTGAATGTTTACTGCATATTGTACCTTTTAAAAATGTACACTTAATTTGCTCTAGTGACTCCTTGAATTTATAGAGCACCAAGTGACCATAGGTCAGATAGCCTTAGTGGGGAAATCATGAACTCGAGTTTGAGAAATGTTGATTTTAAAGTAAGTTTGTATACGGGAGGATAACTGATTTGAATACAGTTTGAAACTTGAGACTTGATATTAGGGAAATAACTTTTGGAAAGATGAGCTCAGTAAGAAGAGAAACAAGAGGCAAAATGGACAGAATACAGATGTAGTTTAATGACGAAGGCAAGCAATAGCTAGACTGAGAGCCTGTTGAAGGTTTGATCCCATTATCTTGGTTTATATGGAAACAACTATTAAGTCCTCAACAGATGTTTGAAAAGAGAAAATTTAATTCCACCAGCATTATATGGACTCTGGATCTTGATAATTATGTAGTATCTCTCTCCTAATACTTAATACCACCCAGCCCTCCATATAAATATGAGACCTCAGAGATCTCAGAGTGAGAATAAATTTAAAATTTACCCAACTTTTCAGGGGAATGTAAGGAAATTTTCCAGTCTCAAATCTTGGTGCCAAATGAACAGGTTAAATTATCCCTGAGAATTTGTTACTTTAATTTAGCCCTCAGGATGATTGACAGAAAAATTCATATTACCTGCATGGCCCAAAACACCTCAGGAAGCTGAGAATTTAGTTTAAAGTGTCCCTGAATGATGACCCCAGGTGCATGGCAGAAGCAAACAGAATCCTCACAGGAGGAAAAGACAGAGTTGAATAAAATGGCTAAAAGAAGATGCATACAATGGGCACAGTTAAACATAAAGCTGTAGAAATGTTGAAAGTAAAAAAAAATAAATAAAATTAATATACTGGAGATATATTAGGCAAAAGGGAATCATTATTACCATGTTAATTTAATATGAAGTATATTTAAAGACATAAACTTTTATTGAGGTAAACAAGGTCATTATATAATTATAAGTATTTCAGTCCACCAGGAAGATACAAGTTTAAAATTGATAGAACTACAGAGAAAGAGAATAATCTACCACCTATTTAGAAATGTTATATACATGTTTTAATAATCGATCACGTAGGAAAAATTAGTTACAAAATATAGAAAACATGAAAAATAGTCATTAGGGGAAGTCTATGCTGTATTTTATTTGTGCAAATAAAGTAAATAATGTATTTTGAGGTTAACATCTCATTTGCAACCACCCTAATATGATCTGCTTATTATTCCTATAACTGGAAAAAAATTTCTAAGACCATCTAGGAAAAAGTACTCAACCAGATATCCAGGAACATTGTTGGGCATTTGATAGATTGCAAAAATTAGACTTTTGCTAAGTTAAAGTCTTTGTCCTTAAATTCTAGACTCAGTCCCAGGACAGAACAGTAGCAGATTAAATTAACATTATTAAAGGTTTTCAGGTCTAGTCAAAAATTCATTTTGAATGCATTGTAATGAAATTGGACAGAATCTTGACAGCATTTGTTCTACATCTGACATGGCTTCTTCGAAGTATTACAAGATAAAGAAACTTGATGGTCCATAAAAATAGCTCAGATACTCCTTTCCATGTCTTTCCAACCGAATCAGGTTGGGTTCCCAGCGCTCCAAATCCACAACGTTGCTTGTGCGTGTCTGTGTGAGGAGTTCTTGATTGTGTACTTCAATTTCATTTTTTTTTAAGTAAAGGATTTCTTCATTTCTGATTAGCCAGAGCAGAGAAAAACTAAGAATCTTTTTTCTTTTGAACAAAGCTTTATTTTCTGTCCTTGTTCTTCCTTCTGAAGTGCTTGAGCCTTGTTTATCCTTCTCTATGACTCTTAGCAAATGATGCTTTGTGACATATTATTAGATGTTCAACTTCCAATTCTACGTGGTTAGCCCCTTTAGAACATAAGTTTGCCTTGCCCATCTCTAATACTCAGACTTTTGTATAGCTCTGTGCACATATTAAACATTCGAGATGCTTACTGAATGGATGGGTGCATGAATATATGCATAAAAGGTTAACTAGCTAGACTCTAAGTCCTCCTAGCTTAGTAAGTGCAACTATTTGGTCCAAGACATCTTTCTCTGCTGTACTGGCTGCCTTCTCAGAGACCAAGGTAGTGATAAAAATGAGTTCTGAAGCCAGCTAGAGTATTTGAAAAAAAGTGCAGAAGGATTTTAATCATGAAAATTCTTTCTTGGGCATTAAAATGAGATGGCAATGGTTAGGAAGAACTAGTGAAACCATCTGCATTGTTACAAAAGCAGTGTAAACAATGTCCACGCACTTCCAAAGGAAGAACTAGGGGGAAAAAAAGGGGGGGTTATTTAAAAAGAAATCATCTTTCTTAATTCTTTTATAATGTGGTTCATGATAATGTAAGGAATTTCTACTTAAAACTCTAACCTTATAGGGGCGCCTGGGTGGCACAACGGTTGGGCGTCTGCCTTCGGCTCAGGGCGTGATCCTGGTGTTATGGGATCGAGCCCCACATCGGGCTCCTCTGCTGTGAGCCTGCTTCTTCCTCTCCCACTCCCCCTGCTTGTGTTCCCTCTCTCGCTGGCTGTCTCTATCTCTGTCGAATAAATAAATAAAATCTTTAAAAAAAAAAATAAAACTCTAACCTTATAAAAATGTTTATTCTTCTGTAACTTCAAATTTATGAAATTCATTTGTGTTTCGTGTTTTTATCCCAGTGATGTCTCTTCCAATAGATGAGTTCTTCCTATGATGGGGCTATAAAAGTAGACTGAAAGAATCAGGATACTCTTTTCTGTAGACAGCCAGATTCAACCAGGTCCAATGGGACCTTTTTTTTTTTTCAGGAAATAATATTGCCTGGAAGTGTACAAATAGGCTGGATACTCCCACTAGAATTTTCACATAAAGATTAATACATTTGGTTTATTAACACATACATGTAAACATATTTACGCACAGATTTTAAAACACACATACATTTATAGCACATATACCTACTTAGCATAAAGGAGTGTCTGATAGGGAGGAGGAACAAGTAATAGCCTATACTGTGAGGTATAGTAGCTCTCAGTAGCTATTATAGTAGCTCTCAGATGTTTGGCAGTGTGCAACTTACCACAACAAATAATCTACAACAATTTTACGTAATGTTTCCTTAGCTTGGGTTTCCTAGTTCAATAACCTGAGATGATTTCTATGCACATGATTTATTGAGGGGCAGGGGCTCTCAGATGAGACCTGTAAGGGGAGAAGGAAGCAGGATGAGGAAAGAAGTCAGGCAAAGATATGGGTTCAGCCAAAGTCTACTGGGCATTCCCTGGTGAAGAGACTTCTCTAGGTCCTGGGTCGTCTGAGGCCAGGTAAACTGAGCCATTAGCAGACAAGGCTCATGGAAACTAAGGGTTAGTGCACTGTCCTAGGAGAGAGGGGTATGCACAGAGCTCCAGCAGTGTCAACTACACCCACCCATTCCTAGTTTTCATGAGTGTGTAGAAACTGCAAAAATGCCATACGAACCATCAATATTATATCCTTTTTTTTTGTTTCTCATATTCTAAGTTATCTAGCAAATGTCTAGCTAGTATATGGGACCAAGGATACAGTAATTTGATGTTTTATTTTGTAATAAATAATATGCTCTGGTGATATGTTGCTAAAATAGATCTAGACACCTTGAGGTTTCCTTCCTACCAAGACAGAATCCACCTAAACCTTTTTTATTTTATTTTATTTAAAATTTTACTTATTTATTTGAGAGAGAGAGAGAGCACAAGCAGGGGGAGCAGCAGAGGGAGAGAGAGAGGCAGGCTCCCCGCTAAGCAGGGAGCCGGATGCTGGATGCTGGACTTGATCCCAGGACTCTGGGATCATGAGCCGAAGGCAGAGGTTTAACTGACTGAGCCACCCAGGCACCCCAGCTCAAAGCTTTGATCCTGAGTTGGAGGTATAAGGTCCTAGAGCTGTAACATTAAATCTTCAAGTGGGTAGACCTACTGAATTTTCAAAGGAATGCTGATTACACATGGAAAATAATTCCCACATCTTCTGTATCTTCTCCAGACCTTCTAATCCACCACATTAAATATATTTAAGAAGGATTACAACAATCTATTTATTTATTTTGCTTTTATTTTTTTAATTTAAATTATTTTTATTATTATGGTATGATAGTCACCATACAGTACATCATTAACTTTTCCATGACTTTAACTTTCCATGACATTAACTTTCCATGACTCATTGTTTGCGTATAACACCCAGTGCTCCATGCAATATGTGCCCTCCTTAATACCCTTCACTGGGCTAGCCCATCCCCCCATCTCCCGCCCCTCTAAAACCCTCAGTTTGTTTCCCAGAGTCCATAGTCTCTCATTGTCCATCTCCCTCTCTGAATTCCCCTCCTTTATTTTTTTCTTCCTTCTCCTAATGTCCTCCATGCTATTCTTTATGTTCCACATGTAAGTGAAACCATATAATTGTCTTTCTCTGCTTGACTTATTTCACTTAGCATAAGCTCCTCCAGTTCCATCCATGTTGATGCAAATGTTGTGTAATCATCCTTTCTGATGGCTGAGAATATTCCATTGCATATATGGACATCTTCTTTATGCATCCATCTGTCAAAGGGCATCTTGGCTCCTTCCACAATTTAGCTATTGTGGACAATGTTGCTATGAACATTGGGGTGCATATGACCCTTTTTTTCACTACATCTTTATCTTCGGGGTAAACACCCAGTAGTGCAATTGCTGGGTCATAGGGTAGCTCTATTTTTAACTTTTTGAGGAATCTCCATACTGTTTCCAAAGTGGCTGTACCAACTTGCATTCCCACCAACAGTGTAAGAGGGTTCCCCTTTCTCCACATCCTCTCCAACATTTGTTCTTTCTTGCATTGTCAATTTTTGCTGTTCTAACTGGTGTAAGATGGAATCTCAGTGTGGTTTTGATTTGAATTTCCCTGATGGCTAATGATGTTGAACATTTTTTCATGTGTCTGTTAGCCATTCGTATGTCTTCATTGGAAGAGTGTCTGTTCATATCTTCTGCCCATTTTTTTATTTGATTTTGATTTGATTTTTTTTTGTTTCTTGGGTGTTGAGTTAGAGAAGTTCTTTACAGATCTTGGGTACCAGCCTTTTATCTGTAGTGTCATTTGTGAATATCTTCTCCCATTCCATGTGTTGCCTCTTTTTTTTGTTGACTGTTTTCTTTGCTGTGCAGAAGCTTTTTATCTTGATGAAGTCCCAGAAGTTCATTTTACTTTTGTTTCCCTTGCCTTTGGAGACGTGTCATGAAAGAAGTTGCTATGGATGATGTCGAAGAGGTTACTGCCTATGTTCTCCTCTATCAATTTAATGTAACTATAGAATCAAAAAACTCAAATCTAGATGATATTTAATTGTATGACGTTGCCCTCATTAACCTTTCACTGGTCCCATACTGGAAACATTTAAACTCCACCAGAGTTTAAAACGATCGCCCTTCTTGCTTTATTATCCTGACCTCTTTGATTGAGTCTTTGAAAGACTGTCTGTTATTTCTACTGGCTCATTCTCATGCTATTTTGTGTCCTCGTCTATTTTGGAATTTTTGACTATGAATTCACTTTAGGAATTTTTCTGTGGAATTTTTGAGACCTTAGTTTAAGGGTTTTTGTTCCAGAGAAGCTCTGTCTTTTCTCTTCTCAAGCTCCAAGAGGCAATTTTTTAGCCAGAGTTTGACTATGGGACATAATCCTGCACAAAGACCTCTTGTAGTTAAAATTCTCTTGTTAGATTATTATTTTTTCCTCTTTTACCCAATGTGGAAGTCTGCAAGTTTCCATAATACCCTATTCTATAGGATTATTTTTTTTCCTAGTTCATACTTGATGGACTTCAAGTCTTAGCTTTATGTAGGGTATCCTATTAACGTGGGTCCTGATTTTATGTCTGGTCCACTGAGTCTTGCACCATCAAGGGGGGAAAAATAAAAAAGCAGGTAAGGCCTCCAGGGAACAAAAGATATTCTCAGGTTAGCTGGAAACTTCAACTCTAAACTGCCTCTTTCAATTCTTGCTTTTACTTCATTTTTCTCCTCTATTTCCTTATTTTGTGCATAGTACAATGATAAGTGAGTAAATATACCTGAATATATATATATATATATATATATATAATACATAAATATATATGTGTTTCTACATGTCTACAAAATGATAGATGGGCAGATTATAAGGGGTTTTGTAAAGTTTACAAAACCTTGACTATAAGGTGTAGTGTATGTTTATGAGGTGTTAATTTTGGTATTAATATATATATTGGTACTAATATATTAATTACTTCAATTTCATTTATAGGCCCCAATATCTTCCTTATAGTTTATCTACCATTTTTTTTCAATTTTAAGGAGATGACTATTTCAACAACTCCTAAAGCAACTGCATTTATAAGTTTTAGCTTAGATATTTAGATATAGTGCCAAGTGTTCATTATTTAAAAAAAATAAGAGAAAATCGAGAAAATTGAGGTTTTCTGATTTCTTTTTGTTATTTAGACAATAGATTTTCTTCCTGGATACTAATAAGAACTTTATCTCTGATATTTTTAAATTGCCATATGAAATCCATCTGCTATCCTCTTTGTATTCATTTGATCTGGAGCAATGGAAGATTAACTTTGCACATGAATTTGTTAAGGAGGCTATGGTTTTCAACTCAGTTAATTATTCTATTGTGCCTTTGCTTGTTTTCGACTTATTTACTTTCAGTACTCCAGATGCTAATTAACGATTGAAGCTTCAACACTCAATTCAACTTGTTACATTTTCTTATCTTGATTTCCTTCCTTTGAATTCTTAGTATTCTTAAATTATCATTTATAACACTGTTTTTATTATCCATTTTCTCATATTATTATCATTTAAAAAATTATGAAATCTCTCAAACATGAAACGCTATAGAGAATCATGATAATCATTGATGATCTAACAACTGGTTTGATAAAATATAACAAATACAGTTTTAAGCTTTTTTGCATACCCTTCATTTTTCTCCAAATCCTGAGTTATACAGTATACTGAATTCATTTATTATTTTTTGTTTTGTTTCTTTTTAATTGTAGGTATATTGCTGAAAATATCTTTAATTTTACTTTATTCTCAAGCGATCATTTAGTTTAATAAATAGTTCAAAGTCGATAGTTATTATTTCTCAGAACTTTCAAAAAGCACTCATCACCTTCTGGTTCCTGTTAATGCTCTTAAACAATCTTCTGTCAAAGTAACTGTATTTCCTTGATTGGTAATCTGCCTTTTCTTATTGACCTTTTCAATTTTTTTCTTGACTGTGTTGTTTTCATTATCTGTTCAACTTTGTTCATATGGTATTTCATCTGTCTATTGAATGTTTAATATTCTATAATTATGGTTTTCTTTTTTGAGCTTCTAGTTTGTTCTTGGAAAATGTCCTAAAGCATTTTTAGAATTTTTTGATCCTTAATTGAATTTTCACTTTCCTAATATATCTCTGTTTATATATGCTTATATTTTGTAGTTGACAATTCACTAGTGAAGTTGTCGGGATTCAATTCTGTTATATTTGCTGCCTTTGACAGTGGTGGCTTTCCACATCCATTTATTAGTTTTGTGCTTAAATTTGTTCATTATAGTCTATGGATATTTTGAAGGGCCTCAGATAAAGATGCTTTCCTAGGGAAAATATTTGCATGTCTTTCTGTAAAATCGACTTTTTTTTAAGATTTTATTTATTTATTTCAGAAAAAGAGGGGAGAGATTGATTGGGGGGGATGAGAGTGCACTCAAGCATGAGTAGGGAGAGAGGCAGAGGGAGAAGCAGACTCCCCACTGAGCAGGGAGCCAGATGTGGGACTCAGTCCAGGACCCTGGGATCATGACCTGTGCTGAAGGCAGATACTTAACCACTGAGCCATCCAGGCTCCCCTGAAAGATGGACTTCTAACTCAAGGCCATTAAAAAAAAAAAAATTAATGATTTTTTCTTTTTTTTTTGTAAGGTCTACCACTAATGTGAGGCCCAGACTCACAATCTTTAGATCAAGAGTCACACGTTCTACTGAATAAGCCAGCCAGGTGTCCTCAAGACCATTATAGATTGATTTCTTATGTTGTGATTCATCAACCACACAGATGATATAAAATTTAGACCCTAAATGTATATGAGGGCAGAGTTGCGATTACAAATATTCAGATTAGTTTCCTTTTTCATGGTGTGGGGTGGGGGCAGGGGGTAGAATGGAGCTATTTTTACTATTCAGAATGGAGGCTAAGTCAACAGGATATTTTGTAACCTCGCATTGCTAGAAGGTATGTTGGGTTTCTTTTACCCAATCCATTTATCAAGAATAAAATCTTTCAAACGATTTCAGTTAAAGTAGTTAAATTTTATAACCATAGATCAGTCTGATACACCTTAGATTCATGTTTTTACTAGTTTTGTGTGGATGCCATAACAAATTACCACAAACCTAGTGGCTTAAAACAACACATGTTCATCATTTTACAGTTCTGGAGATCAGAAATCTAAAATGGCTCTCACTGGGCTTAAATCAAGGTGTTGGCAGGACTTCATTCATTTCTGGTAGCTCCAGGTGGATAATTTGCCTTTTTTTGTTTCTTTGGGGTTTTTTTCCATGTTCCACTTTTTAGGGGCCCTCACACTCCTTGGATCCTGGCCCTATTCCACCTTCAAAGCCAGGAATAACAAGTTGAGTCCTCATATCTCATCCTATCCCATCCCATCACATTCCACACCACATCTCTCCAATCTTGCTTTGTCATCACTTCTCTGGCACTCACCCACCTACCTCCCTCATATAAGAATCCTTGTGATTACACTTAGGTAATCCAGAATACAATCTTACCTCGGTTCAGCTGATTCCATTAATGGCACCCTAATTCCATCTGTGAATTTAGTTCTCCTTTACCATGTGATCCAGCCTATTCACAGGTTCAAGGGGTTAGAATATGAATATCTTTGGAAGTCGCCATTATTCCGCCTACCATAACATTTGTACCAAAATTAACTAAAGACAATTTCTTTGTAAAATTGTATGTGGCCAGTTTACAATTTTACTCTCTGAAGACTTGGTACTTTTTAATCAAGTACCAAGACTTGGTACTTTTTTAATAAAAATTCTGATCATAATTTGACTTTGCTATGTTCTAATAACTTTCTTTTCATTGCAATTATATATTATATAAATGAATAAATAATAGGGTGCCATAGAAACTAAATTTATCTTTCTCATGTTTATCACTTGGATACCTAACTATGCCAGTGTATTGACAGGATACCATACATATTAGACAAATCAGTGTACACGTTTTGCAAAATTAGAGAACATATACAATGAAAATTATTCAAATACTCAAAATGTCATACTTGTAATTATATGCTAATAACCAACTTAGTCTCATGTATTGTATTCCTCAGAGTTTCACCTCCCAGTTCAAATTTCAAAAACCTGTTATCTTTCCACTTCAGGCCCCATTCCTCACCATGACAGTCCATGTGTTCTTCCCAGACATCAAGTCACAGCTTTTCCCATATGGGCAGCAAACAGGAACACTTGGTTCCGTGGTCTGCAGATGCACACACACAGAGGACTCTCCTTAACCTAGGGGATTGGTCATGGGGAACGGGACTAGAATGGAGGCTCCTTAATGAGGCCCAGCCATTTTGGGATCTTAGGGTGATGTTGTTCTCTCACATCCCAGATTCTTTATTAATTTATTCTGTTAATTGTATCTTGTCTAGTAGATTGTGCCCTCTGTTTAGGTCAGAAATTTTGATCTGTTTTGTCACTGACTTATCTCCAGTGGCTAGACTAATGCTTATCACATTGTAGGTGCTCAGTAGATATCTACTGAGTGTTGAAGAAAGTGCTTGACTCTGAATAGGCCCTCAACATGAGATAGTTTCCTTTTTGCTTTCCTGCATGAACTTCTGGCTACTTTAAGTACTTCCTAGTACCGAGAATAGGCTTAAGGTATTTGTTTTATTCTGCAGGTAACTGGTGCTATATTATTTCATTTTGAAATCATAAAGAAAAGTTCCATAGCAAATATTCATAACTGATTATTGAGAGGATGTTTCTTTTTTTTTTTTTTTTAAAGATTTATTTATTTATTTGACAGAGATAGAGACAGCCCGCGAGAGAGGGAACACAAGCAGGGGGAGTGGGAGAGGAAGAAGCAGGCTCATAGCGGAGGAGCCTGATGTGGGGCTCGATCCCATAACACCAGGATCACGCCCTGAGCCGAAGGCAGACGCTTAACCGCTGTGCCACCCAGGCGCCCCTGAGAGGATGTTTCTGATCAAACGTTCAACCACTGGATACAGTTTCTGAGAGGAAAGCAGAGAATCAGAAACGCTGAAGAAAGATCAACAGATGCAAAATAGAGTTTTACATTATACTCTGCCAGGACCAACACACTTATTCTATTTTGGGGGTTATGGCAAGTGAGGTATCTGGCTACACAATTTAAGGAAGCATCCACTACTAAGATCATGCAAGTACTAAAGGGGATAAAGGAGATTAAGAGGTACAAACTTTGAGTTATAAAATAAATATGTCATGAAGATGAAAAGGACAGCATAGGGAATAGAGTCAATGATATTGTGATAATGTTTGGCGACAGATGGTGACTACACTTAACACAGTGAGCACTGAGAAATGTATAGAATTGTTGAATCAATATGTTGTACACCTGAAAGTAATTTAACATTGTATGTTAATTATACAAAAAAGCCCATGGAGATCGTTCAAGTACTGACTCATATTTTTCACAATTCTGAGAGCAAGCACCTCCTTAAATTTTGTCCCCTAGGCACTTTACTAGCTATGACACCCTTGTCCTGGCCCATAGGTTCATCCACGCATAGCTGCATGCATCTGCAGGTTATAGAAATGATGCATTCCCATTTTAAGTTTGTATATAATTTCTTGGTATGATACCAACATTTCTACTGATTGTAACCCTGAGCATGTAACATTTCCAGTTCAAACTTAGGTTTCTTTATTTGTAAAATGGATATAAGTCAACTTCACAAGGTTGTTGGTTTTTTTTTTTTTTTTTGAGTTATAATTGACATATAGCCTTATATTAGTTTCAGGTTTCATTACAATATGATTTGCTATTTGAATATATACCACAAGGATATATTAAGGATTAAGTGATTTAAGGTAGGTAAAGCTCAGAGACCTACTATACATTCAATGTGTGTTATTTTATTATCTCGTGTTTATGTATTTTTTCAACTAGGACTTCAGAAAAATGCATTTTGACAAATTAGAGTAATTGTGAAAAAAATGTTTACCGTTTATCTCTTTCATTACAGATTTAATTTTATTTACATTAAATAATTAAATGCTAATTCCCCAAAGAAAAGTAACTATTTTATTTTAAAGTTATAATATTAGTTATGTATGTGTGTATGAAATTATTCTTTTTAGCTAAAATTAAAATATTTTCCTAGAAATACTTTATTTTCCCACTGGTGATATTTGAATGTATAGCTAGTGAAATTTTTATCTTGAAAGCTGATTTGCTACAAAGAGAAACACAAAAACTCAATATAAGTCAGTTTCTGATATAGCTTCTATAAATGAGAATCACAAACATACTTACACATACTCATAGAAGTATGTGGGAGCATGTAGGAGGAGGAATGAAGGTATAAGTTTGAGATAATTTTTATATTTGATATTTACATTTCCCCTGTAAATTGGAAATCTTACTTTTTTGATTGCAGTTGTTATCTTAGCTTTATCTGAATTTCAGTGTTAAATCCTTTTTATTTCAAGCATATTACTAAATTATATATAGTAATCATATTCTTTAGTCATGAATCAATCAAATATTTTATTATTGGTTTTGCCAAAATAGAATACCAAACCCTAGAAATTCCCCTGAATAGCCTAAACAAATTAGTAGCTATTGAAAGACAAGAGAAATATAATTAGAAATGTACCTTCATATAAGTACATTTTTAATGGTTTAAATGATTAGATAATTTTTTTCCAAGAATGATGTATTTAATAAAAAGCACTCATAATAGGATTAATTATGGAAGCCAGCTGAAATTTTAAAACAGATTTATTCCAAAGAAAAAGAGTCCATCTCATCCTCTGCTTTTTCTCTTCACCTGAAGATTCGTTTTTAGGAATCATTTGGTGTGAAAATATAGATGTTTTGCAACAAGCTGTGGCAGGACCTGGCTAACCTGTCATAAAAACCCTGCCATGTAATAGACATGAGAATTACAAGGTCATATCAGTTTGGAGATGGATCTTTTATCCACATCATCCCCACGTTGCTAGTGAACTAAATTTGTATGGGCATTGTGGATCTACTCTTTCTTACTATCTTGACTTAGAAACATCTGAAAGGTATACAGAAGCCACTAACCATAGGAGATATTTAGCAAATGCTTAAAAAGCAAATTGTAATGAGTAATAGTGAAAAAAAATCTTAACATTTATAATGCATTCTCTTGAGATAGACGTTTGCCTTTTTAAAAACAGTATGTCTGAAATTTGAAAGCTTCAGTTATTAGGCATGAAGATCATACTTGCTACAACAGCTAACATGTATATACGTTATGGCAGGAACAAAATCAGAAAAAAAACCTTGAACTTAGTTTATATATCTTATGTATTAAATGTTTCCCATTCAGAATTCTGTAGCAGGTTCTTAGCTAACTTTAGTCTGGCGAAGTCTACTATTCAGTTGATAATTTACATGAACTCTTGTAGAGGCCTAAGTGATGATTACCTTTTAGTAACTACTCATATGCTAATGTGGCTAGTTATAGGCAACTGCTTATTTATACTGTGATAAAGGGTTATATGCATTATATAACTCAATTTCATCTTCAAAACAATGATAGTCTCATTATTTTCATTTTGTAAATGAAGTGTGTACATTTCATATTCAAGTTAAGTGATTTATTTATCTGAGAGTGTGCAGTTAATAATGAGGGACAAAGTTAAAATCACCTGCTTGGGGCATGTGGGTGGCTAGGCAGTTAAGTGGCCGACTCTTGATTTTGGCTCAAGTCATGATCCCAGGATCCAGATATCGAGCTCCATGTTGGGCTCCATGCTCAGTGGAGAGTCGGCTTGAGGATTCTCTCTCTCTCTCTATCCCTCCTCCATTCGTGCTCTCTCTCTCTCTGTCTCAAATAAACAAATCTTTAAAAAAAAGTTTAAAGAAAATAAAATTCATCTGTTCAACAATAAAAATAATGTGCTAAATTATTTCATTTTCGTCTTGATTGCCCTACCACCCATCCCCAACTGGTCTATTTAAGAAAAATTTGTAAGATACTGATCTTGGATCCCTAGCCTACACTCTTCCTATCCCTCGTATTTGTGACCATTTGATACCTATCTAGGATCCATCTGGACCAGAAGTAGAAAAGTTTAAAGAGCTTCAGACTACCTCTTCACAGCATCAAACCCTCTGTTTCTTGTACTTTTGCTCTGACTTTGTACCTAGGTCTTCTCAGTGGGGTTTTGCCTTATTTTTAATCATCACTTCATACTCCAGTATTCCTTACTGAATTCTAATCTTAGTATCCCATTTCTGGTACTAAAAGGCAGCATCATTCTTGTTCAGTGACACTGAGGGACTTGAGTCCTGCTTCTGAACTCTGGTCAGTAGGATGGAACCAGAATTTCTTACTGATGGATTTTCTGGATGCCTTTTGGCTGCTTCACTTACTCTTGAGCCATCCACCCCTTTGTTGAGAATTTCTCTTGCTGTCACACCTCTTAGACAGTGTCACCTGCTGTCTGGGCAGGACCTCTCATCCTCCATAACCTTCAGACTATTCACAGCCTCTTCTAGCAGACAGGCCTAGTGTCTTTCTTGGATCTCTTTCATTTGCTCCATGTTACTGTTTCTAATGGGATAAATTCTCATCACTTTTCTTTCAATAAATGCAACAAAATAGGGAAAGCTTTTTTTTCAGGTTTTTCCATGTGTTGGTTGTTGACTTTCATTTTTTTTTGTCTCTGCATTTTTGACTTTTAATTTTTAGAGATGTTATTGGTACTCATTTGAAACTAGCCAGGGCATGGTGCAGTTTGCATAAATTGTACAAATATAGTAGTCATATTTGTATATACAGAATTACAGATTCTGCATGCTTCTATGCTATCCTTCCTATTTTGTGATGCTTTATAAGAAGACCAGTAATTTCCTCAACACTCATGCAATAAAACATACTAAATTAGGAAATGATAATAATAAGAAAGGCCAAACAGGATTAAACAATTCAAGTCCTTATAAAGGATATATGTACATGGGCAAATAGTAATAAGATGACATCCGTTCATCACCCATTAAATGTCAGAATAAGTATTTATTTACATGTCATCATCCTTTGAGATTGTTATTACATTAAAATGGGTTTTAGAAGTACACAAGAACTACTTTGCATAAGGAAATAACTAGTACCAGTAGTACCAATTTGCTACCAGTAGTACCAAAATATGCCTACTAATTATGAGAACAATGTATTAAACTGGATGATTTTGTATTTTTATGTGAAGAAAATCCCCATGTGTCTACATAGCTTGTACTGCTACTCCAACTCTTTGTCTAGATGGAGAAGCTTAATTTTAGTTAGTAATATAAGTAGAATGTGTCATAGGTTTACATTTATTAAAATATTATTTATTGGACATCAGTGATGTTCCGTTCACTCTGGGTATAGAATATTGAACAGGCGAGGCAAACATCTCTGCATTCTTGGAGTTTTATATTATAGGATAATTAAAGAAAAGACTGAGAATACCTGTGTTTTAGAACTGGTTCTTCTACTTAATTATTGTGTGACCACAGGTAGAAAACCTGCATTGCCTCCGTAAACTCTGAAGTCAAAAACTTGAACCCTCTGCCTCTGTTTCATTTACCTCTCTCTGTGTCATAGCTTTATTTTATCTCATTGACTATTGGCTATATGCACACGGTACTAAAGATGGTCCTATAGCAAGTTTTACAGCCTACATAATCTGCAACTCTACAAGCCTGTCCTTGACACTCTGACACAAGCTCAAATATTTGAGGTTAAGAAAATCACTGGCCCAGCTGAAGTCAGGTGCTGTTCTCTGGGCCCACAAAATGTAGCTGGGGGTAGATACATT
This sequence comes from Ursus arctos, assembly GCF_023065955.2. NCBI lineage: Eukaryota > Metazoa > Chordata > Mammalia > Carnivora > Ursidae > Ursus > Ursus arctos. The sequence continues at coordinate 17,748,094 of NW_026622852.1, forward strand.
CAAGAATATGTCATTTTTCATGATAGCTATGTGAATGGTGGGGAAGGAAGGAGGTTTTAGGGGATTGAGATGCCTGGTAGACCATCTGAAGAGATGTTTACTGTAGAGAATAGTGGAATTATATATAACACTTTCATCTGTCATGCTCCTCATGAAATAAGGTGAGGAAAAATCAATTTCAAATAAACATATGAAAGGAAATGAACTCATTTGAGCTTCTTTATGTATTTTTTTTGTATCCACTGTGAAGAGATGTGGGAATTTCATTCTTGTTAGCTTTCTGGGTCACTGCTGACCTCCTGCCATCCTTCTTTGCCCAGCTACCTTTTGGGACATGAGCCTTTGTAAGATCATTGAAAATGCTTATGTTCTGAAAACCCAAAGGGAAGAAAACTTGACTCCTACCCTTTCAGAAAGTTGACTGAAACAATAAATTAAAATTTTAAAAAAGGGCTGTCCACACATATAGCATTTGGCTTTGACTAGAATACATTTACCATGCCATTAAACTGATAAAGGAAAAAAAAAAAAGGAAAAGAAAGACAGACAGACAGAGTGTATGTGATTCCCTATAATGGAATCTCTCATGGCCTGTGTAAATTGTGATGACCAGAAACATGTCTGTTTTCATGCATTGGTAATGACCACCTTCCTGTATTTCTCACATTTAAATTTAGAAGCTACCTAGAAATAAGATAATGATACAGTAGGTGACATATATTTCTGTTTAGGTGAAGCGTTATTAATATAGATGTATTTTAAAGGTGTGCACATTACAGAAAAATCCTGGAAGATGTCTATGCCCTCACCTTCTAAAAGATGTGTTTATCATCAAGGAAAAATTAATCAAGTCTTTATAAAATACTATTTTTTTGTACCCCAGTAAATAATTGTCCTTCATTCTAATTGTCCTCCATTATTCATTACTATAGGACAATCACAACCATTCAGTTCTATCATCAGAATAATTCCTGCTTTTTTCTCATGTTTGCTGTGTTTGCCTAAAAGTTCTTTATAAGTTATGAAGCAGAAACTGGCCTTCAGAAAAGATCAGTCCCAGAGCCTTACAAAATTGCTGTACTTTGTAATCCTAGAAGTTGATATTGTAAAGAATTGACTTTTTGATATCCTGTTTTCAATACTTTTGGATAAATATTCAGAAGTGAAATTGCTGGGGGGGGTGCCTGGGTGGCTCAGTCAGTTAAATGTCTGACTTTAGCTCAGGTCATGATATCAGGGTCCTGAGATTGAGCCCCACAAGCCCCACATTGGGCCCCTCTGCTCAGCAGGGAGTCTGTTTGTCCCTCTCCATCTGCCACCATCTCCCTGCCAGTCATGCTCTCTTTCTTTCTCAAGTAAATAAGTAAAGTCTTAAAAAAAAAAAAAAAAAAGTGAAATTGCTGGATCATAAGGTAGTTTTATTTTAAATGTCCATTGACATTGAATGGATAAAGAAAATGTGGTATACATACATGAAGGACTATTATTTAATAAAAAAAGGATCTCCTCTCATATGTAGCAACATGGATAAGATATCATGCTGAGTGAATGAAATAAGTCAATTATGGAAGGACATGTACTACATGATTCTACTTGTCTGAGATATCTAAAGAAGCCGAACTCATAGAAGCAGCAAGTTAGAATGGTGGTTGCCAGGGAATGGGGCAAGGAAGAAAAGAGGGATCACTGTTCAATGATTATAGTTTCAGTTATACAACTTAAGTTCTAGAGATCTGCGGTATGTTAGCGTACCTATAATTAAGAGTAATGTACTTGTCTCTTAAAAAATTTTAGCACAGATGTGATGCTATTTGTTTTATTTATCACAAAAAGTACAAAAGAAAAAATAAAAATCATGATTCAAAAAAAGAGCGTGTGGAGCGCCTGGGTGGTACAGCGGTTAAGCGTCTGCCTTCGGCTCAGGGCGTGATCCCGGCGTTCTGGGATCGAGCCCCACATCAGGCTCCTCCACTATGAGCCTGCTTCTTCCTCTCCCACTCCCCCTGCTGTGTTCCCTCTCTCACTGGCTGTCTCTATCTCTGTTAAATAAATAAATAAAATCTTTAAAACAAACAAACAAAACAAAAAACAAAAAAAGAGCGTGCACCTAGGTGTAGGGATCTGACATTGGTTAGACAACTTTCAGATAGCACCAGGTATCTAGATCGGAATTTCCAGAAATCATTTTAAATTAGAAGCAGATATACTTTATGAAAGCAAATTACTTCACTTAAGATCCAGAGGAACACGAATTATTTACTCAAGATGGAATATACTGAAGAAGAAAATATAATTGTGCTCGATATCTTGAAATTGTTGATAACATTTTTAATGATCACTTTTCTGATGGGCATGTGAATAAGCCCTTTTTCCTCTTAAATTACTTTATTTAAAAAGTTCTATTTTTGAAAAATGAAATGAAACATTTTTAATGATTTTCAATTCTTACTAATTACTCAAAATTCAGAAACAAATATGTTTTTAAAGATTTTATTTATTTATTTGAGAGAGAGTGTGAGAGAGAGCAGGAGAAGGGAGAGGGTCAGAGAGTGACACAGACTCCCCTCTGAGCAGGGACCCGATGCGGAACTCAATCTCGAGACTCGATCCTGGGACTCCAGGATCATGACCCCAGCCCAAGGCAGTCACTTAACCAACTGAGCCACCCAGGTGCCCCCAGAAACAAATATTTTTACTGAGGTACTCTATTTTCATGGTAATGTAGTTGTTGCATAGGTTCAATTAGACTATTGATAGCATTAGACCAACTGATTGTGAGACCAAAGCCAAACCTATTGTATTATATTTAAGAATAAATTTTACTTCATGTAATCAAGCATTGCACACCATCATTAAAGAACAAGAATTATATTTCATATGTGGAACCAATGCCTCCAAGTCCCTACTTGGATTCCTGAGTACTAGCTGAACTTGATTTGCAAAGAGAGACTACCTGCCTCAGTGGCTGCCTAGAGGACCAGTATGACATTTTCTAGAAGTGCAGAGGCATTGGGCCATTGGGAGATAAGAATCAGTGTGGGGCAGGGGAGGGTCCAATGGATAATTTCCCCCAGTGATACATTGTTTTCAGGTGCAATTCTGTATGACTCCTCTGAAAGTGACAAAAAGAAATTGAGCATTCGGTCATACTTGTTGCAAAGTTATGGCCAGCTCAGTAATAACATAATAAATCCACTTTTATTTATTTTCAATGAATAATATAAACATATTTAAAAATACAGAAAGATACACAGCAAGTTGATATCATTGTTTAAACCCAAGAAATGAAGGGAGATCAAAAATTTGAAGTGGAAATAGTTAAAAATAAGATTTCATGTTTATCTACCATATCTTCCTCCTCTTCAAGGATACTGATTAATGTAGTAGTGGTGTATTTTAAAGTAATTTTTGGCTTTAATCAAGCATTTTCTGAAATGCACACTTTAAAGGCTTCTTCTTATAAAAATTATAAAATAGGATTGCATCATGAAGCAGAGTAGAGCAAGGAAATAGAATGGCTCCATTCTGAGTCTGGCAGACTGCAGTGAAAATCACTTAAGAAATCAAACAATAATCTTAAGCATAATGGACTGTTACCAAATACAAGGGATGGTTTCACAGATATATATCCTTCTTCAATTGGGTAAACACTGCATTGTTCTTGAGAACTAAAATCTTCCCTTGAACCATGTGTAGGAATCCCTTTAATTTAATTTTTAAAAAATGAACGAACTTAACTTGGAGAAACCTACATAAGAAACAGGAGTGATTCAGAGAAGAGACTTCAGTCAAAGAAGTGAATTTCTTAAGAGTGAGGAGTATTTGAAGAAGGACCCTCTTGTGACAAAAGCAACTGAGTACAGGGGCCTGACGTTAGACCCCGAAAGGTCTACCTGGGATGACTCAAGGATATTCTCTTGTGAAGAATGAAAACCTGAATTTAAATATTGAATCCTGAAAATTTTTCTTTATCTTAACCAGAAAACTGTCTTTTTCTACATTAGACCTTTTTTCTTTAACTTGCTACACTGAATTGAATCAATTTATTTGGTATCGAGAGAGGCCTGGAGTAATACTGGAGTGTTGTAAGTCCTGGAGAAAATGAAAAAATGCAGGACCTTCCCCAAACCCTGTCCCTGTCAGCACTGGTAGCTTTCAAGCTGAGCATCGTCCTATCAAGCACACTTCCTCCAGGAGATAAAGGAGTTTTCAGCATCACACTGCATGGTGGCAAGAGCAGCAAGAAGTAAGCTAGGCTGAAGCTCCGAATACAGTGGAACAGCATGGGCACCAAGAAGCCTCTCCTAAGCGGACAGCTCAAAAATGTGATAAGATCCAACTTTTATGTATACTGCCAAATCAGAGGAAACAGGCCTTTAAGACAAGGGATAAAAAAGCAAATATCTGGGTGTTAATACGCAACTAATGAATCATCGAACTTTACATCAGAAACCAGGGATGTACTGTATGGTGACTAACATGATACAATAAAAAAACATTAAAATAAAAAAAAAAGCAAATATCTGTATCACACTGAGATTTATTTACTTTTAAATGTGAAACTTTTCCAGGAAAAAAAAAGAAAAGAATACTCTAGAAATATCAGTATTAAATCTGGGACCTTAAACATTTTTTATAGGAAATACAATGTTTATGTTCTGTGATTGTAACCCTAAAATAAAAATGGGGAAAGTGGACGAATTAACATAACAAAGTGATATATTTTTAACTATTATTAAAATGATCATTTATTTTAATAACACAGAAATTGTATTCCTTTTGTCATAGTTTTCTACATAGTTAAGAAAGAGTATCATATATAGTCTTTATATTAAAGAGAAATGATGGTGAAAGACGAGTCATTCTGTTCTACTTTATAATTCCTTGTTATACTTCAAGACTGTGTGTCTACTTGCTTCTTTGCTACTTTTTCTACTCTTGTCATCCAATTTTACAAGCAACTGAATAAATCCACCCCTACACTCAACCCACTTGACCTCTTAATTATACTTAGATACTGCAACATGTTATCAGTAGGGAGTCTCTTAATCTACATGCCCCTTGGCATACCCCTGCAGCTCCCTAACACAGTCCCATATCTGAGTTTCCTCATAGGTGACCCTAATTACTTGCCCTCTACCTTAGTGTTTCCCCAAATCCCCCTGTGGATAAAAATTATTTGGAGTAGTCATTAAACACATTCCCAAACTCTACCTCAGACTCATAAAATCTTTAGATCTCATGATAGGCAAATTTTACATTAGGCAAGTCTAAGGAAAGAATGCTGTAATGTATTACTTCCTCTCCATTCCCTTAGTGTTAGTTCTCTTAAATTATTGTAGTTGCCAATGAACTTTGTTGATTTTCATTTTAATCTCTCCTGCATTGGATATACTATATACAACATAGTCAGAATTTTCTTTCCGTGGTTGAAGTATTGATGAATGCAATTAATATTTCAGAAGTCTGTTGCCTTAAAATTACCAAGAGATTTGAAACAAAATATATTTAATGTGGTATGAAGCAGAAAGCTGATTTGGTAGCTTTTGAGTTTTGCTCACTTACAGAATGCTGTGAATTAGCAGTGGCCCAACCCTCAAGAATGTGCTACATCTAGGTTCTCTGCACACCTGGCTGCCTCATTCTCCCAGCACTCCAGAAATTCTGGGGATGCCCTCAGGTTATTTGTAATGTACGACTTTCAGTTTTTCACATGATGAACTATATTTAAATTCATTTCAAACAAAGTTGACTAGAAAACAGCCAAATTCTTTGAAATTGCAAGTTGATTTTGCTGAGTGCCTTTCATATTTTTAGTAGCCAAGAGGCAGGGGAAGCCAAGAAAGATTGTTTGAGAAGATACTGAAATTTTAAAGATGCCCTGCTTCTCCCAAAGTGCTGTCAACTGCTATATCAAACAGAAAGAAGCTTTCAACCAGGGGAACTTTTTGTCTAATGCCATTCTAGGGAAAAAGATGAGCAGGGAATTGTGGCTGCATAGGGGAAGGATATGATTACTATTTTAAAAAGTATAATAGCTGATGAGTTCCTGAGGAAAACAGCAATGTATTATTAATATTAGTGCTCAGCACTGAAGCTGGCTGGTTGAGATTTCTGAATCTGACTTCTCACAGAAGAATTTTAAATAGCAGGTGGATCAGTGTTGCAGTACCTCGAGCAACTCATTTCAGATTCTCCTTAAAGATATAAACCTAGACAACGCCATCAAGATTTTTCTGGTTTTAGACTAAACCCCTGATACATATTCTTTAAAGGAAATGGATGGTTATGAAAGGAAAAGAATCAAAATGGATGACAATGATGATGATAATTTTTTTTTACACAATGCGGCCTTGAAGAAATTAAAACAAGACAAAAAACAAAACAAAAAACAAACAAACAAAAAAAAACCCTCAAGTACACCAGAATCTCAGAAACATGTTTCAGTGTCTAAGACAGATTCAACTGAGATGTATGAAAAAGGAGTTGATGAAACTGAGCATTAACAGTCTAATAGAATAGAGTGACATCACCAAGATGACATCATAGGTTGTTCCTCACTTTCCTCCTCCTCATGAGAAAAACAACTAACAACTCTTCAAAGAAGACACCACTGAGAGCCTAGCAAGTAAGGGTGAGACTGAAGCACTCTCCTGCATCACAGAGATCAAGAAAGTCTGCATTACAATGGTTAGAAAGTGGCCACTCATTGACCACGTTGCCATTCCCCCAGGCCAGTGCAGTACCACGTGGAGAGGTCTACCCACCCAAGCAAGAGAGCTGAGACACAGCCCCACTCACTGAGGAGAATGTTATCCAGACCTATCTGACTAGAAGGTTTGGTGACAACTTCTTGAAGCTATGTGGTCCAGAGGCACTGGAGCTGAGAGGTGGGCAGACAGGGCCAATAGTTTGTAGAACAAAGCCAGTGGCCTTGTTCAGTCAGGGAACTTTGGGTACACAGGTTGGCTTGAATTAAGACAGCAAACAACTTTACCAGCTTTAAAGGTGCTTCTCCCACTGCACCTGGACAGGGAATCTAATTTGTCGTCCTGCTTACCAGTGAATTCAGCCTGACTACAGAATATAACCAGAGCACATAGGAAGCTGTATTGCCCATAAAACGGCCCTTCGCACTGTGGCACCTGAACAGAGAACACAGTCTGTGGCTTCTCTAGTCTTTGGGAAAAATCAGTGGCCTCACTTGACCAGGGAATTTGGTATATATTCTGGCCTGAGTTGGGTCCTTAATCAATGAGCTGTACAGGTCCTGGATTCTGTTCTGTGGAATGGAAAAAATTTATATATTTGCAAGCTATATATCTGATAGGTGGTAATATCCAAAATTTGTGAAGAATTCCTATAATTCGATAGCCAAAAAAATAATAATAATAAAGAAAAGAAAAAAAAAAGCCAATTAAACACATGGGCAAAGGACCAGAATAGACATTTCTTCAAAGAAGATATACAAAAGGCCAACATGTACATGAAAAGATGATCAGCATCACCAATCAAAATGCAAATTAAAACCACAATAAGCTTTCAGCTCATGCCTGTCAAATGGCCATTTAGCAAAAAGACAAGACATAACAAATGCTGGTATGGATGAGGAGAAAAACCCTTCTATACCTGGTGGTGGGATTGTAAATTGGTACAGCCACTATGGAAAACAATAAGGCAGATCTTCAAAAAACTAAAAATAAAACTACCATACAATCCAACCATTCCACTTTCAGGAATAAATCCAAAGTAAATGAAATCAGTAACTCAAAAGGATATCTGCACCATCATGTTCACAGCGACATTATTTATAATAGCCAAGAAGACATGAAAAAAACCCTAAATGTCCACTGATGGATGAATGGACAAATAAGTTTATATATATACACGTACATATATATATATATATGTATGTATGTAACGATAATATATGATATACCGCACACATCGGAATATTATTCGGCCATAAAAAATGAGAAAATCCTATCATTTGTGACAACGTATTCGACCTTGAAAGCATTATGCTAAGTGAAATAAGTTAGAGAACGACGATTAATGGATGATCTCTCTGATATGTGGAATTTTAAAGAACAAACAAAAAACTTATGACCTCATGGTAAAAAAGATCAGACTTGTAGTTACTAGAGGTGGAGGGTAGGGAAAAGGGAAATTCGAAGAACGTAGTCAAAGAAAGCAACTTGCAGCTAGAAGATAAGTACTTGGAATGTAATATATGGCATGATGACTGTAGCTAACACTGCTGCGTGGTATATAAAGTTGCTGAGAGTAAATTCTATGAGTTCTCATCAGAAGGAGAATTTTTTTCTTGTATCGATATGAAAAGGTAGATGATAGCTGAACCTATGGTAGTAATCATTTCACAATATACTTAAACCACAATACCATACAGCTTAGACTTATACAGTGATATATGTCCGTTATTTCTCAAGAAAACTGGGATTAAAAAAAGAGTCTAATTTTTTAAATTGAATTACCATATGGATCCTTAGGCTATCTGAATCTTACGTAGTGAGAAAAGTTTGGGGAATTTTGCCAGACACACACGAGGATTTACCACACCGCTCTGCTAATCTGAGGAAGTTAAGCAGTTTGCTCTGATATTTTTGTGTCTGAAGCATCAAAATTTCTCTGCATATCTGGCCCCATAGTGGGTCCACGTGACATAAGCCAGGTAATCCTCTCTATTAAATAATTGCCTAATTTAGTTGACTCTGATTAGAGATAAACCCCAGTTTCCGCCCCTCCCCCCACTGGATTCAAAGAGGCATTTACACAATTCCTAGAGATGCAATAGAAGGAAAGTGAGGGAACATTTCTATTAAAGTGCATGTTTTTCTTGAATGCACATCAAGAATCACCAGAAAGTTCTGGAGCTGAAGGCAGGAAAAGGACTGGATCTATTCACAGTTTCCCTTTAGGGCTTAATAAAATTTCTTGCCATTTTTTCTCACAGCTTGCTAGAAGTAGACTAATGGTGAAGAGATCTGTGATCCCACTTCACAGCCTCCAGGCTAAAAAAGCTAATGAAGTAGAAAAATGATATTGATAAAACTACCCTGCCTTTTAGAAGTATGCCCCACCAGATGGAAACTGCTCAGTGTTTGTATTTAATCTGATATGACCTCAATCATCTTTTTTTGGCTCTGAATACTAAATGGCTGACTTGTTATTTAACCTCCATGAGCTTGAAAGAATCCCACTGTAAGTTCCTGACCATACTTTAATACAGTGCACAAAGGCAAAGCCAACAATGTACTTTTTTTTCCTTTTTGTCTCAAGAGATAAAAGATTAAATGGATGTTTCAAGACTGAATGTTAGGGGAGTCTTAGAAATAAGCATTTTATATGATGGCTTCATTATCGTGAATGTCTCCACTCCCATCTCCAGATACGACATAAACCCCCCCCCAAAAAAAAGCATTTTGCAAAATTCTAGATATTGGTATATTAAAATGAAAAGTTATTTCCAACTCTATAGAATTTATCAATTGAATGTAAACTTCTTGATAAGAGAGGCTTTATCTATTTTGTTTTCCACCATCTCTGCAAGAGCAGAGAAGAGTGACACATGATCAATGTTCAGAAATACCCAAATAGTTTCAAGAATAAAGCAACTTTACTGCACTGTCCAGTTGTTGATTGTTACCACTGTCTGTTCAGTCTTTCCTAGAGAATGCTTTGTTTTACTCTTTTGAATTTCATTTTAAAACTTTGCATTATTTTACGAACCAGAGAAGTGTCTTTGATTCACATTCTCCAAATTATGGGAAGAGGAACTGGGATATGGTAAATCATTTTCAGGAGCACTTCAACATACTTGCCCTTAACTTTCAACAGAGAATTTATTGAACAGCTCACAAAACTGCGTGAGAGTTATCTTGTAGCTCAGCCAGAGAACTACAAGGCCACATCAGTTAAACCTTGGCATTTCTTATCTAACGATGTGCTACGTAGCCCTCCAAAAAATAGTTGTGCAAAGTTAACCGACTATTTCTATCAAAAACGTGGGGTAAGAATCTCTGAAAAACAATAAAATCCCTCCAGAGAATTGTACTAAATATCTAACTGTTGGGTTGGTTGAAAGAAGGCAATACTTAAAAATGTATTACCTCAAAGGAATCACGAAATGTTGCTAGAAGCAGCAATGCACTTATGCTCTAATCTCCCCAGAATTTTTAGTTTCCCCAGCCCACCAACTATTAACAGTAATTTGTATTTTTCTGTTTGTTTGTTTCTTGGACATTTTAATAGGGAGAGACGAAAGTATGTCATGTTCAATAATAGTAAAAATTGATAGATGATCATTTTCATCAAGAACTTTTCTACTTTTTGGGGGGTAAACATCATACTTCTTTTGCTATTACATTTTGGAATTGACTTCTGAGAAAAAAACTAATAAATTTCATTTAAACAAATGTCAAATTTCTTTAGAGATATGTTTGTTAAGGCTTGTCTCAAAACTACCCCAAGGTATCAGGGTTGATCCAAGGTTCCCAGATTAGTCCTATTGTGACACTCTGTAATTGTTCTACCTTCTCTGTTTAGGGAAGTTATCCCAGCATACTACTGTAATGAGGCACTGGACCTAAAATCTTACATTATGGCAGAAACTCAAGACAGAATATTCTGTCAATCAGACTGATTCTTTTTTCCTAACAACTATTAGGGTGGTCAATAATAATAATGACTAGCACTTACCTAGCTTCTATTATGTATTCCAAAGTATGCAGTAAGATTTCCATCTCACACACGAGGGACATAAAGCTGAAGGTAATTGCTCTTTGCTCAAGCTCCCAAAGTTACAGAGTGAATGGATCTCATATTGAAACCAAGGTTTCTCTCACGCCACAGCATAGTATTTTAGCCAGTTTGCTAAAATAGGTACCGAGGACTAATGTGGGAGTGCTGAAGAAGAAAACTATATATATGTATATATATAGGTACCGAGGACTAATGAGGGAGTGCTGAAGAAGAAAACTATATATATATATATATAGACATATATATATAGACATATATATATAGACATATATATATAGACATATATATATAGACATATATATATAGACATATATATATAGACATATATATATATATATATATATATATATATATATATATATATGCTAAAATAGGTACCGAGGACTAATGTGGGAGTGCTGAAGAAGAAAACTATATATATATATATATATAGAGAGAGAGAGAGAGAGAGAGAGAGAGAGAGACACTATATATATAGAGACATACATATATATATAATCTCCACTGGATAATCAGTCCCAATAAAAAAGCAAGTCAAAAATTATGGAAGGAAAATTATCAAGTCACTCCTTTCCCAAATTCTATTTCTCACTAACATAAATGAGATCTATGAGAAAGGTCTGAAGTAACGGCCATGGAGATTTTAAATAATTAATTATTAATATACAATTGGCAAATTTTGTATTTGTCATTTCTCAATAATCATATTTCTATGTTAATTATTAACTACGCCCCTTCTAATAAACTGCTGTTTTACAAAGTCTAGAGGGAGATATTTACAGGATCTCTAGAGTATAGGCAGGAGTAGAGTGTTGTGGTCTAGAGAAGGCATGCAGGTTTATGTTAATAACAGTAAAGAATGACTTGTGGAGAATTTCTGGAAATGGGAGGGCTGGATTGAGTAAAATGAATTCTAGTAGCATATACTTATATTTCCACTATTTAGGCAGTCTTACTTAGATTTGAGCTATGTAATTTACATTATCTGCTTCCACGGTATGTTGTCTGATATATATATATCAGATATATTATCTACATATAGCATATTACGTATAATATTGTGTATATATATATATATATATATATATATATATATAGTGTCTGTTTCTATAAATAGATATGTGTGTGTGTGTGTGTCTGTGTGTGTGTCTCTGTGTGTGTGTGTATCTCAAATGACCTATTATGTACTTTATGGCCTAAAGAAATGAGCTAAAATGTTCTAATATTGCATCTCTGTAAAGTTCTCCCTTACATATTCTGTTAGTTTGGTGTATGTATTTATATGTCATTTTTGGTCATTTGATACAAGCAGATTTCTGACATTTTATCTTCTCTAAGCCTTATAATCTTTCAGTAAAGGGGTTACAAAGTAGTTTATGATTGATTCAGTTTCTCCCCATTCTAGCCAATGCTCATTATAGTTACTCTTTTTAATTTTAGCCATTTTCAGGGGTAAGGAGAAGTATCTCATTAATGGTTTTCATGTGTGTTTCCTTGATAAATAATAATGCCGAACATCTTTTCATAGGTTTATTTGCCATAAGGGTACATTTCTTGGTTGTCCCCTCAAGCCGCCTAATTTTAAGTCAATTGACTTTCTTTTTTAATAAAATTGAAAGTTATTTTTATAAATTATGTACTATCTTTTCTTTCTGCATTTTAAAAATGTTGCTCCACTGTCTTCTGGCCTTTGTAATTTCAGGAGAGAAACCCATTGTAATTAAAATCAATGTTCCCCTGGATGTGATATGAGACATTTCATTGACTGCTTAAGATATACTCTTTGCCTTTCTTTTTAAACAAGTTTACTGTTATATGCCTATGCATTATTCTCTTTGAATTTATCCTTTTTGGAGTTCTCTGTGTTTCTTGAAACTAAAAATTTGGGCTGAATGTAGACAAAGAATTAGGGTTCCCTTTCTGTGGCTATCTTTTCTGGGGCTTCTTGTTCATGTTTTGGTGTTCCTGGTTGCCCTGGAGTTCTCTGATGTGATTCTAGAGAGATCAGAGTTTATTTACTGTGGGACTTACATTCACCCTGAGCTGCTACCACTGAAACTGTGGTAGCCATCAGGGTAAGGCCTCAAATAATGGACAAACCAATAGATTATTTCAGATGTTGTCTCCCTCTCCAAAACAGCCTGTTTTGTTTTGTGGAGAGGAAGGGCATTATGTTTTTGTTTTATTTAGTCTAGAGTTTATAATTGTCATTTGCAGGAGGATTAGGGAATTAGCTCCTAATAAACTAATGCTTTATTTAGTCTTTTTTTGTCTATTTGTGCCATAAGCTTTTGTTCTTTTGTTCATCATTTTCTTTTCAATCCTTATGAATGTCTGTATTGTAGAGGCGTATCTTAGCATGTAGTTTATTCTAATCCCCTTCTCATTCCCAGTGGAGTGGCATCTAAAAAATGGAAAACCTGGAAGTAGATACTGGTTTATAAATTGTTATTCAAGTAAACACTTGAACAATTGGAAACAGGGCCTTCAAAATTGAGGTAAACACACATGTATACAGTCTAAACAAGGAAACCATTTAATTCATGTCAAAAGAAAGGATGTAAAGAGAGTATGAAAATAAATAAGCCTGACTCAGAATACAATGATAACATTAAGACAAAATGTCATAACAGTGCATGTTTAAAAAGAACAAGGTACACATTCAGGCCTTCCATTATTTTAAGTATTTGTCTTCAATTGATACCTTTGAGTTTTTCTCTTTTTAGGGAATGCTAATTATGCACTAAATATTCTTTGAATTATTTAACTATCATATTCTCTTTTATCACTTTTATTTTTATTCTTGTTCAGTGTGGTTTTCTACAAATTTTGCTTTCTATTACTAACTCTGCTCAACATTTTCTCATTGCTGCTTCTGTAATATATTTAATATTTAATATTTGTTTCCTCAACTCCTCCAGTTTTTTAATTTACTCTGTTATCTTCTTTTTTAAAAAATAACTTTATCTCTTTGTACATTTTTTTTCCATATTTTGACCTTAATTTCTTTGAGAGAACAGAAAGGCGTTTTTCTCAGAGTCTACTATGTTTCCTTTGATAATTCTTAATCTGATGCATATTATCAATCTATTTGATTATTTTGTTATTTTTATTTCATTTTATATTTTTTTCATAGCTCCCCATTCTAGAGTCTTTCAATTTATGGCTCAACTTTGAGTAAACTCAGCCTAGTAGGTCTGCTATTTGCACACACACACACACACACACACACACACACACACTGAAATAAAGGATGGGTGGTAATGGAACAGGAAAAAGGGGAGCGATAGGACAGCCAGCAATTAAAACATATTTTTCTGATACTTTATTTTCTTATCTGCTAGGCTATTTTTTATTCCCTGAATTTTTAGAACGTTTTCTCGAAACTACTTAAAATATGCCAAGAAAATCAATAAAGTAGTTCTTAAAATTTTAAATTTGTTTGACAAACACTAATTTATTATTTTTATTTGCTAGGCACTAACCTAAGATCTTCACAAATATCACTTCCTTTAATCCTCACCATAGGTGTACAGAGTTATTAGACAGTTAAGTCTATCTAATTTTTGTAATTAGGTGAAGATACTGATTTACAGAGAAGTCTTGCTCAAAGTCACAACTGATAGGTAGTGGAATTAAGACTCAAACCTATACATCTATAAAGCAGTGTGCTATAAGTAATATACTTGCCATCACTATGTGCTTATCAAGACCAGTGTTGGCTGTGTCCCTTTGCCTTGAAGGATATTTAAAGAGTCACCTTTACTTTTTTTTTTTTTTTAAGGTATAAGCCAGGTTGGCCTGTTAGATGCTAGTATTTCTTTGCTTCTTATTAAAATATCCCAGCTTATTAGAATCTTCCTTTCTAAGTAACCTGGCCTGTAGGATGGGCTAGTCTCATTATTGGTCTCATTATGCAATCTTCTTAGATGGGCTAATCTCATTATTCTCTCCTGTGGCAAAAACATTTAATGTCCATGGATGTCTGTGTGTTCGCCCACATTCTTTAACCCCATTATAATTGAGCAGGGCCATTGGACTCGTTCTGGCAAGTGAATTTTGGAAGACAATGATGTTTACCTCTTCTAGATTTTGACAATATAAACATCTGCTGTGACTCTCCAGCTCTCTCTCTGTAGTTCTTTTGGCGGCCACCTTTTGGCATTGATGGACTCAATGAGAGCAGCAAGTAGGCTGCTAAGTCACTGCAGAGAGGAATACTACTCTGGAGAGCTCAGCAAACTATATCAGACTCTGAGTGAAAAATGAAATTGGTTTGTGAGCCATTTAAATTGTAGGGTAATTCTAGCATATTCTAGCCTTTCCTGACTAATATACCAGCTGTGATCAAGTCTTAGGAATTGCTTCCCATGAACATGCTAAAATTAAATGGTGATAAGAGCCATGTGTAGAAAATATACCTGAATCATTTACTTCAATAATTTAGGTCTTCAGAGGATATTTAATATAATTCATGTCAATAAAGTAACATCTATTTTTTCCACCTATGTACAATAAAGTAAGAATCTCAGTTACCAAGAGCACTGAGAGAGCTAGCTATTCTGATTAAACTTCTGATTAAGGGGAGGACAATGAGAAACATTGCTTGTTTTCAGTAATTGGTGTTACAAAGCTTTAGCAAACACATTTATGGGCTTATCTAATTACTAAATATATCATGACTTTATTTTTGATCATTTATAATCTGAAATATACTTGAGTTCATGATTTAGTCACTTAGTTCAACTACAATAATTGAGACTCTACTCTATGCCAGGCACTATTGGTTAGTTCTAAGCTTGTAAAAAAATGTAGCTCATAGGATTTGATGATATATTACACAATAATTTTTAATTACCTACTTGGTACTATAACAGGAGCATAAACAAAGTGTAGTGAAAGAAGAGAGAAGGACAAAATCAGTTACTGATAACTGGCTTAAGAAGGGAGTTAATATTTGAATATATATTTAATTTTTTAAAATCTAATTTGAGATCATCTCATACTTGTGTCTGTGAAAAGCAGACATTTTTCCTGGTTGTTCTTAAAATAAATGGTACATATTCAAGCAGTTATTCCGAAGTGCTATTTTTATGAAAGGATGCGAAAGAATAGAACTGAAAGAACAGAATTTTTAGTGCCATATACTGTTATTTGGCTTTTATGACTCTTTTACTTGATTTACTTCTCTCTCTCACTCTTTTTTTTTTTTTTTTCCCTCCAGGGTAGGCCGGGCTTTGGTTCTCCCTAATATGTGGACATTTACAAAATTATTTTGACGTACATGGTCTACTTTTAAAAAGCTTCCAGGTAAGAAAACACTGTAATCATTTAATTTTACATCTGAGGAATGTCAAAACAAGAGAAACATAGCGAATTGTCCAAGATGACCCAAGTGGCCCTCCTCTGCATCACTCTACTTGGAGAAAATAAAATATGTATATTAGCCATATATATATATATATATATATATATATATATATATATATATATACAGGATATAACCCAGGTCAAGACAAAGCAAGAGCTTGAACCATAAAGGATTATGGAATAAATAGCAAAAGATAATGTAAATGTAATCTAATGTAAAATAGAAGAGAACCATGTTTGTTTCAGACAGCCCATTCAAAACCCAAACTGACAACATTGCCAGAAATTTGTAGGTATACAAAAGCACCCACACACTGTAAGTCTGACATGAACCTTTATATCATTTACAGTGATAGTTCTGAAACTGTATATTTGATGACTTGTCTTTTCTGTTTTCCCTTCCGCCAAAACCATTCAGTTGAGTTGCTGATGCAAAAGTCTGGGCACATTCTAATGTAATAAAAAATGTAACACAAAGCCCACAAAGCCAGTAAATACCCTCTTTGTCTCTGATGCATGTCAGGAAATTGAAGTAAATAGATTTAAAACTCTAACATTACAGACGATGAGATTAAAAAGCCATTAGTAGTCATAAGCCCATTAGAACTCTAGGCACCAAAAGACTCCTAGAGAGAAATTTCTTGACCAGATAAAAAACATATTGATATCATCCTTCTTTCATTATTCAATAAAAGATCTTATTGGATGTCTTGTTGTTACAATTCTATTCCTTTCTGTAATGAGTGGTTTTAAACAGAAAAGTTTCATGAGCGTCTTCTTTAAAGACACACACAAAAATAAAACAACAACAAAAGCGATCACTTGTTTCATTAACATTGTAAGTGAGGCAATATCACTTAATGGTCTTTTTCTGGAGGAAAAAGCATAGCTACTTTCAGTCTCCCTGCCAGCTTTCTTAGTCTTTTCTCTTGCTGCCCACATTCTTCACAGTGACCCATGATAGCTACAGTGATCAACGTCTTTTCCAGTCTCCTAAATATAGAACTATGCACTCCAGCAGATGACCAGGAAGAGAGAGTTTCTATTCTTACTGCTTCCTGTCAAAGTACTCATTCAAAATATTGTTTCAAGTTGAAATGAATTAACCCTAAGCCCATCACTTAGTACCAGAACGGGCAAAGATGGGGGAAAGGAGCTTGGGATACAGAAATGGAAAAAGTGCTAGTCAGTAGGTATGATCATCTAAGGTACTAATGGATTAACATAATTAAGTAAAATGCAATATTTTAAAATAGTAATTCATTTTTATTTGTGAAAATTGCCTTCTGGCACGCCCACTAAAATTCCAGATTTTTATCTAAAATAGGGTTACATGTATTTTACTTTATTAAATGAAATGAAACCTTTATAAATGAGTGCTTATGCAGCATAATTTGCCACTCCTATTCCCATAGTCCTGGGGGGAAAAAAAGGACTGGAATACAATTAACACTAAAGGGAAATTGTGCCATGATATGACTGGTAATTATTGCACTTGGCATGATTCTCTTTATCAATACTCCTCTTACATCGCTGCACTCTCCAGTTCTTTCTCACCATTTTACTTTGTTAATATCTCACTTTGCTACATTTAGTTATTTCCCCATCATTCTAAATTCACTCCAGTTTACTAGCATTGCCATATTAAATACAAAAGCTAGAGGACATTAGCAATTACTGAAATAATCCTGCAGTTGGAAAAGAAGCTTGGCTTTTATTACATTAATATGGCACTAATTGAAAATTGAAATTCTATCCTATCTTTCAACAACCTAAGTCAAAATTATTAAAATAATCTGAACTAGAGCTCAATCAAAATATTTATTTGAATAGTACCTGACTATATCCTGTATCAGAATAGGATGAAAAAAAAATCAGAATGTGGTTTTAAAAATTTGACTACTTGGGGCACCTGGGTGGTTCAGTCAGTTAAGCATCTGCCTCCAGCTCAGGTCATGATCCTGAGGTCCTGGGATTGAGCCCCGCATCGGGCTCCCTGCTCAGTGGGCAGTCTGCTTCTCCCTCTCCCTCTGCTGCTACCCTGCTTGTGCATGGTATCTCTCTGTCAAATAAATAAAATCTTTAAAAAAAAATTTTTTTTGACTGCCTCATGACAAAGAGCAGATTGTAATTTGATTGTTTTTTTACTAAATTGGCCAACAATTGGATGAAACTAGCAGATGCCATTTTATGTAGATGTTAATGTCATTAATTATATAATTTAAGAATTTGAGCTTCTTTGCATTTTCAAAAGTATTTTTTTAAGAAAGTTCTACCTATTGCCTTATAACCAGGACAGCATCCTTAGATGTAATCTAATCAAAATACTTTTTTGAATATCTTCCAAATAGAGAATGGCCAGGGGTGATATTCCCATCTTCAATAAGCAACTAATGAACTAGCTAGGTCCTTGTGTCTACCCCTGGATTAACATGAGACCCGAAACTGTGGACCCAGCAATTGTAAGTATCGAGGCCTGAGCCTCTTGTTTCTATCATACTACACAGCCAATCCATTACAAATGTGCTAACCACACATGGGGTGTTAATTGGAGCTTGGCACCCCCTGGAACATAACAAATTAATTCTCCACCAGTTAGAAATAAACAAAACCCAAAAGAGCTTTTATTAACTACAGTGAATTTGGGACTCTTTAACCCTTTTTGCACTACTCCATTTATTTACCACAGGTTTAAATGAAATTAAATTATATTTTAAAAATCTCTATTCTGGTGACAATGCATTAAAGTAAAACGGTTAACATGTGAATTGTTTCATGTGCTCTATCAATTATATGATATGATGTCTTATTAATTGAGAAGTCACTTCACAGGTGGAATCTAATTGGAAGGCAACATTGCATAATGGTTAAGAGAGCCGCTGAGAAGGCAAGAGGGTCTTGACTCAGATTTTCCAAGTCTGAAAACCGTCTCTACTAATTATTTTTTATGTAACCTTGGGAAACTGTCCTCAGATATAAAATGAGGATGCAGAGTATCTCAGGATTGTTGTGAAGACTAAATGTAAATAGCACACATACTGCTGAATACAAAATCTCTGCATATGGATCATAGCAATTCATATGTTCAAGTCATGGATTATATTCGGAAAAAGTCATCACATTTTCTGTTCTTGAGCAAAAATATTGCATTACACAATCATGTATTTTTAAATTTCCCTTCAACATTTGGCAAGACTATAACTTCTTTTGGTCATGTAACACAGTTATCACAGTAACCTTTATCGATATGTCAGAACATGTTACTTCTCTGTACAAGATTCTTTCCAAAGCTTTTTATCCTAACCAGAGTAAGAGTCACAGTCTTTTAATGGCCTGTGACATCTTATATTCTCTACCACTCCTTTCACTATTCATTGTGCTATTGGCACACCGGCCTGTTTACTGATCAACCGACCTTCCAAGGGAAGTAAGCTCCTACATCAGGATTTTAAATGTTTTGTTCCCAGGTTCTGCATGATTCACTTCTTAAGTTTTCTGCTTTAAAGTCACTTTATCGTAGAACTTCGCCGACCCCTTTATATAAAAGGGAAAATCCTCTATCTTCGATCTTCCCATTCTTTTAATCCATTTTTATTAGCCTATCTCAGAATAAATCCATGAGAGCGGGGGATTTTGTTTTGTCTACCTCCTTCAACAGTTCCTGGTGCCGAGTAAGGATGTAACAGAATAAGGTTGGGCTGACAATTACAAAATCCATAGTAACAATGGCTTAAACAAAAAAAAAGTTTGTTTTGCTCCCAGGTAGGAGTCCCTCACTTTAGAGGTGTTTCAGAGCTAGTGTGATGCTCCCACTGTCAGGGTTAGAGGTTTCTTAATTTCAAAGCCTTAAGCTTCCTGGTGGATACTTGAGCTTCAGTTCCAGCTCTCCAGCAACCATACTTGTATTCCAACCACAGAAAGTAGTAAACAGAAGCTTTCCCTCCTGTCCAGTTAAGGACATTTTGTAAAATTTGTCCACACCGCTCCCAGTATGTCATTGGCCATTAATTAGCCATATAACCAAACTTAACTTCAAGAGAGGTTGTAAAATAGAGTATTCTGAGCAGCCAGATGTGCACCTGAAATTTCATAGTTCTGTTATAGAAAATGGGGAGAATGGATATTGACGGACAAGTAGCAGACTCTGGAACATTTCTAAATAAATATTTATGGGAAAACGATGTTAAAGAAAGACTCATTTTTTAAATTCAATTTTGATTCCATGAATTGCAAAGCCAGCTCATTCAAAAATAAAACGTTATCAATTCTATGGAAACATGGTGGTGGTGACCCAGACATAGTTGTTTTCATTCTTAACAAATTATTGCAAGGACAAATGTTGAATATTCATTGAAATACTCCATTTTGACTAGGAGTAAACACTGTATATAGAATCTAAACAGGCGGATTGAACTACTTGTTTTTCCGTAGACTCAGAGAATAATGCTCACTAACTCACTTAACCTCATTCTTCTTTTTGACCCATCCAATAATGAATACGGGTTGATTAGGTCCATCAGGTAACCTAGAGTTCAATAAATCCTCTTCTATTAGGTCCCATTCCATTTTATATCTTGAAGTTTTTAGTGGAAAAGTCTGCTTTTAAGCAATCAAGCAACAATAACAAAAAACTACTTAAAAATAATCTCACTTAAAAAAAAAAAAAGGCTTCAATGAATTTCCCCTGTCAATGGCATTTTCTGCCTCTGAGCCTTCTCTGAGCTATTTCCCTGATCTGTGAGGCAAGGGATTCTGGCTGCCAGCTTCCTGAGCAGATCTAGGGGAAAATTAACACATCCACAACTGAGCTCAAGCATTGCTGACATCTGGTTTACTCATTTTCACAGCACACTTGCACTGCACCCTATTGCCTTCTTCTTATGCACTGTTTTATCATGTGGCTCATTTCAAGAAAATGCATTTAACTTTTAGGTACTACTCTGTGGTATGAAGTGTGGCAAATAGGAAATAAAACAACCTTGAAAGAGCATTTCCACATATATGCAGCTATAATAATCACTGAATATCAAACCTCAGAACTTATGATATGCTCTATTTGGTAAAAGCTTATGAGACCAGGGACAATGTTGATATCCAAAGAAACCAATCTCACTTTTGTAGAGAATGAGAACAAATTATTAACAACAAATCATCTCTTTACACGGGTTGGAGTTTATAGCTATCCCAGAAGAGAATAAGCAATTGCTTTTACACATTTATTTGTTTAATGGTGCTTTTTAATTGTAGGAAAATAAAACCAAAGTTCAGGGCCTTGGGCTTAATTTTGAATTGTACCTTTGAAAAGTATTCTTTGTATTTTCTATGCTCTACTTATAATTCAGTTGCCTCATTTGTATGATTAATATAGAAAAACCTCTTTAGTGCGACCCAAATTTAATTTAGAATATATGATAAAGCAAGTAGTATTACAATTGCTTTGATTCTATGGATACGTTTTGCTAAGAAAATTTATATTACACAGATTTATATCATAACATGCACAATAGGAGACATAATGAACACATTTTGCTCCATCACTAATAGAAATTGATGAAGAATATCTGCCAATATATAGTTTATTTTGAAATGTTCTATAAACAGTATTATCAAAACCATAGTTGAAAATGTTTCTTAGTTCAAATTTGTATCAATTGTGATTTATTCTCCTAATCAGTTACTAACAGTACTTTCTTGAATCTTCTATTTAAAAAAATGAAACATTCTCTAGTCCTGTATTATTGATCTGTATCCAAATTTCAACTCATATAATACCTTTATGCTCTTTTGGAAAAGAAGTATAGGGCACCGAAGGAGAATATAATTATTGCAGCATCATATTTATGAGGAAAATTATAATAAGAAATTAAGTATATTATAAAACCAAGAAATGATCATTTAAATACCTGTGAGGTATTCAACAACATTTATTAACTGTCATTTGTAAAAGTATAATAAATATGTTTTTGTAATCCTAATCATCAGGTATTGTCTAGGCAGAGATATGTTGAGGGTGGGGTGTTGAACCCAGCCAGATGCCCTATGTGGTCATTAAGAAAGTCTTTAAAATGTGACTTAAATTTTATTACAAATCACACATTTTAGTTGTAAATTTATATAGTTGGACAGTTAATAAAACTCTGTATTTACCACAGTAATGCTAGAGTAAATCTTACTTTTTCATTAATAAATGGTTAGGATATCTAAATTTTATAAGTGAATAATAATTTTTCAAAAGAATTATTTCAAAAATGTTAAAAGCATTTGAAAGTTAAGTAACATTAATGCATAAAGTCAAGTTATTTAATAAATTACATTTCTTCTATATTATTTAAGTGAGTCCCACATTATGGACATTTGTATTCATGAGAGAGATTGTCATGTGTTGCCTTCCCAAGAGACTGCCAGAAAAACATTTTGATCAAAAAGTTAAATTTATTAGACCCAGACCCTTAGGGAGAATCCAGCTTGAAAGAGTCTTAACAGTGCCTTAAAGGGGGGAGGCATCAGAGGAGAAAATGGTTTTAGGACTTGGACTGGATTATTTTAAGGTGCATCTTGCAAAGAAGGGTACTGGTGGGGGTTTGTCACAATTTTTGGTATGATAGCTCAGGACTGACTGGCACAGCAAGTCAGGGATGTTGTAACATGTGATGAGCAGCCATTTAGTTTTTGTAAGTACACCGTTAAGTGGTTCATAGTCCTGTCTTCTAGGAGCAAATATTTCCTGGAGAAAGTATTTCAGTTATTTCAGCTTGAACTCAGTATTGTCTAACACAGGGAATGATGTCTGTATTGTTGTTATTTAATAACACAGGGAAGGTTATTTTTCCATTTAAAGGGTTTTCTACTTGTATGAGCACAAACAAAAGTTATTAACAAATGATAGCTATTGTTTCCACATTGATATGTTCTTAATTTTAATCTTTATGTCTAAAATATCCTATTGATGCTGACTTTTCCCTTGCAGTGCCATCTCTTTACTTCCCCTTCAACTCAAAACCCAGGGTGTTACTGATTTCTAGCAGTGCTATTATCAAAATAGATCAAAACTAGAAAATAAATGAATATCTAACTTTCTAAATTAATTATGTTGAAAATTATAAAATTAATAATAGTTTTACGTAGATTATATGATTCAACATTTAATCGTATTCTATTGTCTTCTTGTTACTTCCATTTAACATGTACTGATACCAAAGCAGACAAAAATTATGTGTTTTGAGAGGTCACTCACAGCTTGTAGATAGAATTTGACTTGAATGTATGAGCTTAGCACTATGGCTAAAGGAAAATCTCTAGCTAAAATAATTTTAAGCAATATTGAGTAAATGGGGGGATAAGATATTATAGGTTTTAAGTGCACAACTGCATGTTTCCATCCCTGAGCAAAAATCCAAGGCTTTTCCTCTAAAGAAATAGAACAATTATTTAAGTTACCTACAACATTTGGTGATGTAGAAGAATAAGAACTTGTTTGGGATGTGATCTCCTATGTCCCAAATTTCAATTAACTCAGATTTCTGGACTACTATGTCTCTCTTCCTTCTCTGCTTTCATACATACAGTATATAGCCTTTCTTGTATCCTCAAGGCATTTTGGAACCCTTTTTAGCTGTGTTTACTCTGGGCTGTGGCTTTCACCTCCCCACATCTATATGTACCACTCCTTAAGTTGCTTTTTATATTATCAAATGTACTGAGATTTTTCACTGTTTCTCTCTCTATACTCTGCATTGCTCTATGTCCAATTGTCTTAAAGTCCCTTTCTGGGGGTTTACATCTCATAATTCCATTCTATAATCATACTTTTTGAACAACTAGTTGGGTGCCTGGGAAATATGATTCAGAGGGGGCTTGGCCTTCTTTATTCCTTAGTGTTCTCCCAACTAAATCTCACCATTTTCATCCCCTGTAGCTCACTTAAGATAGTTTGTGGTTTGGGCTGTAGGAAACATTATAGGAGAATACAAGATACAGTAAATGGACAGAGTAGAGAATGGTGTGTTCTGGAGAAAGTAAACACCATGGAGTAGGGAGTCCCTCAGGAAGATGCCACTATTTTAAACAAAAATGTATCTAACAACAAAGCCCTAACTTACATGAAACATAAACTTACAAAATTCAAGGGAGAAATAGATCATTCAACTATAGTTGGAGAATTCAATATTCCATTTTTAATAATGGATAAAATTACTAGGGAAAAGATCAACAACAAAACAGATAATTTGAACAACACTACAAAGCAGCTAGACCTAACAAGCATCCATAGAACACTCTGTCTGACAACAGCAGAATAAATATTCTTCTCAACTGCACGTGGAATGTTCTCAACATGCTAGGCCATAAAGCAAAACTCAGTAAATTTAAGAGAATTGAAATCCTACAAACTATTTTTTCTAATGACAATGGAATTAAATTAGAAGTCAAAACCAGAATTAAATTTGGGAAATTAATAAATATGTGGAAATTAAATACACTCTAAATAGCCAATATGTTCAAGAAGAAGTCACAAAGGAAATTAGAAAATACTTCATGGTGATTAAAAATTAAGATAGCTTATTAACACTTAAGAGATGAAGTTAAACCTGAAAACAAACAAACAAACAAAAAAACTGGTGAAATGGATAAACTTCTAGAAAGCCACGAAGTACTGAAACTGATTCAAGAAAAAACAGAAAATCTGAATACATCTATAACAAGTAAAGAGATTGATTTAATATAAAACACAACAAAAACACAAAACTATCCAAAAGAAAGTCCAGGCCCAAATGGCTTCACTGGTGAACTCTACCAAATATTTAAAAAATCATTAAACACCGTTTTTTCACAAATTCTTCCAAAAAATACAGGAGGAAGAAATACTTCCCAACTCACTATAGGGGCCTATGTTACTTTGATTCCAAAAGTAAACAAAGGCATAAAACAAGTAAAGGGAACTATAGACCAATATATAGATGCAAAAATCCTGACCAAAATGTGAAACACTGAATTAAGCACATAAAAAGGATTGTACACCATGAAGAGTTAGAATTTATTTCAGGTATGCAAGTTCGGTTTAACATCTGAAAATCAGTTAATTCAATATTTTACTATATCAGTAAAATAAAGGATAAAAGGCACATGATCATGTCAATAGATAAAGAAATAGCATTGGGGGGGCGCCTGGGTGGCACAGTGGTTAAGCGTCTGCCTTCGGCTCAGGGCGTGATCCTGGCGTTATGAGATCGAGTCCCACATCAGGCTCCTCCGCTATGAGCCTGCTTCTTCCTCTCCCACTCCCCCTGCTTATGTTCCCTCTCTCGCTGGCTGTCTATCTCTCTGTCAAATAAATAAATAAAATCTTAAAAAAAAAAATAGCATTGGGCAAAATTCAATACAGTTTCATTATAAAAAGACTAAAACAAAACAAAACAAAACAAAACAAAAATCCCTACAACTGGAGCAGAACTTTCTCACCTTGGTAAAAGGCATCTACAAAACACACTCAGCTAACATACTAAATGAGGAAAGAGTGAATGCTTTCCCCTTAAGATCAGGGATAAGACAAGGATGTCTGCTCTCAATTTCTCCAACACTGTATTGGAAGTTCTAGTCATGGCAGGTTGGCAAGAAAATGAAATCAAAGGTTTTGCAGATTATAAAAGAATAAAATTATCTCTATTTGTAGATGCATGATCTTGTATGTAGGAAATCTTAAGGAATCCACTAAAATAAACTAGAACTAAGAAACAAGTTCATGTAGGTTATAAGATATAAGATTAATATTTAAAAAGTCATTTATATATCTATATCCTCTCTACACTTGCAATACACAATACAGAAAATACAATTTGATTTGTAATAGTACCAAAAAGAATAAAATCTCAGGGTTGCCTAGCTGACTCAGTTGGAGGAGCGTGCGACGCTTGATCTCAGGGTCTGAGTTTGAGCCCTGTGTTGGGAGTAGAGATTGCTTAAATAAATAAATACTTTTTAAAAAGGAATAAAATATCATATATAAATTTAATAAAAGAAATGCAAAACTTACAATCTGAAACTACAAAATGTAAGAAGAGATCTAAATAAATGGAAAAACAACTCATATTCTTGAAGACTTAATATTGTTTAAAATGGCATTATTGCCAAATTGAATTACAGATTCAGTGTCATCCTCAATTCTCATCCAATTCCATCCAGTTTATTTGGATAAATTGACAAGCTGATCCTAAAAGCCATATGGAAATTCAAAGACCCATATAGGCAAAAGAATCTGGAAAAAGAAAAGAAAAATAAAGTTGGAGACTCGCACTCCCCGATTTCAGTATTTGTTACAAAGATACTACAAACAATGCAGCGTAGGACTATCATAAGGAGAGATATATAAATCGATGCAGTGGAATTTAGTGTCCAGAAATAAACCCTGTCAATTACGGTCAATTGATTTTTAATGAGGCTGTCACAAGAATTCAATGATAAAAGAATAGTCTTTTCAACAAATGAAATTGGGACAACTGGATAGTCAAATGGAAAAAAAAAAAATGGAAGTTGAACCCCTATCCCTCACCATATAATAAATAACTCAAAATGGATCAAATCTCCAAATGTAAGAGCTAAAACTTTAATGCTAATTGAAGAAAATGGTTTCTTTAAATGACAACAAAAGCACAAGCAACAAAAGAAAAAACGAAATACAAGAAAGTTAACAACCCAAGGAATTAGATACAATATTTGCAAGAAAGTTAACAACCCAAGGAATTAGATACAATATTTGCAAAGGACATATTTGACAAAGAATTTGTATCTTGAACATATAAACTTTTATAACCCCCCAAAAAAGCAAATAACACATTTTAACAATGTGCAAAACATCTGAATAAACATTATCCAAAAATGATATATGGATGGCTGTTAATCACATGAAAAGATTTTCAACATCATTAGCAATCAGGAAAGTTCAGATTCAAAACCCAACCAGATTTTAGTTCATACCTACACAGATGAGTATAATCAAAATGATATATAATAACAAGCATTTGGTAAGAAAGCGAAAAATTGGAACCCTCAGGTATTGCTGGTAGGCTTGTAAATGGTGCATCAGTTTGGAAAACTAGCAGTTCCTCAAAAGGTAAAACATAGCTTCATTAACTGACCAAGCAATTCTACTAGATACACCCAAGAGAAATGAAAACGTTTGTCCACACAAAAATATATACAAAAATGTTCATAGCAGCATTATTCTTAGTAGCCAGAAAGTGCAAACAACCCAAGTGCCTGCCCGTGAAGTAATCCAATGGATAAACAAAGCATGATATATCTATTAGGTGGAATATTATTTATGAATAAAATAAAAGAATGAAGTATTGGTAGATGCCATAAAATGGAGAATCCTTGAAAACATGCTATGTGTAAGAAGTCAGTCACAAATACCACCTATTGTATTATTACATTTATATAAAACTTCCAGCATAGCAAAACTGTAGTGACAGAAAACAGATTAGTAGTGGCCTAGTGCTTTGGGAAGGGGAGGAAGTAAGGGTTTGAGGAGCAATGAAGATGGACTGCTAATGTGTATGGGGTTTCTTTCTGAAGTGATAAAAAAAAAAAAAAATAGGGCAAAATTGATGGTAGTGATGATTGCACAACTCTGTGAATATCCTGAAAATCACTGAATTGTACACTTTAAATTGGCAAATTATGTATATATGTACATATATATACATAATATACTAATGTAGTATATACAATACATACTAGTGAAGCTGTGATAAAATATCTATCTCATTAATTTTGTGAATTATTAAATGTTTATGTACACTCAATAATAAATTTATATATTTATGTGTATGAGGAAAAATAACGAACACATGTATTTATGTGTGAGGGAAAGTAAAATATACAGTATGTCCATCTTCAAATGGTATTTGAAATCCTGGAAGAATTGCTTTCCTTTGTATAGATCACCTTTCATTTAGTGAATAAGACTTATTCATTTTAACTTATTGTAAAATCAGTGCCTGCTCAGTGAACATGCACACGCTTCTAGGAGACTTCTGATGGTTAGCACGGAGAATTCCAACTGGTGAGTTTTTATCATTAAAACTAACTAACCCATGGGGAAGGACAGTAAGAAGACCAAAATTCTATGATATTTTAGAATTTCCTTAAGGAGATATTAATTTTGAATAAAACATGAACATTTTGGTCCCCTGTTTTGTTTTGTTAAGATTTTATTTATTTATTTGACAGAGAGACAGCCAGTGAGAGAGGGAACACAGGCAGGGGGAGTGGGAGAGGAAGAAGCAGGCTCCCAGCGGAAGAGCCTGATGTGGGGCTCGATCCCAGGACTCCGGGATCACGCCCTGAGCCGAAGGCAGACGCTTAACGACTGAGCCCCCCGGGCGCCCCAGGCCCCTGGTTTTTAAACAAATGGTTGCTTAATTCAATATGTGTCCTAAAGCACTGTGGTGATCATCTCACTTCCATAATATTATTCAGACTTTGATTCAAGCATATGGATTTCGATACATATTTTGGCATTTTGCAACATGTACATACTGCATAATCAAATGGCATGAAATATTCAGATAAAACATAGCATGTTCAAACAGTGACTTGAGAAATAAAGTTATGACAAGTGTGTTCATTATGAGATTATGACAGTATATATATGTAAGAAAAGAGTTTGTTTACAATATTAGTATTTACAGGAATTATTTTTTTAGCATGTGTTATACATATCTGCTGCTAAATTGGTAATTGTTTTTCCAAAGTCACAAATGCAAGAACATATTTCTTTAAATGTATATTAAATTCACCTCTTACTTTTGGGAATTTAGAATTCTTGGCGTGTAATTATGAGAACTTTTGACATTCTTTTCAGTTTCTGTGCCAGTATCAGGGAACAATAACAATTCATCTAATTTTGACAACTTTGAATGAGTTTGGATATCGACATAAACGTTCTGATCTTTGCTCAGAATCTCCTCTGAGATTGCCTTCATTTCTAGCTTACCTTTGTGAATTTTCCTAAAACAAGAAAGCAAGTCAAGAAAAATGTACAGTGAAATAAAATACACCTGGGCTTTCACTTTCTGCTTTTGATACAAGAGTTAAAAGCCAAAAACCCTAACCTACCTCTTTCCTATAAATACAATTTGATATTGAAACATTTTTAATCTTATAAGTTAATCAGAGAATGGTAATGAAGTTATAGTATTGTGAACAGTGTTCTGAATTGGTCCGCCTCAGAACAGTTGGATTATTTTATGTTCCAGAAGGATTTAACTCTAAGGACTGTAGTAAGGTCTAGAAAGTCTGAAGCAGTCTACTCCCGTTGGCCCGAAGGCTCCCTTCCTACTGAGGAACAACTGCAGAGGATGGTGTCATAATTAAGAAGGAGAGAGGCCAGGGAGTGAGGCAAGAGAAGGTCCAAATAAAAGTGGACAAGGGGAACAGAAAAGAGAAAATCTCAATACAGCAGTTTACGGTAATTTTTAACAGTACCCTAACATAACAGAAGGGGGAGCTCTGGGAAGTTAGAAAAAACTATTTGAGTCAAGCGTTTTTTTCTTTCGGCTTGAGAAAACTAAATCTAAATAGAAATGTACAACAGAAAAAAATCAAGGTTAAATTTTATAGAAAATTACTTTAAGGAAAGATAATATAGATCGTTATAACATCCTTACAGATATTGGAAGTATTGAAGTACCAAGGGAAAAAATTCAGGGACACAGATTGCAGTGTACTATATCAAAACAGGTTAGACATTAAGAAAATATACCCCCAATAAATAAATAAATAAATAAATAAATAAATAAATAAAATAACATAAGCAGATCCACAAACACTTAAAAATACGGTGGCAGAATTTAAAACATAACTAGAAATAATACCAATAGCTTTAAAACTGAAGGCTAAACTAGAAAAAACACAGAACAAGATAACACAATAAAAAATAAGGGAAGTAGATGTAGAAAGTAAGAAATTAAATGTAAACTAACAAAAGAAATGATGAAAGATTCAAGAGAAAGGGGTATGTATTGAAGATGGATAGAGAACATTGAGCTACTAGAGGTCCTAAAGAACTTGGGAAAGTACCAGATAAAACTATGAAAATGTACATTTCAAGGAAACTTTTCTTTAGAAAATATTTAAACTTTACATTAACATACTGTGCACCTGAGATTATTGACAATAATGATCAACAAGACCTCTTCTAGTAAAAGATGGAACCTGTGACCTGGAAAGAAAATAAAGTTAGGTTATCATCAGACCTTTCAATAGTAATTTTGATGCCAAAATATAGAGTAACATACTTAAGTTATTCAAGGAAAGAACATGTGAACCATGAATTTTATATCCAGGAAAACTGACATTCACGTATAAACTGTTATCAGCTAGTGCAAACTTAGAGAATATGGTTTCTGTGATATCCTCCTAAAGATTTTGCTCAAGAACAAGCTTCTGGAAAACACAATGACTAGAGATACTAAGAGAGAGGGGAAAGGTTCTGAGTATTAAATATATGGTTCTTATAGAATCAAAATTAAATTGGAATTAAAAGAGGGAGAAAATAGCATGCAATGCCTATTTGATAATTTAGATGCAGTACAACAATTGAAAAATGGGGAGGATAATGGAGCTAGCATATATCAATATTGTTATTCTTGGAAACTAGAATCTCGGTGTGAAATTAAGGAGATTCAAATGTAATACAGAAGAGTCTTAGTAAAATTACTGTAATGCCACATATAGAGTAGAAATATCAGTATAAAACATGAGGTATTTTATCTTCAAATATTTATATGCAATGTATGTATATATGCACACACACATATTTCGTAGCTAGTATATATTGTTAGTATATATCCTTAGTTCTATCCATTAAAAACATCTTAGAACAATGACTGGCACAGCAGCAATTTGCTTTCTCAGCACTAATAACAACCTTGATTAACCACTTCCTATTAGAAGAAACCAGAGTTTTGTGGAAAAATGACTAATTCTCATTCTGGACAGAAAACACACAAGATGAGGCTAGGACATCTTGACAGACCAGTTACCAAGGAAGCTCTCCAAGAAAATAGAAGGACTTGGGTGCCCTCTTCTCCAAAATAAGTAAATAAATAAATAAATAAATAAATAAATAAATAAATAACATTATTGAATACAAACATTAGAAACTGAGTTATTTTAGTCATGTACTGGATTAGAAACATGGTACATAAAGTAACAACTTAAGTTCAGGCAAAATTTCCAAAATAATTAATATTTCCTTGTTGGTAATTTCTTTGAGTATCAACTACTGTGATAAAATGCACATCTCAAAATATGAGAAAAGTTTTGTTTCCTGGGCCAAGTCTGAAAAAGAATGCTGAAATATTTAAGAGATTGCATTGTGGCTTGCACACTGATTGCTCAATAAACACAAAATGATCTTTATACCATCTCCAAGTCAGGTGGTTATAAAAACATTCTAAAAATGTCAGTGATTCTCTTTGTTTTGAATTTGGATTATGGAACAAAGAAGTTGTATTTAACTAATACAGGTCACAGGATTTTGATACACCTGTAGCATGAATAGAATAACAGGTAGATGTTTGTGATTTATAGGATTTTCCTAAAAAGCAATGACTTCCTACTGATTACCTATCATATTCAAATCTTAATGAATGACTGATACAGATAATATAAAATAGCTTTAGTCATAAAATAAAGCATATTCATCTGTTCATCTTCATCAACAAATATTCATCTGTTAATATCTATAATAAATTATTGTATGTCAGTAAGCCATGACATTCAAGACAATGTAAAATTTTTAATGGGCACAGTCAATGAATAATTACCACTCCTACTCCTCACATATCAACTCCTCCTATTGCTGGAAACAGAGATTTTTACACTTCCATTTTTGCAAATTGAGTCAGATTTTTTTTTTTTTTTAGAAATCATTATGCATTTAATTATCTTAAATTCAAAGTTTAACTGGCCCATAAAAAAATCATAGTACATTACTAGGATTCATATTTTAATCAAAAATAGATCAGAATTGTGAATACCTTAGCTGACTGATTAATGTATAAATATTAATTTTTAAATATTAGAATAATCCAGAAAGAAACACAAGTCTAGTTTATTATTGATTGCATCATCAGCCTCTGATTACTCTAGAAAAATTACTTCCCAAATTATCAGCAATGTCACTGCTCTACAGAGTTGCTGTCTCCTTTAGCAACCTTACTGATAGCTAATTCAACACTTACTTATTTTTAACTGCACCTGTATCAGTTTACTTTGTATGCACAGAAGTCCCTTGAAATCTGAGCACTTAACCCTCCTCCTGTTTTCAGTGCCAAAGTGAAAAATCTCCCTACAGAAGCATCAAATAAGTTAGCAATTAGAGAAGTAGGTTGGTTTGCTAACACCACGTAAGAATTCTTCATCACTTATCTTGGAGCATCTAAGTAAAAAGCAGTTCATTATTTGTTTTGAAGCAGTGACAACTACTAAATATTTGCCCCTCCCATTCAAATGTAAATACAAAGACATAAAGAAAAGTCCAAAATACAGTATCCCAAACCACACCCATCTTAATCTAGCAGCTTCTGAATTATATATTTAAATTTGAAAAAATCCAATCTTAGTACAAATCCTCCTGCATTTTCTGCATTGAACACAGGAGAAATCATAGGTGACCTCTTGTTTCAGAAGTAGTTTCATTCCTAGTAAGTTAAGATTTGTCATACTTGTCTCCAGCTGAGGATTGGAGATGAGGCTTGGACTTAAGATGATAGAAAATGACAGATTAATAAAATTAAAGGTGAAACCCTTTAAGAAGTACTTTCAAACAGAAAGAAAAAAGAGTATACCAGTAATACAGGTACAACACATTAATACTTGTCTGTACATAGATCTGGGATCTCAATGAAAAGGGTTTTTCCTGAAATAACTTATTCTAAACTTGAACTACCAAGGCTAAGTATATCAAATTTATAAGACCTGTGGTATTAAAACCAACAAAATAATAATAGAAATTAGTCCAAGGCTGTTATATAGATACCCAACAGATGCTTATGCAAATCCACTATGGAATAAAAATGGTAAAACTAATTTTATTGGTTTTTGAGAAAGCAAACAGAAAAGCAGTTTTTAAATGATGTCATTCATAACAGAATTAGAAAACATTAAATACCTGTGAATAAATATAGCAAAATGTGTATAAAATCTCTACCCTTATCAACACAAAACACAGGAGTTTTTAAAAATAATACGGGTTAGGGGCGCCTGGGTAGCGCAGTCGTTAAGCGTCTGCCTTCGGCTCAGGGCATGATCCCGGCGTTCCTGGATCGAGTCCCACATCGGGCTCCTCCGCTGGGAGTCTGCTTCTTCCTCTCCCACTCCCCTTATGTGTTCCCTCTCTCGCTGGTTGTCTCTCTGTCACATAAATAAATAAAATCTTTAAAAAAAATAAAAAATAAAAATAATACGGGTAAATTTTCTTAGATTGGAAAATGTTCAAGTATTTGAAAACTCTGTATTTTAAAACTGTTCTATAAATTCAATGAAATCATGTTCAGAATCCTATAAAAAATGTTTGTATATTTGTATAAATCTACAACTTCTTTTTAAAGTGTCCATGTTAATTAAAAGACCTGAACAGTCAAGGAAAAGTAGAAAAAGAAACACAAAGCTGGAGAAATTAAAAATTTAGATATCAACATCCATTATAAATATGTAGTATTTTAGAAGTTGTGGTATTTAGTATAAGAATAGACAATAAATGATAGAACATATATTTTGATAAATGACTACAGCAAGAAAAGGAGAAAGTTATCTCTTAAATGGTTTTAGTTCAATTAGACATACACTTTTTTTAAAAAAGGGAATGATAACCCTTGATGAATATCATATGCAAAAGTCAATTACAGATACATCATAGACTTAAAGGAGAAAGATGAAACAATAAAGCTTTTAGATGAAAACATCCTTATTTATTACCTTGGAGCAGGCAAAGTTTTTAGCAGAATACAATGTAAAAGGATATTTGATAAATTCCATTAAGATTAAAATATACCATTAAGAAGGTGAAAATCAAACCAAATAGCATGAGAAGATGTACACAAAGCATATATCTAGCGAAGACCTGTACCCAGGTAACATAAAGGCCCCCACAATTACTCAGAAGCAGACAGGCCAATAAAAAATGTGTAAAAGGCTTGTAGGGGCTCTTCAAATGAGGATTTTCCAATGCTCAACGTGCACGTTAAGAGGTGTTAATAAGCTTATTCTGGCGAATAAGCTACACAGCCCAAAGAATGGTAATAAAATAAATATGACACACAGAACTAAAGTTTAATAAGGGAAATTCATGGAAATTTCCATGAACTTTGGTTGGAAGTATAAATTGATAATAACCACTTTGCAAAATTGTGCGGCAATATCTAACATGGAACATATATTTACTGAATCAATTGCCAGAAAGTAATTCCCCTTTGCTCCAAAAATGTATGCACATATACATGTATAGGGATGTTCCTAGAAGCATTATTTGTAATAATCGAACACTGAAAAAATAAAACGTCGACAAGAGTAGAATGCATCAGTACACTGTGGAATAAAGAGCATTGAACAAACCTCACGACATACAACAAAATGGATGAAATCCCAGGCATTACTTGAAAAAATAAAGCTAGAAATAAGCATATATATGATTTTATATATAAAGTTTTAAAAATAGGCAGCAGAACATGTAATGTGTGAAAATGCATACTCATTTGGCAAAACTATACCCAAAAGGAAGAAAATGTTTATTTATCCTTGCTATGAAAATAGTGGCTGTATCCAGTGGGGAAGAAAGGAATTTTAATTGCAAAGCATCAAGCAGGACCACCTGCAATGCTGGTGATGTTTTACTTCTTGACCTGGTGGGCGTCATACAAGGGTGACTTTAAAGTAATGTATTGCAGAGTACATACCTTTTTGTGCAGTTTATTTTTGCATATTATATAATAGTTTCATCATGAAAAGTTTAAAATTTAAAAAACTACCAAAATATGTGTGATTTATTAAGAGATGTTTCAGGCTAAGTGGGCCGTTTGATTCTTAAAGGAAGATTGACAGGTTCTGTGAAAATGACACAATGTGTCTTGATATGTAAATTATGCCAATTTTAGTTATGAAAACCTTATTTCTAAGATCAGTTAAGGGGATATTAGCAAGGAAAACAGTTTAGTTTGAATTAGAACCACAAAATCTAAGTGGCAGTTATAATAATTAAGATAATTATGTTTAAAATTGGAGTCAAAGACATATTTTCCAAAGAGGACATCTCAGATATAGAGATAATATGCTCTGCTTTATTATCATTTGCTTATTATTATGTGTACTCCTTAAAGATTTTTACCTGCTTATTATTTATTTAAAATAGTTTAATTTGGGGGTGCCTGAGTGGTTCAGTTGTTTAAGCGTCTGCCTTCGGCTCAGGTCATGATCTCTGGGTCCTGGGATCAAGCCCCATGCAGGGCTCTGTGCTCTGCTTCTCCCTCTCCCGCTCCCCACCCACCATGCCACACATGCGCACACACTCTTTCTCTCAAATAAAATCTTTAAAAAATAGTTTAATCTTTTACATTATTTTCTAGTTGAAAAGTTTGTTTTCTCCTAATGTGATATCAGTCAGTTCAAATGACTGTAATATTTGAGGACCTGCCGAAAGTCAAACATTTAAGCCTACCTTTTTCTTTTTTTTCCAAAAGCCAGGTTACATGATGGTGAACAAGGAATTCAGAAGGAAAACATTCTTTTTTTTTTTTTTTCTTAAATAATACTTTTGACACAGATTTAGCTCAAGGGAACGCATTCTCCCTTAACTTTATAAATTAACCAGAAGAGCCCTGAAATCTTTATCACTTAATTTCACACACATCATATTCTCTAACTAAAACTCTCAGGATTAATGTAGTTTAGGAAACACTGCATTAATTATTTTTATTTTTTAAATAATTCTTTCTTCTAACAGAGCCCTTTCTGTGTTTTAGTTTGTTGGTAGGTTAATAAGCATGAGGTGAATTAAAAGTTCTGTGCTTAAATGTTGTTTGACAAATGGAAATAGATTTCTTGACTGCAGGATTTCTCCTACTCTTGTATTTGATAGTGCATACCGTGACTCTTAAAGAAAAAACTTTCAAGTATATAAGACCATAAAATCTTTTCAAGTAAGTTCTTATTGGCCAGGATTTGCAGGCTATACGTTGGTAAAGTTGAGCTTAATTCTAAGGAAAAGCCACAGCAATCATTTCCACCACTATGTGATGGATGTCATAACACAAAGGATATTTTACCTGTTACTTTTATTGGCTTACCTGATTTATTTCCTTCACTTCTTTTTAAGGCATTCGTTTACATTTTACAAACATACTGGCTTATCTGTTAATATTCTTCTCAAACTTCTTATTTCATCTTGGTAACTGGGAGGTTATGGGTAAAAGAATTGAATTGTGAGAGATCAGGATTAACATGGCTGTGATGAGTATTTTACACTAAAGTTAAGACCTCTTTTACCTTAGTGGTGTGAAGTAGACGTACCTGTCTTGGTCACAGGAGTCAATGGTGGATTGGTAAATATTACACCTGTAAGTTTTCCAAGACCGCCAATAAGATTAAGATTAAAACAGATAAATTAAATTTACATAAGTATAGTTGAGGCAGTTAGCTATATTTCTGAAAGCACATATTCTGAGTCTTAGATCTGAGCCAAAGACATAGAGCTGCATTCAGTGTTTTGCACTGGACGTAGGTGGTCCCGTAGGTTTACTTCATTTTTCTTTCTTTTTTAATTTGATACGTATAGAATTGGATACCTTAAATGAAGAGAGAATTTTTAAGACTGCTTATTTTCTGTGGAAGAGTTTATTTGGCTTTATAAACTAGTACATGTCAATTATGCATCAATTGACAGTTATGAGAGTATTGAGATTTATTATGAGAGATGCTGTGTAATCAATTTTAAATTACAGGACACTAATATAATTAGATTTTTAACACATAAAAATTATAAGGAATATTTAGGCACTTAATCGGAATTTTAAAAGCCAGCGATAACAAGTTAATAATTGTGACAACTAATAGAGTATCTATATAAATGTCACTATTTTTATTAATTGATATTTAATTTGCTCTAGCCTGCCTTGGTAAATGTTAATTAAATGCCAGAAAATTCCTTATAATTTTAACATATTAATAATCTTATAATTATGTCTTTATTGCTTACATAATTATGAGTTAATTACACAGCTACTAGATTTACTGTACCCTTTATAGAGAGCTCAAGACTATCCATTTTTCTCCACAGGTCAATAAACTTGATTGCCTGTTAATCACTTTCAGTCATAGAACATCAAAAGCTGTTTGTGAATAAATATACATTTCCATCCAACACAGTGAACATTATATACCAAACTAAGAAAAATGAGATAATGGAAATCTGCCATTATTCCTTTTATTAATCTATTATTTTGTACCTTAGAAGGTCTGTGTCAATTTAGGAGAAAACAAGGGAATTGTTTCCCAGGCTTTTCTAAGATATGTATATAAAAAGTATTTTCTTTCAAAGTGCTTTTATATGTATAGTCTCATTTTATAGATACAGTAACTTTATAGAATTCAGTTATCCTCATTTGACCAATAAGGAAACTGATGTAGAGATCAAGTGACTCTCCCGGTATAATCCAGTGTTATTATTGCTTAACCCACACACTGACCTTTGTCCGTCTGCATTCCCTTGGATTTTTACCACCCTCCCTCCCAACTGTCAACTTCCAATCTAGGTAAATTGTTATACCCTTTTTAATCCCTATTTTTGGTAGATAACTAAACATATGAAGAAGAAAAACATAAGTATATAATTGGTTCTTCAACAAATCCGTGTTTCTAACTCAACTTTTTACTCCTGGGGTCAAGCCTAGCGATGAAGAGGTCCATGCTTTATTCACCTTTGGATTCCTAGCTGAGGCTCTGACAGAGCGTGCAGTATTTGACACGGATGTATAAGTGAATTCAAAACTTTTAATCAAGTTAAGTCCATTTCCTACTTCTCTTGATGATCATAATGGAACATCATCAACAATCCTCAGATTTTAAGCCTGCTGCTTTCTTACCCGTGGGACGATATTTTCTGCTAGAGAGAGACCTTCTATAACCACTTCTTCATATCTGCCTCTTATTCTCAAATTTCAGCCCATTCTCTGCTTATTCTTTCTTACTGCAGAAGCAGTGATTCTTTTTTTGGGGGGGGGGGCAATTCCTCCATTTATGTTCTTGATCATCTCTATTTTTATCTAGTATGTATAGCCAACCACTGATTTTATAAAAAGTACAAATGAAAAGCATATACCACTAATTAAGCAATAAACAGCATAATTTGCATGTCAAAATCACTGAAGAGAGGAGAAACCTCATTATTATGTACTTTAGATTTACAGAAATATTTTATAGACAAATTTGGATTTTTTATAAATTTTAATTACATGTTCTAAAATAAAGCAACCATAACTCAACACCCTGGAGATATTACCATATAATATTAGTCTTTTTTCAACATACTGCATCATGATGTAATTGGGGGAAAAATGAAACTGGATATTATGACATGTACTGTTAAAATTTTGCACTGGAAAATGAGGTAAATGGATTAGAAAGTTTTCGTACCT
Source organism: Ursus arctos (assembly GCF_023065955.2). NCBI lineage: Eukaryota > Metazoa > Chordata > Mammalia > Carnivora > Ursidae > Ursus > Ursus arctos. The sequence continues at coordinate 17,786,934 of NW_026622852.1, forward strand.
TTTTCGAATTCTAGATTTAAAATCAAGATAATCTGCTGTACTTTGTATATTAAGTTTAGAATAGACTTAAATAAGCAACAATCAATTCTTACATATTCTCATTCTTGATATTATAAAACAGTGTTTTATTCATGATTATGTAAGTCTTATCAGAGTGATTCATGCATCCCAAGAAATGGTCTATATATTCAGACAATGCAAGAGACAAAGTTTTGCAGGAATCTGTGTAGAATCTGCTAGTCAGCCTGGTTTCCAGTTTTCTTCATAATTTGATATCACACTATGTACTCAATACACTTCCTCAGCTCTCTTCAACATGTAAGTAGCATTCTGATCTCATACCACCTCCATACTTTGCTATTCTAAGCTTTGACCAAAAAGACTCTACTCAATTCTGACTATTTACATTTTTCTCGTTTTTAAAGAACTAACCAAGTCTTATATTTTATCATCTTCACGACACATTATCAGACATTCTGGCCTTCACTAATCTCCTTTAACACTAATGTCCTTCAGGAAAAACTGTTTCTTTGGTTGACCACTCCTCTAATATTGTTACTTTTTTGCATGCATTTTTAATTTTTCCCAAACCGTATCATTAGCTTTTTCAGGTTGATGACCAGGACTTCCGTTTATCTCTAACAACCTCAGGCATTGCATCATGCATAAGGCAGGCAATAGGCATGTTTTAATTCTTACCTGAATCTTTAACTAGGGCAGTGTTTTTTAATTCTGTGGTTCTTTGGTGAAAGACAATGAATTACCTGGAAGTTTGTAGAAATAGAGATTCCTCTGGTCTGTTCTAGATCTGAGAATCATGGAGTAAGGCCCAATACTTTCAAAGAGAGTCTCACTAATCCTAGTGCACACTATGGACTGGGGCAACTGAGTTTGTATCTAGATTTCTAACACACAAACATTACTTCTCACCTTATTTTAGTGTTAATGAATATCAGAAGACAAAGGATACTGTAATTTGTCAAACACTTTTTGAATCTTTAGAGTAACTAGATATTATTAGGGTAAGTAGACATACTTCTGTTTCCATATATGCCTTCTTTATAGTTAACATTTAGAATATAACAACAAAAAACTATGAAACACCAATGAAAAATCTTTTGATGATCTAAACAGTTGGTGTGCTTTGAAATCTAGTTTGTATGGTGAAAGAAACACTTCTTGTGCTGAACAAGTTAATTTTAAATTATTAAAAATAGACCTATTCCAAATAAAATAAAGAAAATTCAATGTATATCACTTTGTTCTCCCTAAAGATATATATCATTTTTTAGGAGAGGAAGAACTTACACAAAATATAATTAAGAAAAAAATGAGTTATCCTATTTGTTTTGTTTTCCTATGGGTAAGAGCCACATTGTACATTTTATTAGGGGGAAAAATGTGTCTTAAAAGGCTGCATAGGTAAAGCTCCATTCTAGAGTAAAAATTAAGTTTTATTTTTCTCACAAGCTTTTCAAACTAAAAATGATTTTTTTCCAAAGCCAGTCATTACCTTTAGTTTAGTTCAATCAGCCACTAATCAACCCAGAGCTTCATGAACATTCTTTACAGAGGAAGTTTGTTCATAGACTCAAACTTCAATTTTTAATTTCTTGACTTTTAGTGTGTAGAGAGAGATAATATACTTTCCAGGTATGCATTTAATTTTTAATTTCTACTTCTGCCATTCTGAAGGCCGTTGGGTAGCCTCATCCCGTTACAAAGGCACTGTTCCCGAAGGACTGGACATTTAGGCCCTGGAAATGAACAGCTGCACGGAGTAGTGGTTTCCAAGGCTCACATTAGTACCACGCTAATCCATGTATATTTGCAAATTGTTATGATCATTGCTCAGAAATGGCATCAGTTGCAGCTGCAGCATTCTGAAAATATTTCAGACTTGTGATGGCTGGAACAACAACACAGAAATTATAATCATCTGACATCCATCACCACCGCTCCTTCACTTGATTGCACCAGTCAACAAATCCTGGGCAGGAAGACAGTGAAATAAGGAACTGCACAAGCCTTGTCTATTAAAGAAATCTTTATTTTTTTTTTCCCTCTGATTCTCACCATTCCATATTTCTGCCATCTCCCTTCGTCCATTTCAAACAGTATCCAATACACAAATAGAAAAAGAAATATGATTTTTCAAAATGTCTATTAATGTGCTACTTCTTAAAAATTGTATCAACAAGCTTCTTAAAAAACCTACTCCCATGTAATGTGAGGTTGTTACTCAATATTAGCCTGAATGTGATTTTATTTTCAGTGTAAACATATTTATCTGCCTATTTTTCCTCTTCTTATTCTCCCTCTTTCTTTTCTCTTTTCCTCTGAATGGATGACTAAGCATTCTCAATGTACAGGGTAGACAGGATTTCTTTTTCAATGCTGCTATTTTATCTATGATCTCTTAATCCATATACTATGGCTCAACAATTTTCTACTAAAGGCTATTCTGATAATCGACGTCTATGAAATTACTATAGACAGTTCAACTTACAACATTTTTTAAAGTCTCAGTTATAACCTTAGTGTTACTAGTTTTTGTTTAATCTCTCAGACAAGCTAAGCAACTTTATAAGGTACAACAATGGGAAAGCCTTTTTACTTAATATATGCTAAATAAATGTTGTAGAATGAACTAACGGATGAATATACAAATTTCTGATGGCCTATTATAAAAGTATATTTTATCTTTTCACATTAAGATTCAATTAGACCAAAAGAAAAAAAAAAAACAAACAAACAAAGCCTAGTGTTGTAGCATGTAATACAAAATCTTTCATTGGCTGACTTGCTTGTCTATTACCCTGTTGCAGACTCCATCATTTACCATGTCACATATTACACCTGAATATCCTTAGATTTTAAGTGTAGTAGTTCATGCTTTGTACATGATACTTTCTCTTTGAGAATTCTGTTCACTAATAACATACCTCAAAAGAAACTTCTCCAGAAACCTATTTAAAGCATACAATTCAATTTTTTTAGTAAAACTACAGAGCTGGGCAGCTCTTACCAAAATCTAGTATAGAACACTTTCATCACCACAGTTTAGATTCTCTTAATCCTTTCTATAGATTTGTATTACTATTTTTTAATTCCATTCTATCTTTATTCCCACCTGCCTGCTTTGTACTGCTGTTGTATAGTATACTTGTGTAATATAAGAGAAATTACATATAGACATACCCTAATAACACAATTATATACATATTTTTATATTCAGTTTTAGTCAGTTAAGAGAAGGGAGAAGAAATTTGTAATCACACTGTCTTTTCTAACCATATATATATGCATATATATGATATATATAAAATAATAAAACCATACATTAATTTATATAATTATATATTAATATATATTAACTATATATTGTATATCTATATATAATTTTTTTACCAGAACTCTGGTTTTTCCTGTGGCTTTGAATTTATATCTGCTGTTTCCTGCTTTCAGCCTGTAGAATTTTCTATTACTTCTTATAACATAGATATGATAACAAATTATCTGTATCTTATTTTCATTTTTGAAAGATTTTTGGTTTTTTACTTTCAAAACCTTGAATATGTTGTCTGCTGCTCTCTGGTCTCTACTGTTTCTGATAAGAAGTCAATGATTAATCTTACTAGGTTTTCCTCAAATGTGAGGAGTTGTTCTCCTTCTGCTTTCAAAATATTTTTTTTAAGACTTTATTTATTTATTTGACAGAGACAGAGACAGACAGTGAGAGAGGGAACACAAGCATGGGGAGTGGGAGAGGGAGAAGCAGGCTCCCAGCGGAGCAAGGAGCCCGATGCAGGGCTTGATCCCAGGACCCTGGGATCACGCCCTGAGCCGAAGGCGGACGCTTAATGACTGAGCCACCCAGGCACCCCTGCTTTCAAAAAAGGGACTTTTGTTTTCAATATTAACTGTGATGTACCTGAGTGTGGATCTCTTTGTATTTACCCTACTTGGAGTTCATTGTATTTTTTTGATGTATATATTAATAATTTTCATCAAATTTGGAACATTCATAGTCATTATTTTTCAAAAATTTTCTTTTGTTATTTTGTCTCTCTTCTCTCCTTTTGGAATTATTCATCTGTTAGTGTTCTTAATGATGCTCCATGTTTTTCTAAGGTTCTGTTTATATTGCTTCACTTATTTTTATCTCTGTTCTTCGGGATGATCATATTTACAATCTGTCTTCAAGTTTGCTCAATCTTTGTTTTGTCTCCTTAAATCTATTGTTGAACATCTGGTGATTTTTCATTTTTATTAACTATAGAATTTCCACTTAGTTCTTTGTTACAGTTGCTATCTCATTATCGATATTCACTTTTTGCTGAGATATCATTATTGTGATTTCCTTTAATTATTTACACATGGCTTGCTTTAGTTCTTGGGACAAATTAATACTAGGTGCTTGGAAGTCTGCTAAGTCCAAAATCTGGGTCCCACAGAAACAGTTTTTGTTGTATGTTTTTGTTTGTTTCTTTCATTTGTATGAGGTACACGTTCTAGAGCTTTTTCATGTCCCATATTTTTTTGGTTGAAAACTGTATCTTAAGATAATATATTGTCAAAACTATGGAAACCATTTCTCACCCACAAACTCCTACAGGGAGTTTTTTTTGTTTTCGTTTTTTTGATTGGTCATTTTTGCCTCTTTATTTAATGACTTGGTTGAACTGACTCTGAAGTTTATTTTCCATGCAGTTTGAATCCTCTGATGACCCCGCCTAGATTTATTTTTTATCTTTTAGCCTGGTTACTAAAGGTTTCCCCCTTGGTCAGCATAAACCACTTATTGATCAGAGAGTATGTTTGAGCCCCTTTAACAGGCAGATTTCTACTCTTTATTGTTGGCTGTGTGTGTGGCTTGTGGGATGTTATAGCAGTCAGTTTTGGGCAAATATTCAGCCAGTAGAAACTGGTAGCTTGGAAGTCCCCACTCTGATTACTTCTGAGAGGACATGACCTTGGCCATACACGCAGTCTTCCAGACTGCCAGGGCTGCATGTTTTTTTCTTTATAATAAATAATCTTCCTAGAAGTTGTTCCTTGGTTAGAGTAAGTTAATGTTTAGCCAACATTTGATTAGAGATTTTAGTTAAACCCACTGTGCCAATTGTTTTCTTCCCTCCATTAATGGATATATATGAGATGTGGGATGGTTTTCAAGTGTCCCCCACATCCTGCTCTGAGACTGGGTATAGCCTAGTGAAAGTGCACAACTTCCTGGTTCCCAGAGTTGAGTGTGACCTCAGGGGGCTCCTCTTGTAACTTTCCTATTGCTCTCCATTAAATTTCTGATCACTCTACTGTGTAGCTTGTTGCTGTCAGTATTATGGAGCTACCAGACTCTCTTAATCGCTTTCTTCCAAGATCATCACTGTTTTTGACAATGAAGCTAGCCTCCGTTCTGTTTACCAGCACCTAAAGGAGTGTTTCTGCAACATGGGGTTAGGGAGCACAAGGTGCGCTGGTGACCTTCTCCCCCTGTTATGAAATCATAGCCCTAGACAGGGAACAACAGGGAGAGGGTACTTCCTTGTTTGCCACACCCACCCAGAGTAGAGTTTCCATAGACACAGCTGAGGAGTATCATGAGATTAAGTTGTGCTTCAGATGTCACGAACTCTGGCTATTCTTACTAAGGTTTAGAAGGTTTCCTTGAATGAATGTTTCTCTGTTTATTATATATCCTTACGACAATTTCTAGGGAGTTTAATTATCATCATCATCATCATCATCATCATCATCAATCATACAAAATGGCCAAGTGGGGCTTATTATAGGCATTTAAGCATTTCTTTTCATTAGTGTAACATAATTCACTGCAGCATTAGACCAAAAACTTTTTATTTTAATTTTTAAAAGATTTATTTACTTATTTGAGAGAAAGCAAGTGAGAGAGAGCAGGGGAGAGAGGGAGAAGCAGACTCCCCACTGAGCTGGGAGCTCAATGTGGGGCTTGATCCCAGGACCCTGGGACCATGATCTGAGCCAAAGGCAGACACTTAACTGACAGCCACTCAGACACCCCTAGAACAAAAAATTTTAAATGCATATGGCAATCCCCTTAGATTCTAAAAACTCAGTGATGAGACACACACTTCGAAAAAAGCCTCATTAAAGTACTTTCTCATAAAAAATACTTTACAAGCATAATTTTACTTGTTTATGTATTTACCTATTATTTCAACCAAGGAACCACCTAAAGACCTCCTTTATCATCACAGTCATTTAAAAGTCTTCTAAATGGATGTAAAAGAAATGAGGGATAAACATTAAACAGGAGAAAGTAAAATTATTCTTACTTGTAGACGATAATACTTTTTATTTTGAATGCCCAAGAGAATTAATTAAAACCACAAGCGATATGGTAATTCAATAAGGAGGGCGGGTAGCAACAACCAGTGAGGTAATAAAATTCATGAAACAAATTATTTATACAAGCAAAACCAGAATAAAGAAAATATCTAGGAATCAATAAGAAACATACAAGATTTGTTGGAAGAACGACTTTAAATGCTACTGAAGGTCATGAAACAATACTTGAATAAGCATAAAGGCATGGTTGTTTTTGTCTAAAGTTTTATGGCAGGGAGAGCTGAACTCTAAGCAGTGGATGATTATAGTTAACTGGATAGCCAGTCTGTTTAGTGACCAGATATTCTCCCACAAGGACTGAGTGGTTGCCTGACATCTTTATCACACTAATGCACCATTAGAATACAGTCCTTGTTAGAGTAAATACAGTTAAGAACAAACATATTCTGTACTATGAAGACATATTAGAATTCTGTTGGAAGACAACTCCCTAGAAACTGAACTGCAGTTTTGGGGGTGGGTAATTTTTTTTTTTTTTTAAACATCATCACTGAACTACATAGATTTCCCCCCCCACACCCACAACAACCCACCCAGGAGTGTAATAATTGATGCATAATAACTCCTAGAATAAATGAAAATGCTCTAAGGCACTGGATTGTCTTCTAGAATAAGAGAGTATATATAGCCTAATTTTACAAATGAGTTTAGTGAACTCTATTTACTGATGTTAAAAAAATATATATATATTGACTTTTGCTTGTAAGGTTAATTAACTGTATCTTAAAAAGGTATTCGTCTTTCTATATAAATGATGTCCGAATATAGTGCCTCCATGTTTGGGTAATGTTAATAAAGCATTTTCTTTTTCTGGAGTCCAGAATAGAAATGTTTCTGTGGTTCTGCTTTTACAGAGGAAATTTATTATATTAGGCCACAGCTGTAAATTTTCTCCCTCCAATCCTATAAATTTCTTCTAAATGTTTAATGGTTTATAACTGTAATTATTCTTGTGTGCCAACATTAAACTTTAAAAAGTTTAATTTGGAGACTATTCGGAGAAACTCATCTTTTTTACAGCCTCATAAATAGTTCTTTGATGAAATGAGCAGAGGCTCTGTGTCTGCCCGAGGTGAATACAAATGACACCACATAGACTGTTCTTATGGAGAGGAAACAAATGCATTGATGCCTAAAGTGATCAGCTGGTGCTCAATTGCAATGCGGAGTGATATGTTCAAAGATGGGAAATGACATTGTTCTCACGCCTGAAGTCTGTCCTTCTTCTTGTCCCTTTCCCCCTTTTTTCCTCCACCTTATTTTCCTGAAAGTTTTTAATATCCCCAATCAGTTGTAATATACAGAGGATGGTGTAGGGGTAGTCACCATGGCACATACGAATTCCTAATCCAGAATATATATAATTCATGGTTTCTATTTAATCAGTATATCTCAGTGTCACTTTTAAATACTATCTAATGGAGAGTGCATGGCTATATGATGTATTACTAAGAATGTATCTTCTTTGCAAAATTCAGTTGCTACATTGTACCAGTTCTGGAACTAGGGTGAGTGAGGACTTCTTTAGTTTCAAAGTAGGCTCTGAAAATTGAGATAAGTATTAGAAATGTTCAAGTGAGCAGTTATACAGAGAATGCTTCCAAATGTCAGTTTATGCACGTTTGTTCTTTCAAGTTCAATTAAGATAGAATAACCAGTCAGTTTTCTTTAATTAAATTCAAGGGACAAAAATTGAAAATTTTTCCTATCTAGAGGTATATAGAAAGATATGGGCATACCCTGAATAAGACTGAAGTTTTAGTTTTCATTTTTTAATTATTACACTATTATGTGTTAATCCATATTTTACCACAAAACAGTGCGTTTTCATTCTGTATAACTGTTTGAATTGAAAATATTCTCAAATTAATTTATTATATATTAACATCCTACCCTAACCCAAAAAGTATTTGAGATGACAAATAATGAAATATATATCTTAAATAATTATTTTTCTCTATATTAATATATAAATATGTTTGTAGCGTATACTTTTAAAACCAACACATAATTAAGAACAAACATGTATTGAAAAAATAGATTTAAGCACAACTAAAGTAATCTATTTTCCTTTCCAAAGGAGTCTTTTCACTCCAAAGGGGTAATTCACATATCATGGGAATTGCTTAGCCCAGTGAGATCTATGTCCGACTTCTGACTTACAGAAATGTAAGAGAATGAATTTGATTTTTTAAGCCACTAATTTTGTGGTAATTTATTATAGCAGTAGAGGAAATGAATACAATAAAAATGCATCGTAGGTGTTATATGTAAAAATAAAATGTATGACAAATACAGCATAAAGGTGGAGAGGGGAGAAATGAAAGTACCAAAATAACAAAACGAAGAGTTAAAGAGAATGTGCCAACAAAGGTGATAAGGTAGAATCATAAAAATATACAGTATGACCCCAAAATTTAGACAAAGAGAAAAAGGGGACAAAACAGATGAGATCAATAGTAAACATATAGGAAGATGATAGATTTAAGGATAAAGATGCTGATGATCACGTTAAATGCAAATATACACCAATTAAAAGTCAGAGAATGTCATATTGCATGAAACACCAAGACATACTAATGCTATCTATAAGAAATAAACTTTAAATATAAACACACATATAAATTTTAAAATATATTTGGGGAAAAGATATATTATGGTAACAGTAATCATAAAAGGGTTGGTGTAGTCATGCTACTATCAGACAAAATAGATTATAAAGTATATCACCAAAAATAAAATGGCTATTTTATGAGAGTAAGAGATCAATCATTCAAGAAGTTATAACAGTTCTGTACATTTAGGCATATAACAGAGCTTCCAATACTTGAAGCAAAAATGATAGAATTGAAAGGAGGAAAAGCCAAATCCACAATTAAAGCACAGATTTTAATACTCCTGTCTCAATAATAGATAGACCGAGGAGACAGAAAATCAGTAAGCATATAAAAGATTTAATCAATACTATCAGCAAAATTAACCTAATTGACAGAGATTCTCAGTCATCAACATTCTTTCCTAGGACACACGAAACATTTGCCAAGATAGACTACATTCTGGGACATAAACAAGTCTCAGTTGTTTAAAAGATTCAAAATATAATTTTCTGTCCAAAATGGAAATAAAGGAGAAATCAAAAACAAAAATGACTCTGGCCAATCCAAACATAAGCATAAAAATGAAAATTAAAAAGATATTCTAAATTGAATGAGAATGTAAACACATACAAAATTTACATGGTGCTGTTAAGTACTAAATTAATAGCAACAAAGGCTTTTAGTACAAAAAAAAGTATCTAAAACTAATGATCTTGGTCTCCATGCTAAGACACTATAAAGATAAAGTACAATTAAATGTAGATTAGTAGGAAAAAAATAAAAAAACCCAAAGCAATCAGAATGGAAATATAAAATCAATTAAATGGGAAAAAAGAGAAAACCAATGTAACTAAAAGATGATCATTTGGTAATACCAATAAGAAAAGCTTCTAACTAGATTATTCAGAAAAAAAAAAAGAAATGAGAGAAGACCACTGTTTCCAAAATTATGAGAGAGATGATATCACTATACATTTTACAAATAATAAAAGTATAGATAATAAATATTATGAACAACTTTACACCAATTTTTCAAACTTAGGTAAAATGGAATATTCATTGAAAAGCACAAACTGATATAGCACATTCAAAAAGAAATGATAACCTAAATCTCTCTATGAAAGAAACTGAATTTGTATCTAAAAACCTTTCCACAAAGAAAATGCCATATCAGGGACATCTGGTGGCTCAGTCGGTTAAGCATTTGCCTTCCGCTCAGGTCATGATCCCAGGCTCCTGGAATTGAGTCCCACATTGGGCTCCTTGCTCAGCGGCGAGCCTGCTTCTCCTTCTGCCTGCTGCTCCCCCTGCCTTGCTTTCACTCTCTTTCTCTCTCTCTGACAAATAAATAAATAAAATCTTAAAAAAAGAAAAAAAAAAGAAATGCCAGATCAGAATCACTTCCCTGGGGAATTCTACCAAACATTTCAGGAAAACATACCAACAACTATGCAAAACTCTTCTAGAAGATAGAAGGAAATTTCCAATTAATTCTATGAAGTCAGTATTACCCTGATATCACAACCAGAAAAATAAATTAAAAGAAAATACAACTCCAAGAATCTTTGTGAACATAGATGCAAAAATTCTAAACAAAAATTGAGAAAAAGAAATATATAAAACATATGTTTTATTCATGAAAATATAGGATTTATCATAAGAATAAAACATTAGTTTAATATGCAAAATCAATCAAAATATAATTCAACATATTTATGACTTTTTTAAAAGAAAAAACATGTGGAGATCTAAATAGACATAGAAAAAAAATTGACAAAATTCAACATTTATCCAGATGAAGATATCTCAAACTAAGAATAGGAACTTTCTTAACCTGATAAAGAGCATCTGACAAAAAAACCTATAGCTAACATCATACTTAATGGTCAGAAACTCAATTTTTTTCTAAGATTGGTAGCAAAAGAAAAATATCTCCTCTTACCACTCCTACCCATCATTGTACTAGAAGTCCTAGTCAGTGAAATAGGGAAACAAAGGAAATTAAAGTCATACAGGTTAGAAAGAAAGAAATAATACTCCCTAATTTCAGATAATGTGATTATGTAGAAAATCCCAGGCAATCTACAAAAACTATCACAAAGCTAGTATATGAGTTTAGTAAGGTCACACACTGAAAAGTCGACACATGAAAAATCAATCGTATTTCTATTTACTGGCAATTGACAATTGGGAATTAACTGTTTTTATATAAAAAAAATCATCCAATAGCTTCTGTAATCATTAAACGTATCACACTGTCTTTTAGTTCTCCCTGCCATAATTGCTGTTTTTCCCATTGGCTGACATTTTTCTGGCATACCTGATAGAAAGAGGAGGATTACTTAATCTCTATGACAGGAAAAGGCATTTCCTTATTGGGATTCAGTTGAAACCGTCTTTCCTCATCCTCTTTGCTAGGGTTTTACTATCTATTTATATTCGTCTGAATCAAATCAGAGATTAGAAATCACATAGGTTAAACAGGGGAAGTGTGATGTAAAAAACTGTGAAACTTTGCTAAAGGACTGACTATAAGCATAAGGTAACTCGGCATCACGCCACAGACATGAGATAGTACCCAAGAGAGGAAAAACTCAGAAGAGTTTCTGACCTTGTTGGAGGTTTACTTTGGTCTACTGGATAACAGAGAAGTTTAGTGGTTTGCCCAAGCCAGAGCTGGTCTGCAGTCCCTGTATAAGCAGGAAGCAACAATCCTAGGCTGAGGGTGAAGCACCTTCCTGGGAATGTTCTAGAAAGCAGGACAAGGTCCTGCCTGAGAAATCATGGTGCAGATAAGGCGGGAGATCTTTGTAGAGCTGTTTTTCGTGTACAGGGCCTACTGAAGGTTATTGCCAGGCCTAGCCTAGGCCACAATGTTGGGGCACAGATCAACCGGATGTTCTCACCTACATACCAAACAGCAGCAGAAAACAGCTAGAAAGCCGTTTCCTAAACCCCGCCCCATGCCTCTCCAGTGCCCTCAACTGAGAAGCATAATATGACGCTCACCGCGCAGGAGGGATGCTTAGAGTTCTGTCCATTAGGGATGAGCATGTATTGAAGGGCAAATCTGGAGTAGAGAGGCAAGAAATTGATAACTGGCATACTCTTTAAAATCTTACATCCTGTACTTTACATAGGTCAAATGGAAAGTGAATTATCCAACTGTGTCCTACAGAGAGTTATTTCCACAGTCATGATCAGTGAAGAAATACAAAGTATAAATTTTCTAGACATAGTTACTAGGAATTTTTAAAAGTGTTTTTAAAATTTTACCCATCTCTTTTCACAACACATTTACTGTGATCACTCCATTTGCTGTGTGCATCCTCACACTATTCTTTCATTCCATTTATCCTTTGTACTCTCATAACTGCATATACAACTTTTCCTTTCTGTATGCAACCTCATTCCCTGTACTGTCCAGATTTTTTCATGACCTCATCATCTCTTAATTTTTAAAACAGAATTATTGAGGGATAATTTACATAAAATTAACTGTACATATTTAAAGTGTACAATTTAATAAGTTTTGACATATGAATGTAACTGGAAAATCATGACAATCAAGATAATGAACATAATCATCAACCCCAAAGTCTGTGCATGCTTCATTGTACTCCCTCATTCTTGTTCCTCCCACCTTTGTGGCTCATCTGTAAGCAGCCACAGATCAGCTTTCTGTCATAAGATTTACTTATTATCCTTTTAATAACTCTAGAATCTGTAATGATATCACCTCTTTCATCCCTGACTTTGGTAATTTGTGGATTCTCTCATCTTTTACTGATCAGTCTTTCTAGAGGTTTATCAATTTTATTGATTTTCTCAAAGAACAAGTTCTCAATTTCATCTCCTCTATTTTTTCCCTATTTCATTGATTCCTGGTCTGATTTTTATTGTATTATCTATTTAAAGGTAATTTAATTTGTTTTTTTATGTTGCAAGATGAAAGGCAAGATCATTGATTTGAGGTCAAATTTTCTAATGTATACCCATTTAATATTTTTAAAATTTTTATCAATTATTAATAAAATTTTCATCATTATTTTATAGCTGAAGCTACATCCCACAAATTATATGCTGCATTTTTATTTTCATTTTGCTCAATATACTTTCCAATTACACTTTTGATTTCTTCTTCGATACACTGATTATTTGACAAGTATGTTACTTACTTCCTGAGTATTTTGGAATTTTCCAAAGATCTTTCTGGTATTGATATCTCATATCTTACATATTTATTCACACATTTGTGCTCTTCATTTATTTGTGATACCATTTTCAAAATATTCCCCCCCGACAATATATCCTCACTACTATGTAATGATACAGTGGAACACTTGAAATCAGTAAGAAGTCCAAGTAAGTGTATCTAATAGATCATATAAATGGAGGAGGAGAACACACATAAAAAATAGTTTGACCAAATTCTACATGGTATTCATTGAAAAGGAATTAATTTAAGCTCATATAACATCCATTAATGTAAGTTCACATAATACTTGTGACAGACAGCTGACTAGTAAGCATGTCAATATTTAGTTCTTGCACAGCTCAGACCCCCAAAATCTGCTTTGATAATGATCACTTAATGACAACCCATGTCTATTATAACTAGATCTTCATGAAACTTAATTATATTTATTAAATAATATATTATTAATGTAAGGTATTTGTTGAGGCTTTACAACTACGTACTAGATATATTGCTTTATATACTCATAAGTGTCTTTTAAGAAATTAAAGTATCTATTTAACCTCAATAATGATCCTATTAAATTTCAATAATGCCTAGTTAAGTATGTTTAGGGCAAATCATTCAGGCTATGCCCATACAGACAAAGTGAATTAAGGAAGTAAAATAGTTATCTAAATAATTTCAGCTAAAAGTAAATTTTAAAATCTACATTAGCTAGGACAAATGTATCCTTTGATAATTTTTTAAAAGATTTATGTATGTATGTATGTATGTATGTATGTATGTATGTATGTATGTATGTATTTGAGAGAGAGAGTGTGTGTGTGCACCCTGCTCAGGGTCCTGGGATCAAGCCCTGCATTGGGTTCTCTGTTCAATAGGGAGTCTGCTTCTTCCTCTGTGCTCTCCCTCTCTCTCCCTCTCTCTCAAATAAATAAATAAAATCTTAAAAAAAAAAAAAAAGAGAGAAATTTCAGAAGCAAAGAAAGGAAATTACTTCATTAGCTATAGCTTAAAGCCTAGTTGACTATGATTAGTTTTCCTTAGGTTTGGATTTCTTAACTTTCTGGCATTCATAGGCTTAGGGTTTGGTTTGCCTATTAGGGCACCAAAGCATTAAAACCACTGTAGTTTAATGGCTTCCTTGTTTAGTTAATTTAACATATAATATTTATTTTTAATTTATTATGTAAACACCATTTTTCTGGATGCTACTCATGTTTGAAGATTAAAAGTATGTAGAAATCTTTTTCATTCTAAAAGGGTAATACATATGCAAATAAGACCATTAAAAAGTACAACTATTTTGTGATAAATGCAAAAAAGTGTGTAGTTGAAAATATTTGGGTATTTAACAAAATAGGCAGTTATCTCTAAAAGAAAGAAGGAAAGGAGGTTTTTTGATAGGAGTGGCATTTCAACATATACTTTGAGAAACTGGTGAGATTTGGAAAATACAGAAATCGCAAATAAAGGACTGGAAATACTCCAAAAGAATTAAGTTACAGGAATGGAAACACTTTTTATGAATCCAGGACATATTTTATGACAAAAATGACTATGTGGGAAGGAAAATAGCACAGGAGATCATTAACAATGGTCACCATTGACTGGCAAAATGAGTGAAATGAATGTCCAGGTAAGGAGTTCAGGTATTGATGAGGTTTATTAAAATGAATGTTTTGCTTATAATTTTTGAAAGAACACATTGTTTTTAATAATCCAGATGTTTCCATTGACTCTTTGTAACTCATATATTATTTGTTTAAATAAGCATAGGATGCCTGGGTGGCTCAGTCAGTTGAGCATCTGACTCTTGATTTGGGCTCTGGTCATAATCTCTAGTTAATGGGATGGAGCCCCACTCCACACTCAGTGAGGAGTCTGCTTGAGATTCTCTCTCCCTCACCCTCCCCCCCCCACTTGCCATGTGTACTCTCTCTCTCTCTCAAATAAATAAATCTTAAAAAAAAAAAAAAAGCTTAAATATACTTTGGCAGGGAAAAAAATGAAAACCAAGATATTTCTTTTATTATTATTATTTTAATAATATTTATTTTGTTATATTAGTCACCATACAGTACATCCCCAGTTCTTGATGCAATGTTCCATGATTCATTACTTGCATATAACACCCAGTGCACCATGCAATAGGTGCCCTCCTTAATACCCATCACTGGCCTATCCCAATCCCCCACCCCCCTCCCCTCTGAAGCCCTCAGTATGTTTCCCAGAGTCCACAGTCTCTCATGGTTCATTCCCCCTTCTGTATACACCCCCTTCATTCTTCCCTTCCTTCTCCTACCGATCTTCCTATTTCTTATGTTTCATAAATGAGTGAAACCATATGATAATTGTCTTTCTCTGCTTGACTTATTTCACTTAGCATTATCTCCTCCAGTCCCGTCCATGTTGCTGCAAATGTTGTGTAACCATTCTTTCTGATGGCTGAGTAATATTCCATTGTATATATGGACCACATCTTCTTAATTCAGTCATCTGTTGAAGGGCATCTCGGCACCTTCCATGATTTAGCTATTGTGGACAATGCTGCTATGACCATTGGGGTGCATTTGGCCCTTCTCTTCACTATGTCTGTATCTTTGGGGTAAATACCCAGTAGTGCAATTGCTGGATCGTAGGGTAGCTCAATTTTTAATTTTAAGGGACCTCCACACTGTTTTCCACAGTGGCTGTACCAACTTGCATTCCCACCAACAGTGTAAGAGGGATCCCCTTTCACCACATCCTCTCCAACATTTGTTGTTTCCTGCCTTGTCCATTTTTTGCCATTCTAACCGGTGTAAGGTGGTATCTCAAGGTGGTTTTGATTTGAATTTCCCTCATGGCTAATGATTTTGAGCATTTTTTCATGTGTCTGTTAGCCATTTGTATGTCATCATTGGAAAAGTGTCTGTTCATATCTTCTGGCCATTTATTGATTTGATTATTCATTTCACGTGTATTGAGTTTGAGAAGTTCTTTGTAGATCTCGGATACCAGTCTTTTATCTGTAGCATCATTTGCAAATATCTTCTCCCATTCTGTGGGCTGCCTCTTAGTTTTTTTTGACTGTTTCCTTGGCTGTGCAGAAGCTTTTTATCTTGATGAAGTCCCACAAGTTCATTTTTTCTTTTGTTTCATTTGCCTTTGGAAATATGTCATGAAAAAAGTTGCTGTGGCCGATGTCAAAGACGTTGCAACCTATGTTCTCTCTAGGATTTTGATGGATTCCTGTCTCACATCGAGGTCTTTCAAAAATTTAGAGTTTATCTTTGTGTATGGTGTGAGAGAGTGGTCAAGTCTCATTCTTTTGCATATAGCTGTCCAATTTTCCCAGCACCATTTATTGTGAGACTGTCTTTTTTCCACTGGATGTTTTTTCCTGCTTTGTCAAAGATTAGTTTCCCAAAGAGCCAAGAGTCCATTTCTGGGTTCTCTATTCTGTTCCATTGGTCTATGTGTCTGTTTTTGTGCCAGTACCATGCTGTCTTTGTGATCACAGCTTTGTAGTATAGCTTGAAATCAGGCAACATGATGCCCCCAGCTTTGTTTTTCCTTTTCAACATTTCCTTGGTGATTCGGGGCCTTTTCTGCTTCCACACAAATTTAAGGGCTGTTTGTTCCAGTTCTTTGAAAAATGTCATTAGTATTTTGATCGGGATGGCATTGAAAGTATACATTGCTCTGGGTATCATAGACTTTTTAACTATGTTTATTCTTCTGATCCATGAGCATGGAATGTTTTTTCATCTTTTTGTGTCTTCTTCAATGTCTTTCAAGAGTGATTTGTAGTCTCTAGAATATAGATCCTTTATGTCTCTGGTTAAGTTAATTCCTAGATAACGTATGATTTTTGGTGCTATTGTAAATGGAATGGATTCCCTAATTTCTCTTTCTTCAGTCTCATTTTTCGTGTATAGAAATACAACTGATCTCTGAGCATTGATTTTGTATCCCACCACATTACTGAATTGTTCTATAAGTTCTAGTAGTTTGGGGGTGGAGTCTTTTGGGTTTTCTGTATAGAGTATCATGTCATCTGCGAAGAGAAACAGTTTGACTTCTTCTTTGCCAATTTGGATACCTTTTATCCCTTTTTGTTGTCTGATTGCTGTTGCAAGGACTTCTAGTACTATGTTGAATAATAATGACGAGAGTGAGCATCCTTGTCGTGTTCCTGATCTTAAGGGAAAGGCTTCCAGCTTTTCCCCATTGGGAATGATATTTGCTGTAGGCTTTTCATAGATGGTTTTTATGGGATTGAGGAATGTACCCTCTATCCCTACACTCTGAAGGGTTTTAATCAGGAAAGGATGTTGTATTTTGTCAAATGCTTTTTCTGAATCAATTAAGAGGATCATATGGTTCTTGACTCTTTTCTTGTTGATATGATCTATCACACTGATCAATTTGCAAATGTTGAACCACCCTTGCATCCCAGGGATGAATCCCACTTGTCTTGATAGATAATCCTTTTAATGTACTTTTGGATCCTATTAGCTAGGATCTTGTTGAAAATCTTGGCATCCATATTCATCAGGGAAATCGGTCTGTAATTCTCCTTTTTGATGGGGTCTTTGCCTGGTTTGGGGATCAAGGTAATACTGGCCTCATAGAATGAGTTTAATAGTTTTCCTTCTGTTTCTATTTTTTG
This sequence comes from Ursus arctos, assembly GCF_023065955.2. NCBI lineage: Eukaryota > Metazoa > Chordata > Mammalia > Carnivora > Ursidae > Ursus > Ursus arctos. The sequence continues at coordinate 17,804,779 of NW_026622852.1, forward strand.
AAACAACTTCAGGAGAATAGGTATTATTTCTTCTTTGAATGTTTGGTAGAATTCCCCAGGGAATCCATCAGGCCCTGGACTCTTGTTTTTGGGGAGGTTTTTGATCACCGCTTCAATCTCTTCATAGTTAATCGGTCTGTTTAAGTCATCAATTTCTTCCTGATTCAGTCTGGGTAGTTTATATGTTTCCAGGAAGGCATCCATTTCTTCCAGGTTGTTTAATTTATTGGCATAAAGCTGTTGATAAAAGTTTCTAATGATCCTTCCTATTTCATTGGTGTTGGTTGTGATCTCTCCCCTTTCATTCATAATTTTATTAATTTGGGTCCTTTATTCTTTTGAATAAGTCTGGCCAGTGGCTTATCGATCTTATTTATTCTTTCAAAGAACCAGCTTCTAGTTCTGTTGATCTATTCTACTGTGCTCCTCGTTTCTAATTCATTGATCTCTGCTCTAATCTTGATCACCTGCCTTCTCGTGCATGGGTTAGGCCTATTCTTCTGTTCCAGCTCCAGCTTCTTGAGGTAAGAATATAAAAACTGCATTTGAATTTTTCTATTCTTTTGAGTGAGGCTTGGATGGCTATGTATTTTCCCCTTAGGACCACCTTTGCAGTGTCCCATGTGTTTTTATCCAATCCGCAACCCTGTGGCGCTTTATGGGAGCGTTTAGGCCATTCACATTGAGAGTGATTATTGAGAGATATGATTTTAATGATGTCATGTTTCCTGTGAAGTCTTTGTTTCTATAGATTGTAAATTTCTGTTCTGTATCACTCTTGGGGCCTTTTTACTTTTATAGAACCCCCCCTTAATATCTCCTGTAGGGCTGGTTTGGTGCTTACGAATTCCTTGAGTTTCTGCCAATCCTGGAAGGTCCTTATCTCTCCATCAATTCTGAATGACAGCCTTGCTGGATAAAGGATCCTTGGTTTCATGTTCTTCTCAGATAGAGCTTTGAAAATACCCTGCCAACCCTTCCTAGCCTGCGAGGTCTCTGTAGATAGGTCTGATGTTATTCTGATATTTTTCCCTCTGTACGTAAGGATTTTCTTCCCCCTGGCCGCTTTCAGTACTGTATCCTTGGATCTAATATTTGCGAATTGCACTATGACGTGACATGGTGTAGATCTGTTCTCATTGACCTTGGGAGGGGTCCTCTCTGCTTCCTGGACACAAATGCTTGTTTCCTTTGCCAGATTAGGGAAGTTCTCAGCTACAATTTGTTCAAATATCTCTTCTAGACCTCTCTTTCTCCACCCCCTTGGGGATGCCAATGATTCTGACATTGGAACATTTCATTGAGTCAGTAATCTCCCATAATCTACATTCTAGAGATTGGATTTTTTTAAGGCAAGTTTCTGTTTTAACTTTCTCTTCTACCATCCCATCCTCCAATTCACTAATTCGTTCTTCTGCCTCATTTGCCCTGGCTGTCAGAGCGTCTAGTTTAGACTGCATTTGATTCATAGCATTTTTAATTTCTGCCAGACTTGCTCTCATTTCTGCCCTTAGAGATTCTATATTCTCATTAATATTTTCATTAATAGTTTTTTCAAGCCTACACATCATCTTTACCATTGTTACTCTGAACTCCATTTCTGACAATTTGGTTATATCCATATCCATCAGTTCTGTGGTAGAGGCCACAGAATCATTATCTTTTCTTTCCTGGGGGGATTTCTCCTTCTCGTCATTCTGATGAGGGGAGGTTGTGGGGATGCCCAGAGCCCCAGTTATTGACCAGGACCCAGGCAGTGTGCACTTGTTTTATAGGGACCTTAGGGATGTGGGCTTCTTGATTTTTCAGCCTGCCTTCTGGGCGAGGGGCCTGCCGCGCCGATACTCAGGCAACCCTGTTTGGGTAGAGTCTCCGCGTCCCCTGCGAGGGGGATGGGATGGGCACAATGTGAGCCGGTATTTCCGGGCTTTTGTTCTCTGGCGGCTTTCCCTATCGGTTTTCTTTTTTTTTTTTTTTTTTTTTTTTTTTAATATTTTATTTATTTATTCGACAGAGATAGAGACAGCCAGCGAGAGAGGGAACACAAGCAGGGGGAGTGGGAGAGGAAGAAGCAGGCTCCTAGCGGAAGAGCCTGATGTGGGGCTCGATCCCATAATGCCGGGATCACGCCCTGAGCCGAAGGCAGACGCTTAACCGCTGTGCCACCCAGGCGCCCCTCCCTATCGGTTTTCTGTTCCTCTTCTGAGAGAGCAGCAGTGGCTGTATCCTAGCCTCTGTCTCTGAACAGAGAGATCGTAGTTCTCTCTCCACTGAGCTCTCTTGACCACTTTAACTCTGTTACTATCGGTGCTGCTAAAAACCCTGCAGTGACCCGGGATGTGCACCCCACAGCCTGTGTCCCAGCCCTCACTTCTAGGGCCCGCGCGTCTCTGTCCTTTGTGTTTCTAACACCGCCAGCCGCCCCCCGGTTCCCACATGCGCGCTCCCGAGCTCCCTGTTTCGGTATGGTTCGCATGCGCTCTGGAGTACCAGTTTTCAGTCTGGTCACGCGCACTTCCAAGCTCTCAGTTTCAGTCTAGTTTGAGTGTGCGGTCTGGAGCTCCTGTTTTCAGTTTGGACACGTGCATGCTCCCGAGCTCCTGGATTTAATCCGGTTCCAGTGAGCGCTCCGGAGCTCCGGTTTTCAGTCTGGTCGCGTGCATTCGCGGGCTCACGGTCTCAGTCTTCTCTCTCGCGGGTGCCAGTCCACGAGTTCGGCCCGCTTCCCAGCACAAGTGGCTATTGCTTCCCAGCGCCCGAGCGCAGAGGCTCCCCCCCCTTCCGTTTATCTTCCTATATCTGTGGGCAGATTCACAGCTCCCCGTTTCGTACCTCAGTATTCAGCGCTGGAGATGTTCGTTTGTAGAAATCCAGGTGTATCTTCCTGCGTCTCAGGCTGATTCTGTGGGTGTTCAGGATGGTCTGGTAGGTATCCAGCTTGACTCGGGACCAGCTGAGAAAGGATCTCCTACTCCTCTGCCATCTTTTCTCCTCCTTGCAGAAAGTGGTCGCTTTTCTGTTCATAGAGTTTCTGCTACTGTTTTCTTCGTTCTCCAGTTGCATTCATAGGTATTCAGAATGGTTTGGTAGCTCTCTCGCTGAATTCCTGGGACCAGACGAAGTTTAAGTCTCCTGCTCCTCCACCATCTTGGAATGCCGAGCTGGAGCTCAACTCCTGTTTTAAACTGAGTTCCTTGCAGAAAGTGGTCGCTTTTCTGTTCTTAGAGTTGCTGCTATTCTTTTCTTCATTCTCCAGTTGAGTTTGTAGGTGTTCAGAATGGTCTGATAGCTATCTAGCTGAATTCCTAGGACCAGATGAAATTTAAGCCTCCTGTGCCTCTGCCATCTTGGACTCCTTCCTCCAAGATATTTCTTTCAGGAAAAAAAAACAAAACAAAACAAACAAACAAAAAATCTAATATTAAGAGCACCCCTGAGAACATTAATCTTGTGTCAAATTTTATTCCATAATCTTTTAAATAGTTATTGTGATGTTAAAAAGACTTGTGATGTCCAATCGATGAAGGAAAAAAAAAAAAAAACCCAAAATGTAATGCTCTGAAAGTCTGTGTCCAATTATTTCCCTAACTCTTCTTCCTACACCATTTCTGCCACGTTATTCACCTCTAGTCCCCACTGTTTCTATGGTAAAGCAGCTTTTCAGGTTCTCATAAAAAATGATCTATAATCTCATTGAAATTGATAAATTAGTGACTTAACATGTAAATCACCACCTTGGAAGAAGAGCAGGAAGAAGCCTAGGTAGTTCTCCATAAGAATTAAATGCTAATGCTGAACTTTTTTGGCATCAATAAGATCAGTTGGTATATTAGTTAGTCTCTTGTTTGCAAGTGGCATAAAATTCAAACCAAACAAGCTTAAAGGGAGAATTATTGGTTGATGTAACTGTAATATTAAGTGCAAGGTTCACTTAAGAAGCAATTAGATGGAAGCACTCCAACAGTGTCTCATTACCACAATATTTTCTTTTTTATTTTTTTTCCTACTCACAGCCTCTCCTTTTTCCTGTTTCACTCCATATTCAGGGGGATTTTCTATCTTTCCAAGACACTCATAACAGCTTTGGATCTGATATACCTCAGCTTGAATCCGGTGGTAGAATGTAGGTTTCTTTCCCAGAAATTCCATTAACAGTATTAGTATTACCTTGTTTCATTGGTTCTGATTAACTCATAAGTGCCTGTTGTGATGAACAGTGAATGGGATGCTCAGATGAGCCTGGGCCCAGGACATCTGCTGCATTTACCACCTGTGGGTAGAAGTGCCTACAAGTGAGAGAAAATGTGTTTCTGGGGGGAGGAAGGGCTGGTGGTACAACTATCAGGAGAAGAGAACAAATGCCAAGTAAAAACCAAACAACCAAACATACCTAAATTTTAATTGATCCCAGTATGACAGGTGAAAATTATTTTTTTCTATAGAAATTTCATTGTTTTTGCAACAAAATTTGAATGGTGTTTTGTCAAAATCTAAAGTTGATTTTGATTAAAATTTCATGAGTTGTGAATTGTTTGTGCTTTCAATAATAGTGTCAGGTGTGGGCAATTTATGTGGCAATATGAAATATTCCTGAGACTTTTCTCTCAACTAGAAAACTCATATTTTTTTCAGTGTCAAGTGTTAGATTTTACAAAAGACTATACCTGCTGTCCCACTTTATAATTCAGGCTGAGTCACTTTTAATTTATCTTTCCCTTTCACCGTTCCTCTTCAACGGTACTATCAAATGAGGCCAGTTGACTCTGGGTACAAATTCTGGACCCAGATGCATCTTTATATATATATGTCTTTACAAATAGATATATATTAATAATGCACATATTTATATTTGGAAAAATATATATATACAAACAGTTGTACTTGTTGTCCATCTCCTATCTTTCTTCTCCATAACATGAAAAATTTGGTAATTATGTTGAACTCATAAAACATTGTCCCAAATTGATTACTGGCTATAGTCTTCAAAGCTGAAAAAAAGTAAAAAGCATTTCATTTATAAGGGAAATTTCCATTTGTAAGGGCATCTTCCTCTCTGTACCAGGAAGAAGATGACCAACTCTCTATAAACACATATCAGTGGAGAAGGCCCCAACTTGAATCTATATAACGAACAGATCCTTGTTTACTGTGCTTTTCCTGATAACTTCCCATAACTCTCCTTGCCCCACCCCCAACATCTTTCTTTCCTCTTTAGCTGTGTGGTGGTATTTAAGGTGGTGTCTTGGGCCATTTCAGGAAGTTACTCAGTTCTTCTGGCTATCTCATATGTATAACAGGAGGTATGCATGTTATTACATTTCTGTGTGTTTTTTTTTTTTTCCTCCTGTTAATCTTTTATTAACAGCAGTGGTACAGGGTAGAAATGGGGAGGTCTCAGCCAAGAACCTAGAAGGGTAAAGGGAAAATTATTTTTCCTCCCTTACACAATCCAACCAGGGACTGAGCTAATTTCAGATGGTGTTTCAGAATTTGTTAGAAGAATTGATCTATGTCTGGATTGTCCATGGTATTTATCAACCACCTCCTTTTTTTTGTGATGTGTTCCAATTGGATGGGGGATGGTGGCTCAGATGATGAAAGAATTCACTCAAGGCAGAACAACAAAGATACAAGTTTTTTGAATACACTGCAAGGGAGCAGTGGGCAGGACAGCAAAGGAGAGATGCTACCACGAGGAGGTGGTGAGAGGCTATAGTAACAGGGTGGAGTGAAGAAGTATGGGAACATATGGAATTTTCCCTTTTGTTGTTGTGAGTAATCCATTGGTTAGGGTTATGTAGGGTGAGTAACCCATTGGTTATGGCCATTTTGAGGTGGGTTAGGAATGTGTTTGTATTCCGCTGGGTGGTCACTGTGCAACCTTTAGCTTTCTCAAGTTTCCATTGCTCAAGCCTATTTCCTAAAAGCAGCCTCTACATTTTTTATAAATATTAAATCCCCTTTTTTTCTTATCTTGACACTGTGTATCTACTGAAATGCATAGTCAGCTTTTTAGCATGATATGTGGGCTTCTCATTCCCCTGTTTGGAGTATTTTATGAATAACAAACAGTTTCAGAAGAAAACTGGTCCAGTGTCAGGTTTATTTACTTAAGCCTTCCTTCTTTTGGGATTTGGGTGTCCTGCTCAATTCCTGGTTTCTTTAGCAGGCTGGAACTCCCCCCCCCCCCCCAACCTGGTCCCATAAAATTGCCTAAAATTCTGGTGGTTACTTTTCTCTTGGCAGCTACCCTATGGTGATCATCTTAGACTCCCACTGCATATGGCATAAAAATTTGCAAATGCCCTGAAAGGAAAAGGGGCAAATGGAATACTGGATTTGGGTCAGTGACCTTTTCTTCCCAGGATTTTGTCCTCTCCAATTTGACTGGCTTTGAAGCTCATTAATGCTTATACATAGATTTTTTTCTTTCCTATTTCATTCCACTTTGCTAGGTCTTCTCAGCCAGGTATTAGTCTACTAAAATTGATCCCATTATAGCAAGAAGAAGCCCCTTACTCTAAAATATGTGTTTTTGTTAAATGCGTGTGGTATGTGTACATATGTACCCACTTGTGGTATTAAACCTGTATATTTGTCTTTTTACCATTTCTAATTCAATCTGCTTAGTAAAGGCATCCATAATTTTGGAAAGAAATGCATCTTTTGGATTGCATGGATAAATGAACATTTATCTTTGGAAACATGGGTATATAGATACAAAGTTTAAAAATGTGTTGCAGAGAATATAGTTTGTACCCAACGTGGCACAGACATCCAAATAAATAGTACTTTTTTTTTTTTTCTCTTGGGGGGGAAGGAGAGTGTACAGCTGTAATGATGTAGTAAACATCTTTGCTGCACACCCAATAGCTACCTCCTCCCCCCACCTTCCACCTCCAGTTTGTGTCAGTAGAAGCACAAAACCCCAATTTTGGTCAGTTACTGAGTATCCATGTGTTTCAGCTGGCAGCTCAGAGGGGTGAAATTTCATGTTTTGTCAATGCACAGTAATGCTATTTCCCTTGCCAATGACTGGATTAGAAATAAGCCTGTAACGCAATCCTGGCTGAGGAGATGCCCTGGAAAGCCTTTGTTGCTTCAGGATAAGTTTATCTTTTAAAGAGTATATGAAGATTAAATGCTATTCTAACCCTCTTCTTGTCTTTGGGTAGTTTTGTTGGGAAATGTAATTTCTGGAGATTTCAGTAGAACTTAAAAGCAGGACCCTCAGGGGCGCGGAAGAAACCAGCACACTGTAGAAGTCAGAATGGTAAATTGGAGGGAAACTACATCCATCAAAATTTAGTTGAGTTACTGAAGTAACTTGCCCTGGAAAGAGTCCATCATTGGGCATCACAGTAAGATAGTGTGGCCAAGTTGCATAAGTCACTTTATGTCAGAGTCAGAAAGTATCCTAACTTCAACAGGGGCATCTAGAGATACCATATTACTATTCTCATATTTAATTTTATTAATTCATTAAAAACCAAAAGCAGTGTCACAAAATGAGACTTTTGCCTTCAGCTGGATTCTCAGCTGCGAATTTCAAACTAATTTCTAAAACTAATTTCTAATCTCAAACTAATTTCTTAGTTTGGGTGTCCATATTGTCTTTCAGCAGGCTTCTATTTCCTTTAACCCTTGGAAGCTGTATCTGTTTCGATTTCTCTGTTGCTTTCTTTCTAGATCCATGACTTACATCCCTGCTAATGCTTCTCTCTCCCCTGTAGTTCTCTAACCCTCCCTGTCCCCTCAACCTGCAAAAATGTCACCTTCATTCAGTGTCTTCTCTGAAATGAAACCTTTTTTTTTTTTTTTTTTTTTTTTTTTTTTTTAACCTCTGCCAATACAAGTACTTTTTCTTCTCCTGGATTTTTCTAGCACATTTCTTTGTATACCTTTCTTATGTCCACTCTTATATTTTGCTTTGTATTTTACTCTGCGTTTACAATATGTAAAGTCAAAGACTACCTCAAGTATCAGGAGATCCTTGAAAGAGGAGGTTTTTCATTCATTGTTTTAGGTATCTAGGTGGTAAGTATCTGATAAGTATTGATATTAGATAGTAATGATATTAGAATACTGCTTTGGAAATAAACAAATTTCTGTCTAAGACTCTCAGCTCCTTACCTAGGAATATTCACATTGCAGGTATCTCTGAGAATAGTTACCCCTTTGGATCCAATTAATGTTTAGCTTTTGCTTGCAAGAACAATTCAGTCCTGAAAGTAGTATCAGCCATAAAAATGAGATACAAAAATTAACTTTTTTTTTAAACAATTCATTTCCCCCATGGGAAACAAACAGGTAGAAAAGTAAATGAAATTAGCATTCTTATCTTCTCTCGCAGCATAGATCTTAAGGCAGGCTGGATGAGTTTGTAAGATTAACATGCTAGAATTTCACATAAGAATTGTTCACAGCTTCATGGATGAGTTTGAATGTAATTCAGAAATATCATGAAGGAATTTAATTTCCTAAAAATGAGCACAGACATTGCAAGGATTAGAATGCAAAACACCACCAATTTTCAGTAACCATTTGCTGGAATTTACCTTGCTGTATACAAATATTCTGTAATTCAGTATGTACTGGTTATTTTTCTATCAGAGGTAGTACCTAGTTTAATTTTTTGTCTACACACTGAGAATTTGTGGTCTTTTAATTTAGAGAAGAGCATGCTGCTGGGACCTCCCTCTTTGAATAGCTTTATTCCAAAGGGAACATATTTCCCTTGCTTTGAGATTCACAGTCTTACTTCTTCTTGTCAGAAACAGATGAAATCCAAGTCCAGTAAAATCTAAAAGGAAACAAATTTGGGGACTTTGCAGGTTGTTCAGTTTAGTTTTCTAATTCCTTTAATAATCATGATATAAGTATGAATAACTAACATTGCTGAGTACTTAGTATTTCTCAGGTATCATGCTTAGTACTTAGCCTGCGTTATTTCACTGAAGATCAGTAGACATCACCATGTAAAGTAAGCTTTTGTCATTCTTGAAAATGAATAAGAAGAAAAGATCTAGGATCACTCACTCTGCCTCAGGTCATCCTCTAGCTTACATCCTTTACTACTAATTGTTTTGTAACTATAAAAATGAGGGAAAATTAGTCCACAGCATTAATTTTACATTATATTTTAATCAGTGTGCCTAACTGATAGTATTGTCATAAGGACTTGAAATGTGGGTAGAATTTTTGATGGAAGTGCTTTTTTTTCTAATTTATTGTATTCCATATCCCCATATCCATACTAGGTATTTTCATTTATGTTAACCACAGGGTTAGCTAAATTGCTAGCTTTAGGAAAGAAAAGTAGATAAAAGATGAGGGAAATAAGAATAAAACAAGTGAAGACGTTTTCATGAATGACATTATGGGAGTGTAATAAAATGAGTTGAACAGTTTGGTTTAGTCTTTGTGATGAGCTGCATACATAAGTGTGGGTGGCTCTGAGCTTCATCTTCCTCATCTATAAAATGAAGAGGATTGAATTCCATTTTCTTCAATATTCATTAATTTAAAGTATTATGTTGTACTAGGGAACAAAAAAAAGGAGATAATTTTTCCTAAGACTTGAACAAAGTTGAACAAGTCAGTTTGATGTTTCCTAAATATTTTGACACCGGAAAGGGAAAGTAATTTATTTTTGGCTTTTTCCTTCCAGTGTAATATTGATATTTTATACTCTAATCAAAGAAAGTTAGTATACTTGATCTCAGAAATATATTTAAAGTATAAATCCAGAAATATTAAAGAAGCAAACCATTGAATGATATGTAGACTTATGTTGATTCCTGCTACCTATAATTCAAGGTTGATGCTGTAATAAACATTAAAAAGGAAATTCACTGGAGTTTTTGCAGGATTGAGAAAACTTGGCTTTCTGCACAAAACAAGTAAAGTAGACTACTCAGTCACTAAATATTTGAATGTCGGCATCTTGTGAGACTCAAAACCAATACAAGAACCATTTAATTCAAGTATTGGGATATGACAGTGGGGCAGTCTGCTCTTGACTTTCTCTTCTTTCACGGACTTGGCAGAAAATTTCTACTTTCTACAACAACTAAGGGTGTGAAGTTATGCACTGAAAGGAGATGCAAGCCATTCTTTCTTTTGGTTTTGTAAATTCTTTAGTTTAAAAAAAATAAATGAGGGACGCCTGGGTGATACAGTCAGTTAAGCGTCTGCTTTCAGCTCAGGTCATGATCCCAGTGTCCTGGGCCCAGTCTTGCATTGGGCTCCTTGCTCATGAGGGGAGTTTGTTTCTCCCTCTCCCTCTGCCCCTCCCCTCGCCCCCGCGTTCTCTCTCTCTTTCTCTCTTGCAAATAAATAAAATCTTTTAAAAAATAATGTAAAATAAAATAATAAAATAAAATAATAAAATAGGAGGGGTGCCTGGGTCACTCACTGGGGTAAGTGCCCAAGTCTTGATTTTGGCTCAGATCATGATCTCAGGGTCATGAGATTGAGCCTCACATCAGGTTTTGCACTGGCTGTGGAGGCTGCTTAAGATTTTCTCTCTCTCCCTCTCTGACCCTCCTACCTCCCCTTTAAAAAAATAACAATAAAAAAATAAAAACTATTTCAAAATAAAATGGTATTTTTAAAGACAAAATTCACAAAATATAATGACTTTATAGACTCTGAGCTCACAAATTTGTCATCTTCAGTTACTGAAACACTGTTGGAAAAAAAAAAAAAACAGCAATAAGCAAAATGTTTTTGAGCCACAAAGAGATAGCATGCAAAATGCATACATTAATACCCAGTCTAACAAAAAAAACATGGGTTTTCAGTTCAGACAACATTAAAAATAATAACAGAAATGGCTGCTGGAGACAGGTCGTTTTATAGCATCAGTATATAAACACTTATTGAGCGCTTCCTATTTGGCATTTATTATCCCAGGTGTTATATCACCATAATGAAGTAGAATTATTTCATAAACTATTACCATGAATTACTACTTATTTCCACTTCATAGATGATGAACCTCAGGCTCAGAAAGATGATGTAACTTACCCCAAGTCACACAGCTATAAATGATATTGTCAGCATTTAATTTCAGGCAATTATAGTATAGAACTCATACATGAAGTCATGACATTTTATCACTTTTCTAACAATGGAGAAGTGATAATATGTAGCTAAAAAAATAGCTAAAAAAATGTCGTCTGACATAAGGAAATTTTTTAAAAAAACGTTAATTACGGAAGGGACAAATATAAGTATAAACAACGACTCATCTAGGGGCGCCTGGGTGGCTCAGTCCATTAAGCATCTGCCTTCCACTCAGGTCATGCTCCCAGGGTTCTGGGATCGAGCCCCATCTCAGGCTCCCTGCTCAGTGGGGAGTCTGCTTCTCCCTCTGCCCCTCCCCCATCTCATGCTCTCTCTGACTTTCTATCAAATAAATAAAATCTTAAAAATAGACTTCTCTATTAATATATTTACTACAGTTAGGTGTTAATTGTTCCAGCAAATTATTTTACCCTTAATTTTCTATCATTTGTGTGTGGCAGGACAAATGTACTTAATTTACTGACTGTAATTTTTCTCATACATAAAATTGGGTTGTTCCCATTGTGGGAGATGCTGTGATAATTATATGTTTGTAAAGGGTCTAGTACAATGATCTGGAATATTTTGAACCCTCAATATATGGTCGTCATTAATGACAGTGTCACACAGCATGTGCTCACATTCTGGTATTTAGATTCAGGTGGGTCATACCACATTTTTTTTTTTTTTGCCTGATGCTTATGTCAGTCAAAATGTTTATCATGTATTTTGCAATTGTTTTCTAGATGAAGTACACCAATAGCAATACAAGAAAAAGATGAAAGCACTAATCTTTTAGAAAAAGTTTGCAGAAGGTATTTTTAAATTTCCCAATATATTTGAGGATTTAGAAAAATCATAATCTGTTTCCAACACTAAATGATTATTTAAATTCATCAGAAATACAGTCAGTTGTTTAAAGGTCATATTCTAAAATGCTGATGCATTGTAAATGCTCACATTAAACATAAATTGCCCATGTCAGCGACAAACCATGTGTATGGCACATAATCACAGATAGCATTGGTTATTTTACAACCCCTTGGTAAAATGTTATAAATATTGAATCTATCTAGAAAAAGATACTTTTTTTCTATGTCATTTCAACCTGAAAAAATGCCCTTTCTTTAATCTTAAAAGTCTGGACCCTATTAATAAAGGGATAAGCAATTTTTTTTTTCAATAATGGCTGATATTCATCATGGCTACATTTATTTTCATCTATTTGAGAGAAACACCTAAAATGCCGGATAAATATAAAAGCATTTATTTTAACATATGGTTGATCTGTTGAATAGTAAGGAAAATTTGGGGGGACAAGAACAGAAAGAAGTAAGCATCATAGCTGGAGTTTGCCCTAAAAGTATTTGGTGATAGCTTTAGTGGGTTAGGACCTGAATATATTTAACAGTGTTTCTACATAACAGGGACAGAACAGAACCTGGAACTATATCAGAATGGCCTATTAAAAAACAATGTACTTATGTGTAATGTCAGGACCTAAGACTTCCAAGAGACAACACAGTCAGTAAGAGAAATACACACACACCCCCCTGTGAAATCTATAAAGAGAGACTATAAAGATACATAGTCGTCTTAGTCAAGGCTTGCTCTGACAATTTTACCCAGAATATTGCACAAATGAGGGTTAAAGTTACTTACAAGCTCTTCCCAGAATGGTAGTGTTTCCAAGAGTTTGGCAAAGGAATCACAAGCCTCGTATAGAGGAGCTCACTGTAAATCCATATCTCAAAAGCTTTCCACAGAGAAAGTTCCAAAGAACACAGCTTAGATTCAAAACTTACTAGAATCATAAGAAAAACAAGTCATCATGAGTCAGTAGGAAAACGCAGTTTAAAAATCAGGACTGTCAAGCTCATAAATGTTGGAATATCAGGAACAAAGAATACAAAGATTATATATAAGATATAATTTAGCATCAGAGAAGAAGGTTGAATTAATCAAGCTCCTCAGTTCATGGTATCCCAACATTGGTCTCTGTGAAGTCCTTTTCTTGTTTGATTTATTTCCCTTTAACCACATCCTTGACTCCTTTTTATATTCTTGTAGGCAGTGGTTGAGGTATGTGGATATGTATGCTTGAATTGGTATGTATTATTGTCAATATGTAGGAAGGTTTGGGAATCTGTATTTTTTTTTAATTTACATACATGCTACTTTTGTTTGACATAATTTACTCTGTGCTGTGTTTTTAAAATCTATGTTGCTTGTTTCCATGTAGTTTGTTTTAAGCTTTCCATATTGGAGTTCAAGCTTATAGAACTATTCTCTCTGTTCACACAAGCACTTCATGATGAACATCCTACGTGATCCCTTATAGGACTTTATGAAAATTTGAAAGAGAGAATGAGGGAGAGGGGGAGAATATGAGTCAGGAGAGAAATGCTTCCTCATAGGTACTTACTGAATCTGAGTAAGTTACTATTAAGAATGGCTGCTTATGTCTTCCCTTTCCTCCGTCTGACTTTATTCTAGTAATTGGGATTCTACAGTTCATTGTGTTTGAACAATAAAGGCCAGCTCCCAACTTATTGTTGAAAGTTTGGGGTTTGTTTAAAAGCCTTTAATCAGTTGCCAAAAAGGAAGTTCCATGTTGTCATTATTACACAGTGTTGAGGGAATTGTTCTGTGGCTTTTAAGTGTATAATACTTAAATACTTAATACCTTTCTGGTATTATATACTTAAGAGCCTCAGAATTTGGTTTCTGACCTGAACCTAATCTCTAAGTCTACACCTTTGTAGCTCTGTGACATTGGACAGATACCGTAACTTAGGAGCTTTGATTTTATGATCTGTAGTGGGGATAAATACTTGTTTTTATATAATTATTGTTATGACTAGTAAAAATAACATACATAAAACATCTACCAGAGTAATCCTGAAATGTAAATTCCATTCCCCCTTTCCTCCTTCCATAATGCTCAGGGTGGTGGCTCTTCATAGTTTTGGAGCATTAAGTACTTTGAAAAGTAAATGGAAGTAATCCACCATATTTGTTTAAAAAAATGTATATTAAATACAAAATATTATGCAAAATATCAAGGTGATCATGGACCTCTTTTGGAGACCAAATACGTTTTTAAAAATATTTTCAAAGTTTTACCAGAGCTTCTGGCACTTACCTCTTCCCACGGAGTATAGTCCCAAAATATGAATTAGATTCACAGCCCCCATGATTGGGATGAAGAATTGTTTATTGGGAACTGATACAACTATCCCAGTAGCAGCACTCCAGCCCAGCAGAACTCTTGCTTCTTCATTTCTGTGTCAGGAGATAAGGAATGAGAGCTTTCTGCATACCTTTTACAAATTACCATTTGCTTTATTTAGAACCTTCATTAATGGCTTTTGTTTTCTTGTCCTGAGGCGCACGTCTTTGTCTATGCCTTTGGTTAATGGTTTCATTTTCTGGTGATATTTATTACTTGTACTTGTCAGATTTTTAATTGTATAATTAAGACACCATTGGTCTTTACTAATAAAGAATATCACCAAAGTGTTGTGACAGGGTTGTACCCAATAAATTCTAAGGTCACAGAATATAAAAGGAAATTTAAAGATTCCAAGCAACAAAGTTATGTAACGTATTTCTCTCAGGGGCAAGCTTAATCTAGGCATTTACCAGTTTTGCTAATAACAGTTGTAACATGGATAATTATCAGACTCTGTATTATTCAACGGAATAATTTAGACAACTGACCCAGGTTTGAAATGGAGAATTTTAGGAAAATAAAATTAGGGGCAAGCAAGTAGACATTTTTTTTTTTCCCAGTTGCTTTCTGTGAAAACAACAATATTGAAAAATATATAAAACCAATTTAGAACTATGAGGAGCTTTCCTTGAGATAACAAAACTGAAGCCTAGAAAGTTTATGACGTTTGCGCAAGGTCAGGTACTGTTTGGGTTTTCTCCAGCCCATTCTTGTCCCAGTCAACTTTGCAAATAAGTTTTTGTTTTTGGTTTTGGTTTTTTTTCTTTCTTTTTTATTTTCTCTTTTCCCTACACTTCGGGCATGCTACTTCTTGGCCCCACTAGCAACGTTAATAGTTTACAGACATCCATGCTTCTAGGATATGGCGGTTTGGGGAATGTAGATGAAAATATTTATAGCAAATTCCATAGGGCTATATACCTTTTTTAGTGAGGTAGATTTTCTTTCAAATGAATATTGATTTATACAAATTCAAACTGCTTAATTATTTTTAAAAAGAAAATGCATATAGATTATTATCGTCAGTTAAAACATATGCTCATTGGTACTTATACAGATGGAACAATGTACACTATTTGGCCATGCATTATTTTTATCTTAAAGATAATATTTTTTTCTTTGGGGGAAATTATTTCTGAGTCTTGTCTTTCTTATTCTCATGGTTATGAAATGAGTCTTTTAAAAAAATGCTTTTCTATTTTTTTCTTATACTTGAATTGTATTGTACAACCAGCTTTTTGGCCTTTTTCTTCTTTTAATGTGAATAACTCTGAGACAGATGAGTACTGGAACAAAGCACTCCCAATTCTCTCTGTGAGAAATCTGCTGACACCTGAACTGGCTTCTATTGGAATTTGTTTTTGGCTGATCTTTACATGACCTTTGAAATCCTGGCATCTGACCTACCTCAGGCTTGGACTTCCATGGCTCTAAGCCTAGCTGCTCCAGGGACTTTGTCTTCCCAATCTCTAATTTTCTGGACCTCTCCATCTGTCTTAACCCTATGGAAGCCAACATATGAGGAGCTAGCATTTTCTGGACCTCTTTGCCAGCCTTTATCCTATGAAAAATCAGCTATGTAAAGCAAAATACCACACACCATGTTTTTAAAAAGATTTTTATTTATTTGTCAGAAAGAGAGAAAGAGCAAGAGTGAGAGAAAGAGAGAGGGCATAAGCAAGGGGAGCAGCAGGCAGAGGGAGAAGCAGGCTCCCCACTGAGCAAGGAGCTCAATATGGGACTTGATTCCAGGACCCCAGGATCATGATCTGAGCCAAAGGCAGACGCTTAACCCACTGAGCCACCCAGGAGTCCCACCACACACCATTTCTTAGTGGCTGTTATATCCTCAATGAATGTACCAGTGCTGAAAGATATGCTCATTGAGGGGAAACCATGAGCAAAACTGGAAATTGCAAGATACTGAGAAACCTTTGGTATTTTGTAAAAAAATTTTTAAAAAGAGCCTCAGCCAGATAATTCAATATTTTACTTCAAGAGTTCTTCTAGATGAGAGATGGCTGAAGTTAACAGATAGCTAGATTGAAATTTTAGAAAATGTCCAAGACCATGAATCCAAAAATAATATTTTTAATAATACATTCTTTCACACTCTGATGCACTTCTTGGTCCTGGCTTGGGCTATTGACAGATGTGCCAACATTCTCCCGGGGAAAAAATGGAGTCCTCGCAGGGCTTCTGCCCAACTGGAAAAGGGAAATTCCAGCCATCTCTTAATAAAGCATGTGCTCCAGAGATTTGCAACTCAATTTTGTAGACCTAATGAGTTTGAAGATGATTGGAATAAACACTGAAACCTTGGTAGCAGCTTCGCCGAATTCTGGCTAATCTCTACATCCTCTGTGGTTTGCCCTTCACAGATGCAAACTCCTCGCAGCTATTGCTAACCAAGATTATTAGTGCCATACAAAGCCAATTGAAAACAAGTCGAGTGACAATCCTTGTTGTGTATCTTTAATTTACGAAGGGAAATTCTCTGGGCAGTTTTCATTAGCTTCTAGCAAGTTTAATTGGATGAAAACATTGCTTTCATGATCTTTGATACCATGTGTTGGTACAAATTAAAGCATAGCAGCTTCTAGTCACGGAATTTTGCTTCTCAAATGCCTCCAGAGGGTTAGGCTAGACAAAGGAGGGTCCTTAACAGAATTATTACAAACCTCCAAGGGTGCAAATTGATACTTGTGAATATCAAGATTCAGTACCAAACAAAAGAACAAAAGTTCAGATAAACATATGCATAATCAAACATTCATGAGAAACAAATAATGTGTTCAAGACAGATATTACATTTTGGGGTTCTGTAGTACATGAAATGGTGACAGGTACTTTTACGGAAAGATTTATTTTAATATATCACAGTATATGAATCTTGTGTATGTGGTATCATAACACATTGACGATTTTCTGACTGATTTGAATTTGTATAATCACTGATGGGCTATTAACTGAATTTGGTCAATAGGAAGCCTTCAGCCCTGGTTATTTTGTTTATGATTACATTGATTATCCCAATGAAGTAATCTTTTGGCCTGAAAAATTAATTAATCTTCTGCAGTTAGGAGAAGGTAAAGAGAGAAGGCAGCAGACTAAGATTTATTGTATTTGTCTAATAAGATAATCATGGAAATAGTCATGTACAGATCTTCTGGTTGAAAAACACCATTATGTTGATACTTTAAGGTGGTCAGTCCCTGGAAGGCAGACCCTCACTAACCAAAATCACAACTTCCTAAAGCAATGCCAATTACTGACTATGCCTGCTTCACAGACCAGAATACTTCGATTGACTTTTAATGGCATTCACTCCCCCAAAGGAACTCATGCATCTCTTTGTGAATTCCTTAAAAAAGAGCAAAGGGAAATCCTGAGGGAAGTGTCACAGTCATGATAGTACACATTATCCACTTGCCCTAGCTGGGACTATGTCTGCCAGACAGAATGAATGTTGATGTCATCTACTAACTCTTCTTGGTATTGATATATTCAGACTGGTTGTATCTTCCATTGACTAGACTCCAGGGGGTTGGCCTCAGAACATGCCTTCATGGTCTGGAAAAGGTTATCACCTAAAACAAAAACAAACAAACAAAAAAACCCCAAACAAACAAACAAACAAACAAACAAACAAACAAACAAAAAACTCCTTAATGAATTGAGTCCATGGATATATTTTTTAAACCATAATAAATATGTATCATGGATGTCTCCACTCCCTATTCCAGTGGTGATGGCAGACATCACAACGTTGTGATCCAGGCATGTGGAAACCTTCATGAGAATGATTCAGGTGACCACTACCAGCCCATGAGGATGAATACATGAGTAGAAAAATTAGGTTCTACTCTATGTCATGAGTTTGGGAAAGCATTCTGGTCTTATTAGGAAAAACAAATAATCTCTATGGGAATAATCTCCTTATCAGTGACAAGCCCCTGTCATAATTCTTAGTAATTTGAGATTCTGATGGCAATACTTCCAGGCTTGTGTCTAATTCCAGTGTATGTGTTCTGTTTAGATAATGCAGTTTTGTATTTTATAATAATAGGTTCAACCAGATAATCGTCAAGTTAGCAAAAAAGTTTAAAAGTTTGGAAGCATACAAGTTGATGTCTAGAAATATTTTAACCTTTTTTAATATAAATTATGCATGTAATTAAAATATTACTAATAATTCATTTGCTTGAATAGTCAGAAACTTTAAATATGATATGTAGCTATTTGATTCTACTCCATTTTTTAATTAGAAAAAAATGAAATCATTTTTAGCATTAAAAATCTTTAATAATGTTTTAAACGAAAGATCATGCCAGTGGTTGTAAAGAACTAATTCTAATTTCCAGAATAAATCAGCAAAACACATTTTCGCTGTTTAGAAAATGTTTCCTAAAAGAAAAAAAAAAGGAGCATTTGTATGCGAGCACATGCTTCCCCTTCTTATGCAAATCTCAAAAATGTTTTAATTTTCCTGAACACTTAATTGACATTATACATAGCAGCGAAGGATTCATACAGAATCACGTTTATGTGAAAGGCAAGGTGCCTGTTGAGCAGTGCAGACTTGAAAGCCAAACCAAGAAATTACAATAAGCAACTAAGTAAACATTTAAGTAAAACGTGTACTACAGTGATGGTGGTGTATTGGGGTGATTCTTAACGGATGTGTAGGAGACAGAGGTCAAGAAAAAATGCTGCTTGTACCCTGTGGCTGCGCTGAGTTTCTCTCTCTTATTGTCCCCAGATGTTCACAGGAGATGAAGGAATATTTCTTCCATCTCCTCCTACTCTATGTCTGCCCAAGGGAAGAGAACAATTCTTTATCTCTGATAATGCTTCAGACAACTTGCAGAATGCTCCCCGGATACCTGGGGACCTCAGTGGGCAGAGAATGGGAGGGCAGGCCCCGAGGGGCTCTTGGCTTACGGTGAGCCACACCCGTGGCTCTTCCTCTTCCTGCTTACTGACACTCCTCCACTGAATGACTAGATGCCGCTTCTCCCTCTGAACCAAATGGGTGCAAGCTTAATAGAGTTCAGATTTTGCTCCTATGTGGTTTTAATTCTTTTAACTCACAAAAGGCAAGATTGAATTCTCCCTTTAACTGTAAAATTAAACTGGATTCCCTAGGATCCAGCCAAAAAGCCATTCTAATTATCACACTTTGTGCAGAACCATTAACCTTTCTAATTTATCCTAATCTCATGTTCTCAAATTGGACTCAAAACTCCACAATTCACCTCTGCCTCATAGCCCTTCCTCTCTAGAACACTATCTTCTTCACGGTTCTGGGCAGGCCTATTTAAAGGCCTGAAATCCTTGAGTCTTTTGTAATAGTGCCTGCATCTTCTTTATTGAGACTTCCCGTTATGAGATGGCTCAGACACATAAAAGGTACGGAGGGATCCAGTGAGCATATTTTTACATCACCTTGGTCCCAAGAAGCACAGACTGAGGCAGCAGGTGCAGCAAGGGAAGCTGGATCTAGAACTGGATCCTCTGGGTTTGAATCCTGACTGCCACATACTGGCTAAGCGGCCTTGGCAAATTACTTAACCTCTCTGGGCCTCTAAACTCTCCTCTGCAAAATAAGGGTTAACATTGTAGGGTTACTGGGAGGAATAAATGTATTAATATTTGTAAAACACTTGGACATGTATGTGCCTGGCATTTAGTAAAACACCGTGTGGGTATTTCCTACTCTTACTTAAAAACTAAAACTTAATGGAAAGCTTAATAGATTTCAGATCTGGCTCCTTTGTGGTTTTAATTCTTTTAATTCACAAAAGGCAAGATTTAATTCTCAACATGAATACAGTTAAATCACCCAATGCTCGCTCTATCTGTAGAGAGAAGAATATATGTATTTATATATATTATATATGATACACACACACAGGAAAGGTATGTTATATATATATACACATATATATGTGTGTGTGTAAATTTATATGTAGTTACATATATATATATATATACATATATATATATATATATAAATTTAAGTAGTGCACAATATTGCACAAATTTAAAATCTAACTAAATGTCACCATACTACATATATTCTTTGGTTACTCACTGTTACCCTCAGCATTATACTATAAGATTTACTTATATTGATACTGGTAGCTACAATTAATTCATTTGTAATTAATGCATTCAAGTATGCTAGTATATGAATATGCCACAGTTTTATTATCAATTCTCTTGTTAATAAACATTTATGTTACTTTTAATTTTTCCTGTGGAAACACAGCTGCCATGAATGTTCTTTAGATGTCCCTTTCTTTCCATGCCTCCTGCTTTCTGTCGTGTACATACACAAAGGAATGGAAATGCTGAGTCTTAGAATATGTAGCTGTTTTACTCTCTTAGGTAACAGCAAACTGTTCTTTGAAGTTGTTAAGCTAAATTGCTCTTTGGATACCTATGTTTGAGACTTTCCGTTGCATCACAGATTCACCAAAAAATAATATTTAGTATTTTCAGAATTCAATATTTTGGTGAATGTCATAGTGTGAGTGATTCCTCATTGTGTATGTTTTGAAATACTTTTATTCTTGTCCAGTTCAGCATTTTTTCTTAGGTTTACTGACTATTCAGATTTTCTCTTTTTTGTGAATGTTATTTGCCCACATTCCATGTTCTTTGCCCACATTCCATGTTCTTTTTCTTGATTATGTAGAATATTCCTTATACCAGTAACTTGTTGTTTATATGTTTCAAATAGCGTAAACAATCGCTTATGTTTTCATTAATTTTTTAGTGATAGGACACACACAACTTGACCATTTTAATATAATCACCAATTTCAGTATTTTTTAATAATTTAGGATTTTGGAATTTTGCCTAATAAATACTCAGTTTATGCTAAAGTGAAATAAAATACAGCATGTACATATAACATGATGTTATTTATCTTGAAATTATGCATGGAAAAGGCTTGAAGTAGAAATCTGATATAAATGTTGAAAGTGCTGCTATAGAATGAATGTCTGGGTCTCCCCAAAATTCATATGTTGAAATCCTAACACCTAAGGTGATTTTCTTAGAAGGTAAGGCCTTTGGTAGGTGATTAGACCATGAGGGTGAAACCGTCAGGAGTGGACTAACATTCTTGTAAATGAGACCTCAGGTAGCAAACCTGCCCATTTGAGGACATAGAGAAGGCAGCCATCTATGAATCAGGAAGTGAGCTCTCAGCAGGTGCCTAATCTGCTGGCACCTTGATCTTGTAACTACCAGCCCCCCAGGACTGTGAGAAGTAAATGTTCACTGTTTATAAGCCACCAGTCTCTGGTGCTTTGCTTTTAAATAGACGAAGTCAAGCGGTTTCTACCAAGTCATGTTGTTTTAGGCAACTTTTTTCATCCTTTTTACTTTGCTCTTCACAAACATTCTGTTATTTTATAACTCTTCTGCCAAGAATTCCCTAAGTAATAATAAAAGTTTAAGAGACTGTGAGTTGTTCTACAGGCACAAACACCCATACACACTCACATGGACTCAAGGCAGCAGTCTAATTGTCAAGATGGAAGGCACTGGGAAGAAAACACAATCCATGGAGTGTGACTTCCTCTTCACTTGGAATCCCGTGGGGATCAGACTTACTGAAGATCCTCTGCTGATTAAAATGGCAATCTCTTTAGAATCAGCATGCAAAACACACCCTACAGCCTTCATCCAGATTCTTCAAGTGTTTTGATAAATAACGTCCTCTGATTGAGTGTGTTTTGAAAGGGGAGCTAACTGGGGAATGAGAGCAGAATGGTGACTAACCTGGAAAGAAGAGGACAATTATCAAACAGCAAGCAGCCTCCATATAAATACTGTGTGTCTCTCCATGACCCATGCTTTGGCAGCTGGTTGCTGCTTCACTCCAGCAAGCTGAGGTCTCTCCTCCTGATTAGGTCACCTCCCTTGATGATCATAATTCTTAGTGTCACAACAACACAGAAACAACAATAAAGCAATGATAACAACAAAGCCTTCTGGGCATTGACATCGCTCTCATCTCTGCAACTTGCATGGTTTTGTAAATTGTCTCCACTTTGTAAATGTGCAGAGGCAGACTACTGGGTTTCTTTTTAAACTGAAGCTTTTATCTAACAAATGATGCCATCAGAATCAGACAGTAGTAGGGAATCCTTTACCCCTCTCCTGGCAAAGCACTTTTATCATTATTCTCCAACTGAAAAGTTTGAACCCTTTGCTCCCGAGGGATTAGACAGGATATAGTTCATTTTTAAGGATGCTCTGTTGGTGCATTGTGGGGTGTGGAAATTCTCTAGTGAGTCTGGACAGGTAAGTAGTTCATAATGATCATTCAAAGCCTCTCCTTCCTGAAATGAATATGCATTTATCTCAGTTACTCAGTTTGGGATAAAACATGGATGCAATTGCTATGGAGCCTTACAGTGTCCTAAACTTTCCTGCAAGCTCTAACATCCCACCTGCCAACATATTCCTTGTAGGTTCTTCTCCGTATCTAGCTGTGTATGGAGAGCGTCTCTCCCGTCCTTCCTTTGATACCTGTGGGAAGCAAACACTCAGTCCATTTCTTTTGCAGGGAAACAGATAGATATATAGGAAATTACAAACTTGGGGATGTTAAAAAATGTTCCAGACATGCTCCTTGGTTAACAGTCCCTGACTCCCTTCTGAGAGGGTAACTAGACACCGTATTGTTTTTATGGCTCCAAGAAGACCAATTCTTCCCCAGTGTAGACTGAGGAGACAATCCAAGGGAGAAATATAAATGTCTATTTTTCTCATTTGGGCAGTTTCCATGTCTAGGGATTTACACTGAGTAATACTCATTTTCTTAAGCCTCTACACTCACTGAAAAACCCTTTGAACATTTCTTACCTATCCAGAGAATCAAGTAGGTTCTTTATGTTTCCCATCTGTTACCTAAATGTTTTACGTGGGGTGAAGTGTGTTATTGGTATCTTGGAAAACTCTTCATTGTTTTTATTTAGGACAAAATAGAATTTGTAACTTAACAAAAACAGGTGCTCCTCTACACTCTACCTCCCCCACACACGCCAGTTCTCTGTGAATGTAGACTTAAACATAGTGCACTATAAAAGCAACAAAAATCTATAGATATCATATCATCATTGTTATAGCTGCTATATACCTCACAATTATTTTTACACAACTTTTGTTTCAAATATTTGAAGTGTATGGAAACAGCTTCTAATTTTATTAATTTCAGTTTAAATATTTCAGGTAACATTTTTTGTTCATCATAAGTTTAGTACATTATCTCTGGTAAGATCTGCTATCATTTATGATAATATTAAAATTAAGTATCATTTTTGAACTATTTAATTATGAAGTTGAAAATTAATCCAGTAACATGCAGGTAGTACATTCATCCTACTCACTCATGTTTGCTTTCTGTTACGCATTAAAATTATTTATTCAGATTGCATGGTGTGTGTTCAAAAGCAAACCTAAGTAAGTACAGAACGTTATGTGTATTGTTTAAATATTGATTTTCCTGAATTCAGAGCCTATTCAGCTTAAACTGGGTCTTAGAGAATTAATGTTCACATTATATGTGAGAAAAACAAGACTTCAAAAGTTTAATGACTTTGTAAAGACCTCTGACAAACACCCTGGTTTCTGAATTGCTAGTCACCAGAACTATAAATCTAGGAATTGATGGTAGCACCATCTCTGTCACTAACAAGTTGGCCAAGTCTTAGAAAATTTTCTACCTTCTCTTGCTATATCTGAATTACAAAATATAGAGGCCAGCTAGGTACTTTCTAAAGTAATACTTGTCTAATATATTGATCCTAGTATTCTGTGATTGCATTAATACCTATTCTACCAGGACTAATTGCCTTCTTAGTTCAGATTTGCATATTAAAATTAAGGGCTTTCACCCCCACCCCAGAAGGAATAGTTTTACAATTAGAATTGGGGATTCTTTAACATTAATGTAGAATAGTTACCATATGAGCTTTCAGATGAAAAATAGTATTCTGACTTATCTGTTTGTACTGCATACGGCACAGATTTCAGGTATAGAAATATAATTCCTCCAGTTTCCTTTCCAGAGTTGAGGAGTAAGCAGTCTTTCTGTGGAATATTAAAAATGCAATATTGATTTTTGGCTAAGTAATTTGATCATTTAGACACATTAATCAATGCAGTTTTCAGTGTGCATTGAATAACTGGTGATCAGTGATATGGCAAGCATATTCAGTCAATGGTCATGACATGCAGCAAGATGGCAGGCAGAAAGAGTGTCTAGAAATCTTAAAGTGGTTTGATATCCCTAAGATATTCTATTGCCATTGAACCAATATAAGAAATGACCGAGGTGAAAATGGTATACAGGGTGAATGTTCAAACTTTTATACTTTAGGGAAGATAGATCCATATGTGAATACTTAAGAGTTTCAGGAAAGGCGTTCAGAAACTAGTTTATTCCTGTAGTTGACACATATGATAATGACATCAAACAAACCTTTTGTGATGGGCAAAATGAGAGTATTCAGTTGCTACATCCTTTCTACCTAAAGTGAGCTACATTGTAACGCATAAGTATTTGTTAGAAATGCAGAATCCCAAGCACCCCCTTTTCTCCAAAGTACTAAACAAGAATCTGCTTTTAACAAGATGTGTATACAGTTTAAAGTTTGTGAGGCACTTGTTTGGAAACTTTTGAACTTTAAAAATCATATTCCCCAAAGTCAGGCCGTAATAGCTAATAATTAATATCTGTTGGCGGGGGGAGGGGGGAAGGTTATGACAAACTTCTTTAGCATAGAGGACACCTTTCTCCAGAAGAGGTGTTTCTCTCCATCTCATTTCCCCTGGAGGCCACAGGCCAGAGGCCCGCAAGCAAGGTGATGTTGCCACCAAGAGCTGCTGCTCTGATCCCCCTTATCTGGCCTGTTTCCTACTCTGAGGTTTGCATTTGGGAGTTTCTTTTGGGACAGTAACAAAGCTACCAGCTTCATTATTCTTCACCCCAAGAATTTTTATGTCAAGTCCTATCAATAGGCAGCCCCTCCACCACTGAAAATTTCAAATTTTTAAGGAAATAAAAAGTGGTTATTTTCCATGAAGATGGAAACTTGGGGCATTTTGTTTTTGTTTTGTTTTTCTCTTGATTAGGGAAAAAAAAAAAGATTCTTTACTTCTTGTCAGCATCACTCAATCACAGAGAAGCCTCACTCAATCACAGAAGCTTCTCTTTCCCTGGCCAAAATGCCTTTTTATTTCTGGACTTTAGACAAATTCGTGTCCCTTTGTAAAACACACTAGACCAGATTCATTTTCATTGTTTTTGTTGAATCTCAGAGAACCATGATCCTTTTTATAGCACTCATCTGAATGTATGATACACCCTCACTTGTGACACTGGCTCTTACTGTCTTGCCCCTAGAAAGCAGCAAGTGTGTCTCATTGCTGTGTATTCCTTTTGCTTAGTATAATGCCTGACCCACAAGAAGGATTTAATAGTATTTGCTGATTAAATGAACAAAGGAATATGAGACTCAAAGAAGTTAAGTAATTGCTCAAAATGTCACACAGACATGAGATGTTTCTAACTATAAATTCCGTGCTGCTACTTCTACACCAATGTTTTTTTTTTCCAATCTGGCTGCATCCCAAACCAATTAAATCAGGATCTCTGGATATGGAATCTTTGTATTGGTATTGTTAAGGTTCTCCAAATATTCTAAGTGCAGCTGGGGCTGAGAGCCACATTCTATACTTTGCACTCTTGTCTAATATAATGGTATAAAGTCTTCTAGTATAATAAAGCCCAGTAATTGAGGAAGTCAAAATAAACTCACAAACTGGGAGGGAAACACAAGGAATGAGCAATGTTTAGTTTCAAGTAATGAAATCTCAAAAGGAACTTGCTCCCTGTCTTTAACTATTTGAAAGTTCTGTTTTGTTCTTTTTTAAGTGGGATTATACTTATTCTGTGTATTCTCACGAGGCACAACTCAATCGTATGTGAGCAAATTGCAGGATTGGGGCTCAGTATGAGGAAACCACTTTTTAGAATTGAACGCTGAAAATATATTGGACCACGTTTGGAGGTGATGAGGAATACGTTGTTAGAGATGTTTTGGTAAATCTTGCTGGGTGAGCTGGTAAGGTACAAATGCTGAATTAGGTTAGTTAGAAGCCAGCTGCACGAGACCCTGTGATTGTGTTGTCTCAGAATATCTGTAAGTTTTATTTAAGAAATTCAGTAATAATAATACTAAAAATGATGATAGTGAATATTTGTTGAAAGTTTATTGTGGGCCAAGCACTATCTTAAAGAATTTATATTATCATATTAACTTTGATAAGCCTAAAAACAACTTAATGCTGCTGGTATAATTAATAACCCCATTTTAATGGGGAGGAAACACAGACACAGATTAGTAAACCTGCACAAGGTAATTAGCCAGAAATTATTGAAACAGGAATTCAGACTCAAGCAGTCTAACCTTGAAGCCTGAATTCTAGGTCATTTGGTTCCAATCATCTATACAGATTGTCGGTATTTATCAAACAACTGGATACTACCTACTGTTACTTTTATAGACATGTATAAATTCATTCCACGTGCTTTCAGAAACAAAAAATCATTAGGAAAGAAGAGATTAAATTTAGTACTTGTCTTAAAAATTGAGGGACTATGACTGTATATTTGAAACAGCAAAGAATGAAACTGTTTTGTTGGCTTAAGATATTAAAGAGATGTGCTTGATCTTTCCATGGGATGACTGAAAGACCAGCTCAGGTGCAACTTCTCAAAACCTCAACTCAGAAATTTTGGTAAAATAAAAATGTATTATATTCTTCTAAATAACATCACCAATAATTTTTTAAGGATAATAAAATACTTCCTTTGTCTGGATCTTCCTAGATTTTTTTATTAGATCTGTACTAACCCCACAGTTGAATTACTTTTGGTTCTTAGAAGCTAGTATGGGTTTTCTTATATGTATCATCATATGGTTAAACATGCTGGACGTGTATGTCTCCATGGGAAACGGGTGCTCTGGGGTTCGTATTATGTAATGACCATCCCAAAACCTGTATCCTCCAAGGGTAAATAGTAAGGTAAATATCTTTGCTTTTAGGTTGGAAAAAAAATAGAGTACCTTCCTGATTAACTTTGTGAACTTTTGTAGCTTATCCTTAATACCTCAGTTTACTCCTCTCTGAAGTGGAGAAAATTATGCCAACCTCAACAAATTTGATGAGGGTGAAATGCAGTAATTATCTGAAATCCTTGGCATAGTTCCTTGTTCTCAGCATATGTTAAGCAAGTTTTGATTGCCTTTCTGTTTCCCTCTTTTATTCTTTGTTTCATCATCTTTAAAATGGGGTCAATATAACTCCACAACTTAATCCATGGTAGGGTCATGAAGATAAAAGTGAATTAATGTATGTTCAAATGCCATGCAAACTATCATTTACTATTTGCACTGACCACTGTTAGTCATGTCCCTTTTAATTATTTAGTTGCCTATCACTTTTGAGTTGCTCTTACATTTTGAGTTGCCAGAAATAAGTAAAAAACATGTCTTGGGGCGGCTAGGTGGCACAGTCCGTTATGCATCTGACTCGTGATTTGGGCTCAGGTCATGATCTCAGGGTTGTGAGACCGAGCCCCACGTCCTGGCTCATTGCTCAGTGGGGAGTCTTCTGGGGATGCTTTCCCTCTCCTTCTGCCCCTCCCCCCCACTTTCTCTCTCTCCCATGTACTCTCTCTCTCAAATAAATAAATAAATGAAAACTAAAATATGTGTCTACTCTGTTGAAGGCACTGTAGAAATATTACTAAAAAAAAACTTGATAAAGTTTAATACATACCAAAGTTTTCTCAGGGAGACAAAATATTAGAAAGTGCTAAAGAATATTGCTGTAGTACTTGTCATCAGTATCCCGTTCAGATCTGTTCTTTCCCGCACAGTTCCAGTAGTAAGTAGCAACAGAGGTCACTGTACAGCCAAAGGAAGTCTGTCTTCTCCTCTGCTTAGTCCTACTTAGGTTTAAGTTGCTGTTGCCATTGTCTACAGAAGGTGAATATTTCTACTAGTATCAGGGAAATTGACCCATTTCTCCTCTTATTCAAGCTCATTAAGGCCAGGCTCTTTCCATTCTTTTTCTTCATAAACATCTGCTCCTTCTCCAAGCATACATTATTTTGATTCCATTTGAAACTTTTTCTACAACGATGAACTGCTTGTGTTTGCATTTTTCTTTCCTAGAAACACATAAAGAGAAAGGATGCAACTTTGGTGTGAAGTTAGGCCATTGGCTCTTAAGAATAAAAGCATTCCCCCCCCCCCAAATAAATCATATTTGCATTCACCTGATAGTGACAAAGAGACAGAAGAACTATGGTCGACAAAGCATATTTATTATTATGGAGTTCTCAATAAATAAGACAAAGAACAGGCTGTGATGAATTGTTTTATTTAGGAGTACATTTACAACATTGTTAATAAAAGGAATATTGACTTCAAATAAAAGGCATACTACCTAGTTATTTTTTATATACATCATCAGTAACTACAAACAGGTTTCACCCCGATAGTTTAGGCTAACAAAAATAATAGGCTTAACTTTCCCAGGGAGTAAGAGTGAATTCTCATGTAACCAATTTAATGAAACTGAATAATGCATCATCTCAGATCAAAATAATAGTTTGGCGAATATGTCCTTCCATACATAGAAAAAGTTTTTAAACTTAAAAAAAAAATCAGCTGGAATATGCAGTTTATAGGAACAAAGGTATCTTTTGTTTACCTGAGAGAAAAAAAGTAGCTACATATTTTCTGGTGGCAAAAATCACTCCCTTGGCTTTAGGAGCAGGAAGAAAGGGGTTTTGTTCTGCAAATTTGGACGGCACACTGTAGAAGTGTAAAACTTCTGCTGAGTGTCCATTTTATATTTTCAACTATCCGGATCCTCATATTGGGAGCCCATTTATACACAGACTGATTTGTTTAGGCCAGAGGAGCCGGCTTACCCGCCAAAAATCATTCAAAATCATCAGGAATTTTAAATCTAGGTAAGAGGAGTAAACTTCAGTTCCACAATATCCACAGTTTAAAACCGATACGGGCTTCTTCAAAAATACTCAGGGATATTTAGGAACAGATTTCATCCAGAAATCATCGTGATAATTATATCCCATAAGCAGAATATAAATTGGTGGTGATTTTCTATCTTCCTGATGCTATTTCAAAGGTAGTATTTTTACATCTTTGTTGTAACAGTTGGTGGTTTATACTGAGATTGATCTATGTTTGTTTAGGGGTTTGTTTTATTGTTTTACTTTTTTTTTCCTTTCTCTCTCTCTCTCTCTCTTTTTTTTTCTCCAAGTTTTGTTTGTTTTGTAGCAAAGCGATGACATATTGAAAAGGTCAGGGCCTTTTTGCCCAGGTAGAAGTGAGTTCCAGTTATTTTACCAGCTGTGTGATTTTGAACAAGCTTTATAGACTTTCTGAATCTCAACATTCTCATTTATGAAACCAGGGAAAAAAATATATATCTTGCAATACTATAGGTAAAAGTCAGCATAATACCTGACACTTAGCCAGTGCTTTATTATTATTCTCTGAGCAAATGAAGACCAACCCTGATGAGAATCCATCAAGATGTGCTCTTCTGAGGCATAAGGGATGACCGATGAGATGTCTATGTATTGTTCAAATTCAAAAAAATGTTTTCCAGATCCCTAAAATATCTATTGGTGTTTTGGATTAGTACAATAATAGAATAATAGATTTGCAAAAAAAAAAAAAAATGTTTATTCCATGGACTCATACAGTTTTCCTTAAGAATTTCACAAACTGTTCTGTTTAAACTTCTCTGAAACTTTTATTCCTTGTCCCACTTTTTTTTTCCCCTTCCGAGCACCCTTATATCAAGCAAGTGAAAGACAATTTATCCAGAATCGTTCTAGCATGCCACAGTTCTGTTTAGCGTTGTGGTGACATAAAATGACAACTCACAAATCCCTGCCCTGTTTTTGGTCAGGATCCTCGGTCCACAGTTCAAATGAAATTTCAGCATTTTCCTTAATGTCCAAAGTAATTTGGCAAACAGAATTTGGAAGAAGAACATTTCTGCTGTTGCTATGCAAGGCCCATATGCTCCATAAATATTATTACCAGCTCCGTGGTGCATTCTCTGTGCACTCTGCTTTATAATCATTGCTATGGCCATTAGCATAAAAATGCTTTTCTCCAGTCTTTTTCTCCATGCTTTAGCTTTGAAATTTTATCCTTATTCATAGTTCAAGAACTTTGCAAACAAATAAGGTGCTGCACGGAATACTTTCGG
This sequence comes from Ursus arctos, assembly GCF_023065955.2. NCBI lineage: Eukaryota > Metazoa > Chordata > Mammalia > Carnivora > Ursidae > Ursus > Ursus arctos. The sequence continues at coordinate 17,835,434 of NW_026622852.1, forward strand.
CAGCTTCGATCACAGGACTAATCTGTACTTTTGTAGCATGAAACGAAAGTTAAGCGAGCATATGGCCCAAGACTGTAGCAAAAAAAATATTATGCCACAAGACATAAGAACAGAAATGTTTATTAAGGTCACTAACTCAAAAATTACTGTTTTCTCTTCTTACAAAATTTAAATCCAATCATAAAAATAAACATATTTGTCCTATTTATGTATCTTATATATAGTAAAATAATATGTATATTGTATTATATATGTCTATATGTGTATATATGCATACTACACATTTGCCTCATTATATATATTTTACTATATATGAATTTAGTTATGTGTATGTATAGATATATGTTTAAATATGTATACACATTATATATATTTACACATTATATATATTCTTGTGTTTCTTTTTTTTACTTTTATATTGATCATCTGTTTTATATAAAATGTTAATAGAAATATCTGAAGGAAACTGCAAAGTAAAGGCAGGGATAGGATTAGTAAGGAGAAATGTAAACAGAGAGTCTTTTGTAGTTTATAAATGTGAGATACACAATTGTTGGGAAACAAAGCAAAGAGGGGTGCCCAGTCCGTCACAGGTACCACAGTGCTCATGGGAGAAAACCAAGTAAATTGCCCAGCCCGGAGTTTTCTGATTCTGAGACTTGAAGGCAGCTTTTTCTGCGAAGTATAAAAAAAAAAGATAAATGATGAAGCAGACACAGAGAATAAGTTTTTTTTTTTTTTAAATAGATTTTGACCATTGAGATTATGCGCAAAATATATAACTCCTAATGCGTAGGCTGCTTTTTCTCCTATGGATCTCTTAGACAATGCAATTCTTTGGTCAAGTTCTCCTCTATAGAGTATTACCACACTCGGAAGTGGCATATATCTTAATAGAGGCATGCTTATTTTACATAACAGACATAATTTTAAAGATTTGAGTTAGAATCAAATTTTGGTAAGAGAGGGTCTCTATTTTAAGGTGTTTTTCTTTGTAATCTCACAATTGGGTCCTTTGATAAACAGAATATCTCAGTTTTAATGAAGTTTACAGAAAGGAAGCAGGGGAAAAAGACAACCAACCCATTAAAAAAAGAAAAAGAAAAAGAAAAATTTTTACTTTATAAAAAGTTGCAACCACATAACCCATAAACCTGTCAATATGCTCTCAATCTCATCAGTCATCAGGAAATACAAATTATGATAACTATCAGATATAACTACACATCCTTCATAATGACTAAAACAAACAAGAGCTCACATGCATTTATTAAAAGAAATATATACAAGAATATTAATAGCAGCATCTATCATACTGGCTGCAAAATAGAAACCATCCAAATGTCCATCCACAATCTAATAGATAAATGTGTTGTGGTATATTCATTCCATGAAATCCGATACCACAGTCAAATTGCACAAACTCAAGATACCTAAGACAGCCTGGGTTTCCCTCACAAACATGATGTTAAAGAAGACAGACCTACAAAAGGATATACTACATGATTCTTTTTATATGAAGTTCAAAAATAGGTATCACTAAGCAATGGGGAGAAAAGACAGAACAACACTTACATTTAGGTGATGATCGGGACATACTTACGGAGGAAGCGTGAGGGAGGTTTCCAGGGTGCTGGCAGTGTTTGACTCATGGCTGTGCTGATGGGAAATTTCGTCTACTTGTACACTTATTATTTGTGCATTTTTTGGTAATTCAACGGTAGGCTCTTGAAAATTTCAAAATTAAGGGGACTTCCTATATAGGATAAATCAAATTCATTAATAAAGCAAAAATGAAACCTAGAGAATAAAGCCTCAAAAGCGTGTGCATCTTTGCTGTGTGATGTAATTTCTCACAGCTACTCTGATGGCTGTCCTTGATAATCACCTCTCTTATAGCATTGACTCCACTGGGTTGCATTTATCTGTTACATCTTTGTCACTTGGATTAGCCTGGAAATTTCTTTTGGGAAAGGAAAACAAATAAAGGAAACTTAGTTTTCTGTGCTGTGCTCTTTAGAAATGGGAAACCTCCAGGCAATGCCTCTTTCCTGTGATGTGTGCTAGAATGTCTCCGCAGCTCCAGCCTCATGGTACGGAGCAGCTCTCACTGAGCCCACACCAGCAAGCAGGTCTGGACTCCATGACTCTGCCTTCAAACCTACCCACTCCTACCACCATCAAGACTGGGCAAGGTGTGGACCTTAAAGCCAATCAGTTTATCTCTCTTGGAATTTTGTGCAGTGGGTTCAAGACTAGAAATTAGTGATCTGTTGGTTTGTTTTTTTCTGATAATGAGAAAAATATGTATTTTCTAAGCTAATACAACTTTTCTTCTGCCAGGTGCACAGTGGAACAGAAGGGCTAGTAAGCATATAGAATTAAAAATGAAACAGAGAAATAAAGATGAGACCGTGATACCTTGAGAGCTAGAGAAAAGTAGCTTCCCTTGTTTAGAACTTTCTTTTTTTCCTTCTGGTTCCATGTAAAGCCAAACTACACTTCCTTATCTTACCAATAGATGCATCATTTTAATTTAATGCAGCTCACCATCTTCTATTACTTGCAAAACCGAGCAAACAAACCCCAAATCTTCACCTTAAAAAATATATATGTGTATATATATATATACACACATATATATATATGTTGTTTTACATATATATACATATATATATATGTTTTACATATATACACATATACATGTATATATGTTGTTTCAATACTTTTCTGAGGTTTGGAAATTCGATCTGTATATGCAAATTTATTTTTAAAATTCATACAGCGTTGATTTAGTTCTTCTGAATTTAAGTTAAGTCACATCATGATGTCTCACCTCCTTCAGAGTAACCACAGAATAAAATCTGGTTTACTAAAAGGTGAGGTTCTTTAAAGCAAGGGAATCTTATTTCATCTTTTATTCCCAATATTTAGTGGGCTTGATGGAAGGAAAACTTCCAATAATGTTGACTAGATAAATGAATAAATAATCTTGACATACAGAAAGTCTACCCAACTGGTGTGATGGTGGCATTGGCTGTTATAAGGGAAAAATTTTGGATAAAACCTTGGGGATTTGTTAAAGGGTAAAGTGAACTCTTAACAGGAATGAAGAGGGAGCAGCCTGGGTGATTTTCTTCTGCTGAGAAAATTGCTCCATAGTTTCAAAACTAATGTCTATTTTGCAAAGTTTATTTGATGTCCAAATAGTAGCCAACTTAAAAAAAAAGAAAAAGAAAAAACTTTTGTGGACTCAGAGAACAAAATGTGACCGTTAAAGGAGGCTGTTTGGAAGTTTACATTTGAAAAACAAATTTCCTCTCTTATTTCTGCTTACGTTTGTTCCAGAATGCCTAATTTGAAGTCTCATGATTTGCTGAGGTAATGCGGCAGACCGAGCTGTACGTACAGCTGCGTGTTTATGTCTGAACTACAGACAGGAGGATGTGTCCATAAAACATGAGAATATGATTAGCAAAACTTTGGAATGAGCAACACTCTGTAAGCAGGCTCAAGATTGGCTATGCTGGACCTCCCATGGGCCCTGGATATCAAAAATAGTGCAAAGCACTCAATTTCAATTTTAATTTCCAGAGGGCTTAAATGATTTAAAACTAATAAACAGCTGCTATTTATTATTTACTGCACCTTTATGGAGTCCATCATCTTTCACTTAAACCCCATGGTTTCCTTAAGATAAGGAAAGCCTGTGCCCCCCCCAAATAAATAAATAAAGGAGACATACACTCTTACATGGCCAAAAAGAGTATCTCCCCTCTATTCTAATCACTTTGTTGTTGTTGTTCTTGTCATTGTATATTGGAAGGAAAAATATAGATGGGTTAAGAGACAGGGAATGAAGGTGATAGAATGGAATAAGACATGGCTCTAAACTGTAGGATCCAAAGTGCACTGAGGCATCATGGTCATTCCTGAGGGACATGATAATGACAGTATTTGAGATAATATTCAACCTCGTGAAAATTTTATATCGTTTCCTTTTTAAAATGAATTCTGTACTTTGTGTGAAGTTGTATTTATGTGATGCTCTTCTAATTAATTTGCATTTTTGAAACCGTCTTTGAGAGAAGCTGAAGTTGTGGTTAGGTTACCAGGGAGGGGTCAGGTGCGGGAGCAGTCACATCGTACTGAAAGTGAACTTCATCCTTCATTTATCTGACAAAAGGTAAAACGTTTTAAATAACTGAAATGAAAGGTTTTAGGATATCATTAGTGTCATTCTTCATGGTCAACAAATCCTGGAAGTCCGTTTCAGGTGTCTCTCATTTGCTCTCAAAGGACTTTTGGCTACCTGAAATCAAGTTGACATGTCTAGTGTTTGGGAGAAAAGTAGAATTTGGGAATGACGGGGTTATATACAAATTTCTGATGTAATTTTTTATTAAACTTAGATCCTCTGACAAAATTGCCAAGAGTCTTCAGGAGGGACGCCTGGGTGGCTCAGTCGGCTGGGCAACTGACTTCAGCTCAGGTCATGATCTTAGGGTCCTGGGATCCACCCCAGCATCTGGCTCTCTGCTCAGTGAGGAGTCTGCTTGTCCCTCTGACCCTCCCCCTGCTCATACTTGTGCTCTCTCTCTCTCTCTCTCTCTCTCTCTCAAATAAATAAATGAAATATTTAGTTAAAAAGAAAAGGTCTTCAGGAAATGTAGGAACTTCGGAATTTGAAGACATTGCCACTTCAGGATGGGGAATAAGAATGATGAGAATAGAAAGAAGGCTAAAGTTGCCTTTATGAAACTTTATGAATTAGATATAGGTATATATGGCTTATATGGCAGAAGTGATAGGGATATGACACTGTGAAAGTTTTGTGGTCATTTTTGCCTTTATCTTCTGAATATTCCAAAAATGGTTCATCCCAGTGAAAATGGTTGGTCTTAAGTGATGTCTCTTTCTTCTAGGAGGAGCTATGTATACAGCACAGAGATACTGTAACCCAGAACATGGGTATATAATCTGATAAGAGATTATTGCTGTTCTACTATTGTAGTTCTTTTGCTATATCTTAGTGCAAGAGACAGTTTATGTTAGAAGATAATGTTTAGAAGTTTAGATAATGTTTAGAAGTTCAGATAATGTTTAGAAGTTTAGATGAATTTTCCATTGTTCATGATTTTTGAGGCCAGTACAAAGGAATGGTTTATATTAAAACTGTTCCCCAGGGGCGCCTGGGTGGCACAGCGGTTAAGCGTCTGTCTTCGGCTCAGGGCGTGATCCCGGCGTTACGGGATCGAGCCCCACATCAGGCTCCTCCACTATGAGCCTGCTTCTTCCTCTCCCACTCCCCCTGCTTGTGTTCCCTCTCTCGCTGGCTGTCTCTATCTCTGTCGAATAAATAAATACAAACTTTAAAAAAAAAAAAAAAAAAAAAAAAAAACTGTTCCCCAAATTCAGAACCTCTGGTGTTTAGTAACTACTTTAAATATAGGTATTGCTCAGAAGATGTCAAATTCTTTAAGTGGATGTGGTTAGATTTAAGTGGACTCCCTTTTCTACAGCTAAACATGATGATTGTGTAATTTAACAGTTTTGTTTTTGAATAGAGGTTGCAGTGATTTGTTTTTGGAAGTAAAATGGTATAATGATTATGGAGTCTAGAGTTAGATTTTAATCCTATTTACTAAATGGGTCAGGAAATCTTTTAATATTTCAATATCTTGGCCTAAATAAGGATACTATATCTAATTCATAAAGTTTATGATGATAAATAAGCTCTATATAGTGTTTAAATTCCCTGACATATAGTAAGTGATCAATAAATGTTTATTTATATTTTCCTCACAATTAGAAAGATAATACTTACATAATTTCACATATAAATGTGAATGAATGTGCTAATATTAGGTAATAAGTAGTAATAGTAAATAATTATTAACAATTTTTACCCTGAGAAAAGCATTTAGTGGAGACTTCTTATGTGATCCTTATCATAACCTTATGAGAAAAATTCTATTTTTGTCCCCACCTTACAGAAGATTATAATGAGGAAAAATTCATTGTGTACATACCATTTTTTAAAACCATTCCTGGTGTTTTTTTTTAAATTGTTCCTTTAATATAGTATCATTTTACTTCAGCCAAAATAATATCCTTTAACATTCATTATAGTTCAGCTCTGTTTGTGGCAAATGTGCTCAGGTTTGTTTATCTATAATGTTGTAATAGGATGAATTGTGTCCCCCTACAATTCATAGGTTGGAGTCCTAACCCCTAACACCTCAAAATGTGATCTCATTTGGAAATAAGGCTGTCACAGATGTAATTAGCTGAGATGAAGTCATACTGGAATTGGGTGGGCCTCTGATCCACTAGACGACTTGTGTCCGTATGAAAGAATGACATGTGAAGAGACATACACACATGCAAGAGGAACACCATAGAATCATGAAGGCAGAGATTTGGGTGACTCTTCTATAAGCCAAGAAAGCTGAAAATTGCCAGCAAACCACCAGACCTAAGGTGGCAGGGGGGAGAGGCATAGGACAAAATTTCTTTCATAACACTCAGAAGGAAGTAACCCCACTGACCCCTTGATCTCAAACTTCTAGCCTCCAGAACCATGAGACAGTTAATTCCCGATGCTTAAGTCACCCACTTGGCGGTGTTATGTGATGGCAGCCCTAGCGAGCTAATACACATGGTTTTATTTTGTGGTGTATTCAAGGCTGTCTTCACTGGATGAAGAATTCAGGGGTGACAGTTTTTGTTTTTGTTGTCAGTGCAAGCACTTAAAAGAGGTTCTTCCAGTGTTTTCTGATACAACATTAGTGGCTACTCTCAATTAGTTTCCAGGTATAAGTTATGTGTCCTTTATATCTGTCTGCTTTCAAAATTTTCTCTTTTTATTTGGTATTTGGTAGTTTGGCTATCATGTGTCTGGGTCTGTTCTTCTTGTATTTTGCTTACTTGAGGTTTGCTAATCATGATGAATCTGAAAGTAGATGCTTTTCAGCAAATTTAGAAAAATTTCACCCATTTTTTAGCAAATAATTTTCTGCTAGATTCTTTTTCTTCTCTTTTTGGGACTCCTATTACATATATATATATATATATCAGGTTATTTGATATTGTCTCACATGTATCTGAATATCTTCATTCTTTTTTCTTGGCATTTTTCAAATTGAATGCTTTGTGTTGATCTTTTTCAAGCTCACTGAAACATCTACCTTTTCACATAGGTCATTAAACCCATTTGGTAAATTTCTCATTGCATTTTCTGTTTTAAAATTTCTATCTTCTTGTAATTCTCTCTCCTCTGCTTAACTTCCCTATCTGATTAGTCAGGAAGACTGTATTTACTTTATTTTTAAAAATATTTTTGGAGTTTACTCGGAACACCTTTATTAAGACAAACTTTATATGCCTTTTAAAGTATATAATGTAATTATATTTTTTAGTAAATTCAGGGTTATACAATCATCACCACAATTTAAATTTAAAACATTTCAAACTCCATCAAAGGAACACCATATCCATTATCATTCCCTCCCCATTTCCCAACACTATCCCATAGGCAACCACAAATTTACTCTTTCTATGGGTTTGCCTGTCCTGGGTACTTAATGTAAATGGAATCATATAATATGTGATCTCTTGTGACTGTTTTCGTTCACTTTGTGTAATGTTTTCAAGTTTCATCAGTATTGTCACAATTATCAGTATTTCTTTATTTTTATTGATAGTAGTACTCCCTCGTATGCATGGTTCATATATATCCATTTTTCAGGTAATAGCCAAAAAATAGAACTACTCAAATGCCTATTATAAATAATGTTACTATGAACATTTGTATGCAAGCTTGTGTGTGGAGATATATATATTTCTCTTTTCTTGTGTATATACATAGGGGTGGAATTAGTCATAGTCACCTATTGCTGCAGTAACAAGTTACCACACACATTGGCTTAAGTCAATGCAAATTTATTATCCTACTGTTCTGGGAGTCCTGGGTGTCACCGGAAAAAATTCTAAGTGCCCACAGGGCTGTGTTCCTTTTGGAGGCTCTAAGAGAGAATCTTACCTTTTTTCTGGTTTTGGAGACCATCTGTATTCCTGAGTTCCTGTGCCCTTTTCCCATCTTCAAATCCAGCAAGTTCTCATGGTTAAGTTTCCCTTTGAGTCTTTTGCTTCCGTGCCTCACTTTATAAGTTCCTTTATAAGGTCCTGCCTTTCTAAGGTCCTTATGATTACGTGGGGCCTACCCAGGTAGCCCAGAATAACCATCCCGTCTCAGATCCCTTATCTTCATCACATCTGTGGAGTCCTTTTGCCGTGTAAGATAACATATTCACAGGGTCTGGAGATTGGGACATGTATATGTCCGGAGGACGGGGTATTACGCTGCCTACCACACCATGTCATATGGTAACTCCACGTTTAACTGCATAGGACCTGCCTATTTTCCAAAGTGGTTGTTCCATTTAACATCCGTACCGGCAATATAACGGCTTTAATTTCTCGACATTCTTATCAACGCTTGTTTATTGTCCATCTTTTTGAGAATAGCCATCCTTGTGGGTGTGGAGTCTTATCGTTTTGTGATTTTAATTTACATTTTCCTAATGTCTAATGATGTTGATGATCTATTAATGTGATTTTATGGGCTTTTATTTTTTTTATAGAGAAATGTCTGTTTGTTACTCTCTTCATGTTTTAATAGTGTTGTCTTATTTTTCAACTATGAGAGTGATTCCTAGGGATGCCTGGGTGGCTCAGTCGGTTAAGAGTGATTCATATATTTGGATATAAGGCCCTTATCAGATATATAATTTGCAAACATATCTCCCATTATGCAGTTTGTATTTTCACTTACTTGATTGTATTGTTTGCAGCACTATTTTTTTTAATTTTGATCAAGTGAAATTTTTTTGATTTTCTTTTGTCATATGTTCTTGTAATGTTCTATTTAAGAAACCACAGGGTAACACATACCAACACAAATTTACTCCTGTATTTCCTGCAGTTCTTTGAACATATTTGTCTTTAGTTACTTGAATATATTTCTTATAATTTCTTTAAAATCTTTGTCTTTCCAACCCAACATTTTGCCATCTTGGATCAATTGACCTTTTTTTTTTTTTTTCTTCTGGAGTATAGGTCACGTTTTTCTGTTTGTGTTTTTAAGTTTAGATCGTGCACTAATCCTGCTGATAATTACATTATGGAGGCTCTTGGTTCTGTTATCATCCTGGGAAGATGTTAATTTTAGCTAGTTGCCCTTTTACTGGTTGATCACTTTTTATTTGTGTAGACTGGATGTTTTACTTTAATAAAGTTGTTTCTGAAAAGCCCAAAGAGTTTTTAGGACCTTCTAACTTGGAGGTGCTAAATACCCAAACTTTGGTTTCTATTTGGTAGTTGAGGTTGATTTTAGGTTTTATTTGGGCAGGTCCAAAAGGAGACTTTTTCTACAATATAGTTTTTATTCCCAAAGCCTGGCCTTTCTGTTTTCTCAGATAAATACCCAAGGCCTAACGAAGGTCTAAGTAAAATTTTCCACTTTAACGGAGCTGAACCTCTAATGCTGTCCTCTGCTGCTCAAGACCTTGTGTGTCTATTCTATTTTCAATCCTGTAGCAGCTACTTTTGGAAAACTTTGTGTAATCTTATCCTGCATGTGTGTAGCCTAGGTATAATCTGGGGGGATTGCAGGGGACCCGCACATAAACTTCTGGCACCTCTCCATCTACATATCTTTGAGTTCTGCTCAGTCCCTTCAGCTATGTCAAATTCAGAATGCTTCTTCCCCAGCTCAGTAGGAATTCTGGGTTCTGCTTAGATTTGAACTCTCTGGACCATAGTTGGAAAATCATCCCCAAGTAGAGGAAAAAATGCAATTATAGAGATCGGTCAAAATTCCTTTCCCCTCAGGAATTATATTATTCTAGTCCCTCTTGTTCAACGTTGGAAAACTTTTCGCCTCATGTATTTAACCCAGGTCTAGGGTTATTTACAACTAGAGGACTGGTCCACTATCAGTTACTTTGTCGTAACTGGAAATAAGACAGAAGCTTTTGATAAGTATTTTAAGCGATAGTCATCCCAACATATTTGAACATTGGAAGTACTATAACATTTTCTAAGATATATAGTATTTTCTGTTGATATAATTTTATTGTCTGATGTGTTTTAGGGAGACGATTTCATGGCAATGCTCATAGTGAACGTAGTGGAACATTTTAAGCACTTTTAAGGGGCAAGTAGGCCTAGATCCAAATCTAAATTAAAATAACTAGGTGTGCTTTTAACAGTGCAAATACAGTATATAATATGGCAAAATCTGTGTGTGTGTGTGTGTGTGTGTGTGTGTGTGTGTGAAATTAAATAACAGTTCCCACTGAGCTACAGTCATCATGCAGTTGTACGAAGTCTGGATTTTTTTTTTCTTTTTAGCTTTTTTTTTTTTTCTCTTCTTGTACCCATACACAATATATCTTTAACTACTCTAATTTTAAAACATATGTTAATATCTGATACAACTACTTCCCCCATTGCTCTTTAGTTTAGAATTTTACTATTATCATGTGTATTTTTTTTCCAGAGAGGATTTAAATAATTTCCTCAAGCTCCAAAAAATATTTTAGAATTTTGTTGAAGCTGCATTTAGTTTATAGATTTGAGGGAAATAATATATTTATGCTATTGAGTTATATGATCTGAGAAAAGGTTTTATCTTTCGCTTTTTAGTAGGTTTTTGTTTAGTATTTAATATCCTCTTACTATACATAATAAATATTGCTTCTACATTTCCTCCCAAGTTTTTCACTATTTTTTGCTTGTCAACAAAATTATTATGATATTTTTAAATTATAGCAATAAACTCACTACCATTTTTTCATTAGAAAAAGTATTGTTTTATGTAACTTTCACAGCCAGCCACAATACCCACTTTTTTTACATTGCTTATAATTATCTTTCTTACGGTTTCCAAGTATACAGTCAAATCTTCTATCAGTCACTCTACGTCCTAGTATCCTTTCTTATAAAAATAATATATGGGGGCGCCTGGATGGCTCAGTCGTTGAGTCTGCCTTTGGCTCAGGTCATGATCCCAGTGTCCTGGGATCGAGCCCCGCATCAGATTCCCTGCTCAGCGGGAAGCCTACTTCTCCCTCTGCCTGCAGCTCCCCCTGTGTTCCCTCTTTCACTGTATCTCTCTCTGTCAAATAAATAAAAATCTTAAAAAAAAAATATATATATATATATATATATATATATATATATTTACTTGCAGTTTACTAAGATATTAATAAGGTATAGATGCTTGATTTTATCAAGTAACATGTCAACATTAAACCTATGACCATACATTCCTTTGACCTATTTGATGTATTTTATTAATATATTTCCCAAAATTGGCATAGTTTTAGTCTTTTAAAGGAAACCTGTTTTTCATGTCATTGCTAGATATTGACATAGATATTTCTTGATTCTGTGGTTGATAATACATAGGGACATTCATACCTAATGTGTTTTCTCTCTGGAAATTTGGAGACATTCCGAACCATTTTAATCAACAGTACTTTGAATGTAGAGTCCTTATTCTTCATGTGTATCTCTTCACCTTTCCTTTCTTTTTGGTAGTGACCAGGCAAGGCAGTTGTGCTTTCTTTCTGTTTGTTACTCCTCCTTCAATGAAGTCCATTCTTTCTATTTCCTTTAGAATTCTCTTTTTTGCTCTGCTCTCCATCTAGCTATGCAGTGTTTCCATTGGACCTTAGTTGAAAAACTGGATTTTGATTGTTCCAAACACCTTTTTCTTGGAGGTTGAGGAATGAGAGGGAATGAACTGGAGTACCCAGAGTCTCCATTTAGATATGTTGTCTCAAGACACCTTTCTGCAAAATACAATGAATTATTTGTTTGTACCTCCCACAGTATTTAATAGTTTCTTCTTGGTTGAAGACAAGTACTAAAGCTTGAAATGAACACCTGTGTCACATAGATCTGTTGTTTGGTTATTTGCTGTTTATTTAAGTCTGCTTTTTATCTCTGCAAAATGGAGTGAAATATGTACTTCTCTCTTTATCCCATATGTTTTGACAAGACTCTAAAATGCTGCCTTAGGTAGCCAGTTGTGGTGGCATAGGGGAAAAGGAGGGAAGGAAAAGAAACAGAAAGGTGAGTTTGCCCCCTCTGGGGTAAGAAAAGAAGGTAGATGACCTAACTTAATCTACTTGTCAACTGGATCTCTTTATATAGTGGGATTTTTAAAAAGTTTTTATTTAAATTCCAGTTAGTTAACATACAGTGTAATATTTTTTTTTAAAGATTTTATTTATTTATTCGACAGAGATAGAGACAGCCAGCGAGAGAGGGAACACAAGCAGGGGGAGTGGGAGAGGAAGAAGCAGGCTCATAGCGGAAGAGCCTGATGTGGGGCTCGATTCCGGATCGCCAGGATCACGCCCTGAGCCGAAGGCAGACGCTTAACCACTGTGCCACCCAGGCGCCCCACATACAGTGTAATATTAGTTTCAGGCATATAATATAGTGATTCAGTACTTCCATATATCACCCTGTGGTCATCACAAGTGTACTCCTTAGTCCCCATCATCTATTTAACCCAGCCCCTCTACCCACCTCCCCTTTGGTTACCATCAGTTTGTTCTCTGCAGTTAATAGTCTCTTTCTTGATTTGCTTCTCTCTCTCTTTTTTCCCTATGCTCATTTGTTTTGTTTCTTAAATTCCACATATGAGTGAAATCATACGGCATTTGTCTTTCTCTGACTTATTTTGCTTAGCATAATACTCTCGAGCTTCATCCATGTTGTTGCAAATAGCAGGATTCCATTCTTTTTTATGGCTGAGTAATATTCTGTTGTGTATGTATATACTACATCTTCTTTATCCATTCATCAGTCGGTGGACACAGGCTGGTTCCATAATTTGACTATTGCAGTTAATGCTGCTATGAACATTGCGGTGCATGTATCCCTTTGAATTAGTATTTTTGTATCCTTTGGGTAAATACCTAGAAGTGCAATTGCTGAATTTTAGGGTAGTTCTGTTTTTAACTTTTTGAGGAACCTCCATACTGTTCTCCAGAGTAGATGCACCAGTTTACATTCCAACCAACAGTACAGGAGAGTTCCCCTTTCTCCACTGAGAATTATTTAGTAAACCTGATACTACTTAGAGGATCACTGGTTGTGAAAGTCTAATTTAACAATTGGGTCCTATATGTTAGCTTATCTTCATTTTACTCCTTCCTGGAATCTATAGAAATCTCAAAGATCTCTGGTTCTGTTCAGTGCATGATGATATATGCCTTTCTAAAAATAAAACAAAAATTATCTAGTGCAAATCTGCTATTCTTCATTGGTAATGAGATGGAGCTTAGATTTCTGCTCTTGTCTCCAAATCCCTTTCCTCTCTCTATTACATTCCTAACAAGAGCCATGTTATAATGGAAATGTAATAGACGAAGAAATTAATATGGCATGATTGGCACTTGAGGTATCTGCAGGATCCAACAAAAATGTAAATAAGAGAAATGGGAAACCAGAGAGTGAGAGAAAAACTTAGCACTTCAGAAATGTGTAGGGGAATTGCCTGGCAAATAACTTGGACTTGTATTTGAAGTGAAAATACTTATTAAGTGCTTATTCGGTGCCAGAAATTGTGCCAAAGTCACATTTCATAATATCCTTGCGAAGAGAACTTCAGAATATATAATGAAGTAGGCTGACTGAAAGATGTAGGTTAGCTGAGCCAAGCCTTTTCTAATGGCCCAAATTTCTTTTGATGCCAATAAACAATATAACTAAACCAACGCAAGCTAGAATATTCATCCAACTATCCACTCTTTTAGTAATCAAATATTTATTGAGCATCTCTTAAGTGGCAACATGAGATTTATGTATATTGGAGAATCAATAGACATTGCTTATACCTTAAAAAGTTTATACTCTAAGAAAAGTTAATGAAACCGAAGCATACAAATAAGTGTATAATTATAAATTGTCATAAATACTCTGAAGAAAGAAAGTGTGGGCTTTCAGTTGTTTCTGATGACAGTAGAAGAAAGACATCATTCAAGATGAAACTATGCCTTTATAGTCATACACTGATGAACAGAAAGGACAAGAGCCTCAGGCTTTCAGTAAAAACCAGAGAGAAGGATTCAGTCATGAAAACATCCCTCAATCAAGTTCATCACCAAAAATCATAAAAAGAGAAACTTTCTCACAATATGTTAAAATATTTGGCTATGCTTAGTCAAACTGCTTTTGTGCTTAGGAACTTAGCATTCTATCTCATAGTTCCTTTATACTGGAACTCCTCTGAGAAGTTATAATGCTGATGCAATTCAAAATATTATAACAAATTCAAGTACTGAACAATAGTGCAACATATTCTTTATGACTTTAAAAGAAAGCACTGAGGAGAAATAAAAGAGCTCCATGAATAACCCAAATGTGTGGCAGAGAGAAGGAGCTAACCCCTTCCAATACTTTAGGTGATAGAATGTCCTTGTAACACCAGTTGAAAAAGGAATCAATGAATGCCACAAGATTTAAGTGGCAGGTGCAAGAGTATATATTTTTATTTATTATTTCAACAATGGCAGAAAAACCATATTAAGCTGATGGATATCTTTTCTTTACCAGATATTTGCCAAGGGCCCACAAGTGACATTTCCTGCTCTTTAGTAAAAAAGAAAACTGTGATACTACCTTCCCAATTAGTATATTTAGCTAAGGCAATATTTTTCTAGTTGTATTGATATATAATTGACATATAACATTGTATTAAAGTATACAACATAATGATTTAATGTATGTACATACTGCAAAATGATTACCACAATGACTTTAGAAAACATCCATCACCTTACATAGGTATAAGTTTTTCTTGTGATAAGAACTTCATTAATTTACTCTTAGCATCTCTCAAATATACAATACAGTATTGTTAACTGTCATCACCATCCTGTGCATTACATCTCCAGAACATTTCCCTAACCTCCGACCCCCCCACCTCTGATAACCATCAGTCTGTTCTCTGTTTCTATGAGGTTTGCTTGCTTGTTTGTTTGTTTGTTTGTTTGTTTATTTATTTATTTATTTATTTATAGATTCCATATGTAAGTGAGGTCATACAGAATTTGTATTTCTCTGTCTGACATTATTGTTTTTAAATGGCAAAGATATGATTGTGGCACAGAGGGAAGAAAGGAAGGGAAATATCCTGGGAGCCAACTACATGTCCTCAGTTAACATATTAAGAAATAACCAAAGCAATCTTAAGTTTGGTGGCATGTAACTGATGCATTATGCTAATGGGATTAAAAACAAAATAAGACATATTTCAAGGATGCATACAACTTTGGCAACAAAAATGCTGGAAAAGGAATAACCTAAGTATATAATCAAAATGAAAGCAGATACAGCTATATGACACATTGACAGTCTTCCAAGGAATCTTCAGCCTCCCCCCTCAACTCTCTCTCCTGTAGACTTTGAAGCCTATTATGAAATTATTCATGCAAGATAAAGAATGTCTTTATTTTTTCTTACTTTCGAACAGCAGTGAAGGTGTGGCAGGGACACCCATGGAAACATAGCATGACTAGATGTCTTAGTGAAGTTTGTGAATGTTTAAACATTTAAGATTTGAGACCTCCTTGGTATGAGAGTCTAATTCATTTTGGCAGTTGACAGTTTGTTGGCAGTTTATACTCGGTAAGTGCACCTGACTCTGTCAGTCTGTTTTCACGAGCTACCTACCTGTCACATTGTGAGTGGCCTTCCTTCCACTTTCACAAAGGCTGTCTTTTTTATATGCTTCTCCTCATGGAGATTTAAAGTGACTCTGTGGTGAAAGGCCACATAATCAGTCTTTGTGATGACACCGTGCCTGCACTCTAGATATCAAAATATCATAAATATAATAGTAAAAAAACATACTGGTTCAGAAATTGTTGTTTAAGTTACAGTCTGGTACTGAATGGACATAGAATCGAAGGCATATGTTACCAATTTGTGATTTTATGTTTGTTCGTTTGTTCACCTAGAATCTATTATTCAATGATAAAGTAACAAAGCACCATGGAAGAAATAAAAAGATGAAAAGATATAAGGAGAAACAATAATTTATAATCTTAGAAGTAGATATATTATTAACTCCCATCTCAAGCACTCTGTGAAAGGGCATCTGTATGATCCTGAGATCTGTTATGTGATAAAGAGTGATGCACAAGGGGAAATCGTGATGACATTGCTAGCAAAACTGCATGTAGCTTCAGTGACTCCAGATGCAGGCTAGATTATGAAGGCTGATACAACACCATGAAAGAAAAGGTTCAGAGAAGAAAGGCAAAGAGTTAGAAAGCTCTTGGATCATTATAGAAGACTTTTTTTTCCTTGACAATAGAGCCTGCAAATCTCTAGAATAATGCTGTAGAGGGCAGCCAGACTGTTTGGGGAGTGGAAGTAAATACAGGCATGAAAATGGTCAGTACGTGTTACACCCATAAGAGCTGAGAGGTGTAGCAAGAGTGAAGGAGGGAGGTCTCACCTCAGAATTCACCTCAAACAGAATTAATTTTATCTGAACAGAACTTCTCAGCCTTGGTAAATCTAATAAGTCTTCTCTGAAAGCTTTTAAAATGCCTAGCCTAGCATATAATCAAAGAAGTAGGATTGGAAATATGATTTTCATATCACTAGCAAGTACAATTCCTAAGGTTTTTTTTTTTTTTAGTAGAAGTTAAGGTTGTTAGTAGAGAACTTAGAAGCGTAGTGCATTCATATTTTCAGTATTTTCAAAATCATTCAAAATGAAAATTAAAATAAGATGTTTGATGGCTAAAAATTGATGCTCAAACAAGCCATTGTATACAAAATAAATTTGCAATGCTGTAGATCAGAAGTTAATATTAAAATTAGAGAAATATTTAAGTGTTCAACAGACCAGGTCACAGTTACCTGGTAATATCAAGTGACTTCCATGCTATCAACTATATGCCAGGCATGAGAAGAGTTACTTTTAGAGAGACTATTAAAACAAACAAACAAAACTGAAACACATTCAGTATTAATCACATCAGAAATTATTAGGATTAGAAATGTTGAACCTGAGAAGAGAACAGAAAGATAGAGATTTTAGTGTTTTAACAACTGAATTATTAGTCCACAGTTAAGTATTAAAAATAACACTGACATTGACTCTATCAATAAATAATTCATTACTGCCAAGAGAAATTTTATTAAAATTGAAATTGAGGATTATCCAAAGAACAATGATAAGGACTACATATGAAGAAGTGTTTTATTGTAAAGATTAAAAGCCATGGTAAGAGAAGAAATAATTTAGTTTGTTTCAACACACAAAAAAAGGTATTAGAAACAAAAAGCCACTCTCGTTTGAAAAATAAAAGCCTGAAAATTACTTCAAGCAGGCAATAAAAACTGCCAGCAAATTTTTATTAAAAATAAGTAAGAAGATGAAAGGAAAATTAAGAATGCAAACATAAATCACAATACATCAGTTATTTGAATGTGAAGGCTGGCAAGGAGATTGAAGTCTTTCTAGACCCCTATTATTAACAAGATATTAGATATATTCATTTGAAAAGCCTATATCAGAGAGGGTGAAATAAGTCAGAGAGAGAAAGACAAATGCCATGATTTCTCTTATATGTGTAATCTAGGGGAAAAAGAAAAAGTTCACACATACAGATGGGTGGTTGCCAGAGGTGGGATGGGAGAGGGCGGTAAGAGAAATAGGTGAACTGTTTCTTTTATTTATTAGTTTGCTCATTTAGTTTAATTTCATTTAAATAAAGTAATTTTCTTTAAGTGAGCCAAAGGTTGAGTTGCATTTTATGTGAATTATTTGCTAAAGTCATTTTTTAAAAAGTGAGAAAAAACTTGAAAGACTTCACGAAAGAGAATAATTGGCTAATAAATATATGAAAATGTGCTCAATGTCATTAATCATCAGGGAAATGCAAATTATAACTATAATGAGATACTACCCACCAGAAGGGCTAAAATTAAAAAAAAAAAAAACACACTGATAATACCAAGTGTTAGTGACATGTAAAACAATTAGATTTCTCATGCTATGCTAGCAGGAGTAGAAAACTGCGAATATTTACCAAAGCTGAGTATACACATCCTATGACCTACCTGTTCCTCTCGTATGAGTAAGTATATACGGTGACCATATGATAAGAATGAGAATACTTATAGCAGTTTTATCAATAACAACTTCAAATTTAAATAATCTAAATACCTATCATTAGTAGAACAGAGAAACTGTGATATATTCTGTGGTGGGATACTATATAGTATTAAAAAAGAACTAAAAACTGATATACATAACAACATAGATGAATCAAAATAGTAATGAGCTGAAAAGGCCAAACACAAAAGGGTACATACTATAAGATGTCATTGTTACGAAGTATAAGAACAGGCAAAACCAGGGGCGCCTGGGTGGCACAGCGGTTAAGCGTCTGCCTTCGGCTCAGGGCGTGATCCCGGAGTTATGGGATCGAGCCCCACATCAGGCTCTTCTGCTATGAGCCTGCTTCTTCCTCTCCCACTCCCCCTGCTTGTGTTCCCTCTCTTGCTGGCTGTCTCTATCTCTGTCAAATAAATAAATAAAATCTTAAAAAAAAAAAAAAAAAAAAAAAACAGGCAAAACCGATCTAGTAAGGTAGATGTCAGACTAATGGTTACTGTGGGGGAGTACAAATTGGGAAGGGTCATGAGGGTGCTTTTGGGGGTAACATTTAGAGATATATAGTGACTTGAGTGGCCATTACATGAGTAAATCAATCTATTTAAAATTTATATACTTACTGAGTGTATGTTCTACCTCAAAAATTTTAGATGTGCAAGTAAATAAAATTATCTCATTGTGCTCCATGATGGCACAAATCATGTCTTATTTACCTATTTGCATCTTGCAGGGCCTAATACAATGCCTGCTCAGTGTTCGTTGAATTCAATTAGATTGGCCAAGTAGTTCCACCTATATGATCTTAACTAGATGATTTTAGTACAGTAGGTCAGAGCTATCAACAGAACAATAGCTGTGCAATTCCTAGACTCCTTTTAAATTCCTAATGCTTTCATATTTAAAATATCTGCCTTTTTTTTTCCAAAAAGGGAAATAGGAACATTTGCATATTGAAAAATAACTCTATTTTCAGGGTTTAACAAGATTCATATTTTTAAAAAAAGGTAATTTGCATATGCTTTGAAGATTCTGATAGATTGTTTTGTAATATGATAGAGAAAGTCGGATGTTTCACCCTTGTTTTGTTCTTTCAGATATCCATTTTCTTAAGAACTCCTTAATGGTACATACAGAGTACAAAATGTTATTTGCACATACTGCATCTGCAAACCATGTTGGAATTACAGTAATTCACATCACATATCTTACAGTAGATAATGGAAAATTAGAGTTACGGAGTATAGAAGAGAAAAGGACAAAGGACCATTTAGGAAAGGAAAATTTAATGGAGAGAGGGAAATTTAAATTTTCTGTAGCCAGGGACATTGGCAGGTCTTTTAAGGAATCTATGTAGTAAACCACCACAATGTCCGGGGCTGTACAGATATTTGGCAAATACTTTAATGAAGGAGAACTTGATACTTTAATGAAGGAGAACAAAATACCTTATATTGAATGGTTAGAGGGGACTGGATCTAAGAAACTTATGATTGGAAGATCCCTTGGTCCCTAAATAACTTCTAATTTCATGTCCAACTTCCTTAATTTCTTATCTTCTCTGATTTCATATCTGACATCTAATAAAAGTAGCAACCCTTCTCATGAGCTTCATAGATGATTGTTCAGTTTCTGGTTAAGCTAATGGTCTTGTCAGCTATTTATGACAAGATTTGAAAATTTTAGCTACTGGCACTTTTAGAAAATTAAGCCTTAATTTGGCTAAAATATATATCTTTTTGGGACGCCTGGGTGGCTCAGTTGGTTAAGCATCTGCCTTCAGCTCAGGTCATGATCTCAGGGTGCTGGGATTGAATCCTGTGTTGGGCTCTTTGCTCAGCGGGGAGCCTGCTTCTCCCTCTGCCTGCCACTCCCCCTGCTTGTGTTCCCTCTCCCTCTCTGACAAATAAATAAATAAAATCTTAGACGATATATATGTATATGTATCTTCATGTAACTTTTCACACATGCTTTTCTTTTGAGCTGCAAAAATCTGATTGTTCTCACATGCATGCTTTAAAATATTTGAAGAACATTTGTCCTTTTTGCAAATTGATATCTTTGGTTATTTTCTGGAGTTTCTTCAGTAGTTTCTTTATAATTCAGCTTGGATAATACTGAATTACCATATGCAAAGGACATCACATTTTGAATTATATACATTATTTGTATAAACTAAAAATGAAACTATAACAAAAATTTCAAACTGATATTCTACTTCTCCAGCTATTATGAACTAGTTTTATTAGACTAATCCTCGTCCTAAGAGCAAGTAGAAATCTGAATCAATCTCTCTGTCTTTTTTTTCTACACACACATAAGAGTACTAATTCAGGCCAATTATAGTAGTACCCAGAACTTCTTTAATGGACAACTTTGTTTTGAGAACTCCACACCAGATTGGGTGAAATATTCTTGTAACTGTGGTGTAGTCACATCTTTCCTACAAATACTGATCCTTCTCTCTCTCCTTCATAGGAGTTAGACTTAAAAGACTCTCCCCACCTTCTCTAAGACCGCTTTTTTTTCCCACAAGCATTCCAGCAAATAGATGTGTTTTATTTATTTGTTACCTAATCTTGTCGTGTGTCTAATTCTTGGAGGACTCAAACTAAGAGCCTAACGTACTATGTGACATTTCTCCTCTACTTGTAACTGGTGGTCAGAGACTAAGTACAGCTTTCACCAATCCCATAGGGCTAGAAAGGGAAAAAAATTGAGTTAAGTGATTGGATAGGAGAAGCTTCTGAAAACATCCTGGGCTCTTAGTGGGAACCTCTAAAATCCATACACTTCTATACACAGCCCGAAATGAATTTTTCAATCAGCTCAATCTCATGTATTTTTTAAGATAATTTACTCATAGCTCAACTTCTTATCGGAATCAAAGTAAATGCTTTCTTGAGCAGCAAAACATTACTCAGATACTAGGTTTTATTATGGTTTTTCAAGTATAATGCACAGTGCTTAATCAATAAATATCCAGGCATATAACAAAACCCCCGGAGAACAAGAAAAAGGGAAGAAACCCATAGGCAATACATTTGATGGCATTATTAGAGGCAAAATTTAAAATTGTTATGATTGATATGTTAAATTAAACATTCAGATGAATTATTTTGGCTGAGAAAATGTAAAAAGATCAAATGGATATTATATAAAATAAAATGTAAGAATTAAAATCAAGAAATAAATGGATGGGTTTAATAGCCAGTTAGATAAAGTTAAAGAGAAAATTAATTAGCTTGAAGTTACATTAGTAGAAAATATCCAAATGGAAGCATAATGAGTCAAAAAGGAAAAATAGAGAAATGACTGATCTATAGAACATGGTGAAGAAATCTAACTTATGTGTAATTGGAGTTATTGAACTTTAAGGGAAAGAAATGCAGCAGATACATTACTTAAAAGGATAATAGTTGATATTTTCTAAAAATGATTGACAACATCTAGAAAAGAGTAAAAAAATGTCACAACACTTCTGCTTCTGGTTATAACCAACAGGAACTAGATATATCCCCACATATTAAGTGACTTTTAAAAATAGAATACTAGGGGGCTCAGTGGGTTAATCATCTGCCTTTAGCTCAGGTCATGATCCTGGGGTCCTGGGATGGAGCCCTGCATGGTTAACTACCTGCTTAGCCAGGAGTCTGCTTCTCCCTCTCCCTCTGACCCTCTCCCCTGACTTGTGCTCTCTCTTGCTCTTTGTCTCTCCCAAATAAATAAATAAAATCTTTTTAAAAATTAAAAAAAAAATAGAAATACAGAATGGAAAGAAATCAAAGAGCAAGACAAACCATGAGAGACTCTCAACTATAGGAAACAAACAGGGTTGCTGGAGGGGAGATAAGGGGTATGGGGAAATTGGATGATGGGCATTAAGGAAGGCATGTAATGTGATGAGCACTGGGTATGATATGCAACTGATTAATTATTGAACACTACATCTGAAACTAATAATGTATATATGTTGGCTAATTGAATTTTTTAAAAATATGCTTGTCAAAAAATATAAAAGACTTTTTGTTATATTTTAAAAAATAGAAATAGAAAACTAGGGATACATGTGGCTCCGCCATTAAACGTCTGCGTGCACCTCAGTTAATGATCCCAGGGTCCTGGGATCAAGCCCCACTTTGGGCTCCCTTCTCCACGGGAAACCTGCTTCTCCCTCTCACACTCCCCTTGCTTGTGCTCCCTCTCTCACTGTCTCTCTCTGTCAAATAAATAAATAAAAATCTTTAAAAAAGAAAAAGAAATAGAAAAACTATATAAAACAAGTATTTGCAGGCATTGAACCCCAGGCAGCATAAGACAGTGTTTCCTGAAGGAAGGGAAATGAACACCGCGAGTCCAATGATTGCCAAACCGGCTGGATAGAGTTTCCAGAGTGCAGTGCAGGAGGAAACCCAAATGGAGACCAATACTCTTGACTTGAGCAGAGCAGTTTGTAATTGGAAAAGCCCAAGAGAGCTAGAATTTGTGAGACAAAGTGCCAGAGAATAGCATTTTATCTTGTTAGGAAATTGAAATTGTTATTACATGTCTCCTTAAGCAACAAAATACACATAAAAAAATAAATAAAACAAAAAAATACAACTATAGGCCCAGATGGCTACACTGGCAAATTGAACCAAAAATTTAAGAAGGAAATAATACCAAATCTATATAAATTCTTCCAGAAAATAGAAGCTGAAGAAATGCTTCTCAGCTCATTCTCATTGGTATGCATTACTCTACACAGTAGCACAAAGACATTAGTGGAGGAGAAAACCAGGGAATAATATTTTTCATGAATACAACTATACACATTTTCATCAGAATGGATCAAGTGGAATCCAGAAATATATAAAAACTGTGATAGTTTGTGACTAAGCAAGGTTTATTCCAAATTCAAGATTATTTTAACATTCTAAAATCAATTTTTTTTAAATGAACCTCAATGGGAGACAGAAAGAAAATTTTTATACTGGATGTGAAGATATATTATTCACTGCATCTTCAAATAGCTACATAGTAGTCTCTCAATATATGCCTATTGCACTGAGTTGAGAATTTAGTCTATGATCCTATTTGCAGGAAAAGAATTCGATATGATGTTCATTTTGGAGCTAGAAAGGTATTACTATTGTATTCTCTGTGGATTGTCCTAAGATTGAAGAGGCAAGGATTTAAGAATAATCCAGAGACTAGCTGAAAGTAGAAAAAGCAAGAAATTGCATGGTCTGGCTAAAAGTTGTAAGAGAAACAAACACACAAACAAACAAAAACATGCTGAAAACATGGTCAAGATACCGATAGGTAGATTGAAAATGGAGGAGTAGAGAAACTGAAAACACATCTGACTTTGAGTATAGAGTCTAAGCGATGGAAATGAAATTGAATACCAGACAGAGGCCTTTGAAGTAAACTCAGGGTAACTGGACAAAACAAGAGAAAAGAAGACTTACCACAGCCACGTGACAGGAATAACAGGAGATAAAAGGCAGAAACAATAATTCCAATAGTGAAGAAATATGCCAGTTTCTGACAGATACTGCTTGTTGCCTCAGAACAATATGTTTATTGCTCTTCCGACAATGAAATGGGGGATGGGGGAACGAAGTGAAACATTGGCTGAAAAGGGCCAGTAAATGCTGTTGTTTGGGCCCAGAACAAAACCGAAAAGAAAAGTAACAATTACATTTTAAATTAGACGCACATTATTGTTTCAAGGTTAATATTATTTGAAATGTATAGCTTAAAAATACCTATTCAATTGTCAACATTAGTACATACGATAATTTCTACCAGGAACAGGTAAGAAGTAGTGATCATTAAATATGACAAGTCAATTAATAGGTAGATAGTTTATATTGTGTAAAGAAACAACTATATAATATATAATCTAGAATGTTTATTGTTTTCTGTATTACTGAGCTGTAATTTTTTTAAGGACAGAATCTTAATTTAGTCATCTTTGCTTTCCCTATAGAGCATAGTACAGTGACTTGCACCTGTTACTTTAGTAAAGATCTTTACATACATGCAAATGAAAAGGGAGAGTAATGAACCGCAACCCTTATTTCACACCATATGCAGAAATTAACTTGAAATGGATTATAAACTTGAGAGCCAAAGCTACAAAACTTCCAGGGAAAATATTACCGAAAATCTTAGTTACCTTTAGTTAAACAGAAACAAACAAACAAACAAAAACATGCAACATACCAAAATGAAGACCTGTTGTTCTTCAAAAGACTCAATTAAGAAAACAAAAAGACAAACCACAGACTGGGAGATAATATTTGCAAAATACCTAAGTCACGCAAAAAAATCTTGTATATAAATTGTATAAAGAACTCTTATAACCTAATGAATTTAAAATGTAATAGAACCAAAACACCAACAAACCAATCTTTTAAAATGGTAAGATTTTGACAGACATTTCACCAAAGATATGCAGTTAGCAAATAGGCACATGGAAATATTCTCAGTGTCATTAGTCATTAGGGAATCACAATGGGATACCACTAGAATGATTAAAATTAGCAAGTTTGAGTATATCAAGTGATGCAAGAGGGTGGGGCTAGAATCCTCATCCACTGCTGCTGGATTTTATAAAGAATACAACCACTTCGCTAAAAAAAATATTTGGCAGTATTGTGAAAAGCTAAATATGAAGCTAACTTAGGGGTTTTGACGTATAGATACATTCAGCTATTGCTCAAGAGTAATGAAAGAGTATTAAAAGCATCATCCACACAAAAAACTGTATACAGTTGTTCCCAGGACCTTTAATTATAACGTCCTCAACTAGAAACAACTCAATCTCAAATCTCAAAAAAACAGGGGAAGGAATAAACACATTTCAATATATCCATTCAATGCAATATTATTCATTGGCAAAAAGGGACAAATTATCAATGCACATGAAAACAAGGGTGAATTTCAAAATAACTATGCTGAGTAAAAGAAACAGGCAAGAGAGAACTTTATATAGTTCAATTTGATGGAACTTTATAAAATGCAAACTTATCAATAGTGATAGAAAGCAGATCAGTGTTTGCCTGGAGATTGAGGTGGAGGGAGTGGTGAATTACCAAGAGGTTAGGAGACCCTTGTTGGGGAAAGAAATGTCTTTTATTTTGATTGTTACAATGGATGTATCTACATGTCAAAACTCATGAAATTATGCACTCAAATATGTTCAGTTTGTTGTATGCCAATTTTATAACTCTGTAAAGTTATAAAAAAAGAATTGTGAAATTCAAGGGGAATAAGTGCTAGGAAAACCACAACTGGCACATGATAACTAAAATGTAAAAATCAAAGACAAAGAGAAAATTTTCTGTAAAGCACTTCCCCCAGAAAAAGGACATCTTATCTTCAGAGAAGCAACAACAAAACTGCCAACTCATTTCTCAATAAAGACAATGGAAGCAAAAGAACCCCCCCCCAAAAAAGCATTTTGAAAGCCATTTTGAGCGGGAATAACTGCCTAGAATAAGTAACCTAGAATTGTATAACCAAAGAAAATGTTCTCAAAAATGAAGACATTTTCAATAATCGAAATCTGAGAAAATTTTACTAGCAGACCTACACTAATGGGATTCTTAAAAGGAGCTTTTCAGGCAGGGGAAAACTGACCCTAGATCCCAGGACAAATATGAAGGAGAAATGATGAGCTATTGAAATAGTAATTATATGGGCAAATGAAAAATATCTGTATAAAACAAATATGTTTGTGGTTATAAATATTATACATTTATGTATACACACAATTAAATATAAAACAATATTCCATCAGTTCAAAGGGAGTTGAATGTGAATAGCATATTGTAACATTTTTCCATTAAGTACAAGATAAAATTACTTATATTTATTAAATTTTCATGTCATGAATGCATGTCATAATGCCTAGAGTAACCCTTTAGAGAATAGAATGTCTTCTTAATAAGCTAATAGATGAGTAAATATAAAATTTAAACAATTGATTAATTATGGGTAAATATAAAATTTAAACAATTGGTTAATTACAAAAGAAGAAAAGAGGAGAAATGTAGAACAAGCAGCACAAAGAGAAAACTAATAGTAATATGGCAATTTGAAACATAGCAGTGAGTACTCCAATTAAAGCAACAACAGTCAGATTCAACTTAGCAAAAGAAACAAAACAAAACAAAAACTTCATTTATATGTTGCTTAAAAGATTATACACCTTAAATCATATTTAAAATGGTTTTGTACTTAAGGGTTTAAAATTTCAAACTTTGAATACAATAAAGATCTTTTGAGGATCCAACTCGGGTCAGACCCACAGGTTTCTAACATACAAGGCTAATAAAGACAAGTTATTCCCCAAGAAGCTAAGTTTCTTTTGTGTAAATATATTTAAGATGAAACTATCAGAAAAGAAATATTGATACATGCTTTTAATAATATCAACAAGTTAGATGGAGTCTATATCTTTTCAATTTTATTTGCATTTAAACTTATTTGGGAGGTCAATACATATGCCTCAAAATATATTGCTGTGATTCTATTTTTGAGCTCGGCAGGTAAGCGTATTTATGCAGAATTAG
The DNA here is from genome assembly GCF_023065955.2 of Ursus arctos. Taxonomy (NCBI): domain Eukaryota; kingdom Metazoa; phylum Chordata; class Mammalia; order Carnivora; family Ursidae; genus Ursus; species Ursus arctos. The sequence goes on from NW_026622852.1 coordinate 17,862,218, forward strand.
CATGAATGAACCAGTTTGCAGCATCTGTTCAGTGCAATGTGGCTTTCCTCCAGGGTGAAAATGTCAACATAGCATAGCAACTTTTTGGAAAAGGGAAAGTGAACTTTTATTGTTTCTAGGCAGACATAAATATCATAGGCAGTGTCATGACAGACTGATTAATGGACTCAGAAAAGAGGGGAAAAAATGGATCACTTGCATCATTTGACCAGTCTTGCACATTCTTTCCTCCTTTTCTGGTTGTGCCAAAACATGTTGGTTTGTTTTTTTTTTTTTTTTTTTTTTTTTTAGATTGAAGGGTTAATCCAGTTACTCTTTGAGAGCACCGTGCATTAAGAAATGTCATGTTAGGGGCTCCTGGGTAGCGCAGTCATTAAGCGTCTGCCTTCGGCCCAGGGTGTGATCCTGGCGTTCTGGGATCGAGTCCCACATCGGGCTCCTGGGCTGGGAGCCTGCTTCTTCCTCTCCCACTCCCCTGCTGTGTTCCCTCTCTCGCTGGCTGTCTCTCTGTCACATAAATAAATAAAATCTTAAAAAAAAAAAATGTCATGTTATTATATGGAACTCTAGAGTAGAGGATGCTGAAATGCTTAAGGTATAGGTCAGATATGGTTCCATGTTCAAGAAATAGGTTTCTTATGTAGTTTATATATGTGCTTATAATATTTCATATAAATTCATATATATTATATATTGATATGGAAATAAATGTGTATATATAATTATATATACACATACATAGACACATATGTATGTATATGAATGCACATATAATTAAGCATATAAATGTTAAATATATAGAGATATATTAATATATATGAATTTATTAATAGATATATACAAATATAAATACATATACATGCACACACACCTTCACACAATTCCTATCTAACCAGATTTCTGTCACAATACAAAAATCTCTTCTAAATATCAATAGAAATTCAAATCACCATTTATGATAAATGATTGATTGCTCTCTGTTTTGGTGTATGGAGATTGAAAGAAACAGTCTTGAATACAGATTGCCCTTCAATTAACTTAGTTTTTCTTAAAGTCAGTATGAGCTTTATTCAATTCTAATTGTTTTTAGTCTATCTTCTTAAATGTACCTTGCTCGAGTACTATTGTCTGTTTGATGATGTTTTCTTTCCTAATATAAAAATTTGTCTTCTAGAGAAACGTACTTTTAAAAAGTAGAACTTTCAAACCAACTTCTTCAACTCTATCACTTTGCAAATGAAGTATACTTCCGAAACTTAAAAACAACATGATTAGTCATTGAGATTTGGATTTGATAGGCAGAAAAATTACCATCAGTTTAAAACTTTGAGAGACTAACATGAAGGAAAGCAGTCTTTACTACTGCCAAAAAGGAAATGTATTTTTCTGTTTACAACAATATAAATTATTTTCTGCCTGAATTTATTCTGATCTTAATTTCTTATCTAAGCACCTTGTCATCTCAATCTGCTTAACTCCACTGGTAATTACACCTTATTTCAAATGTTGTGAACATTTGTGTGGTGTAGGGCAAAAAAATATATCAACTTTTCAATAGCTTGAACCTGATTGAATGCCTGAAAATTATACATTTTAAGTTGTAACTTGGACTGTAACCTTCTGATGAAATCTTAAAGTGACTTACTGGGGAAAAAAATGCTTCTTAGTTTTGTCAAGTAGAGCAAAAATGAATTTAATTTAAATTAGTTGTAAATAGAAGTTTATGGGTTAAACACAGGTAATTATGTTTTTAATGTCAGGGAAAATTAGAGGGTAACTGAGTTTCAGCTTATTAAAACTCTAACATACTTTGTTATGTTTTGAGATGATAGCCAAACATGAAGTGCTTTTCAGTTCATTTATCAAAATGGAGATAATGAGAAATAAACTAGTTTGAGTCATCAGCATGGATGTTATTTTACTATCATTATCCTCATTTCTGTCACATAATAATGTTATATTGGAGACTACACAGGTCAACATGGCTTTATACCCATAGACTTATTGTGAGAAATGAAAAGGAGAGAGAAAAAATGCTCTTAAGAGAAAGAAAAGTATCAGTGGAGGTGACATAATGAAAAAAAGTTTTGTTATAGGGATCATTCAAGTAAGAGGAAGTCCCTTCAGCCTTCCCTCCCTCCCTCCCCCTTCTTTCCTTCCTTCCTTCCTTCCTTCCTTCCTTCCTTCCTTCCTTCCTTCCTTCCTTCCTTCCTTCTTAAAATTTCCATCCTGATGCTTTGGCACAATGTGGAACATATGGCCTCCATTCCCTTATAATGATTTATTCTTATCCTTACAGGTTAAACTATGTTTGCTTTTCTCTGTATTGTCAATAGAAAAGAAGATATTGTGCTCCTAGTTACTGGTCCTAAGATAGCAGTTGTTGTTCAACAAACTCATAGGAAAAAAAATACTCTCTGCTAAATACTAATAGCAATATTAATGATTATTAACTAATCCCTCAAAAGTAATGTGCCAGTATGCGTTCTTCCCCATTCACAAGTAACATCTGCTCTGCAGTGACTTACGTAAAACAGGAAATTGCACATTAGAGCTGGGCTTCAAGAGTTCTGAGAATCTCATAAAGGCAAGAGTTGGGGGAATAGAGAGCGGACTTAAAGAAGAGCAGAGAGGGATGAATCTTCTTGCCAGAATAAGAAAAACACTTAAAACACAACTACTGATTATGATTCTGAAATTCAAATGTGTCTTCCTTGGCATAGAACCAGAGATGAATGAAGAAAGCAAAATCTTTTGTTTGGCACAATTTCAAAGTGCGCTTCCAAAAAACCAGACATTTGGCAGAAAGAGACCCCAGACATACAAATGAATGTCTGAATTTTTCTCTTTTCACCTGAACTGAGGAATGCCATTTCAGCCTCTGTGTACCTGAAATAATTTATCCATCTGCATCATGTTTCAATCCCCAGGATTGCCACTCTTCCCTCCCTATTTTGATCAGATGGATCAATAGCTTCCATATTTGTTGACAGTTGACAATGTGTGTATGTGTGTGTGTGTTTCCAGAGTCCTAGCCTGGGTAATCACATGATAAAGCACGTAACATGTTGTACTGTCAAATTGTGAAGAAGTGTCAAAGAAAGACCTTTGAAGGAGTTTCCACTGGCCAAATTTGAAACAATTTGAACATTAAAAAAATCATTGTTACCTAGATAGTATATTTTGAAAATTTTCATTATAAGAAAGAAACATTTGTAACTATGTATAGTGATGGATATTAACTAGACTTACTTAATTATTTTGTAATATACACAAATACTAAATCATTATGTTATATAACTGAAACTAATATAATGTAAAAATGATTGTAAACTTTTATAACTTTTTTATTAAAATGCAAATCTATGAGACCGTAGTGAAGTGAAAAAATTAAAAAGTAGGGAAGAATAAAAATTTTCTTAAGATGGAATGATAGTAGATGCAAAAAGATTGATAAAATTAGAAAATCTCCATTTAAAAAACACAATGGTAATAATTTAGGCAAAACTAACCAATAGATATTAAACTTATGGGGTAAGAAGATATTTATTAATGACAAAAGTAAAAGAAATAGTAACTTAACATTTGTAGAAACTAGGCAAATACCACCTTAAGCACGTGACCAAAAGTAAGATCATCAGTAATGAGACAAATTGATATGACATTCTGACATGAAGTACTGAGAATAACATGATATCACTTAAAACAAGAGGGAATATTAGACATCCAAACTGAGATATATCCCACAGAAAACTGCCCTATACTCTTAAAAACTAGCAAGGACATAAAAGACAAAGGAAGAGGGACAAATTGTTCTAAATTAAAAAGGACTAAAAATGTATAACAGCTAAACCTTACATATAATCCTGGGCCAGGCACATTTTATTTTGTTTTTGTTTGACTCAAAGACATGATTAAATTTCTATAAATTTAAATAATGGATTTACTTGCCCCCATTCAGTCTACTTTCAACAAAGCAATCAGTTATTCAGGTGAAGCATAAGACAGATCATATAATTCACCTGTTCAAACCATCCAATGGCAGATTCTATCAGGGTAAAATCCAAACTCCTTCCTATAACTACGCTGACTTATTATTCAAACTGAAACACTTTTGAGAGTGAAAACTGTGTTATTAATAATTACAGTAGAATAGCAGGCATAAACTGGAGTGTACAGTCATGGCGATTACAAATTCTTGTGTGGCCCTTGTTACTTCTCTGATCTTTTCTCATTGCCCTCCCTTAATTAGGCTATCATAGTTACACTGGCCCTTCTACTCTTTTGAGGAAATCGATAAATCCCCCATCACAACAGGGTGTTTGCAAGGATTGTTTCCCCTGCCTGGAATGCTCTTGTCACAAATTTGCTTACGGTGCACTCTTGTATATCTCTGAAATCTGTTCTCCAAAGCCACTTACTTAATGATGCATTCTCTGGCCATCATATCTAAAATTTCATTATCCCCTCCCAACATTTCATGTTTCCCTTCTATGTCTTATCATAGGCATATATATATATATATATATATATATATATATATATATATATATATAAAACAGAATATATATTTCAGTGATTTATCTTGTTTGTTTTCTGTACTCCATATTAGATAAGATAACTGAGGACAACTATTTTTGTTTCTTGGATATAGTCATGTAAATCCTACAGCATCCTTCAGCACTTGGTAAGAATCAACCAATATTTATTGAAAGGGTTAAAGAGTGTATTTTATCATTTCAGTGAAAAATATTCAATTTACTGAATTTTATGAAAAATACATGAATTATATGAAGAGTCAGCTCTTTACTACCATGCATACCTTTATCTGTAGCAATAAAAAGAAAGCATTTATCTGAGCATTTGTTAAAAATAATCATTTATTTACTCATGTAAGAATCTTCATAAAATATAAAGAGTGAACTCTGGGCACAATTCAGCAATCTTCATCCTTGGATTGGGTGAAACAGATGCTACTTTATTTTTTGCTTACATTTCACGGATTAATGGTTAAATCAAATATTATATTTTCATTGATTGAATTGAGATATAATCAACATATAACATTATATTACTTTCAGGTGTGCAACACAATAATTCAGTATTTGTATACACTGTGAAATGATCACCACAATAAGTCTAATTATCATCTTTCACCATATAAATTTATAATTTTTTTCTTCTGATGAGAAATTTTAGAAATTACACTCTTGACAACATTCGAGTAAGCACTACAATATTATTGAGTATAGTCTCCATCTCATATGTTGTATCCCCATGACTTACTTATCTTATAATTGTAAATTTGTACCTCTTGACCCCTTCACCTGTTTTACTCAGTCTCCAAACCTCTCCCCTTCTAGCAACCACTGTTCTGTTCTTTGTATCTATGAGTTCTGTTTTGCTTTGTTCCTTCATTTTTTTTTTATTCCACATGTAAGAGAAATCTTATGGTATTTGTCTTTCTCTGTTTTTCATGTTTTCCTACTCAGAGTACTATAAGAATACTGTCTTATAGGTTCTTTTTTTATTTGGTTCTTAGTGGTTAACTTGTTTTCTAAAAAATCATACCTTATTCATTATGGTTTCTCTTAAATCTAACACTTTACTATAAAGAATAGGCAGCAGCATTTTATAAAGTTTAGGAAACAGAAATGTTTAAGGGATTCAGATGCAAGCTTACTATCCTTTTTTTTTTCAATTTTAATTTTTTAAAGGATTTTATTTATTTGAGAGAGGGAGAGAGAGAAGGAGAGAGACCACGAACAGGGGGAGGGCCAAAGGGAGAAGCAGACTCCCCGCTGCGCCTGATGTGGGGCTTGATCCCAGGACCCAGGGATCATGACCTGAGCCAAGGCAGACCCTTAATTGACTGAGCCACCTAGGTGCCCCTAAGCTTACTATCCTAATTTCAATTTGGATTGAAGCGAACAACTTGGGTTTGAATTTCAGAACCATGCTGACATCCTGTATGACTATTAGACATTTGTATAAAGGTTTCAAGCTTTAGGACTTCCTTCACATTGTTATTATAAAATGGAATGAAGTAATGAATTTTAAGCACTTCAAGGTATACTGTTGTTTATTAATTACATAGTAAGCTGTCAGTTACTAGGGTACTCTATTATTATTAGGTTTTATTTTTATTGGTCATCATCTTTGTCTAATAATTTCCATATGCATGCATATTTGCATATTTGCAATGATGGAGTATATTCAATTTTATATCATGTGTTTTACTTATTAGCATATCATCAATAAGTTTAATGTTGCAACATAATATGCATAATTTTAGCTTTAATGAAATGCATATTATTTCATCTAGTGATAGTATCATAACTTATTCAAATCTTAGACTAGTATTGGGCAATTAATTAAAATACAAATCTGGTAGGGAATAGTGAAAGAGGCATGGTCATAAACTCATGATAGGTATACAAATATGTTTATAAAGCCTTTTAGGAAAGCAAGTTTGGAAAGATATCAAAAACTTTAAATATATTCATTCTCTTTGACCCAGCAATTCCATTTCTGGGAATCTCTTCTAAAGAAATTATCAGAAATGAGGACAAAGATTTATGTACAGAGATTTTATCATGCCATTATTTATGGCAGCAACCATCTGGAAGCAATCCAAATGTCCTGCAATAAATGATTAACTATATCATGGTGCAGCCATAAGAATAAAGAGTAGGCAGCTATTGTAAAATATACTTACAAAGAATTTTAAAGATATGGAAAATGCTCATAATATAATGTCAAAAGAAAAACAGAGCAGATTTTATATTTATGAAATCATAGCATGTACATAAAAGTACACATATGTTCAAGGAAATATTAGTATTATCTCTGTGCAGAGGAATTATGGCTGATTTTTTATTTTCATCAATTTTTCACATCTTCTATGATTAGCATATATCACTTTAAAGCTAATTTTTAAAAGAAAGTAAAGCTACTGTTAAATTACTAATGGTGACATGTATGTTTAGGTAGGAAATTACGAATGATTTGGCACGCTGTATTACAGTTCAACACTAATGGCATGACACCTTTGTTGATCAGCATGATACTGCATCCCAAAGGTAATGTAAGGCCATATCCAACTATTTTCAGCTACTCTCAGCTCTATGGAAAGTTTCCAAATTGCAGTGTTGTAAAAGGAGAATAGAGTTAAAGTCTTATGAAGTTACAGACTAATGAACAGTAGCAGCGGGTTCATCCACAATCCAATTACTTGGAAAGTAAATGTACCATATCTAGTTAGTGATATTGTTTAATATTTAATCTTGTGAAACCAAAGCACGGACATTAAAGTTCTATAGCAAACCCTAGAAGCATGAAAATAAAGTATAAAAGTAGCAGATCTTAATATTTCTACAAAAAAGAAAAATCCTATAAAATTGTCTTTATATAGATTGCACATGTGCTGTTACAACAGTATAAATGAAAACTGATTCAGTGCTCATTTTTCTCCTTTTGTCAAAAATAATTAAAACTAGATTAGGTCTGTTGCAGTCCCAACAACTACCTTCTCCGATTCTGTAATGCTTGGTACCCTATTTAAAAATGAGCATTATTTAAGGTCACACAGTTTTGAACTTGAACTTAATAAAAATAAATTTCTAGTAAAAATATAGTAGAAAGAGGACTCTTTAGACTCATTATTACAGGTATTATTGCTCCCTACTTTTCCTGACCCTGCATAGCTGGAGAAACCGAGGCCTCCAAATTATGAGCTCATTCTCATTAAGGGCTTAAGCCAATTAATCTAAACCTTGGAAATAGAGCCCTCTCCCCACCAGTGGTGGGATTTGGAACATCACTTTTATTCTTTCCAGTATGTGGTATGTGTATGGTGAGTCTACCGAGGACAAGCATGTGCACTCAATTGGAATTTAAGCGTACAGGAAGGCCACCTTTGCTTTTTCACTACAACTAGATCCCTGGGTCAAATTCTGATTGTACTGCAGTTTATCTGGAACTCAATTATCTCAAATCTATTATTTTCCTAGAACCCCTCACACCATACCTAGTTGTCTTCCTTTTCCCAATGGAATCTGCAGCCCATTTAATATGTATTCAGATGCTGCCTGTCATGCAAGTATTAAGCCTGATAGATCACAGTGAATTGTGAGTCACCCATAGAGACTAGTATACTTGAATTTTGTGTCCCATTCACTATAATGACCTCCTTTTTTATTGCCCATACAAAATAGATAAAAGCATGTGAATATTATTTTATATGGAGGGAAAAACCATTTTGGAGATATGATTAAATTAAGGCTCTTGAGATGGGGAGATTGTCCTCCATTCTCCAGGTGGGTCCTAAATGAAATCAAACATATTATTTTAAGAGGGAGGCATAGGCGATTGGACTACATAGATGAGAAGAAGCCACAAAGGCAGATATTAGAGTGATTTGGCCAAGATCTGGGGAACTTTGGTACCCACCAGAAACTGGAGGAATCAAGGACAGATTCCCCCACCTAGAGTCTCTGGAAGGAGTGAAGTTCTGCCAACACCTTAAACTGGACTCAGTGATACTGGTTTCAAACTTCGGACCTGCAGAACTGTGAAAGAAAAGATTTCTGTTGTTTACACCACCAAGTTTGTGGTGATTTGTTACAGTAGCCGCAGGAAACTAACACAATCCCCCTGGTGTGTAAACTACATATTTCAGAGACCAGGTATCTAACCCTGCTGGTCCTCTGAGCCATTTTTCTTCCTTTCTGCACCTCTTTTCCTTCTCTAGCTGTTCATCCACTGAAGTCCTAGCCTGAGTCCTGGCTGGATCTCAGGCTGGTCAGACTCAACTGAATTTATATCAAACCAAATGATTTTATAAACAATTTGCATAATGACTAAGTTTACCTAAAATATGACCACATCCCACACTCTTTAGTTTCATTTGTTTACATCTATGTGTCTTGTTTTCTGCTAAATTCTTTATTATTTTAAACGCACTCCAAAACGTCAGTGGGCACACTAAATTTTATATCTATGTATATAGATACAAGTTATCCAATCTACTACCTGTAGATTATTCTAACTTTTTTTTTTTTTTAAAGATTTTATTTATTTATTTGACAGAGACAGAGATAGCCAGCGAGAGAGGGAACACAAGCAGGGGGAGTGGGAGAGGAAGAAGCAGGCTCATAGCAGAGGAGCCTGATGTGGGGCTCGATCCCACAACGCCGGATCACGCCCTGAGCTGAAGGCAGACGCTTAACCGCTGTGCCACCCAGGTGCCCCAGATTATTCTAACTTATACATATGAGACAATTAAAGGACTCTTGATACAGTGTTTTTAGGTCCCCTAGCTTCACATAGTAATATAAATACATTGTATTTTACTTTGTCACTTATTTACATGTTTTCATTATAAAGACTCAAATTATATTGATTTTAGGCAAACTGAATATAAGGAATATTGGATTTCAGACCAGTCGCTTTAGGAAAGTGATCTGTTGTATTTTTTGACGCATATTTTTACCCTGGAATTTATCTATACTAAGATGATAATAATGGATAGCAAAAAGGTAACAGTTTCAATGTAGTTTAATCATTTATTAGCTATAAAAGGGTAGAGAATTTGATAAATCTTTCTGAGTCTGTTTCCTCATTGATAAAGTTAATATAATTTCCCCTGACACACAGAGTTTCTACAAGGATTAAATTAATGTATGATGTACTAGTTGAGTGTCACATATAACATTAGTGATACACTAAATATTGTGATACACTAAAATTGAGAAAGGTGTTAAATCAGGGTCTAGCTACTTGACCTCCTCCCACAGCTTATTCATAATAGGAAGATTTGTTATCAGAAAATTTGCATTACATCTCTAATTAGTACTTATTAAAAATTCTTCATGAAGTTGGTGTCATAATAAAGTACACCTTTAAATAATATAGGTAAATTACAAATATTAACAATAAAGAAAAATTGATGAGGCTACATAGTACAGTTTGCACTGATCTCAGGACAAAATTATTTGACTCTTCAATGGAAGTAGAGTTGAAATTTGTAATAGATATATATAGAGATGGTCTTGACCATGGAGTTCATGATTTGCTAGAACATTCTCCATTCCTATAAAAAGCAGAAGTTCCTTTCCACATCCTATCCATTTTGGCACCAGAATCTCAGCCTACCTTTTTGCCACCAAGTAGCAATCCCCCTCATTACTATCTCCATACGCTTACAGACCTTAAAGTATCTTTTCCTAACTATCCTTCCATATTCATGCTCTCAGAGAATTAGAAATTTCATACACTCTTGCCCATTCTGCTCCAATTTCCCTCTTGTTATTTCACTCAGCTAACATACTCATTGATTCAGAGAATTTTGGCAGCATTTCATCTAGTAAACTGTCCCCGATACCCCCTTGTAAATTAAATTCTTCTTTCTGCTTTCTGTTTCATCATTTGAAAATTCCTATTATTGAACTTAGCATGCTATTAAGTGAAAATAGATTAAGACATAGCGCCTAACCAACTTTAGGGGCTCAATAAGTGTGCATTGAATGAATAAATAAGCAAGAGTCAAAACTAATATAAGAGCTGAGTGTATTGCATTTTTTCATAGCAGAAATATTTTGAATAACACTTTCCCTTTTTAGGGAATGTCCCCTAAAATTTAGTTACTGCAAAATGCCACTGAACTACAGTTTTGCTAGACTGGAAGTGAAGTAGAATGGGCACACACTCATTTTAATATTTAGGTGTTAGGCTTTTTGCATTTCTTAGCTGGTTGGCTTTAGAAGAGCTCTGTGAAAGTGTTAGAATGGCAGAAAATCCCCAAAACAAAGAGTTTGAGGGATAATACACTTGTCATAATATTCATCTTCTAAAATACAGTGACAAAATTGTTTTTATGGAAGAAAGGCAAAACAAACTTCTATTCTTAGCTCAAAGAACATTCTTACACCTGTACGAAATACATAAATATTCTGGAGCTAAGAATAAAGATATACATACATGTGTATGTAAATATATGTGTGTGTATGTAAAAAATATATATATCATGTAGCCATACAAAGCCATGCATTCATTACCTGTACAAGGTCATAGGGCTCAACACAGATTTAATCTGAGGATTTGTTCTCCCCTATAATACTACAGTAAATAGCTTGTATTGACAGTATAGATCTGACATTTTCTACCCCACTATGAGTTGTTTATTTCATTGAACCTCAATTTATTCATTAATAAGTATAATTAAAATATATATGTCAATATTGGTATGAAGATTAAAAATGAGATAAAACCTCTGACCTGTGATAGAGAGTAAACATTCTTCTTTTATGTAACACAGTAAATATTTTGGCATTAGTTTGGGGGAGGAAGAAAACCTTCAGCAAATTTGGCTGATTCATCAACCTTGGTTTCTGTCAAATTCAGGAGAATTGTGGATGGACACTCATGTTAATATAAAACTGTAAGTCTTCATTCTGCTCCTTAATGTTCATAACCTCCCACCAGCTGTTTAGGCATCTGCGTTGTTAGTTCAGAACTAAATTTAAGCAGATGTCACAGAGTAGACACTTGAATAAAGCCTCCAGATTGAGTCAGCAGTCTGTAGCCTGCAGGCCAAGTCCAGCTTGCTGCCCATTTTGTAAATAAAGTTTTATTGGAACACAGCATGCTCATTTATTCACGTATTTTCTGTGGCTGTTTTTGCATTAAAATAGAAGAGTTGACTAGTTGCAACAGAGACCATATGGCTAACAAATATTTTCTATTTAGCTCTTTACAGAAAATATTTGCTGAGCCCTGCTCTACACAATTCAGGAAAACAAAGCCATACTACAATGGAGAATGGCTTTATGTGATTGAAGGAGATAATTTTGAATGGGGATATGATTTGGAATATACATGCAGGAAGTTCAAGAATAATTCAGTTTCTTAAAACAAAACTTTAGAGACTGGCTGGATTTCAGCAGTAGTAAAATGTGAAAGTTTCCTTGTAGAACACTCAGAGTAAATTTGATTGATTCAGTTTAAAGGACTTCATCAGTCAGGCAACTAAAATCACAGAGTGGTAATCTAATGATTTCAGCATGATCAAATTGGGTTGACTATCCATATTTTCTCCACAAGTTACTATAATCTCATGACTGTCGAAAATTAATTAACTGAACAATCACAGTAAGTTGGTAAGAGTTCTCACACGGGTGTGCTAGGTTTATGGTCAAACTGTAGACATTCCTTTTAAGGGGATGTTATTAAGTTCCCTATTTGTAGTATCAATAGAGAGATAAATAGATAAAAGTAATACATCACTACGTTTTGTGCCCTGATTCCTCTTTCATTAGCTATTCAAGGACTGAAATGCAAAAACCGAGCAATGATTACTGTCTAGAATATTTCATATTCAAAGCAATCAACAAAGTTTGATGATGGCAATACATGAGATTTATTGTATTTGGTCTATGTGGCTAATTCAGGGTAGATTCCCTAACCTTATCTTTTGGGGAATTTTTAAAATATATACACTCGTACATGCATAATCCACTATACCGTGGGCTGACTACTATTAATATTTTTCTCTGAACAAGTCTAATATTCTCTGTCTCTGTGTTTGTCTCTGTGAACACCTATTGTACAAACCACTCTGTATGTGCGCATATGTTTTCAGTTATACTGTATTTTCTATCAATACACTTCTGTACATTATTTTTAGTATTCTAATATGGAAATATGTTATAATTACTTTTCAAATTCCCCATTATTATTTAAACAAATTAATATAGTATTTCAACTATTTGAAAGTGTAAATAAAGCTGGGATATCTGCCAAAGGCTTCTCTCTCCACATCTCTAGCTTCTTTACAGGATAAATTCCTAAGGTGGAAATAGTGGGTCAAAGTGTATTTACTTACTCATTACTTATGTGTGGTTTATGTGATGACCACCACTCTACTTTTTGTATTTGAATATAGCCTTTGCATATTACAAACATATCAAAAAAGTGTGCTGACTTATTATTCTCATTTATAATTCAGAAATCTAGAGGTCAGTATTCACACAAAAACATGCTAGAAAATGTTTGCTTTGTCTGTACTGGTCCTAAAAAGTATTTGCCCAAAAACATAGAACTTATCTAGTGGCATAAAAGTAGGGAGTATATACTATTATCCCACATTTATATCTTTGTGTATATGAGACGAATAATAGCAATATGCAAATACTTACATTATGTCTAATATAATGGGAGCTGATCTACCATAGGAATTAAAATAAGCAGAGAAATGGATTATCATGACTTCCTAAAGGTTATTATATGGAAGAAGGAATGAAATAAATCATAAATATTACTTCACAAAGAATGAATATTTTTAGCCTGATTTAACTGTAATGGTCTTGTGTTTCCTTTAAGGTATTTTTTCCTAAGATTTATAGCATTTATTCTAAAATATTTTCAGCACATCTTTAAAGCAAAAATTGTGCTGATTTTGCACAGGAAGCAAATGAAATTTCTTAATTTTATTTTTAAAATGAGCTATTGTATCACCTATTTAGTAATGTAGCCAATATCCTGATTGCTTTATATAGGCAATAGAGAGACTATTGTGCATTCAGTAAGTCACATAATGAAATTGGCTGTTGTCTAAAACAAGCTATTTTTTTCTTTAATCACTCTGCCTATCTTTATATATTTATAGGTATTGTACACAAGTCTAGATAGATATTCTTTCAAAAATTACATAAGCACAGGGAAAATTTTATTTTTAATATTAATTGCTAAAAATATACATTTAGGTTATTGATCTATTTTCAATTTAGGAAAATATGACCTGAAAATTTACAAATAAGCATTTGTCCACATAAGAATCATAAACTGTAGTAAGAACTGTAGTGAATCGGTCACCTAAATAATGTTGATGTGGTTCTTTCTGGTCCCATTCCCATTTTTCTTCTCTCTCTCATATCCCACTTGTTGCCATATTCTACTTTGAGGCACATTGCCATGGTGGAAAAATTGTGCTCAAGCTATGGAATATATCTAGTGGAACCAAGAGGATTTTATAGAGAAAATAAAGAAAGGCTAAGATGATCAAGGAGTTGCTTTGGGGCCAAAAGACTCAGAGTAGTCAGTAGACCTGGGTGGTTTCTCTGAAAGACAGTCGGGTACAATATGGGAAAGGAAGGAATATGGGTATTTATTTCCCCAACATTTTTTTTTTTTTTTTGCTATTGTTGTTGCTTCCTGCACACTTAGCCCTACAACCTGGAAAACAATTTCTATGTTCCATAACTGAATGTATTAGCTTTGGCTCGTATTTGTCCCAGGGGTTTGAGCAATGGAGAATGTGCCAATTTTTGGAGAACACTGTGTCTAAACCTGCTTAGACACTGAAGATGGAATGGAGTGGTAAATCATATAGTCTCTCACAGTCTTGAATTACAATAATTTCCATTCAGGTAGGAAAATAGTTTGTCTGTTAAGAAGTCTCAACGACCAAGATCTTCACTTATTTACATGCGTCAACTCATTTAAACCTATAACAATCTATGAAATAAGTTGGAGCTACTTTTATCTACATTTTTGTAATGAGACAACAGAGTCGCCAACGGTAAAGTGCCAGAATGTAAATCTATGCTGTGTCACTCCTAAATACTGAATATACACCTAAAATAACAATAGTTACAATAGCAGCTAATATTTAGTTAGTTCTCACTGTGCCTAAGAGATTTTGAAATACATTATATGAATTGACTCAATCCTTACAACAATCTTTTGATGTAGGTACTAATACTACCTACATTTAAAAAAAAGAAGAAGAAGAAGAAAAGAGAGAGAGGCAAACCAAGAAACAGACTCTTAACTATAGAAAACAAACTGATGATTCCCAGAGCAGGAGGTGGGGGAGGGATGGGTGAAATAGGTGATGGAGATTAAGGAGCGCACTTGCTGGAGCACCCTGATGGCTCAGTTGTGTCTGACTCTTGGTTTCAACTCTTGGTTTCGACTCTTAGTTTCGGCTTAGGTCATGATCTCAGGGTCATGAGATTGAGCCCCATGTTGAACTCCATGTTCAGTGGGGAGTCTGTTTAAGACTTTCTCTCCTTCTCCCTCCCCCACATACTCTGTCTCTCTCAAATAAATAATCTTAAAAAAAGGAGTGCACATGTGATGAGATGTTACTTGAAAGAAGGTTTATATTCAGTGTACTTTTGTTTTTCTTTTTCAAGTTTTTATTTAAATTCAGGTTAACATATACTATAATATTAGTTTCAGGAGTAAAATTTAGTGTTTCATCACTTATATCGCCCGGTGCTCATCTCAACAAGTGCACCCCTAATCCCCATCAGCCATTTAACCCATTCCCCCCCCCCACCTCCCCTCCAGTAACCATCAGTTTGTTCTCTATAACTAACTGGAATTTAAATAAAAACTTAAAAAAGAAAAAAAAAAAACCTGAAACACAGAATTGTCTAGTATCAAGCCTAGGGTCACATATCCATGAATAACAAAGCTAGAAGACACAGGCTTTCCTTTTTCATTGTGCTAGCTAGAAGCAGTTTATTTATTATATCTTGAACTGGAGTAAGCCCCTTTCCCTCAATTTGTTCTCAAATTATTCTTTTTCCTATGGATAAATTTTAGAATCACTTGAACTATATATTTTAAGTCATAAATGTAGTGGAGATTCACCACACTTTAGGGACCATAAATTCACTTTTTATTCAGTTCACATTAAGATTTTATAATCAAAATATTACAGAAATTAAATATTACTAAGGTATTCACTGTGCATTTTTATGTTAAAAGCAGTAACAGTAAGAAGATGCCTGTGTTCCTATTCTGGAAATTATTAGTGGAAGTATCATCTCAGTGTTGTCAAGTAGCGGTAATAGAGTTGCCTTATGTCAGTTTGAACTGTATGAGGTTGTTAAATTTGACCAAAAATTTCCTTTGTTTTAACCTAATACTGTGAATGGGGATTATGCAAGCTAGTGTGAAAAATCCATAGATGTAGATGAAGGACTTGCAACACTATCCAAAACTAAGATTAATTACGCACTATTGTAATCTCTCCAAATCTCTCTACCAGTTGATTAAACTTCAATGTGTGTAGCTACAATGGCAATGAATGCTCTGAAATTTACTGAATGTTTATTACTGGGAATACAAAATATAAAACCATCTGCATTTTACAATATATAAAAAGAAGCACAAACTATTAATGTGAACTTTGCCAACTATGACGAGTCACGTTTAATGAAGATGTTCAGGGGGAAGATTTATGTAAGAATCTGCACAAAGCCAAGAATGGATGGATCCCACAGACCTCTTAAAGGTATATTATATAACTTAGTGAATGTTTGTTTCTTTTTGAAGACAAAAAAGGTATTAAACTAAAAAATAAAAAATAAAAAACAGAGGCTATTAAGAAGAGTAACAGTGGTAGTTATATTTCACATAGCTTCCATAACCATCCAACACACGACACATATTTCTTTTAATTAAACCATGGTAGAATGCAGGAATTTGGTAATCTGTCTCGTAATGCTCATAAGCTTAGTAGCAATAAACTTTGCTAAATACGAAGTTTGAGAAAATGCTGTGCAGGCAGATGGTGACTATGAGCCTCAAGTCTCTCCCAGAGCTGCAAACAGTACCATCTGCTGCTCTGCAGATTTCTTTTTGTTCATTGGTATCAAATTTAATGGAGGATCACAGTTTACATTCTAATTTCACACTATGGCCACAATGGTGGGAGTCCTTATCTCCCTCAATGTAAACTTGTTCAAGTTAATAAGGAATTTTGTTCTTCCTTAAGAAGGAAAAAAAAAAAAAAATAACAGACTTCCACTCTTCCATTCATGATAGAATAACAGGAACCAGATTTACCCTTCTGTTTGAACAAACTAACACACCACATCAAATATATGAGCAACACTTTTCCAGACACTGGATGTCAGGCAATAAAGGGCAGATCTCTAAGAGATGGAAAAGAGATGATATCTAAAATTACCACCGCTTCCTTCTTGGACAGTTTTCAGGCCAACGCACATGAGGGGAAAGCCTAGATGAAGCCCAGCTGACTTCCCAAGCTAAGGGGAAAGACCTGGGAGTGTGGGAAAACAAGGTAGACATCATGGGGAAGAGTACTAGAGAGGAGAGAACAGTATATAGAACTCAGTATCTTCAAAGGGATCACCTCAAGTATTCAGTAGAGTACTGATCAGCATAGCTGTGTGATAAAATGCTAGTGACCTGGGGAGCAGCGGCAGGGAGGAATCAGAAAATATTTAAAATAACAGTGTCTGGCACTCATATTGGACTAGAAATAATGCCTATTATTTAGGTCAAGCTGGTAAACTGCATGATTTGGATGGCTTTGGGTAAATTATATAGGAATACATTAAAAGTAAGACCAAAAGGATCAAATTTTTCCCAAATAGCTACTTTCCAGATCAAAACTCAAAAATATTCATGGAAATAAATATCCAACTCAAATAGGTAAGGCTTATAATATCTGCTACATAAACAAAAATTAGCAGGAAGACAAAGAAGCAGGAAAATAATGAGAAAATCAAATCAATTGAAACTGGCACAGATATTTAAGTTTGCAGAAGAGAACACTGAAACAGTTACTAAACTGATTTCCCTCTGTTCTAAAAATTAATCAGAGGCTGGACTTTCGGAGAGTAAACTTTTCTCAGTAGCAACTTTGAAACTCAACAAAATTGACAAAGCTAATAACGACACTAAAAATCAAACAAGATATGCAACATTATGAGAATTGTTTGTAAACTGCTAAACATAATGTGAGAGTAGTGAGAATTTGTGGCATTCTTATCTGATGCTACATCCAAAATTTTCCCCATGTGGTAGGCAAGGAGGTTTACTGTGCTAGGACAGGCCATGAAGACTAGCATCCTCTCTGCAAAGATTGAAGGAGATTCACTAAATTTAGAGCAGTAGGTGATACTTATGCTCAGTGGCATTGTCAATGGATTCATAGAATTTATATAATGTGATAATACATATTGAAGTGGGAAAAAAATTAAATGATCAGAGACTCAGAAATCAATGCCATCCAATTGCACCAACATATATGTAATTGGAGCCAAAAGGAAAGGAGCAAGAAAAAAGGTCAGAAAAAAAAATATTTGAAGAAAAATGTCCAATTTTATGAAAAATATTCATCTATACATCCAAAAACTAAAAAAAAAAAAAAAAGATTGCATACAAAGTGATCCTCTCATAGATATATCATAAGCAAAGAGTTGAAAGAAAATTTCAAAGAAAAAAATTTGAAATTCTCAAGGAGGAAAAAAAGACTATTCTCAAAGAATACATAATTAGATTAACATCTGATTTCTCATCAGAAACAAGGAGGCCAGAAATGAGTGTGATGACTTATTGAAAGTAGTGTAAGGGGAAAAAAAAAAAACCCCGAAGATTCTATATCCAGCCAAACTATACTTCAGAAGTGAAGATGAAATAAAATGTTCCCAAAACAACAAAGAATGAGAAATTTATTGCTGCTTGACAAGAGCTGCAAGAAAATTCAGACCTGCTTTAACAAGAATTAATAAAGGAAATCCTTAAGACAGAAAGAAATAACAGCAGATGATTACTTGAATCTGCAGGGAAAAAAAGATCACTGGAAATGTTATGTATGTGGCATATTATAAAAGATCAATAGATACACATTTTTTTCTGTCTCTTTAATACACACAAGATTTCACAAAGCAATATTATAACAGTGTGCTGTTTGGATTCTAGTGTATATAAATTTCATATATATAACAGTTATGGCATAAAGGATGTGGGAGGAAATGTAGTCATACTTGAGGAAATTTTCTAAATTTTACCAGAAATAATTATTAATCTGCAGTAGTTTGTGATAAGATGTACCTTCTAATGTCATATCTAAAAAATAAATTTAAAATGTAACAAAAATAAAATCAATAGAATAATTAAGTTGATAAACCAAAAAATTACTTTGAGAATTTTATTAGAGACAAAAAGGAGCACTTTATAACAATAAAGGATCAGTACCACAGAAAGGCAAATGCATATTCACTTGAAATGAGAGACTGGAAGTACAAAAAAATTAAATAAAAAGGAAATTGTGTATACCTCATAAGGGAGCCTAGGAAAACCTGGCATGACATTTAGAGGTGGAAGACTGAATTCCTTTTTCCTAATATCAGGAACAAGGCAAGGTCGTCTGCTTTTATTACTTCTGGTCAGCATTGTACTGAAAATGCAGCTATTTTAATAAAGAGAGAAAAAACTGTCTTTATTTGCAGATGACATGATGTCCTATGTGGAAATCATGAGTGATACACACAGAACAAAGCTATTGGAACTAATGTACAACTTTTGCAAATTCACGGAATACAAGATCAATATACAAAAATCAATCAAATTTCTGTATGCTGAAGGAAAGGAAACTAAAAACAGATTAGAAAACAATTCCATTTATGATAGCATAAAAAAATAAAGTAGTTAAGAACAAACTTAACAAGAAAAAGATTTGTACATTCAAAGATACACTGGGAAATTAAAGAAGATCTAAGTTAATGGAGAGACCTTTCATGTTCAATAGTTGGAAGAAACTGTATTGTGAGGAAGACAATTCATTCCTAGTTGATTAATAAATTCAATATATCCCTATCAAAATCCTGAGAATTTTTGTGGAATTTAACAAGTTGATTCTAAAATGTAACAGACCAAGACTACCCAAAATTGTTTTGAAAAAGAAGAATAATGTTTGAAGATTTATACTACCTGATTAAAAACTCATTATAAAGCTATAATAATAAATATAGTGTGGCACTGATACAAATATAGGCATGTAGTTCACTGAAACAAAATTGAGAGTACAGAATAAATCTTTCCATTGTAATTAATTTAATCAATTAATTAAAAAGTGCTAAGATAATTAAATAGAGAAAATTATCATCTTTTCACCATCTCCTTCTGGGGCAATTGCATATCCACATGCATAAATAAATACACATTTTTATACTTCAAGGAACCATGAAGAAAATTAGAGAAACCATAATGTGATAGAAAATAATTGTAAACCATATATTTCATAAAGGATTTACAATCAGAACATACAAAGAAAAGTCTTACAAGGTTACAATAAGGCAAAAATCCAATTTAAAAATGGGGCAAAGATTTGAGCAGATATTTCACTAAAGAAAATAAATAGGAAGCACATTAAATGATAGTATTAACTGTGAAAAGGGAAACACAAAACCCTAATGAAATCACTACATAGTCGTCAGAATGGCTACAATCAAAAGACACATACTAAGAGTTGAAGAGGATGTGGAGAAAGTAGAACTCTCATGTATTGTTGGTGGGAATGTAATGGGTACAACTATTGTGAAAAATAGTTTGGCACTCTCTTATAAATTTAAACATACACATACCATATAATGTAGCTGATCCACTGCTATATACTTACAGAGAAAAGTTAGCGTATGTTCATACAAAAATGTGTATAGCTTTTTACCTATAAATATGTATACCATGTAAACTGGTAATGGAAGCTTTATTCTTCATACCCACTCACACCCCCACACCCTTCCACCCCTATCCATGCTAGGCAGAGAGCCTTCTTAAGATTCTCTCCCTCCCTGTCCTTCTGCCCATCTCCCTTCCTCTCTCCCCTGCTCATGCACACCACACTCTCTCTTAAAAAAAAAAAAAAAAAAAAAAAAAAAAAGGTATATCCATACAATGGAATACTCACTAATAAAAGTAAATGAATTATTGATACATATAATAATATGGATATATTTAGAAATAATTATGACTGAAAAAAGCCAGTCAACAGAGTACATACTGTATGATTCTGTTTGTCATGAAAGTCTAGAAAATGCAAGCCAATCTATAGTGACAGAAAACATATCAGTGGTTGCTTGAGGACCAGAGGGAAGTGTGGGGGTTGGGATAGGCAGGAGGGATTACAATAGCCACAGGAAAATTTTGGGATTGATGGGCATGTTCATTATATTGATTACTATAATGGTTTCATAGAAATATATATATATATTTCATAAATATATGCATACATCGATGCATATATATGTCAAAATTTATCAGTTGCTACACTTTAAATAGGTAGAGTTTATCCTATGTCAGTAAAGCTATTAAGGGGCGCCTGGATGGCTCAGTCGGTTAAGCATCTGCCTTCTGCTCAGGTCATGATCTCAGGGTCCTGGGATCAAGCCCCACATTGGACTCCCTGCTCAGCGGGGAGCCTGCTTCTCCTTCTCCCTCTGCCCCTCCCTCATTCATGCGCATGTGCGTGCATGCTCTCTCAAATAAATAATCTTAAAAAAATAAAGCTGTTAAAATACCAAGTCTAGCTATAGTTGCACACTGTACACTGAAGTGTGTCAAAAAGATGAGCTATGTGGCTTGCATTCATAATTTACTTTTCTGTGGCTGCATATTCATTCTTAAGGGATTTCCTTCACTTGGGCCGAGACATACTAATCAAGGATCAGTCTTCTCAGATGAAATTGAGAAATGTCTTATTTCAAAACCTAGTCCAACCTTGATAGAAAATGTAAAATTTTTCACAGCAGTGACTGGAAGTGTGATAAAAAGGAGGAACTGTCTTAACTTTCTTGCCAATATTTTACATATTTCTTAGCAAAATCAAAGGAAGGCCTGACATTCAATGTGTAGTTTGAGGGATAAGAAGACAATCTGGGGCTATGTTTATTGGAACGGAGAAATTTTAAGGAGACCGTCTTCACATAGCATTAAATTTGGTATGAAATGACAAAAAGATAAAATGTGTTATGTAGAACATTGTCCTAAGTAATTAGAAGTCTGTGGTCTCCTTGGAGCTCTGCTGATAATTATCTTTCTTTGAGCAAAACCACTTAACTTCTTTAATTTTTTTCTCATACATAAAATGAGAAACTTTATCAGATAGTGGCTAGAAATATTGTCTGTCTGTAAAGTACTGTGCTTCTAGAAGGTATGTCAGATATGAAGGTTGCATTTCTATCCCCTTTGTTAATGAACTTTTTTTAGATGAGCAAGGTGTTTTTTTTTTTTTTTCTATTTCTATTAAATTATTTTTCAGAGTTTGTTTAAGCAAGCATTTCATATTTTAGGCCTATTTTTTTAATGAATGAAGAATCGGGGTGTAAAATAGTTGTCAACACCCTATTTTTTTAAAAAACAAAAAACATTTCTAAATATGAGATGACAGCCTTGAACCTTAACATGTTAATTGTCAAGGGGAAAAAGAAAGACACAATGTCACCACCTGGACAAAATCACCTTGATTTTAAAATGAATAAAATGACTCTCAAAATGAACAGTTTTACTATTTTAATTATATATAATACAAAGTTATGTAGACTCTAGTAATCTGATTTTGGTTATAAATATTTTCATGAACATTTTTAAGGAAAGGTTTTAATGGAATTTACATTTTTAAATTTTTTAATTTACATTCAATTTTGTTAACATATAGTGTATTATTAGTTTCTAAGGTAGAATGTAGTGATTCATCAATTACATATAATACCCAGTTCTCATTACATCAAATGCCCTTCTTAATGCCCATCACCCAGTTACCCCAGTCCCCCTACCGCTCTCCCTTTTGTAGCCCTCAGTTTGTTTCCTATAGAGTCTCTTATGATTTGCCCCACTCTCTGCTTTTATCTTATTTTTCTTTCCCTTCCCCATGTTCATCTGTTTTGTTTCTTAAATTCCATATATGAGTGAAGTCATATGGTATTTGTCTTTCTCCAACTGACTTATTTTGCTTAGCATAATACACTCTAGCTCCTTCCATGTCTTTGCAAATGGAGAGAGTTCATTCTTTTTGATGGCTGAGTAATATCCCATTGTATGTATATGTGTGTGTGTGTGTGTGTATGTGTGTGTGTATATATACCAAATCTCCTTTATCCATTCATCTGTTGATGGACATCTGGGCTCTTTCCATATTTTGGCTATTGTAGACATTGTTGCTATAAACATTGGGGTGCAGGTGCCACTTAGAACCACTATTTTTGTATCCTTTGGATAAATACCTAGTAGTGCAATTGCTGGGTTGTAGGGTAGTTCTATTTTTAACTTTTTAAGGAAACTCCATATTGATTTTCAGAGTAGCTGCACCAGTTTGCATTCCCACAAACAGTGTAAGAGGGTTCCCGTTTCTCCACATCCTTGCCAACGTTCATTGTTTCTGGAGTTGTTAATTTTCACACCTGTCAAAACAGAACTTACATTTTTTATATTTATTGTGATCCAGTTTGTTTAAGGATATCTATAATATATTGAATAAATATTTTCATGTTGACAATTGAATTGCCTTGTTTTCCAATACTATGGCAAAATAACTTTAAGCAGAAGTTCTTTCTCTGGGATTCTTCCTTCAACACAATCCAAACTGGAAGCAAATAAACTTCATTTGGTGTCCAGGGTGACAAAATCCTATCTATCTCAATTGATTTATTGTGTGTGATGGGAAACTAGACCAGTATGACAATGGGGTGATTGAGGCCCATACTATTTTCCCATGCACCCTATATATATAATGTAGCCTGATTCCAGCAGGGTTTGAGCTCTCTAGAATGTCACAAAACAGCAATACAATTTTCGACTTTGTTGAGATATTAAATTCATTTTCTATGTCGTGATGCTTAATGTCCAGTACCTGAATAAGAGAAACAATGTCAGAGATTTTATATTCAAGCTCTTCCATTTCTTGGGACTGTCTTTAAACACTATCAGACAATATGTTTGTGAGAAATTGCCATTTTGAGCTTTCATAGTGTGTTGTTATTTTAACACAGTGTAAGCTTTTCTTCAGCACCACAAATGATGCAAAATATCAAGTAGCATGTAGTTACATTTTTCCTAAAATTATTACCACAGTAGATATTTTATATAGGGTATTTAAAGGTAAAGATGATAAAGATACACATAATAGTTCACTCCTTGCCAGCAACCAAAATAAAATAAGATCATGATATTTAAAGACAGCTATGACATTTTGGGGGCCTATTTTATTTTATATTTAATTGAGCATGGAGAAAGTTTTTTAATGTATTTTAAGAAAACACATTACTACACTCTTGATGTTTTTATCTTTCAGGTGCCTTTTATAAAAGAGAGATTATTCTTTTATGATACCTGGGCCATTATGTAGCCAAACGATTAGTCTTGGCCCGTGTAATATATTGTCCTAGTAATCCTAGTAACTATTCCATCTTCTTAGGTTAGCATATTTCAATTTAGTTTGTCATTATTAATTTTCTCTACATTTGGGAATATTAATTCAGGAAACAAATGAAACTGACAACTCGTAAATGGTGATTTGCTGGCTGGTGCTTCTTACCCAGTTGTGGTAGACAACTTCTGCATATTAGTCCACTCCAAGAAAACCTCTGTATTTCATAATTGTCACTTGCTCTCAAAATCTGGGTTTCTCTACTTAGTTTGATATGGCTGTCCCAACTCCACAGACCACAAAAGTTTGGATAAAGAAAGAATAGCTTAGCCAACCTGAAAGAAATTTGAAATTGGATTAGAAATGCTAAATATAAGATCGTGTAAACCTTAGAGTAGAAGACCAGTTGTGAGAATAGGGAAAATAACATAACCTGTCTATAAAGAATGAATCAGACATTAGAGAAACCATGTGATATCTGGGAATTTGTCTTAGGCCCCAGCGATTTTTTTTTTTTTTTTTTTTTTTGGCCTCACCCTTTCTGGATCTTGACTCTTTCTAGTTGATTTAACGAACTAAACTTGTATTTTCATAAGGTAAGGTATTATAAAGTCTTAAGCTAGTTTTTATTAAAAATAAAAATAAGAAAATGATGTACTGCTATTTACTAGGCACTGTCCTAAGAACTTTATGCATATTAATACATTTAAGCTTTGTAACTCCTACGAGGTAGATATTGTTACTGTCCTTATTTATAGATAAGGATATGGAGACGTAAAGAGGTTATACAGTTTACCCATAACTTAAGCCTTTTTCATATAAGGCAGTTGAGCAAAAATGATCAAAAATATAATAAAGTATTTAAATACTTTAAAAATATTTCTCCATGTTCAATTAAACATAGACTTTCTAGGCTTGCAGCTAGAAACAAAAAAATAAAATAAGTTTCTTGATACTAAATAAATTAAACCAACCAAAATAAAACAAATAAAGCAAACAAAATAGAAACAATTTTAAGTAAGAAACCTAATGAAATAAAGTCTGTGAAACTAATGGCATGTTTTTCTGTCCAAAGGCCAGAAAAAGCCAAACAACTCCCTTTGCAGATCTATCACTTTGAACCATGAATTCTCAAAGTGTGTGAGGGGGTGATATTGCCCCCAGGGAAGAAAATTGGTTCTTGTTATGTTTAAATCACAAATATGTGTATAGTACATATCATATGTACATCATATTTATGGCATCAAAATTGCATGTGAGAGACAGTTAGAAAATAAAATGTCCAAAAAGCCTATTTAAGGGGGTGATAATGAAAAGGAAAAAAAAAAGATTGAGAAACATTGCTTCAGATAAACTAAGGTTTTTCCTATGTATGTTGACTGCAGCTTCCACCATTGTACAAAGTATATATATATATTTTTGTCTTCCAAAAAAAGTCTCTAAGAATTGATAGTTCAAGGATTTGGGAACAGCTTTATATCTACTCTTCTCAAGTTCAAAAACATTATGCAAGCTGTTTTCTGAATTAAAGAGCTGCAAAAAATATTTAGGTTTCCTGTCATTAAAAAGCATTTTAAAAACAGCACTTTTTTGCACTCTCATTTGACCAAAAATAGCTTTTCTTTTAAATGATGAAACTTGTCACTGGCTCATTCTTCCATGGGAACAGCTGCTCATTGCATGTTTGAACATATTTGCTTAAGAAATACAAAATTATTAACATTCTAATCCTCTAACCTTTTAAAGAAAGCCAGCTGTGATTATTCACAGCTAGACCATTGCCTTTGGTTTCAGCTTTGTGGAAATTTTTTCCCTTGATTTCTCAGAGAATATTATCTGAACAATTTGATTTTCTGAGTAAGAACTATACTATAAACAAAACATCTTCAACTATTGCCCCAAGAACTAGAGAAAATATTTTTAAAATTATTAATCTGGTATAGCTAATAATAAGAATTTTATTACATATTTTATTTAAAAAGCTTATAGCACCTACTATGTGCTAAGTACTAGGTGCTGTTTTAAAAACTTTAAGATATTAATTACTTTAATCTTAGCGAAGTAGGTATCATCATTAGCCTTGTTCTTCTTATAGTTGAAAAAATTGAGCCAGATGGTTACGCATACTGCCAGGGGCCACACATCTGGTAAGTGCCATTGCCAACTGAAACAGAGATGGTCGGACTCCAAACCCTCGTTACCATTAAACTCCAATATAACAAATACCAAAATAAGTACATCACTTATACTTTCTTATTTATCCTCACAGTTACCCAAAGAAGTAGCATGGTTTTCATCTCCACTTTGATAGAGGGAGACCTTAATAAAGAAGAGAGAGTTTGAGCACTTGGTCAATACTTAGAGATGAAATGTCAATACTTAGAGATGAAAATCAGATTTGAACCCAGACCCTTTCTGACTCCACTGCATTGCCACAGTTCTTCACACCATTTGCTTCACACCATTTGCTTCCCAACATTTCAAGGTAATATGTACATTCAAGGGGAATCACTGTGCTGGCTTATTTGTATCAGCCTATACTTTGTCCTGAATTAAACTGGCAGTCACTAAGTGTTTCTTTCCCACCTGTAATATCATTTTTTACCTAAGGGAATAATTGCTCTATCAACCAGTTGGGGCTGTAGCCAAAGAATCCCTTTGTTGCTCAGAGGAATTGAAGACACCTAGGAGACAGTCTATTTACAGTTTTGAAATATTTCTGAAATAGCCTTATAATTTTGACCTTGTAGATTCCAACCCACATGATGATCACGTCCTCTAGGTTATGGGTATATTGGTGTCTAACCTTTTTGTTTAACATATTTTGAGTCAGATATGAAGACTACCTAGTTACTGAAAAAGTGACTTATCCCAATCCAAAGTGACAATGATTCATACACTAATAATCACAAATTATGTCATACCATGCTTTATATTGTATTGAGTAGCTCGCCTAAAACCTCATATCACATGCCAGTTATGTTGACAGGGCAGATATTTTATTACTATCTTTTAGATGATAAAAATGATGGCCAGATAGTATCTGATAAAGTTAAGGTTGAGACTTTTTATCAACCAAATGAATTCTAATAAATATATATTTGGTGAAAGGGCCAAGGCAAGGATGCTACTTTCCATTGAGCGGGTGGGCAAGCTACTGTTTTTCTATTATTCATTGTGTACTCAGATAGCATCTGTATCTATATCTCCAATGTGAAAAACATAAAAACTGAAAAGTGAATTGGTATGTTGTTTTGTCAACAGATCGATAGGTTCCAAATACTTTATGTACTCTACCTGTATCCTTTATACCCGTCTCTGACCCACCCTTGGCATTACTCATTCCCAGGTTTGTGGTCGCTGGAATAGATATACGCCTCCACATATACATTTGAGGACCTAAGGTAGTTTTAGTTTACCAAGCTTCAAATATCACCTAACAGGTGCTGTCGTTCAATTCACCTACCCTCACAGTTAGAAAGATACATTGTGTTATGCAGATATCTCTATTCACTTTCTAATGCAGGGGACATAAAAAAGACACACAGAAAGGAGCTGCCATAGAGAAATAAAACTACAAGATATTCCACAGAACCAGAGTATTTGACTTTAATGATATCAATGAATTAATTATAAAGTCTTGTCACTAATTCCTTTCTGTTCCTTTTATCCTTATAGAATGTTAAAATGAAGTGTCTATACATTCAACACAGTAAATGCCTTCTTTCTAGAAGGTCATTGAAATGCAACTGGGACCCAAGACAGGAACAAGGAGATAGCTTCTCAGTCCTGAATCCAATCTCAGCTTTAAGGTAGGACAGAAAATGATTTTAACTTTATTTTGCCAACTATAATCATTTGGAACTGATTTTGGAGTGCTCTGTTGCCACATTCTAGCTCATCAAGAAATAATAGTGTTAATGAATACTAATCTCTTTCATAGTTATGTATGAGGAAAGACATAACCCTCATTCTAAAAAGTACTGGCTGTGCTTTAAGGGAATGAGTTTCAAGTAGGTCCCTGAGAATTCCACATGTCTCTGTTTAGCTCACTTGAGCAATACAGACAGCACAGTTGGCCACCTGCGTTGACTGTGCATTTGAGAGGAACATCCATTTCTTCAAGCAATAATTATCTAACTTTAATGTACTTAAGGATTACCTTGGGTATTTAGAAAATGCAAATTCCTTAGTTGTATCCTTAGAATTTATGACTCAGTAGCAGGGAACTACTGTGATCCAATGACAGAACATCAAGAAAAAGTTTTCTAGGGAACCTAAGAATGGTAGTGAGAAATTGAATCGACTACAAAATGAGGTTCATACAAATTATGCCAAATACATTTCTTTCTAAAAAGAATAACTGCTTCACAGAAAGAGAAAAATGGGAAATTAAATTCAAATATTTGTAGACATATTTATTTAACTAAAATAATATATTTTACTCTTGTCACTTTAATAATTAAAAAAACAGATTAACCCAATATACAACCCAGGAAAGAGAATATAATTTACAACTTGGAAATATTCACGTTCTATTGTCCTATGTTATCTGTTTATTTTCACTCCAGAGGGAACAAATATATTGTATTTTGTGTTTGTACTTCCTTTTCTTTTGTTCTTGTTTTTGCTAAAGCAAAACATTTATTTTTAGCATTCATTTTAGCATTCATATACGTAAGCATAAACAGTATATTGTCAATTTTTCCTTTTTGAGAGCTTTATAAAAATGGTATCGAATTATATACGGTTGTCTATTTCCATTTTCCTTCAATATTATGTTTTAAAGGTTTATTTGTCTCTTTGCATGTATGCAGTGGTCCATTTTGACACATCATGATTTCTTTAACCATTCTTTTGTAGATGGTGATTAGGGTGTTTTCTAGTTTTGCTTTGTTTTTAATTTGCAGTGCTGCTATAAATATTTTTAGATTCATCTTTTTTGTATGCATGTAGAATTGCTGGGTCAATGGCTTTGTGAGTATTTAATATTACAGGGTAATACTAACTTTTTTCCCAAAGAAATTATCCAATTCACCTCCATCAGTAAATTCTCGTTGATGTTCATTCTTTCAATATTGGTATTTTTAGACTTCTAAATTATGGCCAATCTAGTAAGTATACAATTATATTTATTTGATGTGCATTTTTGAAAAATAGTTTTTTTAGGTACAAAGTTCTAGGTTGACATTTACCTTTCATAAGAACATGGTAATATTTTTTTCTTTTTTCTGGTATCATTTGTTGATGCTAAAAGATGCTGCCTTTCTAATTGTTACTTTGTAAATGATTTGGATTTTCTCTGTGTTGATTTTTAAGGGTCTTTTACTTTGTGTTTTGAAAGCTTCGGTATAATGAATTTGGGTCTATTTTCTCCTGGTTCTACTTAGAATACAGATTTATAAATTGTTTATTAGGATTACTATTTTTGTCAGTACTGGAAAATTTGTAACAGTTTTCCTTCAGTTCATTTTTTAAAAATTCTTTCCCTCTACAACACTGATTAAATGTATGTTATACATTTTCATTCTGTCCTTTATATCTCTTCCCCCCCCCCCTAATTTTCATCTTCTTCTCTGAGAGATGCTTAAATATGGGTCATTTCTTCAGATACATCTTCCAACTTTCTAATTCTTTCTTTAGTTTTTTATTATCTCAAGATTAATACAGCCATTTCTTTTCAAGGACTTTATTTTACATCTAGAAAATCTGTATAAATGTTAGTTTATAGTTTGTTTTCAAATATTCCTCTTCAGACCTCATGCCCTTTTGTTGCAATTTCTCTAATTGCATCTTTTTGTTCTCTAAATATTTCTTACAGAGTTGTTTTGTATTATATATTTGATTACCCCAATATCCCTCAAGGTCAAAATCAGTTATTTGCTTTCATGCTGCCTTTCATACAGGGTTCTTATCTACTGGTGTGTTTGTTACCCTTGGTTATGAACTGATTGCTGGACCCTAATCTTTATGAATATGGTGGGATTAAATTAAGGGAGCTTTATTCCAGAGGATTTGATTTTACTTCTACCAATATTCAGTGGCCATTACTGAATTGAAAGCAATTTGGGCTCCTTTAAAATTCACGGTTAAGTGATGGCTCCACAGTCAGACTCTCTACTTCTCAGCTGATCCATGACTCTGTATCCTAATGCACTTCTGCTGTTAGCATTTTCCTCTAAGGAAAACCTAACTTTGTTGGCAACCAATTCTCTGCCAACAGAAACTTTTTTGGAAGGCAGAAGGGAAGGAGATTGTCTTTGGAGACCTTCCCTTCCACTTAAGAGACAGCAGTGCTCCACTCTGCATTCTCTATCCATGGTACATTCTGTAGGGTTGTTCAAAGAAAGCCTACTTAACCATAAGGCTGGAAGAGAAGTTTAAAATAGTATCATTGCCAGTGTCAGAAAACGTTACACAGTTCAGTGTTGTACAATTTATAATTATGGTACAGAATTTCAATCATTAACCCTTGTACAGAAAGATAAAAGTTTTTCTGAATTAGATTTGTGGTTTGTAGAAATTGACATTTATATTGCTATGTATAGAAAAAAAAAAACAATTACCTAATTCTTCCCTCTTATCCATCCTACTGGATGTTTGTAGAGGGAATTCATTAAAAGAATGCAAATATTTGAGAATAAAGGTGAATAGACAAAGGTGGCTCAAACAGGATGGCACAAAGGCTAATGAGATAAAAAACTGTGCAGATAAAACCTTGGCTGAATTTGCATGACAGTTTCTTCCTGGTGACGTACACACACTGTAAATTCAATGTTTAAGGGAAACAATAAAATTACCAATCAATTATCCTAGATTTGATAAGAATCTCAAATGGCATCCTGAAGTGTGAGAGGTTAAAACTGACTGAATGGATGAGCTGATAGCCATTTTTTTTTTCATCTTTATATATTTACTTTCAGTAGTTCTTAAATTTTCCTCCTAATTTTGTTTTCCAACTAAGGGGTTGAAAAACATAACTGTCAGTGTTCCCTCAGGGAAGCAGAACCATTTTGAGTTATCAGATAAAGTGTTTATTATAGGAATTGAGCTTTACACAAATGTACAAACAAAGCTAGGAAGGTAAAAGTCTACAGTGGGAGGAGGAAGACCAAAGGAGCCATCAACCAACGAATGTGAGAGGCCAAGTGTGTGTGTGTGTGTGTGTGTGTGTGTGTGTGTGTGTGTGTCTCACATAGAGAGTGACTTTACAAAATGTCCTGAGCGTTGGTGTAACAAAATCATGAATTATTTAATATCAGTATTAATTTTTCCTATTCACCAGACAATGTCATGTAGCAAATAGCACAAGAACTTTCTTGATAGTTCTATAACATTATTACAAAATATCTGTTCCTTCTCTGAAGATATGTAATATGTTCCATTAAATGTAAAAATTTAAGAAACTTGATAGGTTTCAATTTAATGTTCTATCAAAATGCACCAAGGAATTTCCCAGGTGAAATAGAGTAAATATACACTCAGTGTTATTTCTTTGAGCTTTGTTCTCCTCATTCCAATATGAGAACTTACTTAACTTGTGTTATTTCTGCCCCTTGGAAATATGTGCAGATTTTGTGGCAGTACAATCTGATGGTGTTTAAAACATACTGTAACGGGGCACCTGTGTGGCTTAGTCAGTTGAGCATCCAACTCTTGGTTTAGGTTCACGTCATAATCTCAGGGTCATGAGATGAAGCCCCAAGTCAGGTCTGCACTCACTGGGGAGTCTGCTTGGGATTCTCTCTCCCTCTGCCCCTCCCCCCCACAAGCATTTTCTCTCTCTCTCTCAAATAAATAAATCTTTTTAAAAAGCATATTATAGTAAATAGCAAATATAGGTAAATTTATATTTAAAGTAAGATAAATAAGCTTATATTTAAATAAGTAAAGATCTGTTCTACATTTTTGACGTACTCAAAATACAATATGTGGAGGAATTTTATATAATGATGAATCAATAAACATGCAACTCTCCTCATGTTATTTCCTCAGTGCATGTTTTAATAGCTATGCATCTCCTTTGCAATGACACACACTCTAGCATGAGCTTCATGTGTTTTGTAATCTGGCTAAGCTATATTTTTGGGCTTATCCTCACACCTTCTCAGAGGCGCACTATCTCCACTATCCTAAAATATTTGTGGTTCTCTAAATGACTCATGCATTTCCCCATCTGCCAGGCATACTATCACTCATGCTTTAATAGCCAATTCTTATATGTTCTGAGAATTCTGTGAGTGGCAAGATCAAGTGGTTTAAACCAAGGAAGTTGGTGTCTTCTTGAGAGAAGACTCGTACCCTTATTGGATTTTTTATCCTCTCTTGTTCCTTTTCTTTACTTATAAAGTAAAATACCAGCAGTGACTCCATTATGAAGCAAAGATATAGGTTAATCAATAACTGTGTGTTATATGCCTAGCGCAATGCGGCATATGGTTAACAGTGAATTTTATCTACCACTTATTTTTATCATTCTTATCATTATCATTTTATTATTAGTCTCCTCTCATAGAGAGTTAACCTTCCATGATGTCATAGCCTTTTTTTTTTTAAACCTATTCATTCACATTTTTAAACTCAGCACATTTATTGAGGGTCTTTTAGGTGTCAGGTGCCACTTGATACACAGGAGATTGAGCAATGAGATAAAATGGAAACAGATCTGCTTTTGTGAAACATATTCTAGCAATGGATATATCCAACAAATAACAAATTAATACACATTTTTATTGTTTTTTACATGTCTTGAAGTTATTTTTTAACATTAATATCATTGGCAAATATGGGGTTCTTACAAGGTAGGGGAAATGTTATTCCTCTTTTTCGTCAGTGCTTTTCATAATACCTGGCCCATAGTAAGCATTCAAGAAATAGCTGTTGCATAAATATTGGTGAATGAATAATAGCTAGAGAATTATAGAATTTTCCCTAATTTTTTGGCATATAATTCCTGATATTCCCAAGTGTATTATTAGGTAATCTCTCAACCACATATAAGACATATTTATTTTGTAATAAGTTTGCCTATCCAGGATGATGGAAAGTTTACAAATGCTATATACTTCAGTGTAAATTATCAAACAAAAACATCAGTAATATTAAAATGGATATTTCCAAATCTGCACATCTACATATATTTCTATGCATGTGTGTGGGAACCTATAACTCTAGAAGAATGTAAGCCTCTATGAAATAAAAATGAATATGCAGGTGGGAAAAGCTAAGGGTTGGAATATATGGAGATAAATTAGTACATAGTGGCCATCAGTTCCTATAATATTTTATTCTATGCAAGTTTGATTTTCCCCTGACTTTATAGTCTGAAAAGTATTTCACCGTCTAGGGGCATCTGGGTGGCTCAGTGAGTTAAGTGTCTGCCTCTGACTCAGGTCATGATCCTGGAGTCCCTGGATTGAGTCCTGCATTGCGCTCCCTGCTCAGGAGGTCTGCTTCCACCTCTCCCTTTGCTCATGCTGTCTCTCTCTTGCTCACTCACTTGCAAATAAATAAATAAAATATTTAAAAAACAGTTTACCATCTAATGCTCTAATCCTTACTTTGTTAGAGGGGATCACAAAATAAATGTACTTATATTAAAGTATTTTTTTTATTATCATCCTATTCCAGAAAAGAAGACAACAGGGTTAGTAAAGATTCTTTTGTAAGCAAGCAAGTGGTTGTTCTAGTGACGTGATGATGCCACCATTAATTTCTAAACATTTAAAAATTGTTTTTGGCCGGATGAGCTTCTGCTTATTTACCTCTCTTGTCAAGGCTCAATTTATATTTTATGTCAGTGGTGTTTTTCTTTTCTATTTATTTTAAGCAGATCTATAGAAATGAGTTCCTCACCACTTGCAATGGGAGTGTGAATCTTGGTAAACTGGTATTGGATGAACGACTTTAGCTTATCGGGAAGCTTTGGGTATGCTGGATATCCTTCTTCTCCATGTCCGGGTCTCACCAGGATGACCTGTCAATAGATTCCCTAACCTTCTCGCCCTTCATTTAGTTCAGCAAGTGGGGAACACAGTAGTGTTCTAATGAGAGTGAAGAGTGAAGCTTTGAGATTGATTTTTCTCCTGGCCAGGGCTGGTTTTCAGGGTGTGAGACTTGTGTGTTTGCCCAGGGCTCTACACTCAGGAGGGCTCTGTGCTTGGTTTAATGCTCTGAAGTCAATGTCTTCAAATTCTTAATAATAATTTTTAACAAGGGGTCCTTCATTTTCACTACTCATTGTGCCCTGTAAATTATATGTCTTGCTCCTGGTTCCCTCCCTGCAGGATTGCCTTAAGCTGACTGGGTCCTTTGCCCGAAGGCTGCTTCTGTCTGGTTGCTTTCTCTACTTACACCTTTCTGTCTGTAGTTTGTCGAATGATTCCCCTTCTTTTCTTTCTGGCTAAAGATGTAAGCAGGTTTCCACTGTTATCAGCTCTTGGGGACTACACCATTACTAGTGCTTTTGTACTTTTTCCTACTCACATCTTTAAAAACTGCTAACCTGCTTCTGTTAAATGTTAACATACTTTAATTTATTCTAATTTGACTATGGCATCTCTTTATAGCCAGGACCCTAAATGTTAGTAATGGTTAAGAACAGCTCAGCTCTGGTGTATGTAGTGAAATATAACTCTGCAAAAGACAAATAAGAGTGGAAGAGTAAACTATCAACCAAAATTTTCCTTAGAAATTCTGAAGTATGTACATTAAGGTAGAAATCTTTCCAAGGGATGACATTGCCAATGATTTGAATAAAGACAGAGCTCTGAAAAAGGCGTAAAAAACAGTCTGTTTTCCTTTACTCTTGAGTGCTAAATAGGTAAATGAATATTCTTCTTCAAATAAAGAAAATCATCCATAGCAGAGACAATTAACCTTATCCATTTTGTGGAGTAGCATTCCATTGATATCCATCAAGGAGTAGCATCCGTCCTTTGTGCATTCAAAACACTGGGCAAATGATGTGTGATAAAAGCGAAGGAGATAATACGTACCTAAAAATCACCAAAGTCAAAAGAAGAAGCCCTACAAAATAGAAAAAAAAAATGTATGGAGCTTCAATGTAATTCAAAAGAACATAGAATGGTAGACTTCCTAATGCTTCTAATACTTTGAAGGGTAACTTAGATTTGTGAGTATTGTATGCAAAACTAACAATGAGAAAGTTATAAGCCTAGAGATAGATAGTTGTAGGGTGATAAATTTCAATTCTTACTTGTGAGAATACATCTCAAAAAACAATAGTTAAGCACGTGAAGGGAGCATTATTGTGGCAACATATCATGTTTGCATTAACTTACAAAAATTCTAGTATGTGAGCTTTACCATTCATTTACATATGATAGAAATACTGTATAAAATTATATATTTTACATTAAATACCCTTTAATATATATTTTTAAATACATTGAGAATATACTGTGTGCCAACTGTTATTCTGAATGTTTTATACCCACTTACTCATTTATCTTTACAATAATCTTGAGATAATTATTATTTTATCCCTATTTTACATATGAAAAAATTGAGGAATGAGATGCTTAGCTACTTTCTCAAGGTCAAACAGCATTACTGCATGCTTTATATGCTTACAAAATGTTGGAAGCGTGTGTACTGAAAGCTAAGTGTACATATTTTCAAGGGTATTTTTTTTTTAAAGATTTCATTTATTTATTCGACAGAGATAGAGACAGCCAGCGAGAGAGGGAACACAAGCAGGGGGAGTGGGAGAGGAAGAAGCAGGCTCATAGCGGAGGAGCCTGATGTGGGGCTCGATCCCACAACGCCGGGATCACGCCCTGAGCCGAAGGCAGACGCTTAACCACTGTGCCACCCAGGCGCCCCTCAAGGGTAATTTTTATTCCAGGCTTTTTTTCCCACTTTTTGCTTAGAATATGACCCCAAATAAGATGCAACTCTATCTTTTGCAACCTAAAAATACATACCAATTGGTAAATCATTGACTTTATCATTGAAAAAATTGTAATCTTTGCTTCTTGTCTTAGAAATAATTTCAACACGAAATATCTTCAACAGAAAGTAGCAGAGCCTAGGACTGAGTTTTGAGGAAATGCCTAAAGCTAATGTGGAAGTGTAACAAAAAGAAAGATCAAAGCAACACAGATGGTGTTAGAATGTAAGAACGAACTGTCAGAGAGGAAAGAGTAAGATCCAGAAGTTAACCTGTCAGGTGTTAAACCCATATATGTCATATTTTGTGGTCAGGTCAAGAAAGACCATCTAGAGAACATGGGCCGTTACCCAAAACTTCTACAAAATGTTATCATTGAGTAATGATGTCATACAAAATCTTAAATGTATGATGCTTGAGAACACAGATTATATATATATGGGCTCTGAGTCCCTAAGTTAAAAAAGATACCAGCAAGAAAATGTGGCTCTGTAATGGATCAAATTAAGATGATTCTGAGTGTCCCCAATGGAATTCACTTATGTCACCCTTAGCCATGAAGAATAATTTTTTCCTTTCAGTCACTGGCTACTCCTTCTGAACCTAATGAAACTTCATTTCCCTTCCACTACTCTGAAAATTCTTCTTTGGGCATGATTAATAATGTTTTCATTGGAAGAACTATACGTTTTTCTAAGTCCTCACATTCTTCAACCTGATAAACCAATGATATGATCTTCCAATTTCTGCTTTAAGTTAACTACTTCTTAGGTTTTAGGGCAATTTTTGGCTCCTTTTCCTATCTTTCAGTGATTTCCTTTTTTTTTTTTTTTCCTCCAACTGCTCCAGTATGAACTCTACTCAAAACACTGTCATTATTCATTCATTTACTTAGTCATTCATTCTAACTACATATTTCTGTTAACTAGAGGGGAGTATAAAGGTGTGGACATCAATTCAAACAATAACTTTAGGTGGAGAAAGGACACTATATTTTTAAGCAAATGTAAAGTACTTCTATCTCCAATTTTGTTTCACTGAAGAGTAGAATAAAGCTTACTAGAAATAAGAGTTGTGAATCTGTATGACATCAACCATTAACCCCCTCCCCCCCAAAAAGGCATATCTAACAAGCACAAACTGCTTCTAGAGATTTGATAGCTCAGTGGGGCATCTCATCACTAAACAGCAACAAAGTGGCATGTGTCATAATAGTGGAAGTTGTACAGAGTGTTTGAGATATTATACTACCCTAGAGACTGAACTATAATTATTGCTGCTGTTTTAATGGTGTTTTGAATATAAACCACTTATCCAAAGAAGTAACAAACCTCTGATCTAGAGTGTATTCAACTGTGACTGAAAATGACTGGAATTCATTCCTCAATATTGGACTACCGGAAAGATCTAAAGAGTCTTTCTGGCTATACTAAGGTGTTTGGAGTCCACCTTGTCAGCACGGAGTAGGCACTGGCAATCTTTTTTGTTCCCCCTAAGATTTTATTATTTATTTATTTATTTGAGAGAGAGAGAGCAGGAGCAGGGGAGAGGCAAAGGGAGAGGGAGAAACAGACTCCTCGTAGAGCAGGGAGCCCGACGCAGGGCCCGATCCCAGAACCCTGGGATCACGACCCAAACAAAAGTCAGACGCCCAACCAACTAAGCCACCCAGGTGCCCTGGCAATGGCAATTTTTTAATTGAAGGAGAGAAGTGGGGGTACCTGACTGGCTCGGTTGGTTAAGTGACCGACTTTTGGTTTTGGCTCAGGTCATGATCTCAGGGTTGTAGGATCAAGCCCCACATTGGGCTCCACACTCAGCATGGAATCTGCTTGTCCCTCTCCCTCTGCTCCTCCCCCTGCTTGTGCTGTCTCTCTCTCAAATAAATAAATAAATACATTAATTAATTAAATCTTTGGGGGAAAAAGGTGGAGAACTGGATCAATTTATATTATAGGAAAAATAATTCTAATAGATATATGAAGAATAAAATACTAATTCTGGAGAGTTGGAATTTCAGATCTCTGACAGTTTCCATGTCAAATAATGATAAAACAGAGTCCAAACTTTTCACCTAACTTGAGAAATAAAGAAATAAGTGAATAAATGAATGCACAAATACAAGTATTGTCTGGTGTGAACACACTGTATTAGAAAGACAAGTCTACTTCAATTTTTATTCTTTACTTGGAGAAATGTATATTATGCAATATTTGAAATTTCTCCTTTTCATCCACAATGTAACATTATAACCTCCCCGACTCCATCCATATGTAAGTAAATATAAATATATTTATAAATATATAAACATTTAATATATTTATATTTAACATTTATATAGTATATTTTATATATTTATATAATATTTATTTATAAATATAAATTATATATAATTCAAAAGGTAGCCTGGAAAATGTTTCCAAATGGGTATTATCAGGAATAGGATTTCCAATCAATAAAGTTCTTCACATCCTAGTTTGTTTTCAATTTTTACCTGAACATGCAATTTTTACTTCATTTTGGAAGCACTTTTCCTCAATGCATGTGTCTGAGAGTGACAGCTCTTCTCTTCAAGTAGTTCAACTTCAATCTTGATGCTATTTCATCGACAAAGTACCTCAGAAACTGCTGTTGTTCCATTGATTCCTGGTGGATAGTCACCATCCTTTCTTTCTATGTCCAGTGAACGGACTCTTATCATAATTGTCGTAGGATGGTTGACCCAATCTTAACTAGAAAAGAGTAGAGCAATTCTCACTTTAGTTGCTACAGTTGAGATAGTTTTGGAAAGTACATTTTATATAGTCTCTGTAAATTTCAGAACATAGCAACGTGTTTTTATTTTTCTGTTGATAAAATCATTTACATTGCTATGATTTCCTAACTTTCACCATACTGCCATGAGGTATTTACTTTTGTATAAAAATAGCAAGAAACGGGGGCGCCTGGGTGGTGCAGTCGTTAAGCGTCTGCCTTCGGCTCAGGGCGTGATCCTGGCCTTATGGGATCGAGCCCCACATCAGGCTCCTCTGCTATGAGCCTGCTTCTTCCTCTCCCTCTCCTGCTGCTTGTGTTCCCTCTCTCGCTGGCTGTCTCTATCTCTGTCAAATAAATAAATAAAATCTTTAAAAATACAATAGCAAGAAACGAAGAGATATTCACCCTCCATAAATAATGTCTAGTTATATGCAGGTATGTCTGGGTCCTATAGGAATTTTTATGCATATGATATGTTATTAAAAAATGCAAAAGTACAGTAGTACAATGCAATACCCTTTATTTGAAAGAATTAAATATATAAAATTTGGCAATAGAGAAAAAGAACTTTGCATGGAATAAATATTAGCCAAATATTGAGACAAGCATTGGTTTTCTCTACTGGTATAACTATGATTCAGATAGTTTGGAGACTTTGTTCATAATACCAGTGATTATATGTGGTTTATTTTTCTTAAAGGCTACCAGTATACAACATAATAACAAGGAATGAGAAGACTCTAAAGGACTTTTTTGTTATGTACTTTTTTTAG
This sequence comes from Ursus arctos, assembly GCF_023065955.2. Classification (NCBI taxonomy): domain Eukaryota; kingdom Metazoa; phylum Chordata; class Mammalia; order Carnivora; family Ursidae; genus Ursus; species Ursus arctos. Next base: position 17,901,846 of record NW_026622852.1, read on the forward strand.
AGTTGATATTTACTTGTGCTTCAGCAGAGAACACAAGAGTATTATAAGGAATAAATTATGTTTTCTTCTCAGGAGCAATTCTTTGAATTAATAATTTCATCTTTTTGAAATAACATATTAGACCTATAATAAAGAGAGCATCACCTTTCTTTTTCAAAGTGTGATCAACTTTGAGTACCTAATATATGTAAAGTAGAAAGAGGAATGCAAGAAATTTATTTGCAAGGAAGGACAGGCTTTCTGGGTAGCAGTGGTGACAGCTAAATTCTTCTCAGCTGTGTTCTCCTTTAAAGAACTTTATTGAAATAAATAATCTCCCAACAAGCAAATAATTTTGCCTTTGTTTTTGAAAGATATTTTCTCAAGAAATTCAATTCTAGTTGATGGATTTTTCCCCCCTAGGGCTTTGATGATTGTTTGGTCTGCCCTCTGGCTTTTATTGTGGTTTTTATTTTTTTAAGGATTTTATTTATTTATATGAGAGAGAGCTTGGGAGTGAGTAGAGCACAAGCAGGGGGAGCAGCAGAAAGAGAGGGAGAAACAAGGTCATTCGCTGAGAAGGGAGCCAATGAGATGTGGGGCTCAATGGATACGGGGCTCCACAGATGTGGAGCTGGATCCCAGGACCCTGAGATCATGACCTGAGCAGAGGTCAGACACTTAACTGACTGACCCACCCAGGGGTTCCTGGCTTTTGTTGTTTCAAACAAGAAGTCACCTATCATGTCTGTCTCTGTTTTTCCATGTAAAATGTTTCTTTTACTCTGTATTCCTTTAAGATTTATGCTTTTAAGCAACTTAATTATGTTATAATTTTTGTTATAATTTTTACCCTGTTTCTTTTACTTGGGGTTGGTTGAGCTTCAATCTATAAATCTAACATTCCAAGAAATTTGGAAAATTTCAGTTATTCTTTCTTCAATGCTTTTGTTTGTTTTTGTTTAGGGTATGGTTTTTGGGTTTTGGGTTTTGATTGATTGTTCCTGTTTCTGTCCTTCTCTGGGAACTACAATTGCAGGTATATTAGGGACCTTCAACATAGAGTTTCCCAATGCTCTGATAACTTTTTTTTTTTTTTTTCAGTTTTTTTCTTCTCTCTGTCACTTTAGATTGTATTTATTGCTGGGTCCTCAATTTCACTAACATATGTGCAGTATTTCTTTTGCTATTTATCATTCCCATTTTATTTTTTTTATCTCTGACATTATAATCTTCATCACTAGAATTCCTATTAATTCTTCTTAATATGTCATGTCTCGCCTTAACAGACTCATGCTTTTCTCTAATTTAACAAAATATAGAATACATGTATTATAACTATTTTAATATCCTCATCTACTAATTTTATCATGTGTCTCAGTTTTTCATTGGTTTTGCTTGATCGATTTCTCTTCTTTTATCAGTTGTATTTTTCTGCTTCTATGCATTCCTGGTATTCTTTGGTTGGATGCTAGATATTGTAAATCTCCTTTTTGGTCTCTAAATATCTTTTTATTGCTATAAATGTTATTGAGCTTTGCCCTGTGGCACATTTAAATTAACTGTAAACAGTTTTTTTTTTTTTTTTTTTTAATTTTTAAAGCCTAGTTTTAAATTATTGGTAGGTGATACCAGAGCCACCTCTAGTCACGGGCTATGTTGGCTGCACATTGAGGCAGTATACTTCCAACTAGTCTTCCCATCGCCCCTGTATTCTGAGGTTTCTTTTACTCCAGCATTTGGAAAAGTGAACTACTGCCAGCCCTGTATAAGCCGCATATATTGTTTGCTTTGCTCCATTTCTGTCATTCCTTTTTAAACTTCAAATAGTTTTCTCACATACATGCACTTATCTGTATTTAGCTGACAGCTTAAGAGGAATGCTCTGAAGATTTCTGGGGCTGTCACTCTAAGCTGCATGCTCTTCTCAAGTATGCTGCCCTGTGAATTCTAGCCACTTTGGTCTTCCCAAATCCTCAGCTCTGTCTTCTTAACGTAGGAAACCCAGCAAGCTCTGGGCTGTCTCTCATTTCACTGTACCTGGAAACTCTGTACAGACTACAAGCTGAGGCAAATGTCAGGATCATTAGGTGGTTCCCCCGTCTCAGAGGTCACTGCCCTGGACTGCTTGATAGTCAGTGTCCGAGCAGCCATTGTTTCATATATTTTCTGGTTTTTATTTACGTAAGATAGTAATATAAACCTGGTCTCTTTTATCCCAACTTGTTTAAATGTGGAAGTCCACATTCTTTCATTGTTTTTTTTTTTAATATGAGAAATTAACCTAGTGTGTCAAGGTAGTAAAATTTTGAAATATCTTTATTGTATCAGCTAATATTTAGTGAACTTACATGTAAGAACTAATCTATGTCAGGAAGTTCTTAGAATATGTCTTGGTGTATATAAGCTATCTACAGGTCTAAATAACATTGAGTTCAACAGGTAGGCCTTAAGTAATTTAAAGTTTTGAAACATTTGTTTAGAACATGAGCTTAAATATTTGTCTTTTATGTTATCCTTCTTGAGTGAAAGTGAACTCACATCTGTTTAAGGAAAAAGTTAAAATTTTCTATTTCCCATATCCAAACAGGCTTAATTTTCAATTTCCAAAACTTTGTTCTCCTAATTTTAAATGCATTTGGATCAAGATGATGCCACAATATTACAAAGCAAAATTGCAACCAAGAGTCCAAATTAACTGTGTGGTTGTCAGAACAAGAATAAAGCCGTTTTGAAAGGGACAAGGATTATGCAGTGATATGTATTATAGTATAATATAAATTACATGCAAAATACAATAATATTTTGTTAATGACGTGGGGACAAAGTTAAGGAGAAACCATATCTAAATACCATTCTCAATCCCGAATGGGAGGATTGGAGGAAAACTCTTATGTTTTGTTTTGTTTTATGCCAGGGCATACTGCTTAATTTTGAACATTGATTATTTTTTATTATAAAATATGTTACTTTAAAGCAATTACATAGACATCATATGGACTGGATTTTTACTGAGACCATGTGTTCATTGGGATTTGTGCGGGGGGAAATGGAGTCACTAAAACTACTATATGTATATTTCACTCACACCCACCTTTGAAAACCCAGACCATTGGTCATGTAATAGTTCAAGGGGCATCAGAAGCAGTTTCAAGTCCAGGACTGCTGAATTTGAAATGTAAAGAGAAATAAAAGGAAGAGAATCAAAGGTATCTAGCTAGCCAGAACAACAGACGGTTATAAGGAAATAGACACAAAGGATTTGCTTCCTCATCAGATCTCCACCCACGATTTTAGAACAAGATAACTGGGTTATATTCCAAGATGCATGCTAAAAATAGGGCCTCCATGAGAATTTCTATTGCTGGTCTATTACTAGAGAAACTAGTTTTGGCAGCACTAGGGAAAGAAGGGACTCTGTTTCCTCAGGGCCTGTACAGCAGGATTGTTTTTCTCCAAAGTCTGTTGAGCAGCCAACATGACTCCAGTGAATTCTGGACTTAGTCCGTGAAAAAATGCCAAGTATGTTAACTAAGCTTCACATTGGGAGCATCTAGGATCGAGTGATCATAACATCATTAGATTTAAAATGCTCGTGAGGCTAACTTCTAAAGGAAGCAACAAAAAGATTATCAGACTTTTAATAAAAATGCCAATGGTGAGAGAGGACAAAGTGATTTAAAGAATGCTTGTCAGAAGCTTGCTTTATGCAGGGCCCATCGTGAGAGAAAACAAAATGGGAAAAACGTATCAAGCAACTAACAAGAAAATAAGAAAGAATATGAATTAATGTAGTTTATTAAAGTCTATCTGTATTTAAAAAAAAAAAGAGTCCAATGAGGCTTTAGGGGCCAAATTAAAAACTAAGGAGAGTTGTTAAAATCTACAGAGAATAACAAGGAACTCAGGTAAGCAGCTGTCTTATTGAAGCTGAAAAGATTAGCTAATATCCACCAGTTAAGAACTTAAAAGCGTGGCTTAAATTCTCCCTCTATTACTTCTTTTCTGATTGAGTTTTAAGGAAATCTGTTTTTGTGGATAAAGTCTGATCAGGGTCAGCCCAGGTGGTAGCCCACATGCTGAAACTTAAGAATGATTGGATTAACCTCATTTCCTACAACACCAACAAGGACAAATCCCGTGAGACTAAGTTGTAATCCTCCTTTTAAAAATGCTAACATAACTTGGAAAGTTAATTTCTTAATTCCATCTCTGTTCATTCGTAATTAAGATGAATAGATTTATATTTAGATAGTTTTTCCTTGTTGCTAAAGGAAATCAGCTCTCCAAAGGGAAAGCAAGAGGTGTTTTGATGAAGTTGAGGTATAAACCAGTCAATTATTTTTCAGTATACAAAAATGACCAGAGAGAGTAAGTCTTTGCAGGAGGGAAAGAGTGGAGCCCTTCAGCAAAACAAAAACCAAAAATTAAAGAGCAAAAACATGCAACCTAAGGATGTTAGGTTCCTGAGTGATTGAAGGAAGACCTATGATATGAAGGTTTGGTCCAAGAGGGGTTTGTTGGAAGAACAGAGTATAGAAAAAAAGAACATAGGAAAGACAATTCTTACTTACCTCACTTTCTCCTAGGGAAGACAATTGCTGTTTCTCTGTGTAGATATGCAAAAGAAATGCAGAGGTGGTATGGAGATTTAGAGCTTTGCTATTCAAAACACAGTCTGAGAACTTGCAGCTTGGACATCACTTGTGAGCTTGAGAGAAATAGAAAATTCTATGCCATATTCTAGACCTACCAAATCATAAAATCAATAAGATCACTTAGTGATTTGTGAGCATATTTACATTAGAGGAATGCTGATCTTAAGCACAGACTTTGCTTTCAAAAAAACACCTAGGTTTATTTTATTTTATTTTTTAAAATATTTTATTTATTTATTTGACAGAGAGACAGCCAGTGAGAGAGGGAACACAAGCAGGGGGAGTGAAAGAGAAAGAAGTAGGCTCCCAGCAGAGCAGGGAGCCGGATGATGCAGGGATCAATCCCAGAACCCTGGGATCAAGCCCTGAGCCGAAGGCAGACGCTTAATGACTGAGCCACCTAGGCGCCCCATAAAAAACACCTGGGTTTAAATCCGTGTTCTACCGTTTAAATATTGTGTGACAAGGTATATAAACTCTCTGATAATTAGTTTCTGCATGAAAAATGGAGATAATACTAGTACCTAACTCATGAGTTTATTGGTTTAGATGAAATATCACATGAAAATTACTTACCACAGTGCCTATAACATCAAACACATTCAGTACAAGTTGAAAAGCATTACGACTGATTGGATTAACAAAGTTAGAAAATATGTAAAAGATAAAATTAAATCTTTCCATTTCTGTGTTCCATTTACTGATCCTGTATCTGGTGTTAATATGAATTTTTGAAGTGAACCCTTCAGTGGTAACTAATTCATGCTGTGTTCAGGCTATGGCTATAAAGCAAAAGTCGTTTATTTAAAACAGAGTAATATTTGGCCTTTTTATCATCCAAGTCAGATCAGCTGCACATATAACCAAATAATTGGGCAGATGTTGATCATTAAAATAAGTGAAACAGTAGCAATAAAGAGTAACAATAAAGAGAGTAGCAATAAAATTGCTTAAGTGAAAAAAAAAGTCTTATTTTTAAAAATATATATTAAATTTTGAAAAGCATATTTTTCAGTAATTGTTAGGTAATGGAATATTGCATTTGTATTTTTTTTGGGCGGGGGGGTTCATTTCAAGCCAAACTGGAAACACAGAGTAGTAATTCAATAGATACTTAACAAGTACTTATTTAGTTATAAGGGTTACATATTACAAATGTTACACATGTTAGAGTGGTTAACCTGGGATTTGAAAAGTTAAGGTAGAAAGTAATAACTTGGTTATGGGAGATCCTTTCTAAAAGCAAGAACTGGTTGTTGATTTTCCACATTTCTGACTTGCCAGTAACATTTTATCTCCAGCTACTTCATTCTTTGCATTTGTAAAATTGGTAGCATAATTTTGGTACTTCCTTTGAAAGTATCAAGGAAAACTGTTTCAGTAGTCCATAGCTTTACGATTACTCTGATGATGTAGGTCCCAGCCAAGGTTGCAATTGCTACTGAATCTTGGTCAGTCCTTGCTAGCTATGGAAAGTTTTAGGGGGTAACATATCTGCATTTATATATTTTTGTCTAAAGAACCAACTTCATCATCATCAAAAAAGAAAAACAACAAAACAACAAAAATCCCCTTGGGGTGCCTGAGTGGCTCAGTCGATTAAGTGTTTGCCTTAGCCTCAGGTCATGATCCCAGGGTCCTGGAATTGAGCCCCATGTCAGGTTCCCTGCTTTTCAGGGAGTCTGCTTCTCCCTCTCCATCTTCTCCCCCAGCTCATGCTCTCTCTCGTGCTCTCTCTCTCAAATAAATAAATAAAATCTTTAAAAAAAAAAAAAAAAAGGAAAGAAAGAAAAAAGAAAACAATCCCCTTTAACTGAATTTAAAGCTTGGGGAGAGTTGCAACACAAAGAGATAAATGTGATATTTCTCTTAAAAAATGGAAACCACATTGGTGATCAACTTGGCAATAGATATTATAGCAAGATATTACTAAATCTCTTGGGTCTCCACTTATCTGAAAACACCACTTATCTGAAAACTCAAAACTGATGATTTTATATAAGAGAATTATTATGAGTCTTAAATAAATTAAACGTGAAGTACCTGTCAGGTATTTAAGATGAGAGTCCAGTAGGTGTTAGTTTCCTCCCTTCTTAGTAAACCAGATTCCTTCATACGGACAGGCTGTATAATATACATTGTATTTTGCCTTTTGATCTGGAATGATTGAGTAAAATACACTTTGCAATGCAAGTCGTATGACACACTTGCCTCTGACACACCTGTTTCTCCTTTAATGCCCAAGTACCCATTTTACTCCATAAATGAACCTTGGTGACCAGAAATCTTCTGGCACAATTTGTAAACGAAGTCAACTTATTAATTTTCTAATTTTAAACTAAATTTCAAAGGAAATCCCCTAAGTTTCTCCTATCCACGCATCATGATGAGAATCACTGATGAAACTACCAACTTCTTTCTGTCTGTTCCAGCTATGCAGAGTTTTTGGCCACCTTCAAAAATTGGATTGCTTAAGAGCAAACAGAAAATTCAGGGAGACTTATTTCACACAAAGATGGTGAACATACGGAAGAAATTGCTAACCTAGACCATTGGAGCAGATAATATAATTTAGTTTAGCAGCAGAAAATTTATTTCTAAAGGAGGGTAAAGATGGCAATAAGGGACTGGAGAGAATTGATGCCAGTGGCTTGGAGAATGTCAGAGAAACCCAGATGAAGAAGGTTTTTTAATGCTCACATGGCCTCTCCCCCACCTCTGTGTTGATATTCTTTATGTCCTTAGGATCTTTTAATTTTGTGAAAATGAATGTAACTGTGACTAGCTTAGCAAAAATTGCTGCTGTATACAATAGCGCATGCTATAAACCATGCGGGGATCTTAAAGTCATAATCGGGCTGCAGATGGCACTGTTAATTTCTATTACAGACTCTAAAACCACGAGGGAGATAGTGTGTGCCTCACTGCCTCACTGTTCTACAAGAATGATTTTTGATCGTTTCCCTTACTGCACAGCTTTTCTGCAAAGTGTTTGTCTTTTAGAAAGGCCAAAAGGAACTTACTGGCTTTTTAAAAATCTGTGCAAAATTGCCAAGCTGCTCTGGGCCCTGCCCCCTGCAGTCCCCAGTTTGCTAGCCTTATTTAAGAAGGTTCAGGTATCTGTTCACTCGGAATGAAATGAGCCTTCTTGTGGGTTTTGGGAATTTATGAAAACACCAACTACCTGCTTCATAGCAAATGTAGAACCTAGTATGAAATTCTATCCATGAAGATTCTTTTGAGGATAGTTAAGTTAAGAAAGAAGATAAATATTAGAAATACACACACACACACACACACACACATTTTGCTGTGTTGCCACACAGTTCTTTGTTCTTTAATGGAATTTTGCCTGAAATTGTGTCCAACATCTGATTTCACCCAATGGGCTATACATTATTTAATTCTCTCTTTATTTTTGGATTCTGGATGGTTTGAAACCTCCAAAGGCCTGTCAAATTGAAGAAATCCTTCTAGTCGACTTCTCAAACAAATCAGAGCAGGACAAGGGCTTCGGAATCAGAAGACCGGCTTTGCTTCTTAGAGGTATCAATTAATAATTATAGGGCATATCGTCCCCTTAACCTTTCTATGTCTTTGCTCTCTTATCTAAAATATCTGAGTATAGAGTCATGGATATTAACCAAAAGAATGAATGAAAGTGATAACCGTAATGCACACAATGAGTTTGACTTAGAGTCTGCTTTTATAAGTTTCTTTCACAAGAATGTGGCCACTCATTTCCAAGCAGGTTTAGGCAACCTATAAAAGTTGGTTTGCCTAAAATCAATTTTCTAAGATTGAATGTCCTTATATCATAAGCTCAGTAGAGCCAAGTATTTTAAGTAGGGCTTCATTAAGTACTAATAAAATACCAGGACTTTAGTACCTCAATCTTGGTAATTTAACCTTTTATGATATATCATTAGATGCTACTAATTAGATGATACTAATGTAATTAAGATCACGAGTACTTTTTAAATTTTTCTGTTTTTCCATAAAGTAATTTTGCATAGATCTATAATATGCCTCTTTCCTCAATTTTCCATGCTTAAGTTCAAACAGTCATTACAGTAAAAAACTACTGCTCTTGCTGCTTTCTTGATAACCAGGATCATAATTACAACTTTCAATGAACAATTCACCTTGCTGTACAAAAGAGAGTGTAAACTCAATATATTTCAAACTCAATAATAACTTTCCACTAAGGACCTAGTCCACCTCCTTACTTACCTATTGGCTAATGATCTTTTTTAAAGCAGAGTCATCCAAAAAATTCATGAAGCTCGTATTATGCATCAAACATATACTGAATTTTAGAGACATTAAAAATGAACAGGATAGAAATTGTCTCTGCCCTCAAAGACCATATATTCTAAAAGGAAAGACAAGTATTAAAAAAAAATTGCAACGTACAATAATGAAAAATCCAGCCAAATCAAGATATTTCTGACAGCTTTGTTAAAATATAATTAATATACCATCAAGTTCATCTGTCTAAAGTGTGCAAGTCAATAGTGTTTAGTATTAGTGACAGAATAGTGCAAACATAACTATAATTTTAGAACATCTGTATCACTCCCCTTTGACCACCCCTCTTTGTCCTAGGCAACCAATAATCTCTCTGTCTCCATACATGCTCCTGTTTTATACATTCCATATAAATTGGTAATAAAATATGTGGTCTTTTGTGACTGGCTCCTATCAAGTAGCATAATGTTTTCAAGTTCCATTCATGTTTTTGCATTTATTGTTACTTCATCTCTTTTACTGTCAAATTATCTTCCCTTAAATGATATATCAAACATTGTTGCAGCAATTTAGAATTTCCTGAATTAACCCCAAGACTCAAAAGGATATTTACTTTTGATAGTGTAGATACACTGTTTTTCTTTCAATTGTCCAGTAAAGTCCCTTTCTTAAGGTTCAAGATAGTCCAATCACGTCAAGTATGTAAAAGATTAAAAATACACATTGCTATTGGAAGTATAACTTGATACAGCTTTTTGGAAGCAATTTACAGTACAAACCACATTATTAAATGTTTTTGATCATTTAATATACCTTAAAAATCATTTAAAATATGTAAAGTCTACAATAGTATTTCTGGGGGTGCTATTTGGTAGGTTTTAATATTGAAAGCCAACTACTAACAAAATCAGATTGCTTACAGAAGCAAAAATATACAATCAAATGAATGAATATACTTCAGTAATGAAAATTACAGTGTAAGTCTTTATTTGTTGTCATGGAAAGATTCAGATATTATAGTATGTTAAAGATAGATAGATAGATAGATAGATAGATAGATAGATAGATAGATATCTTTAGCTAGCTACCTAGCTATGTTCTTATGTATAAAAGGAAGGTAGTGGGTATGTGTAGGGTTGGGGTGGTTATTGGTGGAGGGGAATAGTAAGATGGGCTTCTGTAAGCTTAATTGGTGATAGACATACAAGGATGAAACGTAGGGTCTTGGGGCTATAGTGGTGAAGTTTGGTGATTATAACTTGGGCACCCTCCCCCCACGCCTCTCACACACATACAAACAGATGAGGCAAACTCCTCATCTGGAAGTTTGCCAGAGAGCATAGACCTTTACTAAAGGACAGAGGAAGAGGAAAAGTAAATTACTGCAGTTTGTGAACTTGTAGTTGACCAGGTTGATAAAGGCTAAGAAGCAAGTGACAAGGATAATTGTGTCCTTACACACTGTTTGGCTAGTGTTGACTCAGATGGTGGGGAACAAGAATGCTTACAGACAACTAGCACAAGATCACTGTGAGTCTCTGCTAATCCATTCTGCCACAGGAGCAAAAACATAGCAACTCGCAGTGTGTGGGGAAGCAAAGCCCTCTCAAAAGGAGGCTCAGGAAGCAAAAGAGGCATTCCTGCCTCTGTTACCCAGTATGCAAGTCAAATGTGAATGCCTTTTAAATTGGGAAGTTTGAGAAGCAGACCTCCCTGGTAAAAGCCCAGAGGGGACTTTCAAGTATATGTGGCCCCTAGCCCAAGAATGAAAATTGGTTTTGCTAGAAAAGACGAAGATCATCTCCAATAGGAAGATAATTTGTGTTTGAAAAATCACACCTACAAGTTTGAGTCTGGAAGTTAACAATTCACAAGGGCACCTAAGGGGAGAAGCTGCAGACAACAGGGAAATGGGCTTCCTGACCGTTGTCCGTTCTCTTGGAACAAAACTTTTCCTGGACAAGGATGTAGGGTGTGTAAAATGAAGGGAGCTGAAGAGTGCCACTTATTAAGGTTTTGAATGTGAAAGAGATGTTAGAAGAGTTACATTTTAAGATGTTACCATATGTAGAGTGCTTGGCTAGCTCAATCTTCAGAATATATGACTCTTGACCTCAGGATTGCTAAGTTTGAGCCCCATGTTGGGTGTAGCGATGACTTAAAAATAAAAAAATATATATGCATATTTTTAAAAAGAAAAGAAAAAAAAGAAGATACTATATGTTAGGCAAAATCCCAGGTTCTTTGCATGTATTTATACATGTAATCTTTATACCACCCTACAAAATAGATATTACCATGATTCCCATTTTATAGATGATGGCTAGGTATGGTGAGGTCAGGTGATTTGTCCAAGGTCACAAAACAGAGGCAGGAGCATGATTCAAAGTACATTTCTTCACCGAACTTGACCAAACAAAAGATGAAGAAGAGAAGACAGGTCTTGAACTGAATTTTTTAAGTGTGTGTGTTCAACTTACCTCTAGTAAGTTCATCTGCCCTTTATCATCATTTTTCCTTGATTGTACAAATGCATTTTAAAACTAAAATTTAAGATAAATTCAGTGTTAGTGCATTTCAGAGGTTAAACATACACACAATATTTCCACTTGGAAATTGGTAAACAGATTCTTTTTGAAACATATTCTTGAAACTGAGATGGATGTAATAGATGGGGTGCTATAAACTGACCAATGACCAATGTTCAGAATAATTTTCTCAACCTTCTACTTAAATTACACCCCTGCCCTCCTCTTCACTATGTCTCGATTTAGTGTAGGACTAAGAGTTAAAGTGTCATTTCTGAATATATGCCTTTAAGCTGTTTACAGTATACTCACAGCCCGAGAAAACTGCACTCCTGGCTCCCCTTCTCAAGCAATTCCTACCACTTTACCTTCCAACTTACCACTCCACTCATGAGCATCCCATGATTTGAAGCATATGGCTTTGCATCTTGACTTGTCCTTTACAAGACCTATTTAGGTTTTGTTCACTTACTAACATTCTTCCTAAGCCCTAATCATTATGTCTGCAACTCCTCTTATATGCAGATCAATTTTTCTATCATAACATCTGCATTATAATGTCTGCATTCAGACCTTCCCAATGTTTCCAAATATTCCATCTTTTTTTCTTCCTTCCTCCTGCCTTCCTTCCTTCTTGTGTTTCTTCCTCCCTTGCTCCTTTCCTTCCTTCCCTTCTTTTTCCCAACTTTCTCTCTCTCTCTCTCCCTCATCAACATATAACATTTTATGTTATAGTTACAAGTTCTTCTGTTAAGCATTTCCTACCCTACTTCTCTTTCTGGAAAACTTACATACATCTTTTATATCTCAGTTGCTCTCTAAAGTTGATTTCAATCTCTCCAATATTTAATAAAAAATGCAATAACACTTAAAAATAATAATTACATTAAATGTATGTATTTTTGTAGGTGCTACCCTCCATTATATAAATTCCCCTTGCTCTTAATCTATGAAGAGCAGTATTTAATATCTTACACATTTTCATATTCAATATACTGTATAGAAAAATCTGTGAGGGGCGCCTGGGTGGCACAGCGGTTAAGCGTCTGCCTTCGGCTCAGGGCGTGATCGTGGCGTTATGGGATCGAACCCCACATCAGGCTCCTCTGCTATGAGCCTGCTTCTTCCTCTCCCACTCCCCCTGCTTGTGTTCCCTCTCTCGCTGGCTGTCTCTATCTCTGTCAAATAAATAAATAAAATCTTTAAAAAAAAAAAAAAGAAAAATCTGTGATACATAACAACTATCCATTAAACTTTTTTTTAAAGATTACGTATTTATTTATTTATTAGAGAGAGAATGAGAGCATGGGTGAGGTGAAGGGCACAGGTAAAAGCAGGCTCCCGCTGAGCAGGGAGCCTGATGTGAGACTTGATCCCGGGACCCTGGGATCATGACCTGAGCTGCAGGCAGATGCTTAACTGACTGGGCCACCCAGGTGCCCCTCCAATAAACTTTCTTAGTGAATGAATGAATGTAAGTCAATCATGAGAAATTATGGTTATTGATATCACCCAAAATGCTGGCTCAAACATGATCTTTTTTATTTCCAAAACATGAATCTCTATTCTCAATAATACTGGCTTAAATATTTATATCACAAAACTCCAGGCAGGACTTGTATTTGCAATCCAGAGTATACTGATGTATGCTTAAGGATGTACAAAAGGAGAATGTGACCTTAAAAAAAAGAATAGAATACCCCTCACCATGTAGCCATTATGCAAAATATTATGAATTAGAACTCTAGAGGAGTACCATATTTCCTACATAAATGACAAAATGTTTATGGTTGACTTTGATCCCCAAATGAGATATATGGAGTTTACTATTAAAAATTATAACTTTTAATTTCACAATTATATGAGTAGCAATTATGCTTTGTACACATAATACTTGATGAGTAATTTATATTTTTTGAGTGTTTTTCATAGATGGTTCTTAAATAAGATGGTCTTTCTGAGGAAGATAAACAGCAACCAACAATTGTCCTAATCAGGATAATAACAAGAACAAGTACAAAAATCACGCTGGCCAGAGCTTTTAAGAGCACCCTGAAGTCCACGGGTTGCCGAAATGTTTGCTTCTGGTAGGAACGGAAGCATATTTAATCACTGCACTCAATTATTTATTAGGGCCATATGATCTTCACCATTATGCGTGTGGAAAAAGCAAAGGGCAGTGACAAGATGGAGAACTAGCCTAGCTGGCTCCCTTCCTGCAAATAGAAACTAGATAAGCTATAAATGCAAACATGAGCATGAATTTGAGAAAGGAACATAAAAAATAAAAAGCCACTGGGACGATCAAAGGCTATTAGGAGCTGGTATTGGTGGCATTGATTGTGAGAGAGGCAGAGAGTGTATTAGTATGGCTCATAATATGACTCACACCACCATCACAAAATACCACAGACTAAGTGGCTTAAACAACAGAAATTTATTTCTCATATTTCCCGAGGCTGAGAAATCCCATATTAAGGTTCCAGTCAAGGTGCTAGGAGTCCAAAGTTCCTGATGAGAGACCTCTTCCTGGCTTGCAGACAGCTGCCTTCTGGTATATCTTCCACAACCTCCTCTTTGTGCATGTGCAAAGAAAGAGAGATCAGGCTCTTGGAGTCTCTCTTTAGAAGGACACTAATCAAATTGGATTGGGACCCTACCCTTTATGACCTTGTTTCACCTGAATTACTTTCATAAAGGCCCTCTTTCCAAATACAGTCACACGGGGGTGGGGAGTTAGGGTTTCACCATATGCATCTTGTTCATTGGGAGATACAAACATTCAGTCCATAATAGAAGGAACTTCTGAGTTCTGTTCTTATCTCTTCCCGTATTGCCTTGGAAAGGTGGAAGCCTGCCCCCTTGCAGCAGAAACAGGCAGAAGTTCAAACTGGACTTCAAAGTAGTTCAAAGTTTAAGTTCAGTTTTTTCAAGGCTAGGTGTATCGTGTTGATATAGGTGATAGAGTGATATGTGTAGGTGATAACAGTGTACTTTCTATTCTGATATATCAGGAGGCATAAAGGACTTGGTTTTCCTTTTTTTTTTATAAGATTATATTTATTTATTTATTTATTTATTTATTTATTTATTTATTTATTTATCAGAGAGAGAGAGAGAGCACACACACAAGCAGGGGGATCCACAGGCAGAGGGAGAAGCAAGCTCCCTGCTGAGCAAGGAGCCCGATGTGGTACTCTATCCCAGGACCCTGGGATCATGACCTGAGCTGAAGGCAGATGCTTAATGGATTGAGCCACCCAGGCATCCCTGGTTTTCCTAATTTTAGTGATACCAAGATTGTTTGGTGCTTTGGACATTGTCAGCCTAATCAATTCATTATTAATTCTCTCCATCAACTCAATCATTAGGTTGTGGTCTTAGCAGCTATTGATGATTATTGTCTACATGAATTATTTCAACAGGAAAACCATAAGAATCTTACAAAAAGAGAGAGACATAGAAAGAAAGAGAGTGAGAATGTCAGTCTTCAAATCACATTTGAAATAGGTCCATGCCAGGTTACAACTGCAGCTGTAGGACCATTTCCACCTCTACCTTACCCCTTTCTTCAAGACCACCCCTTTCCAGTTACAAACAAACCATTGATAGCATCCCATATATGGAATGAACACTGGAACAATGAAGTGGTAAAATAATGTGTTAATTTATTTTTTAAGATTTTATTTATTTGAGAGAGAGAGAGAGAAGGAAGAAGGAGAGGCAGAGGGGAAGGGAGAGAGAATTCCAAGCTGACCACCAGATGAACACAGAGCCCAGCACAGGGCTTAGTCTCATTATCCTGAGATCATGACCTGAGCCAAAATCAAGAGTTGGATGCTTAATTGACTGAGCCATCCAGGCATACCCGAAGTGGTGAAATAATTTTTTAAAAAAAAAAAGAAAACAGTCATACGTTTCTTCTATTCACAATTGGAGTCATTTTTTGACAGGACAAAAGTTTTTTTTTTTTTTTAATGTTTTTTTATTATATTATGTTAGTCACCATTCAGTACATCCCTGGTTTCTGATGTAAAGTTCGATGATTCATTAGTTGCGTATAACACCCAGTGCACCATGCAATACATGCCCTCCTTACTACCCATCACCAGCCTATCCCATTCCCCCAACCCCTCTCCTCTGAGGCCCTCAGTTTGTTTCTCATAGTCCATACATAGTCTCACATGCTTCATTCCCCCTTCTGATTACCCCCCCTTTCTTTATCCCTTTCTTCCCCTACCGATCTTCCTAGTTCTTATGTTCCATAGATGAGAGAAATCATATGATAATTGTCTTTCTCTGCTTGACTTATTTCACTTAGCATTATCTCCTCCAGTGCCGTCCATGTTGCAGCAAATGTTGAGAACTCGTTCTTTCTGATAGCTGAGTAATATTCCATCGTATATATGGACCACAACTTCTTAATCCAGTCATCTGTTGAAGGGCATCTTGGTTCCTTCCACGATTTAGCTATTGTGGACAGTGCTGCTATGAACATTGGGGTGCATATGGCCCTTCTCTTCACTACATCAGTATCTTTGGGGTAAATACCCAGTAGTGCAATGGCAGGGTCATATGGTAGCTCAATTTTTAACTTTTTAAGGGACCTCCACACTGTTTTCCAGAGTGGCTGCACCAACCTGCATTCCCACCAACAATGTAGGAGGGATCCCCTTTCTCCACATCCTCTCCAGCAACTGTTGTTTCTTGCCTTGTCAATTTTTGCCATTCTAACTGGCATAAGGTGGTATCTTAGTGTGGTTTTGATTTGAGTTTCCCTGATGGCTAATGATTTTGAACATTTTTTCATGTGTCTGTTAGCCATTTGTATGTCATCATTGGAAAAGTGTCTGTTCATATCTTCTGCCCATTTTATGATTTGTTTATTTGTTTCTCGTGTATTGAGTTTGAGAAATTTTTTGTAGATCTTGGATACAAGTCTTTTATCTGTAGTGTCATTTGCAAATATCTTCTCCCATTCCGTGGGCTGCCTCTTAGTTTTTTTGACTGTTTCCTTGGCTGTGCAGAAGCTCTTTATCTTGATGAAGTCCCACAAGTTCATTTTATCTTTTGTTTCTCTTGCCTTTGGAGATGTGTCATGAAAAAGGTTGCTTTGGCCGATGTCGTAGAGGTTGTTGCCTATGTTCTCCTCTAGGATTTTGATGGATTCCTGTCTCACATCGAGGTCTTTCGTCCATTTGGAGTTTACCTTTGTGTATGGTGTGAGAGAGTGGTCAAGTTTCATTCTTTTGCATGTAGCTGTCCAGCACCATTTATTGAAGAGACTGTCTTTTTTCCACCGGATGTTTTTTCCTGCTTTATCAAAGATTAGTTGCCCAAAGAGCCGAGGGTCCATTTCTGGATTCTCTATTCTGTTCCATTGGTCTGTGTGTCTGGTTTTGTGCCAGTACCATGCTGTCTTTGTGATCAGAGCTTTGTAGTACAGCTCGAAATCTGGCACTGTGATGCCCCCAGCTTTGTTTTTCCTTTTCAACAGTTCCTTGGAGATTCGGGGCCTTTTCTGGTTCCATACAAATTTAAGGACCATTTGTTCCAGTTCTTTGAAAAATGTCATCGGTATTTTGATCGAGGTAGCATTGAAAGTGTAGATTGCTCTGGGTAGCATGTCATTCTGAGAGTGATAATACTATGAGTATTATACTATGAGTGACACTCTCCTATGTTGAATCAGAAATAAAGATGTAAGCAAGGGAAGGTTAGTAATGTAGGTTGAATTGTGCCCCTCAAAAATATACGTGCAAGTCCTACTCCTCTATAGTTGTGAATATGACCTTAAGTGGAAATAGGTCTTTGTAGATGTAATGGATGTAAGATATGTAAGGTGAAGCCATACCAGATGAGGATGAGCTCTAGAATATCCAGAACTATAAGACAATAAATTTTGATTGTTTTAAGCCACCCACTATGAGATACTGGGTTTGCTGTGGCAACCATAGGAAATGAAAACAGAACAGTCATATATTGAGTAAGTAATAGAGATGGCCTTTGAATAGATAATGGAACAGAAGAAAATGAAGAAAGCAAACTAATTATTTACTGAATATGTAGTATAATCTTTGCACTAACAACGTTTTTTTTAGCTTTTATTTATTCATTTCAGAGAGAGAGAGAAAGAGCACAAGCGGGGGGAGGGACAGAGGCAGAGAGAGAAAGAAAAATCTCAAGCAGACTCCATGCTTAGCATGGAGCCCAATGCAAGGCTTAATTCAATGACCCTGAAATCGTGACTTGAGACTAAATCAAGAGTCAGACACTTAACCAACTGGGCCAGCCACCCAGGCGCCCCTGCACTAACGACTTTGAAGTGTATCTCACTAAGTTAAGATTTATACAAATGTTGTAAAATAGATATGATTGCCATTTTTAAAATATTATAATGAAGGCTTATAAAAGTTTAATAACTTACTGTCTTATAAGAACATATATAGTCTTAAGTATTCCAAGGTTTACACTGATAAAGTTCTTTTTGTTTTTTATTTGTTTTTGGATAAATACTGAGGAGCACCAGTACTCTCAGGCACTGTTCTAGACACTGCAGATATAGCAGTTGTCAAAATGGACAAAAAAATATCTTCCCTGGAGGAGCTTCAATATAATGGAAGCAGAAAGATAATAAACAAGAAAAATGTATAGTATGTATATGAATGATGGAGAAATTTTAAAAAGACAGGGATTTCCAGAAGTGAGTTTCAATTTTCACTAAAGTTTTACTGAACAGGTGCTATTTGAATAAAGGCATGGAAGACAAGAGAGAGAGAATTGTGCATTGAGCAAAGCCATTTTGGCAAATACTTGAGTGAGAGATTGTATGGCATGAGTAATTGTCTAGACAATATTTTAGCTGGAGAAGAGTGAGAAGAGAAGCCAGAAAAAATTAAATGGACCCAATTTGGGTAGGGCATGTAGGTAATTGCAAGGATGTCACCTTTATTGGAAATGAGTGGGATATTTTTAGAGAATTTTAAGCAGATGGGGAGTGTGAAGTTATTTATTTAGTGATACATAACTTATCTAGAGTGGGTATGGTTAATAAGGTATACTCATTTTTAGTTGATAAATCAAACCTAGACCCTTAACTCAGGTTTTCATTTTAATAATTTTAAAGAAAAATTTCTGACCTGGAGTTCAAGTCACATACAACCATTACATTCTGCAGTAGAAATGAATAATTGGTACTAAATCTTTTGAATCTGTATCTATTATCAAGGGGATAGAGAAATTGATAAGAAGCACACATATTTCCTTTTATCAGTTAAGCATTTAGATTGGAAAGAAATAGGTTGGTCTTGTTACTTTTTGTTTTGTTTTGTTTTGTTTTGTTTTGTTTTGTTTTTAACTGCTCAGCATTTATTTCACCTTTTCTTTTTCTTTTTCTGCCAGTGGATACTGGATGTAATGGGAGTGATAAATTGGTTCATTTAGACAGGGAGGCACTCTATCCAGTTCCCTTGAAGAGGAGTATATATTCCATAAAGATCCAAGATTTTAAGCTGAATATAGTAACAGAATAATATGTGGAATTTTTCTTTGTTTGGAAGAGAGGTTATTGTATTTTCAGTGGCATCCAGGTTGCCTATATCTTCTAAAGGTGTTTGTAAATAAAAAAATGTAAGAATATTGGGTTGGATTACAATGGAACTCTTTTTTGCTATTCATAGTACATTATATTCACTCTTACTTTCATCAGTGTAATCACCCTCTCTTTCCATTCTCAGTTCATGTGTTTCTGACAGGTAATCCAGACCCAGTTAATTCTGAATGTAGATTTTCTCTGCCTGCTATGATTAGTTCAGGGATACACACATCAATGATACACATTCAGAATCCGTAAAAAATAAAGAGCCCATTCTCTGGGATTGTTGGAAGATGTTGCAGGCACTTTTTTTAACAAAGAGGAATGTGAGACTAGAACTGATGGAACACACCACATGCAGAAGATAAAAAGACAAAGAAGGAATGTAGAGAGATAAGTGAACTCCCGGATAAGCCTGTAGTAAGTTTGATCTATCTATAGATTTCTTAGTTGCCTAGCAAATAAATTCATTTTCTATTTGTTGTGTTGCCCAATTGGAGTTGGATTTGAGTCCTATGCAGTTAAGATAAAAATATCTTAACTGATCCATTACACAATTCAGAAAGACTCTGTTGTAAATTCAAATCAATATATTTACACTGAATCCCCTTTATTTGATCATTATACCCTCTTCTGCCTTTATACGCTGAATAGTTAAATATCCTAAAAAGGTATATAAGATTTTTATAGAAAATGTATAGCAAATCATATCTCTAAAAAGTTTTGCATAAAAATAATATTACAATCAACCCATCATAAATATTATATATTATATGTATATATAATATATATTTATTTCTTTATTTTCTCTGCAGCAATACTCATGCTTTGGCTTTAAATTAACCGCATGATTGTCTCTAACATCCTCTGCAAATACAAAGGAATTGAAGGAAGAAAAAGTACATGATACTGTCTTTCTATCAGGCACATTTATTAGTTACATTACTTAGCATGTATAAAATCTTCCCACTATCCCACCCAAGAAAAGTAAAAAGACCGTGAGTATCACAGGTCCACCTTAGGTCCATCTGTTGAGCCAATTCTACTATTTAAATTCCTTCTGCTTTCTCCATTTTTCTTTCATAGTATGATATTTTTTCCTGTCATGTTGCTATTTGTTGTTCATAAATTCCAAGGCATAACCAGTGCATGCAAATCACAATGTTTTTATGAGAAGAGGAGTTAGTGCCAGTACAAAGATTTATGACACCATATATTTTTTTACTTGCTATTAGTCACACAGGCATTTTAATGTAGAGATTAATTTTTAATAACTCTTCTATTTGTATCTCTGGACTTATTGATTTGAAACATGGCGGTGGTAGTGATCAGGATGTCTTTTTATAGTCAAAGGAACTTTAAATAAGCCTTTCCCATAAGTCTGCCCATTTCTTACAGTCATATTCACTGAGCTGAAAAATGCTTTGTTGTTGGAAAATGATCATAGTGGACATATTATGTGACTGATCAAAACTCTATTTAATTTTGAAGGGACTACATAATATATTCATTTGACAATGAGAAGAAAGAAACTCACCCTATCTTTTTTCTATTTAAAAACATATTCAAAATAAATTCAAAGGACCATAGCTTAGTAAAACCTAATCTACTTGAGGGTGAAGATGCCATGGTGTACCTTCTTTCATTTTACTCAATCAAAAACTTACTCCTATTGTTCTGTAAAGTTATAATCATAACACATGGGTCAATAAAATAATCAAGATCCTACAAGCAATATATTATTAAATTTAGTTCGCAGTGGAATTAAACTAGCAAAAGTCTTCCTTAAAGAAAAAAATATGAATCAATTAGAAATCAGCACACACACACAATTGTAACAGACACTTTTTTAAAAGCTCTAAATGTCTAAATATTTAACAACTGGGATTGATTAATGTTGCATTCACAAAGTGACATATTTTATAGTTATTCCAATATAGATTATAGGATAATATTGATGACATGAAAAAGAAGTCGTGATATTTGAAGGTAAATAGCATCCATGATTAAAAACCCATACCTGAAAGGAGGGATGTGTATACAAATGTGCAGAAAATGCTATCATAATAAATTATAGTGTACTAATAATTGTTATCACTTGGCAGTATGACTGAAAGTTTTTTTTTCACTTTTATCCATATTTTCCATCATAAAATTTGTTATTTTAACGTTGGCTAGATTACCTTAAAAGATATATACATATAGGCATCTTGAGGGATGTACAAATAAGTCATTCCATACTTACACTTAAGAAGCATGAAAAAAAATGATGTTCTATATGAAACTCTCTTGAGAGTAGACTGACTGACTTTCTTTTTTGTAGTAATAATAGTCTTGGTTATTTGGACCAACCTTCATGATCCATAAAGCATGATGACGAGGAACACTTAAGAAAATATAAACACATCTTCCTAGAAGCATGATTTTTACAAAGTGTTTTGGAGGGGGATGGGGGAATGGGATAGACCAGTGATGGGTAGTAAGGAGGGCATGTATTGCATGGTGCACTGGGTGTTATATGCAACTAATGAATCATCGAGCCTTACATCGGAAACCAGGGATGTACTGTATGGTGACTAACATAATATAATAAAAAATCATTAAAAAAAAAAAAAGTTGTAGTAAGAAAAATAAATAAATAAATAAATTTTGTCTCCCCTCCCCCCAAATTCATATATTGAAACCCTAGTCCTGAATGTGACAGTATCTAGAGATAGGGCCTTTGGGAAGTGATTACTTTTAGATGAGATCCTAAGTCCAGAGCCCTCAGGATGGGATTTATAAGAAGACACATGGGAGAGTGAGCTGTCTACTATGTGAGGATGCAAAAGCAACGGTCTAGAAATTAGGAAGAGGGCCCTTATTAGACAGTTAATCTGCCAACATGTGATCCTGGACTGTCCAAGCTTCAGAACTGTGAGAAATAAATTTCTGTGGTTTAAGCCACCACTCTCTGGTGTTTTGTTACAACAATTTGAGGTAACAAACTAGGAGCGAGGGTGAAAATTGTGCCGTTGTCTGGGAGAAGGAAGTACAAAGGGTCAAGACAGCCATTAAAATTATTCCTGGGAAAGAAGATTTTCTGATTAAAAAAAAAAAGTAGCTAAGAGACTGAGAAAGTCTCTGGGAGTCTTCTGAAAATTGTCTCGAGCTTACAAATGATGGGGGCCCTAGTATTGGGAACTTGAAATGCTATAGAAGTTACTGTCCATTGAAAATAAATCGGCTTTTACATGAACTGTGATTGATCTTTGATTCACTTAGGTGGCCTAGAAAAATCCCAGGACTTCACATTTACACGATTCCAGATTGTTAGTGCTCCTAGTTGTGTGTAGAATAAAACAAAACTCCATTTATATAAAATAGCATCTCCTAGGCTTCACATTACTTTTTTCTTAAGTACATTTTCTTTTAACTTCAAGTATATCTAGGCCTATGAAGAGACAAAACAATAGAAATAGGAACCAGCGCTGACAACAGATAAAACAGACCTTCACGTACTACAAATGGTGGAATTACTATTATAGATGGTAAAGCAGGTTAGTTAATATGTTCATAGAAATCATAGCTGACATTAAAAATTTTAGAACTGGAAATTTAAAAACATTATTAAGATTTGAAAAAATAATCAGAAATTCTAAAAAATTAAAAATATAATAAACTGAATTTAGATCCCAATGAATAGATTTCACAGATTAGACTAAAGAAACTGTCCCATATGAAGTCTGGGGAAATAATATAGAAGAGAGAATATAAAAAATACATTAATACAGTCTAAGATTTATTTCATTGAGTCTCAAAAGGACAAGAGAGAGAGAAAGGGACAGAAATAATATATAAAGAGACAGGAGATGAAAATTTCCCCAAATTGATGGATATCATTCACAGATTCAAAAGGCCCAAGAAAGATATGTAAGAAAAAATTTCATCTATAAACATTATAGTGAAAGTACTATAAACTAAAGACATTTTGAGGTGCAGGTAGATGGAGGGACCCTTAAAATAAGCCAGAAAAAATAAAAAAGGTCATGTTCAAGGATAATCAAGTTATTTTTATAAATTACTTCTCAGTTGTAACCATGAAAGCTAAAGAAAATACCTGCCAACCTAGAATTACATACTAAATGAAAATATCTTTTAAGAATGAGAGTAAAATATAAATACAATTCAGTGAAACAAATAGAAACTTACATAAAAATAAATACTAAAAGCTGAGCTTTAGTCTTAAGGAAAATGAATTCAAATGGAAAACATACATACAGGAAGAAATAAATAGGAATGCAAAGGTAATTATATGCATAATTTTAGAACATAGATTGCTTAAAATAGTAATCACATCTTATGTCTTCTATTCATCATAACTTATTTTATGTATTGAGAACAGTTAAATAAAATTAGAATTTTCTAATTTTTGTGCATTTTCCTTGGGGAGGAGGGCAAAATTGTAAGTTAACACAAGAATTTGATAAATCAAGGATTTTTAAATCTCTAGAACTGAAGTAGTCTTCAACAAACTAATACAGAAATCAAAATCTATAAAAGATCATGGATCACAAATCAGGAAAGGAAGGAAAGAGGAACCTAGGATAGGCATAACAAAGAGGGTCTTAAAGTGGACGATTTAAACCACAAAATAACTGCAGTTAAATAAAATGTAAATGGACTAAGTGTTCCCATTAAAAAGTGAGCAGATTCAGAAACAAAAGCTCACTTTATGGTCTTACAAGAAATATAACAACAATTAAAGAATTAAAAAAATAAAAGGCTAGAAGATAGTTATAAGATAAGCCCGGTAAACCCTTACCAAATCAAACTTACATAATTGTATCACTAACACACAAAATAGATGCTAAAGAAAAATTGTAACTCTAATTCATAATGTTAAATGTCTCAATCAGGAAGATATCAAATTTTAAATATATTTGTTAAAATAACCTCAAAAATATATAAATAAATTGACAGAGACAAAGGAGGAAATACACAATATAATCCAGAATTATGGTGAGAAATATCTTTAAACTCTTCTCAGTAATTTTAGAATCAATAGACAAAAATCAGTAAGTATAAACAAGATTTAAGCAACATGTTAATAAATGCCCTAATTGACATATGGACACTATCATACACAATCAACACAATACACAGTAAAGCATACATAGACTGTTCACAACAACAGAAATTACTATATGCTAAATCATAAATCCAACCTCTGGAAATTCCAAAGATTTGAAATAGACCATATTCCTGATGACAGTGCAACCGAGGTAGAAACCAAACGTACAAAATGCCCATATGTTTAGAAATTTAGAAACATTTCCCAAAATCCTCCATAAATTAATGACTATATGACAATAGGCATTTAAGAATAATTTGAAATTTAAAATAAAAATACAATGTACGAACATTTGGGGTTTGCAGCTAATGTGATATATATTTATATATAAAGGAATTTATGGCGTTATACTTGAACTAATGAAAAAAAGTTTTTCCTCTTAAAATATGGATATAATTATAATTAGATTTACCTTGTTTGTTTAGATCTTGATTTCACTGCTTTTCATTATTTGTCTTACATGGAGCACTTTAACTTTATTTTCAGTAGGTTTTTCTCTTCAATATGGTTTAAAACATGTATTAACACATTTTTCACTGGAAAATCTGGTTAGACTGTTTCTAATAGAAAATAAGTCTGATATAGCTGATGTTTTGACAATAGGATTGATTGTGCCAGTTGGGATAAATGAGTATAATCTTCAGCTCTAGGATTTAGAAAACCAATTTAAGCATAATATGAGTTAAGGTATTAAATTAAAAAAATAATTTTATGGGAAAATATATTTATTATTTTTAACCCTTTCTGAACAGTTTATGCTTGAAAAAGAGGCCCCTAATAATAAGAACAGGCTGATTAATCTTTTTTACAATATTTCTGCCAAATTAAGAAAGTGAGTGAACTTAATGGCTAACATTTTTTTTTGTACAAGTAAGGTGGTTTCCAACCCATTGTTTCCAAAAATTTTGAGTTGTCTCTTAACCTAGTCAGGTGAAAGGTTATTAAAAATTATTTTTATGACAGTCTCATGCAATTAAGATTGTTTTCAAAATCAGAGCAACCCAGCAATTATTTTAAAAAGTCTATCTCCATGTGCTTTTAATATTCCTATCTAATTTTTATGAAAATAAAACCAATGCTTTTATTAAAATGAGAAGGTAGAATAGAACTGATTCCATTCAAACCCTATTTCATTCTACCAATAAGTAATATTCATAAATTGATAAATAATGAAGTTATATAAAGTTCAATATATCTTATTAAAAAGTCACTTTTCTACAAATTACCTTTTTATAATTGATAATTAGCAAAATGTGTAGTATATTCTTTGGATTCATTGGTTATGGTTTGTAAATGAAATTTAAGCTACAAGAATTTTAATAGT
The DNA here is from genome assembly GCF_023065955.2 of Ursus arctos. NCBI lineage: Eukaryota > Metazoa > Chordata > Mammalia > Carnivora > Ursidae > Ursus > Ursus arctos. The sequence goes on from NW_026622852.1 coordinate 17,927,293, forward strand.
ATCTTGCAGCATAGAAAATTGAAAAAAATATTGTACCTATTATTTCAAAAAATTGGGATTGGGTTATAGATACTGTGACAGAGCCTTAATTAATTTTATCAATGTAATTAGTATGTCCAGCCTATACATGGGGAAAAAATTCTGTGTGAAGATCTGAAGCTCTGTCTTACTTTTATAAACCTTCCCCCAAGAGTAATTTATTCTTTGACAATAAGTGATGTCATCACCCAATTTACAATAAATTTAAAACCATTAAGAAACCATTAAAGGAGCCTCCCTAAACCAAAATACATATCTCAATGTATGTGTACTGGAATTGGGGGGTATGTTCAATTTTGGCAGTACATGGATTCATGGTATTTGAGGGGTTTTGTCTTTCTTCTGAAAAACGGGCAAAAGAATGTTTTGAAAGAAAAAAACGGGACCATCTTGTGCCCATTTTTAGACAAATCAAATTTAGAAAAGCTGAAAAGCTGAGGATCTGAACATTGATCCCCTAAACATTCACATGGTAATAGTCCCATGATACAATCACCCCAGTGTGAAGACTTGCTCTGAAAGTTGAGAAATACTCAGGGTTGTTTGTACCTGCAATTTATGTTAAGAGAGAATGTGTAGCAGTCATACATTAGGCCAGTGTTTTTCAAACTATGGGCCTTTACTAGGTCATTACATTTATTTAGTGGGTCTCAGTAAATATATTATAATTAATTATGATAATAGGAATAGAAAATAACAAATTATCGAAGTTTATCATAGTAAGAGTGAGCATCGTTTTGGGAAATGTATTCCTGATTTTATATATAGATATATAGATGACATATAGATAGGTATATATATATATATATATATATATGTAAATTTGTACGTACATACATATACACAGAGATGTACGCATGTTGGATTATGTTGTAAAATGTATTTCTTAATATATGTAAAATTCAAAAACCATAAAGGCTAGTGCCTAGTGCCTTTGACAATGGAATATAGACTAATGTTTAGTTTTCATCATATGGCTGTGGAATTCCTCTCAAAATATATCTCTTCTATCTCTTTCTCTCTTTATATACCAAATGGCACAAAACTAAGATTTAAATGAACTGATTTTATTGCTCATACACAGAAAGGGCTATCAGAATTTCATTTCTCAAGAGCCAACATACCTATTTAATGCTTTTAAGGATGATCTTAGTGGCAAGAACAATGGATTGAGAAAATCAAATGAGGTACCTGAGCCAGGTCGAAATTTTATAAACTGCAGAGTAAGTGCAGCAAACCTTATAATACGAGATCACTTGGTTTCGTGTTGTGTGCCATTTAAACAACTTCTTCATATGTATATGTTTACAGGACTTTTCAATACTGATGGCTGACAATAACTAATTTGCCTGCCTCTAATGCCCACTCATATAAACAGAAAAGAATTTTAAAAATTTAAATATCTTGGAACGGTGAAAAACTATACAACACCAGAAGGAATTCTCACTATCCAAAGAAAGGGATTAGATCCCCTGAGGTGGGAGTAGAGGATTAAAAGGATAAGTAACAAACTGCCCGTTACAGGTATGTCTACACACTGTACCACATTGCTTCCTATTATTCCAATGTAACCATCAGATTTGTTTACTCCTGACCCACAACTATATATATATATACACATATATATATGATATATATATATCAAGTCAATAGATATCAAAATACACCCTTCTAAGCTTCAATATAGTTTATATATCAAGACAATTTGCCAGTAAAATAAAATTAAGAAAAGGACCATAATGTAGTGTGGGAACACAAAAGGAAAAAAGATATTCTGTTGTTTAATAAGCTAGGCTCATCAATGAACCAACCCTCTTTTTTTCTCAGCTTAAAGCATGGAGACTAAAAGTTACAGAGTATATAAACATAACATGAAAATGTACAATGCATGTTTCATCCTGATAGAGGTCTTCAGTGTACAAAGACAACTTCTTTCAATAATCCTTTTCAACTGTTAATTCCTTGATGATTAGAAATACCTAATCCCTAGAGCAAGAGCAATGTGGGGAGGGGCAGAAGGACAGAGTGAGAGGGAGAAGTAGACTCCCTGCTGAGTGTGGAGCCCAACACAGGGCTTGACCCTATGACCCTGAGATCATGACCTTAGCTGAAGACCAGAGTAGGAAGCTTAACTGACTGAGTCACCCAGGTGTCCCCTTTTTTTAAAGATTAATTTATTATTTTGGTGGGGAAAGAGAGAGAGAGTCTTAAGCAGACTCCCTGCTAAGTGCAGAGCCCAAGGTGGGGCTCGATCTCATGACCCTGAGATCAGGACCTGAGCAGAAACCAAGAGTCCCACACTTAACTGACTGCACCACCCAGGTGCCCCAGTGCCAACAGTTTTCTAATTATTCTTTATTGGAATTACACTGAAAGCAGTTTCTCTTGAACCACCCATAGGTTTTTCTTCTCCATCTTTATACCCATAGGGCTAATAAGCACATTGCATTGGCACATAATATCCATTAAAAATGTATTTGTTAGATGTATGGAGAGATGAATTAACAAATGACTAGCTAGCTGGATGCCTGGCAATGTTTTAGAACGATACATTCTTAATAGAAGAATATAGAAATAACTTAGAAATGGGCTTCTAGAATAGAGACCAAGGATGGATACATTAAAAGGGTTGATCAAGAATGAGTATCTTATGGGGCACCTGGGTAGCTTAGTTAGTTAAGCTTGTGTGTCTTGATTTCGACTCAGGTCATGATTTCAGAGTCCTGAGATTGAGCACCTCATCGGGCTCTGTGCTGTGGGTATAGAGCCTGCTTAAGATTTGCTCTCTCTCCTTCTCCCCTTTGCACCCTCCCCAGCAGCCCCCCCCAAGGAAAAAAAAAAAAGAAAGAAAGAAAAAGAATGACTATCTTATGGAAATAATAGCCTATTTTGTTTAAGAAGAAAATAGTCATGATAAAAAAAATCTGTCATTCACATACTTCCTCTAGTCAAGAATTAGATTGTCAAGAGAGTTTCAGTGAAAGTGTCCATAAAGACCTGGAAGTTTTTCCTATATTTTTTTACTGTATGTTTTTATATGCCACAGAAGTAACGCTTTGGATAATATCCTTATTCATGAAAGGTCATTACTCTGTCTCCAGAAAATCTGAGTATACTAAATACATTGGTTTCACATCTCTTAGATTTTATAAATGTGATTCAATTTTTTAACTTATTTATTTTTCATGAACATTTGGTTTCTCAGTCTTTGCTAAAGATAAAAATGAACTAGTTATATACTGTAATTTGCCTATGAGGCAATATCAAAGGGCAATCCTATTTTATATAGCTAAGTGGATCATTAATACACACATAAACAGCAATCATTTTTCAGTGTCAGTGGTCCTATTGTAAATGCAATTATTCTTATTGCATTCCTAATATATAAGACCATATTTTCTAAATTTCTGTAACTTTTTTTTTTTTTTTAAGATTTTTTTTGTAAAGTAATCTTTATATCCAATGTGAGACTCAAACTTCCAACCCCAAGATCAGGAGTCACATGCTGTACCAACTGAGCCAGCCAGGTGCCACTAAGTTTCTGTGACATTTTTAAAGTTTGTAATTTATCCTGTTTTCTGTATTTTGGAAGAATCACAATAACTACAGTGCTTCTTCTAGTATTAAAATAAAAGCAGCGTTAGTATCTCTGAATATCAAATATATTTTTTACATTGTTTCTGGGCATATTTCCAGTATCTTATAGCTTTATTAAAATTACTAATTTCAAAATTTCCCATGTATTTGTATGCTTGAACCCTTTGTACCACATGGAAGTGTTATTTTTTCACTAAAATATTTTGCAAAAACATTATACACACACACATACACATACCATTTTTCAGTTTTATAAAGTAAGGCAAATAGTTGCAAACAATTAGCTGGCCTTTGCAAAACTTTAACATTTAAACTCACATCAAAAACAATCAGAGGGGCGCCTGGGTGGCACAGCGGTTAAGCGCCTGCCTTCAGCTCAGGGCGTGATCCCAGCGTTATGGGATCGAGCCCCACATCAGGCTCCTCTGCTGTGAGCCTGCTTCTTCCTCTCCCACTCTCCCTGCTTGTGTTCCCTCTCTCGCTGGCTGTTTCTATCTCTGTCAAATAAATAAATAAAATCTTAAAAAAAAAAAATCAAAAAATGATCTTTGCATTTCATAAGAGAAAATGCATGCTACAATCTCCAGTTTTAAATATATGTAAAACATTGAAGGAAACATACAGATGCTTTCTATCTACTGAGACAGGGGTAGAGATCAGAGGTAAAAAATGGATGAAGTCAGAGCAGACTTTAGAAGGTTCATCTTTGTGTGGTTGTTAGCCTTGTGGACATCTAATGCCCTAGCTGTATCTAAATACATTGTTGGGGTTTTTTTTAATGGAATTTAGTAGTGAATATAGCTTTATTTATTAGTGTATCAACAAGAGAAGATCAAGGATGCTTTTTTCACCTCATTCTACCTTTTTAAATCACTAAATATAAGAGAATAAGAATTTCAAAGATCTGAAAATACAGTTGGAAAGAATTTTTACCCTTTTCAAAAATAGATATGCACACCAATATTCAACACCTTCATAAAAAATCCATCCTATTTACAGCTCTAATAAACCCCCATTAAATCACAGTAATCATGTGCTAGAGAACAGGTGTTTTAAATCACTAAATTTGGAAGTGGAATGAAGTTGAAGGAGCATGTTGGAAGCTTTTCATTGGCTGAGTGTGGCTGCAGTTTCCATGGCAATTCCACCCTGGTTCCCAAATCTTCTTCTCACTCTTTCAAAATGCAGTGGAAAATACTATTTAGTATGAGGACAAAAAATTGGGTCAAATTATCATCACTTATTTAGCTAGAAACAGCAATAGGAATAGTGAGAACCACGTGTGGACTCTCCTTTACAATTTGCTCACATTTTATGTCATCTATGTTCATTTATGTATATTTTCTACGCCCTCTGCTGTTAATGAACATATGTTGCAAAAGAAAAATACCCATAGGGCAACAGCTTGTTACAATAATCATCATTTATGGAGAGAAAATGCCAGTCATACAGAACACAATCACACTTGGTGTTTATACTTAAAGTGTTATATATTTGGATGCATTAAAATCATTATCAAGTAACATTAACTCAATACTCCAAGGCCCTATGACATTTCCAAATTGGGTTGCACATGGCCCCTATTTTGTAGAGCTGGCATTACCTTTAGAGTTAGAGCAGCAGAGGGACGTAGACCAAGAGCTATTACTAAGTAGCTCAGTTGAGAAAGGAAGGGACAATATACAGAACATACACACAGTATGGGAATCCTCTTAACTAGGACTCTGCTCATGCAGGCCAAGAAGCAAGGCCCTTCTAGACTTTTAACTTGGTAAGACTACACATGCATAGGGGTCACTGTATGAAAGCTGAATATGTCTGAAAAAAGCTTATGGCTACAATCTAATACAGTTTAAGCAGTCTTGTAGTATTTCCTATTTATGACATAAATTACAATTTCAGCTGATAACCTAAGAAGAGAAATAGTCATGCTGTGGCTCTGAGATTTTAGTGAATCTGTGAAGACAGAAAAGAGTAAAGACACTGTAGGAGCAAAGATAACAAAGGGCTAATGAGAAAGATTAAGAGTTTCCACTTGTGATTACTTCACTGACGAACTTAGAAAAACAGCCCTCATATGGAACATACGACTTTAAAGTGAGAGTGCCTGCAGAAGACAAGACGGGATAATAATCCCCATGTTTAGACTATTTGGGCCTTAAAAGAGGCACCAAATTGGAGATGAAACTACAGGGACCTGGCAAAAACAGGCAGTAATGTAAATCAGGATAAATTAGGTAAAGTAAGATCTGTACCTCAAATTATACTTTTCAAGAGCTTGTCCCTTAAAAATCTTTCTTCCTAAAATTGCTTAGGTATTTTGAATATCTCAGAGAGCTGTAAAATAAATTCACAATCTTTGAAGTCAGAATCCAGGTTTTGAATTTTGACTGAGTCAGCTAAAGTTACTTCTTTCTTATCTCTGAGTTTCAGTTTTCTCTTTTGTAAAGTGGGAACGAGTATATAAATCTTGCATGTTTGCTGTGAAGACTAAAGGCAATACATGTATAGTCGCAGGTACAGAGTAAATACAAAGTAAGTATGTTTCCCTCCAGTCTCTTCCCTTCCTCTGACCCCTTATCTGATGGTATAGGAAATGAATACAGCATAAGCAGAAAGAAAAAGCCATGAAACCTAATGGTGAATTACTTTGCGATATCCCCGCCCGCCCCGCCACTGGGAGTAAATGCTGCATTAGAAAAAGAAGGGGGGGGGGCGCCTGGGTGGCACAGCGGTTAAGCGCCTGCCTTCGGCTCAGGGTGTGATCCCGGCGTTATGGGATCGAGCCCCACATCAGGCTCCTCCGCTGTGAGCCTGCTTCTTCCTCTCCCACTCCCCCTGCTTGTGTTCCCTCTCTCGCTGGCTGTCTCTATCTCTGTCGAATAAATAAATAAAATCTTTAAAAAAAAAAAAAGAAAAGAAAAAGAAGGGGGAATTATTGAAGTGGAATATTGGCTCGTGGAGGTCTTCTATCTGGGACTGCTCCCTTCCATCAGCATGGCTAATAACACTTGTTTCTTTTTGGCATTAAACACCTCATTCCTCAGAAAGGCTGAATGTTTCTGTCTTAGGAAGTGGGGGACTGTGAGCACAGAGAATCCAAAGTTCTGATTATCTCTTGCCACCTGAGAAGTTTCTGGTGATGGCTCTAAAAACAGAGGTAAAAGCAAGCTGTAACTTCCCTTACTTCAGCCAAATAGTTTCCCCATCAAGTCCAATATCCACACTATGATCTTTGAAGCTAAATGAGATACAACAGCAAAATTTACATTTCAAATTCCTAATGAAGTTACAATCCTGAATCTCTGTTAACTTCTCTAGCCTTCATTATTCTAAGCCTAGAACCATTTAACCTTTTTACATCCTTTATCATTCTGTTTTCCCTAGGCCATGTCCTTCTTTTTGGTATTTTCCAGGAACTTCAGCCCTTAGAAGCCTATGTCTTACCAGATCCCAAGTCTTACCACCTCATAACAATTATTCCAGAAAGGGAAATGTATAAAAAAGTACTGGAGGAAGAAGTCTATTTAAAGCTACTTCTCTCCTGATGCTAAAATTGTTTTATAGTCTAACCCTAAAGAAGAGAATGTGTTATTTCCCATTTTAAGGAGGCCCTGTTGTGTTTCCTCTAAAAAGATGGTTGAGAAATTCAGGGAGGATGTTTATAAAGAATACAGTGGATCTTCCACTCTTAGCATATTTCTCTTCCTTTGAGTAGAGGAAGATGATCCAAAGAGAGGAGTTAACTCTTCCTACCTCTGGTTTCTTACCGAATTTCATTTTTATGAGAATATGACTGATGCACATGGCCTTCCCAGTACACTTAACCTGAGGGGTCATGGAGAAGTACAAGGGGCGCAGTGGACATAGGAGAGCCTGGGTGGGATTCTTATACCCCTCCTCTCCACAATTACCACGGAATCACACTTTGATTCATAGTTTGTCCTTGTAAGAATACCAAGGCTTCATGAACCTATTCAGATGCCTGAAGGACCCTTCGCCATTCTGCATACATCGTAGCATGGGAAATTCCAACTGAAGCATTATTGCAAATGTGATTTATTATAATCTTGTACGTGCCTGTGTTTTATAGCACTTTAATGCATGCTTCTATTATATTGTCCATGTTTCTGTATTGAAGTTATTTTATTGTGTATATTTCTTTCACCTTCTTTACTATAAAGTGCAGGAAAGTAAGGCATTTGCTTATGTTTTTGTTTGTTTTAAATTTTCAACCTGTGCCCTTATCCATTCAACATTCATTTAACAAGTTCTACGGGACAACTATTGAGCTAAAATATAAATAAAACATGATCCCTTCCCTCTAGAATCTCATACTAGTGAGCTGCTTTGAGTACTTACTATGTGCCAGAGGCATTGTTGCTTTTCATTTAAACATTAACCTTAAGGAAAAAATATTTTATCCCATTTTATGTAGATAGACACCAAGAATCAAAAAGAATTCCAACGAAGGGCTTTCTGGAAGAAATCCCAGAGAGTTGAGAATGAACTGCTTATAAAGAGAAATCTAAAAATATATAGAAAAGGAGAAAGTAAATTCAAAAAAGTTGAAAAAAAGACCAAACACACGCGCACACACACACACACACACACACACACGAGAAAAAAATGAGCCTACTAAATGGGTTATCTGAAGTTTTTGCTTTATTTAGCACGCTGTCAAAGTGGTAAGTTGGCAGATAGAAAGCTTTTTCAGAGAAACACCTTTCCAGAAATTAAACAAGAACCTTGGTGTATAGGTCTGTTTTACCCAAAACTACAGTGTAATTGCCAGTTCCAAAGTTGTGAGATTAAGGAGGAGATATTTCTCATATCTTTATGCTGATCTTTAGATAATGTTTTCACATCATATAAATAAGTAGCCAAAAGAGTATCTATATCACTAACTGACATGCATTTGAGCAAATAAGTCTATTTATTTTATAACGTAGTATAGTAATAAGGCAAGAAGTCAGAAATGTCAAATCACTTATTCCATTTCCACTATTCAGCTAATGCTATCATACCAAAAATGTATGTATTTTTTTTCCAATTTCTAGATCTTCAAAGCATGAACTCTTTGCAATTTGGAGAGATTTTAGATTAAAGACCATTTAAATGTCCCTTTATTTGGAAGGTCAATACTAATGACACTGATTCATCCCAAACTATGAGGGACTGTATGACTATGACGTCTTTGTTGTTTCTGAGCTGGTATATCTGAAGACTGAGGATAATGCTTTTATATATTTATTTTTATTTTTGTTTTATACAACTGTGAAATTGTTAGATTCTTTACAACTAACTGCTTCTGTCATTGATCTTTTTTCTGTCATTTCCCCCATAATTGCTCGCATTTATTGATATGTTCCTATATTGAAAGCAGAAAGCTAAGTCTGCAAGTTCTATCTCCTCATATCATATATGAGAACAATTAACAAAGTGTCTCTGCCCATTATCAGGAAGGCACTAAGATGAAGTAAAAAAAAAAAAAAAAAAAAGAAAGAAAGAAAGAAAGAAAGAAAGAAAAAGAAAGAAAAAGAAGAAGCACCATCTTTGGATTTAGTTCTTCTAAGTCCAAATCCATTTTGGCATTTTTTATCTTTAAGGCTTTGTGAAAGTTATTTAAACTTATGAGCCTCAGATTTTTTAAAAATGTCACTGTTCTCTGTTTTGTGAGAGATATATAAAATATATGCAGAGTTCCTGGCCTACCATCAGACCCAAGTAGTTGTTAAGTGAATGCTAAGTCCCACCTTTTCCTCAGACCTCACTTCTGAGCCGTTGTATCTGCTTTTTAAAGAGCCATTACATAGGCGCATCCCCTCTTGCATTTGGAGAATGCTGAGGACATTTGGACTACTCAGGGAGTTAGGACTTGTGCATTCAGCTTTTGCCTACTCTGTGCTCTTTTAAGTACAAAGTGGACCCTGACCTTGGATGTAAGACAGCGTACTTAAAAGCACCAGATAACCTGGCCCTGAAGATTTATCAGCTGAATCTTAAATAACAACCACTGGGTTCCTTAGAAAGAGGGTTCTGCCAGCTCCCTGACTTTAGGCAAGATGCATGGTTGATCTGTATGGTTTCCTAACTCAGTAAAATGAAGTATTAGGTTAATATCAAGCAGGGCATGTTAGGCACTGCTCCTTCTTCCAGAGCATCTAACAGAAATATTTGATTCATTACAAAGCTCCTTCCTTCTGAGATGGGGACTCAAAATTCTGTTCAACTCTGCATTTGTGTTGGAGATGTAAGTTGATTGTTATTTGTCACTGCTTAGGTTATATATTTCTTTAACGCCCTTCCAATTTTTAATCACACATTCTATGATTATTATTATAATGAGACCCATTTGTTATACTGCGTCAGAGTTACATCCTCAAGGGTCAATCGAGTGCATATGGCATTTTGTCCCAGCCTACTGTGCTTTTTTATTCTTCTGTTTGCTCTATAAATATAAAGATTATTAGCCATAAAGCAGTCAAAATTTGGGGAATGGCTGCCAAAAGTCATGATTAGTTTTATAATCAATGATCTATAGTCCTTATTCTGGCAGTAATTAGACAAAATAATTCACGCTTGTGAAAATAATAAAACCATGTCTTATAAAGAGGAAAAAATGCTTATCTTTTTTCTCCATAGCAGAATAACATTCAAGTAACTGAAACAGTGGTATGAAATCACTGGGATATAAAATTTAACGAGGATAAGGACTTCTCAGAATTCATTCTTGTTGTATACCCACTATAGTTTATAACCGTATCATTTAAGTTATCATTCTGTAGAGTCTTTAAGTTCTAGGTTTTGGATCAGAATCATCAGGAGGGGTCAATATTGGGTTCCCAGAGATTAGTCTGCCTTTCTATCCAGTGTACAGTTCTGTGGATCCTAACAACTACCTCGTGTGTCTATCATCACAGTACCATTAAAAATACTTCCACTGCCCTATTTTCCATGTTTCAACTATTTATCCCCCCAATTCCTGGGCATCACTGATATTTTACTGTTTCTATAGTTCTGCCTTTTCCAGAATACCAAATATTTGGAATCACATAGTATATAGCCTTTTCAGACTATCTTTTTTTCCCTTAGGAATATGCATTGGAAGTTCTTCTAGATCTTTTTGTGACTTGATATATCATTTTTTATCAGACTTGATATATCAAATGTATCATGTTCAACTATATGAATGCACCATAGTTGATTTATGTGTTCACCGACTGAAGGACATCTTGGTTGCTTCAATTTAAGCAATTGTGATTAAATCTGCTATAGAAAATGTAATCAGGTTTTTGTGTGTGTATAACTTTTGAAGTAAATCAGATAAACACCTCAGATCATAACTGCTGGATCATATGATAGTCTAGTTTTGTAGGAAACTGCCAAACTGTCTTCCAAAGTGATGGCACCATTTTGCATTTTCATTAGCAATGAATGAAAGTTCCTGCTGTTTCACATTCATGTCAACATTTAGTATAGTCAGGATTTGGATTTTAGCCACTCTATTCAGTATGTAGTGGTCCTCATTTTCTTTCAATTCACAACTCTCTAATAAAAAATGATGCTGAGCATTTTTTCATAGGCTTATTTGGGATCTATGTATCTTCTTTACTGAAGTGTGTTCATATTTTTTTTTGCTCTTTTTGTAAGTTGGATTGTATTGAGTTTTAAGAGTCCTTTGTGTATATTAGATGCAAAGTCTTTATCAGATATAGGTTTTCAAATATTCTGTCTAGTGCCTGTCTTTTCATTGTCTTAACAGCACCTTTGCAGCGCAGATTATTTTAATTTTAATGGAGTCCAACTTATTTTCTCTTTCATGGATTTTGCTTTTATGTTGTATCGGAAAACGAATCATCTAGAGCTAAAGATTACCTAGATATTTTCCTGTATTATTTTATAGAAGTTGTATTGGTTTGCATTTTAAATTTAGGAGATGATGTATCTCTAGCTAACTTTTATAAAAGGTATAAAATCTATGCCTTGATTCTTTTATTTTAATAGTATTAGTTTTTTTCTTCCTTGACTAATCTAGATAGATGTGATCAATTTTATTTATCTTTTCGAAGAACATGATTTTGGTTTTATTGACTTTCTCTATAGTTTTCATATTTTCAACTTGATTTTTTTCTCCCCTTGTATTATTTTCTTCTGTTTGCTTTAAGCTTCATTTTTTTTTTCTCTTCTGTTCTAAGATAGTAGTTTATTGGTTTTGGATCTTTTATCTTCTCTAGCAAATGAATTTATTGCTAAAATTTCCCTCTAATAACTGTTTTTGCTATATGCTACAACTTTTTATGCATTTTGTTTCCATTTTCATTTAATTCAATCTTTAAAACATTTATCTTGTCACTGCCTTGACTCATGTTATTTATAAGTGTGTTGTTTAATCTCAAACTATGTGGAGATTTTTCTCACTATCTTTCTGTTTCCAATTTCTAGGTTAAGTCCACTGTAGCTAGAGAAAATATGTTGTATGATTTTTGTGTTTTTAAATATGTTATGATATGCTTTCTTTACCCGGAACGTGGTCTGTCTTGGAGGATACTCCATGTGAACTTCAGAGGAATGTGTATTTCACTGTTATTGGATCGGGTATTCTATAAACATCAATTAACTCAAGTTGATTGATAGTGATTTTGGGGTCAAGTGTGTCCTTTTACATTTTCTGCTTGCTGGATCTATCAACCACTGAAAGGGGTGTGGGAGTATCTAATTATAATAGTGCATTGTCAGTTTCTCCTTAGGGTTCTATCACTTTGTCTCTTGTATTTTGGCACCCTGTTGTTAGGTACATACATGTTAAGAATTTTTGTGTCTTCTTGGAGAACAGAGCCCTTTATCATTATGTGATACCCCTCTTAATTTCTGGTAATTTTCCTTGTTCTGAAGTGTGGCTTGTCTGAGATTAATATAGCTTCCCCCAATCTCTTCTGATTGGTATTAGCATGGTATTTCTTTTTTCTTCCTTTTGCTTTGACCTAAATGTGCCTTTACATATTTTTTTCACTTTGACAAACTCTGTCCTTTAATTGGTATGTTTAGGTTATTCACATTTAAAGTGATTATTTATATGCCTGAATTAAAATACAGATGTTTATATCAGTTTTTTCATCCTTGTGATTGTTTTTTGTTTATTTTTATATTTTCCTCTCTTTTTCTGCCTTCTGTGATTCTAATTGGGCACTTACATATGATTTCATTTTCTTTCCTCTCTTAGCATGAGGATTATACTTCTTTTAAAAAGTTTTTAGTGGTGTCCAGAGGGTTTGCAATATATATTTTCAACTCTTCCTAGTCCATTTTCAGATAACATTATATAATTTCATGGGTAGTGCAGGTACTTATAATAGAGTATTGTTCCCAATCCCTCCTTCTGCCCCTTATAATATTGCTATAATTTATTTCACTTATCCATGTACTCAAAGCATGCAATACATCTTTGGTATTATTTGAAAAAAAAATTATTTTGAAAAATCTCTTCGATGAATTAAGAATAAGAGAAATAAAAGATTTTATTTTAGCCTTTATTTATTCCTTCTCTGAACCCTTCCTTCTTTGATATAGATATGTTTCTGACTATATCATCTTTCTTCTTCTTGGAAAACTTCTTTTAACATTTTCATAGATCATGTGTGTTGAATTCACTCAATTTTTGTTTGTCTGAAGATGCCTTTATTTCTCAGGCACTTTTGAAGGATGATTTCACTGTGTATAGAAGTCGAACTGGTGTTTGTTATTGTTGTTGTTTTTCTTTCCACACATTAACATTCCAACTTCTTGCTTCTGTGGTTTCTTATGAGTCCGCTATTATTTCCCCTGTTCCTTTGTAGGTAAAGTGTTTTATTCTTCTGGCTTCATTCAAGATTTTCTCTTTGTCTTTGTTTTTCTGTTGTTTTATTTTGATTTACCTGAATGCAGTTTTTTTGGTATTTATTCCATTTGAATTTTATTTGTAAAAACCAAACAAGACATGATATATTGAGTAATAGGATTTATCGGGTAAAAATAGACCTTGAGTGTAAGATTTTATGTTAATCTCACTAGGAGTTGGGCTCTGTTTCTTCTGAGAACTCTCAGGGCATATTTCAAATGGTTACTTTTCTCTTACCCTGTCAGAAATGCAAGTCGATTTTTCTGGACTCTTCATAGTGATAACCTGCTAGAACTCCTTGATTTAAAGCCCATAAAAGTGTGAGGTTTCTTCTTAGACTGGGCCTTAGGAGTTTCTTACCCTCAAGCCAATCCACACTCAACCTCCAGCAATTGGTGAAAATTACCATTTAAAAGTTTCTATTAGTTTATAGTCCCAGAGGCTTCTGCTTCAGGTATGCTGATCTTAGCTATGTTTCTCTGTATTTTCCTGTCTCTCCAGATGTCTCAATGTCTGTTTGCCCTGTGACCACAATTTCTGATGAATCAAGAAAATCTTTGATTTTCAGTTCAGCTTTTTTCTTATGTTGAGTATGGAGGTGTGGTGATTTTTAAGCTTTTTAAATGTCACTGTTGAAAACATAAATCTGCTGGATTCATTTTTTAATAGAATGTCTAGTATTTTGATGGCTGGTTCTATACTTTATGGACTAATGTCCATCATTAGAAGTTTGGTTATAGTATGTTTATTATGTATTTCCACCTCATGAAATACTACATGGTTATTAAAGAAAGAGGATATTTCTAATTATTGGTATCAGGAAAAGAAAAGTGATCTTCAGGATAAATTGTTTTATGAAAAGTAATTTCTAGAAAATTTTGTAGTAAATGACGATTTATGTAAAATAAGGGGGAAATAAGAATTCACCTTCATGTTTGCTTATATAAACATAAGTAATCTTGAGAAGATATCCAAGAAAATATTAAAAGTACTTACTTATAGGAAGCAAGGGTTAAGATGATGAGAGAGATGAACAGGGAATCAGGTGGGAATTAGATAATTCAACATTTTAGACAATATCTGTTTTTGGACGTTGTGATTGTATTATGTTCTCTCTCATACACACACACACACACACACACACACACACACACACACAGACACACTCCCTCAAGTGTTTCTTTTTCGTTTATAAACTTTGGGAAAGTTAACATTAGTTTATAAAGTTAATTATAATAATGAACGTGTCCTACAGAAGAATATGAGGCTTTTGACATTCCTTATCAACTCTCATCTCTGGTATCTAGTGTCCCACAATCTGTTTGGCAAGGCTTGAATCAGAGACACAAAATAAAGTCTACTTGCCTGAATACTGTAGCTTGTTTAAAGATGCGAGGATACTTTTTGTTTTAGTATAGATGAATTTGAAATAGCCACTTCCACTTAGCATTTTGGATCCTACTTCATACATCAGAGTTTCTTTGTTTTATGTTGTTTACCAAATACCAGTATTTTCCAGGCCAGGAACTACCTTACGATTGGTAGCTCCATATTTACCATAATGCCATAGGAGTAGTTCCCTTTTATCTTAATTGCATTCTCTTGGTAGATAGTGAGAAAAGTCATCTCCTCCAGATAATCAGAACAAAGGGTATTGTCACAAGTTATCAGAATAATCTGAGTACCCATTAGTCTATTTTACTCTACTCCAAACTTGAGGTTCTTAGTTCAATCATGAATAAATTTGGTTCTGGATCTCTTAGGTCAAAGGTGAAAAGGAGAAGGAAATATTCACTTTTTAAATAGTCCACAAGAGTAATTGTGAGAATTTTTTTTAAAGCACAATTTCCTAAAACTGTTGATAGAGTTTCAGATAGGAAAATGTTAGTGACATGGTGGACGGGCTTCCATCACCAAATCCCCTGCCACCAGAGCTTGCCACATCACCTGAAAGAGTCTATTTACAACTTAAAGTGAGAACAGCAAGTAATTTCTGTCTCATGTATTAAATTAGATCCATTGTGAGTGGCTACAACTAGCAGTGCTGAGAAAGATATCGATACAACATCTTGACTTTAACAATCATACTTAAAGTCAAAGTGCTGTGATCCATTAGTGATACCACTTCTAGGTGAAAGGAAGCACTGTGGAAGAAAAGCCAGGCATCTACCAGCTCCAGTAGAGTTGACGACTCTAAGAAGCTCAGCTTTGTCAACTTTATACATATTAGCAATTGTGGCTAAAATATAAACAATATAAAATGTATTAAAAACTAACCGTTATTTATTGAGTACTAAATGTATTCCAGGCACTGTGCTAAGAAATTAAAAGGCATTTAGCTAATCTAATCATTACCAGAACCCTATGAGATATTGTCCTAATCTAATTTATCCACAATGAAATTATTTTCTCTTTAAAATGCCAGTCTCAGGCCACCTGGGTGGTGTAGTCAGTTAAGCATCTGACTCCTGATTTCAGCGTAGACATGATCTCAGAGTCATGAGATCAAGCTGTGTCAGTCTCCTGCTCAGCACGGAGTCTGCTTAAGACTCTTTATCCCTCTCCCCCCCCCAATCAATCAATCAATCAATGTATTTTTTAATGTTACTCTCAGCAATCATTTGCTTTTAAAGCTTTTTTTTTTTTTTACAGAAAAGAACTGTAAATGTTAATCCTGTTTATATGTAAACAACTAGTCTAGGTTTCAATAATTTCACTAAGTGTGTTTTATAATGTGTGCAGAGTATTTGAGTTACCCAACCTACTTTTCAGGGTTGAAAAAATTTTCATGATTTTTACAAATTCTAAAGCAGTATTGTGTTGAAAGAAATTTACAATATTTTCTAAGTAATTTTAATAAGAAATTTGAAATTAAATCTTTTTAACTACAATATTTAAATAATATTTGTTCTGATGAAAACAACATACTAAATAAGTAAAAAGAAACAAAAAAAAAGAGAAAGGGGAAGCAAAAAGCTAACTATGCAGGAAAAGTGTCTCAAAATCTGCAATATAATATGCACATCTCCCCTTGGTCGTTTAAAAGAACTCCCACTATAACCTTTATTCCATTAAAAAGGGTAAGTATTATGACATAGGACAGGTGGTGTGTTAACGTCTTTGATCATACAATAAACTAAATTTCCATTGCAGAATAAACTATTGGAAATGTAATGAAAACATAATGAAGTCAACATTCTTGCTTACCAAGTGGGACTTTGCAGCACAGTTAATTGAATGTCAGTGCAAAATGTTGACAGACAGAGAACAGAATGGAGGGAGAGACTTAAAGGGAGAATAATTTTATCTAAGCATTTATATTTTCAAAAGTGGCTTTCACCATCTGGATATTTGCAGTCATGTAGATAAAACATATAGTTGGATGAGATTTCGTTTTCATCTAGATTTTCCTGTATCCTCTACAGCACTTAAATAGACTTGGACACTCAGCAGACACTCAATAAATACTCACTGATTAATATTTACTATCCTGTACAAAGAATCACAGGTTCTCTCTGAAATTGAATCTGTGTTGAAAATTGGGGCATAAAATGTCAGCCAGCTTTCCTCTTTTCATTTCTTTTACATGCTTGAAAATAGAGGGGTTTCACCAGTTTTAAGTTTTATTTAGATATAAGTCATATATGTAAAATTCATCATTTTAAATATACAACTAAATGTTTTCTTATTCCATTCACGACCATTCCTGCAAACATCAACTTTTGAGTATTTTGTTGCCCTTGAAAAAGACACCATATCCAGTAGCAGTCAATCCTGATTCCTCCCTATGCTCCACCACCGTCAGTCCTAGGCAACTATCAATCTTTCTGTGTGTGTAAATTTTCCTATTTTTGATATTTCATATGAATGGAATCATAAAGACTGTGGCCTTTGTGACGGTCTTTTTTCACTTAGCATAATATTTCATTGTCCATCCATGTTGTAGCTTGTATCATGTATTTATATTGCCAAATAGCATCCCACTGTATGGATACACCATATTTTATTTGTTCATCAGCTGATAGACATTTTGGTTGTTCCCACTTTTTGACTATTATGAATTCACTGCTATAAACATTGGCATGCAAGTTTTTATGTGAATGTATGTTTTAACTTTTCTTGGATATATACTCTGGAGCACAACTGCCGAATCTTATGGTAATGGTGTTAAACCTTTTGAGAAACTACTAGACTGTTTTCCAAAGGAGCTACACTATTTTAAAATCCCACCAGTTGTGTATGAGGGTTCCAGTTTCTGCAATAGTATTGGCCTGCTGTGCCTAGAGACCTTTTTTTTTTACAAGTAGAGGCTGAGTGTGGGAAGAGAGACCCAATCTTCTAGGCCTGCTCTGCTTGTCTGGAATTAAAGCTTCTGTCAGTTGGGACTGGCAAAGGATGAGAAAGGCCAGCAGCCTACCCTTTTTGGGGTGAACCATAGCCCCACACTGGGAGCTGCAAAAAAAGGGAACTCCTATCTTCTTGGCTGTACACATTGGAAGCAGTGTTTCTGTAACACGGAGGGGTGAAGGCAAAGAGTGGCCCAAATGCCATAGAGTCTCCCTATTCTTACCAACATTAAATACACTTTTTTGAATAGATGTGTCCATTCTCTATGTGTCTTTAGGCCAACTTCCAGCGACTTTGAATGAATTTTTTCTGTATAGTTTCAACTGTTAAATTGTTCTAGCAATGAAGAACATCTGTGGAAGTCTTGACTCCTTTACTTTAGAAGTTACCCAACCTACTTTTCAGGGTTTAAGAAATGATTGACTTGACTCCTCTACTTTAGAAGTTCTCCCCACCTTCATTCTTTTAAACCACTGTTTCCTCTTCTGATGCTTTCGACTGGAAGTAGTTTCTCTGAACTTAGTGTCTGGTACTTAATAGCTACCATATATACTGCTTATAGCTCACTGACTTCTCATCAAAAACAGTAGAGACTAGTAAAGAGTCAATATAGCATTATATATCAAGTTGAAATACTCTTCAAAAGGAAGGTAAATAAAGACATGTTCAGAAAAAAAGAAAAGTTAAAGATTTTTATTTATTTATTTTTTTTGCCAACATATCTGCACTTCAGTAAGTGATAAGTTTTTCAGACTGAAGGGAAATAAAAGCAGATGGAAATTCAGATCTTTTGTAATAAATGAAGACCATTGGAAATAGGAAATACATGGCAAATGGTAAGAATATATCTTCGTTTCTTTAGAATACATGGGACTGTTTTAAGAAAACTTACAGCATTATCTTGAGAGACTTAGAATGTATGTAGATGTGACGCATATGACCACAATAGCATGAAGTATGTCGTGGAGGTAAATGTACCTACGATATTGCAAGATTTTTACATTTTATGTGAGGTTCTATAGTAGTAACTCTAAAGGGACTATGAGGAGTTCACAAGGAATAGTGCAATTCCTAGCAAAACGCTAAAATATTCATGCAAAGAAATGTAACTAAAAAGCCAACTGGTAAATACAAATCCAAAAACTTCCAATAATAAAAAAAGATAAGAGGAAGGAGAAACAATAAACAAAGGGGACAAACAGAAAACAAAAGTTTATAAACCTAAATCACATGTTAATATTACATTATATATTAATGGAAAGAACACACAAATAAGAGGTAGAGAATATCAGAATGGTTAAAATACAAGTTCCAACTATAAACTGTCTATAGGATTGCACTTTCAATGTAAAGACATTAAGAGGTTGAAAATAACTGGATGGAAAATGGTAATGTAGAAATCACATAAGCATAAGAAGATTAGAATGGCTATATTAATATTAATTAAAATAGACTTCAAGACCAACTAAATTATATGATTAAAGCAAAAGAGGGATGTTTCATAACAATTAAATAGTCAGTTTGTCAGAAAGACAAGACAGCATGTATCTGCCTAATAAGAGAATTTCAAAATGGATGAAAAAATGTTTGACAGAAATAAATGAAGAAATAGATTATCCAAGAACCATGCTAGAAAAATACCTTCTTTCTGCAACTAAGAGAACTTCTAGGTAAAAAGACCAGTAAGATACAAAGGATCTAAACAACTCCGTCAACCACCAGGAATCAATATGCGTAGAATACCATATCGAACAATTGCACATACACACTTTTTGAGGCACACAGTGCGAATTCGAAAGATAGACACTGTATGCTGAGCCACAAAACAAATCTGAATCAATTTTTAAAAATTGACATCAAAGTATGTTTTCTAACCATAATACCATTAAATCTAAATTTTATAACAACATATTTCTAAAACCCCAAATATTTGGATATTAAACTATACACTTCTAAATAACCCACAGGTCAAATAAAAATTCACACAGGAAATTTGAAAAGTATTTTTGACTTAATGAGAATGAAAAACACAACATCAAAATTTACAGAATGCAGCTAAAAATACTTCACAGAAAATGTATAGCTTAAAGTACTTATATTTAAAAAAAAGATTTATGTTCTAACATTCCACTATAAAAGATAGGGGGAAAGAAAGAACAAAGAACAAAGAAATCTAAAATGGTAAAAGAAAATAAGGACAGAAACCAATATAGAAAACAATAATAATGGCCGGTATAATTTTAATACCATAAACCAACAAAGACATTTTTTAAAAAAAGAAAATTACAGAATGAAATTTCTCATGTATATCAAAGCAAAATTCCTTAACAACATATTAGCAATAAAGGCATTAAGATCACACAATAAAGGAAGACATGAATATCAAGAATACATGTCATTAAGGAACAGACAGTGATTTAAAGATGACTCCATTGTCCTCTGTTCTTATGGATCTGAGGCTGTGGAGAGTATTTTTGGTAGAAAGTGTGATGGGGTTTTACAAACTGTTAAGATGGTGATTGTGGAAACTGAAATATTGGATATATTATTAATGGGAAGTACTTACTGTGGGAGACTGAAAATGCCTTTCCAGAAAATTTGAGATTCTAGAGAAAAGCCTAGAGGAGAATTAGGGCAATGATGGTAGGATTGTCATGATTAAATAAAAAAAGTTTCTAAATGTCCTTCTACCTTCTAAATGCCCAGCTTACCTGAAGTCAGTTATTTAAGAAACTAATTCTGAAGCTTTCTTATGGACAGGATATATGTTTTCACCTTAGCACACAAACTCACATGAAGGAAGCATTCAAATAGATGTGTGATAGACAGATGAACATTAATAGATAGTAATACTTTGTTAAAAATTTTCCCGCATCATGACTTTCGGGGACCTGAGCATGTGAAGGAATGTAAGATAAGGTAGATACCCTCAAAGTCTCCTGGTGAAATTTATCTGAAAAGCAGAGAGTAAATGAATACCTACCTGTAGGGAGTTTGGAATTTTAAATTAAATCCCCATTTCTTTAAAATCTCTGGTTTGGGGGCACCTGGGTGGCTCCATCAGTTAAGCTTAAGCATCTGACTTTCAGTTTTGGCTCAGGTCATGATCTCAGGGTCTTGGCATTGAGATCTGCTTCAGGCTCCTCACTCTGCAGAGTTTGCTTGTCCCTCTTCTTCTCCTTCTGGTCCTCCTCCCACACTCACTCACTCTCTCTCTCTTTCTCTCTCAAATAAATTAATAAAATCTCTGCAAATAAATACATAAATATTTTTTAAAAATGAAATCTCTGGTTTTATTCTAAAAGACTTTACTTTCTAACCAATATTTTCTATTAGTATATAAAGAGTAA
Organism: Ursus arctos; assembly: GCF_023065955.2. NCBI lineage: Eukaryota > Metazoa > Chordata > Mammalia > Carnivora > Ursidae > Ursus > Ursus arctos. The sequence goes on from NW_026622852.1 coordinate 17,948,503, forward strand.
TGTTTTGAATTTATTTACCAATTAAATTATTTAATTCTCTCACCGAATCTTCAAGTAAAGTGCAATTTCAGGATGCTGTGCATTTTCATCTGGTGACATACCTGGACAGCTGCTACTCTCCCACATGCTTCTAGGAATGTTTATGCTTTGTCTAAGAAACACCAGAAACAATGCCCAGATATTTTAGGAAAGCAGAATAAAGGGAAGACATTATAAATTTGGGCTATGCAGTGCTTTAATGAGCTGCTATGAAAATAAAGACCATGTATTCTAGTGTTTTTTTCATCCTCAGTATTAGACATGGGTTCTCAATATGTATATTTAACAGTTTTTCTACTAACACTAGTCCCAGTGGCTCATTGACATTTTGTACAAAGTTCACTTTAAGGTTAAACTTTACCTTCAACCCAAGCTTTTAATTTAGTGAGTCTAGAAAACATCCAGCAGGTACATATTTGGAAATGAAGCCTCTATTTACATCACGTACATATGACATGCAATATATCTACCCTTAAGGAAAAGAAGCCGAAGCAATGTTTTACTATACTTTTTATTTTGTATTATAGTGAAATGTATCGTTCTTAGAGCAAATTATTGTGAAAATACAGATATTTCCATAACTCCACTGTAGTTTATTCATATTTACAATTATAATAAATCTTTCCAAACCCAGCTATAATAACCTGATTGAGGCAAAAAGATTTGCAGAAGAATGGCATCTTCAGAGTTGCCACAATTTTATTGCAACATGTATAAGCAAAGAATAATTATGCAGTAAAAATAAACTTAAAGAATTATGAGCCAGGTTTACAGATTAAGACATTAATGCCTTCGATATATGAGCAGTTCGGGGTAGTTTTAGTTATGTAAGGCAGTCCCTCAGTTCCCGAATAAGAATCGTAAGTCATTGGTTACAATGAATTCACTAAATAAAGCTCAAACATTTAGCTTTCATTAAAGTCTATCCAGTTAAAAGGAATGCTGTACTAATTATTTAAGACACAACAGCAAGACCTTTTTTCTTTGTTGATGGGCTATTTTGCAGTGCTGGGAAGGCTTGGGGGTCATCCCTCCAGAATCACTCTGACAACCTCCTGACTTCAGTTAGTTCTCCTCTTTGGCCTCACCAGATCCCTGTGATTACCTTTATCACAGAATTTATCCCACTTGGTTGTAATTTTCTTACTAGAAGCCTGGCTGCTCCACCAGCCAGAGTACAAATCTGCAGCGCTCTTTTATGTGGCACTACCGCAGTGCCAGCAAATTAGGAAATGTATACAGTAAGGATGGAGCAAGCTTTATGTCAATGTAGAAAATATGTATTTGTTCTAGATACATCACCAGGGAGATTTTGGCATTCATGGTGTTTTTAGACAGTTTCAGTCCGTTTACTTAGCCAGGGACTGTATCTCCCATTTCCTTCTTCTAGTGTTGCTTTCTGTCCTCCAGACCCTATTCCCCACCCCATTCCCAGCTGAAGGAGTAAGCCCCTGGTAGCCGTAACAATGAGCCCTACAGCTCCACCAACCCTAGCTGATTAAATGTCCATACCCTGATGGCTGGCTCAAAATGCTCTGGTCATTCTCTTCTGGGAATTTGAAATTGAGACTCAGCACTAACTAGAGAGTATCTGTGTGTACCTGGAGTTTTAATGTATAGAGTTGAAACTGCAGACCAGCAATATGCTGGAGAATGCTGAGAATATGAAGAACAGGAAAAGCCAGAGCCTGGAGGGAGGGAAGTGAGATGGCCAGAATGAAGAGGAGAGACAGGCAGAGATTATTTGCTTAGATCTTTAAAAATCTATTTTAGTCCTTATATTAGGATCCTCCAGAGAAATATAAGTGTATATAGCCAATTTCCCACAAAAGAGAGATTTGTTATGAGAAATCAGCTCACATGATTATGGAGGCTGAGAAGTCCTGTCATCTGCCATCTGTAAGCTAGAGACCCAGGAAAGCTGGTGGTAACAGGTCCAGTTTACATTTGAAGAGCTGATGGTGTCAGTTCATGTCCAAAGGCCGGAGAAGGTAAGATGAGATGTCCCTGTTTAAGCAGGCAGGCAGGAAGGAGACAGATCTTTTCTTCTTCCACTTTTTGTTCTATTAGTCCCTCAATGAGATGTTGCCCACACACACTGGGAAGGGCCGTCTACTCTACTGCACCTACTAATTGCTGATCGCTGATCTCATCCAGAAATGGCTCACAGATACACCTTTAAATAATGTTGAATCTGGGCACTCCGTGACCCAGTATATTGACATCTAAAATAAACCAACATAGTCCTACCTTGAGGTCGTATGTGTTTCTTCTCTTAGGTTCAATGAAACATTCTCTCTTATGTTGATTGGCTGTATGGCTTAATCAAAATTGGTTTTATTACCAATAATGAAATATTTTAACTAACATACCATCACTTATTACTTTTAGTTTCCTGTGTCAAAAATTAAGGAGCTGTAATTCTCAACCAAATGATTTTTTCTCATTATTCTGTGCTGCCACCAGGTCAAAATAGGTAGTTTTAACACAGGCATGATGATGGCACAGTTTAAATCTTAGTCATGCAAAGGAAAGGGGCATGGGGTTGTCTGTTTAGCATATTTTTAATCTTTGTGTTATTTATATGAAAATCAAATTGTTTGCTTAAATAACTGAACTTAAACTGGTAAAACACACTTTTCAGAGCAGGAGCTTTAAAAAATTATCTGCCTATAGAGGCAAAGTCAGTATCTTAATCACTGAGCATGTTTCAACATTTATGGTGATCTCCCAAACCACATATTAAGTTTTCACTTTTCACTGCTGACATCTGTGATAAGGGGGAGTACCAGGAAAAAGAAGGAAGTGGCAATATCAAAGGATTTTAAAATAAACTGAGGCTTTCACATGTAAATCCTACCCCTTATCAGCCCCTACCCTTGTTGTGATATCCTTACTCAGGGTATTTTTTTATATTTCCTTTATTGCTCATTCTGGTACTTACATATTGTGATGACCTTTGCAATATGGCAAGAAGGATATATGTCTATGCTGCTGTGATCACTTTGCTTATAAAGAGCCTGGCATAATAAAAACTTAATGAATTGACAGAATTGACTGTAGGGAGAAGGAATATGGGGTTTGTGTTTTTCACGATTTCAAAATTTATGCAGGATTCTTAACGTTTTAGGGAACTTAGATATCATGGAGTACAATCAACTCATGTTATAGGTGTAGAAACGGAGGTCCAGAGATCAACCCAAGATTAAAAGTTAATGAAAATCTACCACTGAGCAGAGTGTGGAGGTCCTGATTTCCTGTCTGATACTCCGCTATGGTTATTTTAGGTATATCAATTTGGCAAGAACCAAATTTATTAATAGGGAAAACATATTTGTGGTAAATGGAAAGTATCCTTCCTAAATCAACCTCGAAATGCCCCAAAGCATTTATTTTTTTAAAGATTTTATTTTTTTTTAATTTTATTTATTTATTTGAGAGAGAGAGAGAGAGAGATAGCATGAGCAGTGGAGAGAGGGAGAAGTAGGCTCCCCGCTGAGCAGGAAATTAGATGCAGGGCTCAATCCCAGGACCCTGGGATCACAACCTGAGCCAAAGGCAGACACTTAAATGACTGAGCCACCCAGGTGCCCCAATGACCCAAAGCATTTAAAAGAGCAAGCGAAACCTAATCCCTGGCCCAAGGCATCTAGTTGCAAGCAACTTCCCTCCCTTTGGTACTATCCAATCTGACTCCATTGGATATATTTATCCACCCATTCAAAGTAAAACAACAATCATAAAATTTAAATCCACTTACCAGGGCAAATAACCTGCCCTCAAGTGACATAAGATTCTTTTCTTTTTTAGCAAATCTCTTCAAATGAATACCTATGAACTGTAAATAAGTAAGTCAAAGCAGTCATCTAAAAATATGAGAATATTCCAAGATATTTACAAGCCAAATCTACTTACAACATTTAATGAGCATCTTGTTTCAGGACTATTTTTGCCTGGAGTGTTGAGTAAGGAGACTTCTCTTTGCACATACAAGACATGAAGAAAATGCCAGTTGTCCATATGAGAGGATGTTGTTATTGGGAGTGGCTCTATGATGTGAACTAAAAGAATTAGAATATGGGTGTGGCCAAATCTTCCTAGGCTTCCCCTTGTGACCATTACTTTACCACTCCTTTACATCCATATCTGTTCAGCTATGGAATATCATTTTTTATAATACATACACATATACATCTTCTTCTGGAGTTAGACCCATTTGGGAGTAGGATGAGTATGTGAGGACAGTCCAAGTTCTGAAAGACAGATGATCCAGATCAAGTTCTAGCTCTACTACCTTATTGCTGAGATGAACTTGGGCACTAAGACTTTATAGCTAGACTCAGCTCCATGTAAAATTCACACAGTTGTAAAGATCAAAGGAAATTGTCATGAGAGCCCTTTATAAAAAGTAAAAATCACTCAACAAGTATAATTTGTTGGCCCCAGGAAACGTAACTGAAATCAGAATGAGTAAATATTTACTTACTGTCACAATAAAAAAGGATCATCTAAGATGCTTCTTTTAAGTTCTATTTAGTAAGAAAAAAATGCCAAGGTTAGGGGGGGTGCATTTGGAGAGTCCACTTAATAACAAACCATGATTAATCACTGTAATAAATTAGCTGGTGTTGGCTATAGCACTGATCATCAAACCCATTCCAGTAATTCCATCAATGCAATAAAGATATGTATTTCATCCAAATTTTCTGAGCCAGTGGTTGGCTTAGATTCAAATATGGAAATTTCTGGTTGTGTTTTTCGGTAAATTGTATCTTGTGACAGTGAAAGGAGAAAAGATATTCTCAGTTTAATTATTATAGGGGTTTTCTGATGGTTCTTAGGTGCAGAATTTTTCTTCAAAGGAATTTTTACTAGAAAGTCCTGTATGTGGGGCGCCTGGGTGGCTCAGTTGTTAAGCCTCTGCCTTCGGCTCAGGGCGTGATCCCAGAGTCTTGGGATAGAGCCCCATATCAGGCTCCTCCGCTGGGAGCCTGCTTCTTCCTCTTCCTCTCCCACTCCCCCTGCATGTGTTCCCTCTCTCACTGACTGTCTCTCTGTCTGTCAAATAAATAAATAAAATCTTAGAAAGAAAGAAAGAAAGAAAGAAAGAAAGAAAGAAAGAAAGAAAGTCCTGTATGAAAGAGTACAGTTGCTTCAGTTGATGTTGGAGGGCTCCCCGCAAACACCCACCCAAGGTCCCATTTGTCCCCTTTGCTCTGGAAACACCTGAGGAGTAGCCACATGTGGCTCTTCAGAGCACAAATTACAAGCCATTAGTTTATTGAAAACAAAGTACTTTGAAGTAATTTGAAATAAAGTTTAATCATGTTGCAATTTCACAACATTGCCAAATGTTGCCTTTGGCACAGTAAGATATTAGATATATCTGTTGATTGATTGAGTTCAACGGGTCCACATAAATAAGCAATACAAATTATATTTTATTTTCTCAAAGTTCACATTGATTTAACATTATCTTCTAAAAATTCCGACCTCAGTGATAGCAGATGCTCTTTAGTAGTACTAGCTACTTCTCACAGTACACTTAGAAATTGATCAGACATTGTGCTTATTATTTTGTTTAATAACAACCTCTGTTTACAACCCGTTTTCATTCACTTTGATAATTTACCTAGTGAAAATGCTGTACATTTTATAAAGACACATTCTCCCCTTTTTATAGACACAAAAAATTGTTGGTTTGAAATATACTCCAACTGGTATTTAGGACAAAAATTTATATATGAGCATATGTTTCAGAAACATTTTGACACTGTGGCTATGTAAACTGGGAAACGCTCTTAGGACTCTGATTTGATCCAACAAAATTGAAGTTAGGACACTAAGCGGTAAACTTCTATTTTCACGGACTTTCATGTTCAAAAGGAAAGAAAAAAGTGAGAACTTTAAGTGAATTAAAACCACTTCATTTGAGAAGTATGAAGGTGCCCATAAAATTGTCCTTGCCAACTGATCCCAAATAGATCCTGATCTAGGCGGAATAAGAAAGGACCCCTCTTTCCTCAGATGATAGGACCTCCTGCTGAATCTGGGTTTTTCACTAAGCCTTTGTGGTCCCTATTCCCATGTATTCAGCAAACTAAGAAAGAGGAGAGAAAATCAGCACGCGTTATCATGCAAGTTCCCTTATTTTTCCGTATCCACCTTAGCTTATTGGAACCTCTTAATTGATGAATGAGGACTTTATCAAGCCTGGCAGGAGTCGTTATGTCTCTGATTTTCCTTGAAATGTATCTGTCATGCAGCTCAAAATTGAATAGCCAGTTTGGGGCTTAACCAGAGACATGGCACTGACTTAAGACACTCTGAAGGGAATGAATGATTAATGCAGTTTATAGACAGGATAGCGCTTCTTCTGTCTCATGTGCTTTTTGTATGTAATCTCCAGTGGTTCAAGTTCAGATGGATCTAATGAAAAAGGACTAGATGTTTTCCACCTTCCCTTCAGAGCATGCTGTACGATTTATCCACTGACAAAATGTGCTAATGAAATGTCACCTTGGACAGCTTGCTAAAGGATTGATGGGCTGAAAGTTTTGCACTTTATTTAACTTTTGCAGGAAAAATGAATAAGTCCTCCAAACTCTGTATGATATAGAGATCCATTATGGTTTTCTAACTCAGGAAGTAGCTATGCTACTGATGGAATAGAGGATAGAGAAAGATGCTGATGGGGCAAAGTTTATAAATAAACAAATTGAGGATGTGTGGCTTTATTATGCCTCCATTCTAAATTATTGTCAAGTTACATGATTTTATGAAGGCATTTCCTTCTATGTACTTCATGCAATTGTTTTCAATCTATTAGTCTATCAATGAGAAATAAAACCATCAGGCTTTGTAGCCAATTACCCTATTTCTTTATTTGTTCTTTGTCCCTTCATTATCAGAATTCCAACTATAAAACCCATCCTGAGAATGGTTTTCAGCCTTTTAATTCCTTCCACTCATAAAAACTTCATAATCTGTGAGCAATGGCCACTGGAGATCATTAAAGAGAATTGAAAATGGTAGACAAAGAATCAGGATGTGGAAGGAAATAAAACTGTACATAATCAGAGCGTCTGTTGATAGAGGTGAAGGGGCAAAACACACGAAGTGGACTAAGGGAAATCAAGCAGTAAGAAATATATAAGAACATTGGGATGCAGATAATAGCTATCTATGTTATGATTTGTGTACATCTATACCAAAATAAGTAAAAATAACCACGTAATGTAGGCATGCACATGCGCGCGCACACACACACACACACACACACACACACAGAAGCATTAAGTGATAGGCCTATAGAAAGTGTCTGTTAAGCTAATGCCTCACTTTATCCAAAATGATAAATGGAAGAGAAAAAGAGAAGGGCATTTTCTTACTCTTTAGTCCAAGGAGAGAATCTGGTAGAATCTACCAGGACAAGAAAATTATCTATGATCTATTTTTCAATTTCCATAGCTGTTAAGATGAGAATGATTATATTGCTAGTGTAATATTAGCTGCTATAGCAATTAAGTCCCAAAACTTCAGAGGCTTATTAGAATAGAAATTGATTTCTCACACAATAGCAAGTTCAAAACGGTGGAGTGATATCCTCTGCTAAGATTGAGGGATCATGATTCTTCCCATCTTCGGGCTTTGCTCTCTTTGATACATAGCTTCCAGGATTGTTTTACTTAATTGTATCAAGTAGGCCTAAGGAAAAGGAACGTGAAGATCAGCATAAGAGGTTCTTAGCAGCCAGACCTAATAGAGATCCACATTCTTTTTGCTTATTAGTGGGCTACATGAGTAATCCTTACTACAAAAGAGGCTGGAAAATGTGGATTAGGTGAATGTCTAATAAAAAGAAGACATAAGAAGAAAATCTGGTAGTAGTTCCTTTCATTTTTGTTGGAAAAATCAAATAATATAATGCATATAATAAGGCCAATATCTCATAAGCATTTCTTTCTTCATCCATCTGTCTAATATTGAATGACTCATAACTACAAAACTTTGTTGTCATTATTATTTGGTTCTAATTAAGATAGCTATTTTGTAACCATTGGGAAGAAAAAGGTACAGCAAAAGGATAATTTACTTAATAAAATTGAAAACAATTATGACCTTTAGATTGTAAAATCACTGAGAAGAGAGGAGCTACAGTTCCGAACTCCCTGACCTTCACAGTCATTTTGGAACTGCAAATATGTTTTCTTTGACTTGTTAATATTCTGCCATATTTCATTCTCTTTTAACACATATTCTGTGTATTGCATCTCACCATGATTTCTTAATTTTTTATTATGTACATACTTGGATGGCAACCATGACATAAAAGCCACTCAAAGGTATATTAAATATTTACACTTGTTTCATTTTTAAATCCAAAAAGATAATCTGTCTTAAATGCATTCAAGTCACATTGTGGTTGCCAATTTTTTTTTGAAGCATATTAAACTAAAATTTGAATGTTACTAAATTGATGATTAGAAATTCAAAGACCAGGATAATTTTTGTCTAACGTCTTTTGTTTTATGTGTTAGGTATTTTCTACTTTTGAAGCCCATATGTCTTGTGATCTAAAAAATGAGGGCTGTCCCTGTGGCCTCTACACTATCACCCCCCTGTCACCTTTCTCTGTGAGGGAAATGTGCTTAGAGTATATATACTGGTTCACTTACTGGTGTTTATGTAAGTTATGGTGATTTTGTACATTTAAAAAAATTATGATTGATGTTACCCTTAATTAAATGTGGGTGAAAGTGAAGATTATGGAAAAGAGAGCACGGTTTGGAGTTGGCAGGAATTAAGTTTGACTCTTGTACCACCACTTTCAACTTTGTACATTTGAGTATTTTTAGACTCCGAGTCTTAACTGAATCATCTGAAAACTGGGAACAAAAATACAATGTCTGAGTTATACATTTTATAGGAGGTAAATTTTAACAGGCTTAGAATGTTCCCTGGTACATAGTTGGTTCTCAGTAAATATTTTTGGAATATATCAAAGTTAAATTCTACAATATTGGAAATCTGTTAGTATAGTTTGTATAATAATTCTGATGCTGTGCACTAATTTGTATAATAGTATTGAGTAATTGAATACTGTAGGATATCACCCATACATAGAATCCGAAAAAGCCAAACTCATAGAAAAAGAGTAGACTAGTGGTTACCAGGGCCGGGCGTTGGGGAACTGGGGAGATGTTCATCAAAGGGTAAAAACTTGCAGTTAGAAGTTCAATAAGTTCTAAGGATCTAATGCACAGCATTGTGATTATAGTTAACAATACTGTATTACATATTTCAAAATTACTAAGAGGGTAGATCTTAAACGTGCTCACTAGAAAAGGAAAGGAAAGGGAACATTCTCTATGACTCCTTCCTGTATACTTCATATCTACCTGTGTTTTTTTTTTAATTAAAAATGGCATTCCTCCCCCTTAAAATAAATAAATAAATCTATGTTTAATAATAGGTGGCAGGTACAACATTCTGAGACTGAGCATTTCTCTCCTGTTTTCCCAGAATTATTGCTTTATTGTAAGACTTGGGTTGTTAAATTATGACGGAATTACATCACCAAGGTATAGTTCCTACTACTAATAAAACATCCCTTATTTTTCAGAACTGTGCCTGGTGCTTTACCTAATTATCTAAATTTATAATTATCTTGTGAAGAAGGTAATTGTCCACTCAAGATAAGTAGTTCATATATAATAGGGAATTCTAAAAAATAAGAGGTCCAGAGTGGGACACATTCCCATCTAGAGTTTTCATCCACACTAGGTGGCTAGGATAAGAAGCAGACGTGCTGGTAAGATGGTAAGTGTAGGATAAAAACAAGGTTTGCTGTGAACCTTCCCAGACCACAACCACGGAAACCACATCCCGTGAGATCTTGCACACTTAGTGGAGATGAACCACAAATTTTGCTCTGAGCTTTCCGATGGCAAACATGATAAAGAAGCATAACACAAACTCTAACGTGATTTATGAGTTCTGTAAGACCATGGAGTAAGCCACTCATAAAAATCAAAAAATAAATAAATACATACATACATACCAGAGACAGAAGTATAAGTTAAAAAAATAATGCATTTGAAACGTTGTTATAGTAAATATCAAAAGAAAATCCAGGGATTGCTCCTAATGCAATATGAAGTCTATAGAGGGAAAGCACTAAGATGTTTTCACAATTTTTTAAAAGAAATATTTGAGTATCAGGTGTTCAGAATTCCAGATTTTATGAAATGTTTTAGACAAAAGAAGGTCAGCCTTCTTTTAACGATACTGAGCCTGATTTTTATTCTGTGTATTTCAGTGCAAATATAAAAAAAAAGAGTTTGGAGATAATGAAAAATTTCTGTATACTTGGTTCAATGCCTTCAGCTTTTCTCTACCCTTACTCTACCTCCAGTTTATAGAATCTGTCAAAACATTTTTCATTTTGTTTGTGCTTTATTTACCTGGGTTTTGAGTCTTTGGATATACAAGAGTATGCAGCAATGAGATGATTGCATGGAGAATCCAATTCAGTCTTTAAAATATTTGAAACAGTTTAAAGAGTAAACAGGAAGAGTCCAAGTCAGACACATCCCAGTACAGAATTGCTCAGGATGAAGGAGAAGCTGGGAGTTCTGCCGAGTCACCAGTTACAGCAGAGAATGAAGCACTGAACCTAAGAGTTAGTACTAGCTTTAGGATTCTATTTAATATTCACTAGAGTATTCCAAAAATGTCAGGTCCTGCTCTTTAAACTTTTATTGTGCATCTGTGCATTTTCTGCCCTTTTAAAGCCCTGATTCACTAACTTTTTAAGCCAATGGTGAAAATATTTCTAGTTTCCACTGAGACATACTGGGGAGAAAAAGGTATTTAATTTAATAATAATTAACTGTAAGACATTTCACAGTTAGAATGAAAAGGAAATTCGGGAAACTTTTCTGAAGGGGTAGTCACAGAACACACCGTAAGAGCTAATAATCTGCATATAATAAACTGTAAGGGAAAAAATACTCTAAATGTTGTAACCTTATCATTCAAAACTTATTGTTAGAAAAAGCTTGCTACCTAACTCTTAAATACATACAAAAGTACTTGATGTGTTGATTAAACAACAACTAAAAAACATTGTGATGCATCTCACCTTTCTCTTTTATGTAAGTTTGTGTGAGTCTAAGTTTTCAATTGTCTTACGAAAGTGGATTCATTCACTCACTAGTCATTTATCAAGCCTAACAATACAGTTAGATACAAAGATCAGAGGATGATGCTTGACTCACAGAAACGGTGCCTTTGTGAAGAAATCAGACATATATACAAGTAATCACAACTGATAGTCTGGAAGAAGCATAAACAGTGCCTGGTGAGAACTGAGAAAGAAAAACCTAACCCAGTAATTTAACAGAAAATGTAACTCGACTCTCCTATTAAATGCCTAACTAAAAGAAATATCTTCAAAGATTATAAAGATTTTCAAGACGATAAGCACTTCATCTTGATATCACCTTGACCTGTTTACCTTCTAACCTTGAATAAAATTTGACCACAATGAGGCCACCTTCCTTGGACCTTAAAACTCTTCTTGATTGAATTATAGTTTAATATTTTCTTTTTTAAATAGGAGGTATTTGATTCATTTTTGGAGGACATAATTTCAAAAAAGTGTCACTTATATCTTCCTTGTCATTGGTTCACAACTGTAGAAGAAAAGTCTGTCAGATTTATCTGCGTAATTTTTTTTCAAACTATATTCCTAGTCTTTCTGATACTCAGATATTACACTTTTATCTTCTTTTGCCCAAAAGCCAGGAATCTCTGTCCTGGTATCTAGTTACAGTAATAATGTTGCCATAGCTTTCAGGCATATTGAGTATACAAATATTGGGATTTTTTTTTTTGTACAACTTAATACCTGGGATTTTGAAAGAACTAAATGAAAATAGCTGGATATATTCTCTCTATAATAAAGAAATCTATTAAAATAATTTTCATTTTTCGTTGGCTACCAGGAAGACTTACATTAATTATGTTAACCCTCACAGTTAACATATCTGCTTCTTCTTTTTCTAGTCTTATTTGCCCTTCTATATTTTACATATCATTAGAGTCATTGTATGGTGTATTTGGTTCCCATTCTTACTGAAACAAATTACCACAAACTTAGTAGTTTAAAATACCACAAACTTATTATCTTATAATTTTGGAGTTCTGCAGTTGAAAGTCAGTCTTACTGAACTAAAACCAAGGTTTGGCATGACCGTGTTCCTTTCTGGAGGCTTGGGGAAAATCCATTTCCTTGCCTTTTCAAGGTTCTAGAGGTTGCTCAAATTCCTTAGCTCCTAACCCTCTCCCATCTTCAAAGTCAGCAATAACTGACAGAGTCTTCCTCACAATTCCATCTCTCTGGTTGTGAATCATTTACTGTTCTTGTCCCCATTTAAGAATGCTTGTGATTACATCAGGCCCACTAAGAAAATTCAGGATAATCTTTTTACCTATGATCAATTGATTAACAACTTTAATTTCATTTGCAACTTAATTCCCCCATGCTATGTAATATAATATTCACAGATTCTGAGAATTAAGACATGGGCATCTCTGGAGAGGCAAACAATGTTCTGCCTACCACATACAGCTTTTAAAAGTAAATCAGAAGGGGAAATGAACCACAAGAGAAACAAACTGAGGGCTTCAGAGAGGAGGGGGGTGGGGGAATGGGATAGACTGGTGATGGGTAGTAAGGAGGGCATGTATTGCATGGTGCATTGGGTGTTATACGCAACTAATGAATCATTGAACTTTACATCAGAAACCAGGGATGTACTGTATGGTGACTAACATAATATAATAAAAAACATTAAATAAATAAATAAATTAATTAATAAATAAATTAAATAAAAAATAAAAAAAATAAAAGTAAACCATGATTAGAGATACAGGATCATCTAGACCTCTAGAGAGCTCATGATGACATATGAGCTATGCTAGTATCTTTAGCATAGATTTATTCATTAAACACGTATCTACTAAAGATCTACTAAACGTTTGCTCGATGCCTGGCACCGTTTCAGGCATTTTAGATAGAGATTTCCTTGGGGAAAATGGGAAGAAGGGAGATTCCATGAGAAAAAGCAGGAACTAGACAGTCCTAGAAACCTTGTTATCCAGCCACTGAACAGATATTTGTTGAGATGCTAGTTTGCACGAGACATGATGCTTGGTATTGGGTGCAAATTGGTAAAACAACAATCTGGCCCCTACTCTTCGCAAAAATTACGATCTAGTCCAGTGAATATCAGATAAACAAGTGACTCAGTAAATGTAAAATTACAAATGAATAAAGTGAAGGTTTCAAAAATAGCAAAGGATCCTAGATAAACAAGGTCAGACAAGTCAGAGAAGATTTCTGGAGAATATAGCATCTAAGCCAAGGTACATAGAATGACCTAATGTAATGCCACCTAAAACATCTCTCCATGTGCTCCAGGAATATCTGCAGAAATACTGACTGTCCTTGCTAAAATTAAGATACTTTTGCCTCTTTGTAAACTTATTAAAATCAGATTCTCTGGGACTAGGTCCAGGGAATCTATAGTTTAACAACACTGTCAAATGATCCTTTCGAACATTTAAGTTCATAAATCGTACCATAATACTTAATGTTAGAAGGATCAACCTGTTTTTGTTTTTGTTTTTGTTTTGGCTGCAATGCCAACAATGGTATTTTTGTGTTCTACAACAGTCATATTTTAGAATCAGAATATTTTTCACACAGCTATCACCTGTTGTCTCCAGGATGATGGCTCTTGGTGAATAGGAAGAAACTCCTCTGAAGAAAAAGGAAATGTATTATTTGGAGGTCTCCAAAGAAACTGAACCAAAAGGATATATATAAACATATATAAGAGGAGATTTAGCATAGGAGTTGGCTCAAGTACTTACATACATTAAGTCCCAGGATCTGCCATCTGCAAACAAGCGAATCAGGAATGCCAGTGATATAATTCAGTCTAAGTCCAGAGACAAGGAGTTCTGATGTCCAGGGCCAGGAGGAGATAGAAGGACATTCCAGTTCAAGAAGAGAGAAAGGAATTCTTCTTTCCTTCTTTCCTTCTTTCCTTCTTTCCTTCCTTCTTTCCTTCCTTCCTTCCTTCCTTCCTTCCTTCCTTCCTTCCTTCCTTCCTTTCTTCCTTCTTGTTCTCTCTTCAGTAGATTAGATGATGCACACTCATTGGTGGGGGCAGATCTTCCTTATTCTGTCCACTGAATTAAATGCTACTTTCTTCTAGAAACACCCTCACAGAAACATCCAAAAATAAAGTTTTATCAGCCCTCTGGGCATCCCTTAGCCCAGGTTAGCTGACATATAAAATTAGCCATCACGGCTTGTGTGTGAGGTGAAGATAGCTAGCTGATGCCTTCATTTTTCTGTGGTCCGTGGCAAAACTTGGGAAGTCATACAGTTTTAGGCCAAGTTCTAGGTCATTTTTCAGATTAACTTCTCTTTTCAACTAAAATAAAAATCACTACTGAGTTTTACAGACCTGAGTAAACCTCTCCAACAATGGTTATGCCATAGCAGGATAAGAAGTAATACAATTAAACATTTTAGAGCAGTTTTCACAGTGATTTCTTTGGTTTCCAAGGCCTTTTGATCTATGCTCCACTTATTTCTACTTCTTTAAATGCCTTTTTTCATTGCTACTATAGTTACTCTTATTCACTCAAAAAAAAAAAAAAAAAGCCATGGTAAAAACTAGAAACTATATTAGAAATAATAGGAAAGTTTATAAAGTACAAGCATGAGTACATATGTAATTATTAAAGATCTGGCTTTTTTTTAATACAACTAGTAATTGCTGTCTGTATCAAATGGATATTTAAAAGAATAATTTTGGGAGAAAGTGCACATATAGGTAACATCCATTTAGTAGATAGAATCAATATAATCTTCCTGTGAGAAATCCTCCAGTAATATGATTTAAAACAAAACAAAACAAAACGTAAAACAAGCCCCAAATTAAATAAGATGAAAACTATAAGCAGCAGAAGAGGAGTTTGCTGACAGAATGTTTTAATTCAGGAGTAGGTAAACTAGAGCCCACAGGTCAAATCTGGCCTACTACCTATTTTTTGTATAACTATTGAACTAAGAATGTTTCTTGTATTTTTAAATACTTGAAAAAATATAAAGAACCTAAATATTGGATGGTGTGAATATTAGATGAAATTTTAAATCTCAGTGTCCATAAATAAAGTTTTATTGGAACATAGCCTCAACTCATTCCTATACATATGGTCTGTGGTTTCTAGGCTGGCACAAGAGCAGAGTTGAGAAGCTGTGACAGAGACTTTATGTCCCTCAAAGAACATTTAGTATCTGGGGCTTTTACAGAATGGGTTTGTCTACCCTCGTTTTAATCCATCTATTTGCCAATTATTACTTGTTTGAAGGATATTAATGGAAAGCGCCTGCATGGCTCAGTTGGTCAAGTATCTACCTTCAGCTCAGATCATGATCCCAGGGTCGTGGGATCCAGCCCTTTATATGGCTCCCTGCTCAGCAGGGAGTCTGCTTCTCCCTCTCCCTCTGCCCCTCCCCTGCTTGTTCTCTCTCTCTCTCTCTCTCTTTCTAACAAATAAAATATTTTTTAAAGAAAATATTAACAGGTATGTGCTTATGTCACGTTAGTAAAGTTATGTCAAAATACTTAATACCTATCACATATATACAATATACATGACATATAGTATGAACACGGGTGCATATTTTTTGGGTCCTCACTAATTGTCATGTACGATGCCTTTGTTACATGCATTATCTTGTTTAGTTCTTCGGCGCCATTTTTGCAATGTCAGAGTTATTTCATTTAACACTGGATATAATCATGAAAGCAACGTGCTAGAATTAAACCCTTTAACAGATGCTGATACTGAACTTTACATAGAACGCATGATTTCCAGAGTCACACATCTGGCGCTCCAGTCCAGTTTCGTCTAACTCCAAAGCTCATACTCTTGCCCATTGTTACTACTTTGTATGTTTAGTTACATATTTACATAAATAAAAAGTTACAAACACTGCCTAAGATACCAAAGTCTAAAGCAATTAGACAGCACATGTATTTTAACTTTATTTTTAAATATATTCTTTGCTGTTTCAAGAAAATTATTCTTAAATGACAACTAATGTATACTTAAATGTTGCCAAATAAAACCTGTGTATGCGGGAAAAGGGAAGTTTTATGAAGGGCCAATATAGTTTCATATTTTCTCCTCACATATTTTCTGTCTAAACAGAGTGAGTAGCCACTCTGAAGAGCACACATTCTAAAAGCCTCCAGGGAATATTCCTAAAAACATCTGTGAGATAGTGGATGTAAGATGAATAAGGATGGGAACTGAGGGATATTAGGTAGGGGAAAACTGGCTGTCTATTTACCAGTCTGAAATTCAGTTTCCTTCTGCTGAATTCATACAGATTAAGTTGCAATGGTTAAATTGTGCCATACCTTCCTAAATCTTTGAATCAGGAATTAATTATTGTTGGGAACATTTGTCAAGACTGCCCTGACACTTAGACCCACAAAACGCTCTTCTCCAAGCCACTCTTTTAAATACATTCCTATGCAAAAAATACCCTATTCTGGATCTTACATTGTAACTGACTCAGAATAGAATTAAAATATCTAAAGATATTCTAGTAAAATTTTTACCCTATAGGAACTATACATTAAACTAAAAAAATTGTGATGAATTTACTACTGTGAATTATCTTATAAAAGAGAAAATGAAGACACAAGTTAAAGAAAAAAAAATGTGATATGTATACATTTAAGACGTAAAGTCTGTTTTGTCCTTGATGAATGACATTTAACTCAGTAAATAATAATAATAATAAACTTTAATTAATTTCTCCATAGGCCAATGTCTGTATTGGATGCTTCGCATATGCTATTTTATATAACTTCCACAGCAGCCCTACAAAACCTATGTTTTTCTTCCATTTACAAACTGAATTTAAAAAGACAAAACAAAAATAGCTGTTGTAGCTTAAGTCATTCTCATGTTCACTATTCATTTCCTTTTTCCTTTATCCATAGTGGATAGAGTGCACTGCCTTTGTCCTTGACTTTAACTTGACCATGTGACTTGCTTTAGCAAATGGAATATCATAGATTGATATAATGTGGACTGATGACAGCAGAGGCTCAAAATATGCTTCAGTTGGGGTGCCTGGGTGGCTTAGTCAGTTAAGCGTCTGCCTTCAGCTCAGATCGTGATCCCAGGGTCTTGGGATTGAGTCCCGCTTCGGGCTCCTTGGGATTGAGTCCCGCTTCGGGCTCCTTGCTCTTCAGGGAGCCTGCCACTCCCCCTGCTTGTGTTCTTTCTCTCTCTCTCTTCCTGACAAATAAATAAAATCTTTAAAAAAAAAAAAAAAACATGGTTCCGTTTTGGCTGTCTCTTTTGTGCTTCTACCATGTCGTGGAAAGGTTTCTTTGGCATCTTGATACTCTTCAGCTGAGCCCACAGCTTACCCAAGCTTACTTAAGGACCATGGGCAAGAAAAATGTTTAATGTTTTATGCCACTGAGAATTTATGTTGGATTTTCCAAAGCAAAATCTGACTAATGAAAAAATTGCTGATGGGGTGATACCATAAAACAAAATAAAACAAGCAAGTGGAAAAGCTAAAATATGCACTATTTTCTTTGGGATTAGTTGGCAGGCAGCAAAGAAACTCATGAGATGCTGGAAGAACGATCCATGTTATACAGTGGTGAAGCACTCAGTAAATTTTTAGTTATGGTTGCAAGAAAAAAATTTGAGGCAGGATGTTGACTGTATGAGTTGATTTCTTATTAAGGTGCTACAGGAAAGTGATGAGCTCATTAAAGAACACAACAAAACAGAAGCTGGCCAGTTTGCAAGCAAAATTTAGAAAGAATAGAGAAAGTTTAGAGATTGGCTAGCTGGAAAAAGGATACGTTTATCTTCAAATCAATGATGTATCTTAACCAAGATGGCTTTAATGTTCCCTTCAGTTTGACTAAACTTTAGACAGGTTTTTTCCTGATTCTAGGTCTCTGGTCTCCTTTTTCTTAGGACATTTACTTTTGAAAAGTTTCTATTGTAAATTCTTTCTCTGCCCCTCTGAAATGTAAATGTTCTCCAGCTTCTTGCCAGTCTTACAAGCCAGAAATGTCTTCTAAAGACCAGGAGCCATCCCTTTAAAATATAATTATCATGGAAGATAGTGTCCCCATCTTTCAGTGTCTATGAAAAGGGAGGAGCTTAACTTCTTCAATGGGCATCAATTAACAGACCCAGGTGGACTAATCACAGAGACAAACATTTGCAAACTCAGGAACAATTCCATATGATGACACATCCCTTTGACCAATCTCCTTGCCTTATGTTCTGCAGTACTTTTCCACTGGTTCACTCACCCCAACATTTAAAAATATTCCCACCTTTAAAAACAAAAAAACAAACCCACCTTGTGTTTCGGCAGAGTTGAGTTCAATCTCTTTCCTCTCTTGGAATAATCCTAAATAAGGCCTTCCTTGTCTATTTAACTTCATCCAGTGCAATTTTTCTTTGACAGTCTATTGAAAATCAACCTCAGATAAAGGATAATTACTCTAAATATTAGAGTAAGTCATGACTTCAGAGCAAAGACCAAATCAATCCTGTGGCTGTGACATTCTTTGCCAAAACTTCTGAAAAGTTTAAGATGCATCCAGCAGATCTTTTAAGCCAAGCAAGGATCCTAGGAAACCTAAGGGTATAAGCCCATAGCATCCTGATGTCACCAAACTACTAGTAATTAAAAAGAGAGAGAGGTACTTTTTGAAAGAATTTGAGAGGTGACTTTTGGGACATGGGACTGACTGGAATCAAATATATGGAAACTTACAATGTTTCAAGGGAATTTACTGGCAAAGGTGCCTACACTAAAAGAGTATGAGAGTTTTGAGAGTAAAAAACATTCAGCAGGAAGCCAACCAAGAAATCTGCTCAATGTTCTTTTCCAAAAATGGCCAAGGAGAGTGATGCAAAGAAGAAATTCCCGGAGAGTGGAGTCAAGAGCTATAAAGGACAATGTACTGAACTGAGACCTAGTCAGGGGATATTTCCTATCCCTAGGATATAGGATTCTGGTAATACTTGGTCAATAGGACCTCAGAATTGCTATGGATACTGCTATTTGCCTCCTCTTCTTTCCATTTTGAGTAGGAGTGTTTATTATGGTTATCCTGTCCCTGTTCCACTATTGTATTTTGGATGCATGGGAACAGTAAGGTATAGACATCTTATCTAGCTCTCTAGATCCATAGGCACAACATCTGGACTTGATCAAGCCTGATGCCATGAAAACATGGGATCTTGGGTATGTTTTGGAAAGGAATTGAGTATTTTTCAGATGGGAAAATAGGGTATTTGTGAGCAGAAGGAAGCTTGAGTGTGGCAGCTTATAAAGATATCCCAATGCAATCTCCTGATTGTGAGGAGGGTGAATAGGATGCAGGCTATAAACAGATGCCTGTGAAATACTGAGTGGTCTATACGAAGGGTTGACACTCTGGGGTGACATCTGTCCCTGTTAGAGTGACTCAGGGCTTTTTTGGTAGTTCTAGTTTTACATATGTATCCCTTAAAAACCTCTAAACTTTAAAAATTTTAACTTTTACCCATTAAGCAACAACATCCCCGAGAGAGAAAGTAAATATTTAAATATTAATTATTAATAAATAATTAAAATGTCATTCTACTTGCATGACAACATATTTTAATTAGGTCAAAATTGCATACTTATTTGTAGATCTAAATGGAATAGAGTTTCCTTGGAAATATACATTTAATTTTATAGAGTGTTTTAGATAGATTTATCTATCATGTTTGCATGTTGGAAGAAACTTGTACTAAAATATCATTTTAATATTATGGATATGACCACCACAACTGGTTAATACCTGTAAGGAAAAGAGTAGAGAATTTGGAATGATATGATCTACTTAACATTTCTGCAGCCTGTAACATGCATTTAACTTCCCTGAACATCAGTATCATTTTCTATAAAATGGGGCTGATATTAAATGTCTTGTAGAATTAGTGTGAAATTAATTGCTATAGTATATGTAAAGTTTCTATTGAACAGTAAGCTCTCAGAAATTTAATTTCACACCTGTCCCCCTATGAACACCCACACACAATTTTTCCTCAATGCATAATGAATTGTTTATCTGACATGAAATATAAAGTTGGATTTTTTTAAAGTGAATCTGTGTGCTTAGGACATAAAATATTCAACTCAATTCACTGTTGATTTCTAGACTGTACTTCACATAGAGCTGATCAGTCATATCAGAACTAGTTGTTCTATTTTATGGTAGCTTCTCTTGTTCACCATAGTAGCTTGGCAGATCAAAGTATTAGAAAATTATATTAAGTTAAACCAACAAGTTATTTTAAACTAGCTAGGCTTTAAAATAAGAATTTAAGTCATAGAGGATAGAAGTAGGAGTTGGTCTGAGCTTATTAAAACCTTATCTACTGGGGGGCACCTGGGTAACACAGTAGGTTAAGGAACCAACTTTTGGTTTCGGCTCATGTCATGATCTCAGGGTCTTTGGATCAGGCCCCACATTGGGCTCCACGCTGAGCACAGAGTCTGCTTGGGTTTCTCTCTCCTTCTCTCTCTGCCCACTACCTCCCACAGTCTCTCTCTCTCTCTTTCTCAAATAAATAAATCTTTAAAAAAACCAAAAAACCTTATCTGCTGGATATGTCTTTAGATTTCTTTCCTTGAATTTTGTGTGGCCAGTTGCCACATAGTTGGAGATGAAGTAAAGAGGGCAGATGTGATGCTGAGCTTACACAGTGATGCCTATAAAGTGACCAATGGTGTGTCTGAAATGGGTAGATAATCTGGAGGTGACATGTCTTTTGTTGGAAGGACTCCAAGAATGTTACTACTTCTACTTTTACATGCCCTTTCTTGTACAGGGTCTGTTCTGGTGACCTGCCCTCTCCATCAGTTGTTCACCAAATCTTAGCCTATGTCCTTGGAGTATGGGGGATGGGGATGAAAGAGATTTGGATTCAATTCCCAGCTGTACTATCTCAATAGTCATATAATCTTATGTAAATTTCTTAAAATCCTAGAACTTACTTTCCTTATCTATTAAAAAAATAAAAGTATCCAGCTCATGAAATCCACACCCCTTCCCAGATGAAATGAAACTACATATGTCTGTGATGTAGCATGACCAACCTTTAGTAGTCACTCAATGGAAATGAGCTAATATCAGCTTTGATAGACTCACCTATTTAAAAAACACATATATTTCATCAGAACCTGAGGCAAACATGTCAAAGCTCCAGATTTTTTTAAATATCCATTGAAAGTAGGAAACAGAAGTGAATCAGGAATTGACAAATTTCCATCTGGTTATTATAAATGAAAATAGAGCCAGATTAATTTCTTAGTAAAGAGAACATATAAGGGGGTCACTTCTACTAAAAGTGTGGTCCTAAAAAAATGTGGGTCCTCAGTATTGGTTATTTAGATGACAAAGTGAGCTTCCTTTCTTAATTCTGCTTTAAAATCCTATTATATTTTGTTTGAAGGTGTTTCAAAAGCAATTATTTCTGGTGTCCTTCTAACTAACAAGATCCCTTTATTAAAAAAAAGTATTCTGTACTAGAAAGCGAATGTATGAGAACTAATCTTTTGAGTTAGGACTACAAGAAGGTACATAGATAGTTACCTTAACCATTGCATTTAAATTGGTCCAGAAATGTCTGGCAAGTAAAAGCTTGTAGTGAGTATGTATGAAGGAAGAAATATAAAGACTTGAATCTTTTCCCAGAAAACGTATTGAGTTTATTAGGGGAGGGGGGACAAAAAAAAAAAAAAAAAAGGAAGACCTTTCCTGAGCTTACAAAAAGCTGTCATAAATACACATCTTGGTTGAGTGGCAACACAGACTCTATCTGTTAGAAATCAATGAAGAAGGAATTCAAAGGTAAGAGGAACCAAACTTGACTCATGAAAGTGTTTGGGTGATTTCAGCACAGGATCCAACAGATGAAAGGACAAAGAACTAGGAAGACTCCCTAACACATGACAGACAGATTTGTATGTGAGTATGATGGTGGGACTTCTCTTCGGTTGTAAAGGTGTCAGCCAGAATTGAACTGGCAGATGAGAAAAAAGAATTAACTTCCTAGACCTTTGGGTGCCAATCTGTTCCAAAAAGTGAAGTATCCACGATATGTTATAACAAGAAAAATTTTGAACTACAATTTTTTTAAAAGCCTTGATTATTTCAAAGATAACCTTTGAGTCCACTCTATTAATTAATGTAAATTTATATTAGAGAATGAAGTGTGTCATCTGATGTGGAAAGCTGAAAAGGGAGGACAACAGACCATTAGCATTCTTGCAGCTGGTGTCCTGGGTTTAATATAGATTGCTAAAGAAAATAAACAGGAGCTCTATTCAAAGATCCAAACTTTGGAAGGAAAGTTTAAAAAAGTTGTACACTTGCAAGTAAGAAAAAGAAAATGGACATACTTAAATCCCCAAGGTCAGCAAGAGATCAATGGTAGCCATCTTTCAATCTAACCAAGGGGTGTAATTCATAGGAATACTCTCACACTATGTCAACAATATAAATGAGAGAAAGACTTGGTTAGAGGAAGGTGATGAACAGACTTTACGACTCCAACTGCTGGTGTTCTTGCCCTTGTCTTACCCTCTCCTGATTGTGATGGAGACCTGTGACTTGCTTCTAACAATAGAATATGGCGAAGGTGATAAGATGTCACTCCTCTGATTAAGTCATGCTATATAAAACTTTGTCTTGCTAGCCAACTTGCTCTCCTTCCTGACTTTGAAGAAGCAAGCTTATATGAGTTGTATGGTCACAAGGACATTAATTCTGCCAACAGCCAGAGTAATCTTGGAAGTATTTCTTCCCCTCATCGATCCTCCAAATGAGAAGCCAGTCTTGGCTGACATCTTGATTTCAGCCTTGCAGAGGACCCAACTAAGCCGTGTCCAGATTTCTGACCCAAAGAATCTGTGAAATAATAAATGTATATTATTGTTCTAAGTCACCAAGTCTGTGATGATTTGTTATTCAGCACAGAGAACTAATACAAGTAAAACCATCAGACTTCACAGATTAAGAATATCTTGGTGAAGGTGGAGGTTTTTTTGAATATTGTTAGGCTTAAGGATCACTAATACCTTTTGAGGTGCCTTACTAGCTACTGGGGTACATTATGCTGATGGGGGTTTATTTAGTGCCAAGTAACTATATGAAGTTAGGCTCAAGCTCCAAATTAAAAATAAGGAAGGATAAAGGGGAAAATCTTATCAGGCTGGTTATCCAAAGAACTTCATCGTTTTAACAATTTGTTTTCTGTTGTTTCTTTTTAATTTGTTTTTGTTTTTAATTGTGGCAAAATAAAATTCATCATAACAACTTTTTAAGTATACAGTTCGATAGCATTAAATACGTTCACATTGTTGTGCAACCAATCTCCAAAACTTAAACTCTATAATCATTAAACAACAGCTCCCCATTCTTCCTTCCCCTCAGCCTTGGGTAAACACCATTCTGCTTTCTGTCTCTGAATGTGACTACTCTAGTTACCTCGTAAAAGTGAAATCATATGGTATTTGTCTTTTTCTTATCAGCTTATTTCACTTAGCATAATGTCCTCAAGGTTCATCCATGTTGTAGCATATGACAGGATTTCTTTCCTTTTTAAGGCTAATAATATTCCATTGTATATGTTGCATTTGCCTATCCATTCATCTGTTGATGGACCTGTGGGTTGCTTCTACCCTTTGGCTATTGCGAATAACTCTGCAATGAAATATAAATATACAAATATTTCATTTTTTTAAGATTTTTATTTGAGGTAAAGAGACAGCGAGCACGAGGTGGTAGGGGGAGAGGGAGAGGGAGAAGCAGACTCCCCGCTGAGCAGGGAGCCCTGTGTGGGGCTGGATCCCAGGATCCTGAGATTATGACCTGAACTGAAGGCAGACAGTTAGCTGACAGAGCCACCCAGGCGCCCTTAAATATACAAATATTTCTTAATGAC
This sequence comes from Ursus arctos, assembly GCF_023065955.2. NCBI lineage: Eukaryota > Metazoa > Chordata > Mammalia > Carnivora > Ursidae > Ursus > Ursus arctos. The sequence continues at coordinate 17,972,671 of NW_026622852.1, forward strand.
CCTTCTTTCACTACTTTTGAGTGTTTACCCAGGAATGGAATTGCTGAATCATATGGTAGTTCTAGCTTTAATTTTTTGAGGAACTGCCATACTGTTATCCGTAGCAGCTCTACCATTTTACATTTCCACCAGCAGAACGCAGAAGATCTAATTTCTCTGCAACCTTACCAAGACTTCTTATTTTCTGGATTTTTGATGGTAGCCGTCATGATGGGTATGAGATGATAGATATCTCATTATGGTTTTGATTTCCATTTTCCTAATAATCAGTGATACTGAGCATCTTTCCATTTGCTTGTTAGCCATTTATGTATCTTCTTTGGAGAAATGTTGATTCAAGTCTTCTGCTTATTTTTTTCTTTACTTATTTTTAATTGAGTTGTTTGTTTTATTGTTGTTGAATGGTAGGACTTTTTAAAATATATTCCGGATATTAATCCCTTATCAGATATATGATTTACAAATAATTCCATTCTGTAAGTTGCTTTTTCATTCTATTGATTGTGTCCTATAATGCATAACAGATTTTATATTTGATGTAGTCTGGTTTTGTTTTTTTTTTTTTTCCTTTTGTTTCCTGTGCTCTCTCTCTTTTTAAAATCACACTGGTATTCCTGAGTGCTCTATTCCCAGATTCAAAGTCAAACTGAGAAATAATGATCATGCTTAATAAAGTAAATCTGTCATTTATGAAAAGAGAAATAATGTAGCTAAGCTTAGTGAGAGAGAGTGAGACAGAGAGAAGAACCCTAGGTGCCAAGATACAAGACCAAGTAAGGGAAAGCATGCTTATGTCTCAGAAAAGTATAACCAATCAATTATCTTTCTAGGTTTGTTTATTTACTTGAGTTCAAAATGTTTGTTGCCATTGCCCTTTGACTTTCCCTATTTTCTCAAGTCTAAAAGTCTGATTTCTTAGGACTATCCTACTATAGTTTTTATTTAATGATGCATGGATCATTAATGAAGCAAGTGCTAGAATCCTAACTCCCATGTATTTTGTTCAATTTTATGAGATAGTTGAGGATTTCCAAGATGCAGTTTTATTGAGGGAGCAAGCCTTGATACAGAATTTAACTAATTTCAATCTCCCGTTTCCTCTTTCTCTTCTCAGATAGGCCTATCTGTTGTCAAGAATGTGCACCCTCATTACTTTCCTGGTTGGCTTAAAAGTGACTTCAGGAAGAGGGTGCCAAATTATTCAGGAAAAAGAGTTATGGAGGTTGTCTGATCCATTTATTTGGTACCTTATAAGAGGCTTTCTACAGCCTCCATCAACATCACTGTTACCATCCTCATGACACAACCTGGGATAGAACAGAATAGGTTCATCAGATGGAGTCACAAGCCCCATTTTTTCTGCCTTTTGGGGATAATTGTCTAACCTTTTTCGTCAGTGCTCAGCTTAACCCCTGTTAGAGTTCAGTGGAGGAAGATGGGTCTGAATGTATAGCTCTCTGGAAGCAGAAGGTGCCCTACCTCATTAAGGGACTGACCTGTAGCTGGGGAGCAGGACCATCTGAGATCTCTCTTTGGGAATGCCAGGCAAAACCAAACCAAACCAAACCAAAAAGACTTAACAAATATAATAGACCATATGGCCAGTTTTCAGAACTGATTTTGACTATGGCATAGACAGGCTATATACAACATAACAAGTGATTTCACTGGTGAGGACTTTACAGAAAGTAACAGAGTACTTGGCAAACAATTAACTAGAAAGTTCATCTTAGAATTGGTATTATATTTAGCATACAGACCATAACTACCCTCTGAACATGTTGCCCTGTCAGGAATACGGAGGAAGCTAATGTTGCTCAGAAGCATTTTTAATTAAAATCAGCATACTAGAGTCTAAAATAACAAAACCTCGCTTTGTGACCTCAAGTAATTCTTTCCCTCGGTCTCTGTTCCCTTACCTGCAAAACTGATGCTACAAAAAATGAGTTAATTTCCCAGGTTTTTTTTTTTTAATATTTTATTTATTTATTTGACAGAGAGAGAGACAGCCAGAGAGAGAGGGAACACAAGCAGAGGGGGTGGGAGAGGAGGAAGCAGGCTTCCCGCAGAGGAGCCTGACATGGGGCTCGATCCCAGAACGCCGGGATCACGCCCTGAGCCAAAGGCGGACGCTTAACGGCTGAGCCACCCAGGCGCCCAATTTCCCAGTTTTAATCTGTCCTTGAATTTTATTCAAAATCAATGAAGTATTTGAGGAAAGCAGGTGAGCGGGTATGGACATGCTTACATGACATCAGATACCTGAAAATAGGTTTTGTCTTCTTTAGAATCCAAAGCAGACTATAAGCAAAGAGGTTAATTACGGCATCTGACGCAGTGAATGTGGTGTACTTAAATGTGCACGTGAGGGCACTGCGGAAGGAAGCTCCTCCTAGAGAATTCACCAAGTCCACATTTTACACCTGGCAGACTTCTTGTAGGTATCTAAGGTCTTGACATAAGAGACTTAGAGCATAACTATCTGTTACTGTTGCAAGGACTCCTTACTTACAGTTTATTTTGGTTGTAATATAATCTGCTACTCACTTATCACATGCAATAAATATATAGGCTCTACTTCTTTCAGAGTCTTTAACAAGTATCTTTACTTGTTAAATGAATGTGTGATCTGTGAGGGCTCAGTTTATTTTATTTTTTTTTAAGATTTTATTTATATATTTGTTAGAGAGCACAAGCAAGGGGAGCTGCAGGCAGAGGGAGAAGCAGACGCCCCGCTGCGCAGGGAGCCGGATGCAGGGCTCCATCCCAGGACCCTGGGATCATGACCTGAGCTAAAGGCGGAGGCTTAACTGACTGAGCCGCCCCGGAGTCCCTGTGAGTGCTCACTTTAGGAATGGGGTCAGAGAGAATGGCTTAGTGGACTGTGTTGTTACGATAGATGCATTCCCTGGTTTACGGAATAATCATTCCTCAACAGTAATTAAATTAAACTCATGTAGGAGTCATAACTTGTGAGAGCCAGGAATACAGAACTACAGGGAAATGAGTCCATGTGATTTCATTCTTTTATAGTCATATTGGCCCACACAGACTCCTAAACAGTGTGTGTGCCAAGCACAATAAAAGATGATAGTGAAATATTTCCTTTCCTTCTACCCGTTCTTTTCCTCCACCTTTTCTTTTCCATTGTGAGGTGTGCCCAGCTAGTCAACAAACAATTACAGATGACAAACTATTGTACTAGTTATGTCATGAGTAGCTAAAGAGTATGCCGGCAGAGACATGAATAACACTCAGAATTTTTCACTCAATCTTCATGTGCGGTACTACATTAATTTATTTTAGAATTATACAGACATTAGTAAGGTACATAATCATGGTGGTAATTTTCTGCAATATTATAATGTCATATAAATGTTAGGACTGCTTTTCTAAAAGAGGAAAGATAAAAGTTTCTATTATTCTGAACTTAATCATCAGTGAATGAGTTACCCTAGTTGCCCTCCTGAAAGTCTACCTATGGAACTTAGCTAGAAAACAGTGTCCCGTAGCAGCAAATGTTGCTACATAAAGTTATTTGGTTTTGAAATACCCTTCTTGAAAACAGGAGGAATTATGCAAGAGATTTGCAACATATTCTGGGTGAAGACAGGAGAGAACATAAATCTGGATGTATTGCGCTCTGCTCTATATTATAAACATGCAAATGGAAGGCCAAGGATTTATTATTTTAAATGAATTCAAGTGGGGAGGGATATTATGGCCTTATTTATTTTTTAAATTCAGATTGTCATACGTTAAGTTTTATTAAAGTAAAACACATCTGTATGAGATCTAAATGGAAAATTGAAATGAGTTTATGTTTAATGCGTTGATAAATTAATGAATTATTCACTCATTCATTCATTCATTCATTCATGTCTCATATATTTACCAAACATACCTAGCATTTGTTTTTTTTAATTTTATTTTTATTTTTTTTAAAGATTTTATTTATTTATTCGACAGAGATAGAGACAGCCAGCGAGAGAGGGAACACAAGCAGGGGGAGTGGGAGAGGAAGAAGCAGGCTCATAGCGGAGGAGCCTGATGTGGGGCTCGATCCCGTAACGCCAGGATCACGCCCTGAGCTGAAGGCAGACACTTAACCGCTGTGCCACCCAGGCGCCCCACCTAGCATCTGTTTTATTCAAAATAGAGTAGCTACTACAGCAGAAGCAAATCACCCCTACTTTATTGACATCAAACAAACAAACAAAAGATTTATTTCCTATACAAGTTACATGCTGGTGACAGAAAGACTAGGATCTCTGTTCATTGTCATGTCACCTCTCCTCTGGGACCCAGGCTGATGAAGCAGCTACACCATGCCAGATGCTGGTAAAATAGAAAGAGAATGTGTTGAGGTGTGTACGGTCTTCAAAGCTTCTACCCAGAAGTGACACATGTCATTGTGACACACATTTCATCAGCCAGTGCAAGACATATTATGTGAGTTTGAGTTTATTGATGAAAAACACAATAAACCCAATTTCCTATCCACGTGTTTAGGCACACTTTTCTGTCCCTAAGTTAACGCATAAAACAAACACAAATCATTTTGTTACTTATTTCAGAAAATACTTGTCCCTAAGAGATATGAGTACCAATCAAATAAAAGAACTTACCGATCAAAACTAACACCTCACTGCCAACACTGGCGCCGCATCCTTCACTTTCTTGCGACCACCCATGCAAAGCTAGGATGTCATACACTCTTGCTGAGCTCAGCTAATTCCCATTTTGCAAGACCACCTTAAAATCACTCAGCTCAGGCCCTAAAATCCTATACATATTCTCCACTGGCTTCCCCCCTTTGACACAATATTAAGACTCTAGAAGCAGTATTTTCCTGATACAGCTAGTCAAAGAAACTTTGCTTTGCTTGATCATTAAGTTTTTCTACTGGTCTTTTTGAAGAGTAAGCATTTGATATATGCCTACTCTACACCTGGAAGAAGACAGGAAACCAAATATTACTGAACAGCGCTAATGGCAGTCATAGTATTGAAATGTCAGGTGGCGTGATAGGCATTCGAGATACAGAGTTGACTAAGGCCCAGGCTTTGCCACAGTGTAGTTGCTTCATAATGTTTGTTAAATGAATAAATGGAATATAGAAAGGAAGATAAGCATGTCTTAATCTTTTATTTTTGTTTATTTTTTTACATTTTATTTATTTTTCAAATTATTTTTATTTTGTTATATTAGTCACCATACAGTACATCCCCAGTTTTTGATGCAATGTTCCATGATTCATTAGTTGTGTATAACACCCAGCACCCCATGCAATATGTGCCCTCCTTACTACCCATCACCGGCCTATCCCAATCCCCCACCCCCCTCCCCTCTGAAGCCCTCAGTTTGTTTCCCAGAGTCCACAGTCTCTCATGGTTCATTCCCCCTTCTGTTTACCCCCCCTTCATTCTTCCCTTCCTTCTCCTACCAATCTTCCTATTTCTTATGTTCCATAAATAAGTGAAACTATATGATAATTGTCTTTCTCTGCTTGACTTACTTCACTTAGCATAATCTCCTCTAGTCTCGTCCATGTTGCTGCAAATGTTGTGTAATCGTTCTTTCTGATGGCTGAGTAATATTCCATTGTATATATGGACCACATCTTCTTAATCTATCTTAATCTTTTAATACATTATGAAGAAAATGATAATAGACTTAGCAAAATAGATGATAAAGACATATAGAAACTCACTGCTTTGTAACCCATTGTTGTATCTGGGCTTAATTTTTTCTGATTCTCTTGTTTCCCAGATATGGGAGTGAGAGTACCCCACAGAGAAGTTAACAGTTTCTCCTTCACATAGTCCCAAACAAATCACTTTGTAAGAATTGAAGAACTTCAATAAGAAAACCTAGTCTAGAAGAGAATAATGTATTTGATGGTTTCTCAAATTTTAGTCTCTTCCGTACCTATAAACCCATGAAGACAGAATGTTGTCACCTTTGAACACCTGATGCAGTATAGATGTACAATAAATGTTATTTAATGAATGAATGAATGTCAACCCCATTCATTCTGGTGCCGCACATTGTGCTCACACTATATGCAAAACTGCGTGCTGGTGTTAAGAGACCCAAAGATGAATAGGATACAGTCATTCGAAGCTTCTTTGTAAAAAGGGTAAAGTCTGAATGCATCTAGGTGTCTCATTCGGTTGAGCCTCGGGCTCATGGTTTTAGCTCAGGTCATGATCTTGCAGTGATAGGATCCAGCCAGGCGTTGGGCTTCCTGACAAGCAAGGACTTGCTTCAGATTGTCTCTCCCCTTCCTTCCCCTCTGCTTCTTGACCTCTTGGCAAAGGCTTTTTCTCTTTCTACAATTAAAAAAAAAAAAAAAAAGAATAAAGTCTCGATCAGAGGAGACACCACCATGGCTTCTGGAAGGTGTGGAAGAGCTGGGCCATCCCATAACCCTAAGAGGCTAACTAAGCACATTCTCTAAATAATTCTATGACACGCCACATGATATGATGGAAAGAGTTCTGAACTTAGAACGTGTTTCCAATGCCAGCTCTCTCTCTCTCTGATGCTTTCTGTGAATATTGGCAAGTCTCTATGCACCCCCAATCTTGGTTTCCTAGCCTACAACATGAAAGATGATGTTTTTACATTATAAATGTGGAACGAGCATGCAAATATGTAGTACTTGGTAAACAGCTTAGCATCATCTGCATTTAAAACTAGTAAAGGGGTGCCTGGGTGGCTCAATCAGTTAAGTGTCTACCTTCAGTTCAGGTCATGATCCCATGGTCCTGGGATTGAGTCCCAGGTCAGGCTCCCTGCTCAGCGGGGAGTCTGCTTCTCCCTCTGTCTCTGCCCCACACCCCCACTTGTGCTCTTTCAATTAAATAAAATCTTAAAAAAACAAAAAAAGGAAAAACACCTAGTAAAGTGTTTTTGTGTCCCCCTTTCCTATCTCTTCATCTCTTGTTTGCGATCCTTTACATCCTCTGGCATTTTTTCTTAAAGATTTTATTTATTCATTTGACAGAGAGAGAGTGAGAGAGGGAACACAAGCCAGGAGAGTGGGAGAGGGAGAAGCAGGCTTCCGGCTAAGCAGGGAGCCTGATGCAGGGCTCAATCCCAGGACCGGGGATCATGACCTGAGCCTAAGGCAGTCACTTAGCAACTGAGCCACCCAGGCACCCCTCCTCTGGCATTTTCTATCCTGCAGTGAGTTGTAATCCTCTATTGATTTCTTGTCTACTTCCTTTTGCTACTTCTCTGTAGACAAGACCATTTTATTCATCTTTATATACCACATATTCAATACAGAGCCGATATACAGTAGATGGTCAATAAATGTTTGCAAGTGAAAGAGTATGCAGAAGCATATAGATAATAAGTGGATGAACAAATGAATGAGCTGTGGAATTAATAACTGTCAACAAAATTTTCTGTTAAATCGTTAAAGTCAAAGGGTTACTGACTCCTCTTCTCTGTGAAACATTTTGAAGCCAAAGATATACCTGATACAGTGCAAAGAATGGAACTCAGCACGCTATAGCTGTTGTCTCAGATTTCCTTAATGATAAGAATTACTTGAGTATTTATTAAACATACAGCTTCCCAGAAATTTGTCTTGGAGATTACAGTTTTTCACCTTGGAGTATCTTTAAGGAATTTGTGTCTCTAGCAGGCACTCCTAGGCAATACGTAACATGATGGAAACGTGTAAATACTGACCTGGATGAAGGGTAGTAACAGTTACAGCAAACTTTATGTTACACATAATCGGTTTAGATTATTTTACTCTTTTAATTTTCTTCATTAATTCATACATATTGATTCATTTCATCTTCACAACAACCCTAACAAGAAATTACTATTATTACTTCTAGTTTATAGATGAGTGAAACTGGGATACTGACAGGTTAAGCAACTTACCCCGGTCACAGAGCTACACTTGGAAGACCTGGGATTTGAAATTTGGCGATCTGAATTCTGAGTCTGTTCTCTTAATTGTTCTTGATTACTTCCACCCTAGCAAGGCAAACCTCCTCTTCGTGCAGTGCTACACAATGGAAAATGTGTTCTTTTAGCTACTGCTGAGAGCAAGTGGTGCTCACAAAAATCCGTTAAGAGAATCTCCAGAGTAAGCACTTTAGGGTCTGGATTTTGTAGGACATATGTGGGAGCATCATGTAGTTACCAGGCTTTTTAGAAAACTACCGGATTCGTGTTCTATTGCTGCTGTAAAAAATTACCACAAACTTAGTGGCTAAAAAGCACTTGAAAATGTATTCTCTTACAGTTCTGGAGATCATAATTCCAAAATGAGTCTTATAACGCTATAATCAAGGTGTCAGCACAGCTAATTCCTTCTCAAGGCTGTAGGGGACAATCCATTTTTTTGCCTCCTCCAGATTCAGAGGCTGCTAGCATAACTTGTCTTGTAGTGGCTACACTCAAATCTCTAAATCTAGTGTCATATTGCTTTCTCCTCTTTTGTTCCTCTTTCTTCCCTCTTATAAAACTCTTATGATTACATCAGATCAACTAGACAATCCAGAATAATTCCCCCCATTTCAAAATCCTAAATCACATTTACAAAGTGTTTTTGCCATGTAAGGTGATGTATTCACGGATTCTGGGACTTGGACATCTTTGGTGGACATTTTTCAGCCTGGCACACCAAGAACAACACGGGAGGCTACCACAAAATAATAATAATAATAATAATAGTAATAAAAAATTAAATATGAATTTAAAAGAAAGTTTCTTAACCTAGATGTCACTGAGCTTCCCGCTACACCGTATATGTCAATCAAAGAATGGTGCTTGGGTGAAACACTTTTAAAATGTCTTGTCTAGCATACTTGGGGGAATAAAAGCATAGTTTTTGATTTGATCAAAAAACCATTCCTATAAATACCCATGAAGAACATTAACACCCAAGTAATACCAGTAAGCAACATTTTTTTTTTTCTTTCTTACACAGTAACTGTCCTGTTATCCCAAGGTTAAATTATCTGGGAACTGGGTACTCAATGCTGAATCACACTAATTTTGGAAGCCTAAATCAAACTAATCAAACTAAATTTGAGACCTAAATCAAACTAATTTTCACATTCCAGAAGAGTCCACTGGAACTTTATGTACAAACTCATAAAAAATTTTTACTTAGCAAGGTTTTATAGGTGCAAATCAGGTCCAGTTGAAAGATTCAACCTTCTGAGACAGAAGTGTTTGTATAACACAGAGAAAGTTCTGTAGAGAGCTTCCCTGTATCTTAATGATGGTGTTCCTCTCATGTTGAAAATTCTGCAGCAACAAGTTTTAGGAAAAGACTAAACAATAAGGGAGTTGCTAGGTCACAAAGGATTAAAATCTGTAATAATTTGCAAGTCTCTATCAGATAGTAGGGAAAAAAGCTGTTGACTGAAACCATTTCATTTCAAATGATCTCAGTGATATTGATCAAATTGGGAGCAAGCCAAATAGAAACATGTTTTCTTATTAATTCCTAAATTGCTTCTCTCATTTTTACAAATATAAGTTAATGCATTAACAAGAAGAAAAAGTTTACTTAAAGTAGATACAAGTATGAATTGGCTAACCAGATGCAGGGTACTAAATACCATCATCTTTGGACTAATGTTTCTAGGCTTTGTTCATATTCTATGGAGCCAAAAGGAAAGTATTGAATTTTCCTATCACAAAGATCAGAATAAGCACCACTTTAGGTTTTGGATTTTGCAGTGCGTGATGGGACAACACTGAACATCCTCTGGATGACTTGTGAGGAGTGAAATTAAGTTGTTTGCAAAGCTGTCTTTTGGATCAAGGCAAATGAAGTGATCTGAAACTAATGGAAGCTTGGCTTAGGTCCTGGAACATTACTCTGAATGGCTTACAGGTATCACTTGAAGCCAATCATTTAATATTTTGTACTTGAATCTCTACGTTTGTGCAAGACAGATATCATATACCTGCTATGTCTTTACCTTCCAAGAATACTTTAGAGACTTGTAAGACTTTTTATTTTTAAGGCATTCCAAAAGAAAATTGAACATATAGGAAATAAGTATAATCTCTTCATATCATAGTCAATATAAATTAAAAATATTTTTACCTTTATGTTGATGAATATCTTTCTGAGGAATTTATATTGAAGAATTATCAAAAGGATAGAACATGCCATAGTCAAAGAACAAAGATGTTCTTTTATGTATTATATATAATAAATACATGAAAGCAATCAAATTGTCCAACTGTTGACATGTGATTAAAAAAATAATAGAAATGTGTTTGATGAACACCTTGATTATAACTAATGATAATGAAATCTGTGTGTCACCGTTGAAAATTCCAAAATATCACATGAAGTAGAAATGAACCCTTTTTACTAATATCCAAATTATGTTTTTCCATATGGATGAATACTGGATAAGCTATGCAGAATTCAAAATGAATGATGTATTTGGATAGAGATCTGAGTGATATTTATTTATTCATCGACTTATCACATTTCTTAAATATCTTATAATGTTATATAGCTTTTAAATTTTTTAAATATTTAAATTAAGATTTTAAAACAAAAGAAATAAAAACTCATGTGGGAACATGCTAGAATGTTTCCCAAATTTTTGCTTTTTCTGTCCAGTTTTTTCTCTCTTCCATTCCCTAGACTCAGCCAGTACCATTGTCTTCAGTGGAAGCTTCTCTGTAACTCACGGGACTGTTTAAAGGTTTCTCATTCACAGTGTTTTGATAGTGAAAGAACTCTAGAGAAGCCTGCAGGCTCTGTCTAGCTGTCTCCTTTCCTGGCTGCCCTTGGGTCATCCACACCACTGGCTGTAAAATGCCAACAAGAAAATTAATGGAGCGTCCGCCTATACCCTGATTCCTTCCTAAGGGAGCCTGCCTCTGGGGAGCCACTAAAAGGGGAGGGAAGATGTGCAGAAATCTCATGGGAGTGGAAAGACATGAAGACAGCTGGTGGATTTGGCAAACCCATGTCCCTGCAAAAGCCTGGCTTTCAGAAATAATGTGACCCTATTCTCTATGAATATGTATTTTATTAGACCGAAAGTGGAGGGAGCCTCTCATTCTGTGAATGCAGCTATTTTAAAAAGAGTGAACCAAACGTTGTGCTCAGAACTCTGTCTGCATGCATGATGTCATTGAATTCTCACAACAACCCAAAAACACATAATTCACATTTAACAGTGAGGAAAATGGGGACCCGAAAGAGCTAATGACTTTCCCAATGGCACAGTCTTACTTAAGAGTATTTCAAGCTTCTACAATTTCAATCAGTCTCAGAAGACAGCATAACCAGGATTATGCAGAGAATACAGCAAAACAAAACACCTTTTTCCTCCATATCAAGAGATCCACATCATGCCACTGGAGCAATAATGGATATGATTCAGTGGTCCAGGGCCTTCACATTAGCTGCTTCTGTCTGTCAATTAGATAACCTTTAAGAAGTCAAGTTTTCCTAACTAGCGAATGTTGACATCTCATTTTGCTTCTTCAAACACCTCAAATAACATTCCTGAGGTGAGAGAAAGCATAACATGTGTAAGATCTCATCTCTGGATATTTTATTGTGTGATGTCGTCTTAGAGTATGTGTGAGCAGTAAATGTTGACAATGGTTAAGTTTCGTCTGTAACCTAGCGTCCCATATGTATTCTTGATTTTCATTTGCCTTCTCAAAGGCACATTCAGTTCGTTTTTTATTTCAATTTCTGGATATTCATTTTCTTTTAGCCTCTTTTGCCATCTAAGCCAGACCACTCTGGTGAGGTAGGAGAATTTAGGTAGTGGTTAACTATGCCACGCGTGGTTCTGGACACATATTTTTTCAGTCTTTATAGATAGGTAATGTTATTTCCATTTCTACCTTTGGAAAGACTAAGGTTTAGTAATTTACCCAATAAGATCACACCACTAGTATACTGGTAGAGCCAAGACTCTGAGAGAGAGATCCAAAGTCTTTTACAAATGCATCGATATTCCTCATATCCTCAAATACCTCATGCACAATAATATTGCCCACATCTCACTTCCCTTGCTGGCCTTGATATGGTGCATGGGTTCTTAGCGGTAAGCAACAGGAATTGACTCCAATCAATTATATTTTAAAGGACATTAGAGAACTCAAAGAATCACTAGTAGGGCAGAAGACTGACACATGGAAAAACAATTGGAACAAGAACCACTCTTAAGACCGTAGCTGTAATTAGGCCACAGAAATAGGCCCATGAAGATAGAACTGCTGCCACCATTATCCACTTGATGCCACAGCTTGAACCTCCCCTGTCATCACTGGCACCAGCTAAACACCAGATACTACCTTCGTCCATGGTCATTACTGCTCTGGAAACTCGGGTAGTTGCCTCTTTCACTGCAGCCTTCTACCAGCATGGGTTCTTCAGTGCCTCTCTCTTTGCCTGATATTTCCTAATTCAAAGTTAAAGTGGGGTTGGGGGGTGTCTGAGTAGTTGAACCTATGTCCCATACCTATACTCTAGTCACAAGTGGTACTGCCATATTGAGTATCTGATTTTCTCAGCTTCTATTATTATAGGTCCCTGTCTTTTACCAAACTCAAAAATGCTATCATTACCAGCTCTCCCACTGTCCCTGATAAATGTCAACTTTACATGTCAGTTTCTGTTTCTCATTCTTTTGGCTTCAGATTTTGAAAGTTTCCTGTTAAAATATAAAGAGGATCACCTAAAGAGGATAACACATTGCGATCAAAGGACCAGGTCCTTAGATCCTTCTTAGTTTGTATGATTATCTCAAGTTTAAATCAAAGTTCTAAAGAAATGGGATATTTAAAAAAATGTTAATTTAGGTTCAAGGGTAACAAAAGAGTACAGGAAAAGAAGAATTACTAGAGGAAGGTAAAGCTGTTTTTGTTGTTCAATTATTTGTTTTGCAGATGTGGAAAGTAAAGGTGGGAGAGTAACTGAAAGGGAAAAATGTAATGCATATAGAAAGTCACTTAAAAGATAAATGGACATTCATTCATTCATTCATTCATCATTCATTTATTCTTTGAGCTATCAAATACTTTGGAGAGACAGTGCTGCCAGGCACAGCACTAAGTCCTGGGGATACGAAAATATGTAAACCCTACTCACTTTCTCCGTGTTTGTTTCTTCATGTATCGGGTGCTCAGTCCTCACAGATATTTCCCTGTCAGGGGCTAATTCTCAGCAAACCACGCTTGCCCATTTTCTTCTAAAATATCTACCTGGCATGAAATGAAGCTAAATTGGACTGCTTCAGTCTGCGTTTAATATTCTGAGATCATAATTTGAGCCATAAATTCTGCTCCTTTCAAGCGATTGCTGTCTGGGGATTCTCATTGCTGCCTTGAGTTTGGGAGGACTCGGATTCTTTCCTGGCTGTCAGTGGCTTGTTTAAGTGACCCTGAGCAAATGAGTTAAGTGTCTGTAGGACTCGGTTTCTTCATCTCTGAAAGATGGATAAGAATACCAACCACCTGTTGTGAAGATCAGGGAACTAATATGTCTCAGAAGCTTTCAAATCTCTGGTTCTAAGCCTTTCCTACCTACGTATTAAGAACAAAGACAAGTCCTCATTGCTTTCACCCAAATGCTGCATTCAAAGGAATAAAAAAATGCAATATTTGAGTTCTACAAGACTTGAAGGTTATTTTGTGTTAGTTTGAATTTCAAACTCTTTTTCTCTGTTGTACTCTTGGTGCTGCCACTTGTTAAGTACAGCACTTCATTTGCATAGTAATTACAAAGTTTAACAAATAGCATTAATGTCTGAAAGAAAGAGGTACACTCCATTTCAATTACTGACAGTATTACATTACACATTTTTAACCGCAATTTCAAAAAAAAAAAAAAAAAAAGGAAAGCTATTCCATCCTAATGTGTTGTAAAGATTCCCAGAACTCAGCAATATTTGTGCTTTAAGAAGGTAAAATCTCTTCCTGTGCTCTTTAGTGACTTCTAAAACCCTATTCATAAATACTGATTAGGCACTATTTCACTATAGGACACAGTGCTATTGGCACAACTCCCTACTCAGAGCCAAATTGGAAATGTTAGTAGAGTAAATTAGGCCAAATGTCTTAGTTGTACTGTACATGAAAGATCATCTTTAATAAATAGATGCTAATGTGGCACTTGGATCACTTATAGCTGTAAATGTCAACCCTTGGTCTTAGTACCAGGAAGTTTTTTTTTTTAAAAAAGGAATGTGTGCTATTTAAATGCAAAAAGAATAATAAAGAGCAAACATGTAATATCATTTGTCTCCTGAAATAATGGTAAATTTGAACAGAAACACACTGCTTAATAGTGGTTTAAGGGAAAGGGAGAGGAAAAAAAAAGAAAGACAAGGTCTTTAATTCTTCCTACTTAGGTCTCTGTAGTATTTGTTTTACTTTGTTTTTGTCTAGCCCTGTTCCTTTGGGCATTCTGTGCTATGTATTTGTAACTAGTTTCCTTTTCTCCTCAATTGTTTGTCCATACTTCCTTTGAACAAGCTTAGTTCCTCCAGAAATAAAGCATCCTTGGTGAATGATTCCTGACTTTCCATCCTAGCACTCCACTCACACGCTTCTGTATCAAGCCGGATGTGTGCACACGCACATACACACACCACAAACTCATGGGCAAACTGGACATAAAGAAATTTAGTTTGGAAAACTTGCGGGGGGCAAATGATTATGATGTTATTTTTGTGTTTGGCCAAAGATAAAACAACTAACTTTTAATCATAAAACTTACCTTTGAAGAACGTATAAGAATTTCAAAGAAAAAGAGACGGTGTGCAGATTATATGAAATGAATATTAAGAAATCCAACCTGGCTTGGTAGCCTATCCAGATATCTTAATCTGCCTACTTATTGTTGGCTGGTTCAGTTTTCTGACTTCAGACTATAGAGTATAATAACAGAGAAATTACTTATTCCTGATTTGCAGCCAACAGCTAGCAACTAGTCAGACCTCTACAAGTCATTTAAATTCCTCAAGTCTTTGTTTCTTCCTCTGTCAACTAGTGATAAGAGTGCCTATCTCATAGATTCGTTGATCTCATAGATTGAAAGGACTCAGGGCAGTTTCCGACCTATAAAGGAAGCCCAATAAACAGATGACATTGGCAATCACTGTTTCTAAATGGAGTTATTTGAATCTTAGTCCTTAAGGATTTGGTATTCATCGCTTTAAGCTGAAACACTGAGCTCTTTTTTGAGGATTGAACCCTGTCTTCATGAAAAGTTATGTCTTGTTTTTGGTATATCCTTAGTGTTAATATTCTACACATATCATAGATGTTTTTGTTTTGGGGCTCTGTCACTACCCTATACTCTGAAACCTTCAGGAAAGTATTATATTTTGTGCAATCTTTATTTTCTAAAAGTTACTACTGTAGTAGTAGTTGCCATTGTAAAAATCATGATACTTTCATTTAAAATAAAATAATTTGTGTTATAATTTTATCCTTAGAGTCAAAATTATACGGTTTATCATGGGAAGACATCTATCATAGACATTTAACGCATTATGCTAAAGAAAGTCTTCTGCTCTGTGCATCCAATAATAGCCTGATTTTGGGTAAACTCCAAGAGGAGCCTGATATAGTCTTCATTATAATAACTGTTTTAGTCATAGTTTTATGATTTTTTGATCCCCTACTCTGTGCCAGGCATGATTCTATGTCCTCCAAAAGACTTCTAATCTTTGCCACAGCCATTCAATAAAATAATTATATTCCCATTTTAATATTAGTAAAGGAGAACTCCCTAAGGTTACATAACTCACAAGGTCACTTGGATAATAGGAGTCATCACCTGGATTCAAACCTCGGCCTTTGTCTCTAATCCTATACCCATTTTACTGTACTGTTCTATGTTCTAATAATATTCTAGAGATGATTTCTTCAGTAATATTGATTATTCATGTAGAACACATCCTTTAATGTGAAAGAAATATAGTTCCTTTTTTGGTAGGTAATTCAGAGGTTATTTCTAAATGCATAAATTTTTTTGTTTTGTTTTGGGGCACCTGGGTGGTGCATTCAGTTAAGCGTTCAACTCTTGGTTTCAGGTCAGGTCGTGATCTCAGGGTCATGGGATGGAGCCCTGTGTTAGGCTTCATGCTCATTGAGGAGTCTGCTTAAGTTTCTCACTTCCTTGTCTCTGCCCCTCTCCCCATGCTTGCACTCTTCCCCTCTCTCTCTCTCAAATAAATAAATGAATCTTTAAAAATTTTTTTGTTGTTGTTGCTTAAGTGTCCTCTGTAGGCAATATGAATCTGAAAAGAATGGATTGGCTCTTTCATGATTCGGTTCCAAGAAATAATAATGCCAGATAGATTCTCAAGATGAATTGAATTAAGGGATCCTAAAGAAGTTCATAAGACATGGAATTAAGTGGAATCTGGTATTATCTTGAGATGTCGGTTCAGGACAGGTAAGGCAGCACCAGCCATGTAACCATGTGGGCTAGAAGAGTCTGTGACATATTGCAGGTCCTGGGTGGAAGCCATAGAATGGTATACACCTGAATTTGTCTAAGAATGGCTCAAAAACAAACAAGTTAGCCATGGGTGGGATCAGTGCGAAGGAAAAAAGTCCATTCTTAGTGAGAGGATCAAGGACTTGATGTTACTAATACCAGTCCTGATACCAGCATGAGTATTAGGTTTTATGGTGGTTCAAATGGGAGGAGTTGTTGGAAACCAAGGTACTGTTTTGAATTCATGCAAGGGTTTAGGGGAGGACAGGGCTTTCAATTAGATAGCATTATTTAGTTTTCCACAATGGGACAAGATAAAATTCTATAAATGTTATAGGTTAAACATTAATTTGGAAGTAGGATGTGGTGAGTTATAAGCAAAAATGATCACACCACAATATCAAAATAACCTGTGTGAGTTTCAAAAGAATATTATAATAAATAGAATGAGGGAACTGGAGATTTTGAAAGGCGCTGTTACATAATATCAATATTATTTATTTGATAAATTGCTGCAAAGGCCTTAAGTTGAGTGTTGACACATCTCTAAGAGCAAGCAGTATTCAATGAGTGTTCATCCACAAAAAGAAATGAATACTCCTATAAGCTTAATAAGCAGTGTTGATTGCTTAATTAATGTCAGTTGTTCACATATTCATCATTCTTTTCTTTTAAGGACATAAATTTCCTCAGGTTTTTATCTCATCTACATCACCTTGGAATATGCTGATCAAATGGATTATGACATTCCCTTTGGTCCAGGGACAAGCTGGTGAAGGAATGTTTTCCATGCTAGATGAGGAGAGATTATTTTCCCCTTAAATATTCTCTTCTCCCTCCATGGGTGAATCTCTCTCTTTCCTAAAGGACAGGGACAATGAATCACATTAATCTAAATGTAACTGGCAGCTGTGTTGCAACTAGCAGGTCAATCGGCCTCAGTATAAAGCAGTTCCTAATGTAAGCAAAATATACAGATGGAAAGAACTTGGGTTTCAGATGACATCACTTAGCTGTAGAACATTATACATCTGGAATCCACCTTCCCTTTTATTGCTTACGCCAGTTTGCATCTGTATTTTCCGTCACTTACAGCCGAAAAGATCCTGATACACGTGCTTTCTGCTCTGTATTGAAGATTTTAAGGAAAAAAATAGAGAGTTTCAGCTCCCAAGGAGCTTACAAGGAAGCAAACAGATATATAAACTATTATATTCAGATTAAATAGTCACTATGGGATATATATGTATATACACACATATATATAATATATAGTGTACATTTATCAAAATCATATAAAATATATACATATTTATAAAACAATGTGATAAATGTTAATGAAGATGTTTACTGTGCTCAGACGGCACTCTCCTAAGGCCTTGCAGGTAGAGTATGAAAGACGCCACCAGACTACATGATCACATCATGGCTGGCCCCATTTCAGACATGAAATGCACATTTGGTGGCTTCATTTATCAGCAGCAGCAGTGAATATGGAAACATGATCCCCATGAACACGATCCCTCACACTCAAGAGTCTGAAGAGGCAATCATTGAACAGAAAGGATTAGTCCTCACAGAGCTCTACTCTGAAATATAATAACAAGTACTTCTTCATTAATTTTAATTTAAATTGTTTTTAAATTTCATTTTTATTTAAAAATACCCTTGTTCCGGCAAGAAAAACATACACCACGATTTACAGGAGCACTGTGGTTATGAATCTGTGTGAGGGAGGAAATAGTCATGGAAGTCTTCATTGAATTATCAGTGTAGAGTTCAAGGCAACATTTCACCCTAACTTGGGAGACACTAGCCAATATTAACAAATATTTATTGAGCACTTATTATACAGCAGACACTGTTCTTGGCTCTGGAGAAGCAGCACTGAACAAAAGAAAAAGAATTATTTCCTCTGGGGCTCCTCTTTAGTAGAGCTGAGAGTGTCAGATAATAAATAATGCTACAGTGATAAGTGCTGTAGAGAAAACATAAAGTAAGGTGAGATAAGGAGTGTTTGAACTGGTCTGGGGAAGGGAGATTGTAATTTTAGATAGGGTGGTCAAGGAGAAGCTCACTGAAAAGGTGTTATGAAAGGAAAGATACCTAAGACAGAGCATTCCAGTAGAAGAGCTGGCCGTGGAGAGTCCTTGAAGCTGGACCGTATCTTGGGTGTCCAAAGAACAGCAACACGGCAACAGCTCTGGAGAGAGTAAGCAAGAGAACCAGAGGAAACGCAATGGCTCCCTAAATCAAATAAGGTCTCACAGGCCTTTGTAAGTTCTTTGACTTTCACTCTGAAATGGAGGCCACTGGAGGTTTTGAGCTAGAATGAGGACACCGGAAGTTAGGTTTCAATAGGATCATTTTGCAACAGAACTAAGAATAGATGGTAGAACATGGTACATTAAGAAAGCACATAATTCAGAATGGCTAAAGGGTATTCTGTGAGTGTGCTGCAGTGGGTGCGACGGATGTAGGAACTGGATTGGGATGGACCTTGTTTCTTTGGTAGTAATTTTAGACTTTTCTGTAGATGACAGATTTTAGACACAGGAATAACATGTTAACATTTATATTTCAGAAAGCATGATTTTATGGCAGTATTTCCCTATCTTAGAGATAAATAAGAGCAAGGCAAAGGAGATGATTAAGAGGCTCCCATTACCATGATTTGGTTTAGCTACAAATTAAGAAGATCTAATATAACAGTAACAAACAAAAGGAAGTGTAAACATTGCCTGTCTAAGGTTATCAAAATGGTTCCTCAGTTGACAAGATCTAGACATTTTCTATTACTGTTGTTTTATCATCCTCAACACTGGGTATTTATGTTATGGTCTAAGACGGTTGTTCCATGTCCATCTATCACATGTGTATTCTAGCTGGCAGAAAGAAAGAAAAGAAAAAGAGAAAAGCAAGTCACCCTGCTGCCTTTAAGGACATGTCATTGAAATTTGCTCATACCATTTCTAATTATGTCCTCTTGGTCAGAATTTAGCCTCAAGATGGCCACAGCTAGCTGTAAAAAACACCAAGAAATGCAGTTAGTATCCTGGGAAGTCATATATCATGCTAAAATGCAGGATTTTCTATTGCTCCTGAGACAGAAAGGAAGAAGGATAACGGGGCAACGACCTGACTCCGCGGCAGAGACTACCGCAGCGGTCCAGGTCAGAAGCGTTCAATGCCTGATCTCAGATGCCGGCTCGCTAGAGGATAATAGTAGATTTAAGAGATGTTTAAAAGAGAAATTAGCCAGACTTGGTGAACAAGTGCCATTCCACTCTGGATTCAATGGATGATGAAGACATACGTCTAATCTGAGATTTCTGGCTTAGAAACTGATTTTATGACAGGCTCATTAAGTGAGATAGGGATTCCTAAAAAGGAACAGATGTTTGCAAAATATAAGTTTGGTTTCATACAGGTTGTATTTTCAATTCTTTATGAAAGTCAAAGTCTGGCAGAAATCCTTATTTTACATTGTATTTCTTTCTTTCTTTCTTTCTTTCTTTCTTTCTTTCTTTCTTTCTTTCTTTCAGAAGAAGAATGTAAACCACAGGACACACATTCTTTAAGGTATAATAGTACTATTTGAATGCCTGAACGCCTTTGTCCTTCAGCCCTGGAAATTGCTCTAGGAAACACATTTCTATTTATTTAAGAGCTACCTGTTATTTTATTTTGACCCTTCTGCCATTTGCTAGCATATAAGCATAGATTACTAACTTATTCCAACCAGTTTTATTTTATTTTGGAGAGGAATAATTTTAATAAAATGTCTTGAAGCCTAGCCTCTCTTCTTTCACATCTCCTGTGGTAATTATCCATTCAGGAAGACTCACCTCTAGAAAGAAGCCTTTTTCTGAAATCAATACAAGAGCAAAAGCAAACGGTTGTGTAATAGCATTTCTGCCAGTGCTCTCTGTCAACAAAGATGCTTAAACCGTAAATGCCAATTAGTTTTAGAGGGTTTATGGTTTCACCCTTGTAAGTCAGAGCCAGTAGTGTGTAACTAGCTGTCTGAAACTGCTCCCCATTTGCCCCTTGGCCTTCCCAGATCCAATGTTTCCAGAGACTGCATCCTGAAAACATGGAACATCATAAGAAAGAAATTCTAAAAAATATAAAAATTTGATCTGAATCAAAGTGGTTAAAAACTGGAGGGCTATTACCAAGTCCGAGATAAATAATAAAGACCGGTTGTTGGTCTCATTAGATCTCCTCACTAGAGAATACAATGCTGCTACGATTATTACTACTACTCTGAGTTGTTTGTTGTGACATAACAGTCATTGCATTGGAGTGAGTATACAGACAGCAAATAAACACATGAAAAGAAGTTACACATCATTTGCCATAAGGAAACTGAAAATCAAACCACAGGAGACATCATTAGACATCTATCGTCATGGCTAAATTTAAAAATTCTGAGAGAATGGATGCTGGTGAAGGTGTAGAGAACATGAATCACTCACATGTTCCTGGTACAGACGGAAATGGTGCAGCTACCCTGGGAAGTTAGTCTGGCAATTTCTTTAAAAAAACAAAACAAAACAAAAACTAAACATGCAACTATTCTGTGAACCAGCTATTGCACTCTTGGGCATTTATCCCAGGGAAGCAAAAACTTGTTTTCACACAAAAATCTGTACATGCAAGTTTATAGCACTTTTATTCGTAATAGCCAAAAACTAGAAATAACCCAGATGTCCTTCTACAGATGCGTGGTTAAATAATCTATGGGACGTCCATACCAATAAAAAGAAATAAGCCGTTGAGGTGGACATCAAGGTGGATAAATCTTGACGGAATTATGCTGGGAATTAGGTGAAAAATCCAATCCTAAAAAGCTACATTCAGTATGATTTCATTTTAATAAAATTCTTGAAATGACAAAATTTTAACAGTGGAAAACAGAGGAGTTACCCAACATGTAGGAAGGAGTGACGGCAATAGGTAGTGAGTGTGTCTATAAAAGGGGGACGTGAAGCCTCCTTGTAGGGAAAGAAGTATTTTTTTTTTTTGACATTGATTGACTGTATCAATGTCAGTATCCTCACTGTGAAAACATACAAGTTTTGCAAGATTTTACCACTGGGGAAAACTGGATAAAGAATAAATAGGATCTCTCTGTATTATTTCTTAGAACTACTTTTGCATCTACAATCATTTCAAAATAAAGTTTAAAGAATTTTTTTTTTAAGAATTTAGTTGTCAGAGAGAGAATACAAGCAGAGGGAGCAGAAGGCAGAGGGAGAGAAGCAGGCTCCCCGCTGAGCAAGGAGCCCAATGTGGGGCTCGAATCCAGGACCCTGGGATCGTGACCTGGGCCAAAGGCAGATGCTTAACAAACTGAGCCATACAGACATCTCTCAAAATAAAGCTTAATTTAAAAATAGCATACTATAGGGGCGCCTGGGTGGCACAGCGGTTGAGCGCCTGCCTTCGGCTCAGGGCGTGATCCCGGCGTTGTGGGATCAAGCCCCACATCAGGCTCTTCAGCTATGAGCCTGCTTCTTCCTCTCCCACTCCCCCTGCTTGTGTTCCCTCTCTCACTGGCTGTCTCTCTCTGTCAAATAAATAAATAAAATCTTTAAAAAAAAAAAAATAGCATACTATAAATTATATTAGCCCTGTTGGGGGCGGGTTCATTCTCTTGATGCTTTTCTCTTAATTTCTCCCTTCTTGCCCCATCCATCCCTCTGTTTTTCTCAGACACATCATGTATCCAACCATTTCTTATACTCCACTGGTTTTCTCAATCTTAAATCCCACCCAGATCTTGAAGCACATGCTTTATCTCACTGCAGCCATCATCAACCAACTACTTTCGCCTCCTGAATTTAATCACATGCCCATAGTCTCTGCTCCCTTGTCCTGCCACTTCTGGGCCCCAGTGAAATGCAACACTGCATGATGCAACCCTAAAATGTAGAGAAGTTTACTCCCTAAGGGAAAAACTTTGGAAATGGAGTTGGCAACAGGGGGAAGGGGCAGAATGGATGAGATCTAGGCAGATAAATTATCTTACTCTTCCCACTCAGGAAATGGTTATTCTGGCTATATGTCTAATGGCTCATTGTAAAACTGTGGCTGGTGTGGTAGGATACCTTCCTGCTTTGTTTAGTATTTTTTCCTGCTGCACCTTCCTCTGCTCCTTCATTCTTATTGCTTTAGGATTGAAGCTTTCAAAAAAAAAAAAAAATGCAGTTAATCCCTTAGTCTTTGTTTTCCAGAAAGTAAGACATTAATTTTTATAGTTCCCACCCTCACGCACCAAGTATTTTCTTTGAATGTCTAGACTAAGGCAGTCAGGCAATTCTTTATGTTTGTTTAATTCTTCAGGCTTGTTCTTGCCATTCTTTGTGATAACAACCAGCTAATTTGGAAGCAACACAGCATAGTGGTTTATAGAACAAATTTTGAAGTCAAACAGAAACTCTTTGCTGTGACATTTACCGCTTGTTTGCATTTTGAGCAAACTATTCAAATTTTAGGAGCATCTGTTTCATGAATAAATTGGTGATAATAATATCAATGTCGCAAGATTTTTGTGAGGATTAAATAAATAACATTTAGAACTCCTTAACAGACCACCCAAACTGTAATTAATATTAATAAATGTTCTAGCTTTTCTCCTGTTCTTCTCAGCGGTGATTCTTACCAGTTAAAGTGGCGTGACTTAGTCATTTGGGGTCTTCCTGCTTCTCCAAACCATTTGCCGTACCTATACTTGTTTGCTCTAGGGCTGTTTCCCAAATTGCCACCTTAGCAACAGAGTGAAAAGGAGCAGTACTTGAATGCCTGGTAGCCAAGTGTTTATACTGCTAACCATGGAAACAGGGAGTTACTTTACCTCTGTTAGCTTTACTCTTCTTGTATGTAAATGAGAACAGTGGGCTAGTGTGAGGATTAAATAGACAGCACTGATCCCAATACTTATACATGGTGGTCACAACATTGCAGTGATCCTTCCTTCCTTCGGTTTTTTAATATTCCACCTTGCCCTGAGGTTCTTAATCTCTATAGGTAAGATTTTCATATATGATTTCAATTTTTAGTACGTTGGAGCTGGTATTCCATGGATATGCAGCTTAGAAACACCTGTTTATGGTGTTTTTTAAGTTCCACAGTGCTGCAGGAAGGCACTAGTATTTTTACATGTTAATATATAGATATAAGCAAACGAAATCAGGAATTAGGGTACTTGATATATTTTTTAATGTGGTTTTACTACAGCAGTTTTCAAAAATCACTGTCATAAATCTATTTTCGTTCATGAATGTTTGATATTCGTAGGGAAGGATATCATTGCCCATGATTTTAAAACACAAATTATGTGTTTGTGGTGTGCTGTAAAATGGGCAGAAATAAATGTGTCACTACTGAAGGTAGCTATTTAGGATGGCCCTTAGTGTAAAAAAAAAAAAAAAAAAAGGTAGAGAGAAAAAAAAAAAACTAAAGAAAATTAATAAAACAAAAAAATAAATAAATAAAAGGAAAGCACTTAAAGGAGCATTATTCTACTATTGTTCCTCCCAAGGCTGAAATGTGATATTAACTGTAACTACCAATCGCTACAGCTTCATTCAAGTACGTTAGCCAGAGAGGAGAGTAATAAATTTAGTACTAGCTTGTTTCTTATATTGAGTTACTTACTGATGTTAGTAGCAGTGGAATTACCGTGCTCAAATGAACACATTTATGTGCACCTGTGTAATTTAAGTGAGACATTAAATCACAAAAATGTAAACAACGGTGTGTGCTATTTGTCAGAAACTTCCTGGGAAAATTGTCAACCAGGACTTCACCGCTGATGTTAAGAAATAAGTACATATGCTGTTACACCCAGCAGCAGGCCTCCTCCAGTACCTCCCAGAGAGGCCTGGCCCTGAATTTCTGCTGAGAAGCAAGACCCCTTGCCTCGTGTCTGGTGTGCTGCTTTGGGTCGTGTATATGGACAAAGAGTCTTAATATATGACTTAGCTTGCCCAGTTAAAATCTGATTTTTTTTTTCCACATCTGTTCCCAACTTGTTTTTCTTTGTTCAAAAGTCACATAATTGGCAAGAAATGTTAATAGCGTACACATTGAGGCCGTGTCTATACTCATGATTTAGTTTGATCTTCTAGACAAAGCTCCACAGTCTAAACACTATTTGAATATGTTAATAAGGAGCAAGTGGTAATCAAAGAGCTTTGTTCCTCTAGAGTAGTACTATTGAGTAGCAGGTTAGTATGAACCATACATATAATTTTAAATTTTCTAGTAGCTGTGTTTCAAAACAGTTAAAAAAATAGGTAGGTAATATTTCATACTTTAAGAGCATCTCCATGAAGCCCACACTCACTCTAAGTGCTTAATAGCCCCATATGCCTAGCAGCTACCATGTTGGAAAGCACAACGTTAAGTCCAGATATGATATAAGCTTATGAGGTACAGAATTCTGAGAAAGACTGTGGGATATTTCTGAATGACTGCAGACAACCACAATCCTAAGCAATAATTTAAAATGTTTGGAACAGGAATGTATTTAAAATTTCAATATTCCAGATGCAGAGTTGGGTTTTGAGGTATGTGGATAGAAAGAAGGTTGTAATATTTAGTAGATTACTTGCTTTAAGTTTTAAAGTTAATGATTTATCAGGATGACAGATAAAGAGGCAATCAGGCTGAGCTGTGGAAAATAATTCATGTCACTGAATTTGCAACTCAGTGATATCAGGGTTAAAATTAGAACTGGATTGAATCAAATTTTCCTGGTTATCTTCCATATACCATACTTAGGGGAATATAAAGATGGATGAGGAAGATGAAATTCTTGTTCTTGAAGGACTCAAAATCAAGTGGGTGGAGGGCATGATCTATTTGAAAGGGATAATTTAAAACAAAACAAAACCCAGTTACATTTAGAAAGACTTAATTCAGGAATATTGTTAGTTTTTAAAAAGCAGTAAGATGACTGTAGGGAAAATACATTTCCCCATTTTTCAACTTTAAAAAATAATTTTTTGTATTGAGGCAAAAATATTTACTTTGTAGATGACTGTTTAAATAAATAACTTGATATGTAACAAAAATATATCCAAAAATGCTTTTCCTACATAGGTTTGTTTTTAAATTCATAAGTTTGTAAGGTGATTTGCTTTATAAGTTATACTATCTCCTCACAATGGAAACAAAGAAGTTCAAAGAGTCCTTAAAGACATAGAAAATGGGCATGATATTTTGTGACTAAAATAGGATACAAAATTATATTGTTATTATTTTAAATATATAAATACTACTTAGAAAGTATATTGAAATATTCAAGTATACTTGAAATATTCAAGTCAGATTACTAGGAGTAGTTTCTTGGTCGTTTATTTCTATTTGTTTCCTTTTCTTTTTACTTTTCAACTGTTATAAAAGAGTAATTTTCATTTTATAATAAAGCCAGTGAGTCTTATCACAAGGAAAAATAAAACATTGGATTTGAATTCATAAAAATAAAAACTTCTATTAATCAGTAAATGTCCGGAAAAAAGGACAAAAAAATTTGAAAGAATCGTATGTAGCAAATATGACACGAAATTAATGCCCCCACTGTACAAAATTTCACACAAATAGATTTAAAAAAGTATTACAAGCAAATATTGTCAAAGCAAAGGAAAATAACACACACAAAAGAAATGACCTCACTGATAATCAAAGGAATGGGAATTTAGCCATAAGATATTATTTTCAAATATTAGAAAAAGTATTTTTAATTAGTAAGTACATATTATTATAAAACATTTGATGTAACATTCACTTTTATTCACTCCTGGGAAATACAAATTGGAATAAATTTTCTAGGATGCAATTTGACAATACTACTCATAATTCTAAAGAAATCTTGTCTTTATTATAAAGAAATAGAAGATATTTGTACGAAGATTTAAATGTGAAGGTGTTTATTTTCAAGTTTACCATTTTTTATTAAAATATTTAAATGTTAAAAAATGGGGCACCTGGGTGGCTCAGTTGGTTGAGCGTCTGCCTTCAGCTCAGGTCAGCATCCCAGGGTCCTGGGATCCAGCCCCGTGTCAGACTCCCTGCTCAGTGGGGAGCTTGCTTCTCCCTCTCCCTCTGCCCCCCACCCCTAATGCTTTCTCTCTTGCTGGCTCTTTCTCTCTCAAATAAATAAAATCTTTTAAAAAAATAAATGCTAAAAAATATTATAATGGCAAAGTAAACAACGGAATATTCATAAACATCATTATCCAGTCATCAAAAATTATGTTTTCAAAGAATGTAAGAAGCTTCTACTCTTAGTAAACAACAACACCAGAAAAAAAAACTCCCCTTTATTCACAATTAAGTTAGCAGCAATGACTAACCAGATTTCAAAAGAAGTAATACAAAAATATCAAAATCATAGGGGCGCCTGGGTGGCACAGCGGTTAAGTGTCTGCCTTCGGCTCAGGGTGTGATCCTGGCGTTATGGGATCAAGCCCCAAGTCAGGCTCCTCCGCTATGAGCCTGCTTCTTCCTCTCCCACTCCCCCTGCTTGTGTTCCCTCTCTCGCTGGCTGTCTCTATCTCTGCCAAATAAATAAATAAAATCTTTAAAAAATATATATCAAAATTGTAAAATAGCAGTTACCACATTGGGTTGATTTGCCAAGCTTCTATAAAATGAGACCTCTTTAATTTTTCATTGTTTTAAGTCAATTGAAACTTAACCCAGTACTTTATAAATGACTCTAAAGTTAATGATAAGTTTTTTAAAGTCTTTGTGAGGGTTTCTTGAAAGCAAAAGCCTAAACGCAACCTACCATGTAAGAAATTCAGATCCATCCTGGTCTGGTAAAACTCACTAAAATAATATATGGAAAACAGTATAACAACAAATTGAAATGCATTTTTATAAGTAAATAGTGTTTGAAGATAAAGAGCATCACTGCTAAAGATTTTTAAAAAGCAAGTCTTAAATTATGTAGGGTGAGGTTTTTATACAGGTGGATTAAAGAAATTTCTACATGCCTTGTATTATGTTAGGCTTTTATTCTCTTTCAGTTTTAACACATATAAACTACTTTTTGTGACAGCCCAAAGAAAAACACTAGTTCACCAGGAAATAGCTTATTTAATGAAAACAATAAGTTATGATAAAACTGTGAAGTAGCTGTTTTTACTGGACACCCACAACCTGTGACATTTTACAGATTTAACGCTTCAGTTGAATTCATCCAGTTATCATTCCTTAACAGCAAACTTTTGCAGCAGAGAAGTTTAAGAAAAAAATAAGAAATGCTACAAAATTTCATTAATGTGAGTAATTTGATATTTTAAATGCAGCTGAATCTTAAATTTATTATGAAATACAATTTGATCATAAAAAATCATACCATAGATAAATGTTTAGATTATCCCACAGTAAAGATCTTTTTTTTTTAAATATTTTATTTATTTATTTGACAGAGAGACAGCCAGTGAGAGAGGGAACACAGCAGGGGGAGTGGGAGAGGAAGAAGTAGGCTCCTAGCGGAGAAGCCTGATGTGGAGCTTGATCCCATAACACCGGGATCACGCCCTGAGCCGAAGGCAGACGCTTAATGACTGCTCCACCCAGGCGCCCCCCCCCCCATAGTAAAGATCTTAAGGGAGTTTGCTGACCTTAACAATGAGGTATACATTCTTCTTTTTCCAGAAGCAAGTATTCCAAATTTACTTACCTTTTTCTGCAATTAAAAGCACTGCCAGTAATATGCTAGCCACCTAGCAGATATTTTTTGAAAAAAGCAAAACAAAACAAAACACTAATGGGCCCATTTAAGATAAAGACAATGCCTTAAAAATACCAAGTACTTAATGTTCTTTGAAAGAATATCATTATATGAGCAGATCATTTTAAAGATTAGTGTTTCAAAATGTACCCATCATTATCTGATTTGTTGCCCCAAATCACTTACTAGTCTTACATATTCCTAACTGTACTTTGAAAATTGGATATCTGATTTTTCAAATATTTAATATTATTTAAAATAAATAACATTTGTGAGTCATGAACCTATTTATTATATATATAAAAAATGACACTTTTGGTTTTATTTAAAACCAAAACTATTTTCTTTAAAAAAAGTGGAAATTTAGTTTCCCTCAATAACTGTATAATTGACAAATGAGTTTGACTAGTGAGTGTCATGATTTAGAAATGCAGCCAGTGATCCAATTCTTCGACCTGGATCCACTTTTCTTCATAAAATACTTATTTTAGCTACAATAGCTATTAAAGTATTTAAATAAACTGAACTCAGAACCAGGCCATTGATTGCTATATCAGAAAGTGCTGAAAAGGTAATTTCATTGTTATTTCACTTTACTACTATTACCATTAATAATATATTAAAAAACAATATCGTAGAGACAAAACAAATAAATATTGTTTCATCCTTTCCAAATTCTGAATTTCTCTTATCAAATGCTTTAGCATTTTCTTAAAAGTTTTATTTATTTGTTTAGAGAGAGATAGAGTACACGTGAGCAGGGGAAGGGCACAGAGAGAGGGAGACAGAGAATCTCAAGCAGACTCTGTGCTGGAGCCCATCAGGGGCTCAGTCTCCTCACCCTGAGACAATGACCAGAGCTGAAATGAAGAGTTGTGAATGACAGGATTTCCTTTTTGTAATGGCTTAATAATGTTCCATTGTATATATTTACCACATTTTCTTTATCCATTCCTCTACTGGTGAACACTAGTGTTGTTCCTGTATCTTAGCTACTGTGAATAATGTTGCAATGAACATGGGAACTCAGGTATCTCTTTGATATCCTGTTTCATTTCCTTTGAATATAAATGCAGAAGTGGGAATGCTGAATCATATGGTAGTTCAATTTTTTTTTTAAGTTTTTTGAAGAAGCTCCATATTATTTTCCACAGCGGCTATACAATTTACATTCCCACCTACAGTGCACAAGGGTTACCTTTTCTCCACATCACCACCAACACTTGTGATCTCTTATCTTTTTTTTTTAGATTTATTTATTTGCACCCTGGGTGGCTCAGTCGGTTAAGCATCTGCCTTTGGCTCAGGTCATGATCCCAGGTCCTGGGATCAAGTGCCGCATCAGGCTCCTTGCTCAGCAGGGAACCTGCTTCTCCCTATGCCTGAAGTTCCCCTTGATTGTGCTCTCTCTCTTTCTGACAAATAAATAAAATATTTTAAAAAATAAAATAAAGATTTATTTATTTTAGAGAGAGAGGGACAGTGTGCAAGAGCAGGGGAAAAGGAAGAGAAGCAGACTCCCCACTGAGTGCAGAGCCCAAACTGGGGCTTGATCTCGCAAACCTGAGATCACAACCTGAGCCAAAATCAAGAGCTGGATGCTTACCCGACTGAGCCACCCAGGCACCCCATGATCTCTTATCTTTTTGATGATATCATTCTAACATGTATAAGGCAATATCTCAGTATAGTTTTAATTCACATTTGCCTAATGATTGGTGATATTTACCATCTTTTCATGTACCTGTTGGTATGTTTTCTTTGGAAAAAGGTCTATTCAGTTCCTCTACTTTTTAATTAGATTATTTGGGGTTTTTTTTGCTATTGGCATGTATGAATTCCTTATTAGATATTAACCCCTTATCAGATTCATGATTTACCTATACTTTCTCCTATTTGGTAAATTGCCTTTGATTTTTTTGGTTTCCTTTGTCGTACAGGAGCTTTTTTAGCTTGATGTAGTCCTGCTTGTTTATTTTTGCTTTTGTTGCATTTGATTTTGGTGTCAAATCCAAAAAATTATTGTCAACACTGATGTCAAAGGGCTTGCCCCTATGTTTTGTTCTAGGAGTTTTGTGTTTTCAAGTCTTGCATTCAAGTCTTTAATCCATTTTGAGTTTATTTTTGTGTATGGTGTAAGATAGTGGTTCAGTTTCACTTTTACATGTAGCTGTCCAGTATTCCCAACACCATTTATTGAAAAGACTGTCCTTTCTCCATTGTATGTTCTTGGCTCCTGTGTCATCAATTAGTTGATTCTTAATGCCTGGGTTTATTTTTGCACTATCTATTCTGTTCCATTGATCTGTCTATTTTTATGCCAATACCATACCATTTTGATTGCTATAGCTTTGCAATATAGTTTGAAGTCAGGACGTGGGATGCCTCCAGCTTAGTTCTTTGTCAAGATTGCTTTGGCTATACAGGGTCTCTTGTGGTTTCATATAGATTTTAGGATTTCTATTTCTTTTTTTCTTTTTTCTTTTTTTTTTTTTTTTTTTTTTTTTTTTTTACTTCCTGATATATGTCATTGGAATTTTGATCTGGATTTCAACAAATCTGTAGATTGCTTTGAGCAGTATGCACATTTTAACAATATTAATTCTTCTAATCCATGAGTGTGGAATATCTTTCCATTTGTTTGTATCTACTTCAATATCTTTCATTAATGTCTTACAGTTTTCAGTGTAAAGATCTTTTGCCTTCTCAGTTAAATTTTTTTCCTAGGTATTTTTTATTATTTTTGATGCAATTGTAAATGGAACTATTTTCTTAATTTCTCTTTCTGATAGTTCACTATTAGTATGTAGAAATGCAACTGATTTTTATATTTTGATTTTGTATCCTGCAAGATTACCAAATTCATTTATTCTAACAGTTTTTTTACTGAAATATTTATTAAAATGTTTATTAATATTTATTTAAAATATATTTTTAAATATTTATTAAAATATTTAATATTTAGTAAATATATTATTTTTAAAAATATTTATTAAAAATAATATATTTATTATCATGTCATGTGCATTTAGAAATTTACTTCTTCCTTTCCAATTTGAGTGCCTTTTATTTATTTATTTTTTTACATAATTGATCTGATTAGGACGTCTAATACTACATTGAATAAAAGTAGAGTGGGCATCCTTGCCTTGTTCCTGATCCTAGAGTAAAATTTTCTACTTTTCACCGTTTAGTATGATGGTTGCTGTGGTGGATTGTAGAATTAATGGTGACTTCTATTGTCATTTATACTGCTTGGCCATATTTATTAAATTCTCTATAATAAGAAATTAAGCTGTATATTAGGAAACAACTCAATTATTTCCAGTATTTATCGTCCAATAATAATATAGACATGGTCTCAGACCTTATTTACATAAAAGCAAAGAAATCTGCAGATTAAGACTATCGGTTATATGGTGGCTGCCTATTCACAATGGAAGGGTACTCCCCACGCAATGAAACTTGTGTTTTTTGTTTTGTATTCGTTTTTTAAAATTGTGTTATGTGTTCAGCAATGATAATGACTCAGACCCTTCAGTCATGAATATTCAAGTCACCCCATTGAGCAAAGAAACATAACCAGATGAGGTGGTTGCTGAGGGTAAAGGGAATATGAAATGAATTGGAAGAAAGTAGTTATAAATACCGGATGCAACCATATGACCAGTTTCAGAAAAGAAGGCTGTAATAGTTACGAGTATTTCCTCCTTAATTTTAAATGACTATGTTTGAATATATATTAACCTAATACTATGTTTTCCCCTCTCTTAGAGTCCTTTTGTCATTCATCTCAGGATTTAAGTTGCAGGAACTCTAAAGAGAAGAGTAAAT
Source organism: Ursus arctos (assembly GCF_023065955.2). NCBI lineage: Eukaryota > Metazoa > Chordata > Mammalia > Carnivora > Ursidae > Ursus > Ursus arctos. The sequence continues at coordinate 18,004,743 of NW_026622852.1, forward strand.
ATCACCCAGAGACTTCATATCCTTCTCTGGGGAATAGTTAGCATATTTTTGATAGAACACAGGATGTTTGTATCATATTAGGCAGAAGTATGACTCTGTAACTATCTTATTGAGAGAGCAATTATGATTTTAAGAGATGTGTATGGGTGCTAAGTTAGCAAGGGGTGAACTGTGATGCCTTTTATTGTGTCAAATTCACTAGTTTGTACTACACTTCCCAGATTTCCCTTTTTAGTATGTTCCCAGTTAGTGTGGGCTACAAGGATAGTCTCTCACAAGATTGGAAGACAGAAGGAAAGGAGTCATTTTGTGGCATGCATATACCTTCTCCTTTTTATCCAATCAAATAGTAATTTAGTTGCTGCTGTGAAGTGATTGTGCAGATGTGATTAAAGTCTTTAATCAATTGACTTTAATCAAAAAAGAGATTATCACGGGTGGGTCTGATTTAATCAGTTGGAAAGTCTTTAAAAGAGGACTTAGGCCTTCTCTGAGTTAAGACAATACTTCCTGTGGACAGTAAGTTTCAGCTTGGAATTCTCCCCTACCTGTGAGCCTCCCTTCCTCATTGTCTGCCCTAAAGACTTCACACAATTGTATCATATTGTATATACATTGTATACATATCCTCCTGATTCTGCTTCCTGCTTCTCAGGTTGAATCCTGACTGATATAAGCAACATTCAGAAAGGTTTCTAGTAGTTGAGTGGTTTCTTTGCCCTCATGTAGATAACAAAGGTAACAGTATCTTTTCTTTTCTTTCTTTTTTTCTTTCTTTCTCTTTCTTTCTTCTTTCTTAATGCATCTTTCAGTCTCATAGGCTCAAATACCATAGGTTCTTTACAGATTTATCTAAGCTTCAACACAGATTTAATTCATTGTTTCTGTTACAAAGTAGCATCTAGTCTTACTCAGAAATATGATTATATTTAGTCACTATTTAGATTCTATAGTACAGACTTCTGTTTCATTGTGTGAATTTAGGAAGGAATTTACTTCTTGAGCATTATAAAGAAAAATTTAACATAATAGAGCAAAATAGTAATTTGATTATATACTTATATCTCCATTTTCTGCAGGCCTGGTATCTACAAATGATGCTTTCAAGGTCCTTCTGACAATATCAACCTATTAATCATCTTATTCTATTTTATTCTGCTATGCAGACTCTGCAAGAGGTATTTGAGCTGGAATGATTTAGTGACCTCTCTCAAATGGCTAAGATGGGAGCCAGGAAAAAAAAATCAACAGGCTTAATAGGAAGAGGGCAGATTACCCTTAGCCACTTTTGCATCGAGATACTGTTCTTTAGTTGCCTTGTAGTATGAGTAACAAGCAAAATGAGACAAGATAGAATAGTTGACTAACTCATACTGAAAGAAGACATTTTATTTTAATCACCTTTTGACAAAAGCAGTACATGGCTTCCTGCATTATTTCAGAATTTACAAAGAAGCACACGTTTAAAAAATAACATAAAGGTAATCTTTGGAGCTAGTATTCAATTCAAATAGTCAAGAATTCTGTTCCACTTCACCCAACTAAGACCAGAACCCAGGACTCAACTGGCCAGTGTTCTTGCACTAATGTTGGCTTTCCTTTTACTGGGGTATTCGACTGATGTGTCTCTACTTTCTATGTATTATGTGTAGTTCTGATGATGTGTACTGCCTGGCGTATGTCTTGGAGGAAAATCCCAAATTGTACAAGCATTAACTGTAGTTGATTGCCTAAGCCTACCACTAAGAGTTGTATGGATAAATATGTCACAGTAAAGATCTTCATCAGCTGGTTTGCAGAAAAGCCCTAGAATCCCCAAATAAGGGAGCTCTTCCATCATCCATCCTTGCTGCTTTTCTTAGACCAGGATGAGAAGCCTCTGCATTTCTTCTTCTTTCTTCTCTCTAATATGAAACAAATGGGTATTCTAGTCACAGTCCCAAGACTGTCCTTATCACTTTGCTAGACTCTAGTCCAACTCTAGCAGCATACCAAAGAAGAGTCATGGTTATCTCCTCCCTGGTCTGTAAGGAAAATATATTTAAAAACAATGTTCATAACCTTTGAGGCAGAGAAAGATTGTATCTATATCATCTAAACTACATAATTATGACAACTCTCAAAGTGTAGAATTTCTGCTTCTTCAGATAAGTTGAAAAGTGCACAATAACTTATGGGTATGGATATTCATTACAATTTAGAGTGGCAAAGATATTAATGTGCGAAAATATTCGTGCTCTATGTGACATATGTATTTGGATTATTCTAAATCCATGAACAAATATATACATATTAGTAATACATACAAAAATTCACATATATAGTTGATTTTCATTATTTCAGGTAACTATGTTCTATAAGTCACTGTAGACACTGAATTAGCTACTACTAAACTATTGTTCCTATGAGAAATAAGTACATCTCTTCATATATATATATCTCCCATAAATAATAATCTTAAACCCTAAAAACAACTCATTCTGGTGGATTCAATTTTTCTTTAAAAGAATAAATGAGGTTCAGAGGTGTTAGTGACTTGCCTGAGGGTGTCCTACTGATAGGTACCAGAGGTGGGGTTCGAACCCATCCAGCCATCCCCAGAGCCAGAGCTCCGTGCACTACATTGCACTGCCCCCTACTTTTTCCATCTTCTGAGATGTATGAAAGCAGAGGCAGAAGGCTCTGTTCCACCTCAGCTAGGAATCTGGGCCCTGGCTAATTCAAATGTATCACTGCTCTGCACATGCGCACAAATGACTGAATGGACCACCAGTATTGATTTTAGCAAGTAGACAAATTCACAAAAACAGAATCCATGAGTAATAAGGATCAAATAAATATGGTCAGCAAGCCCAAGTCGGTAAACCCCTATTTATATAACTGAGTCAGTGAATCCTCATCAATAAAATATGCTTTGCAAGATGTAAACACATACAGATGTCAAAATTTATCATAGATATAGGGTTATGGATAAATACATTAGCTATTTATCTTTCATTAACTAAAATGGAAATACACTAGTTGTAAAATAATGTTTTAATAGAACAGCTACATTTTGTGTTCTTTGCTCTAAGGAGTAACTTAAATATCATTAAAGGCATTCAGATTTTTTAAAATGTGGTTTTAAAAATCTAAATAAAAACTGGTATTGAAGTATCCATTTTGGAGTATTCACATTAAATCACATAGTGTGGATAATCAGAAGTCGTTAACTTCATGTTATACAAAAGGAACTTAAAAAGTAAAAGAAGATATTGTAATTATTTTAGCGAAATATTTTTACTTTCAAAAACATAGATTTCTTTGTACATTCCTGATACGTTGTTTGAATGGTTTATTTTATGTTTATGTGACACAATGAGTGTATCTATGTGTGTGTGTGTGTGTGTGTGCGTGCGCGTGTGTCTTCCACTACCAAGGAAAGGCAGAATTTTAAAAAAAGGAAAATGAATAAGAAAAAAGCAGAAATTCCACAAGTGGCATTTCTACAATACATTTAATTTTTATTCTAATGTTCTAAGCAATATATGGAAATGACTGCTTTTCGCAAAAGCAATTTCCTTTTTGGCCTGATGAAAGTAAAAATTCCTATATGTTCAAATTCATTTCAAACTTCAAAGGACAGAACAGCCTTGGCATTGGCGTGGTTCTTGCAAGCAGTTGGGTAAATTGACTACATAATGAGTCCTTGGCTGTCCCTAACCAAAACTTTGTTGGACAGGTTCATTTACAATCCTCAAACAGAATGACCTTCCATCTGGCTTAATGGCCCCTGGATTGTTGCAAATGCGACCTGACATTTCCTTATGGGTGAGTTATTAAATTATATCACAGAACACAATAACATAATTTGGTTTCAGAGCCTAAGTGAAAGTGATAGTCCAGCAGATTAAGATGTAAAATTCCTTTGCAAAATTAAGTTATTTATAATCTGATGCATACCCCCTTGTTTTATCTGCCATATAATATAATTACTTTCCACAGTACAGTAGCTGCAGATACTGGCAATGCTGACAGAACAGAAACAGCATTTGAACGGGGGAAGGACTTCCGCAGGCAGGTAGCTGACTTTGATGGCTAGCTTTCCAAAGTGAAACCACTTGCAATTTTTGCTTTTTTTCCTCCCCTAATGGAATTGATCCATTAAGCAGCGCTTCTCTCTTCCACCTAATAGTATTAGACGTACTTAACTCTATGAGCACGATTCCTTAATTCATCCTGAAATATCTGCTTTGAGATGACTAATACCAATATATTCTGAATTTGGGGGTTTTACCTCTTTAGCTATTTCCAGCCATTATGACTGAGTGAAAAGTAAACCAATGTCTCATTTGTTACCCTATCAAACACTTGAATTATTACCACTAATTCTCTTACAGTCAGGATACATTTCAAAGACCAATAAAGCTGAAAGAAACCATATTTCTACAGTAACTCATAGATAATATACATTTTCAATTTTCCCGTAGATTTTTGTTTGTTTTTGTCATTGTTGTTTCGTTTTGGTTTTGGGTTTTTTGTTTTCTTTTGTTTTTTCCATTAGAAAAAGAAAGATTCAAAGGTAGAATTTGTTTGGACAACTAGAATTTCCGTTCTAGTAAAGAGATTGGTCTGTTATAATTCAGAGTCAAGGATTCTATTCTACAGTCTGGTATCTTTCCTAGAATTCCCTAATTTTTCAAAGTATTTTTCTTTTTTTTTTTAAGATTTTAAATATTTATTTATTTTGAGAGAGAGAGGAAAAAAACACAAGCCAGCGGGAGTGGGGGATGGGTGTGGGTGGATCAGTCAGTTAAGCATCTGCCTTCGGCACATGTCATGAACCCAGGGTCCTGGGATCCAGCTCCGCTTCGGGCTCCCTGCTCAGCTACGAGTCTGCTCCTCCCTCTCCCTCTGCTGCTCCCCCTGCTTGTGCTCTCTCTCTCTCTGTCAGATAAATAAAATCTCCAAAAACAAACAAAATCTATCAAATCAATAAAATCTTTAAAAACAAACCAAGCAAACACACACACACACACACACACACACACACACACACACACACAAAAGCAGGAGCAGGAGCAAAGTGAGAGGGAGAAGCTTGTTCTCTGCTGAGCAGGGAGCCCAATGCGGCTGGATCCCAGGACTCTGGGGTCATGACCTGAGCAGAAGGCAGACGCTTAACTGACTGAGCCACCCAGGTGCCCCCCAAGTATTTTTCTTTATTTTGCTCACTCGTGTATGCTGTTTATTTGCCCTCAATCCAGCATTAGTTGAATTCATTCAGCAACTTTTTTTGAACACCTGCTAGTCAGCTGTTGTCCTAGGTTTTATGAAAGCAAAGATAGCAATGGAAATAATAGTAATGTTGGCTAAAATGTGATAAAAGACAGACATGCTAGGACAGAGGTCTATTTTAATCACATGTGTACTCCAAGTGCCTAAAATATATCCAAAACACAGTAGAAGCACAGACATCCTTGGAATAGAGCTTACTATGTGGTTCACATATGTATTCTCATTTAACCTTTTAAATATATCTACCCTGCTAGGTAGATACTAGTATTGTTCCTTCTGTATTCCAGAAGAGGAACATGAAAGACAAACATGTTTAATCATTTCCCAAGGCCATGGAACTAATAATGGCTAACCATGTCTTGAAGCCAGAGAGACTGTTTTCATGTTCTTTGAACAATTGTCCTGTTGTCTGTCTCTGCCCGTAGGAAGCTCACTCACATGTGTGAACTTATCTACGATAAAGATATCTCAAATTAAGCTTCATTGGTGATCTTTGCACATTTATGAGGGCATTTTTTTAAATACTCTGCTCTTATCATCCAGATGCATGATATAAATTACATTATATATATTGCTTGGAATTTCAACTCCTTAAAAAGTCAATTTGTGTCAATGAGAGCTGGCAATTTCATCCGAAGGAATATCATCCCCATGTCACTGGTTTTATCAACAGTTAATTTTCTCACATTCTGTCTTCCACACTACATCATGTATAGTTGTAAATCCAAGATTAAGGCTAATCTCCTGCATTAAACCTTCCCTCATTTAACAGTATTTGCCAGTTCGTGTGTCTCTTAGTCTAATTGGGCTATGGATATATATATATCTCCAAATAATCTTATGTCAGAAGGAAAACATAAAACTCATGTGAAGTCATGTCTTCATGACTCCAAATGATTTTCCCCCCTCTAAGTTGTTCGTTAACACCATTTCTACTTATTACCTGTCTTTTTATTTTTTACATGTGTGTTGTTTTATTTTGGAAGGGATGGGGATTTGAACTCAATGACTAAACCTTCATGAAGTTATCACATACCTTCAATAAGTACAGAAACCAGGTTTTTTCTACACTGCTACCATTTCCACACGGTTCTTTCCTGAGACTTAGTGGAACCCATGGACTGCTCAGTAAATGCCATAGTCATTTCCCTATATTGGCATTTAAAGCTTGCAAGTCATTTTCCATACTAAAACTAAGATTGTGTTTGTAATTCTTTAGGGATACTACAAGGAAGGTGCTGGTATCACTATTTTTAAGTTGAAGAAACGACCCTCAGAAAGTTTAAAAAACATGACCAGGGTCAGTCATCTAGTGGAGTGGATTCCCACTTTGCCTCTTTAAGATGAATGATTAAGCCAAGATTATCAAGCATTACCCTCTTATCACACAGTTACTATGAGCTAAATCCTCTCCCACTTCCCTGTCCTACCATACATCCCCTGGACATCATGTATTCCAGCCAAATGAGAGTAGCCAGTCCAAAGTTTCTTTTCCTGCCTCAGGGACTCAGCTCATTTGTCTTTCCTCTGTCACTGTCCCTACCCCTTCTTCCTTCTTATACCTCCATGGACTGAAGTCCTACCAGCCCTTCAAGGTCAAGTTCAAATATTAACTACTCTTCCATATTTTATTTACCAGCTGAATGTGAGTTATCCATGTGCTACACCCCTATAACCACAATTTGTCCTTAACAGAAGAGACCACACACTGTTTATATTGTAGGCTTCCCTTTTTTCAACTTTGTTCAGCTCCTAAGTTCTAAGTCCCTGAGGGCAGGGAAAATACTTGTATCCTTCCTCACTTACCACACACTCACTCTCAAATAAACGCATACACAGCGGTGTGCTAGTAGGCTGGCTCTCCAAAAAGGAAGAAACATGGTGATTTGTGGTATTTGCCTGTTAGTGATGTAAAGAGGTACTAACAGTTTAACCAAGCTTGCAAAATCTCTCCATGTTTTAAAAATTGACTCTTGCTGGTTTTAGGAGCTGGCTCACATATCCACATTCACACTTACTAGCATAGATCCATGTTCACAATCAACAGGTGATGGTAAGCAATAAAGAGGGCCAGCAAGAAGTACAGTACAGAAGAGTAGGAAGGCAGGAACCTAAGTAGGAAAATCTCTTTTTCAGGTGTCTCACAGTACTAATAAGGCAGGACAGCATAATATTAGTCTTCTTGCCAGTTATTCTCACAGCTTCTACTTGTTTCCCTCCCTCCTTCCCTCTCTCCTCCTTCCCTCCCCACCCCCAACAGTTTTTCCTCTTTCCTTGGCCCCTCTCATTCTCTAAAAATTATCACAGCAGGAGGAGAACACTCACAGGAGTAAATTTGATAAATAGAGTATTAGCATCCTCCACAATTCACCGTGGCCCCTTCAACAGTTCATTCTGCTGTACTTGCCTCAATCCGGGCCTGGAAGCTCAGGTCTTACGAGTTCAAGCATTTTACCTTTCCAGGAGAGTACCCACTTTGTCACTTTCCACTGGCAGTTACCCTGCCCTTGATGTATTTGCAGTTAATGGTCCTTCAGAGAATTCTTGAAATGGAATTACTAAAATCTTCATTTGGCTTTTGCTCAGGTTCTTGCCATTGGGCAGATAGAAGTTCAGGAACATGATATTCAATTCCATCTGGACCAGTCTGCTAGCTGGAAGGCGGCTGTAACATTTATTTAGTTATTCAGTTGCTTTATAAAATTGCATCCCTGATGAAAATGCCCTAGGGAATAAACCAAAGAATTAGCACATTAATTATAAATAAAGCATTATAGAACAACAGCGATTAACAGCTCAAACTAGTTTTTTAGTACTATCATTCATGTTGGGACACTGATAAAAAAAAATAACAAGAATGAGAAAAGACCATATAACCACTAAATCGTGTGTCTATCTACCTACCTAACTACCTACCTACCTATCTTCCTATCTAAGATCTACAGTCATATTACCTTGGGATTTTTTATTCCGATACTACCACAAGCTACCTCTGAAATACTGCACAATTAATTTAGACTCTCCAATTTCTATATGCTCACTTGCAGGGTGATGTCTGTTGTACTGGTGATAGCGCTGCTAATTCCTGGCTTTATATCACTCCCAGTATTTGTTTCAGTTGACATTTTCTCTAACTTGTAATAAAAATGGCCTACTATGAAAATCACATACAATTATCTATTTCCTTTGAGATGGAAATAGCCTAAACCTGCAGCATAAGACATGGAGGCTAGGTACACCGATAAATTTTATAATAGTGAAATTTTGAAAATGAAGTTAAGATTATGTTCATAGAAAAGGATACAGAAGAGAATTATAGACTCTCTCTGTACTTCTTAGAGATTATCATCTGTACTTTATGCATTTGTTTATTGGTTCCCTTCTAGACCATCGTCCCAAATATCAACTTTTCCTGCCCTTCCTCCAAGGCTTTCTACAAAGATATTTCCTCTAGGACTACATAATATCAGCTCCTCAGAGGGACCTAGTCTGACCAGCCTCCTAGAGCTGGCATTGAGATTTAGGTCACCTTTTAATAATTTACCACAGTGTGTGACTATATTATTTTCTTGTTTCACTTTTTAAATTATTTTTGGTAGTTCTGGCACACTACAATATTAAGCTCTGTATGTGTATAATGATCGTTTTATATCTTTAGGACCTCACATTATCCATAGTATGATAACTTGCTGGATGAAAAACAGAATCTAATATCTGACCATCTCATTTTAGAAACAAGAAAATCATTTGTTCTAATGGAAGCAAAGAGTACATCAGTCTACATATAGGTCATACTGATGCATCCAAAGTAAATTAATATACCAGATAAGAAAGAGCCTAACTGTCCTGTGTCTCTCAAAATTTTGAATATTCAAGCAAATATAATTTCTAATCATTGTCTCAATTTCACTCTTACATATGATTTAGAAAAAGTCGTGCTGCTTTATTTAGGTTGCACAATTAATATTTCCTTGAGAATAATACGAGGGTAGTTTTTATAGCCCTAATGAGATTTGCAACACCTACATATCTTCAAACCTCAAATAATAGTAAAAATAATTCCTTTGTATTTGGTTCTGTGCTAAATTTAGGAAAAGTTAATTATATATATTAAATCAACCTATATTTCACTTAAATTCAGCATTCTTTTTCTTGAGATTAAATGGCCTCCCTGCTTTGAGGGTGGGGTAAAACTTAAAAAAAAAAAAAAAAGACTCGGCTTCCACTTTCACATTTTCAAATGGAAAGGATATCTCAGTCACTTGTAACACATCTTAATTGCTTCATTATATTTTTATAGAGCACCTGAATTGCTTGGAAGCAGCTTAATTAAAATGGTGCTTGTTTTATAGTTAACGGAAATGCAAAAAGCACATATCCTGCAGCACGATCAATCATATATATATATATATTATATATATATATAATATATATATATATATGTATATATATACATATATATGTATATATATATTTTTTTCTTTTTTTTCTGCATTCTCAAAGACAGTGTAGACTGAGCAGATTAATAAGACACCGAAACATTTGAGCACTGTCAGAATTTAGATGCTGCATCTTCTTGGACTTCAGTTTTTCATAAACTTTAACATGTTCTTTCCTTGAATCTGCTACATCACTTAATGAATTGCTGGCTGTAATATATTTTGTGGTCTGACTGTACATTACCAATTCTGTACATTATGAGAAAAAGGGAATTTTCAACAAATCAGCAGTTAACATTAGGCACAATTTCATACCACATACGTACTTAATTTCATGAGTATTTTCCATAGAAATTATCAAGAAACTAAAAGACACAGTTTTGAGTCCTAATTCAGTGGCAGGCATGCTGTGTGGTCTTCAATAAATTTTTTAATTTGTCTTTGCTTATTTCCTTTTTCCATATAAAAGGGGCTTCTTTCCAGGAGCGACATGATCAAATAAACTTTCTGCGTGTTTGTGACTTATGACCATTATAGGTAGAAGGGGTAGCGATATAGACTTTGAGAGGGTTTGTAGGAGGAAAATGTGCTTGCAGTACCTGAGGGTAGTACCAGCATGGCAGACCCTACAACTTTCTGAAATGATTGAGTAGCTCTCCATAGGATTCTTGCAACAGTGTTGGTCTGACCTGCCACTAACATTTTTCTTCATTACAATCACAATCACATTAAGAATTTTCAAGCTCTTTAAGGTCTATGCCAGAATCTGCTTCAGTTCTCCTCTCTGAGTGGAAAATTTGGCGATTTGGGGGAGCTCTGAACTTGCTCCGATATTTATGCAAACCTGTAATAAAGCACTCAGTCATTCATTCGTCATTCATTCAGTAACTATTAACTGAATATTTACTATATTTCTGGCACAGCTGAGGTCAGTTTTTATTGTTTTTTTGACAACAGGGCCCACTTATCAAATATAAGTATGATATCAGATACGTACAATGTGATCCACAGAGCAGGAAAGAGATTTTAAACATTAAAATATGTATATTTTGGAGAGAAAATTCATAAACAAACTTTCTGGCCAATACAGTATTATGTTAAATTTTCTGCTATAAATGAAGTGATCCCGTTCTGATTTATTAAAAATGCCAGTGCACAATGAGACTCACAGAGTTATATAAATGTCAGAGCCAAAAAGTAGGCAACTCTCCTTTCCTGGAACTAATAGTGAATTTTAAAATACAGTAGTTAAAACTGACAGTATCCACTCCCTCCCCTAAACATACACACACACACATGTACAAACACACACACACACATGCATTCTGGAAATAATTTAGTTAGAGAAGAAAGAACAGAAGTAGGATACTCTAAGCTTGGGATTAAAAAACACATGTTCCTTTGACTAGAATAATCTATCATAAAGGAAAAATAATCCTCTCATTGAATAAATAACAGCTCTGGTATAGTGAGTTGAATGGTAGCTGCCAAAAATATATATCCACATCCCAGCAACCTGTGAATGTGACCTCATTTCAAAAAAAGTCTTGGCAGATGCAATGAAGGATCTCTAGATGAGACGATCTAAATCTACTGACAGGAGAAACTCACAGGGAGAAAGAGAAGAAGGGCATATGAAGAAAGAGAGTAGGAGAATGGAGGTGAGCAGTCACAAGCCAAGAATGAGGAGCTGGGAGCTGACTAACTCAAAGAATTCTCCTCTCAAGCTTTCGGAGGCTGTGTGGCCTTGCAAATACCTTCATCTTAGACTTCCGGCTTTCAGAACCGTATGGGAACAAATTTCTGTTGTTTATAAGCTACCACATATGTGACCACTTGTTACAGCAGTCCTAGGAGACTAACACACCTGACGAACACTGGATCTTTTCATCTGACCCACACATGAATAGTGTGAACCAACAATAACTTGACTGTAACTTGATTGGCATTACTGAATTTGCCTAGAGATGTTTAGGAGCATGCCAAGAAATCTCAGCCTCATACAGGATGGGATCATTTTTTCCAGTTTATTTGCCTTTTAAGCTTCTTGATTTCGTAAAATACACTTCTCAGTGTTATCTAACTAACCCTGTCATTGTTTTCCTATAAAGTTCTTGCCTTTGCTATTCATCTTAGAAAAACACCCACAGTCCAGGATAGAATTATTCAACTTCATTTTCTTCTAGTTCTTGTGGTTTCTGCTTAAGCTCTCAAGCCTATTCCCTATACCACCATTTCTGTTGTACTTGTCCAAAAGGGATTTTTATTACTATTCTGCTCTTATTCCCTTACACTTGTCCTTTGAATTTAACTTCATTCACTGATCCAGTTGCCATATCATTCTGTCTTTCTTATTTGTTATCGCAAGTTATTTTTCCAATTTTAAATTTCATTGCGAGTACTAAACATAACGTCTAAAATTTATTTCAGCTTTCCATATCAGTTTTTACTCAAATATACATTTTTCATTTGGTTCTTGCGTTGTGGTCACCTTCTTATTGCAGAATCATTTATTAATTCCATATTAATGTTTTATTCTATTGATTGTCATTGAATAAGAGGAAAAAGCTATTTGGCTCTAAATAGCCTGAGTGGATTTTTCATGTTATTTTTTATTTGCAAAAATAATAGTCAACTTTCTAAATATATTATACAGCTGTTCAATTATCTCAATAACTCTATAAACTGGATAATGGAAATTATTCTCCATTTTTGTTAGATGAGGACACTTACATACAGAGGGTTCAGAGATTTTTGGAAACCCCACACATTGAGACCACATCAAAGGTGGATTTGACCTCAGGCAGTTAGTTGATCATATGCTGTGTGCTTTGGTGTCTCCTTAACATATTGTCATTTCATTGGAAGACCTGGTAATGAAGAGGTACATTACCAATTCCATTCTTTGGAAGTCTGATGTAGAGAGAAACAAAGTTGTGAGCATCCCCACAGAAAAACCTCCCCCTTCATGTTCCAGAATTCCTAACAATGAAACCCTCTCCAGAAACCGTCTTTAGGATACCACAGTACCTCCATCTAGGTACAACATTCATGTAACAGCTCCCTTTGTTTTCATCTTTTCATTACAGAACCAGGCCTAATTTGCTTTTCATAACCAAAATGTTTATCACAGTAATTTACTTAAAAAGGACATTGTTTTTCCTCTTTCAACCCCAGCTGTCATATGATTCTGTCTTTCTTACTCAGCAATCAAAGAACCCAATTCCAACCGCAGCCATCAAGAATGTGAGAAATGACTGCACCAGCTTTTACATTTGTCTTTTCCTTCTTCTCCTATATATAGCTGTTTTTATATTCCAATATTCATTTCTATTGGAGCCTGCAGCAGGAATATTGAGATGTGTATGTTTAAATTGTCATATCTAGAATTTCCAACAGTCTGTCTTTTTGAACTATCATTTTACTAGCACTGGCAGCTTTTCTTTGACATCTGATCCTCTGCAAGATATCCATAGCTTTGAAGTTCATGAATAAAACTTTATTGATCACTCAGTCCCTCAGTCTCCCCAGCTAAGGGATCATTTAGCTCCTTTGTATCTGTCTGTAGATTTGGATGAATATTTGCATAATATTTATATATCTATTTCTCAGTCTTTACAGAAGATTCATAAGGGGTTTCTGTGTCTTATTGATATTTGTATTCTCTCTAACCTGCATTGTTTGATGAATGAATGGATAAATGGAGGAATGACTATTGCTTGAAGCTCTCCTGCCATTTTGGTCCCATTTGTTCAAGAAGTTTTGTACTTGAAATACTTTTCCCCTCAATAACTTCCTTGAATAACTGCTCATCTTTCAAGGTTAGTGCAAAGGTTTTCTCTATATTCCTGATTACCTAACTTGACTGGGCATAAGAATTACAATGATTTCTTATGGGGAAAAAATTCACAAGTCCTTCTGAAGGTACCAAATTAGAACATCCAAGAAAAGGTGGGGATTCTGTACTTTTACAAGCATACCAGATGAGTCTTGTGATCCAGCACTTTTGAGAAAAGTTGAATGGCATGAAATCTGTAAATGCCAATGAAAAATATTCTTCTCCAATAGTTTTATACCTTTTGTTAGAATACTTCTAGCATTCTGCTTTAAAATGCACTTTTAGGGGAGCCTGGGTGGCTCAGTGAGTTAAGCGTCCGAGTCAATTTAGTCTCAGGTCATGGTCTCAGGGTCCTGAGATCAAGCCCTGAGTTGGGCTCCTCAACTTAGTGCGGGGTTGGCTTGGGATTCTCTCTCTCCCTCTCCCTGTGCCCCTCCCCTGCTGTCTCTCTCTAAAAGTGAGTGAATAAATAACAATCTTAATTAACTAATTAATTAATTAAAATGCACTTTTACTGGGCGCCTGGGTGGCTTAGTTGGTTAAGTGTCTGACTCTTGATTTTGGCTCTGGTTGTAATCTCAGGGTCATGAGATGAAACCCCGTGTCAGGCTCCACGCTCAGCAGGGAGTCTTGACATTCTTTCTCTCCCTTTCCCTCTCCCTAGCATGCTCTCTCTCTGTCTCTCTCAAGTAAATAAATCTTAAAAAAAAATAAAATGCACTTTTATGTGTAAAGTCTAACTCTACTATGAAACTGTACAACCCTTAAGAGTCAGAAGCGTGTTCAGGTCAGATTTTGGATTCACCATAATAGAGCACAGTGTCTTACAAATAATGTTTGTTGAGCGGCATCATTGCACACAGTCTGCACAGTCTTCTCTCCACATTCAAAGAGATGCAAAAGCTACAAGTTTAACTAAATGTAGGGTAACTTCATTTATTCATCATTTCTAATATATAAAACATATTAACGGTTACTATACATTAAATCCCAAATGACATTTGTTGCAAAAATTAAGGAGCCTGGAACATTTAGTAATCATTTCTAATGTTAAATCATTATTTACAATTTTTTTCTTGACTTCTCTTAATAGTCAAGAGACACCCAATTATAAATTGACCTCTTAGAATACATTAATTAAATAACTGAGATGGATGACGCCTGAGAAGGGGTTTTTAAAAAGAACCTCAAATGAAGGAAATAATCAAAGAGTTTGAAATGCAAGCACAAGTTGAGAAAAACATGGATCTTCTAAGGAACGGAAGTTGACACCTAGCAAATGAAACATACTGTTGACTAAATGCAAAACATAACACATCAGTCACGACGGCTAGACAAGCAGAACCACGACAGCACCCTGAAAATGCAAAGGAATGAGATCTTCAAACAAGAACTCTTCTAGACAGGTTCACTGACAATTAAGAGGAGTCTATTCTGACAATGCAGAGAAGAAAACAAAGGGAACTCTGTGACAGTTATTTTCACACCAACATGTGCATGTGTGGACTCCTGTGATGATGAGTTCGGGCCATATTATTAAAATGACAAGAGTGACTTATATCAATGAGGGATTTTTTAAATATATCTTTTTAAATTTTTAATTATTTTTAACTGAGGTTTTATATTTTAAAGTTGTTTATTATTATTATTATTATTGTAGGTTTTGAACTTCATTTATGTTTCTTTTTCTTCATGTAAATTTCAAAAACAAAACAAGACAGTGTGACATAGTTACTAAAGCCCCAAGTTCTGGGGACCTTCAGCAAGTGGCCTGCTCTGTCTGCCCCTCAATTATCCCTCTGTAAAAGTATGATGCTAATGCCTGGCTCACTGTTAACTAGATTAAAGTGCTCACTTTCACCAAGGACTCAATAAGTGATACCCAATCACGGTAGCAGCCACAAGCAATTGAAGAATAATGTGTCAGGAAAATCTTACCTAGTTTAAACATAAGGGAAATTTGTTCTCACTAGGCAACATAACGGCTCCCCAAAGATACCTTTGTTCTAATCTTAAAAACTTACAAATATGATATTTACATGGCCAAAGGGAATTCAGGTTGCAGATTGCATTAAGGTTGCTAATCGACTGACCTTGAGATGAGGAGATTATTCTGGATTATCCAGGTAGGACCAATTTTATCACAGCGATTCTTGAAAGTTAAAAGAAGAAAGCTGGAGAATCAGGGTGAAACATCAGTGAAAATGGAAGTGGAAGTTGGAATGGTGTAATTGCTGACTTTGAAGGTGAAAGGGGGCCACAAGCCAAAGAATACGTTCAGTCTCTGGAAACAGGAAAGGGTAAGGAAATGGGCTAATCCCCCTGGAATCTTCAGAAAGTAAGGCAACCTTGACAACACCTTGATGTTAGCGCCCTGACACCCATTTTGGATTCTGACCTCCGGAAGTATAAAATACCAAACATTTGTCCTGTGAAACCACTAAGTTTGTGGTAATTTGTTACAATAGCCATAGGAAACAATGTATCCCTCAGTAGCACCCACAACAGTGAGTCTCCAAGATTGCTTAAACCAGCAGCTTGGCAACATTAAGTCACATCTCTGCCATCCTCTGCTGTCATCATCACCGTAAGGCCAGCACCCTTGACAGACATAAAATGGCTTTACCAGCTTCCAACGGTTTGACAACTTTCAGAACTACCCGGTGAAATCTAAGGGCACAAAGATTATATGTCTTCCTTATATTTTTGTTTGAAGCTTGCCAGTTTACTTTATTTTTGGTATCTTTGTCATAAAGGTTTTTATTCTAATTTTATTAAATATATCAATCTTTCCCTTTGTAATTTGCATTCTATTTTGGCCTTGTTTGCAATTTTCTATCACCGAGATCATTCCTCTAAAAACTGTTGTTGTTGTTGTTGTTGTTGTTGTTGTTTATCCCTTTGGTCATATTTTTAAATGCTTGGATTTAATTCTGTAAGGCATAAGAAACAGATCTTAGTTTTTGATAGATACCTAAGTTTCTGAATGTTACTAATTACAGAGTAACCCCTTTCTCAGTGACTTGTAGTTTCTACCTCCGACTTACTTAAAGGTCCGCTTGAGATCTAGATCTCTTTTTATGCCCTCAAATCTGCCTATTAAAGTGGTTTATTCCTGCATATTATACACAATTTTCATTGCTGTGACTCTGTAAATATTCTTTGTTTATGGTAGGGCAATTTCTTTCTCTGTCTTCTTTTTAAGGGTTTTCGGCACAATTCATTCCAAGTGCATTTTAGAATTAATGTGTCAAGTTCTATAAAATATTCTCATGCAACTTTGTGTAGAATTGTACTGTGCTTGCAGATTAACTTAGAAATATGTGTTATCTTTATATTTTTTAATGTGGAAACATTGTTTATTTTTCTACTTGTTCAGGTTAAAATCTACTTTATATCATTCAAGAAAAGTTTATGGTTATTTCCATAGTTTTGCCATTTATTTTAACACATTTATTTCTAACTACCTTATTGTTCTTGTATGCTTTTGAAAATTTTTGAATCAATTTTAATTTTCTTTCCAGTTTGGATTGGTTATTGCAAGAATATGAGAACACTACTTCTATTTGTATCTAGTAAACTTGATTTCTGTTATAAATTCTCAAACAAATTTCTTGAATTTTATATGTAAAGAATGACAGGTTTTCATTCATCTTTCGTCTGTCTGATTCTTATGCCTCTTACTACTGTCTATGGGTATATCATTTAGGTTATGACTTCAGTGGATACATTGGGTATAACAAACAGTAGAAAATTTGTCTTGGTATTGATTATAAGGGAAATTCTATAATTTCCCTATTCAGTATGCTATTTCTTCATTTTGGTTAATATCCATCGTCAGTTAAAGAAGGTTTCTATTTCCAGGGTTTTTGTTCTTCTTTTTTTTTTTTGTTTTTTTTTAAGATTTTATTTATTTATTTTGAGAGAGAAAGAGTGACAAAGAAAGAGGGCACAAACAGGAGAGGAAGGGGCAGACGGAGACGGAGAAGCAGACTCCCCACTGAGTAGGGTCCTGGGATCATGACCTGAGCTGAAGGCAGATGCTTAACTGACTGAGCCACCCAGGTGCCCCTAGGGTTTTTATTCTTTTGTTTGTGATTTCTAATCACTCTTGAAAAAAATAAATTTTTTTCTACTGTATTACATAATTTTGGCTTGTAAATTCATTTTGGATTAGCTTTATATGTGGGAATCCCTCTAGAAAATTATATATTCAGTTTTTTCCAGGTGACTCAGCTAGACACCATTTTTATATTAACTTCCCATGTTGGTAAGTTAATCTGAAATCTTGGAATTAATGTGATGGCAGGCCTAAAGTTCGAGTTTTCAAGAAAAACTTGTTAAATTATTGCTCATTTTTTACCCAGAGCCCAAGCTGAGGCTTAGAAATTTCTGTATAGCCTTCATTTGCAGAAGGACAGATTTTATCTTGTCTGCTCTTTAATGGAAGCTGTAGCACTTTAAGAGTTGCAGCTTTGTTTTATATACCTCAGTTCCAAGTCCCTGACCTTTGTAGACCAAATGCTTTAACCTCTGTTAAAGCTCAAAACTATAGTTATTAAGACTGACAGATATACCCAAGAAAGTATAAACATATTATTTTCATACTTGCTTTTTTTTTTTTTAAGATTTTATTTATTTATTTGATGGACAGCCAGCGAGAGAGGGAACACAGGCAGGGGGAGTGGGAGAGGAAGAAGCAGGCTCCCAGCAGAGGAGCCCACTGTGGGTCTCAATCCCAGGACTCTGGGATCACGCCCTGAGCCGAAGGCAGACGCTTAACGACTGAGCCACCCAGGTGCCCCTCATACTTGCTTTCTATTTTCTCTTCTCTCTGTGGATTTCTCCTAATTTTTTTTTTTATTAAAGTGGGCATTTTCATTACTGTTTGTTTTTTTTTAAAAGCATATTCAGTGCTTTGAAGGTAGTCTTTCAATTTTAGTTCAACATATTGGCATGAACAAAAGTCCATCTCTCTTATTTGTAGGTTGAGTTTAATTGATTTACATTCGTTTTGATTACTGACATATTCAGACAATCTCTTAGAATTTTTTTTGACGT
The DNA here is from genome assembly GCF_023065955.2 of Ursus arctos. NCBI lineage: Eukaryota > Metazoa > Chordata > Mammalia > Carnivora > Ursidae > Ursus > Ursus arctos. The sequence goes on from NW_026622852.1 coordinate 18,023,358, forward strand.
TTTATGTATGTAGTACCTATAGGTAAGCTCCTGACTATATTAAGTACTAATATAGTGATGATCGATATTTATACTAGTCCTAGACTAGATATTTGAGGGTAAAGATGCTGTTCTCAATAAAAGCTCTGTATCTTAACTGATCATAAGAGTTGTGGTTATAAATGGATTTATTTAAATTTAGTACCATAAACGCTCCTATGATACTCTCCTATGAGAGTTATTCCTCTTGATAAAATAGATCATTCTTGACTTGATAAATCTACATATTCCTGAGCGGTTTTGCTGTTTTGTCCAGATAGATACTACAGCCAAGTAATTCAGGTGTCTTTCAAAGAGCTTACGTAGAGCAGTGTCTTGTTGACAGAATTTGAAATTTCAGGGAAAGAAGCTGTGAGATATCAATTAAGCTTCTTTTGGAACACCTTTGTGGCATCTTTTGTTATGTAACTGTAAGTCCACCAATTATCTGCCAACAGAATACAACAAAACCATATCTGTATAGTAAGAGGATTATCCTCCCCAATATCAAATAGTTTTCTGGGCTTGACTCTGGAAGATAGGAAGATATAAACATTTGCAAAACCTAGGAGCATAACTCAAAAGGAGTAGGGTCATTCTGTCTTAAAACGGACTGCCCCAGTGGCTTTGTGGGAAACTGGAGTAGTACTGGAATCATCTTAGCAGTCAGTAAGAATACCTCTTACTGCATCTGTTTTTAAGAGGGACAATGTGTGGCAGAAATTGCAGTAACAATAGTGGAAAATGTGGTTTCCTCTTTTGAATTATTAGTGTTACTGCCAGGATTTTTTCAACAATGAGGCATTTGGAAACAAGAATATCTCTTTGTGATGCTTAAGTCTCTGGGATCCCAGAACAACTTTTGGTGGAGAAATGGGACTGAGAGATTTTGAAGACCATTGAGTGTTTAACAATTGATTCAAATTTCAAAATGAGATAAGACCTCATTTATATGACAAGCTGTGAAGTAGTACATAGTGGTTAGAAGTGTACGATCTTGCAGATACATCAGAAAAGAAAGGAGTCCTCCCTTTCAGTGTGTATCAGGAAAAGATGAGTATGACAGCAGAGAATGAAATAGGAACAATGACAATCATAGATTCATACGTGAATAGCAATTTTTGAACAGTTAAAATTTTCAGATGCTCATAATTTAACCCGTCAAGTGTTTTTATCAGTTGCTTTGAATGGGTACCTATGCATTCAGTCAGAGATATGTTTTACCTAAGGCCACATGTTGGCTGACTTCTGCCAAATAACTATGTAAGCCCCATAATGGGTAATAGAGAAACCCACTTTGTAGTGGTCCAAAATTGAAAAGGGGGCGAGGTCATCTCTAATCCATCACAGAAGGACACTGGAAAATGTCTCCTGTTGGGGCACCTGGGTAGCTCAGTCGGTTAAACATCCAACTTTTGATTTCAGCTGAGATCATGATCTCAGGCTGGGTCAGCGCCTTGCCCAGCATGGAGCATGCTTAAGATAAGATTCCCTCTCTCCCGCTCCTTCTGCCACTCCCCCACCCATGCACCCATGCACATGGTCACTTTCTCTCTCTCTCTCTAAATAAAAAGTAAATAAATAAAAATTTTTTAAAAAGAAAATGTTTCCTGTAATTTGGGAAGAAAATAAAAGTGTAGAGGAGGAATAAATATAAGAACAATAAGAAACTAGATAACCAGTACTTTAGATAAAATGTTTGGCCCTTTAAAGATTCTATAGAATAACTAAAACCTAGCATGGGGTCATGTGTAGTAAAGGTTGTATGAACATTATATATATATATATAATATTAATCTCAAATTTAGTATCTCTATGTCATATATTGTATCATTCAATAATATATATATAAATCAAATTATATCATTCAAATTTTTAACCTCCTAATCATATGCATATGTCCTTAAACTTTAATAGATTGATACTTCTATATTAAAATATTTTTTCTCCTAAGTCTTTTTTTTATTCCAGACACATTTTGCCAAATATATGTTGCCTCATTTAATTGTTATCATGACTTTGTGAATATAAACTACCCCTCTACTTTTTGTTAATTATTTTTGTATTGAATTTTACCTATAAGAAGTGCTATTCTTTTTGTTTCAGTTTTGCCTTTAGTAATCTCTAGTTTTAGAGTTCCTATTCATTTTGTTTTATATACGAGTCTTGAATTGGAGGCAGCTTTAATAACAACTAATAAATATCAATTTTAGGAACCTTCCAAAGCTGTGTGATATTGTATTCATAATGGTGTATTCATTTTCTTAAAAACAGCCACAAACTTTTACAAGCTTCAAGTCCCATCAAACCTGGATTTTACTGTTTGCTAGCAAGACATAGCTGGATTTTTAAAACCCAATCTGCAATTCTTTCCTTTAACATGGTATTTAACACAGTCATCATAGTCGAGATACTTGATCTTATTTCTGTTGTATTCTTTTATAATATTTACAGTGTCCTTTTGATATGGCTTCATCCTTTGGTTTTTGAACCTTCATTACTTTCGGGTTTATCCCACTTTTAAACCAAGTTGTTTGTCTTCTTATTTTATCATATTGTAAGACTTCCTTATAAAATCTACATGTTGAATCTGCGTTAGATCCATGTTTGCAAATATTTTCATCCAATCTGTGTCTTGACTTTTCATTTTCTTAATTGTGTCGTATGAAAAGCAAACATTTTTAATCTTGATGAAATTTAACAAATTTTACTTTTACGATTCATGCTTTTGTGTCTTATTTAAGAAATCTTTGCCTAACCCAAAGTCACAAATATTTTCTCTTATTTTTTTTTTTTGAAGTTCTACAGTTTTAGCTCTTGTATTTAGGTAAATGTATCATTTTAGGTCAGTTTTTCTATATTTTGTGAGACAAGAGTCAAGGCTCATTTATTTTGCAGTCTTTAGCAGGTAGAAAGACTTTATAATACAGGCATCAGGTAGACTCTTCAGAAGGATTTGCCTTAGTAGTAGGACTAAAATAGTTCTACTAAAGTCTGTTCTAAACTTACTCTTAAAAGAATGTTTTAAAACAAACCTCGAAAGATCAAACTGATTCCTAGTAACCGTCAGGTAGGAGCACTGACGATTCCAAGGCCTCTGTAAGCGTTAAGGATTTTTTGCCCTCTTGCTCTCCGGTGGTTCTTTCCCTGGCCCTGAGTACTTACCTGTCATGCATGCACAGATTAGTGTTCAACAAAAGGCTTGAAGAGTACTCCTCTTCGGATCTCAGAAAACTGAAGATCACTCGATTCTGTGAAGGTACCTTTTCTCTGGTATTCTGTTTCACAGATTCTAGCCTCCTCTACTGTTGCCTGAGAAGTGTCTCCAGGAAGTGAATTGGGGCAGTGGTAGGGCTCACCTTATTTATATCCCTTTTCTCAGGGTTACACGTTCTGCTCTGTTTGTTGCCCAACATCTGAAAAGTGGCATTTCTTATATAACATCTGTTTTTCTGCTTATCAAGTGTTATTGTTGGGAGCAGGGGGGTAAAACTGGTCCCTCTTGCTCCATAATGGCAGGAACCCAAATATATTTTGGGCAATATACTAGGGTGACCACTTTTAGGAGTAAAATTCTTTTACATGTTTATGCTATAAATGAATCAGTGATTATCGCTCTTTAAGAAACTTTATTTTTACTTACATCTCATTCCATTTTGGAAAAACTGGAAAGTCTTGCCATTCTTTCTAGCTGTTTCCAAATGATTACTTTATTGAATTGGCTGACTTTCAACTTAGAAAGCCTAAGGTGCCTGATTATAAGAGGTAAACTCACAATTAAATTTCATTGAAAGTGTAAGAATATCACTATACCCAGCATCTAAACAATTGTTGAATGAGGGAGAAAGATAATTAGGAAGTGAAATTAATGAGAGAAGTCAGGAAGAAGTTTGGACATCTTGATGGATAGCAGATAAGAGAATTTGGGGTTCAGCTTCAAAATAATGAAATTAATAAAGTAATTTCAAGTACTTAACCATCCTACTGATGATTCTCAATCCAGGATTTTGTCCTTTATCCAACACAGCAACTTTCCTAATAAATATGTTTAATGGGCCATTTGCATTAAGTTTTTCTAGAATGGATTGACCAAGTTTTTACATTGTCCATAGAATATCAGCTCTTGTCTGACTCAAATGAAATACAGAAACACAAAGAAGTTCATGCTATGAATAAAGACCGGAATAATAAAAAAATAGTTCTAAAATGTTATCTCTATTCTAACTTAAGTATTTAGGACACAATAAGTACTTAGAGAAACTTAAGAAGGTTGAAATAAATGTCATATATACACAGAGCTATAAAATAAAACTATAACAAATAAGACCAGTAGTGATGAATGCACACTAAATTGTCCATCAGTAGTTATGAATACTGTATTTGGTTTGTATGAGAAAGAATATTCACAGATAGCCCCCTTTTTCAAATCTTACTCTGAGAATTCATATGCATTTTGAATAAATCTCTTTGAAGACAGACATTGAATTTTCTCCAAATATTCCAGTTGGTTTGATTTAAGATGAATAGAGTTATAATTTTCATGAGGACAGAACAGTTAATATGATTTCCTATTTATTTAGATATTTATTTCAGCTTGACTAATTATCAGAAGTTTACATGTTCCAAATATTCAAAGAAGTATAAATGAAGTTGACTACTAAAGAACAGGTTTCCAAAATAACAATGTATTTTCAAAATAATATTACACATAGTTCATGCAAATATCTGATTAGCTGTAGCAACAATGCAGATCACCCTTAGAGGGTGAGTTTTTTTCTCTCCTCACTTCTAAGAGACTTTATATGTGTGTGCATGTGTGTGTGTGCATGCACATGAGTGTGTGTTATATAACATTTAATAAGACTACTGACTTGATATAGATAAAAGGAATTTAGAATAAAGGAATAATGTCCAAGACGTATGCATGTTAAATACAGTGTATTTTCTTGTAGACCATAGAAAAAGACAAAACATAGATTGCTTCAGGGCTATGTCTCTCAAAGTAATAATAGGTTCCACTGAATCATTCACATTTTCCTATTCAGTTCAGACAGTCATCTGGATTTGTGAGACGTATACCCAGAGATATAGATGAATTCCATTTGTTGTAACTTTGTTTTTTGTATGTATAAAATTAATTGGACCATAGTGCTATCTTGTTACTAACACATATATTCCGTTTGTATATGCATTTATCTTAAACTTCCTTCAAACTGGAATTGAAATCATTTACAAAGATGCATGTGTATAACATTATAAAAAAATAAAATTGGGGAGAAATAAATATACAGACAATAAAAATAATATAAACTCAGAAGGAAAAGCAGCATCTCAAACACATGTCACATGTTTCTTCATATACTTTGGAAATTGTCAGAACGAATAAACTAAGACAGGTCTGACTTAGTAAAAATTTATTATTATAACTATTACTTTTACATAATTCATAGAGAAGTTTTTCATTAAAATTATCCTCAGAGGCTCAGCAAATGCTATTATATGGCATAAAAAGCCTTTTGCATCATGGTATCCAACCTATTTTTTTAAAAAAAGATTTATTTCTTTGAGAGAGAGAGTGTGTGTGCAAGTGGGGGGGGGGGGAAGGGCAGAGAGAAAGAACCTCAAGTAGACTCCCTGCAGAGAGTGGAGCCCAACGCAGGGTTTGATGCGGGGCTTGATCTCACGACCCTGAGACCATGACCTGAGCCAAAATCAAGAGTCGTATGCTTAACTGAGCCACCCAGGCACCCCTGTCCACCCTCTTTTTAAGTAACATCTTCACTCTTCTCCTGTGTACAGTATGGTCTAGTTACCCAGAATGTCTTTGCATTTCCCTTCATGCCATGTTCTTACACTCTGTGTCTCTATGTCTCTACACAAGCTAGTCTTCCTGCATGGAGACCCAATCTAAATCTTTCTTTCTTGGTGAAATTGCATGCAACCTTTAAGATCAAACTTAGTGTTTCTTCCTTTCTGAAGGGAGACCTCAGAGCAGGTGATTCACCCTATTTTTTGTGGAACATCTGTATTTTAAGCCAATCTCCATGATAGTATGATAATACCTCTCAAAATCCTCCAAATAATTTCTTAAATGTTGATTAGCTACAACGTAGTGAGAGGATAGAGACTATATCTTGTTCAGTTTTGCCTTTTCAACTGTGAGCACCTTATGAACGGATACTCTGTGAGTGCCAGATGCACAATGAATTGTGGTCTCCCTAAATTAGCTTAAAAATGGAGCTAACAGTAGAAGTGAGTGAGAATCCAGTGTTAAGAAGAGTCTAAAAAAAAAAAAAAAGTCTAACAGGAGAAAGACTCATGTGAGGACTGAGTGCCAAAAGACCTCAAAGGGAATTATGATTTTAGAAACATAACCTCATAAAAAATATTTCATTAATCCATCTGGATTAATCTCATAATTAGTAGATTCATTTAAAAAATCCATAGCAATGTGGACAAATTTTTGTAATGCTTAGTATTATCAGTATAATCCTAATAAATTTCACCTAATGTGAGTTATATTTTTAAAGAAAGTTACCTCCCTTAGACTGCACACTGAAAGCATTTTTATTTTATTACATATGGCCTTTCTTTGTAATTGTGATGAACTATCACAGTCCAATTTTCTTCCAATTGTACAGTACAAAGAATTTCTCCTAGGAGCTGCTTTGAAGATTAAAGCATAGAAATAATTTTATTAATGCAATTTTATTTTATATAACAGCACAATTCAGCAAGCCTAAATTCTTCATGAATATCAGTATTATCTGTATAGAATTTAATTTACCAATGGTACAATGTGAAAATGCCCTGGTTACCTGTTTGCAAAATGAGTAAGTATCCTAATAGTTACTGCTTGCTGTGAATCATCAAAGTTTTATCCTAAACTGAAAAACTAGTAGTACTGGGCTCAGTAGCATACTTCATTGGTGTCCATGTTGTATTTCAGAAAGTGCTTACCCATAACCTTATTTAGCTTTACTGCAATTCTGTGACCTAAGAATTATTTGCCAATTTATTTTACATAAGTGACAAAAAGAGACTCAGAGAACTTAAAGTGACTTTCCAGGATCATGAGAGAGACTTGGGGCTAGAACTGAGGCTGTGTGACCTCTGGCACAGTAATGCTTCACCTCTTGAATAACTCTCTATTTCAGCTTTTGAATGGTTCATAAGAAATGATGGTGTCAGGTTCAGAGCCATGGAATAAAAGAATGTACAGAAGACACAGAGGGAGCTAAAAGAAAGTCAAAACTTAGGAAATACTCTGTCATGCATTGATTCTTGCAAGAAATATCAAGCTTCTATCATGGGCTTTTTACTCTTCTAAGTGTTGAGAATTTGGCATTGAACATACATTTTTAAATATTCCATTTCAACCAAAAGTATGAGACATGCAAAGAAGCAGGAAAGTATGGCCTATGTACAGGGAGAAAAGCAGTCCATAAAAACTGTCACTGAGAGACCTCAGGCACCAGATTTACTAAGAGAGAAAGACTTTAAATCACCTATTATAAATATGTTCAAAGAATTGAGGGAAATAATATTTAAAGAAATAAAGGAAAACATGAGAATGATATCTCACGAAGTAGAAAATATCAGTAAAGAGATTGAAATTATACTTTTTTTGAAATTATAATTTTAAAAATAGGAAGCAAATAGAATTTGTACATTTGAAAAAATAACTGAAATTGGACACTCATTAGAATGCTCAAAGCAAATTATAGCTGGCAGAAGAAAGAATCAGAGAAGATGAAGATAGGTCAATTGCTATTATACAATCAGAGGAGCAGGAAGAAGAAAGGATGAGGAGAAATGAACAGAACCTCAGAGACCTGTGGGACACCATAAAGAAAAAAACATACTTATAATGGAGAGAGGCAGAGGAAGGGAAAATAAGAGCAGAAAAGGGAGGCAAAAAGAATATTTGAAGTAGTATGAAAAATATTGATCTACACTGGAAAAGCTCAACAAAGTCTACAAAAGAAAGCTCAGACATTCATACCGAGGCACATCAAAATTAAACTGTGAAAAGACCAAGAATCTACAAAGCACCAACAGAGGTTATTCAACACATACAAATGATAAAGAGTTGCTTTATCATCAGAAATTATGAGGCCAGGAGGCAGTGGGATTCCATATTCAAAGTCCTGAAAGAAAAAGATTATTAATCAAGAATTTTATATCCAGCAAAACCATCTTTCAAAAATGAAAGAGAAATTCAGACATACTCAAATAAAAAAAAACAAAACAAAAAACAACTAAGCAAATTTGTCTCTAGCAGACCTGCTCTACATGAAATATTGAAAGGAGTCCTTCAGGCTAACATGAATTACCACTGGACACTAATTTGATTCCACACAAAGAAATAACACGAGTGAAAGTAACTACACAGCTTAATATAAAAAATAGTGCATATGTATTTTTATTTGTAATTCTTTCTTTTCATACATGATTTTTTTTAAAACCCAACTGCACAAAGCGATAATTATAAAATTGTGTTGATGAGGTTATTATGTACAAAGATGCAATTTATATGATAATAACACAAAGATTTGAGGAATCAAGGGAGTTATGTAAAAGGAAAAAATTGGCATTCTCTTCTAATTATGGTGATATTTATCTGAACTAGATTGTTATAAATGGAAAGGTTAATTGTAAACCCCACAGTAACCACTAAGATATTAACTTAAAAGAATGTATATAACATACAATATAAATAGATAGCAAATATTTTCCCAGATGAGAAGATAAATTCAGATTATAAATTTGCTTTTAGTGTAAAAGGCAGCATTGACTCAAAATGATTATTTATAATTATGGAGTAATTAAGGCTGGTTCAAAAATATTCTATTCTCCTTTTGAGTAGAATTGTACTTACCCACTCCGTTTGAGTCAGGCAGCCATGCAGCTTGCTTTGGCCAATCAGTTGTAACAGAATGGTATGTTTCAGCTTCAGCTATAATTTTAGAAGTCAGTGTGTGGTCTGCCAGACCTCTTTTTCTGATGTAGCATTAATGGAAGTGTATGTAGAGACTGGCTCTTCATCATTGTTTCTCAGTGGCCATGATATTCAGAGACCTTAACTAATATATTACACGTGTACTCTTAGTGGGACTAAACTTTTGTTGTGTTAAGCCACTGAGATTGGGGGTAATTTGTTATTGCAACGTAACTAGCTTGTCATGTCAGATAACATTAAAAGTGGAATTTATTGCAAGAAATTTCTCTGGAATTAGTGACTCTATGAATATAATTGTGTTTGAAAAAAGATTTAGATAATTTTGGGGAAAATAATTATTTTACATGATCTTTATTAGGTGGGCTATTTGACATCTAAATTTATTATCAAATTTGTGTTCTCTTCAAGAATCTCTTGCTGTTTTCTCTGTTATCTCTTGGGGAAGCACATGCATTCCTACTTCCATGCCTTTGTTCTCTTCCTTCCGTTTGGAATACCTCTCCTTTATCTGTCATACTCAGGTTACTTTTTAAGATCTCAAGTCTTCAATGACCAATTCAAGACATATTTTATTCAAGCCAGAATTTCCCTTATTCTTTCTCCACATAGTTAATAAAATAATAAGGTAGTATAAACTGAGTACCAACAATGAGCAAAGCTCTATGTTAGTTGCTTTGCGTGGGTTATGCTATTTTGTCTTTACAATAAGTTATCAAGAGGAATTTAGGCTAAGGAAACATTATATCCCAGCCATGTAACTCAGATGTTGCTAACCCCTATTTATAGAGCCATGATTTTTTAAAAATGCATTTCTGTACTTTTTTTTTTTAAGATTGTATTTATTTATTCGACAGAGATAGAGACAGCCAGCGAGAGAGGGAACACAAGCAGGGGGAGTGGGAGAGGAAGAAGCAGGCTCATAACGGAGGAGCCTGATGTGGGGCTCGATCCCAGAACGCCGGGATCATGCCCTGAGCTGAAGGCAGATGCTTAACCGCTGTGCCACCCAGGTGCCCCTCATTTCTGTACGTTTAACTACTTCCCCTATTCTGAACTCCAACTGTACTTACTCAGTTTACATTAGAACCTAGTAATTCTTGAGGCGCCTGGGTGGCTCAGTCAGTTAAGCGGCAGAGTTCAGGTCCTGATCTCACTATAGTGGGCTCTACACTCAGTGTAGAGTCTGCTTTGGATTCTCTCTCTTTCTTCCTCTGCCCCTCCCCCTGCTCGTGCTCTCTCTTTCTCTAATAAATCTTCAAAAAAAAAAAAAATAACCTAATCATTCTTCTTCTTCTTTTGTTTTTTTCTTTTTTTTTTTCTTTTGTTTTTTTCTTAATTCCATTATGTACTCCATCTTTGCCCTCTAGGTGAATTTTAAACTCTTATCTCATAATGATTTGGAGTCTCACCCCCTACAGAAGTGACTATTCTTCTAAGTATCTCCACTTAGATTTTAAGATTCAATAATTTTAAATAATAATAAATAAAGAATATGTGATTCTTCAGTCATAGAATCTGATATGAAACTTTAAAGCTTAAAACACTGGTTTTAGCTGAAAAAATAATTTCAGTGACTAGAAGGAAAAAAGGGAGTTCAAGATGATTCTATGAGTTATAGACCATTTATTTACAGAAACCAAACAATATATAGATATCAATGATGACTTTTTCACTTTCTTTTCTAGTTGTTGTGATGCATACATAGCTTCAAAGCATGTGATTTATTTATGTTTCCACAGGGAAAAAGAAAGGGAACTAATGTGTATCAAACCCTTCTGTGGAAGAAGGTGGTTAGATGGCTAGGATCACTGACTATTTTTAATGTTATCAAATATCAGAAATGCCATTTTAATACCCTAGCCTGTAGTATGTGTTTTGAAATCAATCTCTCTTTCTGAAGGTTATATAATTAGTAGTAGAGACAAAATTTAAACCCCACTGTGTCTGCCTCCAAAATCTGTGCATTTTTCCTCATACAACCCAGTTTTTAAATTGTCTGCACGAGAGAATTACAATCCCTATCAGACTGACTGTGTTGAAATATGATTTCTTCATGCTGTTGAGGCTTCTACTCTTTGCACTGGGGTATGGTAAGCAGTTAACGATCTGGTATCTCTTGGCACCACTTTGCCAAAGATAAAACCATTCACCTTCACCTTTGCATGTGGCAGAAGGTCTTTTCAAAGGGATATGCACAATGCTAAGAACTTGAAGCCGAGGAGTTTATCCTTGGGTTTAGATTTCGTTGATCATTCCTTTGGAGTTATCATTTCATCATTTCTCTTGCATTTGCCAGATCTGTGCTTTAGTACTAATATCTTTATAAACCCACTTTTCTCTCTGTCATACTCTTCCTTTTTTTCCCTCTTTTTTGCTGAACTGTGGTCAGAATCCAGACAGTTTTTATTTTTGCTTTTTTTGATTTTCAAAATAAGCTCTAAAAACTCTCATTCCTGACTTTTGACCGTCAAAGTCAGTATCAGTGTTCACCTTTTGCTTTATACGTATGAGACCAGAAAAGTGACTTTTTAAATTGTATCTTTTCCTTCCAAACTATCTTCTCCCTAGTGTTTTAGAGTCATTGTCATATCTTCTTAGTTTCTTCTCAAAATAAAGTTTCTGCTGCTTTGAATAACACACGTCATGATCAATGCAGAGGAGAATTCTGTTCTCCCATTTTCCAAATTGTAACGAAGCCCTCCTTTAAAAAAAAAAAAAAAAACAAAAAAAAAAAACAAATGTATCACTGAGAAAGATGCTAAAGGAAAAATGTTCCAGCATGATGTCACTGGATATCCCCAGCAGAGATAACACTGGAACATGGAAAAATGGTCTCTTAACTTTTGATGGAGGTCAGGTGGGAGCCAGGAAAAGAGAATGAATGCTGAAACACACCCTACCGTTCTTTGGTAGGGTTCCTTTAGGTTAGAATCATAGTCATTATCAGTTTTGATATCATAGATTCTTTGGCACTGATGAAGTTGTGTGGTCGTGCAATTATTTTTGAAATTTTCCAAGACCGTTGAATTTCTATAGTAGAATAAAGATCGAGAATGCTGACCAGCTCTGAAAGGTGTTACAAACTATCGTACAGCTGGGATCACAACTCCTCCTAAGGAATATATCCAAGCTCCACTTGCTAGGAGCAGGTTTCAATCCATGGCTGATGCACTGCTGACAATGAGATAAGGAATGTGGCCCAAATCAGAATTCTTTTTAAAGGATTCCATCACTGATGCCCAATCAGAAATTAGGCACATACCTTTTTTGTTTTGTTTTGTTTTTTGTTTTGTTCTTGTTTTGTGGATGTGTGCTGAAGTTGGATGCGAAATGTAAACTGTAAAATTGTGGTGATTCTCATAAGTAATATAGATATAAAATCTGAGGATTTCAAGAAAAAAAGACTTTGTGACTTCTGTTAAATAATAATGGCCTCATGTGTTCTGCTTTGATCTAGCATAGGTAATTGTAGGATTCCTTCCCTTTCTTCCCTCCCTCCCTCTTTTGCTCCCTACTGTCCTTGCTTTCTTCTTTTGTATCATTACATTTTTTTTCTTTTATTCAGATGAGGAAAAAAATTAAATTTCTAACGGAGTTCTAAATCCTATCTAAATTTGGTCTCTTGGCATCTAAACTTTGAGGTGTTTTTAATCATATTCTTAAGCAGAATTACTTTAGAAAGTTAAATTCACTTCTTAAGTATTATTAATACAATGAAAACAAAGCATTTTTGTAGAGAAATCAGAAACTTTTGGTGCATGTCTTCAACTCATTAAGATTTCTTTTTTTAAAAATATTTACTACACTGAGTTACAGCTAAATTAAATATGGTGAATGGATGTCTCCTAAGGGGATAAACTAAATTAAACTGGGAAGAGACCAAATCTAATTGTATTGCATCTTTATGATCTGGCATTAAGAATTCTTAATCTGCCTCCATCCCTTTGCTTTGGTAATGCTCACACTCTATCAGTGAGGCTGATAGTCTGCATTTTTTCTGAAGGGAATATGAACTAAAACATTAAAAACTAAAGTACTCTTAAATATTACTCATTTTTTGTTAATGATACACATTCATGTTTCTGGGACAAAAGTGTTATAAAATTTACTAATTATATGTAATCATTTACTTCACATGATCTTCTTGGTAATTGAGTCCCTTTATATTTTATGCCTTTATTTAACAACATTCATTAAGCAGTACAAAAAAGAATAACATGCAGTTCCTGCTTCCAAGGGGGTCTTCAGTCAACTTGGGCAGACCTATAAACTAATGAAATAAAATAGGTAGATGGAGTAATAGATAAATGGGGGGGTAATAGATAGTGAAATCTCTTTAACAAAGCTATATAGAAAGTGCTTTCAAAACACAAAAGAAAAAGTGGTGATTTTTTTCCCCCGAGGGAAATGCAGAAAAATTGTATAGGGAAAGTGATATTTACACTGAATTTTTGAAATCAAGTAGGGAATGAGAAGGCCAATCTAGGCAAAATACTGACTAACATTTACTGAGCACCCAAAATACGTTTTACGTATGTGGAAAAATTGAGACCCAGACAGGCAAGTAACAAGTCAAGGTCTCACATCTGGTGAGTGGAAGCGTTGGGACTGGAATTCAGACTACATGACTTCAGACTCTCTACTCCTAATCTAGATAACAACTCTACAAACGAATGGTAACATGAAATTTCATAGATTGGTGTAGCTCAAAAGGTCTAAGATGCTTGGGAATCTATGGTGATGAAGCTAAGAATATTCTCTATGGTTTATTATGAAAGCCCTAATATTTTGCCTAAGAATTTAAATTTGATCTAGTAAAAAGTAACCAAAATTCTTAAGCAGAGAAATCATAAACTCTGAAAAGGGTTGTTATTTAAACAAAAACTACAAACTTAGAATTTAAAAATAAGGGAGAGAAAAGACAGTTACTGAAAAGGATAGCATAGCTGCATTGCAGAAAGGAAGCAATAGACATATACCCCAGTCACACGCTGGGATCAGTATACCACAGCCTTCTCAACTGTTACTGTTGTTAAATCAGTGTCTCTGTGGAGGAAGGAGGGCCTGGTCCTTTTTAGCCTGCCATCTTGCTGACATCCTGCAACTAAGTCTTTAAACCAGAGATAATCAGGTCGAACTGTAATATTCACTTAAAAGCTTCGATTCAGGATGACCTAAAGTCTATACCTAAACATACAGTAAAGACTTTTCTTGCCTTTCGGATATAATTCACTTTTCAACACAGATGACAGGCTCTTCACGATCTGGCCTCTGCATGGAATTACAGGTTCATTTCTTCCCTGAACTTAAACTCCATAGCAAAGACAGAATTTTTAGTCAACATACTCGCTGGAGTTTTGCACATAACTTCATTTCGCTAGGATGTTTCTTCTGCCATGTTTTATTCTGTTCAGGCTGCTATATTAACAATAGCTATAATAAAAATAACATAGCTTACACAATAGAAATTTTTCTCATAGTTCTAGAGACTGGGAAATCCAAGATCAAGGTCCCAGCCAATCAGTTCCTGGTGAAGGCACTGTCCTTGGGGTGCAGACAGCCAGCTTCTCCTCCTGTCTGCATATGGCCTTTCTTCAGTGAGTTCACATGGAGAGAGAGAGAAATCTCTTTCTCTTCTTATAAGGCCATTAATCTCATCATAAGAACCCTACCCTTAGGACCTAATCTAACCCTAATTACCTCCCAAAGGTCACACCTTCAAAAACCATCACACTGGGGGTTAGGGCTTCAATATATGAGCAGGAAGAGATACAAACATTCTGTCTATAACACACCTCAATGCCAGTTCTACCTTCCTTTTGACTAGCTAACCTCCCCTCAATTATTTTTCCTGTATTTCCTTGCCACTAATCCCTAATCTTTCCTTCTGTAATTCGAACTCAACTTAATTTCCATCTTTTAATTCTATTGTCTATGCTTCTTTATCTTTTTTATTTCATTTGTGTGTTTCTTCATACTACAGTCTATTACTTATTCAGATTTCTACACCAGTTTATTAATCTTCTCTTCAAGTGTGTTCCATATGCTATATAACTCTTCTGATCCTCTGTTATAATTAACAATTCTTTATATTAAACTTTCAAATTACTGTATTGTTTTCCATTCCTAATTGGACTCAGATTGACTCACTGTGTAATACCTTCTCATAAGACATTTTTTGTCCTCTTGATTTACTTATCCCTCTGTATTATAGGCTTATTCAAGGCCTGTCTTCCTCATATTTCTCTAGCTACTTCATAATATGTGCCTAATAAATATATATTGAAGAAAAGAAAGACTGAAAAATAAAGCATTGCCCAACATTTGCCTATATTATGAACTGAAAATCTTATCTCCCTAAAATATCTGTTAATATATATATATATATATATATATATGTGTGTGTGTGTGTGTGTGTGTGTGTGTGTGTGTATTCATTCTCCTGTTCAAATATAAATGGATTTTTCCTCATTTTTTAAGGGTTTAATCCAAATTAACCAATGGTATAAAGGATATACATAGTAGTTGAAAGGTTGAATACAAGGGAATAGAAACTTATTACTTATGTCTGTCAATGGAGTTAGTCTTACTAATTTATCCAAGCCAGGACCTTACAAGAACATCCAAATGTATAAAAAGCTAAAATTTAATGTACTTATATAGCCTGTTGCTTTCCACTGAAACAAACTAAATATTGAGATTGTTCATTTAAAAAAAAATCTTCTTTATAAAGAATGTAGTATAATGTCATTGTTACAATATACCTAACTTTAAATACTTCTGATTCTGCTCTCTGGCAAAGGAAAATGGTAACAGTAACATGAGAGAAAAAAATTAATAACATTATCTGAAGAAGGATAATCTTTAGAAAAGCAAACAGTGTATTTTTCCTTAGCTTCCTATGCCCATTTTCTCTTCCTCTCGTAATTTCAACAAGTAGGAAATACACCATATTTGTCTTGAGAGGAGGATAATAGAGCAGAACACAAAGAAAAATACTTTTTTTTTAACTTCTGTTTTAGGCATAAAATAATAGATTTAGAAGAATGTGTGATTATTCAGAATCAGTATTCTTTGTTAATACTACTTCAAACCTGCAAAACTAGATGGAACTTTCTTGTACTGTCAAAGGCAGAGAGTTATACAGGGAAAGAGGGAATCTTAGTATCTAGAGGGTCTCTAATCAGAGTCTGTGCTGCATGCTTTCCCTGCCAAATACCAATGAGTAGGAGTGCCAGAAAACTCATGATCCAAGCTGAGATAATCAGAATAGATATGACAGAAAATTTATAATATAAGATGAGCTAATTAGAGTCAATCTTAGGTCCAATTCAATAGCATGGACTTCACAAATTCTTTAAAAGTTGCTGAATTGGGGCACCTGGGTGGCTCAGTCATTAAGCATCTGCCTTCGGCTCAGGGCATGATCCCAGAGTCATGGGATCGAGCCCCTCATCGGGTTCCCTGCTCCGCAGAAAGCCTGCTTCTCCCTCTCCCACTCCCCTTGCTTGCGTTCCCTCTCTTGCTGTCTCTCTCTCTGTCAAATAATAAATAAAATCTTAAAAATAAAATAAAATGAAAGTTGCTGAATTGATTAAGATATGCTTAAACTTTCAGTGAACTAGATGGCTCAAAAAACAAGATTAAGGGCCTGAATCTGCCACTGAAACCTGAAATGATCAAGTATCTTGTAACTAAGTCTAGAGAAAGAGGCATATATCAGAATGAAGGGTGGGTTTCACCATTCTCATACAAAATTTACTGTGATTAAATAGATAAAAAGCTAACTTGTTTTTTGAAAACTTGTAATATTCCAAGAGCTTAATGGGGGATTAAACATGATTGTGACTCTTCAAGACAAAGTAAGTTTTACCCAGTCTCTCATTTCTATAGGCAAGAAGCAGCTCTCTCCATATGTGTCCATTCCAACAAAGATACTATAAAGAAAAGATCATGTAAGAGGTGGAGCCAGGAACATAGAGACTGATGGACTGAAGAACAATGGGGTGGGGAGCATTACTGAGCATTACTGGGGCTTCTCTAGGAAGAAGATTTTAGAATATTATGAGCCAGTGGCTACATATTGTATGTATACCTTCTATTTTCCCCTCTTTCTTAATGGAAGCATTTATTGCAATTATCTTGTCCTTTCCTCTGACTATGTACTTTTGTGGGAGAGGATAGGCAAATAACCTTACATCCTATTTCATAAATCCCAGATCAAGAGGAGCTGTAATAAGCCAGATGTAGAAATTATTACAAAGTCCCAGACTTTGAGTTTTTTGTAAAATATTTTATGCTTTGAAAAAGGGAGAACAATAACAATTTGTAACCAAAGGTTAGTCTGTGACAGATTTTATTATTATTTCCAATTATTTGCTGTCCCACCTGTAATAAGATTATTCATCTCTACTCAATGTCATGTTACTAATACTGGCTTCCTGTCCTGTTATCATAAGGTTCAGACACATGACTTGGTTTGATCAGTGAAACAGGAGAGGTGACATAAAGTGTTCTGAGCAGAAACTTTACAGTCCATCTTGTATCCTTCTAGTTATCTTTCATTTCAGTCTGTGTTCCACAGAATACCATGTCCAGATTCAGGTGGATCCTAAAATACAAAAAGACCCCACGATGAGCTGGCAAATGAAATATAATTGGCATTATGTCTAGTCTAGAGTCTGAAAAAATATTAGAGAGTCTATAGCCTTAGACACTAATAAACTGGGGAAATCTAACAATTTTAATCCTACATGATAATGAGATTATCATTGATCTTTTACCCCTGATTTCTATCTGAATCCATGAATTTTTATTGAACTTTAAATATTTTCAGATTGTAAGCTTCTATATGGGACCATCACTGTTCAGCTGTATTTCTTGTATTTCCCCAAGTAGTGCATGACAGGGTATGCAGATCAATAAATATCTGCAAAGGCTTTTCTGAGGTGCTTGGAAGTTTAGGACAAAGCTGAAACATCAAGTACCCAATCTTAGAGCTAATGATCTCCTATTTAACACTCAAAGAAGAGTAAAGTATCAGAATGGGACTAATTTTCTAAAAGGATTGAGGAAAAGTAATCAAGCATAGTATTCTAGGAGGCAATAATACCATTTTTAAAGTAAATTGCAAATTGTTAAGACGAGTTCTAAGTAAGAAAAGTCAATAGACATTGGTAACATGCTGAGATACTGTATAAATGGCATTGAGTTAGTGAGAATTTTGTGAATAAAGCCTGCTGATTTAGGTCAACATTGAGAAATTACTGGGATAAAAACAATAAAGATGATAATCTTTAAAATCTTTATTCTTCTACTGCATGAGATCATGCTCGTTGCCTAGTTGTGGGGAAAAAAGGAGCCCAAAGATTAGCACTTGAATTTTCATCACACCTTTATAAACTGGTTACAGGAAATGTTTATTTTTAATCAGTACAGAAACTGAATTGTGTACATGGTACTTCATTTCCTAAAGTTAATAATTTAGTTAAGAATTGTCCATTCCCAATAACATGTTAAAGCATCTTTCTTTTTTAATAAGCCAGGGTATAGTTCTATGCCTAGAACAGAGAGGATACTTACATATTGTAAATGCCGAATGCTTGAATTGATGAACATGACTAATGCCCAATTATCTTGCTTCTAACCATTCTCCTGTAAGTTACATACACATACTGTGCCCATTAAGTATCTCTTTCACTTTTTCTTTAATTATTGAAGCATTGAATGTTATAGCAATGAGTGAATGTTGAGATACTGGCTTTTTTATTTTGCTTTTAGGAATAAAATTTATGGGGACTCAAATAGTGAAATTATGGTCACTCTTGAAATTCACACAGTATAAAAGTAGAAAGATTATGATTTAATTCTTGTGAAATATTTATTAAAATTACCGTCCTAAGAGTATATAATACCAATAAGCAATGGCAGCCTGGATAATTTAGTGCCATCATGATTTTTCAAGATAGCACAGAAGTTCCAATAGCCTATTGTTTATTTCCAGCCCAATACATTATAGCCTCTAAAACTCTTGTAGAAGTTGGAAATGTTTAATTAAAAAATAAAATTTCTTGCTATTTCTTACATAAAGTCTCATAAAGGTCTAGATGTTAAAGTGTGTTTACAAAGCATATCACAGGCAGGAGTGGAGTGAATGTTACAGTGGTAGGCAATTGAGCCATCAGGTGTTTCCGGCAGGACTAGGAAACATTCTTGTGAAGCTATGACGTACCATACCATGCCTGCTAGTGTTTAATTAGGAATCCAGATTCTTTGCCTGTGCCAATGTTTACATTTTCCTTTGAATGGATATATTACCTGTCTAATCTATTCCAAGTTAGAAGTAACTTTGATACAGAAAGATACTGTAGAATAATGAAAAGCCCAGGTTTGAGAACAAAGTATTGGGAGTAGGAAGAAGGAACAGGAACTAGCATTTGTTCGAAATTGACCATGTGTCAAATACTATGACAAATTATCTAATTGGATTTAACTATCCCCTGCCCCTAATAACTTAGAGACAGATATTAGTTGTAGTTCACTCTGAAAGATAGGAAATAGGGAAATAGGTTCAGAGATGTGATGGAAACTACTAGATGTCACACAGCTCTTTTGTTGCTTTCCCAGAATATAAATGCATCCCTGCCTTATGCCAGTTTCCACAGTGTGTCCCTGCTTCTGCTGCTAATGAGCTCTACAAACTTTTATGAGTTGCATTCCTGAAGTCTATGTTTTGGTATCCTCTTCTGTCATTTTTAGAGAATACCATTTATTATTATTACAGTATTATTATTTTTTCTTTTAGAGAAGGAAAGAGAGAGGGTGCCAGAGAGAGGGAGAGGGAGATGGAGAATCTTAAGCAGACTTCACGCCCAGCACAGAGCCTGACTTGGGGCTCGACCTCACAACCCTGAGATCATAACCTGAGCTGAAATAAAAAACTGGATGCTTAAACAACTGAGCCACCTAGGTACCCCAATATAATGATGTTATTTCAATAGTGGCCATTGATCTTTGATGCTTTTAAGTGTTGTTTTGATGATAAAATGAGATAAAGCTTTGAGTTCATTTTTAACAAAGAGATGCACTCTGCAATATAAGTTGCTTATAACTCACAGTTAATTTACTCACAATGGAAGGAAGGCCACTGTACTAACAACACTTTTGGCCTCTCCCTGCCTCCTCATCTCTCATTTGACACATCTGAAGACATAACCTAACTTTGTCATCATTAGCAATAAAGCTAAGATTTTTATATACCTAACTTCTTTGTCTCTCATTTGTTTCAGACCTTGAAAAGGAGAAGTTTTATTTTCTTCTTTTTTCAAAATTTATTATTGCCATCCCTGTTGACTTGTTCTCCATTTTCAACTACCAATTTGAGGATATGAGCCCCTTGAAATGCCATATTTTGGATGTGACTTGATTTTTGAACCATATTATTGATATCTATTTTAAAGTAGTTTTATTTAGCCACTTAAATCCTGGGTGTTACAAATGTTACAAAACAAACTTCAGCTGACTAAATTTAGAGAACTAATTGGCTCTACTTAATTATTCATGATCAGGCATCCCACTTTAGCAGTAGAATCAAGTTCCAGAGAGCTGTACAAAATGGAAGGCTTTTATAGGCACAAGGGGTTGGAAAAAGGAAGTTTCTAGCAAAGAGTAGACTTTTTCAGGCAAGGTCACCTTTCTTTGGGGGACTATAAGGGTCCATCAGGCATATTACCCCACTAATGCTGACCAGGTAATTCCAGATTGGTTTAAAGGTCTCACTCCTCGGAGAAGCTGAATATGCAGCTAGGTTACTTATTAGGTCTTGGTTTGTTGATGTGAGATTTAGCACAAATGACTCCATCCTGAGCCTCTCGCTTTTTCTTTTTCTTTTCTTTTTTTTTTTAAGATTTTATTCATTTATTTGACACAGAGACAGCCAGCGAGAGAGGGAACACAAGCTGGGGGAGTGGGAGAGGAAGAAGCAGGCTGCCAGTGGAGGAGCCTGATGTGGGGCTCAATCCCAGGACCCTGGGATCACGCCCTGGGCCGAAGGTAGATGCTTAATGACTGAGCCACCCAGGGCGCCCCCTCTTGCTTCTTTTTTAACACAAACAAATTAGACCCTTGCATTAGAAAAACAAAAGAATGTCTGAGAACATATTTTAAGTAACTGCACAATTGCATTTTTTTTTCAGACACTAAACTTTAATATGTGATAGCAACAAAATATACTTGCAATCTCTGAAAACAGATGGAAGCTTAAGTATATGGTTATTAAAATATCCACTTATTCTTTTTTAGTAAAATATACTTTCCTGAATTTGGACTTATTATGGAAATTAATGTGATAGTTAAATACACTATATGGCCAAAAAAAAAAAAAAAAAGGTAGAAGTTGAATAGGCAACATCTTGCATGTATGAAATCTCAAGGAATGCCTGTCATGTAAAAATGTGTCCAGGCTCATAAATACATTTTTAAGTTCTTACTAACCTCAGAATAAAATAACAAGTATCATTGTTTTACTGTGTATTCACTGATGCTAAGACAAGGTATTTATTTACCTGGAGAAATATTCCCTTTTTGGATACTTCAATCAATATTTCATATTTCTTTTTGTTAGGCTGAGGTAAAGAGAATGTTCCGATTACTGTTGCACTCTTACAGCTCTGCCAAGTACTTAGAGGTGCGGGTTGATGTAGCTGGGATAGCTGCATTCATTTTTTTTTTTTTTTAAAGATTTTATTTATTTATGTGATAGAGAGACAGCCAGTGAGAGAGGGAACACAAGCAGGGGGAGTGGGGGAGGAAGAAGCAGGCTCCCAGCGGAGGAGCCTGATGTGGGGCTCGATCCCATAATGCCGGGATCACGCCCTGAGCCGAAGGCAGACGCTTAACCGCTGTGCCACCCAGGCGCCCCAGCATTCATTTTGATGTGAGGTACTATGATTTTTATGAAATATATATTTGGTTTTTGTGCACAATTTCTGGCACAGAGCTCCTAAAACCCTTGGAATATCTTAAGTATGAGAACGATAAAGTTATCTTTTGTTGTATTAATGAGGGGACTTTTGGAACGCAACTAAGGGTGGGGGCTGGTTGCCAGAGAAGCCAACCATGTGATTTGAGGGTTAGAGCTTTCATTTCCACCCCCTGACTTCTGGGGAGGGAAGAAGGCTGGAGGTTGAATCGTGCCTATGTAATGACGTCTCCATAAAAACCCAAAAAGACAGGGTTCGTAGACCTGGGTTGGTGAACACACTGAAATGTAGGAAGAGTGGCGGTCTTGGAGAGAGTATGAAAGCTCCATGCCCCCCTCCCCACCATGTATCTTGCCCTATGCATCTCTTTCATCTGCTGTTCCTCAATTATATTCTTTTGCAATAAACCAGTCATAGAGTAAGTAAAATGTTTTTCTGAGTTCTGTTAGCCCCTCTAGCAAATTAATTGAACTTAAAAAGGGGTTGTGGGAACCTCTGATCTTTAGGGAGAGGAGGGTGTCAGAAGTATAGGTGGTAACTGACAACTAGCTTCTGAAGTCGGAGGTGGGTGTCAATCTTGTGGGACTGAGCACTTAACCTGTGAAATCTGATGCTCTCTTCAGGTAGATAATGTCAGAAGTGAGTTGAAGTGTAGGATACCCGGAAGGTGTCTGGAGCATTGCTTGTTGGTGGGGGAAACCTCCCTCATGTTGGAAATGGTACCAGACCCCTTTTAGGTACATCTCCTGAATTAGGTAGCATGCATGTAATAACTACCAAGTGTCAGAAAACTGTTGTCACAGTCCCTTTTAAGATTATCCCTATAGTGCAATCTCTGATGATGAATGGGTTTGGAGGCCCAGGTTAGGTGATACTTAAATGGTGTTCATAAAATAGAATTTTAGATTTTTAGGGAAGCATGAAGAACATCTAGTCTACTAATGTGTTAAAGTTTAATAATTTGCATATTCTCTTTGGGATTTCCCCCTTATCTCTGAATCATCTTTACCCGCATGTACATGATATTTTTCAAAAGATTATTTTATTAACAAATGAATAAGTAAATATACACACAGATAATTAAAACCATATTATATCACAATTATAATAGGATTATATATATTATGTAATATTATATATATATTATATAATAGGATTAAGGTAACGTTGAAGTAAATTCTACATATGCATATAAAGTAACAAAATTTAAGTAAATTATATATATATATATATATATATATATATATATATATATATATACACACACACTCCCTAAGTTATCTCTTTTATATTAGTAGGATATATATACAGTATATATACTGTAAGCAATGATCTTCCTGAAGACCACTCATTGTGTTTACCTCACTATCTTCCAGAATAGGACATCTCTGAGAACAAATATGAGCAAATATCTGAATCCCTGTAGCGTTTGCTCCTTGAACACAGTTTTACCTTTTTAAGTCACACAGAAGAGGTTAAACACTTCTTCCAGGTAATAGCTTTTAAAATATATTTAAAAGGAGTTTTAGAAATGACCAGCTTGTTTAAAACAAATTGGTTCTTGGGAAAGCCAAGAAAAATAAGCATATAAAAGTGGTCTCCAGCCATGGGGTCTCAAAAATCTCAAAGATCAAATTGAGTGATGACAGAATTGGTCACATATTGTCACAGCATAGTGTGAGTAGCTAACTAGTTTGATAGCACACTCAGTGGGAAAGCATTCTTCATAACTTTTTAGTGGTATGTTAAAAAAAAAAGGGGGGGGAGGGGGTTGCTTTTTTTTCTTTAAACAGAATGCTACTCCAAAGACTAGTCTCATAAACAAGCAAAACAATTATACTTCTCAGGGATCTTTTTCTATTTCAAAATCTCTCTTATTTTTTTCTTAAAAATGGCACATAGAGCAATGATTCCTGGCCCACTCTGTTCATTCAAAATGGATAGACTTTCAGAATGTTCGTACTATACTTTTTTTCTTCCTAAACTTACAAATATAAATGGTGACTGAGGAGCTAGTGAATGAACTTGAAACAAGATGAGCACCTAGGATGAGAGAATCTACACACCCTTACCTATGTACCTACAATCTTGACAGCCTTCTCTTGCAACACCTTCATCATGTTCCCTATTTTTCAAAAATCCTTCATCCACTAAATCCATCAAATATTTGAATACACTTACCCAGTAAATTGAATATAGATATAAAAATAATTTTTTCTAAATTTCACAAAAAGATCAATTTTCTTAGAATCTTCATTCATAAAGAACCAGAATAAAAAGGCTTCTAAATTATCTAATGTCAGTAACAGATGCTTAGTAAAGGTTTTGTATGTCTCCACTTACCCTTGTTTATTTTAAGAATCTCATTCTGGGGCGCCTGGGTGGCACAGCGGTTAAGCGTCTGCCTTCGGCTCAGGGCGTGATCCCGGCGTTCTGGGATCGAGCCCCACGTCAGGCTCCTCCACTGTGAGCCTGCTTCTTCCTCTCCCACTCCCCCTGCTTGTGTTCCCTCTCTCGCTGGCTGTCTCTATCTCTGTCAAATAAATAAATAAATAAATCTTTAAAAAAAAAAAAAAAGAATCTCTTTCTGACCCATGGTTGTATTTTAAACACACACACACACACACACACACACACACACACACCCAATACAACATAATGGCAATGAAAGCATGCCCACCGTATATGAACCACACAATTGTCATGGTTGCTTGGCAACTACTGACAGGAACTGTATATTGAAGAGCAAGGGGATACAAAGCAATAAATGAAAGCCTTATCAACTGTATTGATTTCAGGTGGAAGAAAACGGTCTTCAATTCAAAAATGTCTCCTTTGGGTTATGAAAGAAAAATAGAAAAGTTTATTTGCCTGTTTTTAAAAATTAAGCTAAATCAGCAGTTGTACTGTGATAGACTAGAAAGTAATTTCATGAAAAAGTAACTGATTGCTGGTAAAAAGAAGAGATAGGTGTAGCTAACATGTTATCTCTTGGCTGTACTGTCTTCGTGGTAAGATGCACTACTGATATTGCTTTGAACATAACCTTTTCCCCCTCTTATTCCCAGATTGAAGAAAATCTTACCAGACTTGAATTTTTAGCATGCATTTTTTTTTATGTTGGTCCAAAGTTAAAACTGTTTTGCTTCTTTAAAACATTGCATTTTTCTCTCCATAATGTCTATTATATAGTTGTTAATATTTTAGACATAGATTCTAAGGAAATGCTTTAAATGAGCATGCTTCATCATTGCTCTTATTAAACCGCTTTAGTTTTGACTTTCCTGAGTCATAAAATTTCATCCGTCTTGCTGAAATGGCTATTCTCTATACTCTGCATGGATATCTCTGCTTACACTTTTGTACCTTTTAGTTTTAGAACATTTGTTTTTTGAGTGGTTTTTTTTTAATAGTTAGCTTTTGATCTGTAGGTCAGGTAGTGAAACATATCTTCACTTGACATATATAGAAAAACAATTGTGTTTCTTTTAAAAATGTTATGTCAGATGTTACCAGAGGTATAAAACATCTGATATATAAAATAACTGAGAAAAATTCTTACCTAATACCTTATATCCAAAGCAAAAATGCTTATGAATTTGAAATATTTAGTCCTATTGTTGATACTTTAAACTACCATCTTTCTAATTCCTTCAATTGTAGGAAATACCATGAGTTACATTTAAAAAAAAAAAAAAAGGAAAGATTAGGAAAAGCAGATGACAAAGCAAATTCTACACTTCCATGAGTCCAGGAGGAGAGGGGATTAAACTGTGGGAGAGGCACTACTATCTTTTTCTTTTTCTCCAACTCCTGTTGACTCTCCCATAATAAGCAAATTAGAGAAAACAAATGATTCTAAAAGATTCTTTCAGTTAACAAATATTACTGGTTTCCTGCATTCCAGTACTAGCCTCCTTTCATGGGTAAGAAAGCAGAACCACAGGGAGGTTAAATAACTTGACCAGTAAGAAAATGTTAGCCAGCGATAGACAAACAAAACCAAGTCTGTCAATCTGAAACGTAAACTCTTAATCCTTGAATCTCATTGCTTCTTGGGATCCCTTAGCTCATTTGGGTGTCAAGTTAAAGGAGTCACCGTCCTTCTCTTTGATACCATGCTATACCACAAGAAACCGAAATTACCAATCCTTACATTCATGGGATGTTTCTGGGAATGCACCTGCATTTATAACCCAGATTTGTGAGTTCTCTGCAGTGCACTGAGATAGTCTTACTCTTTAAACTTTCCACTTTCACTACCATTTGATTCCCTTTCTATGTTCCATTGGAGAGACTTGCCTTTACCTTTCCCCATTGGACAACCAAATCTAGAAGAATTTGATTCATAAGCAGCCAATCTATTCAGATTTCCTTGAGCATCTCACAACGAAAGGCCTTTAAACAAATATAAATTTTGGAAACTTTAGTTCTTCCTGGAAATGTTGAACTTCTCAGTAATCTACTTGTTTTCATTCCTTTGTAGAATACACTGAATCATTAAAAACACTGTTGTGGATGAATAGCAGGATTGCTTTAAGAAATCGAGTTTACATGCTATCAGTTTATTGTACTTGATGTAGGCTGTTGAAAGTTGCTTAAGGGGAATTGAAATTTCCAGTCCAAAGTCTTTCCATCACAAATTTATGTTGTCTAACTTAAAGAGAATAACTGTTCCCAGAAGGTCTGAACTATTTTATTTCATAATTTTAAAACATTAGCACTTTAATAGAGGGGAAAAACCCCAAATAAATAGTCCCACTTAATACTAAGTGTTTTGTTTTGGGGTTTCTAATCATAAATAGAATTCTATATAATTTTCCTGAAAACGATCATTAAGAGAAAATTCCATGTGCCTTTAAAAATTGTGAAGGGACTACTTTAAGTAATGGCAAAGAAATTAATAGAGGTCATTAGTTTTGTCATATTTGAGTCAACAATGATTGGTATTTCTTAACATACAATATAAAATCATTAAGAATTCATGTTTAGATAACAATGATAACATGTAATAATATCCTCAAGTAAATAGACATTAAGGAATTCATATTTTGAACTACAAAATTTCAGTCTAGGTCTTGTCTTAAAACATGAAATTTATTTGATGAGATAATTAGAATAAATGTTAGCATATATTGATCTATCTGCAAATGTGGTTTAAGAGAATAAATATAGCACAATATAAGAGTTGGAATAACTTTTCTCCATTCGTTCTCAAATCAGTCATGTAAGAGCTATATACAAGGAAAAGTAAAATATTGGGAGGGAGCAGAAAACCATCCATAATTTAAAGAAAAAAAACAAATTCCACTTACTACAATAAATAGCAGATAGACATTAGTTTTATATTACAGCTCCATTACTTGAGTGGCAGTTGAATAGTTCTCTTCACTGTGTGAATAAGAACTCATGTTCTCAGGGAAGTTTATGTCTATAATAGGCACATAGTTCACAGAGCAGAGTCTTCTGGGTAATATTCATTGTGGATGTTAACATTTATCTCTACTTCACACTAGAATTCCTTTGGAGAGCCAATCCATACAGAGGCCAAGATGCCTATTAGACTAAGAGCGATTTGGAATTTTTGGTCATCTATAGGCTGCCCGTTACTGTCATTTCCTTATCTGTAGTACTGAATCTGTACATGTGAATTGCTGCTTGATGACTGGGAACTCACTACCTACACACAGACCACTCCCATGACCAGTAACTGCCTGCTGAGATCTGTTGATTCCTCTGGTTGGTTTCTTGCATTTAATCCCCAATAATAATAGTCAGTTTACATGTAGAAACATGCTGCTTCCATATCTTAGACTGTGACTTCTGCCATGATGGGAAGCCTTTTAGACTGCTTGGGCACCAGAACGCTCCCCTTGGAACTGCTCCATGGGGTAAATATACTCTATTTATCTTTATCTTTCTTGTAAGAATCTTTTCCTTGGGGTGCCTGGGTGGCTCAGTTTGTTAAGCATCTGACTCTTGATTTCATCTCAGGTCATGATCTCAGGGTTGTGAGATCAAGCCCCACATGAGCCTGCTTAAGATTCTCTCTCTCCTTTTCACTCCCCTGCAGCCCCCCTAGCCCCCCGACCCCCCACTGTCTCTCTCTAAAAAAAAAAAAAAGATGACAGCTCTTTTCCTTCCTTGATAACTTATATTGTGGAGCAAACAAAATTATAACTAGTCTATAAGTTCTGAGTTATGGAATGTTTTTATGCATCTCTATTAATTTTAATGTATTAATGTTGTCATTAATATTTGTTATTAAGTGTGCTAGGCACTTTTCATACACACATACACACACACACACACACACACACACGCACGCACACCCACACACACATTTAAACCTTGCAACGATTATTTGGGATCAGTGGATGTATTTCTTTTTATCCAATAAGGACACTGAGGCACAGAGAGTTTATGGATGATCCTTAAGCTTTTATAGCAAGAAACTGACAAAGTCAGGTTCAAATGTAGGTGATTTGACTTCCAAGTTTAAGCTCTTAACAATTCTATTTCACTTGCTTTTCAAAGTTACTTTTTAACAGGGCTACCAGTCTAGTATAGAATTCAATATAGCATTTGATGAGACATGTCATGAAAAAGTATTTCATTTCCTGTTGAGATGAAGAAGTATTTGCTGAAAACTTAATTAATCAGGTAGATCTGTACCTGGTCTCAAGATTAAAGCATCCATGCTAATCTGGAGGGAAATGTGTTATTAGGTTATAAAACTCACCTCAATCTCAACAGTTAAGCAAATTTATTAATGACTTGTGTTTACATATGCAAAACACAATGATCAGACTTACAAATGAGATGAAACTGGAAGAGAGAGTAAATGCTTTGAATTCCTGAACCAAAAATACCTTGATAGACTGCAATAAACGGCTGAACATCAAAAGATGACAATAAGCAGGGGGAAAAAGAGTAAGATTTTATAATTTGCTTAGATTTTCAAAAGAAGTATAGAAGTCTACATAATTGGAGTTGTGGACAAGCAGCAGCATGCATGAGAATGAGTTAGAGACATTACATCAACGATCAGATTCATGTAAATCACCAGTTTGCTACAGCCCTCAATAAAGAGGATCCCTGCAGAGGGATCGTGAAGAAATAGGACAGTATTGACAATGAAGGAAAAAAATAGCTCCACTCTATGCTATTCTAATTAAACTACAGTTTTTAATGTTTATCTATAATTGTACTTGAAGGGCAATATAACCACCACAGATGTTTAGTTGGGGGGAATGCAGACAGTTTGGTGAAGGTTGCCATATGACTGAAGAATACTTGAAGAAGGTACAGATGTTTAGCTTGAAAAAGAACTGGAAACGTGTTTGAACTTCAGTATCTAAAAGACTTTCTTGGAAAGAGTAATTAGGCAGTTGTTCAACTCTCCCAAGAGTAAATCTAGGGGAAAAGGGTGGAAGCCACAGTAAGATAAGTTTTTGATCAACATAAGGAAGTGTTTTCAAATATCCAGAGCTGCCAAGTCAGGAAGTAGTGAATTCCCCAACAGAAGATTGAGAATTATCTTGCTATACAGTTATGGAGAGATTTCAAGGACAAACGGGGATGTTAGATTACATGTAAATGAAGATTCCCTCTGAACTACAAAAAGTCAGGGCTTTTCCCCTTGCCACCACTCTGTTTGTCTGTCCTGGAAAACTGAGGTCAGAAAGGAAGTGCTAGAGAGAAAGGATAACTGCTAATAAGGCTACAGCAGTTTGATGCCCTGGAAATCATAGGCCTGCTGAGCAGACCTGGCCTCCTTAGGGCACATCATTTTTTGCCTGCATAGAACGTTTATATTCTAGTCCTTCATCTCCTTCTCTGCCTGCCATATACTAAGTCTCAGGTTAAATTTTAAAGTTATAAAAAAATGTAGCTGTGGATCTCTTTAACTTATGATAACAACAAGGAATCCATTATTCATCTTTACATCATTCAATAGTATTCCTTGAATGCTATTGTCCTGATGCCACAAAAATGCTTAAAGTACTTGGTGTAGTAGGGAGTAATCACCTCAAGAGATAATGTGGAACCTTTTAATATGACTCCAAAGAGAACTTTTTAAGGTAGATCTGCCCAGTTTCTGGAGCAGACATGCTTATACCAATACCTCAAAATAGATGTGCGTGGGCTTGCACTGGCTTCCACATGTCTTTCAACAGAATCTTATCTTCATTCTCTGCAAACTGGTAGATGAGTAGAGATAAAAGAAAGGAAGGGCATTACTATCCATTAAGGGCTTACCATGTGCTCAACACTGAGCGCCTCTTTCACATTTACTATTGTGTTTGGTCCTCATACCAAATAGGGAGTATTATGGTGATCTTGATTTCATAGATAAGAAACTGCTGTTCAGCTATGGGGAGGGACCCACTCCAAAGCAGAATACTAGCTGGTGTTAGAGCTGGAGTCCGTAATTACACCCTCTGATTTTTATCCCACTGAGGAGGGTGGAAATACAAAAATCTAGTCCTTAATTGCTGTAAATCTACTCCCTGTAAAGATATGCCATTTATAGGCACAAGAATAAAAACAACCCCAAGATAATTAGCATCAGACCACAGGGACTCTGGGAAAGCAGAACTACAGGAAGAAAAAGTAAATCTATAGGCTTTTTCCAGTTCTCCATGTTAAGAACTGTAACAACACAAGTTTCCAAAGTTCCTAAAATAATTACATAGATTTTTATTTCAATTTTTCCATAATTTAAATTTCTCATCATGCCTGAAAGGAAGAAATCTAGTGAAATCACAGAAAATGTACTCCAGGTTTTTAAGCTTTGACCACTAAAACCGTGGAATAGAATCTTGTCTATTTATGAAATGACCTATCTTTTGTGGATGTTGGGCTGAAATGAAATCAGATTCTGACTGAATTAACGCTTAACTCATATGTGAGCCTGAAAAAGATAAAATTATATTGTTTTAATGACACATTTGCATGAAAAAGATAAAGAATTTTGAAAAGGCAAAAAGATATGTGTTAAAAAAATTCCCACTTCATAGTTTGAGTCACTGCTCTATTACTTTGAAATATATAATTAGAAAGAACTACTTACGTAAAAGCATCAATATACCCAATGTTGTTGTATAAAATACCATTTGACTTGATTTTGTTTCTTTCTGAAGAACCATATATTTCTTTGCTGCTCCAAGTTCCTTTTGAAGAAGCTATAGCTTTACCAGACACATGGGCAAATACCAGACAATTGCTATATTCCTGTACATGGAATAGCTTCATAGTCTCTATATGTACAAAAACACTGCCTATAATTGCAAAGCTTAGGCGTAGAGTAGAGAGCAACAACAACCACACACTATGGCCACTGACCATGCTGGGCAATTAACTGAGACCCTCTGTTCTTGGGTAAAATGAGGGAACTGGACCAGTTCTTTTGCAGGTATTTATCAGGTCTGACGCTTTGTGACCTCATGTCTTCTGGATAGCACTTTTTGTGCAATTATCCAGAAGATAAGATACAAGGAAACTCCCCAAACAACTAGTGTCAAACACGATCTTTCCTTCCCATTTTGTGAAATAGAATATAATATACTTGGGAGAAGTTTATTTTATATAACAGATCTTAAAACAGCCCTTTCACATAAGAAGGGCTTAGTGAATATTTCTTGAACAAATAAGTAAGTGATTGAATTTGTAACAGTAGCTCATTTTGGACATTGAATTCATGTTCACATTTTAACTACCAAAATACTGTTTTCTGAGCTCATCCTATATCATTATTATTATTAAACTTTTTAAAATACTTGTTATCTAATAATAATGTTTCATTGGACTTCCCTTAAATCAGTAAAATTTAGATAAAGTTTGAATGAGCATTACTTTATGTGCCCCTCCATCGTTCTTAATGTGGGGACACAGGCAGGGGAAAGAGATAATATCTGCCCTCAAAGGTTTTGCAATCTAGTCAGATGGGTAGGAGAAATACACAGATAAAAAGCTTCACAAAGAGAGAGACGACCGTGGATGTTCAGCGCAGGAAGACCATCCATTTGAAGGAATCCAAAAACTTTTCAGAAGAGAACATTAAAGATAGAGAGGTCTTAAGAGCAGGTGGAGTTTTGACAAAGCCTGGTAGAAAGAAGGTTCTAACATTTTTCTACATTAACTTCAAAGTTTATCGACCTGCCTTGACTACGTCTGTGATGCCTTTACAGGATTAAAACTAACAACAATGATCTGAGTGCCTTTTGTAATACACCTCATATTATTGAGTTCTCCTATCTACCCCACCCGTCAGGCAGAGTATTTTTGTAGATGGTGAAACTGGGACTCAAAGATTCCCAAAGTCACAGAGGTAATAGATAATTAAATGGAGAAAGATACCATATACTTTGGGAAACCAACGTAGTTAATGCTGCTATACTGCCAGGCCATGTCAGCTGTGGAGAACTGTCACTCTGAGAGCATGGCCCCGTGTTCACAGGAGTAGTGTCATCTGTATTGTGTGTTTGAAGCAATTCTATTTAATCAATAATTTCTTCATTACCATCAGCCACACTGTAACATTATGTTGTGAATAATAACATGCATATGACCAGGAATTAGATCATGTGGAAGGTGCATAGATAGGAGGATTGCTGGAATCTCTAATGAGAATTTTCCAGAATAACACAGTTATCTTGCTTCAAGTTCTACAGGTAAATCTTAACCAACTGAAAGGACATGAGGGACAGGATGCTTATGTAAGATATTTGAAATGTTTAGGGTAGGCAAATCTAATTCAAACTCAGAGCTTGGAATTGTTTTCCCCCACAGAGAGCCTGCTCCTAGATGGGATTGTCCTTAGATTCCTGGGCTGAAATCTATGTGTCCTGAGAAGAGGCTGAAAATTTAAAGGAGAAGAGGAGACAGTAAGGGAAGCACAAGTGAGAGGAAACACAGGTCAGGTAGCAGAGTTTACATGCCAGAATCATTCCCCCACACATCCTTGTCTTTACTATTGCAGCTACTTACTTGTGCTGACTTTGTTACAAGCTTGGAGAGTAGTTAAGGGAAGGAGGGATTGAAAACTTCTCCTTTTCTCTTTGTCCTGTACAATCAGATATACTGAAGTGAGCAAAGAAAGAGAATTTATGCAAAATTACTGGAGTTTGAAAGAGCCCTCCCCATATTTCTGAAAAGTACATTACATTTGAAATAACCAAGATGTGTGAATTTCCGTTCTCCTTCATATTCCCAATACCACATAGGATTCTAATCATTACACCCAAATATTTCCAGAAAAAAAAAATTTCAACCCCTACACATCAATCATGAATCTCCCATCTGTCTTTCCTTAGAGAAATTATATTTGGAGTTCTTGAAGTCACTGTAAGCCTTTGTTTCTTTTCTGTCTGGAAAATAACAGACAGTGTGACCCTGGCTGTCATCTTGTTTTTCAACTGCTGATGTGATTTTGCCTAATAAGTAGCAACCAATGGTGACTATTGCAATTCAAATTAAAAGGAGGAGAGTGAAAGGATGTGCAGACAAAGCTCAGATGTGGGTTTGTTGATATTTGTAGCAGGAGGTTAATTAGCATTAACAGAAGTATCAGCAGTTGCTTGGACTTACTCATAAGGTACTGACTGCTCTCAGCAGTATAGTACAGAGGAAAACAAGTCAAAATAGTTTTCTTTTTTCCTCTTACAGAAAAACCATTTACAAAAACAAACACAAAGTAATTGGATTCTTTTTTGTTTGCTTTCTGTTTCTCCTTTGCAGCTAAGTGTTTGATTTAGCGGCTTCTTTTGCTCCTTCCCAGTCCTACATGGTTGGGGTAGTAATAGAGTTAGTTGCACTTTCTTTTTTTTCCTTTTTCATTCCCTTCCCCTCTGCCTTCTTCTCCATCCTTTGGTGGTGGTTGTTGTTTCCTATAGGCAACAATTTTTTTTTCTTTCATTTTCAATTAATGTTGGGTATATTTTTAAGGGTGGCTTGTAAGTTTGGGGTCAAATCAATGCAAAACACACATCTATCTATCTCTCTGATCACTCTTCACACATCTAAATGTTTTGAAGCCACTACCTTCCCCTAATCTTTGCAATGATTAGAATAACTGTTAGGGCCAATGTTTCAGCCTTAAGCAAAGCCCTAAAAAGGGTTTTATCTGTTTGATTTCCATTGTGGTTTTCCTCCATTTGCTCTGCAATAAAGAAAAAAAATGTAATTTTTAATGGTATTGCTTTTTATCTATATGCAGGAGAGTTAAGGATCATTTGAAAAACTATCCCAAATATTCTCAAATTAAATGTCCACTATTTAGTAGCTGTAAAATTATTTAATATATACATGTTCTTACATTATTTAGTCACTCTTTGATGTTTTATGGAAAGTTTACTATTTTAACCTATTGAGAAATGTTAACTAATAATGAAAGATCAATAAATAATAATCATAATGTGAATTGAAATATCTCCTACTGTGTAAGACTACAGTTATTAGATTTTTGATGAGGATTTTATTTCTTTGTTCTTTTCTTCTTTGGAGGAAACTAGAAATGGATCTCAAGGAAAATTAAGGATATATATTTAATTCTGACCATAAACCAAAGACAGGCTTAAAATTCTCTGAGGAAAATTTACTCAATGATAATAAGTTGATATGGGATTGGGCATGCCACCAGTGTTTGTGCAGAAACATAAAAGGAAGCTGCAGTAACATCATTTCTACTTAGAGTCACCAATCAGATGGAACATACCTATATATCTATGTCTAAATCTATATGTGTATGTATATATATATGCAGATATCTTTCATCTATCTATCTATCTATCTATCTATCTATCTATCATCTATCTATCTATCATCTATCTATCTGCCAAATGAGCTAGACAGATAGATGATAGATAGATATCAAGACATTAGCTGTAGAGTATTTATACAAATGGTACCATATATGATTCACAGATACGTGAGTATTTCTCACCAAGTATCATGGCTAACTGGATAAACCAGATAGATAGACAAATCCCTCAAGAAATAATTTATTCAACCCTATCATGCAGAAGAGTTTACTGAGGTCCACAAATGCTAAAAGTTAAACCCCAAAGCAGTAACTAGTTGGGGGCTGGGCTAAGGCTAAAATCTAAATCTCAGACCTTTTCTTCAGCAACCTTTCCTTAAATCTACAGTGTCATATAAGCATTATCTTGGGAATCAGGGTAAAGAAATCCTTTGTTTTAATCTGATTTATCTTCTTTCTTTTCTCTGTAAAAATGCACTGCAGGGAAACAGTACATAACTTACGGGCTGAGGAAATGGACAGACATTAAAAGTAAATAGATTTAGGATTCTAGTCAAGGATATATATGCTCAAATTTCATTTCAAATTTCAAAAGAGTATCCCTATCTTGACCCTCCATGATTGAAGAAAGAAAGTAGAGGAAGAAGCCGCATTCATAACTCATCTCTGTTATTGTGGTGAGGAGATGGCTGCTGTGGTTTCTCCAGTTTGATGATAGCCTACTACCCAAACCATCAAAGCAAAATGGAGATTGGATGAGGATATAACAGCTGTGCATCCACATTTTCCTTGTCTTGTTAGTGGAGACCAGGAAATATTCAGATGTTTGGGGTTCTTTTTTGGGAGGGGTTGTTTTTGTTTGTTTTGTTTTTTGCTTTTTGCGTTTGTTTTAATGATCTGAGTAGACTGTGGCAAATGGCCATCCTAAAATAGAATTTGAGCTGCTTGGAATTTGAACACTGAGTTATCACATGAAATAAGTGGCAATTCCAGATTTGAGGGGCAGACAAAGTCAAAGTGTGTGTGTGTGTGTGTGTGTGTGTGTGTGTGTGAGAGAGAGAGAGAGAGAGAGAGAGAGGGAGAGAGAGAGAGAGAGAGAGAGAGAGACACTGGGAAAGAAAGACAGGCATCAAAGGTCGGGTTACAAATGCAAGAGTTTAGAAATAGATTGATAGAAGTAAAGAATCAGGTTTTATGGGTTGCATTTATTTTTCAGTAATAAAAATAGTTAATATTTTTGAGCACTTCCAGTTTCTAGTCTTTCAACATAAGCCATCTCAATTCTGATAACAGTTTGTGTGTATGTTAGAATAGTATTTACAATAATTTTCCAGAGGAGGAAGAATAAGATATGGCAAAATAAAGTCAGGCTCCATGCTCAGCGGGGAGTCTGCTTGAGATTTTTCTCTCTCTCCCTCTCCCTCTGCCCCCATCCCCTGTGTGTGCTCTCTCTCTAAAATAAATAATAAATCTTAAAAAAAAAAAAGGAATCATGGTGTTGACACTTTGGAGCATTCATCTTGCTGGTGGAGAGGGGAGATGTAAATGCCAGAAGGAAGGAGTTATTAGGCAATATTTTCCTTTTTTCTCTGAGAGGGGCCACATAAATGACAATGTACTAGAAACCATTTTCTTCTGCCTTGTAAAATTTAATCTCAAAATACTATTGTCTTCAGATATTTTCCCTTTGTTTATTAATTTCTTTCAGAGGCATCTTTTACTACGTGGTGTTCAACTCCAAATTGTTTTTGCATCCAGAGTTTGGTTTGCAATTCTCCAGGCAGTAATTTCCTAACATAAGTTTTAACAAACAAATACCATTTCCTACAATTTTCTTTCAAAGAGGAGTATTAGTAAAAATACCTCTGAATTCTAAGCATTCAGTATTGAAAGGAAGACAATGCATTTACTCTGCCAACAATGGTTGTAGAGTGCCTTGTATATTCTCAACAATGTCTTAGGAACTGTGAGTTTGAAAAAGGCATTACGGTTTATCTCATTCCTACAAGAACTGTCTTACTATCTCCTACTCCCCTATTTGCCCAACAAAGCAAAGTTAAGAGTTTATACAGTTTGTTGTAAATATTCTGAGGATTTGGTGAATGTTCATTCATCCTGCAAGCATATATTGGCTATTATGTGCTGGGCATGGGCTACATCCAAGAGATTCAGTCTTGTATAGCACATGGTGGCAGGGATGGGAGCAAGGTTGACTCTTGAAGACATAAAGTGGAAGTGATTCCCCAAATGGCTGTAACTTGAATTTGCATCTTTGGCCTACCGTTTATTAGCTGCATGACTTGAGAACAATATAATTTCTAGAAGCTCTAGTTCCTCAATGGTAGCATGAGATTATTAATTCTTCTTTCAGAGGGTTCTTATGAGTTTAAGCCAATGTACATAAAATATCTATCACCTGGCAATTCTCAATAGATACTAGTTTCCTCCTCATTTTTAACCCATCCATACATAAAAGTAAACCAAAAAAGAAAAAAAAAAGCAAATTTAGTTATGGAGGTAGAATGTGAATAAGAGCTATTGGTAAATGAGCCTTCTGCTGTCAAGTAGTGTCAGGAGACGAAGAGAAGGTCGCATTTACAGGTCTTGCTTGCTTGCTTTCTCAGCCTGAACTCTTTAATCCTTGTTAATCCATACCCATCAGAGTACACAGAACCAGAAAATATCCCATCAAACCTCTGATAGTTTTGGCTTATTTTTCCCCAAGCATGTTTTCCTCAGCATCTTTTGCTCATTCACTGAATTAATAGACTTCTCTTTTGAAGAGAGATTAATACTTTTATTTGTTATGACACATCTGTATGCCCAGGACTTTATCCTTAGTCTTCACAACAACACTGTGAACTACGTACTGTAATTACATTTATTTCAAACAAGCAGAAGGTGAGAATCATAAAGGAGAAATAATTTGCCCAAAGTCACATGTCTTTGATGGAAAACTGAATCAAGGTTTTTCTGGGCTGCAGTGGTTATACTGCTGTGAAATTGCAAGAAAAAATAAGTATTCCACTCCCTAAGCAGATTCACCAAGAAATAGAAGATAGGGGCCCTGGTTTCTTCACTTCAAAAGCTCTTGAAATGATATTGCTAAGCTGATACTATTCCAAATTGGCTTATCCTATGGGAACAATTAAGCAATAATCACTTATAAATGGCTTCAGGGAAATGCTGAAGCTGGACTCTGTTAGTCTGTAACTCCTAAACAAAATAATTGCAAATATGGCCGTGGTTAAAATAGCTTTTTGTTTCTGTGGAATACATGACAATAAATGGAATAAATTAAGGCACATTTGTCTGTAAAAGCATAATACACATTTGAGTCAAAGTTGATATTTGGGGCCACTGTTTTTGCCCTGATAGAAAGATAATAATGCCTCAAAATAAGAAGCCATATAAATATGATCAGAATCAATATGTTAACCAAGTCCAATAGTTTCTATTGCCAGAATGGGTTATGCTTTAATAAATATTTTTAATGAAAATGAATGCAGTACTTCCTTATCATTTGACCAGAAGTTTTGTTCTTTCTTCTTTTAGAAATTAAACTGCAGTTTCAATGAAAAAAAAAAAAAAAGACATATCAATTATGAAGTTGGGTAGGTAGGATTAATATGTTGAGTACACTGATAAAAAAAAATCATAAAAGAACTTTATAAATCCTGACCTTCAGGGACTGTAAACAAACAAGAATATCATATCAAATTTTTAAAAGTGTAGGTTCTCCTGGTGCTTAAAAATATAAATAAGAATATAAGTTTACAGTTGAGCCATGGGGAGGAAAATGAGCCATGTACTTGCTCTTTTGGCCATAATGGAGTAACTGGTACCAGACTAACACTTCTGCAACTAAAAAGCAAATAAATAAATGAAAAAAAAAAAATCCTGGAAAACTGGATTAAAAATATGAAAAAAATCCCTTTTCATATATCAGACAAAAGACTATGCAGGATGGTGACTCCTAAAGGAAGAGAAACAAAGGATGAGATCCTTACGATCATGCTGTCTTTCTGTCTGGAGGCATCTTCCAGATCTCCACACATAGGAGGAGAACCCAACCAAAGCAAGACAGTTTCACTAAGTGGAAGAGACAGACATCAGAGGTTAGGAAATGAGAAACAGCTAGACTTCATGGGTGTAGAATCAGAGGAGAAGGAGATACATGGACAAAAAGCTCCAGAGACCTACATGAAGAGCTCCATTGAGTCTTTGCCTGAACAGTAAGCAGTGCATGTGTAGACAGAGATACATGCAAATGTGTGTGTGTGTGTGTGTGTGTGTGTGTGTCCATATGGATCTAGTTAAGTGTCTGTGCAAATTTATAAGAACATGTAATTTTTACACAGTCAGAATCATTCTCCCTTCTTTCTTCTGTCTCTCCCCTAACTATTCCTTAGAAACGTGATTTAAATGACCTCGGCATCGCATGTATGTGTGTGCTGTGTTTCATGGCATGGATGAATCATAGTAAATACAAGCAGTCTCTTTTGGCTAAACACCTTGTTTGTTTCCTGCTTTAAACCCTTAAACATTTTATGACCATTGTCTTCTTATGATAAAGTCTAAGAAGGTGAATCACTATAATAAAAACTATGAGAAGGGCACCTGGGTGGCTCATTAAGTGAGCGAAGGACTCTTGATTTCAGCTTAGGTCTCAACTCAATTGTGAGTTCGAGTCCTGCATTGCCCACTTGAAAACAGAAACAAAACCAAAAAAACAACTATGAGCTCTTGATAAATATTGCCTGATTGCCTCTAGCAGTTGCAACCATTTGTGCTTACATAACACAGAATGAGTTCCAAGTTTAATGCATCTTTATTGGTATATATCTTTTCATTTTAAGCTTTTTCACATGGTTATTTGAATAGAGGAAAGTATTCTGTCTGAAATCTTGCATCCCACTTTATTTTTAGTATCACATTATAATATTGTTAAAATATATTTATATAATGTTGTTACAAATTTGACTAATACATACATTTCCACACTAGACTCTTTTTTTCTTTGTTGAAAAACCAGCAGCTTGATGTTAGATGAATCTCATGTTGCATTCGAAATTAAATGTTAAATGCATCTGCTTCATATAAAGGCAAAAGCTGATATTATATTACCTATCAAAACTTGATAAACTATTTAGTGTTTCTAAAATTAAAAAATAAAACTTAACATTCACTTTATCCCTACTAAGTGCCTGGTACTATTCAAAGTGCTTTGGATATGTTACCAAATTTGTTTTCCTCATAAAGTTTAACCTTCATAATAGTTTCATAAGGTAGGAACAATTTCATCCCTCTCTCACAGATGAGGAAACTGAAGCACAGAGTAGGAACGTAACCTACCTGAAGTTACATATGTAGTAAATGGTGGAGCTGGATTTCAATTTGCTCTTGTTGGGGCGTTTGGGTGGCTCAATCAGTTGAGTGTCTGACTCTTGGTTTTAGCCTAGGTCATGACCTCAGGGTCGTGGGATCGAGCCCCATTTCAAGCCCCATTTCAGGCTCCATGCCTATTGGGGAGTCTGCTTGAGGATTCTCTTTCTTCCTCTAACACATGCCCCCCCCACTTGTTCACTCTCTTTCTCCCCCCCCAAAGTAAATAAATAAATCTTTAAAAAGAAATAATAAATAATATATAAATAAATTCACTCTTACTGTATTATACTGTCTCAGGGAGCAATATTTTTTTCTGGAACTTATTAAAAATACTGGATATCTTAAGCTAGAATTCTAATTCATGATTGTTTTGAGATAATTACATAAAATTGATAGAAATATGGAAATATAAGTAATGATTTTAGATTATTTTTAACCTCCTGGCAAAAGTTACTTTCAATGGCAAATTCTTAAAATTTATTCACCATATGCTCCGGCTACAATAAAATGTCATAAAAATATGAAGACACATTAAAAAACTAAGAAAGCGTAATGAAAAGAGATGAAGCAAAGGAAGTTTACTAGCCAGGAAATGTCAAAATGAATGCGCAGATTTGCAAAAGTACACTTGACCATTTTGCTAAGGAATTAGAACTTATTGAATGCATGTATCTGCAAACTCAAGAAAAGCCAGGCTATGTATGAGCCCAGAGCACAATGGTCCTGAGCTACGTTGTTTTAATGTCCTTTGAAACCAGTATGTTAATACAGAGTCAAGTTTTTGTCAGGTTATTTACAATTATTGCCCTCTGAAGCAACTTCTATCTAGATTTTCTGGACTTCTATTTCCATTGCAGGCTTTAGCTATGATCAGACTGCAGGCTTTTGTTCTGCAGTGGGTAGAGGCTGGTATTAGTCTTCCCAGCATCTAATATGTCTACACAGAATATTGGACATCCTTGGTCTCAGGTTGCACTTCTAGCTATTCAGTTTCTTATTGGAACCAGAGAACTGTGTGGTTAGACTCCATCCATTTGACTAGGGCTAAAACTCCTTACCTAGTTCTGGAAAGTTTTCAGAAAGCTAGATTCTATGTCCTCTGCCCCACGGATGGAACCCTCTACTCCATGACCGGAACAAACTCTGAATAGATTGATATTCCCCTATAAAGACACTGCACGCTCTATAATCTTGAGCTACCTTTTAAACACATCTATATTCAGAGCAGGCCCCCTGGAAACTAGTCACAGTCCAATAAAAGATCAACTTTGTTAAAGAGGAGAGATGGAACAAGAGGAAGAATCCATGCATTTGTAACAGAAATGAATTATTCTTTGACTCTTAATGGATTAAAAACATGTAATATTCCATTTTTTTCTCAATAAGCTTATTGTCCAGATAGACAAAAATTCTAATATCCATCAAATTTCAGGTTGTCTTCCATCTTTTATATACAAAGCAACTCAGGAGCTTCTTTGGATTTGAAATTTAAAAAGGGGCATGGTCTGTAATCTACCAGTTTACCTTGTTATTTCTGCTACATAAACCCACTGTCTGGCAGTGGATTCTACCAGTAATCACAGAGTACTATTATGGACAAGCCATGGAGATATCCTCACAGGATACTCTCAACCCAGCATAAATCTGACTTCAGAGATTCTCCCTAGGCTTCCAAAGCTGCAGAGCTAGGGGTACACACCCCAAAGACATCTGCACAGCCATTCCACAGTAGAAGTCCTCGGATCCGTGGGCGCTAAGTGTGACCAAAATAAAGGCTCTACCCAGTTCAGTTTTTACGGTGTGTGGAATTCCATCACACTTTCTAATGTTCAGCTATTTTTTTTTTTCTCCCACATGTGCCGCCTGGCTCCATGCCTGTCTCTTCTTGGACAATTTGACTTTATCATCTCCATAGGCCCACTCTTCCCAAAGGTCTTTTCTTAATCTCCCTTGAAAGTACTAGGAGCCCCAACCTTGAGGACAGGAAGATCTCAATCTGCTGTTCAAAAGATTCTTTTCTCTACTTCAATGATGTAACAAGTAGCAACAGCAACAAGAGAAATGGTACAAGGCTTCATGTTGCTGATGTCAAATGATGGATAATTCTTGTTGAAACTTACTTGTTCATGGTATTCATTACTATGTACAGTTCTCCTTTTTTCATTGGATTATTTATTTACCTATCTATGTTGAAACCTTACTCTACAAACTCTCTTCATTATTTTGTTCACTATTCTATCATCAGTATAAGAAAATTCCTGATGTATAGGAGGAATTCAATACATACTTATTCCATACACTCACATTCATTCTCTTTCTATTCCTCTTCCAATGAGGCCCTGACATTTTCTTAGTCCTGCCTTCATCAATATGTCTAAATCTCATCTCATACTGAACGCAGTCCATAGCATTTTCCTAGTTAATTCTAATAATTAATTCTGTCTCCTTCATCTATTCATTGAGTATCCAAAAGGCATATGTGTCACATATGTACAAATTTATATAATATATAATATACCAAATTATCATTAAGTGAAATCACTTGACCTTTGATGATATTTTAGTAGAGATTGTTCAATTTAAACAACTAGTCCACAAATAAACATTATTATTATTATTATTATTATTATTATTATTATTATTATTATGTCTTTCACTATTCTATTACCCTAAATTCTCACACTTGACTTTTCAGTATCCAATCATACACTGGGAAGTCATTTTTGAGTTTGATCCACTGTATAAAATTTGGGGTTTTTTTGTTGTTGTTAATGTTGCTTTTCCCATGAAAAGGGCAGAAGATTTTAAATAGGACATTATATAGAGGGAACATGTCATGGATATCATAAGAAAATTTTTAGGTGTTGACTTTTAAATGTAACATCAATCGATTAATGAACAGAAGGGATGCACATCATGAACATATAAACACTGACCCCACTGTTATAACCTAATTTCATAACACAGTTTAAATAAATGAAAAAAAGCACCATATTAGGAATCAGACAACCTGGTTCTACTTTTGGTTTTGTCACCCAATGGCAAAATTTTATATCATTTGTAATATGACTAGCTTGATATAGTTTTGAAACATTCTTAAAACAGTGGAATTGATTTTCCAAAGAAATCCTTCAATAGAACCTAGTAGATTAAACAGGTAAAATGAAGGGGATCTGG
Source organism: Ursus arctos (assembly GCF_023065955.2). Classification (NCBI taxonomy): domain Eukaryota; kingdom Metazoa; phylum Chordata; class Mammalia; order Carnivora; family Ursidae; genus Ursus; species Ursus arctos. The sequence continues at coordinate 18,066,646 of NW_026622852.1, forward strand.
TTAAGGCTGAAAGGGGAGAACTGGGGGCCAAATATGCATGTCCATCTACTCTTCTCTCATCTCACGTTTCCACTTAAAACAGACTCCAAATCAACTTCATTGGACACAGTTTAAACTAGATGCTCTATTTAATTTTTTTCTAGTTTTAACATTTTATGCTAAATTATAGCAACTATATATATATCACAAAGATTGAGGTTTTGTTGTTTTTATGTTACTGTTGTTATTTGTTTTGTTTTTAGGGTGGAGTGTAATTATAGTTCATTAGGAGAATGGAAGCTATCTTTTTTTCTCTAATCCATTTTATGGCCAGATAAGACATCAATCCATTGCCTGGAGTCCACAGGGATGTTTTGACTGTCACCTTGGATTCCCATACCTGTGAATTCCACTAGCATAAAATGGCCCCAAATTCCAACTCTTTATTTTGTATATACAAATATTTTAGAGACAAATTCAAAGGCAGAATTAATTCTAATCATTTCTTTTTTCGGGGGCTAGGACAACAGAGAGAACAAGGGTGAATGTTCATTCCTTTAAATTAGCGACAACGGATATAAAATTTAAGATCCCTTTGAAATGCAGAAAATGTTCAATCTCTAGACCATCTGCAACAAATTTACAGCAAATACTTCTGCATCCCTGGAAACAGTTTCATGCCACAAACTAGGAATTTCTCCAAAGTTACAATTACATGATTCAAAACAGGTAATTTCCACCCCAATCTCATGTTTTCATTCCAGGTTTTAGTTAATGCTGTCTTGATGGTTGCTGTTTGATGAATCAGCTTTCCTGTTAACTAGAGGTGCAGGGCCATCATCTAATGAAAACACTCGGTATTTTATGACTCCCTGGGCTGCAGTTCTGCATATTAAAATGGAATTTCAATCTCACTGTTAGAAATAAAATCAAAACTAGCATCTGTGGTTTGAACAGAACTGAGAAAAATGCTGCTCATTTAATTTTAACAATATTTTTCATGCTAGACAGTATAAAAAAGAGGCCCTGGATATAATTTTTAAATGCCTATAAATTAGAAATAAATTGGTAGAAATCAGCACAATAGTTCAGCGCATGGGTTAGTTCATTATATCCACAAATTTGAATGCTAAAAGTTTTCTGTTCTAGTTAGAAGTTTGCCAAAGTATTCATAAATTAAGGTTTCCTGCTGTTCCTCAAATAGCACTGATAGCACCTCACTTCCATTCCTTCTATTACAAGTGTTGAGACCCTCTGATCACTTTTTGAAAGTCTCTTTTCTGTCTAGGAATGATTGTACATTCACATTCAAGAGGAAAATGAAGGAGAAATAATTTCATAGCTCAGAATAAAAGTCATGGCAACAGATTAGTAAAAAAAAAAAATTGGAGCTTCCTAGGTGGGTTTCATCAATCATATTTACACAAAAACACTACAAGATCACACTGAAACAAAATGGCAAACTTCTTGTTAGTGAGTTAATCAACAATCAATAAAGCATTAACCAGTGTGCTCAATGTTTGCCTATCCAACTCTTTCTCCTTGTCCTTCTCTCTTACTACCCCTCTCTCCTTCCTGTCACGCGGCATGCACACACCCACAGACATGTACTCACAATCCACTTTAATTATGCAAGTTTCTGAAGCTTTTGTGTTACTCAAATTCTATTTCAAGATAATATGACAGAGAAGAAATATCAGTGTTGGACGCTATGCAATCCAGCTTTATTGCAGCTCCAAAAACTTCAGCCTATTTGTTTTCACTGTATAAGTCACACTAGATGATCTTACTACAGAATAAATAATTATTATCATGGAAAAAGAGGATAGTACACAACAGACATAAATGTAATAGCCACTATTTATGAAACACATATCATATCTTACATATCATACTAATCCTGTGTCCAATCTTCATCACATATAATTTTTCCAACAACCCACAAAGTAGATGTTATTAATATCTTCCTTTTTAAAAATGTGGTAACTAAAGTTCAGAGTAGTTAAGTAATTTATGCCAGGTCATAAAACTGACAAGTTTCAAAATGAGGATTTAAACTGATGTTTTTGCAAATCCAAAGCCCATACTCTTGAATTTTAAATCATATTCTGTTATATGTCTAGTCTTGTGGATATGTATGAGGGTTTGATACAGCTGGCATCTAGATCCCTGAAGATGAACTAATGAATGAAAAATGTTTTGAACTCGGATAGGAAAGAACTGGGACAATGTTCCAAGCTTGTTCTCCTTTTACTTCCACTTCTCCTTCTGCTGATTTTTCCTCTTTTTTCTCTTCATCTTCTTACTCTTTGTTTACTCTACATTTTCTTCATTAATGGAGCCCTTGTCATCATTGACAGAATCATCTTCTTTCTAGTTAACTGTTACAAAGGTACTTAGAAAAAGCACTAGCTGTATCTATAATCCTCAAAATTATATGCAATGCCATTAATAGTCCATTTTGTGGACAAGAAGTTGACTCTTGGAGAAGGTAAATGATGTTCCTCTTCTAAAATTGCACACATAAGATGATTAGAATGTTCACATTGGATAGAATTAGGGAGTAAGAGGTAAAATGTTAGCTGGTAGAAGGAGAAAGGACAGTAAGTTTTATGACATTTCAGCTCAACTCATCTCTTTTACAAATCAAAGAGCACACCTGAGAACCCTTCCAATCTCTTCAGCATCAAACACCTTGTTTCAGAGCCAGAGCATATAGTTTGGTTCTCAAGTTTCTTCAGGAGATTTATTTATTTTATTTATTTATTTATTTTATTTTTTATTTTTTTTATTTAATAATGATTTTTTATTATATTATGTTAGTCACCATACAGTACATCCCCGGTTTTCGATGTAAGGCTCGATGATTCATTAGTTGTGTATAACACCCAGTGCACCATGCAATATGTGCCCTCCTTACTACCCATCACCGGTCTATCCCATTCCCCCACACCCCTCCCCTCTGTAGCCCTCAGTTTGTTTCTCATAGTCCATAGTCTCTCATGTTTCATTCCCCCCTCTGATTACCCCCCCCTTTCTTTATCCCTTTCTTCCCCTACTGATCATTCTAGTTCTTATGTTCCATAGATGAGAGAAATCATATGATAGTTGTCTTTCTCTGCTTGACTTATTTCACTAAGCATTATCTCCTCCAGTGCCGTCCATGTTGTAGCAAATGTTGAGAACTCGTTCTTTCTGATTGCTGAGTAATATTCCATTGTATATATGGACCACAACTTCTTAATCAAGTCATCTGTTGAAGGGCATCTCGGCTCCTTCCACGATTTAGCTATTGTGGACATTGCTGCTATGAACATTGGGGTGCATATGGCCCTTCTCTTCACTACGTCTGTATCTTTGGGGTAAACACCCAGTAGTGCAATGGCTGGATCATAGGGTAGCTCAATTTTTAACTTTTTAAGGGACATCCACACTGTTTTCCAGAGTGGCTGTACCAACTTGCATTCCCACCAACAATGTAGGAGGGATCCCCTTTCTCCACATCCTTTCCAACAATTGTTGTTTCTTGCCTTGTCTATTTTTGCCATTCTAACTGGCGTAAGGTGGTATCTCAGTGTGGTTTTGATTTGAATTTCCTTGATGGCTAATGATTTTGAACATTTTTTCATGTGTCTGTTAGCCATTTGTATGTCTTCATTGGAAAAGTGTCTGTTCATATCTTCTGCCCATTTTTTTATTTGTTTATTTGTTTCTCGTGTATTGAGTTTGAGAAGTTCTTTGTAGATCTTGGATACCAGTCCTTTATCTGTAGTGTCATTTGCAAATATATTCTCCCATTCCGTGGGCTGCCTCTTAGTTTTTCTGACTGTTTCCTTGGCTGTGCAGAAACTTTTAATCTTGATGAAGTCCCATAAATTCATTTTATCTTTTGTTTCTCTTGCCTTTGGGGATGTATCATGAAAAAGGTTGCTTTGGCTGATGTCGTAGAGGTTGCTGCGTATGTTCTCCTCTAGAATTCTGATGGATTCCTGTCTCACATCGAGGTCTTTCATCCATTTGGAGTTTATTTTTGTGTATGGTGTGAGATAGTGGTCAAGTTTCATTCTTTTACATGTAGCTGTCCAATTTTCCCAGCACCATTTATTGAAGAGACTGTCTTTTTCCCACCGGATGTTTTTTCCTGCTTTATCAAATATTAGTTGCCCAAAGAGCCGAGGGTCCATTTCTGGGCTCTCTATTCTGTTCCATTGGTCTATGTGTCTGTTTTTGTGCCAGTACCATGCTGTCTTTGTGATCACAGCTTTGTAGTACAGCTCGAAATCCGGCATTGTGATGCCCCCAGCTTTGTTTTTCCTTTTCAACAGTTCCTTGGAGATTCGGGGTCTTTTCTGGTTCCATACAAATTTAAGGACTATTTGTTCCAGTTCTTTGAAAAACGTTCTCGGTATTTTGATCGGGATAGCATTGAAAGTGTAGATTGCTCTGGGTAGCATGGACATTTTAACTATGTTAATTCTTCCGATCCATGAGCATGGAATATCTTTCCATCTTTTTATGTCTTCCTCAATGTCTTTTAAGAGTGATTTATAGTTTCTAGAATAAAGGTCCTTTACGTCTCTGGTTAAGTTAATTCCAAGGTAACGTATGGTTTTTGGTGCTATTGTAAATGGGATGGATTCCCTAATTTCTCTTTCTTCGTTCTCGTTATTCATGTACAGAAATGCAACTGATTTCTGAGCATTGATTTTGTATCCCGCCACGTTACTGAATTGCTCTATAACTTCTAATAGTTTGGGAGTGGCTTCTTTTGGGTTTTCCATATAGAGTATCATGTCATCTGCGAAGGGAGACATTTTGACTTCTTCTTTGCCGATTTGAATACCTTTGATCCCTTTTTGTTGTCTGATTGCTGTTGCAAGGACTTCTAGTACTATGTTGAATAATAGTGGCGAGAGTGGGCATCCTTCTCGTGTTCCTGATCTTAAGGGAAAGGCTTCCAGCTTTTCCCCATTGAGAATAATATTTGCAGTAGGCTTTTCATAGATGGCTTTTATGAGATTGAGAAATGTACCTTCTATTCCTACACTCTGAAGGGTTTTAATCAGGAAAGGATGCTGTATTTTGTCAAATGCTTTTTCTGCATCGATTGAGAGGATCATATGGTTCTTGAGTCTTTTCTTGTTGATATGATGTATCACGCTGATTGATTTGTGAATATTGAACCACGCTTGCATCCCAGGTATGAATCCCACTTGATCGTGGTGGATAATCCTTTTAATGAACTGTTGGATTCTATTAGCAAGTATCTTGTTGAGGATTTTGGCGTCCATATTCATTAGGGAAATCGGTCTGTAATTCTCCTTTTTGAGGGGGTCTTTGCCTGGTTTGGGGATCAAGGTAATATTGGCCTCATAGAATGAGTTTGGTAGCTTTCCTTCTGTTTCTATTTTTTGAAATAGCTTTAGGAGAATAGGTATTATTTCTTCTTTGAATGTTTGGTAGAATTCCCCAGGAAAACCGTCCGGGCCTGGAGTTTTGTTATTTGGAAGGTTGTTTATCACTGACTCAATTTCTTCATAATTAATTGGCCTGTTTAAGAAATCAATTTCTTCCTGTTTCAATCTTGGTAGTTTATAGGTTTCCAGGAACGATTCCATCTCTTCCAGATTGCTTAGTTTATTGGCATATAGCTGTTGATAAAAATTTCTAATAATCCTTCCAATTTCAATGGTGTTCATCGTGACCTCTCCTTTTTCATTCATAATTTTAATAATCTGGGTCCTTTCTCTTTTCTTTTGGATAAGTCTTGCCAGTGGTCTGTCAATTTTATTGATTCTCTCCAAGAACCAGCTTCTAGTCCTGTTGATCAGCTCTACTGTACTTCTGGTTTCTGCTTGATTGATTTCAGCTTTAATTTTGGTCAACTGCTTCCTTGTGCGTGGATTAGGCCTGTCCCTCTGTTGCTGTTCCAGCTTCTTGAGGTGAGAATATAAAAACTGCATTTTAGATTTTTCTATTCTTTTGAGTGAGGCTTGGATGGCTATGTATTTCCCCCTTAGGACTGCCTTTGCAGTATCCCATAGGTTTTGGACTGTTGTATTTTCATTCTCATTGGTCTCCATAAATGGTTTAATTTGATTTTTGATTTCCTGGTTTATCGAGTCATTCCTGAGTCTCCAAGTGTTTGAGTTTCTTCCAAATTTTTCCTTGTGGTTGAGTTCCAATTTCAGAGCGTTGTGGTCTGAGAATATGCAGGGGATAATTTCAATCTTTTGGTATCGGCTGAGACCTGTTTTGTGTCCCAGAACATGGTCTATTCTTGAAAATGTTCCATGGGCATTAGAATAGAATGAGTATTCTTTGGTTCTGGGGTGTAGTGTTCTATATATATCTAAGAGGTCCAACTCGTCGAGTATGGCATTCAAAGCCTTTGATTCTTTGCTTAGTTTTTGCCAGGGTGTTCTGTCTATTTCTGAGAGTGGAGTGTTGAGGTCCCCTACTATTAATGTATTTTTATCTATATGTCTCTTTATTCTGGTTAAGAGTTGGCTTGTGTATCTTGCTGCTCCCCTGTTGGGGGCATATATATTTATAATTGTCATATCCACTTGTTGAATACTTCCTTTAAGAATAATATAGTGCCCTTCTGCATCTCTAACTATAGTCTGTAGTTTAAAATCCAGTTTATCTGATATGAGAATTGCTACCCCAGCTTTCTTTTGAGGTCCATTTGTGTGAAAGATGGTACTCCATCCCCTTACTCTCAGTCTGAATGCATCTTTGGGTTCGAAATGAGTCTCTTGTAGACAGCAAATGGATGGGTCATTTCTTTTTATCCAATCTGCAACCCTGTGGCGTTAAAGCAAGAATTTAAACCATTAATGTTAAGGCTGAGTACTGAGAGATATGCTTTTAATTCTGCCATGTTGTCAGTAAAGTCTTTGTTTGTATTGGCTGTGACTTTCTGTTTTGTATCACTCTTGGGGCCTTTTTACTTTTATAGAACCCCCCGTAATACCTCCTGTAGGGCTGGTTTCGTGGTTACAAAATTGGCTAGTGACTGTCGATTCTGAAATGTCTTTATTTCTCCATCAATTCTGAATGACAGCCTTGCTGGATAAAGGATCCTTGGCTGCATGTTTTTCTCTGAAAGAGCTTTAAAAATGCTCCCCCAACCCTTTCTCTCATTCCAGGTCTGTGTAGACAGGTCTGACGTAATTCTGATGCCTTTGTCTTGGTATGTGAGAAATTTCTTTGCCCTGGCCGCTTTCAATACTGTATCCTTGGATCTCATATTTGCGAGTTGCACTATGACGTGACGTGGTGTAGGTCTGTCATGGTTGAGCTTGGGAGGGGTCCTCTCTGCCTCTTGGACACGAATTTTTGTTTCCCTTGCTAGATTAGGGAAGTTTTCAGCTACAATTTGTTCAAATATCTCTTCTAGACCTCTGTTTTTCTCCACCCCCTCGGGGATGCCGATGATTCTAACATTGGATCGTTTCGTTGAGTCAGTAATCTCCTGTAGCCAACATTCGTGGGCGTGGATTTTTTTAAGACCATCTTCTATTTTTATTTTTTCCTCTATTAACCCATCCTCCAATTCACTAACCCTTTCCTCCGCTTCGGTGACCCTGGCCGTCAGAGCCTCTAGTTTTGCCTGCATTTGGCTCATAGAATTTTTAATTTCTGTCAAATTCGCTCTCATTTCCGCCCTTAGGGATTCTATATTCTCAGTAACATTTTCCTGAATACTTTTTTCAAGTCTACTCATTATCTTGACCATTGTTACTCTGAATTCTATTTCTGATAATTTGGTTACATCCATATCCGTTACTTCTGTGGCAGAGGCCACTGACTCACTGTCTTTTCTTTGTTGCGGGGGGCTTCTCCTTCTTGTCATTCTGATGAGGGGAGGTTGCGGGGTTGTCCAGAGCCCAAAATTATTGACCGGGTCCCAGGCCGTGCCCCTTGTTTTATAGGGATCTTAGAGATGTGGGCTTCTTCTTTAAAGATTTTATTTATTTACTTATCTGAGAGAGGGAGATAGTCAGCAAGAACGGAACAGAAGCAGGGGAGTGAGAGAGGAAGAAGCAGGCTCCCAGCGGAGGAGCCCAATGAGGGACTCCTTTCCGGAACGCTGGGATCACGCCCTAAGCCGGAGACAGGAGCTCAATGACTGCGCCACCCAGGCGCCTGGGTTGTGGGCTTCTTGATTTTTCAGCCTGCCTTCTGGGGGAGGGGCCTGCCGCGCCGATACTCAGGCAACCCTGTTTGGGTAGAGTCTCCGTGTCCCCTGCGAGGGAGGATGGGGATGGGCACTCTCTGAGCCGGTATTTCCAGGCTTTTGTTCTCTGGCGGCTTTCCCTGGCGGCCGGCTATGCCTCTTCTGAGGGTCAGAGCAGCAGAGGCTGCATTGTCGCAGAACAGAGGGATTGCGGCCCGTTCTCCACTGATGTTCTGGCCACTTTAACTCTGTTACTGTTGGTGCTGCTCAACCCTGCGGCGTCCCGGGATGTGCGCACCAACTCGGCGTCCCTGCCCTCACTTCCAGGGCCGGCGGGTCTCTGTCCTTTGTGTTTCTAATGCCGCCAGCCACCGGCCGCCCTGCGCGCTCCCGGGTCTCCCGGTCTCAGTCTATGCCCAGTGAGCACACCTCGATTCCGGAGTTTCGGGAGAAGCCTGGTGGCGCGCGCACCCGGTTCAGGGTCTCAGTCTGCTGTTTCGCGGGTGCCGACCGCGAGTCCGCCCGCTCCCCCGTGCAGGTGGCCCGCCAGCCGCCAGCCTCCAGCCGCCCCGCACACGCTCCGGGAGTTCCCGGTCTCAGTCTGGATCCTGTGAGCACACCGGGATTCCGGTGTTCCGGGAGATGCCTGGTGGCGCGCGCACCCGGTTCAGGGTCTCAGTCTGCTGTTTCGCGGGTGCCGACCGCGAGTCCGCCCGCTCCCCCGAGCAGGTGGCCCGCCAGCCGCCAGCCGCCCCGCGCGCGCTCCCGGATCTCCCGGTCTCAGTCTGGATCCCGTGAGCACACCGGGATTCCGGTGTTCCGGGAGATGCCTGGTGGCGGGCGTTCACGGCTCACCGGTCTCAGTCCGCTCTCTCGAGGGTGCCCTCTGTGAGTCCGCCCGCTCCCCCGTGCAGGTGGCTGCCGCTTCCTGGAGCCCAAACGCGGCGACTCCCTCCCCCTTCCGTTTATCTTCCGATATCCGTGCACGGTTTACAGCTCCCCTCTTCGTACCTCAATACTCAGCGCTGGAGATGTTCATTTGTAGAGATCCAGATGCATCTTCCTACGTCTCAGGCTGATTCCATGGTTATTTAGGCTGGTCTGGTACCTATCCAGCTCGACTCAGGGGACCGGCTGAAAAAGGGGTCCCCTACTCCTCCGCCATCTTAACTCCCTCCTCTTCAGGAGATTTAGATAGCTTAGATAGTATACAGTATCAAATTCATCCCTCAAAAAAAAGTCTTCTAATTTAACTAGACACTTTTATTTTTATTTATTTATTTATTTTTTTAAAAGATTTTATTCACCTATTTGACAGAGATAGAGACAGCCAGCGAGAGAGGGAACACAGCAGGGGGAGTGGGAGAGGAGGAAGCAGGCTCATAGCAGAGGAGCCTGATGTGGGGCTCGATCCCGCAACGCCGGGATCATGCCCTGAGCCGAAGGCAGACGCTTTAACCACTGTGCCACCCAGGCGCCCCTAACTAGATACTTTTAAATGCAGTACTCTCATGTGAAGCACAACCACCAACTACATACTACCAGATTCCTTTGATTATCACCTACGTTGCAGGAGTTCTCCTAGAATACTACCAGAACACCTGCATTATCCCAAGTGTAGAAAGTCTCTAGGTTTGGACTTTAAGTTTTCTTGATTGTCCTTATTTTCTACCCACCAAAGAAGTGAAACAAGCTAGTCCATGGAAAGTCTTAGAATTTTTGATTTTGTAAAAGATAAACATCCCTGAGGGGAAAAAAAATTCATTGCGATTAAGGTGAGTGTTCCTAAAAGCCAAACACCACCTTAGTTCTTTACAATAAACTGTAAACAAACAAACAAACAAACAAAAAATATATAACATACATTAAGCAATGAGGTGAATTCATAGATTCATTCACTGATAACAGTCCTTGAAAGGCCTTAAGAAATCCATCTTCCTAATTTGAAAGAGTTGAAACAGTTTTTTCTCCTCTGTAGGGATGAATTAATTGCTCTAAAGACCAATAAGTGTCTGCAAAGTTATGGGACCAAGTTTGTAGGCAGAGAAGGCCATTTTTTCTTTTCTTTGTCAAACAAGGGGAGTGTGGGATTGAGCATTTAGTGTCTTCCAGAAAAACTTGTGAAGGTAGGTGTTATTAGCTATCATTTTTACAGATGGGGAAATCTTGGCTCACAATGGTTTACTTATCAATAGTCACACTGTGACCTACCCATTTTCAAACACCAGGATTTTTGTACACATTACAGCAGCTATCCTAAAATATGTAGTATAATTACACATCTCTACATATAATTAAAAAATGAGAAAAGTTCTAACATGTTATGAGGATGGAAATATAACTAAACATTTAGGAAACTTTCATATCTTTATTATTTCTTATGAACTTTATTTACCTTGTTAAACAGAATCAGTCCAACTTCTTAGAATAGTTATAAGAATATTTAGACAGTAATTTAAACTCTTAACATGTGTCTAGCTTGTTGTAGAGTGATATAAAATAATAAGACATGATCCTTAGTCCCTGTATGCTTTCGGTCAAGTTGACCAAAATGAATACACGGGGAATACTTACAGGAACATCGAATGTTAAACTATGCAGGTCAGCTTTTGGGTGCAGAAGAAAGAGAGGCACTGGGGTGTGTTCCTGCATTCAATTCATGAGGGGTGTGTCTTCCGCTGTGTCTTGAAGCACAAATAAGATTTACATACCTGAGTGTGGGAATAAGGTTACATGTAAGATAACTAGATGACATGGAGATAAGGAACATGGTACAATTCTGAAATCTAAGAAATTCTGAAAGCTGAAAGTTTTTATAACTCATTTATTGGTAAAAATTGAACTGATACAAAATTTTTAATAGTCTTTATGTAGCCCACTTGGTGTGAATATTTATTTATTTAGCTGCAAAAATATTCATGTGTTTGTTGTGTTTAAAGATGCTGCCTCAGATCCAAATGGGGCTGCTAAATATTATGCGAGTATGCCTTCATTATTATCTAAGATCCAAAATTTCTGAATTATCTTATCCACCCGGCCCTACGTGTTCTGAGTTAGGAATCATGACCCTTCATTGTGTTGGGAGTGAGAGAAGCAAAGAGTACTAAGACACTGAGGAGGCCAGAGTACACGATGAAGCAGATGACACAGAACCTAAAGCTAGGCCAATGCTAGGAACAAATGCAGTAGCATTACGTAAATGTTACTGATTCTTCAGGATGAGTGCAATATGATGACAGTGAGATGTTTTAAGAAAGAATTGCCAGTCGATGTATTGAATATATATTGGACAGAGGAAAAAGGTGAGTAAAACAAAAAGAACAACCAGAAAATTACTCTACTACTTCTCTAGTCTCCAACTGTAAGGTCATGGGGAAGCTCTTTAACTTTCTAATACCTTAGTTTCCTAACTGATAAAACAAAGATAATAACAGTATCCATGTTATTAGGATGTTTTGAACAAATATTTCAATATGTGTGCATCACCTAGAAGATATCCTGACATACATTAAGAGCCCAATGAATAGCACCTATAACTGCACTGTCATTACAGGACTAGTGACACTGAACAAAATAAGGATAGAAACAAACGTCAAAGTTGACCCCAAAGTTTATTTTCCGGGAGACTGGGGAAAGATGGCCTTATTATCTGAGAAAGAAATGCAAACACTTTTATGGCTTCATTTGTTCACCTCAGAGCCTGAGGGTAGATGCTCTGATTTTTTAAAAAGGAACAGAAAAGCATCATAGAAATTATTGCCTATTAAGTACAGAGAAGATAGTAAAACGTATGTGAGTAGAATTGTTCAAATATCGAGCAGATATTGTATTTATGATTGATAAACCACTTGGACATCAAATAGGCAAATTTTAATTGGATGGAAAGGTTGTGGCTTTTTTTTTTTTTTTTGGTCTTCCCTCCCCCCCAATAAAATGATAAAATAACTGGATAACAAAAATACAGATCCTTCAATTCTATGATTCAAATATGGTCCGTTTTCTTTGGACATAACCAATGAGGCACAGGGATTTAAAAAAAAAACAAAAACAAGAAACAAACTAGCGGTATCATCACAGAATCAAGCTACTGGAGAGTAGGCAAGAGTCCACGAACAGAGAATTGTCCTAGTGGAAAGCTGAGGCACACCTTGTATCAGAGATACTGCAGTCTAACTTTAGAATCCATTCTCTTCAAAACACCCATGATCGGTGAAGTCCATTATCACACAGTGAGCTAAATTCATTTTTCCACTTAGATGTACCATACTTACAGTATTTATTATTCTAGCACCGAATATAATCAAACCTTTTCTTGAATATTCCCCCCCTAAAATAAAAATTTTATTAGCCAAAAACATAATTTAGGGAGAGATAGTTTGCTTTATAAAGGAATTGCCTAGAAAAATAGTCTAACCATGAGGGGCTCTAGCGTAAGTTCTATCTTCATCCTTCCCCTAAAAAACTTCCCTGACCATGCTTGTAAGCCCCTAGCAAATCTTGCACGCATAAAGATAAAGATACAATTCCTGCATCTTGGATGTGGAGTCAAATGTCCTCGGACTAAATTCCAACTAAGCGACCAGCACCAGTGTGGACTGGATTCCAGCCCAGAAAGAGGGATTTAGCTCACTTAATGCCAGACCTTCCCTGTTACAGGTGTTTTCAAGCACCTGGGCTATAAAGTTGTCAGGTTGTAGTTCAGATCTTTAGTGTGTCACTTACAAAGCATGTGACCTTGAGCAACTTAAAATTTTTGTTGCCTCACTTTTCTCATTTATAAAGTACAAAGATAGTAATATCTTTCCTATAGCAGCGTCGTGACCGTTAAACATGTTTAAAGAGTCGAGTATAGCACAGAGAAAGTATTCAATAAATATTAGTTCTCTTTCTGATATCAGTGCCTCACCTTGACTTTCTCTATCCTTCCATTCCCTGTGACTTCCTGGGTCCTGATGTCAGCTAAGTCTTTTGATTACCCCAGACTTGCTTTACCCATTAGTGATAAAAGTTAACTCTTATTAAGTTGTTCTTTACTGATTTTTTTCTACACTAACATTCATATTGAATGGGGCCAACAGAGTTAAGCATTTGCCTATAATATAATAATAACAAAATTTTTTTGCTTATTTTGCATCCAAGCACTATGTTAAATGCTTTTACGTGTATTTTCTTATTTTATCCTTATAATTACTTAAAGAGACAGATGCTATTACTTTTTCCTATTTTGTAGATAAAATAAGACTGAAAGAGATTAATAAATTGCCTACTGTTACAGACCTAATAATTCATAGCACATGATTTTAACCATATAGTCCTGACTCCAGACCTCTGCTCTATGAGAAACAGGGTATAAAAGGGACAACCCCCAAAGGGCCTGCATGCTTCAGAGATTTTATCGCAAGTTTTAAAACTACATTGTATTGGTTTCCCATTGCTGCTGTAACAATTTACCACAAATATCATCAATTAAAACAACACAAACGAATTCTTTTATAGTTTTGGAGGTCAGAAGTCCAAAATCTTTCCAACTGGGGTAATGTCAAGTGTTTGGGAGGGTTAGTTCCTTTTTGAGACCCTGAGGGAAAATGCTGTTTTTTGCCTTTTTAGCCTTAGCGGCTGCTTGTGTTTCTTGGCTAATGCCCCTCCCCCCCCCATCTTCAAAGTGCAGCACTCATTTCTCCTTTTCTCATCACAGAGTCTCCTCCTCTGATTTGACTGCTCCTGGCTCTTTTTTTTTTTTTTTTTTTTTAAGTAGGCTCCACACAGGGCTTGAACTCACAACCCTGAGATCTAGACTGGAGCAGAGATCAAGAGTCGGACACCTCCCCGAATGAGCCACCCAGATGCCCCTCTTGTCTACTTCTAATAAGGATGGTGTGATTACACGGAGCCCACCTGGATAATCCAGGATAATCTCATCTCAAACTCCTTAATTGAATCACACCTGCCAGATTCCTTTTGTGATATAATGTAACCTTCACAGGTTCCAAGTTTTGGAGCATGAGTACACTTGGACGGTCAGTATCCAGACTGCCACATACCTTTTCACTTATATTCAGATTAATTCCCTAAAATTACATGAAGAATTACTTTGAGAAAGTTATAACAGGATTAAATATGCTCTTCGGAATCACTGTCATGACCTTTGAACCATAGTAGGAATATTGTGATTCACTCTTATCTACTAAATGGGAAAAAATATATTCCAAAGTATTGAGTGACAGAAAAGCTCTAAATTAATAAAGCGGGACTGTTTAAAGCACAGCATTTCTCTGTACATAAAACAACAGATTTTCCTCCAACAAATACTTGTTAATGGAACAGATGTAATAAAAGAATAGCGTTTTCACGTAACAAGGTTATCTATTAATTACTCAGGCTGCTTCTGTACTCACTTTCTTCTTTTTTTCTATTCAAATACAGCACATTAGTTTCATATTCAGCTGTATTAGCCACAGTTCCCAATGTACTTGTTTATCTGATGCAAGGTTAAGGTAGTACCAAGAAAATTTATGGAATTACTATTTCTTGTTATTGAACAAGAGTTATAACAACACTATCAGAGGCTTTGTATTGGATGTGATATAAAGAGAAGAAAAAAATTAAAAACTAATATAAACTAGGGGAAAATATTCTGATAATGACTTTCTGACATGACATTTCATATTGTGCAGATTATGAACTGGTCCAGCATGTCAGAGAGCTGTATCTTTAATTGGTCTTTATAACCATCTTTCCAAACTCTGAAAGATATTAGCTAATAAAGGAGAACATGGCTTGCATTATTTAGGGCCTGAATAATTAGCAAGTCAGTCTCCAGACGAAGCTGATATGCTTTATTATTGGAAAAATCTAGGCTACCACATTAACTACATCTTTGCTATCTGTAAGATACCCATCGAAGAGGTAGTTGGAGATCTCCTGCAATCATGTTCCTGATTGGAGTTGTTTTAATTTTAAACCAAGCTTGTTTTTCTTTAATTTGAATTTAAATAATGATCTCTACCAACTGGTTGAGAAACATTAATGTCCTAAGTTTTCGTTTGGGATAAAAGAAATCGGTTGACTTATCCCAGACCACATCTAATTCCTAGTCTCTCATTTAGTCAATAGAAGCATTTGTTATTACATGCAATGAAATTGAAAAGTGCTGACCAAGGGGAAAAAACTAAATTAGAAGGAAATTAAATACTCTCTAACAGATGGACAGAGTCAATTAGTTATAAACTTCAGTGAGATAAAAATGTAATCTGTGATGCTTCAGGATTTTGTTTGTGTGTATTGTGTGTGAGTGTGTCTGCTGCACTTGCGTGTCTGTGTTAGACCCTCAGCAAACTCTCAGGTCTCCTGAGAATGTTGGCATTGAAGGGACAACAGGCTTAGGGTGTAGCGCAAATTCTTTCACTACGGTGTAGATAACCATAACCCCATGTTTAGGTGAGGACAAAAAGAGGTGTATCCACACTTGGATGATAGGGACAAGTTTCCAGTGATTCTTTAGATGTCAGTTCAATTCACCTCAAGAATTTGGTTCCTATTATGTGCAAAACTCTTATCCGAGTCCTGAGATATATTCTAAGTTATGTAAGACATAGCTCAGCCCATAATTCATAAACAATCTAATAGCGATGTTATGTAATTTATGATGGGGAGACTTTAAAAGGACAATAATCCATGACTCCTTTTCTTAAAAATAAATGTCATAAAAATGTAGGAGAAACACATAATTAGAAGATACTTAAAAGACATCAAAGTATGTGTGGAATTTGTTTATATTCTAAATTGAACAAATCAACTATAAGAAGATATTTTTAAGACAGTTCACAAGAAGCAAACACAAACAGTATTAAAAGATATTGAAAAGAAATATTATGTGATCTAATCTTTTTTAAAAGGAAAATAATTAGCATGAATGGCAGATTTAGTTTGAATTCCCTATTAAAACGAGCAATGACCTGAGTCAAAGTATTAGGTAATGTTATAAATATCAACATGCATTTTGTTGTCAATTAAAACAAAGTACACCTACACCCCTACCCTACAAAAATATGCTCTGATTCTGTTAGCCTTAAATTCTTTGGCCTTTCCTTTGGAGCTAGTATGTTGCAGAGTTGACATGATGTGCTGATTGAGAGCATAGGCTTTGGAGCCAGAATGCAATAGCTACTGGTGCTGGGCTCCTCACCTATCAGCTGGGTAACTTTGACCTTGTTACTTCTGAATCCTTTGAGATGCCTCATTTTCATCATTTGTGAAATGGGTAATATGCAGGACTGTGGAGAGGATTCAATGAGAGAATACCAACAAGGCATATAGCTTAGAAGAAAAAAAAAAAAAGTAGGGGGTTCCTGAGTGGTTCAGTCAGTTAAGCATCTGACTCGATTTATTTCGGCTCAGATCATGATCTCAGCATTGTGAGACTCAGACCACCCCCCACCCCGCCTTAGGCTCTGTGCGGGGAGTGGAGCCTGCTTAAGATTTTCCCTCTCCCTCTGCCCCTTCCCTCCCCCAACCCCTCTCTAGAAAAAGAAGGAGGAGGAGGAATATTTCAAAATAAATACCTTAGAATTTGGGACAAATGTTATAGCAGCACTAATTTTTTTTTTAATTATATGTACTTTCAACTTCCTGTCATGTGATTTTTGGAGAAGGCTGAAGTTAGGAGGAATGGCATATACTATGGGAAAATACCTCGGGTGGACTCTGTACTTTGAAAGCCAGAGACATCAAAAGCCTCACTCCTCAGGGTTCTCAGCATCAAGACATCAAGAAAAAAAAAAATAGTTTCTATAAATTGAACTGATGTCTTTCAAATTATCTCACTAATACAAAGGTCCTGGCTATGAAGGGGAAAAAAAGTGACTTTTAAAACTGTGAACAAGGGAAATAATATAAATATCATCAGAGAGATGCATACTAGAAGTTTACAGAGATTCAGAAGAACAAGAAATAATTTCCAGCATAAGAGAACATTGAAGGCTTCATTTCATGGAAGAAGTAGCCTTTGAAATGAGCTTGTAAAAAGCTTGTGATTAGGATACATAGAACTGAAGAAAAAAGTGGTTACCTAGAAGTAGAAACAAAGGCATGCAGAACCAGTATGAATAAGGATTATTTGCCGTATCTTCATAAATACTTAGGTAGTAGATTATGACAATAACACTAGAAGGTTTTTTTTTTTTTTTTGAAATTTAACTTTGGAGTCTTACAAATGTTTCTTTAAGTTGTATTTTTGATATGTAATTGATGTACAATAAATCACACATATTTAAAGATGCAATTTAATAAGTTTGACATAGGTATACAACTGAGAAATATGAACATCACTCTCAAGAGGGTGAATGTATCCATCACTCCTAAAGTTTCTTCATGCCTCCTTGTAATCTCTACCTCTTGACACTCACAGCCCCCCAAGCCCAAGCAAATAATGATCTGTTTTCTGACAGTACTACTGAGTTTTTATTTTCTAGAGATTTATAAGAGTAGAATTACACGGTATGTACTCCTTTATATCTGGTTCTTCCACTCAGCATAATTATTTTGAGATTTATCCATGGTGAATATATCAAGAGTTTGATCCTTTTCATTGCGGAATAGTATTCCATTATATAAATACACCATAGTTTGCTTATCTGTTTGTCTTTTGATGGACATTTGGATTGCTTCCATTTTTTACTATTTCACATAAAACTGCTATGAATATTTATGTAGAAATTTTTCTATGGACATATGCTTCATTTTCCTTTGGGTAAATACTTAGGAGTGAAATGGCTAGATCCTATGGTAGTTGTGTGATTAACTTTTTTAAGAATTGCCAATTTTTCCCCAAACTGGTTGTATCATTTCATAAGTGTATGAAAAGTTTAGTTGTTTCAAATTCTCACTAACACTACATGATAACAAAATGGTGACTGCATGGGGAGATAAATAAGATTTAAAACTTAGAATTTTAATCTCTTTAAAAGGTGTTTAAACAAAATATTACTCTTTGGGGACTGGATATTTGTATTCCTACAAATTCAGCTTGAGTTTTTCTTTGGAACTCAAATCACTTGGAAACAGTTTGAAACTTTCGGTCTGGCTTTTGAAATACGTTGGGCATCACCAAAAATAATTGTTCCTCACAACCAAGGCAAGATCCTTCTGAGTGCTCTATCAATGTCCATTGAATAATGAGATCTTCCAGTTTGAGTCTTAGGAATAGGTACTACTTCTGGCCACATGTGATCTCTGGACAGTTTCCTCTAATGATTTCGGATGGTTCTTTCCTTAGCCTCATACAGTTTCCTCACACCCATGAACTATCAGTGTTCTGCTGAATACTTCGTAGACTGCAAATCTACAGGTTCTCTGTCATGTGCAGCTTTCATCTTATCCAGTCTTCCATCCAAACTCTAGCCATCTTCATCTCTCTCAACATCAGCCCTTTCTCCTCAATTCAGGGAATCCTTCAAGCTTTACCCCCCTCTGCAGCTCTGTGGAAAGTCTCTCAAGACACTAAGCTGAGGAAATCCTAAAACTCACTTCACATGTTTTACAACCCTGTCCTTCAATGTCTGGTGTCCAGTTTCTTGAAAACCATTGTTTGTCATATTCTGTCTGTCTGGTTTTGATTGCTTAAGAGGAAGAGTACATCCAGTCCTTGTTACTCCATATTGGTCACAAGTGTAAGTCCTGAACACTTTAATAGAAAGATCTTATGCTTTCCTAAATTCTTCTGAAACATCTGTTCCTATCAGAAAGAACAATTCCAGACTTCTTTTGGATAAAATTCAGTATATCAGAGGAAATTCAGCATATATGGAAAGCACAGAAAAATCTCTGGTCCAGGATGTGGGTTATACACCTACTTAACTTCTTCCCCTGGCACCTTATACCCACCTCCCCAGGAAGGAGAAGCTAGCTGAATAAGAATACAATGATTACCCATGTAATGAAGGACATCATTTATACTTCCTTTCCCAAGAAATATGGGTCTTAAAACCCATCCTTTCTGTCTGCTTAGGCTTAATGTTTTGAAACCAGTTAAATCTGGGACCTTGGGTACATCTCTCAGAAATTCACTTTTCTCATTAGTCAGATGGGATATTAACCACCCCTGTTTTTTAAAAACTAGGTAAAATAAATTTCATTTGTTGAACCCATGTTCAATAATTCTAGTTGACATTCTCAACATTATTTTTATTTATTATATTAATATTGTATTTTAGGTATCAAGAGCTACTTTTTTAAAGACACTTTTAACATTGTCCTTACTGATGAATTCTAAAATAATCAGAAAGGCTAACTGAATCACCATCTCCCACGTTCAAGTATTTATCTACAGGAGCAAAGTTCTGTGAGCCACTATATTAACCTTCTGCCGCCACCTCTGAGTCCATGCTGTGAGAGTTCCCTTTTCTCCTCCACTTCCTCCTCCTCCTTTCCATGCTGTAGGGTATATATATATATATATATTTTTTAAAGATTTTATTTATTTATTTGACAGAGATAGAGACAGCCAGCGAGAGAGGGAACACAAGCAGGGGGAGTGGGAGAGGAAGAAGCAGGCTCCCAGCAGAAGAGCCCGATGTGGGGCTCAATCCCACAACGCCGGGATCACGCCCTGAGCTGAAGGCAGACGCTTAACCGCTGTGCCACCCAGGCGCCCCTGTAGGGTATATTTTTAATTCACGCTTAATTTGGACAGGGAAAATAAAATATTAGTGTCTCAATATCTAACATTCTCCAACTAATATTTTAAATGAGCCAAAAAATCTAGACTTTCTAAATTTTATTGATCATAAAGTAATTCTTGAAGAAGTCTGCTTAGCATACTTGGTCTATAGCAAGAGCTCATAATACTCCCTGATTTGTTAGCCAGCACTGTTTTTTTCACTACTGAACATAAATGCACAGGGCAAAACCAAATAAAAATATACTATCTTTTATTAAATCGAAGATAGTCTATATCTTTCCAAATTTGATGAAATATGGCAGTAGTTCAGGCATATTCTCCCTACTAACCAAGAACCCCAGACTGCTTCTCCTGAAATTACAAGTAGGCAAGTTTCCTGTGAATCCTTTTGCAAATTTTTCATGTTTCTCTAAGCTGTACCCATCAAGTTTTTATTCTGAGTTTTTTCTTTTTGTTTTTTGGGTTTTTGGTTTTTCTTTTTTTTTTTTTAAGATTTTGGTTTGTTTTTTACATAAGTGGGACAGAATATATGCATTGTTCTACACCATACTTTTTTCACTTAATAATATGTTAGAGATCAAATGTGTGTGTATTATGGCATTTTATATTATTCATTTCACTTTACCCCACCCCACCTGGAACATATATATCCTGCTAGGTCTTTTGTTCCTTCAGAGAAACTGTTTTGCTACTGTCTCTCACTAACTATTTAAAATGAATGTCTGGAGGGAACGCCAGAGCTTTACCTGTGCCAAAGAAGAAAAGCAAATTGGAAGGACATTGTATAAGTCAGAGTTTTCCAGGGAAACAGTACCAACAGGATAGACAGAGATATACATAAGAAAGAGATTTATTATAAGAACTGGCTCACTTAATTATCTGCAGACTACAGAATGAGGAAAGCCAGTAGTGTAGTTCAGTCAGAGTCTGAAGGCCTGAGAAACAGGGGCCCCTTGGTGTTTAGTCCTGGGGTAGGAAGGCGCTCAGAAGCCCGATGTTCAAGAGCTCTCAGCTGATTGGATGATGCCCACCCAATGATAAGGGTAATAAGTGATAAGGGTGAATTTTCTTCACTCAGTCTGCTAATTCAAATGCTAATCTCTTCCAGAAATACTCTCACAGATGCATCTAGAAATAATCTTTTAGCAACTATCTGGGCATCCCATAGCCCAAATAGACACATAAACTTTACCATTACAGATTTAATAATAAAACCCCATTTGGGTGGTCCTTTATTGAAATCATTCTACATAAAATAATTGTACAGCTCCAGATATCTTTATTCTTTTGGTCAAAAGCCTTCATTTGTTCTTAAATACTTATTTAATTATGTATAATTATGTTAACATTTAAAGCTGTGCAGTATCTACAAATCTCCATGTTCTAGTATTCCTCTGCAAATATCTTATATGCTTTATCCAATGTGACCTTACTTTTTAAGAGATCCACACATTCCTATCTCCCTGCCTTTGTGTAGTTTTACAACATCTAGAATGCCCTCTCCCCTTTTCCCATAGTCAAAAAGCCACAAAGCCTTTTGTTTTCTTTCTTTCTTTCTTTCTTTCTTTCTTTCTTTCTTTCTTTCTTTCTTTCTTTCTTCCTTCCTTCCTTCCTTCCTTCCTTCCTTCCTTCCTTCCTTCCTTTCTTTCTCCTTCTCCTTCTCCTTCTCCTTCTCCTTCTCCTTCTCCTTCTCCTTCTCCTTCTCCAAGATTTCATTTGTCAGAGGGGCACCTGGGTTGCTCAGTCATTAAGCGTCTGCCTTCGGCTCAGGGCATGATCCCAGGGTGCTAGGATCGAGCCCCACATCGGGCTCCTCTGCTGGGAACCTGCTTCTTCCTCTCCCACTCCCCCTGCTTGTGTTCCCTCTCTCGCTGGCTGTCTTTCTCTCCGTCAAATAAATAAATAAATTCTTAAAAAAAAAAAAAAGATTTTATTTGTCAGAGAGGGAGAATAAGCAGGGGTAGCAGCAGGCAGAGGCAGAAGCAGGCTCCCCGCTGAGCAAGGAGCCATGTGAGACTCGATCCCAGCGTCCTGAGATCAAGAACTGATTCAAAGGCAGCCGCTTAACCGACTGTGCCACCCAGTCACCCCATGTTGTTTTCTTCCTTAAAACAGTAGTATATCTCTTTTATCTGAAATCCCATAACATATTTTTAGTATGTCTTTTAAGACATTTGTGTTCTCCCTCATCTTAGACTTATTTGCATATTAACTATCCCTTCTATAGTGATTATTAATTACTTTAGGGGAATGCCAGTATCTTTGTCCTCTGTTTATACCAGGCAGTGGTCAGCATGGTATCTTAGGTGAGGCAAGTGCTGACTTGAACGGAGTTGAATTTGGCACCTTTTTCCCCCAGTGTGGGAATAAGTTTCTGTAACTGATCTAATGTTAGTTTGCTCCTTGGTGAGTCACAGATAGAAACTACACCAGGTGGAGTTGACCCACAAAGTAAAATGCAGAAAAAAGGAGATCACAAGGGATAACTTCCAAAGCTTTGACTCCGAGGAAGGGTGGACAGATTCCTTGTATTTAGGATTAGGAAGAATATTTAGATAGGGAAGCCTTGTCATCATATGTAGATGTGGGCATAAGACCACACGTGCGGCTTAAGGAAACATGCTTATACACATATATATTTTTTTTAAAGAGTTTATTTATCTGACAGAGAACAGAGACAGAGACAGCCAGCGAGAGAGGGAACACAAGCAGGGGGAGTGGGAGAGGAAGAAGCAGGCTCATAGCAGAAAAGCCTGATGTGGGGCTCGATCCCATAACGCCGGGATCACGCCCTGAGCCAAAGGCAGACGCTTAACCGCTGTGCCACCCAGGCGCCCCCATGCTTATAAACATATTGTGTGCGACATAAATGAGGCTTGTGCTCCTACTTGGGCAGAGATTTTAGTCTTATAATGAGGTAAAGGTAACTTTCTAGAGGTCACTCCCTTGTCCATCTGTGCAGGCATAAAGGGGGCTACACTCAAACTGGTCTGGGTGGTCTGGGCTAGCTGGAGGGCTTGCCTGGGCAGTCACTATCGCTTAAGGAGTGAAATCAGTTTCCTTTTGCCTGAGTTAAGAGATAAGCTGGAAAGAAGAGCTTAAGGAAGACTGTGGGACAAATGTCGGTGAATACAAGCAGGTGGGGAGTAAAAGGTCAGGTCTTGTTGTCTAGCTGGTGACACTTCTGAGTTATTATGAAAATCACTGGGAAATATTTCACTAGCCTTGCTGGAATTTATCCAGTCCATTAAGTGAAAGGCAATTGTGTAGTAACTAAGTAGATAGTTTTTTGGTTTTTTGTTTTCCAATAGAGTAAGAAAGCTTGAGTTTCATTTAATGATGAAGAGCAAAAAACAAAGGGAACTATCAGCAGTAATGTAATTACCATGAATACAATATTTGTCTTTTAATAATGGACAGAACAGAATGGGATGGCAAAAAAAAAAAAAAAAATGATGACAAATAGCAGTGATTTTTCCCTAGATCTGGCAAAGTCGGAAGAAAGAAAAGATTATACGGTAACCATGTTGCCAAAATGAGAATAATTCATCAAATAAATCACAAGTAGTAAAAACAAATTCTATCTCGAAAAAGTGTATGTCAGATTTTCAACCTAGCAAGAGAACATGGGCTTTTTTGTTGGGGGGGGGGGGTGATTTCTGTGCTTTTTAGTTATATGATTTTCTTGCATCCAAAATAAGACATGTGAGTCCTTAATATGTTAAGTCTGATTTCTATCAAATGCATTTAACAAAATTTTATCTCTCATGTTAGAGTCCCAGAACTTGACATGTGTCTATAAGGAAATATATTGAGGAAAAATGGGGATTTTATTACCACTGATTGGAAAGAATAGCAATAAAACTAGGAAGGCCAGAGAAAACGGCCTGCGCGTGGCACTCATTTCTCACTTGATCAGCATCATGACCCTCTCTATATTGGTTTCCACTTTGTCCATTGCAAATGTATCATGTATCACATTTGTATGATATTTGTTAAATGATTTTTTTTAACTTGCCCAGGGAGCAGTAATCAGCATATGCAACTTTTCCATACAGGAAAAATATTATGACTTTCAAAGGACTTTTAGAATCCATACCATCTGCAACTGGAAACTGACTGTATTTTGATCTAATAGTAGCTTGGTGGGGGGGGGGTAAACTCTTGTATCCTCACTTTATCAATAGACAAATCAACTTGGGAAGAAGACAGATTAAGGTGGAAGAGTAGAATGAAGGCAATGTAAATGCACTTTAGGAGATTCTGTTCGTTTGCTGAATTCAGCTTCCAAATTTGGGGGTTTGTTTGAGTTATAGCAAGCAAATTCAAAAGGGAAATATAGTTATTTGCAAAACTAGTTATGGCTATAGGATTTAAAAAAAATATTAAGTAGTATAATCCTGACAAAATAGCTCAGTAAATGATTTCAGATGCTTATTTCTTATAGCCACCCCTCCAACAAACAGTTTCAGTAAAATAATAAAATAGCAACTATCGAGCATTTAGTGTGGAATAAATGCTATATATTTACTATCGCAATTCTTTTTTATTTATTTTTTATTTTTTTATTTTTTTAAAGATTTTATTTATTTATTCGACAGAGATAGAGACAGTCAGCGAGAGAGGGAACACAAGCAGGGGGAGTGGGAGAGGAAGAAGCAGGCTCATAGCGGAGGAGCCTGATGTGGGGCTCGATCCCACAATGTCGGGATCACGCCCTGAGCCGAAGGCAGACGCTTAACCGCTGTGCCACCCAGGCGCCCCCGCAATTCTTTTTTAATTTTTATTTATTTATTTGTGAGAGAGACAGCCAGCGAGAGAGGGAACACAAGCAGGGGGAGTGGGAGAAAAAGAAGCAGGCTCCCAGCGGAGGAGCCTGATGTGGGACTCGATCCCAGGACTCCGGGATCACGCCCTGAGCCGAAGGCAGATGCTTAATGACTGAGCCACCCAGGTGCCCCTACTGTCTCAATTTTTTAAAAAGATTTTTATTTATTTATATGACAGAGAGAGTGAGAGAGCACCAGCAGAGGGAGGGGCAGAGGAAGAGGGAGAAGCAGGCTCCCCGATGAGCAGAGACCTCAAGGTGGGGCTTGATCCCATGACTCTTGAGACCGTGACCTGAGCCCAAGGCAGCCGCTTAACTGACTGAGCCACCCAGCCACCCCTATTATCTCAATTTTTGTAGGAGGTGTTATTATTAAGATCCGCATGATAGACAAAGAAACTGAGATTTAGATCGGAGCAAACTTCTTAATATCCCACACTTACCAAGATAGGCAGCCAGTATTCTAAGCTAAAATGGTGGACTGGAAGATGCATTTAACCATATGTCTCCTCTAAGTATCCTACAGAAGAACAAAATAAATTGGTTAAGAAGAAGAAGAATGACTGTTTACTGAGTACTTGTTATATGCTGGACAATCTCTTTTTACCTGACATATGATAACTCATTTAGATTTTATAACAATCTATTTGAGTGAGTACCGTTATCATCCCTATTAGAAAGAGGACACGGCACAGAGAGTTAAAGTCATATACTTGCTAAATGTCACATAGCTGCTGGTAAGTGCAGAGCTTGGGTTCAAATGCTCAGACAGTATTATTTTTCCCATCCAAGCTTTGGACACTAGGGCAGCAAGAAGCTTCAGCATATATACTTTGTCAAGAATTTCGTGATTAATCATACTATTGAGGTTTGGTTGAAAGGAGGAGATGCAGGATCAGTAAAAACAGCTAAGAGTCTTTTGCAGTTATCCAGGCATAAGGTTGTGAATAAGTATTTTCATAATAGTGGAAATTGGAAGAAAAATAATTTATTTTAAATTACAAATTAAAGAACAATCACAATTTACAAACTGGGTTTGAGAAGAAAGTGAAAATGGCCACAAGTTTCTGAGTCCTGAGGTTGTCAGTAGCATCTGGTAAGAGGAAAGCTTTTGAGAAGGTGAATGAATTGCTAATTAATACCTGTACTTACTACTCCGTCATCACCTGAGCCATTAGGATGCTTGCTGCAATATTTTGTTTATATAAAGAACAGAGGAAGGTGTTAGAGCAGAATGAGTGTTAGAAGCTGGTTCTGGTTCCATACCATACTGTTCACTAAACATGACATTGGAAAAATCATTTGCCATCCCTAAGCATCATGCTTTTCAGCTATGTAATATGCTATGCACTCTTACAGAAGGCCCCCAAAGATCAAAACAATTCATACATGAGATATGGCTTCGTAACATGTAGGCAGGTGAAAACTAGAACGATTATCATGATTTCTTTTTCTAAGCCTCGACTCAGAAAATATACACACCCTTGTTTTACTATCATTAAAAAATATTCTTGATGCTGGCATGGGTTCATATCTTAGCTCCACTATTTGCCTTATGTTTTGTAACCTTGAACAAATTACTCAAACTCTCTGTGCCTCCTGTGTAAAATGGAATACAAAGAAGTACCTAATTCGCAAGGTTGTACTGAGCATTCATAACACACTCAATGTATGTAAGGTACTTATAATAGTACCTGAAACACACAGTAGGTCAATAAATGTCATCATTATTATAAAAACTAACATTATTATTAATAACTCAGTGATTTTTATTGTTTAGCCATCTAATGCTACCATTAAGGTCTATCATGGCCACATGGATCTCTCTAAATTAATATAGATAAGAAGTAGTACAGCAATTTTTAGAAGTATTTTAGTGTTTAAAGATATTTATGATGATCCCTAAATATAACAATCTATCACCTATAATTAACATATCTGTATTATTTTTAGTTGTGCAAACAGGAAAAGTTGATGCATTGCCTTATACACAGAGCCACAATATGCTGTTTATTTTTTGTTGCACAACAATAAGTAGTCCTCATTCAGTTGTTTAAAGTTGATTACTAACTGTATAGTAAAGGAAGAGCAGTTCTGGTATGCCACAGTTTGATTTAAAAGCACAATGACCTTTGTATTGTTTCTTTTACTTTCAATGAATGTGTCGAATAATCCAATGGGGAATGCATTTTCCTTGACAGATATTTATCATACTAAAAAAAAAAAAAAAAAGATATGCTGAGACTACAAAATATTTTAAAATGTCATGTGAAAATTATTTTAGTGCATATATTTCTATGTAATGGCATTTGCCATCTGGATTCTCGCAAGTAAGTCTTCTTTCTTTACACACTGTACATCTTTTTGCCTGTCTTTCTCAGTTTGTGTCTATTAATAATTAATCTCTAGGTTCACGTAATAGGCCTCTCCTGCATGTTCTCTTAGCTAAGGAAACAAGTACTCAGGAGTGCAACATCATAGGCAGGGAACAAAAGATTCACATTCCATTCTCTGTGTTAGAGAGCACTGATGTGATTCTCAGGAGCCAAGCTTCTTAGCAACGAACGAAGGATTTACAGCCCTCCAGCTTTCTCAGCTACCAAAGCTCTTGAAGGCTTTCAAGAGCTGACCTTCTTAGCAAAGGGCTGGGTTCTTTTAATGCACTCACTTTCAAAAGGTAGCATACCTGTTTTTCCAGTGTGATGTGGATGCTATTAAAAGGGAGTTTCCATGGATACGGACATCAGTGGGAATGAAATAGGATTGTCCTCTTTTCAGACTCATTGTTGCTCCAAATATTCCTAAAACCTAGATCATGTCACTCCTTTTATTCACATTTCTTATGGCTTGCTTCTTATTTATGAAGCACTATCAATGATAAGTAATTAATGCCTTTTTAAATGTGTAGGTTCAAATGCAAGGTATTTATAAGAGATGTTGTAACACGTGTGTGGAGAAGAGGTCAGTTAATTACAAAGAGTTTAGCGAGGGTGAGTTTTGCTATGTCTCTTTCATGTGACTTTAGAGAATACATATTTTGTATTTTGTACATATTTTGTGTAATACAGAATTTGTCAAACTTAGAACCTTCCTTAAATTAGGTAAATTTAAAGCTGTATTACAACAACACTACAAGGGCCTCCCCCCCCCCCGTTTTTTTTTGGTATTTTGAGTGAGTTCATTCTAAGAATTTTATATATATATATATATAATGCCCTTATAAGTATGTATTTCTGGAATATTATGATTAAAGTGTGCCAAATTCTCTTTACCAAGATTTGATTGCCTGTCAAATGTGACCAAATCAATTTATTTGTGGAGCTTCTACTATGTATCAGGCAATATGCTTGTCATTGGGACTTCTACAATGAAAGGAATATGAACTTTCTCTGGAGAACTCATGAAATAGTCAGACCACCCCCTCTTCATGGAGATATAAGACCTTAGTGGTAAATGTTCCCAGAAAAAAAGTTATGAACCATCTGAGCCATTTGTCACAAATCTATGGTGCAAAAACTCTTCACATGGAAGAGGCGAAAGGATCCATGAAGTGAAGACAGACAGAAAAATAAGCAATTGAGTTAACTTTTCCGTCTAGAAACAACACTTCAACTTGGATAGATTTTCCAAATTCAGGTCAGCAGCAGCAGTGATTTATAACCTTTCAATTGATGAGGGGAAAAATCAATCTTAAAGATATTGCTAATCAAGTTGATAGAAAATTCAACTGAATCTGCTAAGTTTTAAAGGAAACTTAATGTGGTTGCTCAGTTTTTGTATCCCTTACAATGCATTTCAGTGAAATAAATAAAGGATATGACATACTTCTCATGATACCATGTAATTTCAGTGTATTAATAAGCTGAAATCATTTATGGAAAACTTTAAGTCAATTTATGAAATGAGAAAATTTTACTTTTTTATCTGCTAATAATCTGGTCTATTTTTCAGTTAAATATGTGTCAAATCACTATTTGATTTGTTGTTTAAGAAAAATCAAAGAATTAAAATACTGCTACTTTTCCTATAGCTGTTAATGTTCCCATATAAAAAGTGTGTCCCTAGAAATGCACTTCTAAGAAGTGTGCTAGGAATTCTATGACAGCTCATTAATTTGTGAATTGGTATCTGTCAGTTTAACACAAACATCAATAATTCCACAAGAAATTTATGTGTTTTTAATTTGTTTTTACTTGCTGCCTTGATATTTGTAAGACTAAAAATGCAAGTTCATGTCAAAGAAGATGACTATTCTGATAATCAAAAATTCAACATTAATCCCCAAATCATAACTTCAAAACAATGGGTAGGTTAAGAGAAAAAAAAATATTACTTGTCTTAAAGTGAGGACAAGGGTAACTTTTAGGAGATTTCCAGACAACTTTGAACAGTAGCAATCATCCTTCATGAAAAGATGCAACCAAATAGCAATATTTAAACCTTAAATTGCTTCCCTTTAAAGTATGGAAAACCACCAACAAATATTTGTTATTATCTAAAAGATCCAGCTTTTAAAACTTTATTCAATTATTCATCAGAAAAAAAAAACTACATAAAATCAGACTCTGAAATTGGAGGAAACTTATCTTCAGATTATAACCTTTATTTATTTCATTAAATTATTGATTAGAAATCATTTTCAAATACTTTTAAAAGGAAACACTTAACATATGCTTTCTTTTTTATCTTCTTTGGAAAAGAGATGAGAAACGACATTAGTTATGCCCTTGAAAGTCTACCTACATTTCAGCCAAAAACTTTAAAGGGTAGGGAAGGTGGAGGAAAACTTTTACAGAAATTCATAAACCCTTCAAGTGCCACAAATAGGTTTTAGGTAGCACGAGCAATTTATTAGATTTATTGCTTGTACTTGTCCACATAAAGGAAGTTATAAGGTATTCCACAAAAGAAGATAAAATTGAAAGTTGTTGGTAGAAACCGTTATTGTTGTAAACTATCCAAACGAGGGATATGACCTAGGAATAAAAAAGAAGTTATTTTATGTTTTCTGTCACCTGGATATGTCTCTCCTTTGAGTCATCTCTGAGTCTTTTACATTGTTTTATTTTTCATCCTTGTTGTGAAAGCACTCTTATTGTTTAGTAAGCAGAATTAGGGTAGCTGAAGTTTATAGAGTCAATGGCTGACAAACAATAAGGTCAATGTCTGTCCCATCCTGGAAAAATTGAGGTTAGAACAGGTGAAATTATCATTCTGTTTTGTTTTTATGGCTCTAATAGAATGCCAGAGAGTCCCTGACCTCTGCTGCCAGTCATGTCTTACTCTAATAGCAACGTGTAACCTTTGACACTCAATTAAAACAGGAAATAAGGCAAAGAGTGGGTCAATATGCATGTTTGGCCAATGCAAGCCTTTGAAATAAATTCCAAGGGGCTTTCAAAGGAGCCATAACCCTTATTCATTTGGCACACAGGCATTAAAGTTATGGGCAGTAAAGTAAAAGAACATAGAAACAGAAAAATAACCTGTATCGTTTATTTTCCTTCTGACCCTAAGACCTGTATATTAAGGTATCCCACAACAGAACAACTCACACTACACTTTCTGATTACTGAGGGCGAGCGTGTTACTGCTAACTGGCTGGATGGGACAGGATAGATATTTTGGGCATAGAAGGTTACTGACTGGAATAGTCAGATCTTTTTATTTAATGTGAATTTATTTTATAAACAGAAAAGAGCCAGAGTATACTTTTTTTCTTATGGAATAATAGCAGCACTGTTTTTGAGAAGAGTTAAGTATGTGAGTGTGAGTGCTGGTAGTATGTTTGGTGATCAACTGGAGACAACAGGTGTACCACAATTCTGATAGATCTCACAGAGTGACAATGTATGTTCAAGGATACTAGCTCGGGTTTTATCCAGGGAACAATGAGAAAAATGTGGAAGAAAGGACGTATGTAGCAAAAAAACCCCAAAAAGAACAAAACAAAAATGGCAAAAGCAAAATGGTCTTGGGATTGGTTAGGTCTTGATGCAAATCCCAATTTTCTTTCTTATTAAAAATGTGCCTATGAATAAATTAAATGATCTTCTTTGATCTATCATTTTCTTTGAATTAAGAATAATATTGTACACCTCTGCATATGGAATTTCTTATTGTTTTTGACTAAATGAGATGGTTCTTATTTAATTATTCAATGACTAGCACAGAAAAGACATATTTTTTAGCCTCTCATTAATTTATCATGTTTGTTTTCTATTGAACAAATTGATTTGATCTAATGTGATATTAGTTGTTAGAGCTCCAGAAACAGAGCACTAGACTGTAGTATTTCATGTAGACGAACATTTTAATTTCAAGTAAAATAGCTTAGACAGGCTCTGACAACACACAGAGACATACACAAACACACATACTTGCATATTAGAAAAGATCCGGAAAGATAAACATAAAATGTCTATGGCAGCAATCTGTAGGCAATAAGAATATGGTATATTGTTCTTATTTTTATACTTCTATATGGAAGCTTATTGCTTTTGTAATAACTGTAAAAAAGACATAGTAATTTTTGCAAATCATCTACTTAGTTTAAACATTATAAATTAGATTACTGACCATCCTTCTTAGGATAGCCTCTCACCTGAAAATACAAGGAATATTATTTTAGCACCATCCCTTGTTTCCAGCACTCATAAGTCCAAGAATTTCTCAATGCCTATATTAAATGATGGCAAATGTGTGTTCTCTACACGTCAGCTGATACTAATCTCATCTTGTCATTTTAAAATAAAACTTTAGTGTGTCATTGCTTTAAAGTGATGAATGTGATACTGGACTCTGCTACACTTTGTATTAGATACTGCATTAGACTTTGATTTGTGGGAAAATGAGATTGGTCTTTAATTTCTTTTTTGTGCAGGATTATGAGATTTATTATAAATGCTCTATTTGCCTTGTATGAAGAATTTGGATGCTTTCTTTCATTACATGTGCTCTGAAACATTTTAGATAATATTGTGATTATTCACTTTTTTAGATTTGTAGAATTCCCATGTGGAATCACCTGGACTTAATGCATTTTAGAAGGATAACTCTTAGTTTGTTTCCGTGGAATGAAATCTTCCATTTATTCTGGGTAATATTTGGTATAATTTTGGTAAACTCTATTTTCTAGAAAAAAAATTCATCAAGTTTATTGTATAGAGTTTTGTAAAATGTTTAAAGCTTTCATTTCCTTTTTTCTACTTTTATTTTTAAATTATTTCTTAATTGTTCTCATTGTTAGGGTACAAAGTTCATTATACATCTATAAGATCTACTTTATTATCCTGTTTAGGTCTTCTCTATTCTTGCTTTTTGACTATTTGATCTCTCCTTAGTAAAAAGAGCATATTAAAGTCTTCTGTTATGTGTGGGCTTCAGCCTATTTGCCTCAGATACCTGATAGCTTCTGCTACCTGACAACTTCTGCTTTGCTATTTGGTGGATAAATATTCATGGCTGTCATGTCATCATTTTAAGTTGTTGCCTTTAGAATTGTAAACTGACTTCTATTGTTTGCTTAATATTTCCATGACTGAATTCTACCTTGTCTATTACCAATTTTGTATCCTCCATTTTTTTTCCCCACAAACCTACTATATCCATGACCTTCAAGCTTCCTGAATTTCTTTAATTATATGTCTGTTGCTTACAACAGATAACTGGATTTTGCTTTGTGAGCAAACTGAAGATATTTTTTTCTTTTAATAAGCAATTTAATCTTATTAAAATTTTTGTCAGTTCTGCCATGTTATGTTAGGTTTACCACATTAGTTGCTGTTCACTACATAGTTTACTTATTCTTCTTTTAATATCTGATATTTAAGATATTCTATTATTGTGTCCTATTGTAATTAGTACCAACATATGACACTCAAGGCTCTCTCTTTCTTTAGACAGTATATTTTGGCTCTCCAAACTGATAAGTAATAAAATTAGAATATATTCATTCATTTCCTTCCCTTCCTTCATTCAACACCTTCTGTGACTCAACTATCTAATAAGATGGCGTTATCTTTTAAGGGTATTTTGTTACAACAGTATAACTTAAAAAATCCTCAATAAATGTATTTTTGACTTGCAGCTGACAGTATTCTTTTTTTTATTCTTTTTTTCTAATAATTTCAGTAGGAAATAGCTTGGTACTGATGATTCTGGATCAATTCTCTTTGGTACAGAATGTGCTTTTTCAATAATGTGAATACAAATCTTTTATTTTAAGGACATCTCATGAATTATAATTCTAAATATTTGCTCTATCCCTTTATTCCGTTTTTCCTATTAGGACTGCAGTTATATGTTTGTTGTATCATCATTGCCTAGCTTCATTATTTATCACTTTGTTCTATGGTCCCTCAACATCTTTTTTTTTTTTTTAATTTCAGTTTTCTTTTCTTACCTCTTTGTATTTTATCTGCTCTACACCTTACTGTGCTGTTAGTCATTTTTTTTCTGAGCCCTTTGTAACTTACTCATTATTTCAGAAGTAATTTTATGTCTTCCACCTCTCTTCCTAATTCACAACCAGTTGAATAGGTATGATAGATTTCTTTGGTTCTCCAACTCTCCTGATGTTTCAATGACTAGATATTTATTGTAGATGGTACTAATACTTCATTATGCTTTTACTTTCCATGCATTTTTTTCTCTCTGCCTTGAGTGTTCTTAGATCAATCCAAAACTTCTCCCACAAAGTAATAGGGAGCAGCTGATTGCAATGTTTGCTTCTCCAAAAATAAGAAATGGAAAAGCATCTTTAAAGTTATAAGGATTATAAAGGTAATAGGTAATACGAGTGCCTCTGAATATAATGCACATAAAATTTATTAGGAAAATTTATTAGAAAATAATACATATTGTTTTTAACTTGCCAGGAAGATATATTAAAGAAAACTAAAAGTGAAAGAAAGAAGAAAAAAGATGAGACATAGAGACTGGATTCAGAATACTCAATAGCTTTTATTTGAAGATATCAAATAAAAATAATTACAAATAAAAATAAAATATTTTAAAAGAAGAGCAATAAAACAATAGAAGGGAAGATAGATGATAGATGATAGATAGATAGATAGATAGATAGATAGATAGATGATAGATAGATAGATAGATAGATAGATAGATAGATAGATAGATGATATCTCAAGTTCCGTTAAGATAAAGGGAAACTCAACTCTTAAGGCTGAAAGGATGTCCCAAGGGCCCATCTATATGAATGAATTATAAAACTCATGAGAAACAGTCTTACAAAACTTCAGTATTTTAAGGGGGAAAAAGTTGTCAATAAATATTTTGGGTAGAGTCAGGTGAAGGTTGCTGGAAGGGTTACTTAGAATAAGAATCAGATTGATATTAGACAGTATCCTTGAAAATAATGGAACAATAGCTTCACAGTCTGAGGGAGAAATAATTAAATTAGAATTTTTAAACTATATTTCCATAGCAAGCAAAACTAACAATAAAAAATGAGAGCCAATGAATGTGTTTTATATGTAAAAGAAGGAAAGAAGGAAATATATGCATTAATGTACTTCACATAAAGAAACAGAAATACTAAAAGAGGAGGTTAAAGGTCCAAAGAAATAATATATTTAATCCAGGAGAACAGTGCATGCAAATGTTTGTCAACTTTCCAACATCCTTAGAATACAATTGAACTATAGGATGAAGGCAAGTCAAAGGCTCCATAAAGACTATCTTGAAAGGGTCACAGATTTCATTCCAAATTGTCAGATAAAGAATCTGTGTGAGGGTCACCTGGGTGGCTTCATCGATTAAGCAGCTCAATCTCAGCTCAGGTCTTAATCTCAGGGTTGTGAGTTCAAGCTCCATGTTGGGCTCCATGAAAAAAGATTTGGTGTGATATTGGCAATAGGACAATAGCATGCTACTTTATTCAACAAAAAAGTGAAAAGAATATTAGAAACTTCAGTGGATAAAAATATACAAATGAATCATGATTCAAATTTGAACCAAATGAATATAAGCCATGATTTTTTTTTAAAAAAATACTATGATGTAAATGATGATAATTTACTTAATGCTTAAAACTTTTTTCTTTCGTATTTTTTTTAATTCTAGGATAATTAATGTACAGTGTTATTTTAGTTTCAGGTATACAATATAAAGATTCAACAATTCTATACATTACTCAGTGCTGAGGATGATAAGTGTACTCTTAATTCCCTTCACGTATTTCAACCATACCTCACCCACTTCCTCTCTGGTGAACACCAGTCTGCTCTCTATAGTTAAGAGTCTGCTTTTTGCCTTTTTTTCTCTTTGTTCATCTGTTTTGTATCTTTAATTCCACATATAACTGAAATCATATGGTATTTGTCTTTGACTAAATTATTTCACATAGCATCATACCCCCTAGTTGCATCCAAGTTGTTGCAAATGGCAGTATTTCATTCTTTGTTGTGGCTGAATGTAGGTCTGTGTGTGTGTATACTACTTCTTTATACATTCATCTATTGTTGGACATGGGTTGCTTCCATATTTTTGCCATTATAAATAATGCTGCAATAAACAGAGGGATGCATCTATCTTTTTGAATTAGCGTTTTCATAGTCTTTGGGTAAATACACAGTAGTGGAATTCAGGATCATGTGGTCATTCTTTTCTTTTTTCTTTTCTTTTCTTTTCTTTTCTTTTCTTTTCTTTTCTTTTCTTCTTCACTCCCTCCCTCTCTCTCTCCTTTCTTCCTTTTCTTTCTTTTCTTTTTCTTTCTTTCTTCTTTCTTTCTTTCTTTCTTTCTTTCTTTCTTTTTTTCTTTCTTTCTTTTTCCCTTCCTTCCCTCCCTCTCTTTCTTTTCCTTTCTTTCTTTCTCTTTCTTTCTTTTCTTTCTTTCTTTCTTTCTTCTTTCTTTCTTTCTTTCTTTCTTTCTTTCTTTCTTTCTTTCTTTCTTTCTTTCTTCTTTTTCTTCCTCTCCTCTCCTCTCCTCTCCTCTCCCCTCCCCTCCCCTCTCCTCTCTCTCCTTTCCATCCATATGGTCCTCCACAGTGGCTGTACCAGTTTGCATTCCCATCAACAGTGCACAAGAGTTCCATTTTCTCCACATCTTGCCAACACTTGTTGTTTCTTGTGTTTTTGATTTTAGCCATTCTGACAGGTGTGACGTGATATCTCATTGAGGTTTTGATCTGCATTTATCTGATGAGCAATGTTGAGCATCTTTTCATGTGTCTGTTGGCTATCTGTATGTCTTTGGAG
The DNA here is from genome assembly GCF_023065955.2 of Ursus arctos. Lineage (NCBI taxonomy): Eukaryota > Metazoa > Chordata > Mammalia > Carnivora > Ursidae > Ursus > Ursus arctos. Next base: position 18,102,532 of record NW_026622852.1, read on the forward strand.
AAATATCTATTAATGTTCTCTGCCCATTTTTAATTGGATTACTTATTATTTTGGTAATGAGTTGTATATCTTCACCTGTGAAGCTGTTCAGTAGGATGCCTGTTTTGTTGATTGTTTCCTTTGCTGTGCAGAAACTTTTATTTTGATGTAGTTCCAACAGTTTAATTTTGCTTTTATTTCCCCTGCCTCAGGAGACATATGTAGAAAAATTGTTGTATGGCTAATGTCAGCGAATTTACTGCCTGTGCTCTCCTCTAAGATTTTTATGGTTTCAGGTCTCACATTTAGGTCTTTAATCCATTTTGAGTTTATTTTTATGAGTGGTGTAAGAAAGTGGTCTAGTTTCATTATTTAGCATGTAGCTGTCCAGTTTTCCCAACAGTATTTGTTGAAGAGACTTTTTGCCATTGCATATTCTTGCCTACTTTGTCAAAGATTAATTGACCATATAATCATGGGTTTATTACTGGGCTCTCTATTCCATTCCATTGATCTATGAGTCTTTTGGGGGCCAGTACCATACTGTTTTGATTACTGCAGCTGTGTAATATAATTTGAAATCTTGGATTGTGATGCCTTCAGTTTTGTTCTTTTTCAAGATTGCTTTGGCTATTTGGGGTCTTTTGTGATTCCATACAAGTTTAAGGATAATTTGTTCTAGTTCTGTGCAAAATGCTTTTGGTATTTTGATAAGGATTGCATTAAATGTGTAGATTGCTTTGGGCAGTATACACATTTTAACAATACTCGTTCTTCCAAACCATGAGTATGGAATATATTTCCATTTATTTCTGTTATCTTCAAATTTATTTCATCAATGTTTTATAATTTTCACAATACAGGTCTTTCACTTCATTGGTCAAGTTTATTCCCATGTATCTTATGGTTTATGGTGCAATTGTAAATGGAATTGATTTCTTAATTTCTCTTTCTGCTACTTCATTCGTGTATAGAAATGCAACCAATTTCTGTAAATTGATTTTGTATCCTGTGACTTTACTGATTTCATTTATCAGTTCTAATAGTTTTTTGGTGGAGTCTTTAGGGTTTTCCATATATAGTATCATGTCATCTGCAAATAGTGAAAGTTTTACTTCTTTCTTACCAATGTGGCTGCCTTTTATTTCTTTTTCTTATCTGATTGCTGTGGCTAGGACTTCCAGTACTATGTAAAATAAAAGTGGTGAGATTGGACATCCTTGTTCCTGATCTTACAGGAAAAATTCTCAGTTTTTCCCCACTGAGTATGATGTTATCAGTGGGTTTTTCATATATGGACTTTATTATGTTAGGGTATTTTTCCTCTAAGCCTACTTTGTTGAGGATTTTTATCATGAATGGATGTTATACATTGTCACATGCTTTTTCTTCATCTATTGAAATGCTCATACAGTTTTCATCCTTTCTCATTGATGTGGTGTATCACATTGATTGATTTGCAAATATTGAACCATCCTGGAAATAAATTTCACATGATCATCGTGTATGATTTTTTTAATGTATTGTTGGATTTGGTTTGCTAATATTTTTTGAGAATTTTTTCATCTATGTAAATCAGAGATAATGGCCTGTAGTTTGTTTTCTCTCTCTCTCTCTCTGTGTCTTTATCTGGTTTTGGTATCAGGGGAAAGCTGGCCTCATAGTATGAATTTGGAAGCTTTCCTTCTTCTTCCATTTTTTGGCATATTTTGAGAAGTATATCTCTAAATGTTTGGTAGAATTCACTTGTGAGGTTGTCTGGTCCTGGACTTTTGTTCGTTGGGAGTTTTTGGTTACTGATTCAACTTCATTGCTGGTATTTGGTCTGTTTTAATTTTCTATTTCTTCCTGATTCACTTTTGGGAGGTTATATGTTTCTAGGAATTTATCTTTTTCTTCTAGTTTGTCCAATTTGTTGCCATATATTTTTCATAATATTCTCCTATAATTCTTTGTATTTCTGTAGTATCAGTTACTTATCCTGTTCCATTTCTCATTTTGAGTTCTGCCTTTCTCTTGATGAGTCTTGCTAAAGGTTTATCAGTTTTGTTGATCTTTTCAAAGAACCTGCTCCTATTTTCATTGATCTGTTGTTTTCTTAGTTTCTATTTATTTCTGCTCTAATCTTTATTATTTCTTTCCTTCTGCTGGTTTTGGGCTTGTTTGTTCTTTTTGTAGGTTCTCTTTTGTAGGTTTAAGGTTAGGTTGTTTATTTGAGATTTTTCTTGCTTCCCAAGGTAGGCCTGCGTTGGTATAAACTTCCCTCTTAGAACCACTTTTGCTGCATCCCAAAGATTTAAGACCATTATGTTTCCATTTTCACTTGTCTCAGTGTACTACTTGATTTACTCTTTGATTTCTTGGTCGATCCATTCATTGTTTAGCTGTTACTAACCTTCGTGTGTTTGTGTTATTTCCAGATTTTTTCTTGTGGATGATTTCTAGTTTCATAATGTCGTGGTTGGAAAAGATGCATGATATAACTTTACTCTTTTTTAATTTGTTGAGATTTGTTTTGTGACCTAACATATGACGTATTCTGGGGAATGTTTTATGTGCACTAGAAAATAATGTATATTCTGCTGTTTTACTATGGAATGTTCTGAATATATCTGTTAGACACATCTAGTCCAATGTATCACTCAAAGCCACTGTTTCCTTGTTGATTTTCTTGTTTGGATGATCTATCTATTGCTATAAGTGGATTGTTAAACTCTCCTATCAATTATTTCCTTTATGCTTATTAACAGATGCTATATGTGTTTGGTTGCTCCCATGATCAGTGCATACATATTTACAATTGTTACATTTTCTTGTTGGATTGTTCCATTTTTTATTATATAGTGTCTTTGTCTCTTGTTACAGTCCTTGCTTTAAAGTCTATTTTGTCCCATATTAGTATTGCTATCCTGGCTTTCTTTTCACTTCCAATTGCATGAGAAATATTTTTCCAACCCTTTACGTTCAACCTACACAAGTCTTTAGGTCTGACATGAGTGTCTTATAGGCAGTCCTTTTATATTCAAAGTAATTATCAATAGGGATGTATTTATTTTATGGTTCCCTGTTTTACAGTTGTTTTTGTAGTTCAGCATTCCTTCTCTCTTCTCTCATGGCTTGATGGCTTTATTTAGTGATATACTTGGACTCCTTTCTCTTTATTTTTTGCATATCTATTGCTGGTTTTTGATTTTTGATTACCATTCGGTTTATATATAACATCTTAAGCATTCTTCAATTTAATATAGACTGCTATATGCATAAGTTTGAACCCATTCTAAAAGCACTAAATTTTTACTTCCCACCCACCTCCATATTTTAGGTATATGGTCTCATATTTTACATCCTTTTATTTTGTGAATCTCTTGCTTGATTTTTACAGATACAGTTAATATTACTGCTTTAATGCTTCCTATTTTTCCTATTCCTGCTTATGTATGTTCTTTCCTTTCTACCCAAAGAATGCCCCTTAACATTTCTTATAAGGCTGGTTTAGTGGACATAAATTCCTTTAACTTTTGTTTGTGTAAGCTGTCTCTCCTATTCTGAATGATAGCCTTACTCAATAGAGTATTTTTGGCTTTAAGTTTTTGTCTTTCAGTACTTCAAATATATAATACCACTCTCTTCTGGCCTGCGAAGTCTGCTGAAAAATCAGCTGATAACTTTATGGAGTTTCCCTTGTACATAGCTATTTTCTTTTGCTGCTATTAAAATTCTCTTTTTATTACTACTTTTTGCCATGTTAATTCTTATATTTCCTGTTGTGGCCCTCCCTGGGTTGATTTTGTTGGGGGCTCTCTGTGCTTCCTGGATATGGATTTCTGTTTCTTTCCCCAGATTCAGGAAGTTTTCAGCTATCATTTTTTAAAATAAAATTTCTGCCCCCTTTACTCCTGCTTCTCCTTTTCAGACTCCTATAATGCGAGTTTTTCTACACTTTATAGTGTTGCTTAGTTCTCTTAATCTATTCCAGTTTTTAATTCTGTCTTCTTTCTCCTGTTCAACTTGCTTTTGACTACTCCTTCCTCCAGGTTACTGATTCATTCTTCTGCTTCCTCTAGTCTACTATTTATTCCATGCAGTGTATTTTTAATTTCAGCTATCGAGTTCATCTCTGATTGTGTGTGTGTGTGTGTATGTCTTTATCGAGGTTCTCACTGAAATCCTCCACTCTTTTCTCCAGTCCAGTGAGTATCTTTATGGCCATTACTTTAAATTCTCTACCAGGTAAATTGCTTACCTCTGTTCTGTTTAGCTGTCTTGCTATGATTTTTATCTTGTTCTTTTCTTTCACTTGGGACATAATCCTCTGTCTCCTCATTTTGTCCAACTCTTTGTTTCTCTGTGTTAGGAAGGTGAATTGTGTCTACTGCTCTTCAAAGTAGTGGTCCTGTAGTGTCCTGCAGTGCAATGTCCTTTGTTCACCAAGACCTGGCTCTTCAGGGGTATCTTCTGTGTGTGTTGCATTAATCTTCTGTTGTGGCTGTGTTTGTCCAGTCATCTGCAATGGCTCTCTTTACCTCTTATGGACAAGGAATCAGTCAGTGTAGGGCTGCCTTGGGCTTGAGTTAGGTCAGACCAGGTATTCACCAGAGCTACAGTCACACCAAACTGCAGGGTGCTCTCCCTGTGTTGTCCCCTATGAGGCTTTCTTTGGCAGGTGGGGCCTACAGCGAGACTGGATGTCTACCCCTAGGTTACTGCTGGGGCTGCAGTGGTGGAGCTGGTGTGTGTGGTTATCTTCTCCTCTCCCCAGGGCATGAGTCACTCTGGATTGGTGCTGGTTATTGTCAGGATTACTTGCATACTACTAAGCTTGTGGCTCTAGTTTGAATGGACTCCTGTAGGGAGAAGGTTGGAGGGTTGGAGAGAATGTGGGGACAGGGCTTGCCATGTTGATAAGCTGTACAAGTGTCTGCTGTGGGAGGGAACCTGTAGCCTAGGAGCTAGAGGGAGAGTGTGCTAGTTCCCATAAGTGTCTGTGTTTCTAGGCTATGGGGTGGGGGAGGGAAATAGTACCTGCCAGCTATTTTTTTCTTGGGGAAATCTAAAGACCCCTGTCTCTCCTGCACAGATTCTGAGATTAGTAAATAAATCTCCTTCCTGTACACCCTATGTGTTTTTCAAACTGCTACTTCTGTGCTCTATCTCAGTGGAACTGTTTGTTATGCAATCTCTTAAGATCAAGGACTCAGTTTCCTATCACCCTCCAGCTCTCCCAGAGCTAAGCCCACTGCTTTTTTAAGGTTCCTGGTGTTGAGTACCACTGACTGTAAAAACTTGTGAAATAAGCCCCTCTGGTTTTCAAAGCCAAATGTTATGGGGATTCATCTTGCCAATATAGTTCCCTGTGTCTGGTGTACCTGGTGTAGGGTCTGCTCTTCTCCCTTCTTGCTGTGTTTGTTTTTTGTAATAACTTTACCTCATTTTGTACTTTGCTCTTTAGGTCAACTTTTCCTATTGTACAAATATCACACATATCTAGACAGTCATGTTTCCTATTTAGATTTTGTTTATAACTCCTTTAAATCTAAGGTCATTACAGAGCTTCTTTGGTAGACATCAAATTTCTATTGGTACCTCCCATTTTCTTAAAGGGGTAGGTTAGAAGTCTTTTTTTTTTTTTTTAATTTCCTAAACTTTTGAGTCATTGTCCATTCCAGAATTTCACGCCATAGATTCATGCCTCAGATATATTTCAATATTTTTAAAACTATCTTCTTAAAATCTATGCTGTGCATCTAACTGTACTCAGCACTCTACTCTTCCAGTACCATGTAGACTCCAAAGTGACATAATTTCTTTTCCCCAAAGTTCCCATTACTTTAGCAATCAATTCTTCCCTGCCCAAAAGATTTAATTTCATTCTAGGGGTGCCTAGGTTGCTCAGTAGTTAAGCATCTGCCTTCAGCTCAGGTCATGATCCCAGTCATGATCTGGTGCCCTGGGATCGAGCCCTGCATCCCATGCAGCTCCCTGCTCAGTGGGGAGCCTGCTTCTCCCTCTCCCTTTTTCACTCCCCCTGCTTGTGTTCCCTCTCTGGCTGTCTCTGTCAAATAAATAAAATATTTTAAAAAGAGAGATTAATTCCATTCTAGATGTTTGATCAGTTTCCCCCTCACCTCTGACAGGTTAAATTTTAAAAAGTTAGGAACTTTTTTTTTTTATTTGAATGAAACTTTCAGTGAATGTCCAGATGGTTAAAGCCTCAAATCACTATTATAATTTGCATCTTGGCCAATGTGTGCTCTGCACACAAAGTTTTTATTTACTCAATACAGCAGATTAGACTGTAGTCTCATCTTTCATAGAGGTATCACTTCTGTTACATCCTCTATGCTTGCTTGAATTTTCATGGATTTCTGAGAGTATATATATTGTTTTGACTTCCAGAGTTTTTCTGCCTTCTGATATAACAGATGTTTCTTTTGAATAGGCCATAATTTTCCTTTAGTGTATTCTTATCCTATCCTACTGAGTTTCGGAGAATACTAAAAGAGGTTATTCACTATTTTATTCCATAATCTCAGATCTGCACTGCTTACCACTCATTCTTTATAATTTAGAATGCTACAGAGCTTCCCAAGCCCAGTGCTATGCAATATTGTATTCTCTGAGATGTAAGTAGGTATATTATGAACAAATGCCTCCAGGTCAAATAATTTGGGAAATACCACCTACTCTAATTTCTTGGGAAATCTCAAGCTGAATAGCATGTGAATAGTTCTGGAAAATGCCACAATTAAAAACACAAAAAATAAAAACTCACATATCTGATACATTAAACATCTAGTATTCATAATATAATCAAAGTGCAAATATAGTATTGTTTGTACATTTAAAATTTATTCACTAAAATTAACTTTACTTGGCTCCTAAATGAAAACTTCAGCAGGCACATGACTCTTGTCTATTAACTACTACTAAGTAACGGATACTCCTAAAGTTACTTTGAGTCAAAAAAAAGAGTTTCAGTACATAATCGGTTGTCTATTCCAAGATATGAATCAAAGCTGTGAGTTTTATTTGGCACATATCTTCTCTCAAACCCCAGCCCAAGCCTGCTTTCAACTGAAAGTTACTTTCTTCAACTTACTATTCTCCTGCCTCTGCTCTCCCCCAGGCTCTGACCTTTCTGGGGATCAGGGGGTGAATGTAAGAATGGTAAGAGCATAGGAAGGGACTTAATAAAAAAAGGTTTACGTTCTTTGAGACTGGCAGGAGGTTATATAGCCTTTGGCCTCACAAGCATTTTTTTGTTGATGGGAATCTTGCTAAAAGTTTATTTAGACCCTCTAATTTCCAAGTGGTCATTATGACTTCTTCCACAGTTTCCACATAGCATGTCTATCCTCCTTATGACTGGGTCCCTCTGCCAAACTAGATGGCTCTAGTAGCCAGGACACAAGACTACACCACCCTATCTGGGCCACATGATTACATCTGTCTATAGGAAACACACGTCCCCTGCCTTGATAAACTGAGTGGGTAAGTCAGTCCCAGTACAATCTACTCTATGCTGTCACAGGCCACTTTCATTTTCTCACACACAATTCAGGAACCAACTTTCAGTCACCAGATTTCAGGGAGTACATTTCAAACTCTCTGAGAGTTCCATAAAAGTCTTCTTCACCAGACTTCACCAGGTAAGAAGGCAGGACACTCCCCCACTCCCCACTGGTGACTATAGGGCTGGCAGAGACACTGTATTGCATCATCACAAGAAGTGATATGGTGTGTCATCTACATGAATGACTGAGGATTGGGAAGGAGGGCATCATTCACAGAAATTATAGCACCCCCCAGAATTGGGCAGCATGGGAGTTTTGATGGGTAGAGACTCTCAACATAGCAACAGCTATTGCTGAAGTTATGTACTCACAAATCCTCCCTCTTTTTTACTAGTTTAAACCCTCTATGTCAGAAGGTTTAAAGGTCATTGAACTTGGACACTTCGTATGTAAATTCTGCATGTGTAAATCTTTCTCCCGTTTCCCTCAAGATCTGATATCTATCATCTTTGCAACTTAGAGAATAATAAAGTAGGAAAAACAATTTAAATATCCTCTTAATCAAACATTTTCCAAAATTATTTGATTATAGAAAGTATTTTTCCCCACAGGACATTGATATTTCATGGATCAGTGATGATCCATGTAACAGAGTTTGAGTAACACCAATATGTAGAAATCTGAGGTCAAATGTAATAGCCAAGATGACTTACTATAGGTTTTGTCTGCCGATAACAGCTCTCTATTCTCCTTTGATTTCTTTGGAGAATTTCACCCTCTTTCCATATCTCAGGGGCCTGTCCTCTATCAGCAAATTAGAGTGAACCCCAATGCAAAAATCAAACCAATGCATTTTTTCACAGGATGTTTTAGATATGACCAAAAATTTTCCCCTGGGTTTCATAAGAGGGACAGATATTAATCTGGGGATAAGAACATGAAGAGAGCTTTTCTGTAGAATAAAGTCAATGGAGTCAGAAACAGGAAAGGGTATTTTTTGAGTTCCTGTATATAGCTGAGCCTCAGAAGGCAAATACATCACTAAGCTTGCCAGTTATATGAGAAAATACATTCTACTCTCCTTTTTCTTTTTTTCCTAAGATAATTTGGGTTAGATCTTTCTCGCTTGCAACTAAAAAAAAAAAAAAAAAGACCTGAACACCCTGAATATACTAGAAGCTGCTTCGCAATTGTTTTCCTTTGGGAAATAGGTACCCCAAGTGTGTGTGTGTGCCTGCATGTATGTGTGAGTTCATGTATTTCCAATAATGAATCCACAGGCATATCACGTCATTATTAGCTGGTTCATCATTTCTTTCACTCTGTCTCCTGTTTCCTATGATCCTTAATACAAAGCCAGGGACACTGCCAGGTAATTCTGCTATGCTAACTAACTGAATGTCAAATCTGATCTAGTATATCTTACTCTTTACGGGACATACTAAGGAAATATCAAGGTAATATTAAATCTTTTGGCCTTACTCAAGAGCATAACTTATATTTTGAAGTTTATATCAATTTATGAGGGCAACTAAACTAATGCTAATGACTTTTGGACCTGAACTTCATATTTGGAAATGAGCAAGCATATTCAGTTCTAAAGGAATTATATACATGTAGTAGTTCCCACCAGGTCTTTCCTCCTATGCTTTGATAGATTTGGAACTATTTGCTATTATCCACCATTATATCCCCTAGTATTCTTAGTGGATAATTTAAATGCTTATTAAAATTAAATATAGAAGAACATGAACAATTCACTTTAGGAGCTGATTTGTTATTGAAAGCTTCCCTGCATTAGACGAAATATGAGCAACCAAGGGAAATCAGAGAATGAAAATAAGCATAATACTGAATGAATTTAGGAAGCCAGATTTTTATTAAATCACACCACTATTAAAGATGATCATAGTTTCCTACTCTTGAGAAACAAGATACATCATTGATAGATTGGTGGGTTTTGTGTGTATTAATTAACTAAAACGAATATTTTCAAATGAAGTGCTATATCAGAAAAAGTAAGCATATATGGTTATATTTCCTTTCCAAAATTCAGCTTCATCTTATCAAGCAATAACTATAATCACACTGCGTTGACCCTTAGTCAACTTAGACAAAAGAGAAACAGAAAGATCATAATATAGCTAGGCTAAGCTAAAGTTAGCACCCCCTAGAATTGTGTAGAATTGAAAATTTGGCAGGGTCAGACTTACAGAGCAACACAACTCTCTCTAAAGAAACTTATTCACAAATATTACTCACTACATACACTTTTTTTTCTTTTTATAATTTTTTTATTATATTAGTCAACATACAGTATATTCTTAGTTTTTGATGGTGTTCCATGATTCATTATTTGCGTACATACACTTTTATAATCTCTGAGTTAGTCTGTTTAAAATCTTCTCTTAAGAAAATGGGTAGAAACCCTATCAACTGCATTTCACAGTTTTGGATGGCCGCGCTACTTGGTTTAGAGAGATTGGGTGGTTATTAACATCAATATATGAACATGAAGGATAAAATAAATTGGAAAATATATTTTCATTTTAATTTAAGGGCTCTTTCTGGGGACTAAAATTAGTTCATTCTGAAGGGCTTAATACTGATCTCCCTCTATCTTGGCAGAACAACAAATGATAGAGGCAAGAGAAAATAGACAAGTTTCTCCTAAGAGAATTTAACCACACAGTTATTAGTGATGGGAAATTCATGTTTATCTCAAAGACTCATGTATCCCAAGAACTTTAGAGCTAAAGAAAATATATGATCATCAAATACTACTCCCTTAGTTTACAAATGGGAAAATAAAGATCAGAGAGTTAAAATGATTTGCTCAATGTCATACAAGGAGACACTAACAAATCTATACCTGAAATTTAGTTGCTAGGATTTTTCTATAAAAGTGTGCACTTCTGTATCTCTCAATTACTTAGAGGCATCAAAAACCTTCTCTGCCATCTTTTCCAAAATGCTAAAATCAGAATCTTAAGACTGGCAGTGAAGCACATAAGAACATTTAATCCCATCTCATCAGGGTGTACCATGTGAAAGATCCTCTCTCACTTTCTCAACAAAATTCTCTAATACAATAATCAGAATAAAACTATTATTTCCAAAAATCATTTGCTTTTGAAAAGCCTAATATCTTGCATAAGTATTCCAAAAACACCCTGAAGATGGAATTTTTTTCCTATCATGCAATAATTTCATAGTAAGACAATTCATTAAATGCCATTTTAAAAGCTGGAAGCAGCCATCAAACTGTTAAAAATCATTGCAGAGGAATTTGCGTCAGATCCCCACTTAGTTTATGTTTATTCAACTACACACAATCATAAAATAGAGTGTGAACAATTTAACTACTAAGTTGAACTATATGAATCATCATTTTTGTACTTTACAAAGTATCAGATTGAGTCCATATGCTTCTGAGTGATCCTGGAATGGGAGACAGTAATTCTGATCTTCTTGGTTCTTGTATGCTTTGAGTATTTTGCTAAGCTGAATGTGACTCTAATATTTTAAATTCCTTCCCTTTTTAACCATAGGAATCTTAAACACGATCCAGTGGCCCTGTACCTACATAAATTTATGTGCACTGTACTTTTGAAAATGAGCAATTTAAAGACATTAAGGTTAAATTGGGTTATGCGCATTTACCACCTTTAAATTTATGACTTTAAAATGTAAATCTGAATAAACCATGAATTCATTTATCTCTGGGTGTTTTAAAGTAAGAAGGTTTATTTTGACCATTAAACTTTCATATGGTTTATAATTATTTACACAAACATGCATTTATTTTATCTGCAAGATATCAAAGACTACTGCCAGAGAAATTATGTCATCCACCTCCATATTATACCAAGGATTTCTAGAGGATTAAAAAAAGGGGGTTATTGAGGGTTACCCAGTTCCTATGATGGTATCACTATCAGAATCCATATCTCTTTGAGTTTCAGCCTGCTGCACTTTCTACCACTTATCACTAGAATATACCTTCACCTCCAATAAATGGATCCTTTATTCTTTTTCTGTGTTTGGTTTTATCTCATATGAAGGCCATCTTTCAGCCTGTCAATAGCTAGGCACAAAAATTCTTACTCTTCTTCACCTCAGGTGTGGGAGCAATAGAAGCTGAGGTGAGAGCCTGTAATAGCACAAAGAATTATTAGGAATCAAGTGGGCTTATTTCCACAGCCATTTGTTGCTCTTGGTTTAGGAAGCTCTGATATCATGGTGGGTTCTTTGTTCTAATGGCTGGTATCACTTGAGAGAAGAATCAGGACAAAGAATACAACAAGAGCAGTTGAGGTCGGGAGAACTGAAACAAGACTTTAATGGATTGGGTGTCAAAACGTCATGGTGGGTGTTTTTCCAAACATTGAACAGAAGAAGCAATTTGCAAGCGGGGCAACCTGATTTTGAAATTCGAGCAGTTTCTCCTACTCAGGATCCTGACTGCTCAAAATTAAATCACAATAAAGATAAATGCAATGTGTTAAGTTGTCCCTGAGCTATCGGAATCAGATAAGAGGTGTGCAGCATTGTGGGGAGATCACATAAGACCGTGATAACTCAAATGTTCAATTTGTCAAATGGCTCCTTCTGTTGGTGCAGAGAGCTGAAGCATTTTCATGAGCTTGAGATCAAGATCCTGAGCAAGTGCTAGAAATAACTATTTTGCTTTGTGGACGAACAAAGATAAATGTGTTCTGAATTATGAGGAGGAAAAAGCAAGTGTGATTAAGCTTACATATTTCCAAACTGTTTTTCTTCAGAAATAAAGCTAACACGAACATTTTATTTGTTCCCAACCCTCATCCCTCTGTATACTACTATTTTCAGTCTCTGTAAAAGTAACAATAGCTCTTTGCATTTATATAGCAGCATTTTCCCAAAAACTCACTCAGTAATATTGTGAATAGAAATAGTTTATCCTTGCGATGAATCTCTTATGTGAAGAAGGGGTAATTTCTCTGGTTTTTATTTTTTGTTTGTTTGTTTTAAAGCTAGAATAAGTCAAGATCAGATTGGCAGAATCTTGCAGACAATGTAGTTGTAATAATTGAAAACCACTGCCCTATTTCACCATTATATTTTCATCAAGTCCAGGGATTTGCAGATTTTGGGGCTGAAAATATCATAATAGAAATTTAAAAATACTCTCTGTACCTGCAGATCGGCCATTAGCTAACATGCAGCTTTTCTTACCAAACGGCCACATCTCCCTTGGTTTGAAGAAATGCAAATCTCTGTCAATAATTAATTATATTGAATCTTCAGTGTGGTTTAAGGCAGGATTTTGAACCAGAATGAACCTTGATTGCCAAACTGGAAAAATGCACACTCTATTACTTAATCATAAACCAAACATAATAGCCACTTTGTATGAACAATGGGCTTTTAAAGAATGGTTAACAATAGTTTTAAGACATGGAAAATTTAAATGTTTTCATAAACATACATTTACTGTAAAAGTCAGAAATACTGTAAACTAGATGAGGCTTGACTATATATACCAGCGCAGAATGGCTCAGGATCATGTTCAAGGACTCAGAAGTAATTAGGCAAGGTGACAGGCAGAATTTTAGACATCTCAACAAGTCCAGTGAACAGCTTTCAAACACTTTCTCCCTACCAATGAACTTTCAGTGGCATCAAAAATAACTAGCTTCCCTCCCTCAAAATGGAACTCTTCTAAAAGTTCTTTCCCTTGCAGTAGTAGTGACTGATTCCGTGGGACTGGACTTCTTGTGTGCGTAGCACCTATTTTCTGGCTCAGGAGCCTGTGTTCAGGTGATCCAGCTGTGTTTTAATTTTCCTTCTATTTCTCGGTTTTGGTATTTTTGATTTCCACATTTTCTAATGTAAGGGAAAAGGTCTTAAGAAGTCTGACAAATATATTTTTGTATAAACAATAAAGCTGGTTGGCCCAACCTCAAGACTTTACAACACTGAGAAGGGTCTCTACATTAGAAATTGTGCTTTATATTTCAGAAATCTGCAGCTTGGTGAGAAGAGAAATACAAAAAAGAAAAATGACCATTAGGTATCATAGTAACCTATTTCAAGTTCTCTAATAAGTATAAAAGGAGTGGTAGTAAATGGTGCTTATGGACCTCCAAAACATAGATAAAGTGAACTAAAAGAACATCATCGAGTATATACATGTGTGTGTCTATGAATGGTGTCATCATGTTTTGTCACTGAGTCCAAAGTCTATTTCAAATGTCAGGCTGTGAAAAGAAAGAAATTTCTGCTAAATCAACATCTATACTGAAGAGAGTGACTCTTAATCTAAAGTTTTAGTTCTCTAAAACATGTCATTATCCAGAGCCTCAGAGACCACAAGCAATTAGGCAATTAGGTAAAAGCAATGTTGTCCTCTAATGGTTCATGGATAGTGCCAGAAGACACAAATTCAAAGTAAAAGCTCAATATAGGCTATATTCTAAATTAAGGCAGCTTTTAATTAAGAATAGTCATTTATTCAAATATTCATTTACTCAGCTGCTAAAAATATGTATTGAATGCTCACTAAATGCACAGCACTTTTTGAGGTACTGGGAATACATTAGTAAATAAAACAGAAATCCCTACCTTCATGGAACTCCTGTAAAAATGACAATACAAAAGTTGATAAATCTATATAGTAAGTTAGAAGGTACAAAGTGCGATTGAGAAAGTAAAGCAGGCCCATTTGGGATGGTGGGGAGGGAGGGTAAAATTTAATAGGATGGTCAAGAGGAGAACTCTCAAGAAGATGACATTTAAGCAAAAACACAAAGAGCTTGAGAAAGCTGGATAGATTCCTCATTTTAGGGGAATAACATCACAGGGAGAGGGTATAAACAAGAGAAAAATTGATGAGGCAGGAGTCTGCCTAATATTTGAATATCCATATGGCTGAAGAAAAGTGGGAAGGATAAGAAGTAGTGGAAGAGGAAGTCAGAGAGGCAATAAAAGGCCAGGGGACAAATCATGTAGGGCTTTTCAGCTATTTTAAAGATGTTAACTTTCATTCTTTTAATTCCTAATTAGATCTACTCAGAATGCTTTGTTGAGAATAAACCTAAGGAGACAGAAATGGAAAAGATGGAAGCAGAAGACCAGTAAGGAGGCTACTGGAAAAATCCATAGCAAGGTGAGTGTGGATACATCCAGGGTGATTATAATGAGAGGGGGTGAAAAATGAGACAATTCTAGATATATTTTGAAGATAGAGCCAATAGAATTTTCTGACATGAGGTATGAGACCAAAAACAAAAAGAAAAAAAAATTTTAAGCAACAAACAGAATCCCTGGGTGACTCCAGGATATTTTGACTTGAGCTATTAGAAGTATAAAAGTACCACTAACTGATCTGTGTGAGAGTAGAAAACCAGGGGCTCTGGCTTATACTACCCATTATGTTTAGATGCCTTTCAGACACTGCAGCAAATTTGTTTGGAGACTAGTGAGAGCTACACTAGAAATACAAAGTTGTCATCAATGTATAGATGATATTTAACACACAAAACCAAATAAGATCCCCAAAATGGTAGAGATAGAAAAAAAGAGAAGATTATAGGAATGGAGAAATTCCAACATTAAGAGGTCAGGAAGATGAAGATGAATCTCCATTAAAGAGATTTAAAAAGCACAGAAAATAAAGAAAAAAAAAAAACAGGTGGAAAGAAAATGATGTTAAAGAAGTCAGGTGAAGAGAGTATTTTAAGGAGAAGGGAATTATTAGCTGTGTCTTATGTGGATTAGTGGATTATAGATAAATAATCTGAGAATCAAAACTCCACCACTGGATTTGCAATATGAGGGTATTATTAACTGAAGTCAGTAGCAATATTCTAGGAGAGGAGTAAGGATTGCTGAGGGAACGGGAGAGGAGGAAAGGGAGTCAGAAAGTGTAAACAACTGTTTTGAGAAATTTTTCTATAAGGAGGAAGAGAAGAGTGGGTTGATAACTGGGAGTAACGGGGTAAGAAAGTTTTTTCATTTTTCTTTTAATAACATGCTATTTTGTGGAATAGTAGCATGATGGGAAAATAGAAAAGGGATATATGATGATGGGGGTCAGAGAGGGGAGAAGGCTGGCTTACAGTGGTGTTCTTGAAGAGGCAAGAAAGGATGACTCTAGTCTACAAATGAATGAAAAGACCTCAGACAGAAGTAAAGGGAGTTCATCTGTAGGAAGAAAAGTAGAGATGCGCATGGAGGATTTGAGGGATAAGCTTGTAGGATTTCTCTTGTCAGTTTCAATTTTTCTCAGTGAATTGAGAAGTAAAATGATTGGCTAAAAATATGTGTACATTTGAGAGAGAACAGATGTTTGAAATTGTTTCACAAGACAATGAGATAATGAATGAACTAAGGAGCTCCATTATGCTGAAAGTATCAAGGGTTAATTTGAAGGTAGTAGTTAATAATTTAGGTGAGAACAGTCACTATGGTTCTAGAGCTTTCTCCAGCCGTAACGAATGTCATGAATGCAACTATATGCAGTAGACAGTTGTATTTTCCAGCATTGGTGTATTGTCAAGTGTGTGAACAAAGTGAGAAGGAGGCAAATAAGTTGCATGTGTGTATAATACAATGGTTTTAGTGATAGTTAACTCAAGCTAGGTGAGAAAGGCTGGGAGAACATGAAGAGGAAGAGAAGCAGTAGAGAAGTATTAGATCATTAGATTTTAGGCCCCAGGGAATGAAACATCCGCATAATAAAATAAACACAGTAAGAATAAATATCTATGTAATAAAGCTACAGGAGAGGACAGTGTCCCTGATACAGCCAACTTATTACCAGCAATATGGTGAAAGGGAAATTTTTTCAGAGATTAATTTGATATATAGAGGATTTTCTTGATGACAAAGAGGGTAATATTTTGAAAACTCTCAAGTTTACATTTCATTTTCAAATCAGTGCTTTACTTACTAGTTCTATTTTTGCTATTTATGTTTTTGCTTTGGTATAGAGTTAACTTTGGAAAAAAATGTTTCTTACTTCTGAACAATCATTGCACAGAAAGATGTTTTCTCATGAGCTTGAAGTTATCTAGCACTTTTTCCAAATCTGTCATCTGTGATTTTGGTAGCCAAAACAAGATCCCTTATAGAAAGATCTGAAGGCGATAGATCAAGGGTCAGCTGGGAAGATGGCCAATTAGGAGAATCCTAAGCTCACCTTGTCCCATGGATACGACTAGAAAACAGATCGGCATAAATAACCCAGAAAACAGTCTGAAGACTGGCAAAACAAACCCTATAGCTAAAGGTAGAGGAGAGGCCACATTGAAGAAAGCAGGAAGGGTGAAGATGTGGTCTGGGAGTGAAAGGGACCATGGCTGTCTGTGGCTAGGAGGGAGCCAGTGGCGCAGAAAAAGGAGAAAAATAGACTTTCCCACCAGGGAGCCCATGAATGGGGGCTTTCAAAGAGGGGCCAAATTTTGTGAGTTCTTGCAACCAGCAGGACTTTTAAAGCCTAGAATTTTGAAAACAGGCTAGTTTGGCTCTGGGAAAGCCTAGAGGGAATTAATAACTCAAGTCCCCACCCTTAGATAGCAAGACAGCAGCCCCTGCAGATTCAACCTAAAACCACAAGTTTGAAAAACATCAAAGCAGATGGGTGAGACAGTTATTTGCTCATCTCAGAGCATGACCTGGGATCACAGGGAGACCCATCCAGGAACAAAGGAACTGGCAGGCACCATTTCCCTACCCCACCTCCCAGCATAAACAATGGCCACCTATGGTAACCAGCACTGCACTAACACTGCTTACCTAACTGCACACACCAAGCCTCACACCCCACAATCTTCAGTGGATCAGCCCTTCCCCGTTACATACATCATAGTCCCCTCACTGCATGCCCTCTCCCCTTGAAGATAGGTACAAACCCTCCCAACACCACACCTCCAGCCCAGTGCATTTTGCAGGACTTCAGTTCTGGCAATGGAAGCAGGTCTCATTTTTGCAAGCAGACTACCACACACCTTATTTAAATGTGTCCCACCCCTTCCAGGGACCAAACACTGCCCACAATAGGCACAGAGAACCTTTGTGACAACTAGACTGAAGGAAACAGAGACCAAGACTAACGTAGTCAGTAGGTCTATACACATAGGAAACACTCCCTGAAGTGCCAGGCCCTGGAGAGCAGGGGACACTGCACTGCAGGGCACTATATCTCTTCTTCATAAGGCTACTACCATTAAAAGTAAAAGAAGTAGCTGATTTTCCCAACACACATGAGGAGACAGAGAAATATGTTCCAAATAAAAGAACAGGACCAAACCACAGCAAGAGACCTAAGTAAAACAAATATAAGTAATATGTCTGATAGAGAATTTAAAGTAATGATCATAAAGATACATACCCAACTTGAAAAAAGAGGAGTGGAGGACATCAGTGAGACCCTTAACACAAATATAAAAAAGAACCAATCAGAGATCAAGAACATAATAAATGAAATTAAAAATGCTTGATGGAATAAATAGCAAGCTAGATGAAGCAGAACTAATTAAAGACCTGGAAGACAGTAATGGAAAGTAACCAAGGTGAGCAAAGGAGAGGAAAGAAAATTATACAAATCAAGAATAGTCTTGGGTGCCTGGGTAGCTTAGTCAGTTAAGTGCCCTACTCTTGGTTTCAGCTCAGGTCATGATCTCAGAGTCGTGAAATCGAGCCCTGCATTGGTCTCTAGGCTCACGTGGAGTCTGCTTCAGTTTTTCTCCTATTCCTTCTCCATAAAGTCACAAATGAAAGAGAAATAAAACCAACACCACAGAAGTACAAACAACTGTATAAATATATAACAGAATATTATAAAAACCAAATGCCAATGAATTGGACAATTTAAAAGAAATAGATTCCCAGAAATTCCTACAAACATATAACCCACCAAAACTAAAGCAGGAAGAAATAGAAAACTTGAACAGACCAAATACCAGCAATGAAATTGAAT
The DNA here is from genome assembly GCF_023065955.2 of Ursus arctos. Taxonomy (NCBI): domain Eukaryota; kingdom Metazoa; phylum Chordata; class Mammalia; order Carnivora; family Ursidae; genus Ursus; species Ursus arctos. The sequence goes on from NW_026622852.1 coordinate 18,120,988, forward strand.
CAGTAATCAAAAAAAAATCCCAAAAAACCAAAAGTCCAAGACCAACAGCTTCACAGACGAATTCTACCAAACATTTAAAGATGACTTAATACTTATTCTTCTCAAATTATTCCAATAGAAGAGGAAGGAAAACTTCCAAATTCATTTTATGAGGCCAGCATCACCTCAATACCAAAACCTGATAAAGACACAACAAAAAAAGAGAACTACAGGCCAATATCCCTCATGAATATAGATGCAAAAATCCTCAACAAAATATTAACAAAATGACTACAACAATACATTAAGAAATCATAGACCACAATAAAGTGGGATTTATTGCATGGATGCAAGGGTGGTTCATTATTTGCAAAACTATCAACATGACACATCACATCATTAAGACCAAGGATAAAAACCATATGATCATTTCAATATATGCAGGAAAAGCAACTGACAAAGTACAATATCATTCATGCTTAAAACCCTCTGCAAAGTAGATCTAGAGGAAACATACCTCAACATAATAAAGGATATATGGAAAACCTACAGCTAACTTCATACTGAATGGGGAAAAACTGAGAGCTTTCCCCCTAAGGTTAGAAATAAGACAAGGCTGTTCCTCTCATCACTTGTATTCAACATAGGACTGGAAGTCCTAGCCACAGCAATTAGACAACATAAAGAAAGAAAAGGCATCCAAATTGGTAAGGAAAAAGTGAAACTCTCACTGTTTGCAGATGACATCATACTATATATAGAAAACCTAAAAACTCCACCAAAAAACTACTAGAACTGGTAAGTGAATTAAGTCATATGATACAAAATCAACATACAGAAATCTGTTGCATTCCTATACACTAATAATGAAGCAGCAGAAATTAAAATTAAGAAATCAACCCCATTTACAATTACACCAAAAACAATAAAATCTCTAGCAATAAGCTTAATGAATGAGGCAAAAGACCTATACTCTAAAAACTATAAAACACTGATGAAAGAAATTTAATGATGCAAAGAAATGGAAAGACATTCAACCCATGCTCATGGGTTGGAAGAACAAACATTCTTAAAATAGCTATACTACCCAAAGCAATCTGTACATGTAATGCAACCCCTCTCAAAATGCCAACAGTATTTTTCACAGAACTAGAACAAACAATCCTAAAATTTGTATGGAAACACAAAAGACCTCAAATAGCTAAAGCAATCTTGAAAAAAAAAAAAACGGTAGGTATCACAATTTCAGATATCAAGTTATATTACAAAGCAGTAGTAATTAAAACAGTTTGGTACTGGCATGAAATAGACATGGAGACCAGTAGAACAGAACAGAAACCCCAGAAATAAATCCACAATTATATGGTCAATTAATCTTGACAAAGCAGGAAAGAGTACCAAATGGGAATAAGACAATCTTTTTAACAAATGGTGTTGGGAAAACTGGATAGCTACATGGAAAAGAATGAAATTGGACCACTTTCTTTCAGCACACACAAAAATAAACGCAAAGTTGATTAAAGACCTAAATGGGAGACCTGAAACCTTAAAAATCCTTGAAAAGAGCACAGGCACTAATCTCTCTGACATCAGCCACAGCAACATTTTTCTAGATATGTCTCCTGAGGCAAGAGAAATAAAAACGAAAATAAACTATTAGGACTACAATAAAATATCTTCTGCATAGGGAAGGAAACAATCAGTAAAACTAAAAGACAACCTATGGAATGGGGGAAGATATATGCAAATGATATATCCAATAAAGAGGATCCAAAATGTATGAAGAACTGATACAACTCAACACTCAAAAAACAAATAATCCAATTAAAAAATGGGCAGAAGACAGGAACAGAAATGTTTCCAAAGAAGACATCCAGATGGCCAACAGACACACCTATCAGGGAAATGCAAATCAAAACCACAGTGAGATATCACCTCACACCAATCAGAATGGCTAAAATCAAAATCACAAGGAACAATAAGTGTTGGCAAGGATGTGGAGAGAAAGAAACCTTGGTGCACTGTTGGTGGGAATGCAGACTGGTACAGTGACTGTGGAAAACAGTATGGAGGTTCCTCAGAAAGTTAAAAATAGAGCTACCCTATAATCCATTCATTGTACTATTAGATATTTACCCAAGAAGTACAAAAACACTAATTCAAAAAGATACGTGCACCTTTATGTATACTGCAGCGTTGTTTACAATAGCCAAGCTAAGGAAGCAGCCCAAGTGTCCACCGATAGATGAATGGATAAACAAGAGGTGGTACACGCACACACACACACACACACACACACACACACACACACACGAATAATATGCAACCATGAAAAAGAATGAAAATTTCACCATTTGCAACAACATGGATAAAACAAGAGAGAATTATACTAAGCCTAATAAGTCAGAGAAAAACAGATTCCATATGATCTCACTTACATGTGAAATGTGAGAAACAAAACAAACAAGCAAAGGAAAAAAGAAAGAGAGAGTGAAATCAAGAAACAGACTCTTAACTATAGAGAATAAACCAATGGTTACCAGAGGGGAGGTGGGTAGAGAGATGTGTAAAATAGGTGATGGAGGGGCGCCTGGGTGGTGCAGTCGTTAAGCGTCTGCCTTCGGCTCAGGGCGTGATCCCGGCGTTCTGGGATTGAGCCCCACATCAGGCTCCTCCACTAGGAGCCTGCTTCTTCCTCTCCCACTCCCCCTGCTTGTGTCCCCTCTATAAATAAATAAATAAAATCTTAAAAATAAAATAGGTGATGGAAATTAGAGAGTATATTTATCATGATGAAAAAAAAATTTTTTTTAAAAAGATCTGAAGGCACCTTCTGGTGAAATCCTAATGGCAAACGTTATAGACTACAAAATGATGCTGGTAGTGTCTGTTCAGATTGGTGAAGCAAAAAAGCTGAAGATATGGGATTCTTTATATTCTTTTCTGTATTTAGTTTCCTTTCCTTCTCAATTCTTTTCCTTGAGTTCATCTCTATTCCTTTATATTTTCCCACGCTTTCTCTTTTAATTTCTAATTGCCCTCCTTTCTCTCAAATGCTATATTTTTTTTACCCCAACTTATTTTCCTTTCCCAGAATTCTATCCTTCAAATAGAAAATAAACAATATGCTATTTTCTCCCATCTTCATCATTTTTGTCTTTCCCATCAGCACTGTAGGACTTCTGTCATGTCCTATGATATCCCAGCAAATGTGCATTCATTTGTACTTATAGAAGTGTATTGTTCACTATTCTTAGCATTTGTAAACAAAGGTCTCTCATTAATAATTCTGACTTCACTTGGTACCAACAGGTTGGTAGGTAGTATGCAGTGACATTTCAAACATATTTAGAATTGACGGCAGTTGCAGAAATGAAAACAGTTTTCCTCTGCTCATTCTATTTATTTTTCCTTAGATGAGAACCTAACTGAAACAGAGATGATGAGTCACTGAAAAGTCCTTTTTTTTTTTTCTTTTAGTGAGCAGAAATGTTAATACAATTCAAGCTAATTTATTTTAGAAAAGCATTTGGAATATTGTAAATACTTCAGTGTTATAATTTTTCAAACATCTTGATTTTTCAAAAAGATGAAAAAATCATAAATAATATTAAATACCCCATCACATAATAACTTCAAAATATATCCTATAGTAAATCTGACATATTATGATCCATGCTGAGATGGTATGTATAAAAGTTTGGTGACTAACTGCCAGGCCTCATGAGACAGATTGTATCATCATGAATCCTGACCATGTCACCCATTAGCTATGTAACTTTGGATAATTCATTAATTTAATTTTTCTTAGGTAAAAATATAGGCAATAGTACTCTCTTCATAGACTTGTTGGGACAACTAAATAACATGCGTAAAGCACTGAGTACCGTATGTGTCAAATACATAGCAATGACTCACTAAAAGTTTGCCATTATTGTTGCTAACACTTTGATATGTTTAATGTTCATGGATGAGGGGCGCCTGGGTGGCACAGTCGTTAAGCCTCTGCCTTCGGCTCAGAGCGTGATCCCAGCGTTCTGGGATCGAGCCCCACATCAGGCTCCTCCGCTGGGAGCCTGCTTCTTCCTCTCCCACTCCCCCTGCTTGTGTTCCCTCTCTCGCTGGCTGTTTCTGTCAAATTAATAAATAAAATCTTTAAAAAAAAATGTTCATGGATGACCAGGATACAGAGAGATTTCAGAGTCTTATCCACGATATTTCTTCTCTCTATGGGTAAGCATCAATAAAGGCAAACTGATGAATGATATCGTTAATTAAATGAAAGGCCAATTTGCATAGTCCAATTTTTTTCTTTAAATATGGAAAGCTTCCCAAATTTACGTGTCATCCTTATGCAGGGGCCATGCTAATCTAATCTGAATCATTCCAGTTTTAGTGTTTGTGCTGCTGAAGTGAGCACTGTGTAGTCTAATTTTTGTTGAGGAGCCCTGGTACATCAACAGCAACACAGTAGTCAGATATTAAACAAAAATCTGTGTCTCAGTGTCTGCAGAGTCTGAGCACTTTCTTTTCCTCTCAAAGTGGCTTTGCCTAAAATTTCACAAAGTCACCTCAAAATGAGGTCACGTACCCCACTGCCATCTTCCTACTTTGCCAACTATGGGTTGCCAAAATACAAAGAAGACTTTAAGACTGATTAACAAATTCACTTAATTTTAAAATCTGATTTATTAACTTATACAATACTTCACTTAGTCCTTTAAAAAATAAAGTAGGAATTAAGGTAAGGGCTACATAAATTTCCCAAGCTATTAAGTGTTGGTGCTGGAGTTTAAACTCCGGATCCTGACTTATTTACCATTCTGTTCTACTGTTCCAGCTTGACTGTGAACTGTTTGACTTTACAAAATCAGCAGAGGTAGAAAACTAAGATCACTAAGGTCTCAGACATTGTGTTTTTGAGGATTACCTGATTACAATGTGAAGGAATGGATCTTACCTTCTTAAAGCAGCGATTAATCCTGTCATTTACCAAAAAAATGTTTATTTTCAAAAATAGTGATGTATGGCTGGGCCCTAATAACTGCTTTTAATTATTCCACCTTATAGCCAGAATAATCATCCAATTGGACCCAAATATGAAAGTACTGTCTGTTAAGTAGATTTTAATAAAAGTTTATTTTTAAAAGTATGGATTACAAAACATCCAGTCTACTCAGATGGGCCATTGACACTACTTCTGACCTGGTTCTCCAGTCTCTTTCCCCTTCCCCAAACTCCATCCTCTCCTCTCCCTCTGGAAGCCCTGTTTCTGGTTCTTTTTTCCTACTCCCCAACCCCCTTAACACCTTCTACTCTCAAGAATGACACTCTCTACTTTTGAGATGAACTGTTTTCTCTCCTATTCTCTCCAAACTAAATTCCTCGCATTGGCTCTTCAGAAGTTTATAATTCATTACTCAGACAATTATCCTTCCCAGAAGGGTGGGGAGGGGAAAAGAGAATTGAAGGTTGGAAATAAGTGCATATGCGTGCACGTGCGCGCGCGCGCGCGCGCGCGCGCGCACACACACACACACACACACACACACACACGGTGTAACCTTGCCCTGCAGCAATACTTGATAGTTTCATCTTTTCTTAAGAGGAGATTAAAAAAAATTCTCTGCTTAGATATCTGTACACTCTCGCATTCCTAAGTTGGCTAAATCCACGAGGTCAAGGGAAGGAGAAATGAGAAAAAATTTGTATGCTTTGCCAAAAAAAATACTAATGTCTTACAGTTTCAAGATGTCTGTCTTTTGTGGACTTACAGCTAAGTATTAAAAAAAGTGACCTGGCAAATACTGGAGGAGGAAATGGATGCATTCATAATAGATAATATAAAATAAATGATGGAGGTAGCAAGGCAAAAACTAAATGCAGGACTGATGGACAAGAGGTAACTCGCTTATAATAATAATCATAATAGCCATAATTTTTTAAAAACTGATTTTGAGATTTATTCTTTTCAAACCACTCTGTACATGGCCTTCAATTATAACTAATTTCATAATTTGGATTAAAGACTAAGATTTTCCATACCGGAAATTCTCATGTTCCTCATTACCTTCTCTCATTTGAGAGGCTATAAAAAATTCCATTTTCCCTATTATTGTTAATTTGTCCATGACACAAACTAAAGCTAAATTTTCCAAGCAAGTTCATAAGTAAAAATAAAGAAGGTAATGAATGTGATATATTAATTTGGGACATTTCTGTTAAGAGATGACACTTATTATTTAAAATGTCTTACATTCTTAATCTCAATTTAGTTTTTCTACTTTTTCTCTTCTTTCTCCCCAGTTGTGGTTTATCCATAAAAAAATGTATATATTTTTGTCAACTTTGGTAAGATTCACTTAAACATTTCACGTAAAATAAAAATTTTAAATCCTTATTAATGAAAATGAGTTCTCCTTGAGTCAAAATCATAAAAGAGATCAGTAGAATAGTATGCTATTATAAAAAGAGTAATATATCTGTATATCATATAATGAGGAAAAACTAAAAGTAACTCCATTTTCTTTCTAGTCATTTTTTTTCATTCTTGTTCTGGTTTGGACTTTGTCCATGAAATAAAGAAAAGTGGCTATTCTATAGAAAAGCAATATCTCTTAGGAATAAGGGAGAATAATAGGATATATGCCATCACCAAAAAGAATGAGAAAAATCTATCTGTAAATAGATGAAGCAATTTCTGATTTATACTGGTAACCGTGGGAAAAATGCAGAATATATTACTGATTGCATATAAAGGTAAATACACACACACACACACACACACACACACACACATATAGGTGTCTCTATAGTCTTACATTATCTCTAAAAGAGTTGGTAAGTTTTTCCCTCAGAGGAGGGGTACTGGATAGCTTCCAGATATGGACAGAAGGAAGAGATAGTCTTCACTGTATATACTATTGTATTTTTAATTTTTTTATCAAGTGTACATATTTCCTATTGAAAAAATAAACATTTATAAAGAAGATATCTTTTGCTATTGCAGAAAAGAGTTGGCACTCAGTATTACTGAGACCCAATGCTAATTTTATTGCCCCGATAGATTTGGGACAGATCTAAGAGTTTTACAAACTCTCAGAAAGTTGTATTTGTTGTAAGCCCATAAATTTATATTTTTTAAAATACAAGCACTAACATTCCTATGTAATATGTAACCTGAATGAAAAATTGCTTTCATGATGTATTAAGCTATACATCATCAGGGCCAGCTGTCACTCTGATGATGTATTGGTACAATAAATCTCAAGGTGTGACACATTGAAAAAGTATTACTCAAAAGAGAATGGTCTCCAAGTTAAAAACTGATCCAACATAAAATTCAAAGAGAAAACTATAGAGAAACAATTTATCTGTTGCCAAGAAGTGTTATGCAAGCAAAGTTGTCTTCTCAGGGCACTTCTGTTTTGAACATTACAGCTTTAGCAGGCTCAGGGGAAATCAAAACAATGTGCCCCCTTTTCCAGGATCCAAAATTGATCCTGGAGATAACTGGTTAAGAGCATACCCAAAGCAACCTCAGATGAGAAAAGCTGTTGCAATGAATATTAAAGTTTTAAAGGTGGCATGGGAAGGGAAAAAAGTACCTGGGCATGAGAAGCAGTTCAGAAGATGGTCCATGTATCATTTACGTGAGAATTTGAGCTGAAGGCTGAAGAGCTGGAAAAACTGCAACGGAATACAGAAGCCAAGTCAAGAATGCAGGGGAGAAGAGGGGAGGATGAAGTAAGTGCACGTCACAGGACAATTAAGAAACAGTTTAGAAAATTCTCTCTGGATTAGACACTGACATAGAAGAGGGAATTTCATAGTTTGATTCAGAATTTTGCCATTTATTAGACATATGACCTTGGAAATTTTGAAAGAAGGTCATGGCATTTAAATTAGAGAAATTTGGGATAGAGATGGAAAATGCTCTCTTTCATCCATTACAAGTCACCAAAGAAAGTTTCTGCACAAATTTGTCTCTCATTGAGTAATTTAATTAAGCAAATACATAATGTGATCTTTTAGATGTCACCCCACTCATAAGCAAGGGGAACATCTCCCAATGCATTCATTCATTCATCATTAAACATTTTCCATTGTGTTTCAGGTGCTATGACCAGCCCTACGGACACAAAAGTGAACACAACAGACCTAGTAACGCTTTGCTTTTGCTCATGCTTTGTCCCGCTTTTGTATTCCTTATCTAGCAACATCCTCTCAATCATTCAATGATACCTCATGTTTCTTGTGCCCCATGTTCAATCATCCATGGCCATATCATTCTAAGATATGATATCCCTTCTCTAAAGTTCAATGAATTTCAGAATTGAATGAGACTTTCTAATCTAGTTCAAAATTTTCAGTTTAGAAGTAAGAAGATTATGGCCTACAAAGATCAAGTGCCTTACATGTTTGGGGGACATGGTTCTCAAGTTATACATGTAATACTTGAACCAGGTCTTCTTTTTCAAGAAATTGTCCACTTCATCATACCTGCATATTTTCACGTCTATGCCATTTACTTGGCATACACTCTCTTGTTTTATTTTTGTGTATATGGCTTATACTATTCCCAACCAGAGAGACCATTTTTGAGTCCGAAGACTACGTCTCTTTTGTCTGTGTATACTGTTTCCTTCCAACTCAGGCCCTCACAGTCTTCCTGACATAGGGATGTGACTGAAAATGTTATTTGACTTTACTAAATCGCTAAGTTCTAAAAGAGGAGCAGTGCTAAATAGCGCTCTCTTGTAGCCCCAGGAATGCCACTTTTTTTTTTTAAATAAATTGAGAGTCTCTTCTAACATCACATTATGAAAAGGAATTCCATCTATATTTGGAATTGTGGTAAAAAGCACTTGAAGGGAAGGCAGTGAGCTCCAGGGAAAGAACTAGTAGGTCAACCGTTAAGCTGCCCAGTTCTTTCAGATTGGTTTCTTTTGATCCAGAAAGAAAAAAATCTTGGATATGATTTTAAAAACACACTTAATAAAATGGCCCCTGAAAATCCTAATGCTGAAGCTGACTGAAATATTTGAGATAGGAAAGTAAGCCAGTGGTCCAGACAGCTCAGTGGCAACAGACAGAAAGCCTTTGGCTGTAAGGATGGTTTCGCTAAGAAGTGAACTCCTGTAATCAGCTCTGGTTAATGAAATTGAGGCTTTGCCACAAATTTCTGCAGGATTATTTTGAAGATATCAACTTAATACAAATATTAATTACTTTTACACATAAGAAACACTTTCCACTCTTCCCCTCTTCCAGGTTTCCTTTGAAAATCCAATTATACAGGAACGCAGTTTTAATTATAATATTGATTTTGCTTCTTTGCTAGGAGTGGGACTAATTCAATTAGTTGTAATTATGTGCATAGAGTGGTCGGACTAATCCTTCAGGATGTTGGCCCACTAACTTCATACCACTTTTCTTCACATCCAAGTCAGAGAGGAACATACAGCCTCTGAAAGGCCTGAAATTGTGCGGACCTCTAAGAAAGGAAGACAAAGAAGAAGATGTAATAGTCTGTTAAAGAACTTGACAATTTGACAGTGGCTTTTCAGATGCAAAATTGTGCAAATCAGATTTTATGTAGCCTTTGCAATTAGCAACTGCAGTAGGATTTAGAGAACTTTTATAAGAAGCAAGAGGAAGACAAACGAAACAACTAAAGAAGAAATAATGTTAAGTGGCAACAACTATTTTCCTATTAAAAAAAATCCAAGTAAGATCAAATGAAGTAAGCAGCTTTAATAATTTATATATATATATATATATATATATATATATATATATATATATATATATATATATATATATATATATATATATTTGTGTGTGTGCAGGGTGTTTTGTAGAAATAAGAGGGGGCATGATAACGTCAAAGTAAACTGTACTAGACTATTAAACAGGCAGAGAAGATTTTACTCAAGGCTCTTGTAATAGAAGAGAGAGAACACAACTCTGATTTCAGTTCTGCTAGAACGAAGGGCAGAACGGGAAGATTTCAGGCCATCTGTGTTTGCGTATTGGTTTACCCACAAAAAGAGTAAACTTTCCTGTGTGTTCATGACACAAGATGGTTTTACAGCTTGAAGCAAAGTGCCCTCCCAAGCTAGACTCTTACTCTCTCCACAGAGATTGGGAGACAGAAGCCTCATCTTCCTTGATGATTATATTTCAAAAGGATGTCTCCCAAGTCACTGAGAAAGACAGTCCTGGGTGTAAAACTGGCAAGAGGCCTTGAAAAAGGTTTATGTCTCAAAGGTGTAGAGAAAAAAATTTACAATGACAAGTTTCTTAAAGTAAATACTCAAAGAAAAGGGCAGTTAGAGGCCTAAAGTCAGGCGAAGACTGTCTAAAGTTTGGTCAAGCTGAGGGGAACATTAAGATCCTCTCGGTCAATACTCTGGAAGAAAGTGAAATGTTTCTTTGAACACAAAAATTCAGGGCCCTTGCGCTCCAACTGAAAAAAAAAACCTTGAAAATACTAACACTGAAGAACTTATTTGTGTGTACCTTAATCTTTGTTCGCATTTACATCTCATCTATACCTTTAAAAAAATACACCCACTTCTGGTAAAAGTCGTTCTGTTTGGAAGTCTAACGATCAGTGCAAGCTACATCTCTGGCACTTACTGGCTATGAGACTTTAACAAACTAAAGTCACTTTCTTTCTCCGATTTGATTATCTCATCTACAAAATGAAAGACTTGTTTCTTATAAATTTGTAGAAATTAAATAATTTGACAGGCTAGGATAAATGTATGTCATAGCCATTTACATTTTATTTTCGCTTTACTACCTGTACCCTTGCTAAACTTTGTATTTTAAAAAAAGATATTATTTCAACTGATTCCATGGATTGTTATCAGTATAAAGTCATTTTCTCAATAATAATAGTTTTGGTCCTTGCTTTTCAGTTACTATACATCATTTTTCTTTATTATACTGGATCTTGCTTTTAGCTCAGTGTTCACTTTTTGCCTTATTCCTGATTTTATAAAAATTTGTCTAGAATATCACCTTTACTCATTATGCTAGAGTTTGACTTGAGACTTCTATTACAAGTTTACTGTAAAGTTTTTTGTTTTGGGTTTTTTTTTTTAATTTTCTGATTTAGATTTGCTAGCCTAAGGAGGGAATCTGAGGTCTTCTGGATTCCTTATCTTACACTAAAGAGGAGAGTTTTCCTGAATAGTCTGCAGCAGCCTGGGTTTCTTTCCCAAACTCTAAAACACCAATTCCCCAAGACACTGTTCTGAGGAAACCTCTGGGCTCATCCTTCCTTACTGCCAATTTAGCAACTACATAAACATCTCTCCCTTTTGCAGGACTGATTTACCTGCAAAAATACTTGAAGAGCGGGTATGAGAAAAGAATTAGTCATGAATTGGGGAAGGTAGTAGGGGACAGGGACAACAGCCCTTTTGGCTTTAGAAGAGCATCGGAAGTAAGAATCCAAAGTTATGATGACTGAATGGGAATTTCCTACCTTCTTTTCTTAGATGACCATCCTTTTTTCTCCTCAGTAGTTCATTTTCACTTTGAGGAGCGGAAATTCCTATTCAGGTATGGAAAATTACTGACCCCTGAGACACTACTCCCTTCGGTATGTTTCCCAGATCTCGGCAATTCAATAAGAAACGTGGGGATGCAAAGCACTCATTGCTTTCTCTGTTGAAACCAAAACATCTAGCATTTTATATGTATATTCAGCATTTATATATATTAGGTATTTTAGTGTAATTGTAATTCACTATTTTTGAGATTCGAGAGGTCTCTGTGGAAGATGAATGAACATTCTATGCTTTCCATGTGTCTCTCATCCTTTAATCTATAACCCCACAGTTTTCTATTTCACACCAAACACGTACACTTCTTCCTTAGCAGAGCTCCTCCAAGATTATTATCAATGCTATTGTGGTGTAAGTCTGTAAGATTGGACCTTCTTACTGTCATTTTTCAAAGTGCTGCTGACTGGGCTGTCTAAGGAATGGTAACTCACAAATTACTTTTGTGTCTAAAGATAGAAAAAAATGTTAAGTCAATTTCTTGAATTAATTAAGAGATAACATTGATATAGGAATGGTCTAGTGCCACAAATAATTATCACTTGAAATTACACAGTCAAAAAGGCCAATTAAGGAACCAAATATAGCTAATGAGAAAATTTAATTGATAATTTTTCAAGCTGCTGGCCTGGTCCTGATTTTTTCCCTATAGTTCGGCAACAATGACAACAGCAAAACAACAAAAAGCTACAAAAGCTACAGAGGCTCAGCTGATTTGTATATGAGCAAGATCCTTCTGGATCTCAGCTGAAATTTGTTTTTAGCTACAGAAATCCATTCCTTATTCGACTACATAGATATGTATTTACTTTACTGTTAACTACTTTTCCCAAGAAAGTATAGTTTCCTCTACTCTTTCAGAATGGTAAAATTCAAAGTAGAAGAGAAATTCCTATACTTTAAACTGCTAATTAAAAAAAAAAAAATTCAAATTCACTGTGAAGGTCTTGTCCTTCAAATTATCTTTTTGGTACCATGCAGGCTATAGCCTCTGATTGACCTTCCTGAAGAAAACATGTAAAAATTCTACTGAAAATATTGAAATGAACTTTTGAAATTTAGTTGCTAAGTAGGCAGTATAGTAAGGAACTTTTTAGCCAAAATGAAGATGAGATCAGGATCTAAGACAAATGAGAGAATTATTCAAGCTGGCTTTCATCATGAGGGCATTTTCCAATGACCTATAACTTTGAGTTTATTTTTAAAGCTCCACAGAGCACAAATAGAAGATAACCTAGAATTTATCCAGTATGGGGTGAATAATAGGAGACACGGGCATAAAATCTCACTGAGGGAGCTGGAAATAGAAGAAGCAAAAACACAGAGGAGGAGGAGGAAGAAGAAAGAGGAAAAAGACAAAAGGAGGGGAAGAAAAACTGTACATCTCAAAAAAATCTGTCTTTAGAATTCTCACTCATAACCTAGGTGTTTTAAGGGTTTGCAGCCTGAATTTATATCTGTCGCTTAAGCTAAGGTGATTTGAAATGAAAAACTTATTCAAAAGAAGTACTAGACTGAGAGTGCCCCTAGGCATCTGGCAGAAGAAAACATAAATCTTTCTTGGAGGAATCCACAGTACTTGCCTCACACCTGGGCAACACCAGTTACAAGATCAGCCCTGTAAATGCAGCAGAAAACAAGGCATCAGGAATGAAACAGGCAGAAACAAGGCAAAACCACGTCAGATCACCAAAGACTTCAGGTACTGGAACTACCTCAAACAAACTGAGGGCTACAGAGGGGAGGGGGGTGGGGGAATGGGATAGACCGGTGATGGGTAGTAAGGAGGGCACGTATTGCATGGTGCACTGGGTGTTATACACAACTAATGAATCATCGAGCCTTACATCGAAAACCGGGGATGTACTGTATGGTGACTAACATAATATAATAAAAAATCATTATTAATAGAAAATGAAAAAAAAATAAAAAAAATAAAAATAAAAAGAACATTTATTTAAAGAAATAACAATGAAAAACAGAAGTAAAATAATGGAGAAGGAGACCATAAAAATGTTCAGCCAGATTCAAAAAATGTCTATTTACTACATCAGGACATGAAAAATAGTGTAAGTAAAATTATAAACACACATATCATAAAGGATCTACAAGAGAAGTAATAACCTGAAAGATAGATCTGAAATAAATATCAAGAATGCAGCACAGTGGAAGAAACTATGTCAAATAGGAACGTCAGGCTACCTCAAAAGTAATGACTGCCAGCTAGTTTTTAAAAAATCAGAAGATAGTTAAAAATATATTTAATGTTGGGGCACCTGGGTGGCTCAGTCGTTAAGCGTCTGCCTTCGGCTCAGGGCGTGATCCTAGAGTTCTGGGATCGAGCCCCACATCAGGCTCCTCCACTGGGAGCCTGCTTCTTCCTCTCCCACTCTCCCTGCCTGTGTTCCCTCTCTTGCTGGCTGTCTCTCTCTGTGTCAAATAAATAAATAAAATCTTAAAAAAATATATCTTTAATGTTACTACAGATATTTAATATCTATCAAGGCAGCTGTCAGGCCAAAATACTACACAGAGCAAAAATACCTTTCAAAGTTATTTTTCAGACAAAAATTGAGACTCTGCCATATTTCCTCATAAGAGGGATTTCTAATGGATTTAATTTCATTAGAAGAAAATGAAACATAGAATGGAAATCTGAGATGCAAAACAATTATAAATACGATGATAAAATTTTACATAAATTAAATAGATACTGACTATATTAATCAAGAAAATTCTTTAAAAAACTGAAATCACCAAGAAAATAGCAACATTTTCAGTAGGAGTGGTTGAATTTAAAGTTTTCAAACTTTATTCTTAAGGAGAGCACAGATATTCATTAACCTTTGATTTAGATGAAGGAACTCAAGTGATTTCTAAGTTAACAGAAATAGTGAATACAACTTTCTGACATGCATGGGAAAAATGTATAATAAATAATAATCCAAAAGAAACTAAGAAAAAGAAAAAGACAAGCTACAAAATTAGATATGCCATTCAATTCAAATCCATCACTTACTACAATGTACGAATGGGATACATTCTCCAGTTACCAAATAAGAAAAAAAAAATAGAACTTTAAAAATCCAGATATATGCTTTTTATAAAAGCCATCTCTAAAATGTATGTATGTTTTAATTCACCAGGAAGACAAAATAGAGTTGGCCCCTGAACATCAATTTAAACTCTGCAATTTAATTCACTTACATGTGATTTTTTTTCAATAAAGTACAGTAGTAGAAATGTATTTTTTCTTCGTTATGTTTTCTTAGCATTTCCTTCTTTCTAGCTTACTAATAAAGAACATAGCATATAATACAGATAACATACAAACTATGTAATAATCAGCTCTTTATGTTAGTGTTAAGGCTTCTGATCAGCAGAAGGCTATTAGTAATTAACTTTTGGGAAAGTCAGAAGTTATACGCAGATTTTCAATTGTGTGGGGGGGTTGATGCCTCCAACCCCTGTGCTATTCAAAGGTCAAGCGTAATTGGAAATTTATCCATACTTAATAGGATAGACTCACAATATAAAAAGTGGCAGATTTACAAAAAGAAAATAATTTGATCATCATCATGAGGGATTTTAACATCTGCCTAATAGTTGAAAGACAAAAAGCCAGTAAGTATATTATTTGAACAACACAATGAGTAAGTATACACATACATGAATAGGTCTTAGACTACTAAATGAAAAAATAAAAAATATTATTTAAAATAGGTGAGGAAAGTAAGACCTCAAAGAGAAATAACAAGTGTGACTAACAGGATACAGTGATTTTTGAAGTTACTTAATTCTTATTTTTAAAAGAGTTTTATTAGAGAGGCACCTGGGTGGCTCAGTCAGTTGAGCAGCTGACTTCTGATTTCAGCTCAGGTCATGATCTCAGGGTTGTGAGATCAAACCCTGTGTTGGGCTCCATGCTGTGCCTGGAACCTACTTAAGATTCTCTCTTTCTCCCTCTGTACCTCCCTGCCTCGTGTGTGTGCACTTTCTCTAACAAAAAGTGCTTTATTAGAGTATTAATTAATATCTCCTTCTTTGTCCCTCCCAAATGAACCCTTCCTGAATGAATGCTCAACTCAAGTGCATTTTTTCTAATGAAGATACCCATTCCAACATCCTTTGAGTGTTTTACTTCCTTCATTTTTGTGTTTGTCCACATTGTCGGTTAATATCACATCTGCCTCCCATGCTAAACTGGAGCTCTCCATGAGGTGGAAAGAAGCTTGCAAGCTTTGACCCTGAAGTAGAACTATCCTTCAGGCCACCAAATGTGGACCAGTTACTTCCTACTCTACCAAGGGTCCTGCAATTCCTCAAGAATCCCTCTAATAAGTCACTCCTATTTGTGATTCCAGGATTTAAGCCCATAAAAGAGAAATTCCCCAATAAGTCTTTCTATCTTTGAGCATATTAATGATTATGGATGCCCCCTGAAGTTTTTTGTTAATTCTGTTGCTATATCTTGAATCCAAGAGGCACAAGTCTAAATTCTTTCCCCCTTTGTTCTTCCCCATCTCACTATGATACCACCATCCCCATAGCTGAGGAAATCCAAATCACTATAGCTGCCCTCCATTCTTTGCCTTCTGTATGAATGAGCCAACGAGTCTTAATTCGTTCCATTTTTCCACTGTCAAGTCCAAACCATCATGCTTATCATAATTTACTTGAACTACTGCTAAAACTTCCAACTTCTATCTCTGCCTCTCTATCAACCTTGTTCACAAATTCCTGAAGAGATTTTTTTTTTTAAGAATATATAAATAAGATCAAGCCCTTGTCTGAAATGTTCTATTTTATCTTCTTAGACTGAGAACAAAATCCAATCTCTTTACCCTAACCTGGCTTGGTCTTTGATATCTCCACACTCTCCTTATGGCCTTCTCCTAGTTAATTATGGTTCAGCACCAGAGGTCTTTCCTTGTTCCTCTGTTATACCAGCTCATATTCCCACGTGAAGACCTTCCTCTTATTAGTCCCTTTATCTGCCATGCTCTTTCCCTAGCTTGTCACAAAACTGCTTCTTCTCATCCTTCAAATCTCTTTTTAAACATCTCTACAAAGATCTTACCTAAACGTTCTTATCTAAATAGCTTTTCCTTAAAAAAATAAAAATAAAATTCTAAAAATAAATAACCTTTCCTCCCAATTATTCTATCAGCACCTTTAAGAAAATTCTTAGAACTCTGCAGTCTGTATTTATTTTAAAAACACAATTAAAAATATATCTTCCCCATAAGACTATAAATTACAAAGAGCAAAGACACTGTCTTTATCATACTCAGCATAATACACAGAAAATGTCTCCTAGAAATGCTAAATTAATATTTTGAATGAAGGGATTAATGAATCAATGACTGAAACATCTAAGTACAGTGCCTGTCATGTAAAAGTTCTCAATAAACAATAGCATGGCAGGTTGAGTATGTTTCATTTACTTGGCCTGGTGCTAAGCATCGGCTGGGCTGTGGTGAATAGAGTAAAATATAGATTTGATGAATAGAGGTGGGGCTATAGCAGATGGCCATGTGCTCACCAAATCTCATTTCACTTCCTTCCTGGCACTTAGCTAGAATGCATTTCCCAGTCTCCCATATAATCAGAACTCACCATGTGACTGAGTTCTGGACAATGGAATGCATATAGAAAGAAGTAAAATATGCCATTTCAGGCTGAGCCCATAAAATTCTCCCATTCAGCCCTTCTCTGTTTCTCTTCCTTGATGCCTGAGTCATCAAGATGACTCTGAGAATCCAAATGAGAAAAGCCTGCATTCCGACGACTGCATGGAGCAGTCTCCCCCGACCTCTCCCCACCTTGGACTATGATATGAATGAGAAATAAACTTTCATTGTATTAAGCCACTGAAATGTGTGACTGTTTTTAGCGCAGATGACCTACCTTTATATATCCTCACAAAATTGTCATCTCGTGGGATTATAATACAGTGTGATAATGTCTTACCATGTTTTGTGCCTCTTTTAGTTTCAGAATAAAATTATTCCAGCAGAGAGGGCTGTATTAGAACTTGTAAACCGAAGACAAACTCACATAATAGAAATTAAATGTCATTTTATAAAATGAGGCCAAATCTTACACGGAAAAGGAAACCACAGAAATACAGGATCATAGAATAGGTTCCCAGAGACTGTTTTCTTTTAACTTGTTAAAACGGTCCTTTTCAGGCTGTTTCTCTTTTTATGAAATTATAATAAGAATCTGTTTTATGTCTCAGTCTGTTTTATGCAGCTTTATGCTGCTAAGTGTCACTCTTTCTCTGTCTTTTCCAATTCATTCACCCATTTGAAAGCTGAACGTATACCTGATTTGCCATTTCTAGGCACTAATTGGTACTTCCACTAATTGCATGAGGTACAATATCAGGATAATGGCAAGTCGTCTTGTTTTGGGTCATAAGGCTACTGGTTACTCGGGGCTCTTTAACAAGTCTTTTCATTACTATATAATAGCCTTTAAGTGGGTTTTTAAATTTTATTTTCAGGTATTAAGTGGTACCCCCTTAAGTCAAAGACTTGTAAATGTCAAGAGTGACAGTGGTTATTTTGTTGATTGGTCACACTTCCTTTCACTTTCACTACCTGAATATACTCATTATCTGATTATTTCACCTGTTGTTCATTTGGCACTATACAAAATTCTCATCCCTCAACCATTTCCACGGTTGGCCCTAGTACAGAAAATGCATGTGAGAGAGCTGATATTCTTAAGTTTAATGAGAAAATGGAATTCCCAGAGCACGAAAGTCAAACTGTAAATTTTCAATGATTCCAGGATGACTATGAAATTGGAGCAACTGCCATCCTCACCAGCTTTGGCCTTTCACCTTTTGGTAAATGTTTGAGGCCTATCTCGTTTTTCTAAAATATTTTAAGATAATTTTGTCTTCTGTTGTAAACTTACTGATGTTTTCAATTCCAAGCAAAGCAATAGTATTATTTCCTTTTTCTATACATTTCTGTAGTATTCATTTACATCATTTTTTTTTTAAAAACACGGGGATAATTTTTGACTTGTATTTAAATATCTGGTGATATTCCAATCAGCAAAACTCCTTAGATAAAATTGTGCAGTGACGCCAAAGAAGTCTGTGTCATTCTGTTTCCAAATATACACATCTGAAAGAACAAAAGTACTACTTCTCTTTAAATTTACCTTCATGTATAATGTTACTTTATACTTGAGACGTGTTAGCTTCCATGGAGAAAGGTGTTTAGAGAAAATATCTCAAAGGTAAGTTATTTCATTCCAGAAGTAAGAATTGTGTCAGAAGAGAAAACCCATTCAGTTAGGAAACTGAGGGCTTATACTCCAGTTTCCCACACTGGATGGGAAGCCATCTAGTGGAATCCCACTAGGCAAGCCATCCAACCTTCCTATTTTTATTTACTTACCTGCAAAATGGTTCTTTTAACCACTGTATACTATCTCACACTGACAACTGTTATCTTAGAACTGGTCTTTACAGTTCCTCTGGTTTTCAAAAATATCATTATTAATGTGAGAAGTTACATCATATCTTGAAAACAATGTCTGAAATCCAAGGCTCTTGAGAAAACAGTTTCAGGGATATAGGTGGAAGTTCAACAGCAGAGCATTTTAGAACCAAGAGAAAATGAACAGGTCAAGGGAAGCAGGCCCTCCAACAGCATGAGGGGAGGATATCCTACGAGGACTTCTATAGGAGGCTCCATTTAAACAGGGGACACCAAAGGAACCACTTTGAAATAAGAGGTGTGAATTAAGGGCACCTGGGTGGCTCAGTGAGTTGAGGGATAGACTCGGGTCATGATCTCAGGGTCATAGTATCAAGCCCTGCGTCAGGCTCCACACTCAGCATGGAGTCTGCTTGAGATTCTCTCTTCCTCTGCCTCTCCTCCTGCTCTCTCACTCTCTATATCTATCTCTCACTAAAATAATTAAATAAAATCTTTTTTTTTTTTTAAGGATTTTATTTATTTATTTATTTTGAGAGAGAGAGAGCAAAAGCACGAGCTGGGAGACAGAGGGAAAGAGAGAAGCAGGCTTCCCACTGAGCAGGGAGCCCAGCGTGGGGCTTGATCCCAGGACCCTGGGATCACGACTTGAGCTGAAGGCAGACACTTAACCAACTAAAAAGAGGTATGAATTAGAACCCTGTCCTATCTCTGAGTCTTGACATTAGGAAATGTTTTCAACAACTGTATTACAACAAACTGTCTTTTTATAAATGGAGGTATAATTGACACATAACATTCTATTAGTTTCCGGCATACAGCATAATGATTAGATATTTCTATATATGGCAAAATGGACACCACAAGAAATCTAGTTAACATTTATCACCTCACATAGTTGCAAATTTTTTCTTGGGATGGGAACTTTTAAAATCTCCTCTCTCAGCAATTTTCAAATATGCAATAAGGTATTTTAACTACAGTACCAGGCTATACATTATATCCCCATGACTTCGTTATTTTATAACTGAAAGTTTATACCTTTTGATGCCCTCACGCATTTCACCTACTCTGTCCCAATGCCTCTGGCAACCACCAACTCTTCTCTGTAAATTTGGCCTTTTCTCTCTCTGTGTGTGTGTGTGTGTGTGTTAGTTACAAGGAAAAAAGCATTGGTATCTTCAGAAACCTATGACTCTCTAAGAGAAATTAAAATATTTGAGCTTAAATAACCATTATCTTTTGGATTTTATAAAAAAATATAATTTCTAACTTTTAAAATGTCCTTTTTGTTTCTTTGGGTTTAATATTTTATTCTTTTAATCCTTTTAAAATAATTTTAAATTGTTTTATTGTGTAATGTTAACCTACCAAGTTTTTATTAATTGAATTTAAAATTTTTAAATAAACTTTCATATTATTTTAGTTTTTATCACTATTATCTTTTATTTTTATTATTTTTTAAGATTTTATTTATTTATTTATTTTAGAGAGAGCACATGTGCTTCTGTGAGAGTTGGGGGAGGGGGAGGGAAAGAATCTCAAGCAGACTCTATGCCCAGTGCAACCCTGACTCAGGGCTTGATCTCACAATCCTGAGATCATGACCTGAACCAAAATCAAGAGTCAGACGCAACCAACTGAGATATCCAGGTACACCTATCAATATAATCTTTTAGATATTTGGTCCCATCTGCTTTATTTATTTTTACTGAGTTTTCTTAGCTTTCATTTTTATTTAGTCTTTAGTCTATTTTGTTGCACCTTAGTTATAATTTAACCTGATTTGTATTTTTTTATTATCGCATCCCATTATTTATTTTAACCTTTAAGAGTATGTTTGTTTTGTTGACAGTTTGCCTTATATTTTTAAATATATTGCATCTAGGTAAAAAATTGCTCTTATTTTCTTAAGAGCGTGTGTGTGTATGTGTGTGTGTGTGTGTGCAGTTGACTAGTAAGGAAAATATTTATTTTTGTTTGCTTGTGGTTTATCTGATCTTCAGCAAAGGGTCCCAGTTGGGCATTTTTTAGGAAATCACTATTCTATCTGTTAGATCCAGGGAGTCTCATTACTTTTGGAAATTCACCAGGAGAGGCCATTTAACTATGAAGGCCAACCCCTACTTCCTGTTCCTGCAGATGGACTGGGAGAATCATTTCTGCACACTGATGTTGCAAATTGAGATATTAAAGGTTCTGTTTGGTCATGTGAAAGGAAGGCAACTTTGGAGACTGGCTCTTAGGAACTAGAGATAGTTTTTTTAAAAGAAGTTACTTTACATAAAAGTTGGCCCTCACTCAGATACTGCAATTAAGGGTGTTTAAAGTATAAGTGTAAAGTTGGGGGACAGGACCATGAATTGTTGTGATTACCTTTGTTAGGCTAAAAACAACATCCTGATCTGTACTTTCGAGTTCTGAGGGAACTTATTTCATTCTTTGTGGATTCTATAGTTAGAATTCCTGAGTTCATTTTGGAGTTTTACTGTTTGAGTTCTTATACTTAAGTCCACAATCTATTTTGAGTTTGTTTTTGTGAGTGGCGTAAGAGTCCAATTTCATTCTTTTTCCAATATGCATATCCAGTTTTTCTAACACCAATTATCGAAATGACTATCCTTTCCCTACTGAGTATTCTTGGTTCCCTTATCAAATATTAGTTGATTAGATATATGTGTGGGTTTATTTCTGCACTCTCAATTCTGTCCCATTTGTCTATGTGTCAGTTTTTATGCCAGTACCATACTGTTTGGATTATTATAGCTCTGTAGTGGAGTTTGAAATCAAGAAGTGTGACATCTCCAGTTTTGTTCTTTCTCAAGATAGCTTTGCTATTCAGAATCTTTTGTAGATCCATGCGCATTAGTATTTTTTTCTATTTCTGTGAAAAGTCCTGTTGGAATTTTGATAGAAAATGCACTGAATCTATATATGGCTTTAGTTAGTTATGGACATTTTAACTTCTGTTTTGCTTTATGTAATATAAAACTAATACCCCCTTTAGTATTAGCCCACATGACAAGCCCACATTAAGTACTATAAAAAAATCTTTAAAATTCAATGCAAACAGAAGTACTGTTATTTATCCATATTCTACAGTTCAGGAAATGGAAGGCTTAATTTCCATTCAGCATATGTTAATATACTTATTTTGGTTAATAAAAACATACCTTCAATCTCATTTTTTGTGTGGGCTTAAAAACTGACACCACTAGGGATGGCCCCTAGTTCTTAAAAGCAAAGAAATAAACAGCTTTCCAGTAACTGTATCAGGCTAAAAAATATAAGATATATAACTTAAATTAAAAAACTCAGTTTGCTTTTTACAAAAATGGTACCGAAAGCTTAGAAAGAACCCCCTGCTGCTTACAAAGCGGAAGCCAAAAGCAAAGGCTTTAAAAGCCAAGAAAATGATGTGGAAAGGCGTCTACAGCTACCAAAAAAAAAAAAAAAGAAAAAAAAATCCAGACATTACCTATCTTCCAAATGCCTAAGACCCTGAGTCACCAAAAGCGGCCCAAATATCCTCAACAGAGTGTCCCCAAGGGAAATAAGCTTGACCACTATGCTATCATCAAGTTCTCCCTCACCACCAAGGCAACCATGAAGAAAACAGAAGACAACACACTTGTGTTCACTATGGATGTCAAAGCCAATAAGCACCAGATCGAACAAACTATTAAGAAGCTCTAAGACACTGATGTGACCAAGGTCAACACTCTGATCAGTCCTGATGGTGAGAAGAAGGGATATGTGTGTCTCCTGATAAGGATGCTCTGTATGTTGCCAACAAAAATGGGATCATCTAAACTTCAGTCCAGCTAGATATATCTATTTTTTAACCATAAAAACAATCAATCAAAAAAACAAACAAAAGCCTGTTCAAATCAGTTGAACTCTTAAATGAATAAAGAAAAAAAAAAGGAAAAGAAAAAAAGAAAAGGAAACAAAGGAGAAATCATATTTACAAGATTACTCCATGTAATTAAGAAATAAATATACTTAGGTGAGTTGTATTGGATTGTCAGCAAAATTTTGTTTATATTAGTTCTGAACTCTAAAAACTAAAGAGAACATTAACTAGACCATTAAATAGTGAAAGATTTCTTTCAACCATCATTCAGATATTATGCAATTAGCATTTACTGACTACTAGAAAATCCAAACAAATAAGAGAGCAATGTGATAGGTACAATGAATATAATGCAATATAACTCAATGGGATTATTGATTATAATTATAAAATAAAGGAATTGGGATACCAGCAAAAGAGAAGGGAGATATTAAAAAATGGAAACACTGAAGCAGTTTTTCAACCTTGAGAATGTTTAGGAGATAGTCTCTGGTCAAGAGTGCCTAGAGACTGCATCCCCAATAATGAGAGGACAGCTGAACTCAGATAAGAAGCTTCTCTGTCGTTAAAACCTGATAGGCAGAACCAATCTTTCAAAACCCTGTGTTTGGCGAATAAAGCTCCTGGCATGTATGGAAGATGTTATCTTAACAATGCCAAAATAAGTATGTTCTTAGATTGCTGAGTGTTGAGTTTATGGTTTTGTTTCTCCATGAAAGAATCCCCATTGTTCTCTGTCCCCTGTGCTGTGAACTATATTCTGAGCAATGTGAGTTAAAATTGATGAGCACTCTACTGGTGGTCCCTTCAGGGGTGCTTTGGGATCACAGAATAAGGAATGGCTAGCCTCTCTATTTACATAAATTAAGCAAATTATGAAATTATTCTGAGACTCTGTTTCTATTCAAATGACTATTCTAACCTACCTCACAAAGTGGTAAGGGAAAAAAAATTACATACAAAATGTACACCAGGCACAGAGTAGCTGCAACATTTATATTACTGAATAAGGGACAGACGGGGCGAGGTAGGGAGAGATAGGTAGGAGGCCATGGGATCAGACTCACAAAATTCAAAATGTGGGAGACGAAAGGAAACCAGAGGTAAGGGAACAAACCAGACCATCGTGTCCTAGGTGTCAGAGGTGAGGTCCTGTTATAACAGCTACTTGTGAACAACCAAGAATTACCAGACCTTAAAAAGGAAGTAGGCCATTGAAGGTGTTATCACCAGTCCTTGCTCAATGGTGATATCAATAGAGATGTTAGAAAGATTTAAGTTCCCTGGTTAGCTTTTTATAAAAGACCATCCCTAAAAGCCCTCAGTGGCAACCCTGTCGGGACCCCTCTCACTCCTGAGAGCTTTTTCTGTACACTTGCTTAATAAATGTCTATCGCTTTACTCACTATCCTTAGTCCATGAGATTCATTCCTCAACTCCGTGAGACAAGAACCTGGCTCTCCCGTGTCATTATCTTGATTGCTGTATATTTTAATAGTAATTAGGAAAAGATACCTAATATATGTGATATTCTGCTTAAAAACTTCATCAGTGGTTGCCCACTGAGAAGAGCATACCTCAAATCTTTAGCCTGGCATTCAGACCTGTCCACAATTTGACCCAAACCTACTTCCTCACCTTTACTTTCCCCAATAAACACATTCTCATGTATACTTTGGAATTCTCCCCTAAGATGTGTCTTTTCAAATAAATAAATAAATATTGCAGGGTTTTTGCAGAACACAAAATTTTTGTACATCCAGAATCCATTCATTCTCTTTCTGATGAATGAATCTAGCATTTCTCTCTCGGTGGGCCCACTTTTCCTCCCTATCCTTAGCACTTGTGTTTGAGGCTAGATTATCTCCATGCCTAGTTCAGATGTGGTACATGTGAATTCCCCAATCACTTCATCATACTTCTCTGGCCAAAGTAATTGGTTTAGAGAGGGAAAGGAGATCACAATCAGAACCGGTGAGAAATAATGACACCTTTTTCCTATTATATTTATGGGAAATACTCTAGCTATTCTTTCTGGGTATGGAAAGGAAAGCCTGGAGCCCTGGGATCATAAGATAAAAGCTCTCAAACTTCTCCAATGAAGAAGAAGAGTTAAAAATAGGGGAAAACTGGATATTGATTAAAAAAGTTTTTTAAGCCCTCAATCCAGCATTATTAAAGATAAAATGAGGCATATTAAAAATTTTGAGTTTACTTAAGAATTTGGTTGGCTATAGTTTAAAGCCTAGTAGGCTGCTTCTGATTCGTAGTCCTTAGCATTTTGACTTAATAACATTGAGTCATTGACAGTGTTTGATTTTGGTTTGCTTTTGTAGGCCACTACAGAATTAGAGCCATCTGTCTAATGGCCTCCTTGTTTGAGTAATACTGGAAAAATCTACCTTTGAACTGTTTATTTAAGTGAGCCAATACTTTCCTTTCTTTTCTTTTTTTTTTCTGCTTAGGCAAGCTTGGATCTCTTTTTCAGTCACTTGAGATTTTCAACTGATACTTCTTCCATGGATATGAAAACGGGAAATTTTACATTTATTTCCTTCTCAATAGGAAATTTACATCTATTTTGGAATATGAGCTATTTATTACACGTGAACTAGGAACATAATACAATTTATAAGTCCAATTAGGAGTTGTGACAATATTGTCAATGATGTTTAGCGGAAGGATTTGAGTTGAGCTAGAAAGGATAGTAAGATTTAAGCCAAAAGAGCTAAATATTAAAAGTGAGCCAATGGAACTTTAAATCTGCCTTCACACATTTCAATTTCTGTAACTTATTTAAATAACTTGGCATACTTTGTTTCTGTATTGAAGCATTTAGCAATTTCAAAGATTATATTCGATCTGGCACTATGAAAAAAATGTTTTCCATGGGCTTTTAAATATGGTGTTACTTTTATATTTGACATCTGATTACAGGAGTTATGATCATATCATTTGGATAAATATTTATGTTTACCATAGTGTTTTAAATAGAATGCTGCCTTAAAAAAAATCCATAAAGTTAGCCAATCAACAAGACAAATGGTCTGCAGCTGTTTTGTTAACTCCTATTAACACTCTAGCCTTACCCAACTCCTTCATTTATCCTTCTGTTTTCAAAGGAGCTCTTAATTACTTCCATCCCCATTTCAGTTGTAAATGCTTCTTTATTGCCATTCTTTCATTAGAATAAATCCTCCAACCTATTCAAGGACCTGACACTTCACCACTGATTTACAAGTGGTTCAATTTTATTAATCAGATGTTTGCCCTAGCTTTGGGGTATCTGTACTGCCATTGCTGGCAATTGTTGATAAAAGACCCTCTTTCTTCTTTTCCATTTCTTGGAAAATATACAGGTACATTTTCAGCATTTTATTTCAGGAAGTCTGAAATTAAAAAGAACTAGGGAAAATAGAAAATCTTGTAATTGTCTTGAAAAGAGTTAGTATTTCACGCTGTTGGCTGAGCAGGCTCTAGCTGCAGTGGGGATAATGTGACCTATGCAAGATTTGACTGGAATTTTCCATTAGAAATTCTATCTTCATAGATTTCAGACTACTCCTGAATTCACTATCAGAGGACCAAACCATAATACCATGGCATGATATTCTAAAACCAAAATTAAACAACATGCAAGAAACCACATTAAACAACTTGGTGGCTGATTTTTACTGTATCTTCTCATGTTCAGAAAATTCCTCTTTAACAGATATTTAAGGGACATTAAAGATTATATATATGTATACATACACACACACACACACATATACACACATAAATTACACACATTATATATTCATGAACTATATCTGTATTATCCAGTCTTCTTTTATGACTTCACTATGTGGAAATTTCCAGTTAACAATCTCTTAGTAAATAATAATCCTTGTCTAACATTTACATGTGAACTGCCAAATGTTTTAGTTAAATGCTTTGCATTAAGTGTGCATTACTATTCTTCCTTTGACATTGTAAGTTTTCCTTGAATATTTTCTATTTATAGTAGAGATACCATATTGCATGGAATCCACAATCCTTTTTAATAGTTTCATTTTTAATTTCACATATTGCTTTAAATAATTCAGTCTTAGTTTTAGTTTCATATAAATGGCTGTTATTGTATAATAGTTTTTCCTCCATTTCCTCCTTTTCTCATTATTGTACTAGTTTCTTATTATTGGTGTAGCAAATCACTACAAACTCAGTGGTTTAAAACACTACAATTTTTATTTTCTTACCATTCTGGGGTCAGAAGTTCAATACTGGATGTCAAGCTGCCTTTTTCTTAAAGCCTAAAAGGGAGACTCTGCTTCTTTCTTTTTCCAGCATCTGGAATCCCCCTGCATTCCTCATAGGGCTCGTGACCCTTTCCTTCATCTCATGGTGATGGCATAGCATCACCAAATCCTCCTTCTTCTCTGAAATCTAGTTCTGTCACCACAGCTAATCCTTTCTCTCTGACCCTCCTGTTTCCCTCTCATAAGGACTCATGATTTCATTGGGCCCAACTAGATAATTCAGGATAATCTCCCTATTGCAAGGTCCTTAACTTAATCACATCTGCAAAATCCTTTTTGTAAGGTAACATTCACAGGTTTCAGGGATTAGGACATGGAAATCTGTGGGAGACTATTATTCTCTTACCACAATTATATAAGTCTCTGTGTTCTTTGTATTCACAGTCTTTTTTTCTATGATTTTTTTTAAACCCGAGGAAATCTCATCATTTTTCAAATCTTCTATAAATAAAGCTTTTCAATAATTGTATTATAGCCTACTGAGTCGCAGAGCATGAGAATTTAGTTCCATTTATGCATTGTATCTCAACTTTAAAGTTGTTGAATATTAGCAGTTGGAGTGTTATTCTTTTTTCTACTTTTAGTAAATAATTTTCTATTATCCTCGGATTTGTTTGATTTCTGATTACAGTTGGCCCTCAAACACTATGGTGTTGACTGTGCAGGTCCTCTTATACACTGATTCTTTTCAATAAATATGGTACAGTACTGTAAATGTATTTTCCTTATGGTTTTCCTAATAGCATTTTCTTCAGCTTACTTTATTGTAAGAATATAGCATATAATACATATAATACACAAAATACGTGTTAATCTATAGTTTATGTTATCTATAAGCTTCTGGTCAACGGTAGGCTATTAGTGGTTATGTTTTTAGGGAATCAAAAGTTATATGCAGATTTTCAACAGTGTGGGGGTGTCAGCATCACTAATACCCCCACCCTGCATTCAAGGGTCAACTACTTTGCTACTTAATATGAACCAGTCAATAAGCATGTTGCTCAGTATGAATTATCAGTTCATACTGGCTTATATCATGTGTATGAACAGGGCAGATGTACTGCCCAAAAATATATCTATAAAGTTAATTTAGGTTTAATTCTAGTTTTCCTATTCATTGGCTCATCTTAGGTACAATAGGCATCAAATGTGAAGAAAAGCTGGTTGAGGGAAATTTTAAATCATTTCTTGTCTATAGAACTGCTTCAGTTTCCACATCTTTGCCATTTCTGTACATGTAACAGTTCTTTCTCCTGGACCCAACCTAAAACTTATTACTCCTACCTACCTGCCTATAGTTTTACCCATACAAAGATTAGGCAATCTAGATTGTTGATCTTGGTAAGATGTAATGTCCTTTACTGGATGGAATCATCACTCACGGTTTGAGGCTGGTAAAATACTGTATCCAAAACTCATAATGTGTCCACAAAGAAACCCTCTAAAACATATATTCAGTTAGATCAGCTAGTCCCACCTCCAAAACATAGCATACGTAACCTGTCCATTTCCTTTTATCTTCACTATCATGTCTTTGGTCCAAGGACTACATGTTTCCCCTGTATCACTGCAATTGCTGGTCTCTTTTGTCCCTCTCTTGCATTTGTCTATTGTCCTAGGACAATAAAGAAATGCAGAAAGAGTCATTGGAATGCCCAGGTCATGGAAAATGCAAATTCCTGGCATGGTCTTCAGAACTCTGCATGAATTACTCTCTGCCCAGTTTTCCTACCTTTTCTCTTATCACTTCTGTATTTCAGGCTGTCACTTCTGTACCCACTGAGCTCTTCCCCACAAAAGAGATTTTGTTACTGTTTCTACCTGCCTTAAATTCTCTTCCCCAAAGTCTTCCCATTGCTGACTCGTTCTTGTTCTTCAGGCCTCAGCTTAAATGAAA
Organism: Ursus arctos; assembly: GCF_023065955.2. Classification (NCBI taxonomy): domain Eukaryota; kingdom Metazoa; phylum Chordata; class Mammalia; order Carnivora; family Ursidae; genus Ursus; species Ursus arctos. The sequence continues at coordinate 18,150,063 of NW_026622852.1, forward strand.
CCTTCTTAGATAGGATTTCTCTGACTACTCTCCCTAAATTAGAGCCTCCTTTTCATTATCTGTGTTTTACTGATATATTTCCAGACTCTTCCCTCAAATATTAGGTCTGTGGCTTTAAGAACTTTCTTATTTTTTATTGTATCCCCAGCACCTTGCACAGTACCTTACTCATAATAGACAATCAGTCTGTATCTGGCAAAAATATGAATTAATAAATGAATAAAATATGAAAAGAAGGAGTTCACCTTATTCCTCTCATCACTGGTTTTTGACTCATTCCAAACTAACAAATCTTACAGATGCAAAGCAATGTTGGAGAAAGAGACAGGGAAGATATAAAATCAAAGAGAATGCCCCACAAAGCAGAAAAAAGTCATTTCCAAATACTTCACCCGCTAGTTATGACATTGCAACTGGAGAAAACTCCTATGCAAATTCAGTCATGCAAGCCCCATTTAGCTCAGGAAAATGTGTAGAAATTGATTGAGTGAGCAGCTGGTGATATTGTAGTCAGGCTCTCTGGAAGTTAATTGGGAAGCGTTGTGAAAAATCCTGACATTGTACATGTAGCTATACTGACTTCCATTGTGCCCTAGACACTCATCACACACGGATGCTCTCCACTGTTACAAAATAACTGGATGCCTCGGAGTCTCTGATGACTCTCATCAATAGCCTGCTAAGAAAACGGAGGAGGAGCGAGTGATGAGCTGGATTTGAACTTTTATAATTGGAATGAAAAGCTCCTAATCTTGTGAGTTCTTATTCCCTTCATTAACTATTTTTATTCTCCTATAGACAAAGAGACTATTTCTTCCAAGGTCTGTTTTTATTTTGTTTTCATGGAAAATCTAGCATTGAAATTAAATTACTTTCTTTTCCTGGTACTTTTATTTATTATCTGTTTCGGTTAGTTATTGTCATGGAACAAACACTGAAATTTTGTGCTTAAAACACCAAGTGACCATATTATATCTCATAAGTCTGCAGTTCAACTCGGCAGTGCTATTGTTCTAGAATGGGCTTGCTCATGTGTCCTCAATGAGCTGATGGGTTAGCTGGTGATCTGGGCCTCATCTGGAATAACATGGCTATTGCCCATGTGTTTCTCAGATCTTTTGTGTCTATTATATTCTAGGCATTGTGCTCTGTCCTGGGAATACAGAGGTCAATAAAACTCTTTGATGTTGAACAGTTTAGGGTCTGAAAGGAGAATGATGATAGGTAAACAAACACTGCATTTAAATACCATAGGTACTATGAGAGAAATTTGTGGTGTCTAGAAAAGACATGAGAGAGAAAATGCTCAATCCTGAATAGAGTGGGAAGGAGGAAACAGGAGGGAGTTTGTGATATATGTTTCTTTCTTTTTTTTTTTTTTTAAAGATTTTATTTATTAATTTGACAGAGAGAGTGGGAGAGGAAGAAGCAGGCTTCCAGCGGAGGAGCCTGATGTGGGGCTCGATCCCAGAATGCTGGGATCATGCCCTGAGCCGAAGGCAGACGCTTAATGACTGTACCACCCAGGCGCCCCTGTGATATATGTTTCTTAAATCAAGTTTTAAAATATGAGAAACATTTTGCCAGGTTTCCAAACTAGGAAACAAGGTTCCAGGCAGGAAGGGCAGCTGAGCAAAAGCACAGATGTGTGAGACATGCAATATTTCACTGGGCCTGGTGGATGTACAGTATAATGCAGTAGTGCAAGGCAGGACTAAAGGAGTGGGTAGGTGCCATGGGGCTTTAGGTGCCAGGCTGAGATTGAATTTTGCCTTAGGCACTAAAATAACAACGACAACCATAAATTATCCGCAACACTACTATGTTTTTGCTACGTGCTACATATCCTAAGTGTTTTGCATGCCTTCTCTCAGTTAATGTTCGATAGACCTCTACAACTTGGGTACTACTATTTATCCTCATTTTAAGATGTGGCTATTAAGGGTAGAGACTCTAAATAAACTTGCACATAAATAAAATTACTAGCAAAATAGGATTCAGTCCCATATCTGTTGGCCTGAATTCTTAAACCACTAGGCCATATTGCCTATCAGTGAGAAGATAATGGATGGGTTTAAATAGGGGGAAAAAAAATGACCGGATTTTCATTTTATAAAAACTTTGTTTGCAGCCCTATTAAGGAGATAAAAGACTGAAGACAGAGTAAGGTATGGAAATAATCCTGGTTAGAAATGATGAAGATTTAAAGTTACACATTAGCAGTGGGGACAGAACAAAGGAGATGGACCCAAGATCTGTTAAGAGGATTTGGTAACATATTGCATATAGATGAAGAGGAAGAAGGCTAAAAGGATTCCCAGGTTTCTGACCTAATAGACTGAACAGATGTTGATAGCAAAGGTGCTGTATAGCTTAAAGGTTAAGAGTCTAGATTCTGGAAAGGATTACGGACCTGAGTTTCGATCCCAGCTCTGCCACTTACCTAAGTGACTAAGTGCTTCGATTTCTTCATATGTAGAGTGGGATGACACCTACCCTAGTGAGTTGTCCTAAGGGCTAAATGAATTAATGGATATAAAATGCTCAGCAGAGTATCTGAGAGATACACAGTTAACTCTCAAGTGATATTTAGTACTACTCACTGAGAAAAGAACAGGGATTTGGGAAAAGCTGGTGAGTAGAGTTTGAGACATGTTTAGTGTAAGGTTCCATTGAATCAATGGGTCTGTAAACTTCAGGAGAAAGATCTATGCTGAAAAGATATATGTGGAGCATCAGCATCCAGTTAGTTATTCAAATTCCATGTGGTCTTGATAAAATGGGTAAAATGGGAAAACAGACGATCATAAGAGAAAAGCAGCAATGAAGTAGTGTGAAGACTAAAATGCTGATAATAATTCAAGGAAAAGGGGGAGTAGTCAAAAAGGAAAAGCTTTTGAAGTGATTAAGTACAACACACTATCAAGTGTTACAAAGGTTAAGTAAGATATGAATGTCTGGTAGTATTTCTAACCTAACGTACCCGAAAGGGGATTTCGTGATTTTCTCCCGCCATTTGTCAATTTCAGTAGCTGGCACCATTTATCTAGGGGTAAAGCCAAAATCATGGCTACCATTCTTGATTATTCTCCTTGATTCACTGTCCTACCTTCAATCCTGCAGTGATCAAATCCTTCCAATACAAACAATGAAGTCTTGCTCTTTTTCATCACCTATACCACGAATCTCTAGTCAATAATAATATAAAAAAATACACAAAGCTTCTATTACTGAGAAAATAATGTTAAATAAAATGGGAAGTTTCATATATGATAAACTCCCAACATAAACTGCCTGCAGTGCTTCATAGCATATAAAAGGGTGTTGAACTAATAATAAGCATACAAGAAATATTTACTGAATCTAATTAGCCAATTCATCATGATGAGGAGATGTCAAATCTATTTTGGCTAATTTTGACAATATAGTGTTTTGTATGATCACCATCGAATTTTAAGGGGAAAATACGTTGGACACACTCAACAAGTTTCTTAAGCTGTTTCAATTAATTGTTGTATTTGTGTTAATATTTTATTGAGAACATTTTCTGTCACTTAACCCACTTGAACTTGCATTCAAGTTTAAAAATATTTATATATTTGTCTCACCTAAAGAGCTATGGTTTCTACTTTCTAATAACATGAGTTGTGCATCGTATGTATGTTTCCCATTTCATTCTGGCTTCCTGAAAGCTTAGAGAGAAATATCAGTCACATTACCTGTGTTGACCTATTTGGAAATCTCTTTACTTGGTTCTGATATTATATATTTTACTAATTTGTCAAATATGACTTTTGTTATAGGCTAGCTCAAATTCTTTGCAGATGAGGTAAATTATAAGCAAAGAAATTTCATTTTTAAACATCCAAGAGAATGTCTTACGTGAATCAAAGTTGAGACACACGACTGATTGAAGAAGTGACAGCTCCACAGTGGCCCTCTCTGCTCCAGGCAGACAGTGATTCTGTAACTGATATGGAATGTTTAAGGGCACCTAATATAAAACAGAAAACAAAACAATAAAAGGATTTTGTTTAATGTCCAGGAGTCCCATGAGAGAAAAACCTATAAAACTATAAACAGGATGAGTTGTATATATATAGGATATGTTATGTCTCCCAAAAGAAGCCAAATTATATAGGAAAGACACCTGGACCTCCAAGGACACCCCTGGCTAAATTGGGGAGTAACCTTGTATGGCAGCTCGGTCTTGGAGGTTCCAGAGACAAGGGGATTCTAGGACAAATATGAGGTTATATTTGAAAGCATTTCAGCTCAGTCCCTAGAGAGCACTTTGATGACCTGGGAAGAAAAAGAGGCATATGATACAACTAAAGACCTGTGTCACTAGTCACTAAACCTTCTAATGTGGAACCTCCTTTCAAAGACACTGAACACCATAATAAAAAGCCATGTCTCTGCAGGCTGGAAAGAGGAATGAACACTGGAGAAAGGAATGAGGTACTACAGCAATCCAGGTGGTATTAGAAGAATAAATGTCTCCCTCTGGGAAACCTCAAGAGACACATGTTAGGGCAGTGTCTCTGAAGTCTTGCCATTTAACATAGGGGTAGTAAGTCAGTAGAATAATCAAGACAGTTCAAATGATGTTGTATAGGACTCAGAAACAGTCAAAGCTTATGGAAACATCCTGGAGATATATAGTAAAACCTTATAAAATTTGAGTGATTCCTCATGTCCTATATACTCATTACCTCACAGCAACCCAGCATTTCTGCTCTCATAACAAAGGATTCTAATGATGGTCACTAATGATCTCCTATTGTCTAATCTAATGGATTCATTTTTCATTATTCTATGCAATTTATTTGACAAATACTTATGGAATGCTTACTAAATTCCAGGAAGTGTACTGGGCACATGTGATACAATGAATTATATTCCAATGGAGATGTTAGAGAGGCAGAGAAGTAAAATTGTTTTCCAGTGGTTATTCTTTTTTTTTTTAATTGGTGAGCTTAGGTTTCCTAAATTTATATCAGAAATATGGGTGAGGTTTTTATGGTATTTTGCTAGGGGACTTAAAAATAAGTTAATTCTACCATAAACCACATTCACCCCTCCATGTAGAATTCCCCAGGGAGATAAATGATGTATGTACAAATTCAAATAAAAAGTGAGAAATAAATTGCCATTTTATTTCTCTCTAGGCTTATGCCCAATACAGTACTATAAAGATTTCTAATAAATATACTAAAGCATATGACCTGTGCTCAAAACATGTCAAGCCCCCTGTTTCTTTTTTTATTTTATTTTAATGTTTTTTTATTATATTATGTTAGTCACCATACAGTACATCCATGGTTTTTGATGTAAAGTTCGATGATTCATTAGTTGATGTATAATACCCAGTACACCATGCAATACGTGCCTTCCTTACTACCCATCACCAGTCTATCCCATTCCCCCAACCCCTCCCCTCTGAAGCCCTCAGTTTGTTTCTCAGAGTCCATAGTCTCTCATGCTTCATTCCCCCTTCTGATTACCCCCCTTTCTTTATCCCTTTCTTCCGCTACCGATCTTCCTAGTTCTTATGTTCCATAGATGAGAGAAACCATATGATAATTGTCTTTCTCTGCTTGACTTATCTCACTTAGCATTATCTCCTCCAGTGCCGTCCATATTGCAGCAAATGTTGAGAACTCGTTCTTTCTGATAGCTGAGTAATATTCCATTGTATATATGGACCATGACTTCCTAATCCAGTCATCTATTGAAGGGCATCTTGGTTCCTTCCACGATTTAGCTATTGTGGACAATGCTGCTATGAACATTGGGGTACATATGGCCCTTCCCTTCACTACGTCTGTATCTTTGGGATAAATACCCACTAGTGCAATTGCTGGATCATAAGGTAGCTCAATTTTTAACTTTTTAAGGGACCTCCACACTGTTTTCCAGAGTGGCTGTACCAACTTGCATTCCCACCAACAATGTAGGAGGGATCCCCTTTCTCCACATCCTCTCCAGCAACTGTTGTTTCTTGCCCTGTCAATTTTTGCCATTCTAACTGGCGTAAGGTGGTATCTTAGTGTGGTTTTGATTTGAATTTCCCTGATGGCTAATGATTTTGAACATTTTTTCATGTGTCTGTTAGCCATTTGTATGTCATCATTGGAAAAGTGTCTGTTCATATCTTCTGCCCATTTTATGAGTTGTTTATTTGTTTCTCGTGTATTGAGTTTGAGAAGCTCTTTGTAGATCTTGGATACCAGTCTTTTATCTGTAGCATCATTTGCAAATATATTCTCCCATTCCGTGGGCTGCCTCTTAGTTTTTTTGACTGTTTCCTTGGCTGTGCAGAAGCTTTTTATCTTGATGAAGTCCCACAAGTTCATTTTATCTTTTGTTTCTCTTGCCTTTGGAGATGTGTCATGAAAAAGGTTGCTTTGGCCGATGTCATAGAGGTTGCTGCCTATGTTCTCCTCTAGGATTTTGATGGATTCCTGTCTCACATCAAGGTCTTTCATCCATTTGGAGTTTACCTTTGTGTATGGTGTGAGAGAGTGGTCAAGTTTCATTCTTTTGCATGTAGCTGTCCAATTTTCCCAGCACCATTTATTGAAGAGACTGTCTTTTTCCCACCGGATGTTTTTTCCTGCTTTATCAAATATTAGTTGCCCAAAGAGCTGAGGGTCCATTTCTGGGTTCTCTATTCTGTTCCATTGGTCTGTGTGTCTGTTTTTGTGCCAGTACCATGCTGTCTTTGTGATCACAGCTTTGTAGTACAGCTTGAAATCCGGCATTGTGATGCCCCCAGCTTTGTTTTTCCTTTTCAACAGTTCCTTGGCGAATCGGGGCCTTTTCTGGTTCCATACAAATTTAAGGACTATTTGTTCCAGTTTTTTGAAAAATGTCCTCGGTATTTTGATCGGGATAGCATTGAAAGTGTAGATTGCTCTGGGTAGCATGGACATTTTAACTATGTTAATTCTTCCGATCCATGAGCATGGAATATTTTTCCATCTTTTTGTGTCTTCTTCAATGTCTTTCAAGAGTGATTTATAGTTTCTAGAATATAGATCCTTTACGTTTCTGGTTAATTCCAAGGTAAGGTATGGTTTTTGTGCTATTGTAAATGGGACAGATTCCCTAATTTCTCTTTCTTCAGTCTCATTATTTGTGTATAGAAATGCAACTGATTTCTGAGCATTGATTTTGTATCCCGCCACATTACTGAATAGCTCTATAACTTCTAATAGTTTGGGAGTGGATTCTTTTGGGTTTTCCATATAGAGTATCATGTCATCTGCGAAGAGAGACATTTTTACTTCTTCTTTGCCGATTCGGATAACTTTTATCCCTTTTTGGTTTCTGATTGCTGTTGCAAGGACTTCTAGTACTATGTTGAATAACAGTAGGAAGAATGGGCATCCTTGTCGTCTTCCTGATCTTAAGGGAAAGGCTTCCAGCTTTTCCCCATTGAGAATGATATTTGCTGTAGACTTTTCATAGATGGTTTCTTTGAGATTGAGGAATGTACCCTCTATCCCTACACTCTGAAGGTTTTTAATCAGGAAAGGATGCTGTATTTTGTCAAATGCTTTTCCTGCATCTATTGAGAGAATCATATGATTTTTGAATTTTTCTTTCTGGATAAAATCTAAGACACTGATAGATTTGTGAATGTTGAACCATCCTTGCATCCCAGGGATGAATCCCACTTGGTCATGATGGATAATCCTTTTAATGTACTGCTGGATTCTATTAGCCAGGATCTTGTTGAGGATTTTGGCGTCCATGTTCATTAGGGAAGTCGGTCTGTAATTCTCCTTTTTTGATGGGGTCTTTGCCTGGTTTGGGGATCAAGGTAATATTGGCCTCATAGAATGAATTTGGTAGCTTTCCTTCTGTTTCTATTTTTTGAAATAGCTTTAGGAGAATAGGTATTATTTCTTCTTTGAATGTTTGGTAGAATTCCCCCAGGAAAACCATCCGGGCCTGGAGTTTTGTTATTTGGAAGGTTGTTTATCACTGACTCAATTTCTTCATAATTAATTGGCCTGTTTAAGAAATCAATTTCTTCCTGTTTCAGTCTTGGTAGTTTATAGGTTTCCAGGAAGGCCTCCATCTCTTCCGGATTGCTTAATTTATTGGCATGTAGCTGTTGATAAAAGTTTCTAATAATCCTTCCAATTTCATTGGTGTTGGTTGTGACCTCTCCTTTTTCATTCATAATTTTATTAATTTGGGTCCTTTCTCTATTCTTTTGGATAAGTCTTGCCAGTGGTCTGTCAATTTTATTGATTCTCTCAAAGAACCAGCTTCTAGTTCTGTTGATCTGCTCTACTGTACTCCTGGTTTCTAATTCATTGATTTCTGCTCTAATCTTGGTCAACTGCTTCCTCGTGCGTAGATTAGGCCTGTCCCTCTGTTGCTGTTCCAGCTTCTTGAGGTGAGAATATAAAAACTGCATTTTAGATTTTTCTATTCTTTTGAGTGAGGCTTGGATGGCTATGTATTTCCCCCTTAGGACTGCCTTTGCAGTATCCCATAGGTTTGGACCGTTGTGTTTTCATTCTCGTTGGTCTCCATAAATTGTTTAAATTGATTTTTGATTTCCTGGTTTATCAAATGATTCCTGAGCAGGATAGTTCTTAGTCTCCAAGTGTTTGAGTTTCTTCCAAATATTTCCTTGTGGTTGAGTTCCAATTTTAGAGCGTTGTGGTCTGAGAATATGCAGGGAATAATCTCAGTCTTTTGGTATCGGTTGAGACCTGTTTTGTGTCCCAGAATATGGTCTATTCTTGAGAATGTTCCGTGGGCATTAGAATAGAATGAGTATTCTTTGGTTCTGGGGTGTAGTGTTCTATATATATCTATGAGGTCCAATTCGTCGAGTATGGCATTCAAAGCTCTTGTTTCTTTGCTGATTTCTTGCTTAGGTGATCTGTCTATTGCTGATAGTGGAGTGTTGAGGTCCCCTACTATTAGTGTATTTTTATCTATATGTCTCTTTATTGTGGTTAAGAGTTGGCTTGTGTATCTTGCTGCTCCCCAAGCCCCCTGGTTCTAAGATCTTCCCATAAGCAGATTCCAAAGATTCAACCAATGAGTATTCTCTAAATTTAGAGGTAAAAGTTGTCAAAACTGAGGATGCACTATATTCTGCAAATGTTGATGGGTGGTTCTCAGTTTGTCACAGCACACATCTTGTAGGATATTCTCCTCAGTTATTCTGGGGATATAGGACATCCTCCCAAGTCATCTGTCTCACAGGCAAGTACACAGCGTTTTTTGTTTGGCCTACTGTGTCCCACCATCTAACATAAAAGCAAATTAGGAAATCTCTAAGCACATCATTTATAAAGTGATGTCAACTTTTCAGGGCTCTGCACAATCAATAATACACCACTTATCTGTAGAATGACATTTTTTGGTTCGAAATACGATTTTTTTGTTATTTTCTAATTTAAAATGTCATGAAAACATTTAGAAAATAAAGATCAATGGTGATGGTTACCCAATAAACCTTTACCCAGAAATAATTTCAATTAATATTCTGAAACATGTATATGTTTTAGTCTTTTTTAACATACACTTTCCATTTAAATAAAAATCACACTGAAAATACTGCTTTCTAACATATCCTTTTCATATAAAATCTCATGAATATCTCCCCATGGTAGTTAATATTTTTCTACAACATTATTTTTAAGACTACTTTGTCTATGATATACAATTTATATCACAAATGTCATATTATTGACTTTCACATTGTTTTATATATTATTGCTATTATAAAGAATGCTATGATGTATAGTCTTTTGAAAAGATCTTTTTATACACTCATTATTTGTTCATTCGGATAAATATAGGTGAAGTAAAGTTATTGGGTCAAAAGGTTCATATATTTTTAAGTGTGTTGATATACACTATCAAGATATGTCCACAGAAGTTGGTCCCCAAGAAGAATATGAAAGTGCTCATTTCTTAAGCTTTCTCAAACACTAAATATTGCAATATATTACTTTCTTTAGAGTTTTATTGATAATTGGCATATCTGTATTAATGGAGTTGAAATTAACCTTATAAGTTGGCCATTAGCATGTTTATGACAAAGCACATTACCACTTCAAAGAAAAAAAAAGACTTAAGAGCAAAAAGCCCACCTATTGCTCTATTTGACTTCAGAAAAAGAGAAAGTAGAAGTTCTTGACGTAGCAACATTTCTGTAGTCCACTAAATCATCTGTTCTTTAATAGGACTGCAATAGCAACAAGAAAATGAATCCAACCAAAGTTAGCCTACACAATAGGGAAAAATTATTAGCTTCATTTAAACAATCTTCATGAGCCACAGAAATACTAGAAGTAGAGGTTCAAATACTGTCATATGTCATCTCTCAAATCTGCTTCTCTTTGCCCATTAGTTTTTATCCTCTAGACCGTAAGCCTGGAGTTAAGAAAGATATTTTGATTGCAAACTTAGGAATTATTCTGTTTCCAACTTAAAAAATTTTTTTTTTCAGGAAAAGATTGTGAAAGCTTTCCTGGGTCATATTATTATAAAGAGAATTAGATGCTATAATTGGCAACTTTTACTACATTGTTGTAGTAGGGAGATTATATCTTCCCAAAGGAAAAAAAAATATTATTTCCAGCAAAAAGAGAAAAGCCGGTTAAATAGTATGTGATTACTCCATATTAAGTGTATCCTTTCTCAGAGCCCTTTGTTCTGAAATTCTTAACAAAGAGTATTCTAATGAATCTCTTGCATGTTTTACATCTGGAGATGAGAGAAAGATGACCACTTGCTTGAACATGATTTTCTGTCACATTTGGCTTAAAGCCTCTGTTTACTCAGAGTCAACTAGGCAGTTCATCTTGGTAAGTGTTGGAGACATAATGGCAGAACTTTCAGGAATTTCAGAAAGAAAGCATTTCCTTTGCTCATCTACCCAAAGGTCGTAATGAGACATTCAGCAACCAAGTATATCTCACTCAGAATAATGTGTTCAGTTTCAATGGAAGGACAGACCTCATTGAAAAAAATCCATGTGTGTGCCTATGAGGTCTATCCTAAGACCACCACTGGTTGGCAATGAGAGCTGGTATCACCACAATACAGGTTCTGCATGAGTTCACAGCTGTATATCCATGTAGTACTAGGTTTCACTTACAAAGGCATAAAAAATCTAAGGCTATATAATCTGTTTTATATTTTCAAACTTTTTAGTTGATATTAATTCAAATTTATTGCTAAGTGAAGAAGAGCTAATCCTTTCCATGTGAACCATGGATATGTACCTAGTTGATTTAAGTTACTAAGAATCAAGATAAAATTGGAGTTTTATACAAGGAAGAGTTAGTTACATGAGCTATACAAAATAATTGTTCACTAAAAGAACTATAGACTGCTTTTGTACAATATGTGTGTCACATTTTCTTGTATGCCATTATCAATCTTAAAGTAATTGAACTGCATACAATTTTTGTTCTGAAGTTCCTAACTACCCTTACAAGTATGTTTATATGAATTCTCCATGTCTGCTCACAGATGACTCAAAAGGTAAATACTCTGCTAAAATACAGAAATAATTAGGAGGCAGGCACTATTCAAGTACTCTTGATAAGTCTTTCACAAAGAAATATAATACTTTAATTTTCCAAAAAAAATAAAAATGAAATGAAATACAGAAATCATGAATATAGAGGACTAATATACACCTCTTGGTCTAAAGGTTATAGTTCAACTCCAATATAGATGAGTAATGATGCATCATCATTATCCTTTGAAGGTCACTGGGAAGAAGTCAACAATTTGACGCTAGCTTCCAGGAAAAAATATCACAGAGGTCTTTTCTTCATCAGTAAAAATTGCCTAATTCACATAGGAAATAACTTTTATGAGACTCAAGACCAAAGTCCTAAAGATCAAGAAAATTTGAACAGACTGATTAGCAGCAATGAAATTGAATCAGTCATCAAAAAATTCCTAACAAACAGAAGTCCAGGACCAGATGGCTTCACAGGTAAGTTCTACCAAACATTTAGAGTTAATAACTATTCTTCTCAAAATATTCCCCCTCACCAAAAGAGAGAGAGAGAGAGAGAGAGAAGAGGAAGGAAAGCTTCCAAACTCATTCTATGAAGCCTACATTACCCTGATAACAAAACCAGATAAAGACACTACAAAAGAGAGAGAGAGAGAGGGGGGGGAAACTATAAGCCAATATCTCTGATGAACATAGGTGCAAAAATACTCAACAAAATATTACCAAACTGAATACAACAATATATTTTAAAAAATCATTCACCACAGTCAAGTGGGATTTGTTCCCTAGATGCAAGGGTCGTTCAATATTCTCAAATCAATCAACATGATACATCAAAACAGAAGAAAGGGTAAAAACCACTTGATCCTTCCATACATGAAATAGATGCAAAAAAAAAAAAAAAAGCATTTGACAAAGCACAACATCCAGTCATGATAAAATCCCTCAATAAAGTATCTTTACATACAACATAATAAAGGCCATATATGAAGCCACCTCACACCTGTCAGAATGGCTAAATCAAAAACACAAGAAACAGCAAGCATTGGAGAGGATGTGGAGAAATCAGAACCCTCTTGCATTGTTGGTGGGAATGCAAACTGGTGCAGCCACTGTGGAAACAGTATGGAGGTTCCTCAAAAAATTAAAAATAAAACTACCCTATGATCCATTAATCACACTACCAGGTATTTACCCAAAGAATACAAAAACACAAAGGGATTTATGCACCCCTATGTTTACTGCAGCATTATTTACTATAGCCTAATTATGGAAGTAGCCCTAGTATCCATCAATAGATGAATGGATAAAGAAGAATGATATATATGACAGAATATTATGCAGTCAAAAAAAGAATGAAATCTTGCCATTTGCAACAACATGATGGAGCTAGAGAGTATAATGCTAAGTGAAATAAGTTGGTCAGATAAAGACCAATACCATATCATGTCACTCATGTGGAATTTAAGAAACAAAACAAACAAAAGTAAATGAAGAGGCAAACCAAAAAATAGACTCTTAGAGAGCAGATGGTTATCAAGGAAGAAATGGGTGGGGGAATGGATGAAATAGGTATAGGAGATTAAAAGTACACTTATCTTGACAAGCACTGATTTATGAGTAGAATTGCTGAATCTCTATGTTGTACAGCTGAAACTAATTTAACACTGTATGTTGACTATACTGGGATTAAAATAAAAACAAATAATAAAGGAAGGAAATAGAACAACAACAACACTACAGTTGTTCCAGCAAGAACACTCTATGCAAAATCCTTAATTTGTTCATGTTTCACTGTCTGGTTCTTATATAGCATTAACGTGAATGGAAGAAATGAACGAAAATCAGTGTTTATGGGTAATATCTTTTAAAGGTTAAAAATTAGTACCCAAACTTTAAAATTTTATATATATCATATATATTATACAAATAAATGTAAGATATATACGCATAAGATATATAGATAGATACAGATATTATAGACTAGATCTGACAAAATATCAGTTTTTTAAATGTGCATAATACCATTTGTTTTATATACTGGTACATAGCTGAAGACCTTTTTTTTAAAAATAAAGTGTTACTGGGGCGCCTGGGTGGCACAGCGGTTAAGCGTCTGCCTTCGGCTCAGGGCGTGATCCCGGCGTTCTGGGATCGAGCCCCACATCAGGCTCCTCCGCTATGAGCCTGCTTCTTCCTCTCCCATGCCCCCTGCTTGTGTTCCTTCTCTCGCTGGCTGTGTCTGTCTCTGTCGAATAAATAAATAAAATCTTTAAAAAAAAAAAATAAAAAAAAAAAATAAAAATAAAAATAAAGTGTTACTAAGTGAGGAAGGCCAATGGCTTTTGTTTTCTTTTAAAGTCCATATTGTACATAATACTATTTTGTGAGGTAAATTTGGGCCATTATACTGACAGAGTTATTGTGATATTTCAGCAATATATTCCATTTAAGTCATTCTTTATTTGTACTTTTTTTTAAATTCTCACAATTCTTTATCATTGATTCCTTTCATAATGATGTTCAACTGATTTATCCAAGTTCATCTTTAAGTATTTCAGGAAGATACTCTTACTGATAGATGAATGTAGGTTTTAGCTTGTTCACATACCAATTCAATATTTTTGTATTTAGTAAATACTCATTAAAATCTGAAGTCACTATATAAAAGTGTTAAATGAAAATTAATATGCACAAAACTCCCATCCTCTACTCACACAAAATGCAGGATTTAATGGGACCAGGTAATATACAGCTGAAGTGTACTAAAATCATTTCTACATTAGTACAAGTAGCCCTTTATAAGCTAAGAATTCAATTCCCCCAGCTCCTGGTATATGACTTTTTAACATTTGCTATTAATTTTAATGAAAATGATTGAAAGTAATATTCACTAAATGTTTTGGAAATTTTCCAGTCTATGTTAATACTTAATTGAAATGTGCCTTAGGCACTTAACATATATTAGCCTTACACTGATGGTTGTTTGGTTTTGCATAGGACTAAGAAAAATTGTAAATAACAGCAATGCCTTTGGGCAGGGAGGCTGGAAATTACAAACCTAAGGTTAATGAAAATGACCTTTCTGCACAAATGTTACTGTCAGAGGTAAAAAGAATGAGTTATGTGTTAGTTATGAAAAATAAACAAAAAATAAAGCATGCTCTCATATCTCATTCTTATTTTGCAATGTCTTGACCTTTTACTTCTCTTATTATGTAGGATACACTTCTGTATCAAATTTTGTTCTAACTTGTAGTATTCCATTTTTATCTAATTTCTCTGGTTTTAAGTGCTAAATACTTATTTTGCTGATAACATGATGAAAGTGTCCTTTTAGGTATACATATATAATAAGTCCATCTGTGAGGTTTTTCCCCAAAACTCATAAAAAATGAGATGGGATGACTCTAATTATGTTTAATGACAGAAAATTAAAAGAAACAGAAGGAAATATAAACGTAGAAAATTATTTTGGATGCATTCAACAGACATTCAGTTTACTATTGTGCTTCATGGGGAGGGTATTGTGCTGTGACATGACTAATTAAAACAACACAAGAGAAAAAGTTATAAAAATAGCGTCTGCCCATAATCTTATATTTAAATTGGGTAAATATGACATATACACAGAAGCCATTAGAGAATCAGCTAAAATATTAAAAAATAGCAAAAACTAAGTATTTATAAGTTAGAGACAAACTTTGTTCCTGACTTTTCCTTTATACTTAAGGGGAAAAAAAATGTCTTAACCACTCTCTTTAAGTTTAACAAATTATCAAAAATAGTATTATGGAAATAAAAGTACAAGAATTCTGCAAGACTTTTTTACTTAATTATCACAAGGAGTTTTCTACCCAAAGATTAAAAGCCACCAAACTCTACTGTTATTATCATCGACATGAACTGCTTACTAATTCTAATGGAAGCATTAGGAATTTTTCTCTGAAAGATACTAAACACACATTTAATTAGAAATGTTTGGGTTCACTTGAGAAATCAGAGCTCTTGTTAGCAAATCTTTTGTGCAAAGAAAAACTGTGGTTACAACAGAATATAAAATCATGTACAAGGCACTTGAGAAAGTATGTACAAAGATACATGAAATTAAAAAGAAGTACATATGCTCTGGAATCCTCTTTTCTGAAGTAACCATAAATGGCATGGACAAAGGTATACAAATAAATGAAAAGATATTTACAATCAATAATTTTATCAGTCAGTGGCATGTAAGGGTAGGAGTGGCAATATTTGTATACAGCATATATCTACTTCCAGTTCAATCACATTCATTCATTCACAAAACATTTCTGGATCCTCCTACAACATTACACATGTAAGGCTGACCACCCTTAAATCCTTTCTCCTCTCAGAGTTCTGTTTCTGAGAACACTGTGCTAGTTTGTCTACTACTACTCGGATTCCTCCTTCTCTGTTTCTTGCTTGTCTCTGGTTCCTCTCAGTTCATCACTGTGACCATCCCTACGTTCTCTGGATCCTTGTGCTATTCTTTATCATTCTGTCTATAACCCATTATGTCCTATTATGAAGCTTCAATTGTCACTCTCCTCAGATGGCTCAAATTTGTATATTGCCAGCTCAGAGTCCTGTCTCTAACTTTCAATCTGAATATTCCCCTCCCTTTTTCCCTGGGCCTCCTGACATCTCTACCTGGACTTAACACATCTTTGGCAAGCGTCTCCCAAGCCCTCTCCCAGTAAGAGTTCTGTATTCCCCACTGTGTCTTCTCATGCCTAAATGTTACCTGATCTCCCTCCTCCACCCTGTCACTCCTTAGAGGCTCAGGCTTGATGCCTCTTTTTTTAAACGCCCAATTCTACCTCCCAAGCAGAGGTAAAGCATCTATTCCCTCAAGCTCCCACAAAACAAGACTGCGTTATGGCTGCTTATTTTCTACTAAAATTTCCTTTTCATTTTAAAATTTGTATTCATGGCACCCATCCCCTGGTCTTTAAAGGTTAAAAACTTTGAAACAACTTGATTTCTTTCTCTTTCTTATGCTCACATTTAATTAGTGATGAAAAAGTATAACTTTTCCCCAGCAAAATTACCAATATGATACCTTATTTTAGAATTTCTGATTCCCCTTCTCAAGCAGAAGCTGTCTCTTCTTCCCTCTAAGCTCCAGCCAGCAAATTAGATGTTGCTATTTGTGTTCAAATATTTTATCCTCAACTATTATTATACTGGGGACAACAGTGATACCTTCTTCATTTGAGTATCTACCACAGCAACACCACAATGACGGTTTATAAATGGTAAATTCCTTTATTTACTAAGAGATTCTTCTTCTTTTATTATCTGCACCTACACCAGTCTACCCAGTATACTAACCTCTTAACAAGAGGTATCTCACATCTTTAGTATTCTGGTCAATTCGGCCCCACTTTTATTTTATAGCCTTTATCATGATCTTTTTATCTTCAAAATCACCGTCATCACTGTCACCATCACCATCCTCATCATCATCCTCATCATTATCACCAACGAAGTCATTGCTCCTAGAGTATTTGACCTTTATTTGTTCATAGATTTCCATGTTCAAAGAATTTTCATATGCTTACTTGTTACACAGGACAGCATAACATTTTTTAAATAAATCACTAATTTTTCAGAGGATGAAGAATAACCTGAAGTACTTGGAAATACATAACAATAAAAGTATTCCCTGACCTTAAGAAGTTTACATTTTATAACATTTAAGCAATAAATAATATATGTGAGTTTTCAACTAGCGTTTGGTGACCTGTGTCCTAAATTTGAGTAATTCTTTACCCATACTCCTTGAGGTACCTAAGATTTTTTTCCTTCTAAAATTTTCTTTCTAACAAGGACTGAAGCAGAGGGTATGCTAATGCAGGTGTAATAACATGAGGAAAGTGCATAAATCTCCCTATAACCATTTAATTTTTTTTTTTTACTCTCAAATATCCCCACCGAGCCTGTGTTAGTAAAAGATTTCTCACCTAATAATATTATATTTCAAGAACACCAGGGCTTTCTGAGATGCACAGGAATTAAAAGGAAAGAAATTCCAGTTCTCAAGAGAAAAGCCCATGACTATGTAGAAATATTATCCACTAAGTAGGCCAATGCTATTCAACAAACCATTGATAAAATTTAAGAAATTATTTTATTTATTTCTCTAGGTTTGATGGATGTATCCTAGAGTTGCCATCCTGAAGATGTATCTCATTGCCCTATAAGGATTGGGGACCTCTAATTTTCCTTTCTCCTCTGCGATATTTATATTCAAAGCCTTTAGCCTTTTTTTTTAAACCTTTATTTCATCACAATAAATGTCAACAACCAATTTTTCATCCTATGCAACCGTAAGGTCTAAGCAGAAAGCAATACAATGCAACTTGAAAAAGTAACCTGGGTTTACCACCCTAGTGACTGAAAAGGAGAAGAGAGAAAGAAAATACAAGACAAAATAAAAATAAAAATTTAAAAAAAAAAACAATGAAAGAAGGGTTCTTGCATAACTGCTATGAACGAGATACTAGGTTAGATAATGAAACGGGTTATCTATTTTAATCATTGTAATTTAGAGAGATAGGTGTTATTTTCTATTTATATCCAAAGAAATGAAAATCAAAGATCTTAAAAAGGTGGAGCTGAGATTCAATCCAAGTTTAGTTTTTAATCCTCAAAGTCCTCAGTAACCAAAGCAAAACAAAATGAAAGCTAACTGAAAAAAAATTTAAAAATCCATTCATGTAGTTAACGCACAATATAAAGATATCCTGAACAGTCTTAACCTCTTCGCAAAGTTTGGGTTGGTTAAACATGTAAAATGGGAGGTTTAATTTGATGACCAAACCTATTGCTTCCAAAACAGAGAAATGAAGCGATTTCTCAGTAAAAAGATGTTCATTGAGTACATAAAATCTATACAGTAACAGATGCTTGGGGCTCAATAGCCATACGATTTGGCTTAAAAGAAGGTGCCTAAAATCTCATGATATAGGATGAATTGAGAAATGCAAATGTCAGAAGACTCCTTCACCAATCATAATTCACTGACCTATGCCTTAAAGCATTCAGGTCTCATCAAAAACATTCCCCAAACCAATGAGTTAGCAAAAGCAGACTCTGAGACCTTGAAATAAACAACAGGATGGGGAAATCTTTTAGAAACACATGCTACAAACTATCCTGGCTCAGCATCAGTGAAAATGGTAATTTTTATGACAACATAAATATAATGTTAATTATTCCATGATATTCAGCCTAAATTCTATTTGTACCATGTCAGTGAATTTTAAATCTAGTTTGAAAGACCAAAAAAAATGGCTTTTGTTTATACATGAAACAGTGACCATCATGTCTGCTGACTAAATCAAATCATTTCAAGCTGTAAGGTCAGGGGGTCCTGACAGAGTTGGAGTCAGATACCCTTCAGTTAAAAATTCATATGCTCAAATCAAATACCTAATACTTTTTTTTTGACCCTGAAATGCTAAGTAAATAAGGTCAGAAGAATTTAAAGAAAACATAGTAATGGTGAACTATGCTGTCATTTTTAATATGTTTTACACAGAAGCTGAGCCATTAGGTTCTGAAATTTTATTCACTTATAATTTATTTTAGAACCTACTTAATTAATATTCATAAGTATCCCTTACTGTTCTTTGTTTCTAAAATTAATACAATTCTAAAACTGGAACTCTTATGTTTGGTTAAGAGTTTAAATCTATGTTATTTTAACTTATGCAAAATCAACTGGAGGACTAAGGATAATTATCCAAATAAATCAACCAAAAATAAAGTTCTGCAGCACTTTTATGTAATGCATAATGAAAAAGATGCTTTATACCCAAATGATACTTTACTTACAAATGATACTTTCAGTTCTTTACTTGAGTGGTCTAAAAACTAGGCATGGTACTTGGACTTATGGAGTACTTAGTAGGCAAAATAATGGCATCCCAAAGATGTGCGCGTTTTAATCTCTGCAACCTATATATATTATTTTACACAGCAAGGGGGGATTACGGTGGCTAGTAAAATGACCTTAAAATAAGGAGACTCTGAATAACAGATAAGGAGATTTTTCTAGCCCAATATAATCAGAAGGGTTTTTATAAGTGAAAAAGAAAAATGGGAGAGCCAGTATCAGAGTGACACAGCCTAAGAAAGCTTGCACTGACCACTGGGTCCTTGCTGGCTTTAAAGGTGGAAGGGCTCCTGGAATCAGGGAATTGCACTGCTTCTAAACACTGGAAAAGTCAAGGAAACAGATTCTCTACCAGAGACTCCAGAAGAAGCATACTCTTTCTCCCACCTTGATTTTAGCTCACAAAGAAGTTTCATACTTCTAACATCCAGCACTCTATTAAGATAATGAATCTGTGTTATTTTAAGCCACCAAGTCTTCGGAAGTTTGTTATGGTAGCAATGAAAAACTAATATAGATAATCTCACAAATATATTACTGAAGGCTCCTGGAACAATTATCGGTAGCAACATTCCTAATACCTAATACAGTGCCTGGTACATTGCTAAAGTAATTACATTTGACTGATAACCAGATTCAATTTCCATGATAGGTAAGTAATCAGACAGATACAATTTTAAGTTCACGGTATAATCCCTGATACAAGCCACATGTATAAATTTGTTTTTTGAAAGAGTTTGGAAGATTAGAAAGAAGACTTTATCCCAATTTTGCATTTTTTTTGGTAGAGACAGCAAAATTCACATGCAATTAAAAGAAAAATACATTGTTATGCCATGTACAATGACATGTACATATCAATGCTGAAGCAATGCTACCAAAATACCACCAAAATACTCAAAGTCAGAGCTAATTTTATGGGGAAATAAATCAGAACATTTTTTCAGAAAACATCTCAAAATTAAAAAAGCAGAAATGGTATTCAGAATCTCCATTTTTAGCAGAGGTCAACTAAAAACTGATGATGACTAATACTGCCAACTAAAATTAGCCTTAACATCTGTCTTGTTATCTATATCTTTATAATAAAAATATTTTGTGACTGTTAACTGTAAGTCAGATTCCTCCTTCTCAAAAAGATAAATGGTTTCCTATCATAGCCAATACTACTATGAAAATAATAAGTCGATAAGAGAAAATTCATATTTATTAGTTTGTGATCATATAGAGATAACTATTTTGCTATTCCCACATCTTTTTTTTTTTTTTTTTAAGATTTGTTTATTTGAGAGAGAGAGAGAGCATTCAGGGGAGGGAGTGACAGAGGGAAAGGGAGAGAGAATCTTCAGCAGGCTCCCTGCTGAGCATGGAGTCCAATATGGGGCTTGATCTCATGACCTTGAGATCATGACCTGAGCTGAAATCAAGAGTCAGTCGTTTAACCAATTAAGCCACTCAGGCTTAAATAATTTAAGATTTTATTCGAGAGAGAGAGAGAGCACAAGCAGTGGGGAGGGGTAGAGGGAGAAGCAGACTCCCCACTGAGCAGGGAGCCTGATGTAGGACTCAGTCCCAGGAACCTGGGATCATGACCTGAGCCAAAGACAGAGGCTTAACTGACTGAGCCACCCAGGCACCCCCCAAATCTTCTTAATGAAACAAAATAATGATTGGAGAAAAGAATAAAAAATTCATTTTTAAGTCCGGGTAGTCTACTTCTCCCCAATAGTAATGGACAGATTTCACACAGGGGAATACTTCCTGGTATCCTTTTTCACAACTAACAAAACACAACTGAAAGTAATGTATTACACATGGGAGAAAGGAAAGAGGGAATAAATGTAATAGTTATAATGGAAAGAGGTTTGATTAGGAAGACCAGAATGCATCTTAGGTGTTCTGCTTGCTTCAGACAGCAGAACACAAATAAGACACCAGAAAAATGGGCATATAAATCTCCTACCCTAATGTACATTATGGAAAAGTGTTGTTTGCTTGTTTGTTTTCTAGATTCACACAAACCTGGTACAAATTATTTTGAGACTGGCTAGGGAGTCAGATTGTGTTTCTTCTCTGGAGTCCCTCAAGGTCAAATGGGTCAAATATAGTACTTGCTAGAATTTTCCAAATAAATGAGAAAACTTTGCCTTTGTCTATTCTAGGTCTCTTCAATACCCACAAAATGTCATTATTTCTGAGGAAAAGTTCAAACTACCTTAAGAGAATCTAAATCTGTTATAATAAGTTAAATTAATGAAATTGAGATAGTACCTAACATACTCTGAAGTCTTGGCAAATATAAACAAGGGATACTTTTATATATGATAAAAGTATATTTTTAAAAGGGAAAATGATAAATCCAAACCTCAAAATAATAACTACCCTTGACCATGAGTCAGGACAATGGGACAGTAAAGGAGCACCTCGTGATGAAGCAGTGTTTGGTTATATTTTACTTCTTAAACTGAGTGATGACTTCATAGGTTCAGTTTTACTATTATGGCTCATGTCTTTCATATATATCTATATTAACCTACTTGTATGCATCAAATTGAGGGAATAAGATGAAAATTACAATTACCCACAATAAATCTGCATTTTAATAATTAAAAATGAAAAGTCCAACAAGAGAGGGATAAGGAAATTAAATATCTGAGAACCACCCCTCCATGAAGAAATTCCTCACATGCAGCTTTCCAAAAACACTGCTGCCATGGCTGCCATTGCACACGTGTTCAATACTTTGCAGACATGTTTACTATTCACCTTCTCAATTTATCCTTACAACATCTGTGAAGGTACTCTTATTTCCTCCATATTATACAAAAGACAATTTAAGAGAGGATAAGGGACCTACTCAAGGTCAGACCGCTCAGTGGAGATAGCAGAACTGGAATTCAGGATTTCCTGACTCTAGAGGCTAAGATGTATCATGTTATACCTAGAAGTCCCCTCTGTTTTTCAGGAATCAGTTCTCATAGATCTCTGAATTGGACATACTATTCATTTATTATATTTTTAAAATTTATTTGAGAGAGAGAGTGAAGAGGGAGAGAGAGAGAAAGAGAGAGAAAGCAGGAGCAGGGGTGGGGGGAAGAGGGAGAAGCAGGCTCCTCACTGAGCAGAGAGCCCAACCTGGGGCTTGATGCTGGGACGCTGGGATCATGACCTGAGCTGAAGGCAGATGCTTAACCGGCTGAGCCACCCAGGCGCCCCTGGACATACTATACATTTATTATAGAAAAACCTTTCAGAAAGCCCTCAACACTAAAAGAGAGTAAAGTTACAAAAGGATTGCTCCAAAGCAGATTGAAATTGCACATCTAAAAATTTTATCCAATAATCAACTGATAAAGTATAAATTCATATAACACCAATTAAACAATAGAAAAGTATGAACTATTGCCAAAAGATAAAATTAAGGTTTGTGTGTCTTTTAAGTAGCATTTTAAAAAAGATTTTGTTTATTTATGAGAGAAAGAGAGCAAGAGCAGGGGGAGGGTCAGAGGAACAAGCAGACTCCCCACGGAGCATGGGGCTTGACAGGGGGCTCAATCCCAGGACCCTGAGATCACGAACTGAGCCCAAGTCAGATGTTTCACCGACTGAGCCACCCAGGCACCCCTTTAAAGTAGTATTTCTAAACTCTTCCCATAACCACTGATCTTTAAAGATTCATCAATGTCCTCAAGATAAAAACTCTAGTGCTAGCTTAAATTCCAACAACTAAAGAATGACCACTCGAGCACACGAGTTATAATTCAGCCTGAAATTGTCACATAAAAATGGGACTACCTTAAAAATAAATTGCAACAATATATGATAATCACAATTCAAGTGCCTATCTTCATGTTTGTCCTCTGATATCAGATTCTCTGTAGCTCTGAGGAAATAAAATAGATGCATTTATCTGGCCTACTCCAGTTGTGATATGTTTTTACATCTTTTGTGTGTGTGAACAGGAATACAGTCTAGGTTCAGTTTCTATATAAACATTATTTCAGGGAAACATAAACGTTAGCCTCTTATATTTTAAACCTCAGCCTGCTTGTATGGATAATCTCTTAGCTGTCCTCCAGAACTGCTCTAAATACTGAGGATTCCAAAAATTAAGGAAATGTGAGTAGAGTGATAGTTTGATGTATAATCTAGCCTACACAACCCACTCGTAAACCCCATGGTGTAAGAAGTGACATGCAATTATCAGCCATCTGGGTTGTAGATAATCTTCCCAGCATTTAGAATCGCAGAGACAGCAGCACGTTCACTTGGAAGGAAAATGCAGAATACAACCTTGAAAACAGGTTCAGACAGCTCCTCTTTATTACAGTCAACTGCTTTATTCCTTTTGTAATAAGAAAAATCCCCTCCTTTCATCTCAGCTGATGACCTTGCTTTACGCTTTGTTGAGAAAATTTAAGAAAAAGAAAGGAATGCCTTCAGAGTTCCTTCAATAAACCTGCCACCCACCTGTATCTCTTCAGGTAGGACCTGCTTTCTTTCTTAGGACAAGGAATGAAGTGTCCCTACTTTCTTTTAAGGCCAATCTTTTCATATATGTTCTGGCTTCCATCCTCTTGTCCCTGTCTACTCCTGTGGAGGATGTAGGTCCTTTATTCATCTGCTCCAGGACCATCAATCTTTGCTTCTCTATTGTATCATTTTCATCATGAAAAAACAAAAAAACACCACCACCAAAAACCCTTTATCTTAATCATGTATCCACGCAGTTATCATTTTCTTTTGTTGTTAGTGCTGCTTCTCCAGTAGAAAAGTCTTGAAAAAGTTAATAATTGTGCCTCTGGGACCCACACTGTCACCTCCCCAGTGGCCTCTTGAACTGCACTACTGAGACCACTCTTGTCAGTGTCAACCAGAGCTTCAGGGATGACACATCTCACGGTTGCCTCTGTGTTCTCTTCTTTCTCATACTATCTGCGACATCTGGCTCCCTTGAGAATCCCCCCAATCCTGATCCAGGCTCTTGGTTTCCATGATCCCAGGCATCATGCTCCTGGTTTTGTTCTGTCCCACCAGCGGCTGCTTCTACGTTTTCTTTTCTGGTTTCAGCATCTCCAGGGGAAATGCAAATATTCCAGGGTTAGGGGCCCCTTGTTTTTTCTATTTGTATTTATTCCCAGAAGATTTCTCCCACTCTCTATACGCTGATGTGCAAAGTTGCATCTCTCTCCCTGATCTGTTCCCTGAGCTTCACACTCCTATGTGCGAGTATTTATAATGCATCTTCATATCTACGTCCAGAAAGGCATTATCCTCGTTTCTCCCTTGGCTCCCAGGGCAGTCTGACTGATGTTTTAGAACATAAAATGATTTTCTGTATTTCCAGGGCTCAAAATTAATGGCTTGGCATTACATTTGGAGTGAAATCTAAACTTCTTTTCAGAATTTACAAGAAGTTCTGGCTTTCACGTAGCTCTCCTGTATCATTTCTACCACGTTCTTCTTGCTTCCCTCTGCTCACTTCAATTTTACATCTCTTTCAGACTTGACTAAAACCAGTATATAACTTTTAGAATTTCTCATGCATGACCCATTTCAAGAGACTTTCAGGGTGTTTTGGGGTTTAACTGCCAAAAAACTGTTCTTCATTTGTACTGCTTAACCTTTAATTGACTTCAAGTTATGTTTTTTTTTTTTAATGGATGATTATTTCTTTAACAAAAGTTTATTTTGTAAATGTACAAAAAGATCTAAGACAACACTTTATTCTAGCTCAAGGTAGCAACAGATATCATAACAGGGAATCCAGATGTTTAAACAGGAATGGAATTAAGGATCATCATTTCCTCAAACACAAGGAACAGCTTACTTTTTGCCAGACTTCTCAGTTCCACCTGTGGCCAAGAGACCCTTCCCTGCACACAGAATTCACTTTCAGCTCCTCGAGTTTCTTCTGCTCCTCTTTCTCCTTCTGCTTGAATGCGCCCATCTGCTTGGTTTGCTGCTTGGGCTAGGCTTCTTCCTGCCATCTTCACGGGTGGACGTGGTACCTGGGGCCCCTTCCCCAGAACCTGCCACCAAAGCTAGTGGTGATGTTTTTGGTTTGCTTTGGTTTGGTTATGTTTTGATTAAATCAATCCTTATATTTATCGGTCACTCACAGTATTGTTGAAAATTTTCACCACTGGTTTTTCAAATACTGTATGGAATTTGATGAAGAGGGCTCCTGCTGCCATTCATGCCACCATTATTTCAGAACAAAGAGGAAAATGTGCAACTAAGGCCATATATGTAGGGTCATCAGTGCGATAACTCGGTACGGTAGCAATACCCTGTTAAGGTGTTCTAACTTTCCTTACCTCCCAGGGTTTGTCTGCTTCTCCCTGTCCCATGCCCCGCTACCCTACAGAAAGATTTACAAGCTACCTTACAAGAAGTTCAGTTTCTAATAATGAATGATTCCAAATTTTGATTTTACTCTACCGTAAGGCCAAGAAGTCATTGTATGTTTTCTTTTACTGCTTGTAAGAATGTTTGAGCTAAATGATTAATTACTTTAAACATTTTATCTCAGAACAATATCTATTCTTCCCCTATCTTGTTTTGTTTCTATTTGACTTTATTTGTAACTATTGGACTTAAATATATTTTATGATAAGCTTTGGCAAAATCTTTTTGCAACTAAGTGTTATATATGTTTTGATATATAAAATATACTGCAGTCAGTGTTGAGCTGTTTATCAGCAGCTCTCTTAAAATGGAGGTCATGGTTTTAGTAAATGAGAAGTTGAATACAAACTTAAGTGAGGGTTTATAAAATCACTATTAATCTAATATGGTGTTCTAAAGGGGACAAAAATAATCACACTGTAGCCTGTGCTTATTAGCAGTACTATTTAATAGAAGTATAAGGTAAGCATCATGTATGCTTTGAAACTTTTTTTAGCCACATCAAGTAAAAGAAATAGATAAAGTTAATTTTATTAATATAGTTTATTTAACCCAATTTATCAAAAGGTGTTATGATTTCAACATGCAATATAAAAATTATTAACACGCTATTTTATTTTTTTTCTAAGTCTTTCAACTCCAGTGTCAACTTTACACTGAAAGCACATCTCAATGCAGACTACTCAAATACTCAACACCCATCTCTGGCTGGGGGCTACCATACTGGCCAGCGTATTAGACTTTATCTGTACGAGAATATCAATTTCAGATGCACATACATTTAAGAACCAAAATCCTAATCACCACTATGTGGAGTACATATGAAGTTTAAATAACATAAACAGAGGACAGATACGTTTATTTCCCCTGAACTCTATTTCAGTGATCCCATAATGTAGCATTTTAAATATTTCTATTCAAATAAACAAGATTTTGTACTTTACCTCCTGCTGTGGCAACTTTAAAATGCTGCAAGTAAAAAGCTGCTAAAAATTACAAATTGCCACCTAAGTTTCCCTGCCTACATGATGATAATTAGTCCTATTTTTGAAGGACCACAAATTATTGCCAAACAATTAGATGCATCTTTAGGAAAACTCATCTCTTTTCTTCCAAAATACCTTTTTGGAAAAAAAAGAAAAGAAAAATAACCTGTTTCCATTCAGTTCGGGAATCTTCACTTTTTTTTTTTTAAGTCAAAAATAATTATTTATTACTTATAATATTCTAGGTATTTATTGGGGATATAAGATGAATAAGATACTATTCTTAGAGAACTCACAATCAAGCCAAACACCTGAGCTAATATGTAATGTCACCCTTCAAAAATATATATTCGGTTACTTCTCTGAAATCTTAAGAGTAAGGACTTTTTTGAAACTACTTTGTTGAGGTATGATGGACATAGAGAAAGATGCACATATTTAATGTATACGACTTGATAAGTTTGGAGATAAGTATACACCTGTGAAGCCATCACCACAAGCTACATCGTACACATATTCCTCTCCCCCAAAAGTTTTTTTACTGACCTCTTCAGTTTTTTGTGATAGAAACACTTAGCATAAGATCTACCATCTTAGCAAATTTTTAAGTAGGCAATACAGCACTGTTAACAATAGGCACTATGCTGTATAGTAGATCTCTACGATCTACTAATCTTATGTAACTGAGACTTTGTACCCTTTGACTGAAATTTCCCTATTTTCCCTCCCCCTCAGCTCCTGGCAACCAGCATTCTACTCTCTGCTGCTATGAGTTTGACTCTTTTGAGATTCCACATCTAATTAGTATCATGTAGTATTTGTCCTTCTGTATCTGCCTTATCTCACTTACTATAATGTTCTCCAGGTTCATCCATGTTGTCCTTTTAAAGACTGAATAATAGTCCAATATGAATATGATATATAATGCATTTTCTTTATCCATTCAGGCATCGAGAATATTTAGGTTGCTTCCATGTCTTAACTATTGGGAATGATGTTGCAATGAACATGGGAGTTCAGATATATCTTTGACATCAGGATTTCAATTCCTTTAGATATACATACCCAAAGTGGGATTGCTGAATCATATGGTAGTTCTACTTTTAATTTTTTGAGGAAACATCGTACTGTTTTCTATAGCGCCTGTACCAGTTTATAACATTTCCACCATTAGTGCACAAGGGTCCCCTGTTCTTTTCCACCAACACTTGTTATATCTATCTATCTATCTATCTATCTATCTATCTATCTATCTATCATTTGTCTATCATGATAGCCATCCTAGCAGGTGTGAGGGGGCATCTCATTGTGGTTTTCATTTGCATTTCACTGATGAATAGTAATATCGAGCACCTTTTTTATATATCTATTGGCCATTTGTAGTCTTCTTTGGAGAAATGTCTATTCAAGTTCTTTGCCCATTTTTTAAATCAGATTGTTTTATTTATTTACTGTTTTCTATTGAGTTTAGGAAGTCCTTATATATTTTAGATATTAGCCCTTTATCAGGTATATGGTTCATAAATATTTTCTCCCATTCCATAGTGTTGCCCTTTCATTTTGTTGGTGGTTTATTTTGATATGTAAAAACTTTTTAGTTTAATGTAATCTTACTTGTCTATTTTTCTGTTGTTGCCTGTGCTTTTGGTGTCATATCCAAGAAATCATTGCCAAGGCCAATGCCAAGATGATTTTCCCCTATATTTTCTTCTAGGGGTTTTAAGGTTTTCAGATCTTATATTTAAGTCTTTAAGCCTTTTGAGTTGACTTTTGTATATGGCGTAAGATAAAATCATCCAATTTATTCTTTCACATGCAACCAGCTTTCACAGCAACATTTTTCAAATATATTATTTTTCTATGTTTGTGGAATATTCACTTTTAAATTATCTCTAAAATTAAATGAGTTGGTGAGAAGTTATACAGATGAGGAGAATGAAATGGAGGAAGAGAGCTTTGTGCACAAGGACTCAGTAACAGTGACTCACAACTAGCTGCCCATCCCACTATTCCATTATCTCTCTCAGTGTAAGCTTTTTCATCTTGCCCTCCCAATTATTCTGAACCAGAACTTGAAGAGAAATGTAGTAAAAGAAAGAAAAAAAATTAAGTTGATTTTTTAAAAAGAGATTTATCTTCCTTCATTTCTTCGTAAGGTAGTCACCAGATTCTATTTGGATGTCAACAGGTGCTGTGCTATGTGCTAGTTGACAGGCACTCAACATATACTTCACAGGTGAATGTTAGTTTTGTTAATAAAATAATGAATCATTTTTTAAATCTCTCACCTCTTATGTATGTTCACAGAGACCTGAGCTACATAATACTAGAGTGAAAACCATCAGGGTGAATTATGTTCTTTCCTTCTCTACTTAAGATAACAAGGGGAACATATCAATGTTCAAAAATTATGTGTCAACTGGCTTTATGCTCTATCAATATCCATGTCGCCCAACAGAGCAAATAATTCTCATCTGAAGGACTTACTTTCAAGTGGCACAAAAAATGATAAGAAAAATAGTTCATATAAACATTGCATAACAGAAGCAGTAAGATATAGAAGGCTGGTGGAGTTAGAAGTAATTGAATTCAGGTTTCTTAGGTGACTGTTGAATACACGGAATGAAAGAGCATATCCACAAATTTTATAACATGTAACACTCAGGGTATTATTCTAATCTCCTATGACAAAAGTTTTAGATTAATTGTTTTGATCATTTTGAGACAGAACCAGTTATTTTAAAGCAATATATAAGGCTTATTCCTTGTATCATTTAAAAATCAATTTTAATAAAAGTTATCTTAAATATTGTTGCCTTTGGCTTCAGCAAATCCTTTTCATTTGTATGGGGTTTTAGATTTTCAATGCACTTTCATGTACACTCATCTCATTTGATTTTCTCAACAATTCTATGAGTTGATGTTACTATGCTGTAAGTAAAGATTTCGAGTCCAATTGATTTTTCTGACTACAGGTCAAAGAAAAGAAATCCTGAGAGGTTGCCATAAAAATCCAGTCTTCCTTTCTTATATAAATGTACCTTTACCCCATTCTTTTTGCCTTTATCAACATCTCTCTCTGACTGGCATTTTGGAGATATCAATAGTTTGCTGTCTCTACGCAAAGGACCCAGGGACTTCTTCTCATTAACTTCTGTTGATCCTGTTGTCAAGCCTGATAAGCAAACAGAGGGCACTCTTTTCTTTAATTTCTTATTAATATTTTATATCTCTTCTCCCAACACCAATCCTGGTTGCAAAGTCTCTACATTGTCCCTCCCTTCCACACCACACACACATTGCCAAGACTCCAAAATTGTAAAATTTTTAACTCTGCACCTGCATAATCTATATTAATTCAACTTATTATAACAGGATTAATTCAAGATATACAACAAACAGAAATAATCAGAATTGACTTACTAAAAAGACTGCTTAGTGAAAATCAACTTTAGAAATAAAAAATTTCTCTCGTGATCTTTCAGTTATTTCTTGCATGCGTTTCCTCCTCCTGTCCAACATGATTTCTAATGTGTTTCTTGATATCCAGATTCACAGAACCACTCTCAGAGCACTCAGAACCACTCAACCATTCTTTGCTTCCTTCCTCAAATGACTATATTTTAAATATCTTTCATCAGCGTTTGAAACTTTACTTTTAGGAGAGAAAATCAGCTAACATGATTCAACAGATGATTTTACTGCTTCACGGAAAAGACCTGACCTCACTCAATCTATCCCGTTCCAATCTAATTCTTTCTCATCACCTGCCCTTTTCTCCTTATCTCTTTAAAAAGAAAACAAACAATCTATTCCTTTACTAGACTGTACTAATCATGCATGCATTTGAGCTCACCCATTCTTGAGAATATGTTACCTCAATTATATCTTCTTTCATTGGCCTGTTCATCTCACCTTCCAATAGATTTTTCTTATCTCCCTAAAACATAGTCAAATCCATTCTACACACATGATAAAAATAGTAACACCTTCAGCAACTTTTCCAATTCTGTTCTCTTAAAGAAGATATTTATTTAAAAATAGCCACTCCCAATTTCCGGTAACTCCTCAACAATTTATAATCTAACACCTTGCCTCTTAACATTCTTCTCTAAACTTTCTCCTGCAACATTTTCTCTCTGTATCAGTTATCTATATGTGCAAAATAAGCTACCCCCAAACCTAGTAACCTAAAAAAACCAGTAAGTGTTGATCACAAATTTACTTGTCAGTGGTTCTGCTGATTTGGGCCTGGCTGAGTTGAGCTGTAAAGAACTTGCTTTCATCTATGTGATCAGCTGTCTGGTTGTTTTGAAACTGGCTGGTTGAGGAAAGTTGGCTAGCTGTTAGCTGGGATTAGAAGAATTCATATGGTAACAGTAGGATTCCAAGAAAGCGTAGAAGCATGCACGGTCTCTTGAGTCCTATACACAAGACCACTATATTATCATTTCTGTTGTATTCCATTAGCTAAAACAAGTAACAACAAGGTAGAGAAATAAGTTCCATGTGTTTGCAGGTGGAATTGCAAAGTTATGTTACAAAGATGAAGAGCTACAAGGATGAATGAAGAATTGAACCATTTTTTATTTGGACTCTATCACATCTTGCTTAACTTCTTTCTTACATCAGATCAGTCTTCCCTGGGTCTTCAGGAATTACAATTTCCTAGATTTCTCCTTACATTTCTAGTCTACTCTTTCAATCTCCTTATTTGGCCTTGTCAATTTTTTGAAAAAACACATTTCTTTACGTTCATTCTTTGGTCTTTTTCTCTTATAACTGTACATGTTTCTCCCATGACTCTGTCATCTGAATTAACTGGCTTGTCACAGGCTCTGCTTTCAGAGAAAACAAATTAAGAAACATTCTTTTCCAACAGTTTTTATTGTGTCAAAGCCTTATTACCTCTTAACCGAACCATGGCTCTAATTTCTTTCCTGCCTTCCTAACTCCAGCTTCACCTGTCCTCTGATTATCTGCTGCTTGCGGAATCTTTCTTAAAACTGTATCTGATTTTGACATGAAATACTTTATAATTCTAAATCAATAATCTGCTCAAAGAACTTTAATTTTTCTCCATTGAAAGATTAAATTTTGTTTGGAATTTAGGGCTTTCCACTATTTGACCCTAGTCTATTTTATTCAAACTTACAGTAATCCTATATACCTTCACTTCATATTACAGTCTCTGTTCCTAGAACATTCCCTGTACATCCCTATCGTATCCCTTTCTCAACTTCCCTTAGTCTTAAATAATTATCCCAGGAGACCCATCCGCCTGATCCTCTACTTGTCTTTTAAGAATCAGCTCAAGTAACATGTCATGTGAATCTTCTTCCTAGTTTGGAATCTTCTTCCTATTTTACATGATATATCTGCATCTCTCTACTGGATATTAATCATCTCAAAAGAAGAAATGATCTCATAGATTGTATTACCAATGGTCAGAGATTTTATGCCAGAGAGTTACTAAAATAATAAATATCTGTTGAATAATAGTGAATGACTTGAGATACAAATTAAAGGAAACCCTATTAAGAGGTAATATATACTTAGTATCTTTCTAATTGTCAAAATTAATTTTGCATATGTGCATTTTTAGTTAGTTAAATCAAGAAAACATCAAACTAAATTAACTGAAGATCAAATTTTGAGATGATTTCCTTTGCTCAATGGAATCTTCAAAATGCATTAAATATAATAAAAATTAAAGCATGCTGGGGTGCCTGGGTGGCTCAGTTGGTTAAGAGTCCAACTCTTGGTCTCAGCTCAAATCTTATCTCAGGGTCATGAGTGCAGACCCCGCAAAAAAACAAAACCAGACAAAACCAAACAAAAAAACAACAAAAACCCCACTACAACCACAACAAAAAACCCTAAACCTAAAGCATATAATCAATATCAATATTAGTAGTCACTGTTTGTACATTGAATCAATCTGTGTCCCCACAGTAAAGGTGGGTAATAGTTTAATAAAATAGTTTAATAAAAAGCCATATATGAAAACTTGGATATAGTTTAGGAGACAGAAGTACCCTGAAGCTAGTAACACCTGTCATGGAGATCTTTACCACCCTTTGGCCAGAAGTGGTGAGAGGCTAGAGCCTTTATCAGAACCTGCAGACAGGGCAAATTTATAGGAGCTGTGACCTTTGGTAGAAGAATGTAAGTAGCCTAAAGGAAATTCAGAGCTAACACTACTTCCTCCTTCTGATCTCATGCTTGTATTTCCCAATAACCAAAATCTAACAGGAAGCCAACCTTACCCTGGAACCCAAGGGCCAAGGGAGGTTAGTAATGTGACAGGGAGCAGGGTGGAGAAGGATGGAAAGTGGATCTAGAAGACAAATGTTTGATATCTGGGGGCTCTATTTGGACATTTTATTTTTACTTGACTTTCTTTTTATGCTGCTGAGTCTCAGTTTCAGAAGAATAAGTCATAGAACTTATTTCATTGAAATATATTGGTTTAGTAAAAATGGGCAAGGATTCTTTTTAGCTGAAAGGAGTCCACGGGTCCAATTATTTTGCATTTTTTGAAGAAACTCAACATTTGCATCAATAATATGGGGGAAAACATTATGGAAGGAGAATGGATTCAGAAAAGTTTTTATTACAGCTTTCTGCTTGAGTACATAATCAACTTCACAGTCAGATATTTTCATGTCTTAGAGTTACTAGTAGTCTGATGTGCCTTATTATAAGCACAGAAGTGTTTTTATTCTTCTCAGAAGATGTTGTGAAGCACAGGCATTCAGTAATATAGCCTTTAGGACTTTTAGCTTAATTTGGTAGCTTTCTTATACTTGACAGATACAAATCTGCCCTGAGTTCTCCCTTGAAATATATCAAAGACCAAAAAAAGATATATACACTCCCAAAATTCTGAGAAATTAATCCTCAACCTTAAGAATTAGTTGGGAAGATAACATGAGTCAAAAATCTAAAATAATTTTAATGACTTTTTTCTTATGTCCCCAAAACCAAGGGACATGAAGAAATTATCATTCAGAAATAATAATTTCTTTCCCTTGGTTATATTTTAAGGCATAAAATCCAAGTTCAGATATAATATCTAATTGAAGTCTTATAACAAGTCTAACTATGATACATATTTGGATATATCTTATTACTCAATTATTATATTAGAAAAAAATTGTGTACTAAAGAGATTGAGTAATAAAGAGATTAAAATCCAAAGCTAATAAATGAGAAATCCTGCAACTGAGGTGATTCCCAGTGCAGTACGGGATCTGTAAAACATTTTTGAGTACACACAAAAATTTATGTATCATTTACTATACTAAGAACATTCTAAAACATGCACAAAAAGTTTTAAAAGGATGAGATTAAAATAAATGTAAATTGAAAATCTGAGATTTTTTTTTTACCTGCCTAGCCTGTTTTGAAGATTATTAGTCAAAAGTACATACACCAATGTATCCTCTGAACTAAAATAAATTTGCATTCCTCAATGCTCACTTTACAGAAAGTGAGACCCAAAGGTCCTCGGATACCAGGGCTCAAAACTATAAACAAAAAAGGAAAAACTGTGACAGGAATTTTTGAGGCAAAAATTAAAGAATTTGATAACCATTTAGATATAAGGACCACGGGAGAAGATGTTCAGAATGATTTCTATTTTTTCTTTCTTTTTTTCTCTTTTTTTGCTTTAGCCATTAGGCAAATGCAGAGTCAGTTATGCAATATCTCTTGAGATAGAACACCAAATTTTAGTTTAATATTACTGTTAATTTGAAAATCTTTTCATGTGTTTGTTGGGATATTTAGCTTTTCTCCAATAAAAAAGATCTGTTAAGTCTTTTGCCCTTTTCTGATTTTTTTTTCTTGTTTAATTTAAACAAGTCTAAATATATATAGATTTTAGTTATTTTGTCCATTTTATGTTCTTTTGTGTTTGGCTTCTTTTCCTCAACATTGTGTTTATGAGAAACCCATGTTTTGGTGTGTCACTGTAATGTGTCTATATTACAATGTTCCTCTATCTTACCCTGGCTCGTTGTTTCATGTGCATGGTAAAAATAGGTTACTTCCAGGTCCAGCTTTACCCATTTGGTCAAGAGAAAGAGAACTTGGAAGAGCTCTGCCCAGATCTGAAAATAACATAAATTCCCCTGGACACATTCCATTGGTAAAACTTCATCATATAACCCATTTAACTTCAAAGGAGGCTGAGAAATATAGTCAAGCTGTAGAGCTTTTGCCCAGCTATAATTTCATCATTATAGCATACTGAGAGAACAGATTTTAGTGGACAACCCCCTTAAAAGACGCTTCTTCCTCTCCCACTCCCCATGCTTGTGTTCCCTCTCTCGCTGGTTGTCTCTTTGTCAAATAAATAAAATCTTTAAAAAAAATGAGAATTTGTAATTGATTAATCACTAAACAGAAAGATTAATAAATTATGTCATTCATTCATGAATCTTTTGTGACAAATTCTCAGCGAAAGTATGTTCCTTTTAGCAAAATAGAGAATGATATTTTGGCAGTGGAATCAAAATCATGCTAGTAATTACTTAGTATGTACGGATAATTCAATTTATTTAAAAAAATTGGTATTAGGGGCGCCTGGGTGGCACAGCGGTTAAGCGTCTGCCTTTGGCTCAGGGCGTGATCCCGGCGTTATGGGATCGAGCCCCACATCGGGCTCCTCTGCTATGAGCCTGCTTCTTCCTCTCCCACTCCCCCTGCTTGTGTTCCCTATCTGGCTGGCTGTCTCTCTGTCAAATAAATAAATAAAATCTTTAAAAAAAAAAAATTGGCATTAGTTTCATCATGGCAATACTCGTAGACTGACAAACCTGACTAAAAGAGACAAAAAGTTTTCCAGTAGTTCTTCAAATATGTTATAAATATTATATATATATATATATCAAATATATATATATATATTTCAAGAAGTTTAGCAAGGATAGCTTGTTCTATGGTCTACAGACATACTCATTCCATATTGCTTTGACTTATATCCTAATTTTTTATAGAGGAAAAGATAAAGACAGTATGGTTTTGTGCATAGTAGCCATAAAAAATGGTGTTTAAGAATGCCAATCCTTTTTACTAAATTTGTTTGCTAACATGGCATATTCTTATTGCTCATTTCTATAAATTACAAGCCCTCTTCATTGCACAACAAATTATGGAAATAAAATGTCAAGGTGTGATAATCTAAAGTTTTAGTTTATTTTAGATCAAAATAGATCCTACATCAAACTTTTCTAAAATCAACTTTACCCACTTCTTTAACAGGCATATATTTTGATATCACAAACATCTTTTATATTATTACATGATGCTTTATCAGTTATCAGCAGAGAATTTCAACAAAGTTGAAATATATATTAGCTTTAACCCATCTTATGGGACATTTCGGTTTCAGAATTTTTTTTCAGGAATTATGCTTGAAAGATGTCCTCACTTTTGTGTATGTATGCCTCATTCCTTTACGATTTTTTTTTCATACTTACATTGTACATGATTTTAAGACAAAACGTGCTTAAAAATTACGTAAACTAAATATTTTGCTTGCTCTTTGAAGATGCCCAATTTTGCCACATGTGGCAAATTTTGATGCATTATTCCCTTATTATATAGGGCTTTATCTCTCCTATTTATCTATAAGGAGTGAAAAAATGTCAACTCATTCAAAGAATATATTTCTCTGCTAATATAAAGTCATATAGGACCAAAATACAGAAAGCAAAGTGTAAAATATGCATTTATGACTTTCACATTTTAGATTGTTATTCTCATTGATAGACCACTTACTTTGATGCAGGCATTTTACATATAACATCTCAATAAAATTTTTATATTTTGAGGTAGAGGTTGCACTCATTTTAATGAAGAAAAAACTAAGGCTTGGAGAGATTAACTAATGTAAACCCAAAGTTACAGTTAAGTAGCAGTAGGGCTGATATGCTTTTTTTCCTATTCTTCAATTCTACTGCCTCCTAAAACTGTTTTATTTCTTTCACTATTAGAAAATGAAGTAAAGCTGATAGAAATACTTTTCATATACCTACCTATCCTCACCAAGATTCTTCCTATATTTTTTGGTCAGAGGGGAAGATTTAAAAATTTACAACTAAATATCAACTACCTTTAAGCAAAATGCACAAGGTGTCTTTGAAACCCAGGAATAGAAAAATCACAAAACTACTTTCCCTGGTACCTTTTTTGTAACATATGTAATATATTTGAAACTTTTGGAATATGTTACAAATAAAACAAAAACTCTATGAAATAATTTCTAGCTCTAGCAAAAACTTACATATTTTTTCTTCAACTGATATTTTCCATCACTTAAACACTATATTCCACCCATGATTTTTATGAGGTACAATGGTATCCTCTTTACTACTTAGTCAGCAAAAGTGCCTACTCAATAAAATGCAAAAAAGTGATTTTAGAACACTCGCTGTTGAAATCAATGAAACCACAATTGAGACTTAAATCACTCTGTTTGGAGACTTCTGATATACAAATAATTCATAATTTCTTAAAAATTATTAAACAAAATAAGGCAAAGCAGCTGTGCACTATGCTCTAATGCCTAAAATGTAATAAAAATAATGAAATGGTATTTAGACTATCTAATCTTTAATTATTCAAAACGATCACTTACATTAAGCGAAAATGGGAGTTTACAAAGAATAACTAAAGTCAGATATTAAAACATGTCAAACTTATACATGTCATGTATATTTCTTAAACATGTGTAAAAATGTAACAACTTCAAAGAACAGTCGTGGGATGTTTCTGGGTTATTTTTAATGCGTCAGATTTATTTACCAATTTAAAGGATCACTTATAGGCAGATATTTTAAAAATTTCCTGGGGGTAAACAAATCAGTATGTATTAGATGTTTAAGGACTAGAGCAGGGGGCAGACATAGAGTTCCTAAGTCATAAATATTACCTTTTTAATAAAAAGGTGGTGCTTTATAGGCTATCCAAGTAATACCGTCTTATAAAAGCAAATGTTGACCACAGAAGAGATAATGACTGGAGGTTTTAGGGGACTGAAGTATGAACAACAAATTCAACCAACTCGAAATGCATTATTCATTTCTCGAAGAACCAAAACAGGAAAAAAAAAAAAAAAATAGAAGAGGTCCTCACAACACCCTGAAAAGTCCAGGCATTAGGAAGTGTTGACAGACACCCATTTCTTGCTGTTGTAAAACCCGCCCCTCCGTTTCTAGGCCTCAACCCTTGGAAACCAGCAGGGGCAAGAGGCAGGTGCTCTGCACTGTGGGGGCTCCAGAGGGCTGGCAAGCTCTCAACCTCAGCAGACCGACGCCAAGCGCCCCTGGGAAGTGCCAGGCTGGAGGCGGAGGGCGCGGCGGTCCAGTCCCGCAGCGGAGGGCCCAGGGCGTTGCTAGGTGGGGGAGCCGCAAGCGGAGAAGGAGGGGTCGCGCGAGGCCCCGCCTCTCCCCGGCCGCGGCCTCGGGCTACAGCCAGGGCTTGGGGGGCCCTGGGTCCGGGGCGCGCAGGCCCGACTCGGGTGCGCGCAAAGGCGACTCATCTTTGTCGCCACGCGGGCGCGGCCCCCGCTGCTCAAGGTGCAGCTGCAGCAGGGCCCGGCGGTACATGGCCTCCAGCTTCTCGAGCCGGGCCCTCAGGGCCCTGGGGCTGCCTGGCTCGTCCTCGAGGCCACCGCCTCTCGCCCTCCGGTTCGTGCTGGCCTCCTCGGGGCGCTGGGTGGCTCTGGCCGCCTCTGCGGCCGCCCCGTCGCCACCCTCGCCGGGAAGCCGCAAGGCCTGACGGAAGAGACTGCGGTTCTCGCGCTTCAGCCGCCGGTTTTCCAGCCGCAGCCGGGCGTTCTCTTCGCGCAGCCGCGCGTTCTGCCGGTCCCGCTCGTCCCGCGCGCGGATGGCCTCCAGGTGGCTCGCAGCCAGGTCGGCGAACCGCTCCTCCAGTTGCTGTCGGGCGCCGCCCGCACGGCCTCGCCAGCCCGCGCCGCCAGCGATGCCGCCACCCCCACGAGCCCAGCCAGGGCGGCCCTGCCCGCGGCTGCCCCCACTGCTGTCCCCACCGCCGCAGCTCCCGCGCCTAGTGGCGCCACCACGCATGCGCCACATCGGTCCTGTCCCAACCGCGCTTCCAGCGCTGTGGGCCGAGGGGCCGGCGCCGAGGCGCGGGCGACTTCGGGGCCCGGCGGGGCGGCCGGGGCCACAGCGGAGGAGGAGAAGAGGTGGCGGGCGGCGGCTGCTGGCTTGAGGCCAGAGGGGGCCGGGAATTTGCGCGGTCTGAGGCGTGTCTTGTCTCCTGTGGTGGAGCTGCCCCCCTGGGCCTGCGATCTGTGGCCAGCTCACACACAATGCCCCCGGGGAGCGCTTTGCTGCTCAGCCCTCTGGCAGAGAGAGGGGGAAAGCGTGTATCCTCAGCTGGGTTCTGCCGGGCGCTTCCGTGCAGGCCTGGGCACTGCAGGAACCAGCCGGCCTCGCCCTGCAATCCAGCGCAACCACCAGCGGTTACCTTTCTCCTTACATGACAATCTCAAAGCAAATAATAGTCATAAAATAGTAAGTTCTGAGACAGACATGTGGGCAAGTTAAAAAGCTGTAACTACTTCATTTAGAACCATACGGTTTAAACCACTTCTAAGCTCAATAAAGCATTAGAATTGAGTACCTGTCATAAGGACCTCAAGTGGGAACAGGCATCACTTAAAACCATATGGGCAATTCCCAATTTATAAATAACCAGTGCTCCACTCCGCAAATTGTTGGTAACTCTATAGAAACTAGGTTATAATTAGTTGTTTTGCTCAAGAGGGTCCACAAACCTATGAAACTCAAAATGTGCTCCAAGTATTCAAAAAACTTTTAATACTAAGTAAGTTCCAAAATTTCTGGTGACAGGTGGATATAACTCATTGAATGAATCACATTCCTTATTTTAAAGGGATTCAACTTATAAAATAACTGGATTATTGCAAAGCAAATTAAGGAAAAGATGCTGATGCCAGAATCTCATAGGGAAGAATGGTGGTAGAAAGAATATTTTTAAGAAGGTCCCAGAAAAGAAGGAAGAGAGGAAAGAACAGAACAGGACAGGAAAGGGAAAAAAAAAAAAAAATACATAGGGGGATGATCCAACGAAAGCTATCAATAATGGTCATGGAAGTTATCTATGCATAGCAGTGACCATTCACCTATGGTTAATGGAGAGTCCACCAATCTTCCCAATAGGATGTAGAAACAATGGATATAATTTCTAAGTTGAAAGAGGATTTGAAACAATTACTAAATTGATCACTGCCAAAATTATTGATTTGTATTTGAATGTATTTAAATATACTTAAAATAATATGTCAAGAATTATATGCCATAAGATGAACATTACATTATTTCTAAATATAGCAGCACAAACTTAGTAAAAATGCTTCCATCCATTTTTTGTCAGTAGTCTGCATATGAAAATATTGCAAAAATAATATAAGATGTATATGAAAATAAAATGGAAAAAACCTTGATAGAGAAAAAATTATGGAACTGATAAAATTTAGAAGAAATATGGGGCTATAATAAGCCTCAAGAGAATACAGAAAACTAGGTAAGCTTTTAATTAGAAAAAAATATATAATATACACCTGTGCTTTTAAGAATGGGAGTTTCTAAACAGTAAAATTATTTGCTTGCTGAATAGGAAAATGTCTCAAAGGGCATAGATTGCTCTTTCCTGACTTAACATGCATTGTCCTTTAAGCTACTCCTACTCAAGAGAAAGATGTAAAAATTCTCCTTTAATAAATTTGACAGTTTCATAAATTAAAAAAATAAAATACACCCACCATGGATGGGGCTGGCAGAGACCCCAGTGTGGATCCTGACCAGAATTAAATCAATGACTGCTTTCCGTTAAAGAAAAAAAAAATTAAGAAATAACAATAAAATGATAAAATATAAACTCCAAAGGGCCATTTGCACATTGTATTTAGGAAACTCGAACCTTCACTAAGGTTATGAAATTTAGAGTAAAAGAGCAGAAAAATGCAGCAAGTCATTTAGAGTACTTGATTCTATTTCCCTGTAACTACTACTTCTTTTTTTTTAACTTCTTTTTTTATTAAGAGAACTTCATTTATTTAGCTTTTTTGTTTCCTCCTCTATACTTTCAATGCCTACTCTCTAATTTTTGAACAACTTTAATTTTAAAAAAAGTATTCTCCCTCCTGTCTTAGGTGAGAAAAAAGATAAACAGATGAGGTTATAATCGCTGTGCTTCTGAATACAATGCTTTAAACCAACATTTTTTAAATACTGTAGTTGAGAAAAGCCAGGTCAGCAAATTGGAGTGGCACTGCTTTTTCCTTAAAAGTCATGCATCTATTTTAGTATTTCTCAAAACCAACTCTGACTGACTGCTGTTGAGTTAATTGCGTCCTTTCTCCCATCCTCCAAATTTTTTTTCCTTCCATACATGGTAGCTGTTATACATTTCTACGTGCTTGCTTGAGAAAAAGGACCTATGATATATACCGTTTGTTTCCTCTATCCCTAGTTGATTCCTAAGATCCTTTATTGTCATACTGTACTCATTTGACTCTCATTTCTCCATTTTGAATCACATTTCTTATAAAATGAGTCATACAGTAAGGTAATTTATGGCACATTTACACTGGGACAAGTCATCCTATATCCAAAATCTTTCTGCTCTTTCTCTCCTTAAAATATCCTATAATATCTCATGAAATGAGTTTTGGTTAACAGCTTCATTAAGTTCAATTATATAACAATGTTGAACTCCGTAGTCTGGAAGTTATAGCAATCTGGTGTCTCTATTTACCTTCCATTCTTAGCCTGCTGGTCTATTCACTCTCTTACCAAGAGTCGCTAAGCACTTCTGCCCTGGAGTTTTGTTACAATGTACCTTCTGTGGACTGAACTGTGTCCTCCCAAAATTCCTATGTTGAAGCACTAATTAGTATGTGACAGTGTTTGGAATGAGCCTTTGGGAGGTAATTAGGTTTAGAGGAGATTATGAAGGTGAGGTTCTCCTGGTGGGATAAGTGCCCATAGAGGAAAAGCCATCAGAAAACTTGAGCGCGCTCTCTCTCTCTCTCTCTCTGCCATATGAGTATACAGCCAGAAGGTGGCCATCTGCAAGCCAAGAAGAGATTCCTCATCAGGGAACTGGATGAACCAGCACTTTGACCTTGGACTTCCCAGCTTCCAGAACTATGGAAAATAAATTCCTGTTGTTTATACAGTACCCTTTTTTTTTTCTCTCCTCACATATTTGAATTGTAAAGAATACACCAACACACAGTTTATACGCTACTATTAATACATGAGTTTATATTCATATTATTTGTCTTAGCTCCCCTGAATTCAAAGTATTTTTCCCCTGTTTTAAACATTGATAAAGTAAACCCTGTT
Source organism: Ursus arctos (assembly GCF_023065955.2). Taxonomy (NCBI): domain Eukaryota; kingdom Metazoa; phylum Chordata; class Mammalia; order Carnivora; family Ursidae; genus Ursus; species Ursus arctos. The sequence goes on from NW_026622852.1 coordinate 18,192,312, forward strand.
CCACTAATGTGATGCTGAAGTCCTTCCCTGTGTTAGCATTTCTTGTGCAAGTGGATCTGCAAACAGGATTTGAGTTCCTAAATATATCTATAGAGAGAGAGAGACTGATATATAATTACAGAGAGAGGGAAGGAGAATGGGAGAGATAGGGAGAGTGTAAGTGAGTGAGTGATACAAATATTTCTTGAATGACTAGGATGTTGAAAGAATGTATGCCTTACTTCCTTACGTAATCTTGAAGATTTTACCAAGTAAAACTGCTAACCATTTAATAGTCAATAAAGTTAACCTATATATCTAGCAGACTGAGCTAACAGAAACTCACAAAGTTTGTAGCATGGTGGAATTATTCAGACTGAAACAAGAAGAAGGTTGGCACTGCCTTGTTAATGACTTGTCTTAATATATTGTGGGTCTTGGGGTGCTTGGGTGGCTCAGCTGATGGAGGACCCGACCCTTTTTCAGCTCAGATACGTGCTCAGCGGGGAGTTTGCTTAAGATTCTCTGCCCCTTCCCTGCGCTCTATCTCTCTCAAATAAATCTTTTAAAAAATATATAGTGGGTCTTTATACGTAGATTTTTAAATATGTAATAAATAAGAGGTATGGGTTTTGGAGTAAGACATACCTGGATTTGATAAATATTACAACTCTCCCACCCCAGATTATTGGCCTTGGACAGCCTCCTAACAACACAGTTTCCTCAAAGCCACAGCTTCCTCATACAATGAGGAATAAGACAGTATCTAACTCATGGGATTCCTGTGAAGATCTGTGAATACCTTAAAATAGAGTCAGCCAGCAAAGAGTACTCGTAACAGTTGATATTATTATTTTGTAGTTGTTTTATTTTATGAGATAGCCATTTATAGAATGAGTTCTCCTGAATAGCCAGTGCTACGTAAAAATCCTCATTTGGGTTATTTGCCAAAGGAGCCACCCTAAATATAAAATGCTGCCCCTTTGCAGATATGATTCTTCTTTCTTGATAGTTCTCATTAAGTGTTTGGGTTTTAAAAATCCATATTTTGTAAGCCCCATGTGCTGAAGACTTTGGTTAATAACATTCTGAGCTTGGTGTTTGCTAATATTCTCTCTAAAGCCCAAGCTGAACATGGTTTATTTTCTAGGAGCAGATTTATTAGGGCAATGAAGAACATGTATTGATGCTTGGTAGCATGAATATCTCTTTATTGGAATAATTACTACAGAGTTAGGAATTGGGGATATCGATTGCATTTATTCAGTCTTTTGATATGGACAAAAATATTAAAAGCCATCAAACACTAGCATTGCCCTTTGACAGCATCATTTAATTCTAGCTACAGGGAAAATTGTGACATAAACAAAAGCTCCATGACTTATCTGTCTTAATTAGGATGCTTTCTACAGTGGGGGAAATACCCTCTTTTCTTCAAATACTATAAAAGCACTAGCCGGATTAATAAAAGAAGGCAAAAACATTACAGATTAACAGAAAGTATGTAGATAAGAGCAAAAGATATCTACACAGGATACTTGACCAAAATAAGAGTCCAAAATAGACTTTTTTTTTTTTTAATAGGCTCTATGCCCAGTGTGGAGCCCAACATGGGGCTCAAACTCACGACCCTGAGATCAAGACCCGAACTGAGGTCAAGAGTCACACGCTTAACTGACTGAGCAACCCAGGCGCCCCCAACATAATTTTTTTAAGGTGGGAAATGGCTGGGAACTGTCTTTGTCACTTCTAAAATAGTGTCATTTCATGCTGTGTGTAGCTTAGTACAAGCCTTTAAAGAGTCTGGACCCATGCTGTCCACTAGCCACGGGTAGCTATTCAAGTTTAAATGAGTTAAAATTAAATAAAATTTAAAAACCATTCCTCAGTTATACTAGTAACAGTTCAAGTTCTCAGTGGTCACATGTCCCTTAGTAGCTAGCATGACTGATGGAGCAGATGTAGAACAGAGAAAGGCCTGTTGGAGCAATTAGTATATCCTACTTCTTACTCCAACTACTGGTCTCAACCTTCAGAAAGCGATGTAGAAATTGATAATAGAAAAGAAAACCAAGAGACCTCTTCAAGTATTTCTAGCATTTTCCATATGTTTGATTTCATGCCAATGAAAAGAGTTTTCTCATCAATCTTGTACACACAGGGCCATTTTATTGTTGAGTATATGTAGCCTAAGATACCGATTCTGTCTCAATCTAAGTTCTCCAGTTATGTACATATCATTGAAGGTAGTAATAGGAGTTTGGGAATAATTTGTAATTAGAACTAAGTTATTCACAAGCTATTTTCAGAAGGGTGCAAAAGACAAGCAATTTAATTTTCTCCTACCACTGCCCCGCAAACCCATTCTGTCAGCTATTCCTTCCATTCCCTTGGAAAATATCTCAAGGAGAACCATTAATTTGCAATGACTTCCAAGCATTCATGAACAGTCCTCATTTTCAGATATTAAAAAGTCCATTGCAATATAACTTAAAACTTCCAATGCTCATCCAGTTCATAGCTTCTCATCTCCTCACACAGCATCTCCTTATAGGCACAAACTGCCTATGCCCCAGATCTGGCTTAACCAGTCTGCAATGGGAAAGGAAGGTGAAAACCATGTTTAGTTTCTTCCATGCTTCACCTACTCACCCTTCTCTAGCTGCTATTTCTAGCTCCTTTGGGACAAGAACGGAGACAAGGTTAAAGTGGGGTTGGAGGAAAGGGAAGAAAAGTCATAGGTAGCTAGTGCTGCCATTTTCTGGCACAGGGTCCTCTGACGGCAGATGCCTGCATGCAGGCCTTTGCTCCCACAGAGCACCGTTATGGGTTTTTGAACATCTCGCATTGATCCTCTGGCACAAATCATTCCCTTCTCTTCACTTCACCTCTAGGGACTCCCTACTCCTTGCTCTGGTGGTATCCCACAGGTACTCCTTTTGGAGAAGTCCTTTGGAGAAGGCTAAAGCCAGTTATATTTCTTGCTTCCCATTAATCCAAATTCAGGAAGTGTCAGTCAATCCCACTTGTCATTCTTCTCCATCATGAAAGTCCTCCTCAGCTAACCTTTAACCTTCAGATATATCCAAGCAACAGTGTCCCACCAACACCAAGTCTCAAGGCTGCTTTCATCACACTCCATCTTGTGGAAGCATAAGGATATGAGTTTCTGCAGTTCAGAGGGCATTCTGCTTCAGGCCGAATGTCAGTCTCCATTCTGTGGGCTACTCACACTATTTATCACACTATTTTGAGGTACTTATACTTGTAATACGTGGGGAGCGAGGAACATGGGAAAACACTGTCTGGTAGACTCTTCAAAGAAATTCATACTCCTCAATCTCCTCTCTGATGTTGCTGTCCTCTTATATACTGGACAAGGAACCAGTCTCCCAGCCTCAATCCCTTGATGAATGTTCTGGATATGGCTTAGCCTCTTTTAGACAAAGAAGCACCTATACTCAATGCCTTTAGTTAGCTTAGTCACCACTTATAGTTACATGGAAAGTATATCAAGTTCACCAGTAATTATTTACACTGAGAGAAAAATATTTGCATGAGATTGTGTAGAAGCAAAGAATAAGAAGTGGTAGAAAAGTGTGTTCCTCAAAAGAGAATAATAGAATGGAAAGAGGCTATCTAAAATGTGTGCATCTGAACTGAGGGCCACGTAGGGGAGGAAGAAATTTAGAGGCTGGTACTATAAAATATTAGGTTGTAATTTTTCTTGAGGACATTTTGGCTCTAGCGCATAGATTCTGATTTCCTAGGATATAGCCCAGAAGTTCATACGGGTGAAGTTCAATAGGCTATTTTAAGAGACGGATAGATGGCTGAACGATTAAAATGGATAAGCAGTGAGTTGACAAATATGTGGCACAAGGACGGCCACTCCCTCCTTCTCTGATACCTGTGCAAATATCACCATTTACCCAATTCTTTCCTGCTAAGATTGGATGTGCACTCAGTCTTTAAAACTTTCTCGAAACAATGCTCTAAGCTCCCCTCACTCATATGTGGGAGATCTAATTTCAATTTCTTCCACAAGCAATTGAGGAAGCAAAGAGTAGTGGCTAGTCCTCACCTTTCAAGGGCAGCACTGTTTGCATACTCCTAAATGATGTGCTTGAGGGTTGTTGCTAGGTATCTTTAGCTGTAGCGAGGTGAAAGGGATAATAATACCTCTTTGTGCTGGGAATTCCGACTAACTTGGGATAAATCATGGAATATATTCCCCAGATCCATAACCTCATGAACTACCTGAAGACTCACATAAGACATGTGATTAAGTTTTAGATCGCCTACTGTTTTGCAATGAGTGAAATATATGTATACGTATGTGTGTGTGTGTGCATGCACGCGCGTGTGTGTATGAAATGCAAAGGCATTGATATATGCATTTTCCCTATGCAAGTGAAAATAATTATTTCCATATACCTTTATCTTTTCATGGCATGTGGTAATAATAGAAACACATTTATTTGTTCAAGGCAATTTGAGTTACTTATAACAAGTACAGGATAAATTATTGGTCATTTGCTTCCCTTTATTTACTTGCTACTGAGAGACATACCACAATTTGGCAAGCTCTGCAGGGTAACATTAGTGATGATCCAATGAGCGGGATGAGCTAGGAGCATCCCAATTGCCAGTCCTACTCTCAAAGCAAGCTCTGAAACCTTTTGTTTGAAAGGCTAGAAATAATACTCTCCCCTTATTCCAGATATCAACAAACAACAAACAAAAGCCAAATCTTTTCTAAAATCCTCTTAAATGTCTCAGATCAGGACTGTCAGCTGAGCCTATTGTTGCTTAGAGATTTAGAGGTTTCAGGGGAGAGTCCAAGAGAAGGAACACTGTCTGCTTTAACAGCTCTGACTTGAAAAAAAAATTTTTTTCTCAGCCACCTCACAAGCAAGAGGCATCTGTCTAGGGATGAGACAAAGGGGTGTCAGAACAGAGCTATCCATCAGAATATGACTTAAGGGAAAAGACTATTCATATTCAGAAAATAAAGTAATTGAAGTCCGCAGAATGAAGATCAGGGCAGACATTATATATGCTAACAGGGAGAAGCGGGCTCCATGGGGAGTACCTGCAAGGGCAGATGCGATTCACATTCCAGTCCTAACGAGTGTGCTGTTCGATGTTTTGTTTGTTTATTTTTAAATCTAATTTATTTCATGGTAGCTCAGTAGTTACCATTTCAGTCTGTTTTTTTGTTTTGTTTTTCTATTTTATATATTTATTTATTTTTTTTAAAGATTTTATTTATTTATTTGACAAAAGAGACAGCCAGCGAGAGAGGGAACACAAGCAGGGGGAGTGGGAGAGGAAGAAGCAGACTCCCAGCAGAGGAGCCTGATGCGGGGCTCGATCCCAGAACGCCGGGATCACACCCTGAGCCAAAGGCAGATGCTTAACGACTGCGCCACCCAGGCGCCCCTATTTTTCTATCTTAATGTACGTGGAGTGCTATTGCCCAAGAACGTACAAGGCATGTCCATGGCCTCTAGCAGGCCTGAAGGCCCTGTGGCAACCACTCTGAGGCCCCCCTGGCCAGGGCTGGGGCAGGGCTGGGAGCTACCCACAAGCAGAGTTTGCTTGGCCAGGTCAGAAAGCACTGGTCCCTGCTCACGCGGAATCTTACACTTTCAATACACAGAACTCTAACTTCTTGTTCCAGATACTGCTTTATATTTTACAGAAATGGACAGTAGTTATGCTGCTTTAAAGGATGGAGACTTCTGACTCAGACCCTTCTTGCCAGAGAACTTTTAGCTCCAATCAGTGATGATGAATTGGGATTGACTATTTCCTTTAAAATCTATCTTGCAGAGGCTTCAGGGGAGGGAACTGAGTTAAGTGAGATGATGTGAGTTCTGGTAGATAAAGACATGAGTAGAGAAATTACAGCCAAATTAAAATTCCCTATCCTCATTTTCCACAAATGTGTCTCACTCATGTCTCATAGGAGTTGTCCTCATTTTCCTATCTTTTTTTTCCCCCACATAATGAAATGTTTAATAGAATATTTAGAATGTTAATCCTTATTATGGTTTCAGAATATTCTTTAGGTATGGCCTAATGGCAAATGATAAAAGACAAGTAAATATTTAATAATTTCCAATCAATTCCTATGTTCAGGGTTCACCTGTGTATGAACTTTTCAGAAGTTCATACATATTCAGAATAAGTGGAAAATTAGTTCTCTCTTTCCTTCCGCCTCTGTTTTACCACTTCTTATTCCATTGCACAGTTCTAATTCAAATCTATCCCTATCAAACTCAATGTTCTAGTTTAAGATTTTTGTTATCTCTAAGTGAAAACTACCAAAAAAATGTAAGCTTACATACACAAAAAGGGAAATACATTTTAGAGCAACTGAAGAGGCATTAAACATATAAACATAGGTATGTTTCTTCCTAGGGAAAAAAAAAAAAAAACCTGATCTCTATACCAAAAAAAAATCTATCTGAGCTTTATTACTCTATATTCAAAGAAAATCCTTACATGCATTGGAAGTCTTCTGATTTGCTCCCAGCATAATCAATATGACCTCTACTGGAACTTCTGCTGGTTTCAAATAAGACAATTGTGAAAATTCCAGCAGCTTCTGATAGCATTAATTTATGAAAATGTCACTCTCTGACCTTGGAAGTTGCAGTTCAATTTTTCAATGAACATCTAGTTCTTAGAACTTCAAATTCCATGTTGTCATTGAAGGCCCATCAACTTGCTTTTTTGTCCTGTGTTCTGGATCTGACATATGGCTGTATGTGTCAGGTTCAAGGAAAAGACATGGCAAAGAAGCCAAGTCTTTTTTCATCTAAATATAGCCCTCTAGTTAATCCTTTAAAAAAAAATTACTGCTTATTGAAAGAAAATTAGTAAATCCAGTTGAAATCCAAGGTTTTATTTTTTTTCCTATACCAATTAAAATAAACTGATTTTTTTTTTTAAAGACTTCATTTATTCATCTGACTGAGAGACAGCCAGAGAGAGAGGGAACACAAGCAGGGGAAGTGGGAGAGGAAGAAGCAGGCTCCCAGCGGAGGAGCCTGATGCGGGGCTCGATCCCAGAACGCCAGGATCATGCCCTGAGCCGAAGGCAGACGCTTCACGACCAAGCCACCCAGGCGCGCCTAAAATAAACTGATTTTGTCTTAAACAGAACTCAGTCTTTAACCTCAGGATGTTTACAGCAAATAGTGGACGCTGACATTTCAAATCTACCTATAATGTAGTTAATAAACATAGGGCTGAATAGGATTCTGAACAGGCCAACTTTCTCTTACAACACTGTTGTGTGTATTTCATCAGATTTTGGTTCCAGTCGTCAGTACTAACTAGTCTTCCTACAAGGTTATCCGAAGGCAGAAACTAATACCTGTGGGTGGAATGTACGTATAAAAGAAACTGTACAGAGTTTACTGAGTTCATGTTCATATTTCATTGGAGACTGAGCTATATTCTTTTTCTTCTGTTTTCATGCACAATATTCACAGGTCTTATTTAATACCCCCAAAGTGATTAATGTTATTTAAATATAGTAGTAACTAACACACATTATACAGTATGATCACCATGAGAAATTCATTTTATATAAAATCTCAGAATATATACAAAAATATGTATACAGATAGAAGTATATAACTGAAATAAAAGTTTCACAAAGTAACACCTAACCTACTATATATGATGTCTTGATATTTTCATGTATGTGTGTGTGTGTGTGTGTGTTCAGAAGAAACATTTTCTGTTATAATCCACTAATATGTTGCAATTTACAGCTTTAAAAACACTAACAGCTAAGGAGTTGTACTGTATTATACTACTAATGACAAAAATGGCCTTGAAATCTAAAACATAAAACATGTTTTAATAGAAAATGTTATTAAAAATTATACTTTTAATTTTTTGCTGCCTGTTGTAGTTTCCTTTGACATAAGAATTGCTATTTTAAAAAATACATTTTGAGTGTAAGAATGTTAATTTCAACCGAATTGTTTTTTTCTTTAGATTAGTATTTCAATGGAAACTTTTAAGGAGATTCAAAAGAAGAGTTTGAAAATTTCTAGCATTATTTCCAGAAAGGTATGGTAAAGTGGCCAGCACTTAAAGAAAGTAGAAATATGAGAAAAATGATATCTTATCAATTTCAAGGACTCTTTGGCAAATGATTTGTAATTTGTACAATTTGCTGAGTGTTTTTGTTTCAATGTTGCCTGAAGGATTTTATAGGATTTTAATTATTAATTCAATGTATATAGAAAAAAATCTTACACAGACCATACATAGAAATGTTAATGGTAGGAAAATTTTATACGGAAGGATCTCAAAATAATCATTCTGTAGAAGAGGAAACTGAAACCCAAAGAAGATTTAGTAATTGGATCAAAAGCTGGTTAGCAGAGAGATGGGCCCGTATTTCATATTTCCTTATTCATAGCCTGTCAGGTTTCCACTAATGACAGCAATTCCCATTCCTGCCTGATCTTAAAAATTATTTAGGGCACTTACTAAAAACGAAAATTTCCAAACACTGTTCCAGAAAATTGTGAGTCAGTAAATCTGGAAGGAGACCCAGGAGTTTGCATTTTAATAAGCATCCTAGGTGATTCTTTTTTTTTTTTTTTTTAAGATTTTATTTATTTATTCGACAGAGATAGAGACAGCCAGCGAGAGAGGGAACACAAGCAGGAGTAGTGGGAGAGGAAGAAGCAGGCTCATAGCAGAGGAGCCTGATGTGGGGCTCGATCCCAGAACGCCGGGATCACGCCCTGAGCCAAAGGCAGACGCTTAACCACTGTGCCACCCAGGCGCCCCTATCCTAGGTGATTCTTATACTGGGGCAAGTTTGAGAATCATCAGCTCTGATTATTTTAAAGACTGAATTATTTGTTCTTGCTACAAGGCAGACCAGTCGTTGGTAAAGGTAAAAATGACAGTTTCGGTTAAAAGTGCAACAAATTGCCCACTATCCCATAAGTATGTGAAGAAAACTAAAAAACCTGCAATGTTTTGAATAAGCTGTTTGTTTTGGCCATTTAGAAATTAGTAAAGATGTCCTAAGCATAGCGATTTGAATATAGTACAATAACAAAATGTATACTTCCCATATGTTTAAAAAAAAATGTCCTAAGGAGCCCCTGCCTCACAGTCTTGCTTTCTATAATATATCTAATCCTGTCTCAAAGGCCCTGAGGACAGTCCCTTTAACAGCCTTCCCTTAACATCCCTTGCTCTCTTCTCTTTTGATAACTTCCACACCATCACCACTTCAGCTGTGTGTCCCCTAGGTCACACCTCATACTTTGCAGTCATCCAGAGCTGCAATATGTCTGAAAACTTAAACTCTATTCTTCCAATCTCTGACTACAAATCCCCATCCTTCTAGATGCCATCTACTTTTGTCATACATTTTATTCACTAAGAACTCCAATTTCCAACTCGCATTTTTTTTTTTTTTTTGCTTGTCCTTCCCTTTACTGTTCTTGGCTACACGGGTCTCCTTTCAGATTTTTTAACACGATAAGCTCTTTTCTTTATGTGGAACGTTCTTCTGCTACCTTTCATGTGGTTACCTCTTCAAACTTCAAGTCCTAGCGATATGTTCACACTTAAGGCATTTTTCGTGACTATCTATGTGCAGAAATTGACCACTTCCCCTACTGATTGTCTTCTTAGCATCCTACTGCTACCCCTCATAGCTCTTTTAACAACATGTTAAAGTAAATATTTTATATACATATTTATTTACTTGGACTATAATAACAGGCTGTAAGTTCTATGAGGGCAAGGACCATGATTTTTTACTATTTATATTTCCAGCTTCCAAAATAATGTCTAGGTTTTAGCAGTCAGTATGTTCACCTGGACATATACTTTTTCACACTAAAATTGCTTCTCCCATACTCTTTGTCTTAACAAAAGGAACATTTAGAAAGAAGATAGGGTATCTCAGAAACTACTTGGTAGAACGAGTCAACTTCTAATCTGTTCCGGAGGAGGATTTCAAACAAGAAGCACAGAGAAAAAAGATGACCACAAACACCTTGTTCATCAACTGGGCAAAGCTAATGTTACAATGTTTCAGGATGTTTAACCCCTGCAATTTATTTTTAAATACTGTATTTATTTTAGCTGCTATTCCATTAGATGTTCAAATCACTTTCACCTATCTCGAACATATCGTGCAGTGACTCATCAGACATCTGTGACAAGTAAACATACACAGTGTATTTCTGGAGCAGCAAATATGGGTGTATGCATTTATAGTACAACCAAAATTAAACCTGATCTGAAAAAAAGAAAATTCCTCAGCCCTGACCACCACTGTGCCATTTTCGTCTTTAGAACTTACATTTACATGGTACAATTTTCAGATCACCTCTCACCTTTAAATGCCAGAATTAATGGAAAATTGTCCCTTTTTCTGTGTACTACTTTGCTAGAGAAGCCCTTCTGCAATGAATGTTGAATGCTGTTAAGCCCTATTTATGGCTTTAATAGCTCTGCATTAATGAAAAAATCAGATACCCTTTATGTACCCACCTCAGGGGTTCATCTAGAAGATATTCTATTGATGTGAAAGAGAGTCAAATTGATTTCTGCCAAAGATGAGAAAGTAGTAAAAGGCTCAAACTGCATGTGGATAATGAAATGACTTGTTTTATCACAAATATTCACTGCACGTGTCTTCTCCTTATTTCTTCTAATGGCTTTCCCCTGCTTTTCATATAGCTCAAATTCTGATGTCTAAACTGTTACGTGTATCAACAGAAAGAGGAAATGAAGAGGATCTCATAACATTTTAGTGAGAAGAGAGTTAAACATAGAGCTGTCATTTGATTTGTGTGCAGGGTTATTTGGATAATTGGAAAATATGCTTTTTCAGATGAGTTAGACTTCCTGGAACAATTAATCAGGGTCTTAATTGCTGCGTCTGTAAAAATGAGGTAAGATGTAGGAGGCTAAGAACTTTCTAGCACAAAACTGTATTTTTTTTTTCCCTCTCCACTTTAAAGTATCAGGAATTTCCAAGCTATCAACATTTGCTGAATCTGGCCATGAACAGTTTTCAAAAATAGTCTATGTTTCATTTATTTTCAAAATACTTTCCATTTCAGTAGGTTTCCATGAAGTGAAAACATTTGCCATAATGGATGAATTTCATCAGGGAGCTGCTTTCACAGTGTTCTAAATGAATAGAGTAAAATCATTGCAAAGATACAATCACAAGAAGTAACCCTCTTTTAAGAAAAAAAAAAATGTGCTAAAATTTAAAGCCAAGCCTTATTCTGCAAATATCCCAGGTATTTTGTTAAGAGCGAGAGAAGTCAGAGACAGACAAATGGAATCTGGAGTACAGTCAGCTGTATTGGACCCCACTAGACTAGGTCTAGTTGTAAAAGCAAGACCACGATGGCATGGGAGTTTATAGAGAACTTGACACAAGCTAGGAGTCATGGTGCTGCCAAGGTCAAAGCAATACTGATGAAAGGTGCCTGGGGCAAGACAACGAATGGGAGAACCAGAAACTAATGACTCAGATTCAAATATGAGATCACAAGATGAAGCAAAAGCCAACTCAAGCAAGAAGTAACAGAAAGAAGGGCAGTGATAAGCCCTAGCCAGAGCATGTGTATAGAGACAGGTATGTTTTCCTGATCATGAAGCCAAGGAAGAGATAAAATTTCAGGCAGCAAGGCATGCAGCATTTTATTTTGATTCAAATGTAAGTAGTCATCACAGTCAATGAATAAAATCAGCCATTTTCACCAGTTTGTATGTACAGACTCTTAAGAATGTTGGATAGTCCAAATACATCTGCAAGAGTGACTGAAGAAGATCTCTACGAACTGATATGGAGTAATTATCAAGATGTATTTTTTATGTGCAAAAGAATAAGGTATGTAGCTTTTCATTAAAGAAAGAAAAGCAAATAAGAAAATATCAATATATCTGCTCATTTGTGCAAAATATAATTCAGGTAATAAAATTCAGAAAGAAATAAAATGGGTTACCTGCCGGGGTGGTACAAAGTGGCAAGAATGGTGAAATTCTAAGGGAAACGGAGTTCAGAGAAATTTCTCTGAATATACCTTTATGTATGGTTCTGTATCTCCGAATCATAGCAGTATTTCATAAAAAGTACCAATAAATAATTAAACTCAAACTGGATACGGGAGAAGGACTGAAAATGGAATATAAAAAGAAATGAACCTAAGCCTATTATAAGTGAATAACATAGCCTCACTGAAGGGGGTCAATGAAAAATAGACTAAGTAACTTCATTAACAAATATTTTGAGGTGTGGCGCCTGGGTGCCTCAGTCAGTTAAATGTCCGACTCTTGATGAGGCTCAGGTCACGATCTCAGGGTCTTGAGATCAAGCCCCACATTGAGCTCTGCACTGAGCACATTGTCTGCTTGAGTTTCTCACTGTCCCTTTCACTCTGCCCTCCCCCTGCTCGCACTTTCTCTCTCTCAAATAAATGAAATCTTAAATAAATACATATTTTGAAAGATACTGTAAGGCTAAAGAAAAAAAAAGAACTGTACACAAATATTATGCTCCAGTTAGTAAATTTGATTTTCACTGGGGTATGGATTAGCAATTCTGAAGCTATTTTATGTAAACATATCTTATAGATTGTAGGTAATGAGACTCAGGTTTCTTGCAATCAAAGAAAGGAGTTACAAATTAAGAAAAGGGAAAGCTAGAATGAACTCATGCTATTGGACTGTAATTGGAAATATCAGTTGAAACTCATGGATTTTGTTATAAATAATGTGAATAGATAAGAAGTAGATGTCAATGTGTAGATACATGGGTTACTATTCATACAAATAATTTCTAGCTGTCATCACTCAGAAAGCATAACAGCAATGACATCCCAGTAGTACTGAGAACACTATATGCCTAGATCTTGGTTTCTATAATTCTCAAAAAGAACAAAAAACGCTTGAAAAAGTAGCTGATTCTAGGGCCAGGAAATTATTGAGGAAGTACAAGATGGGTTTGGAACATTTCTGAGTGCTGGAAAGTAAGGAAGTGTGAAAACAGAGTGGATGGGGATCAGAAAAGCCAATTTGAAAAAGTTCCCAACAGTCAAAGCTGGGAACATTTGAGGAATACACTAAGCAATGATAAGCAGTGGATATCAGCCCATCAAATACATATCCATGAGTCTACATTGATATAATAACTGGAATGCATTAACAAATAAATGGGGTAAGAGGGACATCTCTTCCTTACAGAATTCCAATTGATAAATATAGGAGGAATGACAGAAATTTGCCATTGGGTAAATATTTTCATAGTAAGTATTTCAGATAGAAGTCATTAATGAATGCTAAAATTAGCAGGTAAAAAGTATGATGATAAACAAAATATCTGCATAGTCTCAAAGTATGTCCCCACAAAATATTTATTAATTTCAAAAGGAAAAGTAGAAATTTTACAATGGAAAAGCCTGGCAAAAATCAATAATTAACCTCATCAGGAGTAAGACAGAGCATCAATTAACTGAATGTTTTCCTGAACTCTGTAGCCATCTACCTGAAAACTTGAACACAGAAACACCAATGGAGTGATTTTCTCCCTCCTGACTTTCCAGGTACATTATTCCACAGAATGTATCCAGTGTCACCAAATAATGTTGTGGACTTGCTTAGAATTTCAGTCTGATGACAAGGAAACTGGTTTAATGTGTGCATTTATGGAAAGATTCTGGTATAGGGGCTATTATTAGAGAGTTTTGACCAAATGATAGTCTCTTTCTTTTGAGGAAAAAGACTATGACAGAGATCATCTGATCAACTGAAGGGACCCTGCCTATCAAGGTGATTGCTGTTGCACCTGTGTTTCTTAGAGCACTCACATCATAGCTTTAAGGCTAAGTGAGAATACTTAACCTCCCACCTACACAGATTTGCTGTACATCTTCCAGGAAGTTCCTATCACCAAAGCCATGAACCAAACAGACACTGTGTCCCAGATGTAGTATCTACCTTCATTATACCATTGGTAAAACCACTGGCTATAACACAGAAATGTACTTCCCCAAAGTTATTCCGTAGAATACTGCTTTTAAGGGATGTTAACTAGCTTTCAATAAAGTGAGAAGAGGAGAGCTCTCATTTGGAAATATACTCAGATAAAAATTAAAATATCCAGGTATTTGACAGCCATTGTAAAAGCAAAACCAAACCAAATTTAAATTGTTACCTCTAATGCCGAGTTCTTAGTTCAGATACCTAAATTTAGATATAATTCTTGAAGATTAGATCTCATTGCATTAAACAAGGAATCAATTAAGTTTAGGAAATACCAAGGTAAAATTTTATCTTTAACACATGATTTATCAAAGTCACTTGTCTTCAAATTTCATTATGTATTTTCAAGAGGAAGGAAAGAGTGGGCAGCATCTCACAAATGTATTCTACTGTATCGACCACCTCCACCTGCCTTTTTCCCCAGACTCTCTTAAGATTATGGAAAGAGCCCAATGTCTATTGACTGATGAATGAATAATGAAAATGTAGTACACATACACACACACACATACACACACACTAAATTATTACTCGGCCATAAAAAAGAATGCAATCTTGCCGTTTGCAATGATGTGGATGGAACTAGAGAGTATTATGCTAAGTGAAATAAGTCAGAGGAAGACCAGTACCATATTATTTCACTCACATGTGAACTTTATGAAACAAAACAAATGATCAGAGGGGGAAAAAAGAGAGAGGCAAACCAAGTTCATTTTGATCAGAGGGGAAAAAAAGAGAGAGGCAAACCAAGAAACAGGCTCTTAACTATACACAAACTGATGGTTACCAAAGGGGAAGTGGGTGGGGGGATGGGTTAAATAGGTGACAAGGATTAAGGAGCACACTTGTTGTGATGAGCACTGGGGACTGTTATGCAAGTGTTGAATCACTAAATTATACATCTCAAATTATTATACTGCATGTTAACTAACTAGAATTTAAATAAAAACTTTATATATGAGTATATATATATATATATATATATATATATATATATATATATATACACACACTCAATTGGTAAAAAAAAAAAGGATTAGCATTCTCTGGAACACACATTTTGAGAAATAGTATCTTCAGCAACAATAAATTAATCACCAAGTAATCTTCAACTATAATAAATAACCATAGAAAAATAAAGCTTTTATACTTATAGTTGCACTGGGAAGTTAAGGATTACACTTAGATATCAATAAAGAAGCATATAATAAAATACTAAAATGGTTCAGATGACCACTTCCATAGAGAATATCAAGATGGATTAGAATCCGCAGAGAAGCAGAGATGGAAGCTGGGCTTTGATGTGCGAGTACGTTTTGCGCAGGTAAGAGAACAACAGCCTCACACAGAAGGCTCCACACACAGTGGGTGTTGATTAAGCGCTTGTTATGTGACCAACTAGCCTAAGCCCTAGAGCTCTCAGAGGAAGCGTGGCCTGGCTCATACTGGAGAGGAGGCACTAGTAAACTTTCCATCCGGCAGTGAGGCAGGGGAGGCGGCTTTGCAGGAAAATCCTTAGAGCCTATGTGATGAGCACTTTCTCCAGCAACCTGCTGTGAGGACCATTCAGGCTGTTCCGCTTATCCTGGAATTCTTCCTTGAGAGATGAAAACTTGGCTGAAATGTTGAGGGCTTGAGGGTGCAGTATATCATCTCCAGCTGTCTCAAAGAGTATATATGAATATCTCCCTCCTGAGGAAGAACTAGACCGTTAAGTTATGACTCTGTCATCACTCCCTACGCTCACTTTCCACTCAATCAAATATACTGGCTAAGATCATATAAGCACGGCACCATGACAGATATTATAATATGGCAGGTAGGAATACTTATATTAGTTTATCTGGAATGAAGAAGGCCAATATATACTTTGTGAAAGTCTTTGGAAGTGTATGATTCACCCTTGTCCATCTCTGTGTTCCATACCACACAGTGGACATGGTGTGTACTCAGGAAATAACTTCACCTTTACTTAGCTGGGACGTGGTTGAAGCAATATGTTCAGAACACAACAGGAACAATTATACCCGATCATAATCGATTAAGTTGTTTGAAATAAAGTTTGGAAATTCTGGCAACATGACAGATCAAATAAACACTGATGGGGACCTCTACTTCTGCAAACATTAACAAAAACAACAACAAAATAAACTGAAAAACTAGAAAACATCAGTATGAAAAATATGGGTAAATTGAAATGTAAAGTGTTTAAAGTGATTTTTATTTTTCAGGAGGAATTTAGAGACAAAATAGTTTTAGACTCTGTTAACTAATATATATGGTAAAAATATAAAGCAGAATTCACATATTCTATCCTTATACATTCCACAACTATGAAGGAAGAAAAATAAAGAGTAATGTATACTCAAGTCAATTCCTTTAAAAAGACCAAATGAAGGAAAGAAAATCAAATATAATGAACACTAAATAGAAAACATTTTAAAAGAAGGTAGTAGATATCGGTCAGCATCCATCAGTAATCACAATAGAGAAAAATGGGTCACTTTGCCTGTTAGACAAAGATGCTGCAATGGGTTAGAAAAGATAATCCAGCTTACTTTTAGAACCTCGCCATCACAAAATACATCTAAACGTTGACACAGAAAGGTGGAAAGCCAAGGGATTAGGTTCACACACACACACACACACGTACGCTCACATACTTCTGTGCAATCTTTAACCAAAGAACGCTAAGGCAGCATTATTATCATACAAAACATACTTAAAGGAAAAAGAAGATCATTGATTTTAAGAGGGTTGTTACTTAATGATAAAGTAAAAAACTCACTAAGACATCATAGCAATCCTGATTCTGTTTGTTCCTGCCAACAAGGCTTTTCAAAGTACATAGGAAAAAAACAGCAAAAAAACAAATTGATAAATTCCTAAAGTTATTAGGGAATTTTAACATTACCATTTGAGAACTGACAGGTCAAGCATTAAATGCGTTTCTTAAAAACTCACACTGTTCCTATTACTGTGGTCAAAAATGAAGTTTGAGCTAGATCCTGAAGGCAATGGATAGAGTAGAGAGAGGCATTCTGTACAGCAGACTTTTTAAAAAACAGTTTGAAGATATCAAGGTCTAATGCCTAACACATAATCATGTCATGTACCTGATACTTAGAGTAGCTTTCTTTTTCTTAAAGAATCCTACCTTTCTGATAAGATATGAAACTACACTACATTAAAATTCAATATTGCCACAAGTTGCCACCATTCTTATGAAAAATCCTGATTTGATTCACAAGTAACTTGGAATTTCTTTGGAGATACTTTGATATATACCTTTTTATGCCAGATTTTATAATAGCCTTTTATTTTTAGATACAATAACATGAAAAGGTAAAAATCTCCAGATATTAGGTAGTCTTTACAAGAACATGATAAATTAAAAAAAAAAAAAACCCTCAAATTGTCTCCTTTAATCTCAAATTATTAATTCAGCTATCTATATAGACAGATATAAATTCCTAAATATTATATCTGATTACATTAAAGAAAAGACGGGTAAGCTACAGATGATTTACTTTGATCTTTTCTAAAATTACACGCATTTACTGAACTCTAATTTTTGATGTACCTGGTATTGTCAATCATAAAATATTATTGAATATTTGTGAATATATTATTTTGGATATGCCCTTTGACAAAGATGAGGTCCTCAGTTATTGATCTCTTGAAATATGAAGGACTTCCTTTAAAAGTTAGAACTGAAAAAAAAACAATAAAAGTTAGAACTGAGTGGTTATAAATTACTTATTTGTTCATTGTTGAGATCCTTCTATGAGAATGGGGACCTTATTTGTGTGTTCAACACTGCATCCCATCATTTAGGCTACAAGTGAAGTAAATATTACTTCAATGTATAAATGAATGAACAAACAAAAAACAAATAAGCAAGTTGCACCAGTAAAACCATTTTTTTAAAAATAAATACTTCACTTAAATTGAAAGGTACCTGAGATTTTCAAGTGTCCTTTGATTAGGTCCCTGACCATCCCCGACAGAAATGAACTATAAAGAAGAATCAGGACAACTTTTCAGAATCTCCTCAATGTTCCTCTATGCCTAGAATAGGTATCACTTCTAGAAGAACCAAATATAGTCAGGATCTTTAAAAACTAGAAAGAAACTGTTCACACTATGTATGCCTGGACAGAGAGTCGTGCATATGTTTTAATTCTGTCAGCCTCCAAAGAATTTGTTTAGGACAACATAACAATGGATTCTCTCTGGATGCTATGAGCATAGGGACAAGAGAACTTTATCTACAGTGTTCATTCTTTGACTCCAGTGTTTGAATTCTAGGAAACTGTCTGGAATCTGCGCACAAGCCCCAAGCCTCTCCCTCTTGCATTATTTTCTTGTTCAGAGCCTGAGCCATTATCACCAAATCAAGTGTGATAAACACAAGCCTTCCTTGTGTTTAATGCTTTAATGCTTAGTAAAGTCAACTTAGACTTTACTAAGATCCTTCAACCTACAGTCTGTACCCCTAGCCCACACAAGAGCCCAGTTTTCTGGGGTGGAGGGAAGAGAGGAGGGAGAAAGGAAGGAAAAAAGGAAAGAAGGAATAAGACATCAAAACTGTATTTCTTTGGGTAAAGCACCACATTCTCCAAGAAATTTTTGTTTAAATACAAATAGCACAAGAAGTCTGAAGATGGGGGAAAAATCATTATGTCTTTATCTGAAACAACTGACCAATCATATAGGGACTTCATGGAAGAAAGGGACTAACATGGGAATAGATTACTGGGCATCCAAGAAGTAAGGGGTCCTAGAAAAGAAATGAAAAGGGCACAGAAAGAGAGATAACAGGACTCCATAACCTAACTTTGCTTATCTCACACGTTTTCCCTGGAGTTTGTAGATGTGCAGAATTTGAATGCACCTGAAGCCTTTAGAAGATTCTAGCATATCTTGTAAGCCCCAATTCTATCACAAGCAAAGTTTACTGACTTAAAAAGTACAATACTTAATTTTATTTCGAGCAGTGGAAGACGGACATTTAACAGTTATATTTGTGATAATAATCTGGAAAAGACAAACAATATTTTGCCATATTTGTATGTTTCTATCAAGTCTTACTAAAGGCTATGAGTCAAATAATATAAAAATTCTTATTTTCATCCATTTTTCTGTCTCCTGAATATATAAAACTCCATTTCACTATAGACAACTAATTCATCTTTACCGCATAAAATGTGACTTTTCATAACTGCAAAAAAAATGTATACACGTCATTTAAAACTAAAATGAGAAAATCTTTATATGAGCAATAAATATAATAAACATGTTTAAATGTAAATGTAAAACACAAACCTCAGACAATGAGCCTACATAAACACTGTGATATTTAGACATTTGTCAGGCAGCCCTTTTCTGTTTTGACAGCCAACTGAATGTTCTATATAGAGAGCTCTCTTTGGAAGATAGACTTCCTTGCCTCGTTTCCTTTACTCTGAATACAACTGTAAGACATTTCAATGTGTGGGAAGCATGTATGGTACAGAAAGTTGGAAAACATTCAGGCATGAAGTACCAAAACAGTCAAATACTTGCAAAACCAATATGCTCATCCAGAATGATTCATTCTCTATTTAAAACACACGTTCGAAGCCTAGGACAATCCAACCTGGACAGTTAACAGACGCCTTTTGCTTCTGACCTTCTCACAGACAAGATTCAAAAGAAGGAAAACAGATTCTAAATTTTAACAATGTTTAGTTCTGGACACTGTTTTTGTTCTAGTGCTCAGCATGCGACAAAAATTAACTACAATCATCGTATCTTTCCATCTTCTAAGTCTCTGTGTATGTGTGTGTTTAATTTCTGCTTTATGCTATAAAAAAAGAAACCAGCAATGCCACTTCCTACATAAAAGCAATGATTCCCCAAATAGTGGCTTTTATTTAATACTCTCAGCATGGGTTCCATTAAATCTAGTTGGAAATTATCTTTGAGATCCTTGGATATGACAAATGTGTGTGAATTTTAAATTAGTGAAAACAAAATAACAATATTGTTGATGACTCATCATTTATGGCAAAACCTTGACAATTTTTGCCTTTTGTAATTTTTCAGAGACCAGAACTATAAACAAGTGTATCTTCTCCCACATTCTGCTCATGCTCTGCTTTCAAAGAGAGCCGGTTTGAATTATTCTACCTTGAGAGAGTATGTTTAAAATCTCTTCTTTCACTTTTGATTATGTCTAGTGACTTAATTGCTAGAGTGAATATTTTTGAACAGTGTAGAATAAGGATTCAGAAGAAAGAAGAAATAGAAGAAAAGTGGTAAACGTGAGGAATATTAGCACTCTGGCAATATTCATTTCTTCAGCACTATGCCAGACAACATTCTAATATTCTGTGCAACTATGAGAACTCTCCTAGACAGCATGAACAATAACAACAAAAAATTATAACGAAATCTGCACCCTGATTTAGTTTTGGAACTTGAAAAAGAATTTGCCAACATAATAGACATTGCCAATGTCACACGGAAAATTTCTTTCAGATCTGACCAAATAAAGTAAACTCATTAAGAAACGTGTGTGGGGTGAAAAGATCATAATTTTAAAAAATGCAATCCTCCCCTGTCTTAAGAAAACTAACAGGGTGTTCATAGTAAGTTCCTTTCAAAGGGCTCGAGGACTGGGGAAATGAAAACATATAGCCCCCAGTATCCTAACTGGAGTGAGGGCCTTATGGAGCACTACACCATCTTTCGTGATCTATACATTTCTTAATGATTATAAACAACAATGAGTAAAATTAGTTTAAAAAGATTTGGGAGTCTAAATGCTCTCCTAGGTTTTGGCACTAAACAGAGTCACTTGTTTTCCTTCTATATCACAGCTTTCCACTGCTTTTACAAATGCACTTCAAACTTACTTCATTTAGGTGCTTGTTTAAAAACTGTAACCAACCTGAGAACATACATAATATAAAGTGCTGTAATGAATATATAAGAAAAAGACAATAAAAAATAAGCATGGCCAACAGACTTAAGTAGACACTTTACAAAAGAGGGTATCCAAAAGTGGTAAATGATGGAAATGGTCATAATGGAAATGCCAATGACAATATTTTGGTATTCCTAGAAAGAAACTCTCCAGAATGCCTATAATGAAAAAGACATCACCAAGATTCGGCCAAGACATGCAAATTAGTTTAACAGTTTGGGAAAGGGTTTGGCAGTATTTTCTGAAGTGGACAAAAATACTTTGTGGTCCAACAGTTATCACTGTCGACCTGTAACAATCAGAACTTTATTCTACACCCAGAGACATATGAAATAATATGCAGAGCAGTATTAGTCATAAACTCAACCTAAAGCTGCCAAAGAGCCTCGCAATCACAGAATGAGTATATAAATTGTAGCTATGCATACCACGAAAAGTTATAAGGCAAACAAAATGAAGAAATTACACCATCCATGGGTATAAGAGTATCTCGAACAAAAAAAAAGAAAAAAGAAAAAAGATATGGAGCTAAAGAAATCAGACCCAGGAGTGCATATTGTATAGACCTATTTATACAAGGTTCAAAAACAGGTAAACCTGATCTGTGATTTTAGAAGTCAAGAAAAGTGGTTAACCCTGTCAGGGACAGTGATGGGAGGAGGTGCAAGCCATTTATGGGGTGCCTGGGTATGTTCTGGTTTTTATATGAGTACTAATAATACGAGTGTGTACACATGAAAATTCATCAAGATATGCACTTATGATTGGGGGGGAGGAAAGTTATCTTCAATAAAAATTTTACATTAAGAAGCAATTATTATAAGTGCCCAGAGGAGGATTTATGCCTGGGAGGGATGTAGGGATGTGTTTAAATTGAATTATGTCTTTGAAAAATTTATAAAAGATCTTTTGGCTTAATTACTCTCTCTTTCAACTCTTGACTTTCTCTATTCCCATGCCACTGGAGTGGTTGAGGGCATTCTGAGGATCCAGATATAAGAAAGTTGAGTTGGATACATTGTCTTTCATCAAATAGGAATGAAGACATAGTTTGCAGTCACTTTCATGTACAGTTACATGATTGGTTGCTGTCCTTGTATACGAATGACTTCCAGGAATTCTCTGAGGGCCTATTGGTAATGTGAGATAATGTATCAGGACCAGAGATTCAATGAGAAAAGAAAGTGTCTGCAACCCTCAGCGCAGGAGCTATGAGGCTAGTGGAGGAGAAACACAGTTTGAATGTACAGATCAAACACTATTCTACGGAAAAATTTTCCAATGAATACATATTTAAGATTCTAAGTGAAGGATTTATTTACTTCTGGTGTCTCATCAAAATGAAAGTTCTCTCTTGTCAGCATAATTTTTATGGGAATCAGACAAAGTAGAATTTATCAGTGTTTCTGTGTTTGGAGGGCACAAACTTAGAGCAGCATTAGGAACAGTGAACATGTCTACGTGCGATGGCCCGTTTTATAAATTTGGACTATCAATAATTCAAACAGATTGTGGTCAATCATGCTAGGGAATGACTGAATTATCTCTATTTTCCCTATAGAAAGTGATATTATGAAATTGTTGTTGAGGATACAAAGAGAATGCAGCCCAAAAAATTGTCAGGAAAAAGTAGTTTACCAATAAAAACATGTTTATTGTTTTCTGGGATTTGTGATCATTTGGTATTTGAGCCTTTCAATTTGTAACTTTGTATTTATTCTCTCATTATAATCAATTTTTGTACTGATTTTTGTATTTTCAGTTTTGAACTTTTTTCTTAAGGAGGAGGATACCCCTACCCTGTATAAACTTCTGACACCACAAAACCCAAATCCGCCTTAATAGGTTCCACTGTCCTGGCTTCTCTGTCTCATCAAAATCTTTCCTTAAGTCAATAAAATTGACCTCTCTACAGAAAACCTCTCATTTAATTCCACTCTCACTCCTCTTTATACAGGAGAAAACTGAGGTGTGGGAATGTACCCATGCTAGCAGCTAGAAATGGCCAGACTGGGTGTGGCAGTTCTCAACTCCACTCTGAGAGGAGCCTTGTGCACTAATGAGAAGAAGCTTTGCTGCCGAATGGTGGCCCCCGTGTCTGAGGCTCTATGTGGGTCGCACCCTGCCCGGCATGGATACCAGCACACCTTTCAAAAGCACTGGTAATTTGAAGTTTTTTTTCATCATTTATTTCCCCATTCTCCTGTTATCTGCCTGCAGTAACAAGTTTAGAAACCTTTCTTTCAACACGTACAGTCAAATTAGCTGTGCAGGCAGACACTTCCTGAGAAGCTAGAGCAGAAGTGAAAGCAGCAAGGAGGTAGAACATTCCAGATCTCCCCAGCCTGGGCATGTGCTCAGCTAACTGAAGTTAGAGACCACTGCCTAGCAGTTCATGGTCACTGCAGAGTGAGATCTCTGTCTCTTCCAGTTCCCAGTCACAACCCTCCTGTCTGTCTGAGGTTCTAGCAGGTGTACCACAAATAGCAGGGACTAGAGTCCGTATCCTCTCCCCCAAGGCTACTCTGGAAAGAAGGTCTCAGAACCATCTCTTCAGAGATTCTAAAGGGGAATCCTCATGGCTCTCATTAAATGCACTCAGGCAGCTGTGGGCTAGGACACTCATACACAAACAAACCAGGAATCCTTTCAAACTCTATCCCTTAAATCCAACCACAAATTTACTTTTCAACCACTGTCTTAGTATCTAAATTCAGTGTACTTCACTATAACAAAATTATTTTACTCTGCTTAAAGTTAAGTTCTATGGACTTTAATTATTAAAACAATCTGGTGACTGTAATAAGTTACAAATTGGTATTTGCTTGAGGAAAACAAGAAGATCAAGACTCAATGAAAATGTATTGTCTTGGGGATCCCTACCAATGCAGAGAAATAATTTAACTTACTCTCCTGTCACAGCTAAAAAGTGACAGAATTGGTTTTTGAACACAAATTTCATGATGTTTAGTGAAGTATTCTTTTCCTTCTGTTTCTCTGACCTAATAAGCCCAGAAGACAAAAATACAAGATGATGTGAAATGTTATCTCTTACTCAGAAATAGTGAAAGCCAAATGAACCCCCTGCTAATATTCCAAATATCTCGAGAAGCCTAATTACACCTTGTTTAGCAAACGAGCATGAGGCACGGCCCTAGGTGTTTCATGTACATTACCGTATTTACTCTGGACAGCAGTCTTTTCAGGTAATACTAAATCTGATAACAGTTACTCATTTATTCTATGCTTACTATGTTCCAGCCACTACGGTAAGAGTTTACATACACTGACATTAATTCTCACCAACAAAACCCAGACAGTAGGTATGATTTTCATCTTCTGTACTCTGCAGTTGAGAAAAATGAAGCTCAAAGATTATGTAACTTATTCAAGATCACATGATAATAAATGGAAGAGGCAAGAGAAAAAAAACTGTTTTTTTCTAATGTCTATAAGCCAACCACTATGTTATACTAACTCTATTAGTAGAATTTATCACTTGACTCATGAAGAAATTCAGGACATGTAACTTTAGAGACATTCCCAAGATTACGGAGACCATTAATAGAGAAATACGGTTTTTCTGAAACCAAATTCTGAGTAGTTCTCCTATTGCTTTGAGAATTTCAGTTTTGGTGGTCAGTACATATACAATGTCAGGCCACTCACTTACCTTTCCCTGAGTCCTGATTTCCACCAGAGGTCACAGAAGTTATTACCTGGTCTGTTTTACAGACATGGCACTGATCATGAACTTAGCAAACGGCAGTGTCATACAGGTGTAAAATGCTTATTGTTCTTGTTAAAATAATCTATTCCATGTTACCATGGTGATTTAGGATCATGGAAGAGAACCTTATAACCTGGTTGTCGTCTACGTCTTCTTGGCATTTATACGTTCTGAACTTTCCCTGACAGGATCTAGGACAGAGTTTGTTTGGGCAGTTGTCAAGAGCCAGAGATGGCCCACAAATTCATTTTCTACTTGCAAATGATAAAGTTATTAGAAAGTTGAATTGTCGGGGCACCTGGGTGGCTCAGTCGTTAAGCGTCTGCCTTGGGCTCAGGGCGTGATCCTGGCGTTCTGGGATCGAGCCCCACATTGGGCTCCTCTGCTGGGAGCCTGCTTCTTCCTCTCCCACTCTCCCTACTTGTGTTCCCTCTCTTGCTGGCTGTCTCTCTCTCTCTCAAATAAATAAATAAAATCTTTAAAAAAAAAAAGAAAGTTGAATTGTCTTTCCCTTTCTTTCTTTTCTTTCTTTTTCTTCTTTCCTGCCTTCCTCCCTCTCTTTCCTTCCTTCCTTCCTTCCTTCCTTCCTTCCTTCCTTCCTTCCTTCCTTCCTTCCCTCCCTCCCTCCCTCCCTCCCTTCCTTCTTTCTTTCAAAGCTGGATTCTTTATGAGGACTTCCCCAAGAGATGACTGAGATAGAGGCATGTTTGGGAATTCAGAGGAGGCTCCTCTATATTTGACTGATAAGATGTCATGGATCTTTGCAATTCTCCCTTATGTATGTGTGTTGTGCCGGATGAGAGATGCATATGACTCCACAAGCCTCATCCCGGATGGCAGCTTCTTTCCATACTCCAGCTCTGGGGTGGTAGCAGTTTCTACTCTCTTTTCATGAACCTTAAATTCTAGTTGGTCCTCTTTAGCCCACAGCTCTTTCCTCCTTAGGATTTTCACTGCCTGACCTTCCACCTCTTCTGGGTAATACTGTCTTCTCTGTACTGACCTTCAGCCACTTTATCTTGATTTCCAAACAGACACGACAACACTTAGAACCATTCATACAAGGTATAGGCATACAACTGACTTCACTAAAGGTAGTGTTTGCAGGGTCTTTTATTTTCTTGTTTTTTTGTTAGGCAGGGGCAGCAGCACAAATCATTTGAACTAGAATATGAGGGGCGCCTGGGTGGTTCAGTTGTTTAAGCAACTGCCTTCGGCTCAGGTCATGATCCTGGGGTCCTAGGATCGAGTCCCACATGGGGCTCCTTGCTCAGGGGCAAGCTTGCTTCTCCTTCTTCCTTTGCCCCTCCCCCTACTTGTGTGCTCTCTCTCTCTCTCTCTCTCTGTTAAGTAAGTAAATAAAATATTTTAAAAAATAAACTAGAATATGAGATTGCCTTGCTTTTGTAGAGATTTGCTCCAACTCATTCCAATTCCACCATCTCTTTCTCTTCCTGTTATGTCACTTACTTCAATGCCTTGTCTCTGTTCCCAGCACAGCACCTCCAGAATAATTCACTCCACAGTCCAGCTCCCTGTAGCTCCAGCCTGAAATGTAGCCACAGATCTATTTTTACCTTTTCAAGCCCCAGACACTGATTAATGTGTTCTGTTCAACAACGTGCCCTCTGCTTGGGACTGCACACCTCTTCCTCCCGTGGGCGCAGGAGCGCCAGCAACAGCCAGTCTCATTTTGCTTCCTCTGCTTCACACAGATGAGTGAGTGGGATTATTATGTGATAACTTAAATATTTTTAACTCTTGGACTTGCTATCTGATTATATGTCATTTCGTGGAAGCTGTCAGAGAGGAGCATGCTGCCCGCACCGCATGGCGGACTCTGATATAGTCACTTCATTTTTCAGACAATACTGAGTTGTACACGGTGTTTTCCTAGACATGATCTCATCTTATCTCACAATAACCCTATGACTTTGATAGGACAGGTAGTGTATCAGTCGGGATCACGTTAGGGGACAGAAAACAGGAGAGAATGTAATGGGAAGATTCAACTCGGTGTAAAGCTGTTAACTACTGGAAAGTGTAAAAAGAGAACTCAAGATTTTACAAAGGTAGCTACTTAATAAGCCCTCAGGGCTGAGGGAACCAGAGAATAGACAGCAACTGTGACAATTCAGGAGCCTAGAGAAGGAGACCTGTGAAGCTGAAATTCTGCCCCTGAGGAGACTGCTGGATCCAGTCTGGGAAGAGGGACCCTGTGGGGCAGCGACCCAGATCTCAGAGGTGGCAGCTCTGACTGGTGCTTGTGTCTAGAGCGGGGAGAGGCAGCATGAAGCTGGTTCTGCAAAGGCTGGGGAAATGCCAAACAGGATTCAAAGGCTGTTACTGGAAGGAATGGCTGCTGTCAGGGTGAAGAAGTCCTGCGGGCATGACTCAGAGGAACTGCGGGCTGACTGGAAGCCCATCGGAAGTTGGGGGAGGGAGCCGGTCCTTCCTCTTCCTCCAGGCTCATGGTCTCCCTCTAGTGTTCTCTGTTGTTAGAACCTAATAGGTATCTACCCAGCAAAGAGCCCAGCCCAGAATACACAGAGGAGGGTTTGGAAGTTAAGGCCAAGAACTTAGTAACTGGAAGAGATAATTTTCCTTGCCTAATTAAGAAAAAAAAAAAAAAAAAAAAAAAGGCAGATAAGGCTGAATGTAACCAAACCAAAATTACCTTGCTAAGATAACAAAACTGGCAAGAGGTAAGGCTGGGATTTACATTCTATATCTTGATTGTAAACGTCATACTTTTTTCATTCTGTCACATTTCCTAAGACTCAAATGACTGAAATAACTCTCCTAGAATCACTTACTATTTCACCAGCAAAGACTTTGAAAAACACCATCCAATTTATCACTTGTTCTCCATATTGCCTTGACTCAAAAATGTCTCACATAGATGAGGAGAAATCAAGTTTGGGGGGAGAGAGAAGCCTAGGTTGGGAAGAGCAGAGGATCTCAAAGTTCGTTCTCAGCAAAAGACAGCTAAGCTGACAGGACAACAGCAAAGCTGAGAGAACCAAACACCTCACTCATTTATGAACTCATTCATGCAATAACCAATTACTACAAGTCTACCTCATTCCAGACCCTATTTTAGAGGATGATGGCTCAGATTTGCATAAAAATCCCGCTTTCATGCAGTTAACATTCTAGTGAGGGAGCCAGACAATAAGTAATATAAATAGCTTACATAGTCTGCTAGACAATACAGAAATACAAAGCAAGGAAGTGGTTGCATCTCCCTTTATGGTTGTCAGAAAAGTCCTCATGCAGAAGGTGAGGTTGGTGCAGAGGCCTGAAGGAGATATTTGGGGGAACGTCTTCTAGGTCACAGGAGCAACCTGTGCGGAGGCCCTGTTGCAGAAGAGGAAAAAGGACGAAGTGCGTGTGGCAGGAGCAGCATGAACAAGCAGTAGGAAGTGAGGTTAGAGAAATAATGGAGGATCTGTGCACATAGGACCTTTTATGAAGATCTCCACTGCAACAGATTAATCATCGTTTTTTAGTATCTGCTGCTTCTCCTTAGGGACAATTTTACTTTCTCCTTGACATCACAGGGGGCAATATGACTTCTTTTGGTTGGTCAAATTGAGCCTAGTGATATATGTCCTTTTAGACAGAGGCGTTAGGAGACAGCACATAGTTTGCCAAATTTTTATTTTCACTTTTCCAGGAAAACCAGCTCTGTCAGCTTGGCTCTCAGCAGAGGGGTGATGTGGAACTGAACCCAAAATGGACATGTAAAGTAAGAAATCAACCTTTGCTGTTATAAGCCACCAATATATTCAGTTTGTTACTGCAACACAATTTGGACTATTTTGGAAGATAAATACTCCTCCTTTACTTATGTATGATTCGTGTATATATAGGCCTAGTCCTCCCCCCCACACACACCAAATAGCACTAAAAGGGTAAAAAGGAATATGTGACCTGGGACTCAGTGGTGCTCTAAAGCTGCCATGTTTTTGAGAGAATGCTACTCAGATGGACAGGGATCCTTTCAGTCAAAAAGGGAAAGATTCAAGTCATTATCACTAGTTACTGTCTTCCACACAAACTACCAGTTAAAGAAAAAGATGAGAATTCCATTTAGAAGTCATTCTATCTTTAAGAACTTGGATGCTGCATACTTAATAGAAGTTAATGTGAAGTGCTACCTTACCTAACTGCTGGGAGAGTCCAAAAATACAAGAGGCAAGAAAGGGACGAGGAGAAAGTACATACCCTCTCCTCTATGATGCTTCCACCCCTCTCTCAGCTTTTACCTCACAGGCAGCCATCAGGCCCCCTTCTGTTCACTCAGCCTCCCAACCTCACCCACACATCTTTACAAGCATGATAACCACTCTGCTTCTAGTTGTTCCATTAATTCTTCTTCTTCTTTTGTTCTTATAAGTAGGCTCCACACCCAGCATGGAGCCCAATGCTGGGCTTGAACTCATACCCTGAGATCAAGACCTAGATCAAGAGTTGGATGGACTTAACTGACTGAGCCACACAGGCACTGCCAGAACAATTCTTCTGATGAGTAATGGAGGAGAAAGGAAAATTGGATCCTATGAATGACTTTATGAGACATTAAGTATAATGACATACTAAGAAGTAGTTACATAGTCAAGTAAGAGAAATACACTGAAAAAAGTACCATTAGTTTTATATGCCTCTGAATATCATGAAACCATCCGAGGCTGTTGTTAATAGCATTTCTTCTAATTACATACTATGGCTTTAAGAGGTAAGAACTGGACTCATTCAGTTTGGTATCCCCAATACCTAACATAGTAGGTAGGCACTGAGAAGAGCTAAAATTTAAAACAAAAATAAAACCAATTGGATTCCTAAACAAATTGATCTCTGGTTTGAAAATCTATTAAAATTTAATTTGGTTCTCATAACTCTCCCTCTCCCCCCTCTTTTTTTTCCATCTAGCACATGAATTAGCAGTGGCATGTCGGCAATACCTAGAAATTTTCATGTATATACCTATATAGATATAATGTGTGCTTTATATGCATGTAAATATATATTTATACTATATTTAAGTATTTTGACATTTTGTTTCCTGCTATATTTGATCAAGGCATCAGTTAACTAAAATAACACAATATTTTCCCTTGCAATGCAGGGAAAGCCTATTGTAAAAGTAAACTGATTGCTTGAGTAGACATCTTAATTTCTGTACCCTTTGATTTTCCTATCATTTAATGTTGAAAGCCAATATTCTCCTAAGTCTGTAAACCTTATTTTTATTTACTGAATTTCTGAAAGATGCAGCTGGGGAGGGGTTTCAAGGGAAAAATAATGTGTCTAGAATGTTGTTATTAATATATACAGGAGCTGTCATGTAAAGAATGGCTAGAATGTTGTTAATATGACTTTAGCACAATACACATAGCCTCTAAATGGTGACATAAATTACATCCAGTGTTCATATTGCTGCCTGATGCTATTACCTAAGACAATATAAATTTTACACTTGAAGTAAGTTGGCTACAGTCTTCAATAAAGATCCAGCTCTCTCACACTGCACCTCTTACAGCAAACTAATTAGGACATTACACTAGTGACAGCTAGAATCCTCACGATGTTGTGTAATCTTCTGGGATTCAGTGCTATTTTGCCCCATTAGCTTTTTCTTACTCAAAAAGAAAATCCTGGATTTGTTATTCTTTGACACTTCTACAAATGAAACATGAACAACATTACATATATGAATGCACATCTTTTCCATACTTTTGGCTTCACAGATCCTTACTGAACAATGAAATGAGGAGACAGTGAAAACCATAGGAAGAGACAAGGAAATTCAACTCTATTAAGGATATTATTTATTCCTTTGGAACAGCTTTGATAGGGAAAGCATTTGGAAGGTCACCAGCCTCGAAGATGTGAGGGGTACATATGAATATTTTTCTCCGTGCCCCTGTATTATCACAAAGAATTATTATAGCTTACTTTAAGCTTCCTTCAGCTAATAGTTGGTTTGCAAAAGATAAAATAAATTTTTAAAGAGTATTTTCAATACTACTGAATCATTAGTATTATCAAGTCAAGTAAATTATTTGTCTTGAGTTTTTGTTGTGTTGTTATAATTTCCCTTTTTCTTCACCACTATCTCCTAACAAGGAGACATGCAATTGTATTGTTCCCTTTAGTAAAACCTAACTTAAGACATCACTAGCTACAGTGATATGTAGTGTAGGAATTATGTAGTCAAGACCCATTGTTCCAAGAAAAAATGGCTTTGAAGAAAGGCATAAAAAAGACATAAATATTTGAAGTCATGAATTAAGTTTCATAAAACTGTACTGGAATAAAAATGATATACAGGTGAGGAAGGGATTACTCAAATGTTTTGGCATACATTGAGTTTCAAAATATTTGGAAGAAAAAAGTGACATAGCATTGTCTTAGTGACAATTTTGAATCATTTGGAAAAAAAGCTACAGATCTTTGACCAAACTCTGAAAATAACTTTTCACCTACCTCCTCCTACTTAGCAAATATGTCTGTCACCAACAATTACATTTTTTATAGTTGTCAACTTGTCCAAACATATATATTGTTCATCTCCATCTTTTCAAGCTGTCTTATTTTTAGATTATGAATAATGTTACCAATTCTCACACTTGATTGTTTATATATATATATATTAGTAGACAACAAGAATCAGTAGAAAGAATGTGGATTTGGAATCCTGATTTTTAACTGGGGTATAGATTCCTACTTACTCACTGGAGGACCTTGGACAAGGTAAATATCTTCTCTGACTCATTAGTGAAGTGGGAACAGTAATACCCACCCCTGGTCTGAGTTAAAGCTTAGAAGTATCTGGCCTTCTATAGGAACTTAAATATTATTCCCCTTTGTTTTCCCTTTCATTTATTAAAAAAAAAAAATTCATAGGGGCTTTCTCCAGGACTCATGGAATTATTTTCTTCTGTGTCTATATAAGTCTCTGTATTGCCTTCTTATGCTTTCATTTCAAAAGTTTTATACTGAATGTTGCATAATCATATGATTGTTCTTTCCTCTATGATAATATAACTTACATTCTTGTGGTCTGTTTGAGAATTTTTTTAAAAAAGGAAAAGAGAAAAAGCAAAACCTAATTTAAGTGTCTCAATTAAATTGTTTTTTATACACACTTGAGTATATCATGGTTGAAACATACCACCTAAGACATAAAAGTTGTATGTAATAACCACCTGATACAACATCTTCAGTTTATATTTAGCATTAGTAGTTTTATTGAAATTCCCATGCAATTCTGGATGCTTTAAAACTATTCAATTTTCATTTAAAAGAAGGAAAGAAAGATTTTTTAAAAAAGGAAGGCAATTGTAAGAACTCAGCACAATTTTTTAAAAAATTGCATCAATTAACGAAGTTTGAAGTATTTTATTCACCACTTTTGGTAAATAACTACATTTCTTTTAAAAAGTTCAAATTAGCATTAGATTTTTGGATGCATTATAATTTGTTCTTGAGGGTTTACTAAGAGCTACATTTATTAGATTAAAACTGAATTTGTGTACCTACGACCTTCTGTTAAAGGTTTTACTGCCATCTTCTCTAGAAATGGGCCTACCTTAATCTTTATCTTCTAGCCCTGCTATTATCCCATTGATGCATTTCATATTAATTATGTATCTCTCTCCTTTAGGTCTCCCAGGAATCACAGTTTCTAAGCCCCGTAGCCTAGGTGTATGAAATATGTCTATATTTCATGCTCATGTTACCTTCCTGGTCCATTTTGAAATTGTCTGTTTTGATAATGGTTTGAGTCTCTGCACACAAATTTCCCTCTTGAGCATTGGTGATTTTTATTCAATGGAAATATTGACCTAGAACCTGGTCACTGAGTTGTCTGTTCTTAGACCTACATATTATTACGCATTCTTCTTAAATGTGTAGATTTCTTGCTATTACACAGCAGTAAGTGTGAAGCAATAATAAACTGATTGAATTCAACATTTTGAGTAAAATACATATAGCTAGAAAGAAGGCACCCAATAACTGACATTTATCAAGTATTATGTACTTAGAACTATACTTAGTACTTTAGATGAGTGGTAACAAAATACTTTATACATTTCCTTATGTATGGAAATACTTCAGAAAATGCTAAGACCGTACAAAATGGTGGGTCATCACATTTAGTGTTTGATAAGTAGTTATTGCTTTGCACAGTAGTGCAAGACTGTAAAAGTGAGACAGGAAAAGCTGAAAAGATACAAAGAAATTTTAAGCAATAGGAAAACTTAACGATTTTTTTCTTGGCGTTAAAAATTTTGTCAACAAACACTTTTAAAAATGTACAGGGCAATGAAAAAAATAATAGCAAAAGTATTATTTCCTTAGTAACTAGTATTTAAAACACTAGAAACATTGATAATTAAAGTGTTTTGTTGCAAAACTATGAATTTGCTTGCCTTCTTACCATGGAATTCACAATATGGAATGAGAATCTTTTCTATGCCTTGGAAAAGTGCCATATGCCTTTTCTAAGTTTGGATAAGTTTCTAGCACTTTATCCTTCACATTTTCAATATCGTGAAATATCTCCAAGATTTTCTTTAATGTGACTTTCAGCCAGCGTCACTTTCTCTTGGACATCCTCATCCTTTCCATTGCTACCACCTTCCTCATTTGTGTTAAAAAATATCACCCTAAGTTCTCTGGCTACACACCTAGAGTCCCATGAATGGCAACTATTTCTTCCACAGTTCCACTTACGTTCAATTCAGATTTCACATTCAGATTTACCATTGTTTCTATGCTGCTCTTTTATGTTTTTGGTCATTTTCCCACTTCAACTATCCATTTTTATAAAATATCACAAGAGCTTATCACTGTGAAACAAAGAGGCAACACAACTACGCATTTTCCTGTCTGTGCATGAATTGAACAACAGAAGTGACATTACCAGTCACCATCATACTTTCAAAGAAGTGATGTGACTTATAACTGATCATGATGCCTATCTTTACGCAGTGATCTGTGAATGGGATAGCTAGCAGCAATGTACTTTATAT
This sequence comes from Ursus arctos, assembly GCF_023065955.2. NCBI lineage: Eukaryota > Metazoa > Chordata > Mammalia > Carnivora > Ursidae > Ursus > Ursus arctos. The sequence goes on from NW_026622852.1 coordinate 18,226,102, forward strand.
AACTATTCACAGTTAATATAGCATGGTAACTAAAATTTGGAACATGTTCTCTGGACAACTGTGTTATTTAACTAAACCATAGTAACTGAAATGTGCCCATATTGAAACTATGAAATCTAAAAAATACACAACTTTTTAAAAGTGTGTACCATTTTGCTCTTCATGATTACCACAGCCAGAGTCTATATATTTGCACAATAAAAATATATATTAAGATTTGGAAATCGAAAAACAATGCCACATGTAGTTTTGTGTAAATTATGTAGTAGAAATGTATATAGCACCTATAACTTAAATAAGCATAATTCTAAATCTTCAGCAAAGGGATGTGTTATTCCAGCAGGACAATGATCTATCCGGCAGTTTCTGGAACTCTGCAATCACTTTAAGGGGCAGTGATTAACCACCAGAAAATTCTCTGGGACTTAATCCCTTTCTGACACAATTCTTTCTAAATCCATGGATCTGAAAACTTTTTCTGAGAGAGTAACTATTAAGAAACATTCACTGAGCACCCCCCCCCCTTTTTAATGTATCCTGTCTGTGTTGGACACTATATATTCATTACTTTGAATATGAATAATGCTGCAAGGTAGGCATTAAGTAGTATCTATAATTTACAGATAAGAAAATAAAGACCCAGAATAGAATGATCAGGTAACTTGTCCAAAGTTACAGATGCAGATCTCTGGCCTCCAAATCTGGGATCTCCTCTATAAGAGGAGTACTACTTTTCCCCAGTTGGGTAACTCTTTCAAGGACTGCATACCAATAAACCAATAGATGCATCCTACCTGGAAGATGGATGGGATTAAAACCAATTCTCATTTGTGAATCAAGAAGCATGGTTAATATCTACCCTACAGCACATGGAAGTCTAAAAGGCAATTTGCTGCTTCCAGATTCTGTTGATCAGTGGTATAAACTAATCTAAACGTGACCATACTCTCTCTTCCTCACCCTCCTTAAATTGTACTGCATATAATTGAGGGATTAACATGTTTTCAGTTTTTATATCCCAGATACTCTATAGAAATGAGCTCACTGAAATTTATATAAATACAAAAGCTTTCTATTTACAGTAGCTTATTTGTTTTCTTTCTGTGTTTAAGACCATTGCTCATCTTTCTGTAATTGATCAACCTGTTTATAAAAAAAGATCTAAAACTGTGAAATTATCTTGAAATATAATATATCCTGAAAAAGGAATATCAAAAGAATATAACTCATAATTCTACCATATGACATTGCCTTCCAATTTTCAGTGAAATATAAAATTTACTTTTAATTTTGAAATATAACAGATTGTATCTTTTTAATTACCACAATAAATGTGGAAGTAAGGAACTGCATTTCAATTTTTTTACTAAATGTCTCCAAAACCAATTAACAGGAGTGAGGCTTTTATGTGGGTAAGACTTGAAGAGAGTGGATGAGACACGTGAGAATTGCCTCACCGTATTTTGAAAACGTTGGAGCTATAAAGTTGAGGAACGATGCTTTAGCATTTGATAGATGCTGTTTTAAAGCAAAATGAAACATAAATATTAATTATTATTTTCCCTTATAATTCCTTTACAGCTTGTATTCCTGATATTATACACCTCTTCAACTTCTTGCACGTCACCTGTAAGCTCATCTGCAATTATCTCCTTCCTTCCCACTTCCATTCCTGCTTGTCAGGATGTCATTCCTCTTGTCTACAGTTAATCCTTCAACCTGTGTCCTGAATCTTATCCTTTAAATTTCCTCTTGGCCCTTGTTCCATCAATTGTCTCTCCAGTTTTCTGCGTCTTTAACCTGTCTCACTCCTTACTCTTGGTCTTCATTATATACACTAGATCAAATCCTTTTTACATAAATATGACCATACAACATCCCTAATTTATTTTCTCTCCCTTTTCTTCCTCTGCCAAGATGACTGAGAGAATTGTTTACACTACAGTTATCTTTTTACTTCGTCAAAACACACTCACTCTAAAACTGGATTCTGCTCCTGTTAACCCACTGAAATTGCTCTAGAAAAATCCAGTAACTTCCAAAATGCTAAATACTAAGAGAATATTTCGAGTCCTATTTTTCTGGACCTGGTCATGACCCTTTGAAAGGGTCTTTGAAAGGGATACCTTCGTTACTACAATGCATCTTCCCGGTTTTTTCTTTCCTAAAATTGCCATTCCTTTCAACCTCCTTCTTATTTTTACCCCTAACTTTTGGGGGTTGGTATCTTTGATGGTCTCCTGTGCTTACTTTACACAAACTTCTAAATGATCTTGTCCTTACTTATTCCTTCATCTAACATGGGTATTCCCACTTACACTCTGTCCAGACCTCTCTTATAAGCTCCAAATTGTAATCTTAAAATGGCTCCTGTGTATCATCGTCTCAATGCCCCTCTTCCCTCCAAAGCTGTTCTACTTGTTCTCCTTATCTTGGTTAATGGTACCAGTATCTAACCTGTCCCCCAAGTTAGTACAGTCAAACCGTTCTCCTGAACTCCTCCCATTTCCAATGACTACGCTAGACCCTTCTTATTTTGGGCTAAGAGCTGTGATGGCATTGGCCTTGATCTTCTTCCTCCCCTAAATCAACTTCACACTGCCATTGGAATGATTTTTAAAAACACAAACACTTTTGTGTTCAAAATTTACCAACTGCCCTCAATTACATTCAGGATGATTTGTGATTTCCTCATCTAATTAGACCAGGTTCTTTTTGTATCCTGTCTGCCTTCCAGCTTCTTCTCTTTCTGTGGAGATAACACTTATATACCTTACAGCATTATCTCAAAGTTAAGATGAGAAAATAAAGGCCCAGCATTACTGGGTAGGTGACTTGTCCAAAGTTACACAATTGAGAGATGCTCCTCCTATCCTCCTGTGAGGATACACACATTCTTTGCACCAACCATGCCGACTTACTGGCAATCTTCGGAGGTGTAGTGCTCTCACATACTTCTGTCCTTTGAACAAAGCCTTCCTCCTGCTGGAACAGTCTTCCTCACACATTCACTTCACTGCTTTCAGGAGATAGCTGCAGTGTGACCCCTCCTCTGAACCATTCCCTAATGTCCCGATGATGATATAACACACTTTCCTTGTGTTTCCTAGTTCCATACTTCCATAACATTTAAACTTCCCCTGGTTTTAGCATTTCTTCTGTCTTTACTATGACCCTCAGTTTACTGCCTCATGCTAAACTCCCCTTAAACATTGTGCGTGCCTCACCCCTGTGTCTTCTGCACTGAGCAGAGTGTCTGGAATCTGGTAGGGCTTCAGTTCTATTTTTTAATACACTGAAGAAAGGCAGAGAAAAATAACTGATTTTTTCTTATTTGTAAAATGAGAATTTGGGCCTACATGATCACTCAGGTCCATTCTGTAGCACTGTAATGATGACTTCTGTGTATCTGTGTAAAGTTCTGTATGCATTCTTAAAACATGCAACTATTCTGGGGCCTGAAATATGGTACATTTGGGTTAAATTGCATTTCTTTAGGACACATAGGTATTGATTAATTTTACTGCTTGGTGTATATGCATGGGTATGCATAACTGAGTTTAGACATGTTCACTGACAGACAAGGCAGATGAAAGTAAAATATATATGAAAGAGAATTTGAATTGATTGGTATGGACAATTGATTGGTATGTGTGCTGTCAATCTGACACAAAAAACCGGAGGGATCAGTCAATTAAGTGAAACTACAGGCCAGTTTGGTGGGGGAAAGACCATAACCTGAAGAACATTTCAAGTTAGTAATTTCACTATAGTGAACTCATTTTGCACTAGGTTATTATTTGATGAAATTAATCAAAATTATCTATGCCCTCAAAACTCATGGTTTCATATGTATATATTTTACATAGTAGTTGAGAGCATTAAAAGACACACAAAATATTTATTTTTGAAGGAGAGATCTAGAGATAAATAATCATGCATATTTCCTTCTAGGCTGTCACATTCAGATACTCCAGATCTTAAAAGAGGCAGGGATCTAAAAAAAAAATTTTAGTTTAGAAATAACAGCTATTTACTTGACTTGAGTTCCCTTGTTATTATCATATGTATCATATTCAAACATAAATAAGTTTCTCAAAATCAAATTTGATAGGCATGCTGTTTATAGATTTTGCCTAATCTGGGTAGCAGATTCTTGATTCTGATGGAAAAGAGTTATCTATTTCCAGAGTATAAATATATAGCAATAGGATATTAACTCAAAAGCATACAAAGTTTGAATGCATAATATGTAATTAGAAAAATATTTACTTGTTGATTTATGTAGGCATTTTCCTTTATATAAACAAGGATTTATAGAGAATACATAACTTCATAAATACTGCATAGTGAAATGCATTCATAATAAGGACAATGAGACCAAAAATAAGTAAGAACCAAAGAGGCAGGGATATGTTGAAAATGCAAAATCTAGGCAATGAGGCCCTGCATACTTGCCCAAGGAAGACAAAAAATTAATTATAAGTTTTCTAGAAGCAGCAGAAGAAAATAAAATCATTTAAGACACAGCATCTAAAATCTCTGGTTTTCCTAGAAAGTTTGCTATATGATAAAAAACATTATCAACAATATACTTAAGAGTAAATAAAATGTTGAATGTTATGGAACTGCTTTTAATATGTTTTTCAATTTAGTCAGATATTTTTATGCCAAAGTCAAAATCACTTCAGTAGAGATATCAATTCAATGTGGTCTCTGTATGTAATATCTTTCTGTGTTTATCTTCACACAAGGATACGTCTTAGAGCAGTGACCACAAAACAAAACGAATAGAATGCAAAGTCAGGCAAACAAGGAGAACTGGCGTGAGACAAGCATATTGCAAGATCTGCGAGGGCACAACTAAAGGGATTTAGGTGCTATTAAGAAAGAACAAACCATGTAGACTCACCAAAGCAGATCCAGAGATAAAGACCAGTTTTGCCCAGTAGTTTGCAAATTCTGCTTTGGAGAATGAAGATGAACGGATAGGTCATATATGCTTCAAAATGCCGCATAAATAAAGCCTACCTCAACCAATCTTTGAAACTTATTGAAAATTAGTAGGGTCAAGGTTGTACTTTCCGGCAGCTACTTGAAACCTAGCTATTGAATGTTACCAGTAAAACCGAGCACTATGAATTATCAAATAGATTAATTGGGGTAGAGTGATATTTACATGCAAAATAATTGAGAGGGAAAAATAAGCACAAACCTGAATAATAGAGCTATCTGTTAGAAATGTTGAAATTTCCCTTAGAATCTGATTTTGGACACTTTAGACATAATTAAGTGGACACCTTAAAAAGAAAAAAAAACATAATAATGTAGCTATGACAGAGAGTAAGAGAAGGAATCCTTGATGGACCAGAAATGTGATGATTCTCATAAAAGAGAGAAAACAGATGGATTTGTATAAGGGAAAACATTTTTTAGTGAAAACTTAGACTATCAGTCATAAAGGGAAAGCCTAGACAGCAGTTTCAAGGTTGCCTGAGTTCTAGTACAGCTCCTCTTCCTTCTCACTGTATGGCCTTGAACAAGTTATAGTACTTTTCTACGCCTCATTAATTTTCACCTGTAAAATTACTGTAAAAATAGGAGCTGCTATCAGGGTTGCTATGAGGACTAACTATATATGTAAAATGCTTAGAAGAGTGTCAGTTATAGTAGAGCTTACAAGACAGTTACATAAATCTATTAGTGTCCAGCTAACAACATGAAATCCAGAATACCCCCCAAAAATGAAAAGGCAAGGACAAATCTGGCAGCCAAGGGGCTTCAAGAAAGAATGTAGGAACATATTTCTAATTCTTCTCTTAATTTTTTAGAATGGTATTACCTATCATCAACTAAAATTATAGTGACAGATGCTACATTTTCAACAATTAACTCCACCACCATGCCCATCCCTTTCCCATGGACTCATTAAATGAACCAAGGAGCAGCATTCAGTCACTCTGTCTCCCAGCCAGTAGCTGTACTTATGACGCTTTGACTGGAAAGCATACTTTTCTCCTTTCTGATACTATTTCAGCCACATTAAATAGAGAAATTAATTATGTAATTGGAATTGTTACATTCAGTGTTCTTCAAAGATCTCTTTCTTAAAATTCCTAAGGATTCCTTTATTTATAATCATGTCAGACCAAATTTAGAATTAGGCTTAACTGCATCCTTACCCTACAAAAGGCACAACTTAAAGATCTCTATGAGGTACTTGACTCTATACAGGCAAAAGATTCTGCCATTACTGGTCAGATTAAAGGATCAGAGTCCATCATTGTTCAGAGTGACTGATGCTAATCTCACCCATGTTTGCACAGTACCATTTGAAACTTGAAGCCAAAGAAGGATTGAGTCCATACTATAACGACTAACAGAAAAAGCAGTCTAAATATTTCTATCCTACAAATACTTTGATCTAATAAAGTCAACAGACTTTTATTTATTTATTAAGAGTGGAGGACTACATGATAGCTATGTCCAGGTTTTCACAACGCAAAATCCAAATCCTGTTCTTTCCTTAATCCCAGCCATCTACAAATGTGAACTTCTGTTCTTTTTTTCTTCAGGATCTCCTTGGATTCAAGCATTTGATATTTGTTCATTGTTACTTAGTAAAATTAGCAGTGTACATGGATTGTCATATCCCAATGATTCAGTGATTTTTCCTTCTATAAATTCTTTTTTTTTTTAAGATTTTATTTATTTATTTGACAGAAAGAGAGATAGCCAGTGAGACAGGGAACACAAGCAGGGGGAGTGGGAGAGGAAGAAGCAGGCTCCCAGCAGAGAAGCCTGACATGGGGCTCGATCCCAGAACGCCGGGATCACACCCTGAGCAGAAGGCAGACGCTTAACGACTGCGCCACCCAGGCGCCCCTCCTTCTATAAATTCTTAATTAGAATGTCAAGGACTTCCAGTTACTTTATAATTCTACCATGATCTAATGATGACTTTTTACTTAAATCCACACGATCATTTTGCTAAGGACATTCATTAAGATCCCCAAAAGGATAAAAATGTATTAAAGAGAAAGCTCCAATCTGGTATAGTATATCATTGGTCATTCATTCATTCATTCATTCATGATTTTTCTCATGGAGGCAAATAACTTGAATTGACAATAAGCCATCCAGGTCTAAGCTTGGCTAATTACTAAAGGATGATTCAAGGGATTTCTAGGTCTTTCTCACTATTGTAGATCATGAGTTCCCATCTTTTTTTTTGAAATTGCTCCTTCTCTTTATGACCTGACCCAAGAAACCCTCAGTGATAGAACCTCCTGCTTAGGGAACATAAACATAAACAAAGACTTCACAAACTGAAGTTATCTCCTAAACTATCTCCTACATAGGTCTATCTACCTGCTTCTTCATAAATAATCTAGTCAGACCCATGTGCTTAAACTACTACAGGGAAACCACCAAACTTGTAGAGGCTTCTGCTGAAAGTCTTGAGGTCTTTGTTGATCCTTAGAGTATCAAAGCTATAAAATCTTCATTACTTACTGGAAATATACAATATTTCTCAACGAGCTGGCATATATACTAAGAGATATTATTATTGTTCCTTTCTTTTTCTCATACTACTATCCATTAATATGACACTTTGAAACTTATCACATTTCATTCCTAACCAAAAGAAAGACAGATAGACAGACACACATGGCTATTAACATCTGCCTAAAAACTGCCAATGTTTTATGATGAGGTATTAGAAACTGCTTTAGATAATTCAGACTTGGACCTATTTGTTTATGGGTCATCAGAAATGAGAAATTAATAGGCAGCTATGCCATGAAAGATCTCAGTTCACCTTGGTAATATAATCCCTTGTTGTGAGGGGTTGGAAGGCAAATTGGCACAACTAATTGCCCTTATATGAACCTGCTAACTGGGCAGAGATAAGATAGTTAAAACTTATAAAACAGTAGGTCTAACCCTAATGTGGGATACTTTAGAAAAAGCATGGCTTCTTAACCTCAGTAGCAACTTCCAATCAAGAGGTTGGGGAAATTCTAGATGCCTTAATGCAGCTAAAGGAAGTAGCTATTATGTAGGCAGACACTCACTAAAACAAATGACTGATCTAGAAACTAAGGGAAGTGGAGATGCCTTGGGTGATCATTATGTCAAGACAGTCCTTACGAAATTTTTTGCTGCTGTTAAATCTTGTCCTGCCTCTGCAATGGGCTTAAAGGGTCATTATTTAAGCCAAATTTTATCCTAACATCAAGAAAAAAGTGTTAGAAAAGACCTGGATAGGGGCGCCTGGTAGACTCAGTGGATTAAGTGTCTGCCTTTGGCTCAGGTCATGATCCCAGGGTCCTGGGATGGAGTCCCGGGTTGGGGCTCCCTGATCAGTGGGGAGTCTGCTTCTCCCTCTCCCTTTGCCCCTCCCTGGCTTGTGCTCTCTCTCACTCTCTCTCAAATAAATAAATAAAATCTTAAAAAAAAAAGGGGGGGGAACCTGGATATAAATTACATGAAGATATTCTTAGGCTTCCCAGGAGGATAACTGGTAATGCCAAAAGATCTCAAGTGGAGCCATGCTAAAATCCAAATGAGATCACCCCAAACCACAGGGACACATTGCTTTTAGTGTATTTCTTCCCTGCCAAAAAAAAATCCAGACAAAACCTTAAAGGAAAGGCATGGATGCAGCAAAATCCCCAGGCCTACTTGAATAACTCTAAATGGACTTTATATAATTATCCCCTGCAGTGGAGTACGAGCATGTTCTGGTTGATATGTATTCATGTTCAGTGCCCTTTGGTAGAGCTATACCTCTGAAGTGGCTGGAAAAGTACTTAATTTCATGTTTTCTACTTGGGAAATCCCAATCTATCTTTCTATTAATAGAGATGCTCATTTTCCTAGAAATGTCATTAAAGAGCTCTGCAAGGTATTAGAGCTCAAAAACTCTGCTGTGCATACCATCTGATCTTTAGGCAAAGAAGAAAGGAAAACTTAGATTCTCAAATTATTTAGCCAAAACTTTGAGAAAGACATAAACTTCTTCACCCCAAGTTCCTTTCTTTTCACTTTATAACAACAAGAAAATCTCTTTTGGAGTTTGTTCAATTCTGCTTTTATAAGTCAGTAATAGGTAGACTCCTGTATCTAGGAATATCATCTCTAATCCTAGACTCTGCCCTTTTGCAAGCAAACCTGGCCAAATAAAGTAGGGGACCCACGGCATACAGATAGTATTACCATAGAAAGTTACAGGAGGCCATTCCTCAACCTTCCCCTAAAGAATTTTTATATGATCTGAAACCTGGACTCTTCAGTCTACTTGAAGAGCTATCGGAGAAAAACTTCTCTTGAAAAGGACCTTGTCTGGTACCACTAGCAAACAAGTAAAAGGCCAAGGGGTTGGTACACGCCTACAATTGCAGAATGACACATGACTCACATAATTCTTTGGCCTCACTTGTCTTGACCATCATGTAGGGGAGAAAAACTTTTCCCTTCTTCTATTGTAGGTTCTTTAGCTAGTGTAATAATTAAATGGACATAAGACAGATTAACCTGAGAAAAACAAAATTAATTTCATACATACAGGAGCCCATCAAAATATGAGATTCAAAGAAGTGACCAAAGCAGGCAGCTTTTATACCTTTTAGACAAATAAATAATAAATCCGTGATGAATTAACAAGACAAAGAAGCTTGGGCTTGGGGTAGTAAATTAGTGAGTAAATTACATGGTTTGTTTATATAGCCTTCTTGGCCCTTAATTCCCTATCTGTGGTGATAAGGGTGCCTTCTATGTTCCTGGTACAGGGAGAAAACCTATCACATGAGAGATTTATTTTCTGCTTTTAGGGGGAAAACAAAGGGTCAGAGAGTCCTTCTTGCTCTGGCTCTATCTTAAGTAACTTTAATTCATAATAATCAGTATGCCAAGGTGGCACATTTTGGGAAGGCATAATTTGCTCCCCTTCATTCACCCTAAGAAATCAATCATTCCAAAGGGTCACGCTACTACTGATGCCTTACCCCGACAACCTTGTGAGACCAGTCTATAAACGAATTGTAATGTAAAGCAAAGTAGACATGTGCATTCACTTCCTCTTATAAATAAAACACCATTTTAGAATTACCTGTGTAGTGCTCTGCCATGTGGCAGGCAGACAACAGAACTCAGTTGTCTCATAACATAACTGGCTTCTTTATCTGAAGAGGGATCTTTTCTCAGAGATAAACAATAAAATCCATAGTCTATATCTGGAGCATGTAATAAATAACTTTGGAAGCTACATTTGTTGGAAAACAAACTACAGAACTTATACAGTGGGTATTTTAACTGTTTCATACATGTTGATAAATATCTTTCATAAATATTGTTAGAACAAGATAAAAAGAAGAAGGGGAGAAAAGAAGGAACAGGGAAGGAAGAAAGAAAGAAAAAGCAGAGAAAAACACAATTTTCTATCTTTTCATTAAGAAAGCTGGGTGGAGATGAATATAGAAGGATATATGGGAACTAAGAAGCATGGGAGATGAAATTCCCTGCACACCTACATTTTGCTGTACATAAAGTTCACCTGTAGCTATTAGCCCTGTCCCCCAAGATTTTATTTTAATAGTTGTTTTGGGGGGGAGGCACAAGATTGAAAAGAAGCTCTTCTGATAATGCTGCGGTATGAAGACCTGGCTTTGAGAAATACTTCTATTAATTTACTCTGAGGAAAAATTCAGATAAGCCAGGATTCTTTGTGTTTGTCCCATTCTGTTCTTCTCTGTTCTTTGTACTATCGGTACAAAGATGTTTGCTTTTCATATTTTTAATCAAGGAATTTTTAGTTTCCGTTACTACTCTTTTCTGGAAATATACTCCCTAAGTAACTATTATGTTTGAGTCCTCATATTTTAAGAAAAATAGCTGCAAAAGATGCATGTCTCTGTATCTCTCTATATATAAATGTGGGCCTTCTATGTGTATATTTTCACTCGTGGATATGTGCTCCCTATGATAGTTATATTCTTTTGTACTTTATAGTGATAGAAGGACTGTTTTAAAAATTCTTCAGTAGGGTAAGTCACTCCCTGCCTTGAAACATCAAGCACTTTCCTATATAACTTATTAAACATCCCTGAAAATAGCAGGTAATGGCTATTACCCACTTTGGGTTGAATATTGTACAAGTTGTATTTATTTCTAGTAACCTGCATGTTGCATGAGGGTAAGGAATCTCAGTACCTGTTTTGTCTACTTGGAGATATTGTTTTGTTTTTATTACTCTCAAAGGAAGTGTGGAGCCAGATGTAGAGTGAAGCAATGGCTTATACCAACTCTTCTTTAGAGGAAGAGGCAACATTAGCTTCTTTATGTTCTCTTTGTACTGTTCCATCACCTGTTTAAAATATATTTTTCTAGTTCTCTTTAACATAAGGAAATAAGTAACAATAGTGACCATTTACACTGTTAAAGCAATTATTTTCAATTTTTCATTCTCCTCCACAGATCTACCACTTTCAACTTACATTATACCATTTGCCAAGTTAGATAAAGTACAAGAGAATGATCCAATTGGCTGTTAATTTACTTTAACAACTATGGAACATAAGTGAAGTTCCTGCTATGATAAGTGTGCCTGGGGTATATTTCAGCCTTGCAGATCAATGATAAAGAGACCTGATTCCCTTAGGAACACTGTTCAGGGAGTTTCAAGTATTTTTTAGTTATTCTGTTTAGCATAAGTTATAAACAATTTTTGGGGGGGCCTGAGCCTACTCCTATCAAAAATGACTATTAGTAGGTAGAATTAAAGTAACAACACCATGAGCAGAACAGTTGCCTGGGAACAACTGCATGGTGTGTGTACACACACACACACACACACACACACACACACACACACACACCATGATCCACATACAACTGGGAGCCAGGAGCCCATCGAAGTTAAGATCCTCCCCTCCCCCTCCACAACCAGAGATGGGGAAATATGGGCTCTATCTTCCTTGATGATTACATTCCAAAGAGAAGTTTCCCAGGTCCTTGAGAAAGGCATTCCTGTTTGTAAAACTGGCAAGAAGCTTTAAAAAACTCATCTCAAAGGGGCAGAGAAAGATTCATCATTACAAACTCTCAAAAGTAAATCCTCTAAGAAAATCGAGATCAGGGTCTTGAGTCTGGAAGAAGCCTTTTTGGTCAAACTGAGGGATACATGAAGGTCATCTTGGCCAGCTGGTAACAGTTCTCTAGGTTTCTGGTGTAGGAAATGATAAAAATTTTAGATATGGAAGCAATGAGTGATCAAATCCAATAGCAGATTCATGATCTCTGTTAGAAGTCCCTTCAAGAGAAGTAATCTCAGGAATTTGATTATTCATAACAGTAAGACCCAATAAGATCCCAGTATTAGGAATGTGGAATTACTCTATTTGTTAGAAGCAAGGGAAATGTTAGCAGTTGACAAGCTAATATTCGGGCTCTCTGCTAAAAGAAACTTCCAGGCTCTGTACTGAGGCCAACTGTTTAAAATGTCTACATCAAGGGTCTTATACCATGAAAACAAAGTTCTGAAAGATGATCCAGAGGCATAATAAGATCTGTAGTGATCGAGGAAAAAAATGTAGTTATTTTCTAGACATGCTACTTACTACTTCAGAAAATTGTGTGAATCACATTTTAGGAGTATTTCTAAGAATTGAGGCATAGAATTATTTTGTAAAGGAGTAATCCAAACATTTTTCTTAATTAGGGTTTCACCATACTGTTTTAAAAGAAAAGTCCTAACTGTGGTGAGTATTTGTCAAATGTAGATGTTGTGTGAATGATTTTCTGGTTCTATTTCATATTACCTGCCCCTCTTTGCAGAAGTTTTCACTCCTAGAAGAGGTCTGTCTTTTTTAGAGTGGTTGGAATTCAGTGAGTCTTCTCAGCAAACCAAACCCTCATTAGAGATGCCGCGGAGATCACTGTATAAAGTAAGATGGTCAGGAAGGCTCGGTTACACCAGAGTGGAGAAGAGAGGGAAGTATATTCTTCCACATGAGTAGGGTCTTTTGTCGTCTCTTGCTGTAGTAATTGCTATTTTGTAAGGGCTGAGTTCTCCATACCTGAATTAAGCCTTAGGCATTTTTGAATCTGTCACTGAAATAGCGATGCTTCCTAACCAGAATTAAACTATTTGACTTAGGGGAAATTTTGTGATCTTAAAATAACAACACTTTTAAGTTTCTTTTGTAACTTTCTGGAGTCATCCCATCTGTTACCTAAATCCACACAAGATTGCGCTTATCCTCTTGAGCAATATATATACTTTTTCCCAAGGTCTCCAGTAATCCTACTTTTAGCTGAATAAAAAGATTTCAGATCAAATACAGAATTGCCATTTATTTACTAAAAATGCTTGGGTAAGTCACTTAACCTCACCTAGCTTCAGTTTTCTTAAATGTAAAAAGTGTAAGTATTCATACAGTTGTGCCTGTAAGGAAAATGGTATGCGTGAAAGTGCCCTGTATGTTGTAAAACAATTCAAGTATATAAAGGAACTGCAATTTATTTACTTATTATAAAGTTCCTTTCTTCAAGGTTACTTATGTTGTCATTAAGCCTTGAGGCAGTGTCAGGGAGCCCTCTTGCTCAACTGTAGACCCCAAAAGTTAAAACGAGATATAGACAAGACTACCTAACTCCTGATCTTACTGAAACTCATTGTTCTTATTTGTTATTGCACTTTCTTGAGCACTGATGAAGATGTTTTACAGTGACGAGAACATTCCAACCACCAAGCCAGAAAAACCCTGATAGCAACAGAATGCCTAGAAGACCCCCTTCCATCCCCTTCCCTGCCCATGATCGTGGGCTGAACACCTACGGAACCCCCACCCATGATCTCGCGTTCCCTGTCTGCTCTATTGCACATACCCCCCCTGAACCTCTCCTATGAAGTGCCAGGTGTCCATCTTGTGGTGGAGAAGTTGGTTTTTACAACTTGAGCCTGACACCTACCCCATACCGGAAATAAATTTTTCCCCTTCTCTTTTCCAAACCTTTCTCTCTAAAGTTATTGGCCTCTCTCGTACCAGTCTATCTAAGTTTATTCAGCAAGAGTGTTGGCAAACCCAGTTAGTAGCTGAGCTTTCCATTTGTCCAGCCTCCTTGAGATTCCCCAGGAAGGAGAAGGCAGTGTCAGGGCTCACCAGTTCCTTTCCTGAGTTAGTGGCTGCGATAGATTGATTGTTAATAGCAAGATGAGATTTTTTTTTTTTCTATCTCAGCTTAATTCCTTTGAAGTGTACTTTTTGGAAGACTATTCTAATGCCAGCTTCTCTATTGGGAGATGGAAATACCTAGAATTGGGACATGAATATTCTAGGCCCTTGAATATACTTCCTTCTTATTTACTTGATTTATGTTAAATATTTAAAAGTCTTTCTGCTATTTTCTGCATTTTCCCCCTCTTGGGAACTGGTATCTTGGAGATAACAACTACTTTGCTATTTATCTTTTTATCCACTACTGGATCTTTTGTGCAACGGTGTATGTGTGCATGTGCGTGTATGCGTGCACACATGCAGGGAAGAGAAGGGACAATTATTACAAAGATAGTGTAAGAAAACTGTGATGCATGAGGGGGAAAATAGAGAATTAAAATGATTATCAGGAAATTCAGCACTTTCAATAAATTTACAAGGTCTCATGAATAAAACAGGACTACTTTTGAAATAATACACAATATTTTTCAAAAGGCTAATAAGAAACCTATCTTCTCTCCTCTCATGATGAACGGATGGTGTAAGAGTGCAAAAGGAAGGCTCATTTTCTTGACTTCCGGTTATTTAACTCACTGCCTCACTTATCCCTTTTTGACTTTTAGGTTCTGTCCTTCATGACATTATATTATTAAAGAAAGACTGACCTGAAATCATAGCCTTTTAATCTAGAGAGCAGAGATCATTTAATGCCAGATTTCATTTTGTAGATCAAGGTGACCATAAACCCTGGTTTACCTAGTACAGTCCAGGTTCAGACCTGTCATCCTGGTGTAATTATTGTTAGACCCTTGTTCACTCTCAAACGTGTCCTGGTTTGGATGATAAATTACAGTCATCCTATAGGCATGGAAAATAAAACATAGAAAGTCAAGGGACTTGCTCAAATGTGAATAATTATTTACCTCTGCTTTAGGGCCAGAACTCAGACCAACTGACTCTTTCCCTGGAGTTCTGGTCACTGTATCCTGTGACTTTGCCACTTTATCTCCTAGTCATTGCAACTCATGAATGACTTTTAAATATAGATGGAAAGTCCAAATCTCAAGAACAACAAAAAAAGTAGACAAGTTCTACAACATTATCCACCTCCTACCTAAAATAAATGAAAAGATTTTCAATTTACCTCCTTCTACACTGCTACGTATTATTCTTTTATACATGAGATTTTTAGGATAATACACTGACAACATCAAAAACTATTTTTTAAATATAAGTGAATAAAATTCAGCTGCTGGGGATGAAGGGCAACATAATTTCTTTCACTTTAAGGAAATCAATCAGTAATCCAATGAAAGTCACTGGGGCTCTTTCAGTTACCCAGAAATAGTCCAGCTGCAAAATATTTGCTGCCTGCTATTTAGCCCTTGGGGGGAGAAGATCATGCTGGCTAATGGATAATTACATGCTACTGAAAAAATTGGTACTGAATTCATGTCCTGCATCTTCTAGTTTGAAGGGCTTGAACTTGAAGATTGCCTTCTGTCAAGGAACCCTTTGGACATGGGGCCCAACTGTGAATAAAGCCCTATTGTTTCTCCAGTTATTTGCTATGCATCAGGCATTGGGCAATCTGTCATGCATCTGCTCTGTTCAGGCTCTGCCTAATGATGTAGGAGGATCACAAAGTCTAATCTGACACAATGGCTATGTAAATGTCATATGGGCCCCTTGTACATTTGCCTGAGGGCTCCTTGATGGGGGCACATTTCAAAAACGATAAAGGTTATAGCACCCTGTGAAGGATTTATGCCATGCAGTCTACTGGCCATGATTTAGTTTTGTAGCAGACATTCCATTTTAAATTTAGGAATTAATCATTTAGCATAGCTAGTTTTACTGGGTACTGCAGAATATACAAGAGCGAATAAGGGATGAGATTTCTGTACATCATTGATTTTGTTAAATGAAAATAATAAATTCTTATATATTTTCTCTCTTTGATGTAATTTTGGTAAAAGAGATATTAAACAGACATTAATCAAAACTTTATTTTGCTTCAGAAGGGCCCAAGAGGCTTATAATCAAATAACATTGCCAGTTACTCATTCATATAATCCAACATTGCAAAATTCTAATTCTAGATATCAAATATAAAATGCTGAGATTAAATATTTAAATAATTTATGACACTCTAACTCTAATGAGGTCCTATACATACACACATACACAGTAACTGTTATCCCCAAACCAGTGTGTAAAGACATTTCTGGTATGGAAAAAGCTATTTTCACCTAATAAACATGGATAAAGCACCTAAAGAAACCTTCAAGATATCATCATCCATTAACATTGTTTTTTTTATTCTATCAGCCTGCAATTCATATCCCTGGCACATTAGAATTAGGGCTACTTTTAACTGCCAGTACCTGAACCCACCTCCTTACTGGTGGGGCAGGCAGTTGTTTCTGTAGCTAAGGAGAAAGCATCATCAGAGTCCATATTTGGAAGACGGCAAGATGAAAGCCAATTTAAAGACAAAATGCCCATAGGAAAGTAAGGCCGAAAGTATCTTAAGAAGCATGCTTACCACAACCTTAGGAATATAGTGATTAGACTTAAGGTCTCTCCAGATATCACATAAGTTATTTAAAGGGAATTCATAAATAGTCAGTAGTATTGGAAATTGCTGAAAGATGCCAAATTTGTATATCTGGAAATAGTATGAAGTTATCCTAGGAATAGCAGTTTGATTTCTGTAAACAATACTATGCTGTTCAAGTACACCTTAAAAAAGTGACTGGCCATCCCAGTTTGTCTGGGGCTGAGAGATTTCCTGAAAAGTGGGATTTTCAGTGCAAAACTGGAGAACTGTGCAATCCAAGATGAACTGGACACATTATTACCCGCTTGCAACTCCAGGAAAAGGGAAGAGGATATTGCCAAATGCCACCATAAAGTGCAAGTATATTCGGATCCTCCCAAACAAAACAATAACTCAAGGTAAATGATCAGCTCAATTGGTAGCTTTGATTTACAACCCAGTGAGTCCCTGCTATTTCAGATATTCTCTGCCTATATTCTCCTACCTGCTTTTTCCTACAAAGTGCCCTTTGATTCGATCACTGTTGTTTTGTTTGTTGCCCACATTTCTAATAACACTTAAGTTGTTTCTGTGAGCAGAGTTTGAAATAGGTTCTGATATATTTTATCGTCTGTCCTCATTTATCTTTGTCTAGTAATTCAGATTGTTCTCTTCCATTTCATACTGTGCCTATTCTTTTTTTTAAGTTGATTCATCTTCCACTTTATTTAAGTTTTCTGTTTGTTTTTTCAATATGGATATCTTTCTTCGATATGAAATATTTCACATTACCAAAATATAACATTAAAGGATCCATTTACCTACCACCAAGGCTAAGTATGTACTTTCAAATGAAGTTGAACCCCCTTGCCTCATTTGCTTACTCTCCCTACCCTCCAGAGCAAATGATTACACTGAATTTGACATTCACCTTTCGCAAATAAGCTTTTTTTTTAACTGCAGATGTATATATCCACGAACAGATTATGTTGTTTGAAATTCTAACATTTATATAAAGTCATACTACATGCATTTTAAGGGAGGAAAGGAATTTTCCTTCTAACCTTCTAGGTTCTTGGCTGAGACCTCCAGTGTAACAAGACAGATTAGCACAAGAAAAACTAACAGAATGCATAATATATATACTCCCTGCATACATGGGAGGTACCAGGGTAAGAACTCCACAAACTGGCCCACACCTTCACCTTAAATACCATTTTCAGCTAAAGACAAAAGAAAAATATTAGGATGGAGGGAAGGCCAGTTCTGGCAGGTTACCAGGAAAAGCACAGTAAACAAGGGTAAGGTTGTTATGCAGATGTAAGCCATTGCTTCCTTTCTTGATAAGAGTTTCTAGAGATTTAGAGTTAGCCTTCTCTTCCTGGCACAGAGAGGGAAGACACCCTTATAAATAAGATATCCCTTATAAATGCAAACTTCTTTTGCAAAGGACTAATTTCTTTCATCCAAGTACTAACCAGGCCATACCCTGCTTAGCTTGAGAGAACAGACCAGATGGGGCCTGAGTTTTCAAAGTTTCTCCCGTGCCTGAAGTTTCTTAAAAATAATCAGCCCAAAATAATCAATATGCCAAAAAGGCATATTTTGGGGTTGCAAATTCTTCCCTGAAGCATCATCCTGCTAATGAAATGTGTCAGTATTGTGTAGGCAAGACTCAGCTGTACTGACTACATAAAATCCTAGCCTAATCATTTACCCCTCTAATAGTGTCTCATTTTAAATATATACTATAATGTATCCGTTCTATTGATAGACATTTAGATTGTTTTCCAACTTTTCACTGTTTATTTTGTATTTTTTTAAGATTTTATTTATTTATTTGACAGAGACAGCCAGGGAGAGAGGGAACACAGCAGGGGGAGTGGGAGAGGAAGAAGCAGTCTCCTAGCGGAGGAGCCTGATGTGGAGCTTGATCTCAGAACGCCGGGATCACGCCCTGAGCCCAAGGCAGACGCTTAAGGAATGAGCCACCCAGGCGCCCCAACTTTTCACTGTTTAAACTAATGTTTCTATATGCTATAGACGTCCATGTGCACGTATATACCAGGATCTTACTAAAATACCTAGGAAGAGTTGCTTGACTATGAGGGATGTGTGAAATACTGTGAAGACTAGGGGAAATAGTCATTCACACAGCCTTCAGCATGATATGAGAGTCCCCACTGATATCGAAAATGTTGGGGTTTGGAGCGGATGGTCAAGAAAGAATTCTTGGGCACCTGGGTGGCTCAGTCGGTTAAGTGTCTGCCTTCGGCTCAGGTCATGATCCCAGGGTCCTGGGATCAAGTCCTGCAGCCGGCTCCCCACTCAGCGGGGAGTCCGCTTCTCCCTCTACCTCTGGCTGCCCCCTGCTCATGCTCTCTCTCTTTCAAATAAATAAATAAAATTTGAAAGGAAGTTAGGAAGGAAGGAAGGAAGGAAGGAAGGAAGGAAGGAAGGAAGGAAGGAATGGGGGAAAAGAAAAAAAAAAGAAAAAGGAAGAAAGAATTCTTGAGACGTCTTGGGTGCAAAGAGGTGGTTTTATTAAAGCATGAGGACAGGACCTGTGGGCAGAAAGGGCTACCCCAGGATTGTGAGAGGCAACTGATTATCACTATGGAATTGGGGGAGGTAAAGACAAAGGAAGTTTCCAAAAGGATTTTCATATGCTAAAGAAGACTCACAGGATACTGGAGGCCTGGCTATTGTCAAGCTAAGGCTGTTTTTCCCTGTAGCAAAGCATTAATGGTAAGACAATTGGGAGTTTCCTGGAGGAATGTTATACTCTGGCTGCCTCAAGGACTTGTCAATGGGCTGCAGATTATAAGGACATTTAATTTTATCTACATTTCCTCCTGCCTTTGTTCCCCACACATCACCTCACATATTTGCAGACAATTTATACTTTCCACTTTCCAGTTTTTCTCATCTAAGTGTAAGAAAAGGGTTTTTTTTTTTTCCTTCTTTTTTTTTCCCCCAAGGCATTTATTTGCATTTCTCCAGGTCTCTATGAAAAACATAAGCTTATCCTCTAGTTTCTCTTTGGTTTCTCTTTGGCTCCTTGTTGATCTCCCACTTAGGTTTTAATCTCCCTCTCTCTCTTTTTTTTTTTTTTTAAAGATCTCTGTTGACTTAAAGTATGTGGGAGAAGAAAGTTGTTTTCTTCTCCCCATGTACGTGAGGATGGGCACTTGCTCAACTGAGAATGGAGAAACTATAGTTATGGTGTACTAGTTTACAGTGCATTAGTACAGCATTATAACGTATTGCTTATGATGCGGGAAACAAAGGCAGGAAAAAATTATTACATTTCCTTACTATTTTTAGCCATTGTCAAGTCCTTGAAACAGGCAGAGTGACATTTGTCTAGGGACTCAACTGCCTAGATGCTGACACTTTGCTAAGGGCAAAAGGCAATCTTAGCCTAACCCCCAGGATCCTGTAAGTCTACTTTAACAGATCAAAATTCCTTTGGAAAATTCCTTTATCTCTGCCCTCCAAGATACATGTTGATCATCCTCCTCCAAGCATAGGACCCACTGATACACATCTGAAGGATCTCATGACTAAGGTTTTATTAGACAGTAATAAATGACCTTCTCCAAACAATAGCTAGCCCCTCAAGGTCCTGGAAACCATGCTTCCAGAATTCCTCAGAGACTTACACTATCCTTATCCCCTCCCAACTTGAAAATATACAATAGGTAACTCCTCATGACCCCATGCAGCTCTCTCTGCCCACGGGTCCTGTCCCTGTGCTGTAATAAAATTATCTTTTTGCACCATAGACATCTCAAGAATTCTTTCTTGGCCATCGGCTCCAGCTCCTCACCAACATTCCAAAAACTACAGTCTCTTGGTAACCATGAAGGGACCCTTCTCACTCTAGAGAGCTTTCTTTCTGTTCACACCTTCACTTAATAAACTATCACTTCACCCTTTTGTGTCCGCGAGATTCATTCTTCAACTCCGCGAGACAAGAACCTTGCAAGCCTGCAACACTTATATTGGATAACCAGCCCCTTTATTGTGTGATCAAGTTTGCTACATATAAATTGACAGCAATCACCAGAAATGTACTTACTTCCCACATAGCATGTTTCCAGACAATATGCAATAGTAAAATACGGCCCAAAAACATTGTTTAAAATCACATTAATATCAATTTATTCTCCACATTGATGCTTGTCAAACATAAGTCTGGAGTAATTATTCTTCTGTTGGAAGTTCTCAGCTGGACTTCAACTATTTTCTATTCATTTCTAAAGGGATTTGTTTAGAAAGGTTCTCTTCTCACTCTCTCTTCTCCCCTCCCCCCTTTTAATTTTCTCTCAGAATCATGCTGAAGGAAGCAAGAAATAGATTATATTGAATTTTGTGCAGTGTTTGTAATTTTTGTTAAATGATAAATATTAATTATTATTTAAAAATACAATAAAAAGTTAAGACTCTTAGTTCCTAGCTATTGTGCACAGCCATCTACTGAGTTAATACAAATTTAATTTGTAATAATTACTTCTATATACATAAATTACATGGTACAGTATAATAAGTGATAATAGCACATATTACAAAATAAGCTGACATCTGAACAAAAACACATTCTAACACATGGCTATTATACTGGAGGAAAACAGTATTGTGAAGTAGCTACAATTGCAATTTGCTTAGAAAATGAATCGTCATGCATTAATGCCTCTGAATAATTTGCAAGTAAATGAACCAAAAAAAATTACATAAATGACCAGCCACAGGTATTTATGTTACTTGGGGTTGGGATACATGCTGGTAAGGAAGAGAGGAATTGGAATGGAGACTTGCATGAATAAATGCTTACATGTATGCTAAGACATCTTATAACATTTAACCAGCAGAGGTCTAACATGCAATTACTTTGCATTTGTTATTTTGCTGATTTGTTTGCTAATAAAATGTTATTGCCCAATGACAATTTTGAATTAACTACATAATGGTGCTCTTGAAGATTAGCTAGATTAAATGATAGAATCCGATGCCTGAAGAATTACCTCAGAGATCATCTAGTCACTCTTAAGACTCCCAGTAGCAAAATTCCTTTTAAATCATTGTATAGAGATGCCCATTCATTTGGTCTGTGGCAAAGGCTCTCTACCCAAGACCCAAGCCCCATCTTTCTCACTCACAGAATCTTGATTTTGGTCAGGGTTGCGAAGATGGCAAATTGAGTTTTTACCATCTTGGCCACCTGTATAGGCCATCTGATTCAGTGTTGTTAGAAAAAAAAATGCAAGCAGAAGTCCCAGAGGCTTCTAGGGAAATATTCTCTTTCCTGAAAAAAGAGGCAAAAGGTCTCTTTTTTTCCATCTTGAATATTGACATAATAGAAGAAACTACAGCAGCCATCTTGTTGCCTTGAGGAAAAGGTCAAGAGAATTGCACAGACATTGAGTCTCACTAAAGAGAACTGCTAGCTACCATATCCCTGGAGTCAGGAACCTGGTAGCTATTATTGCAACCCCGTCCTCGGAGTGCACGTCAATTTGGAAGCTCACGATATGCTAGCCTCATTTGCTCAACATATTTTTTGCATTAGGTCATTTTTTAAAAGCTTTTACTTATTTACTTGAGAGAGAGAGAGCACAAGTGGAGGGGAGGAGCAGAGGGAGACAGAGAAGAAGACTCCCCACTGAGCAGGGAGCCCGGTGCCAGACTCAATCCCAGGACCCTGAGATCATGACCTGAACCAAAGGTAGATGCTTAACGGACTGAGCCACCCAGGCGCCTCTTAGGTGTGACTCAATCCAGGGGCTTGAATAATGTCAGTGGATCTAATGTTCTCCTACCTCTCTGTTACATTCCTATACATCAGCTCTGCTTTCAGGCCCCATGTGTCACAAGATGGCTGCCAGCTACTCTAGGCCTGTATGCTCCCCTAGTCAGGTCTTTTAGGCCAGACAAAATCAACAATGACACTAGACAAAATACGTTTAGGTCACTTATGTGTGTGTCGATTTCTGGTTCTGTGAGCTTCTATTAATGTCTATCTTAGGTTATAAATGAACTGTTTTGAGGAAACTCAGTAGCTCTCTGTGCCCTCGATTTCTTTCTTGTTTTTTTTTTTTTCTTAAGATTTTATTTATTTATTTGTCAGAGAGAGAGAGAGAGAGATACAGAGACAGAGAGAAATAGAGAGCGAGCACAAGCAGGGGGAGGGGCAGGCAGAGGGAGAAGCAGGCTCCCCGCTGAGCAAGGAGCCCAATGTGGGACTCAATCCCAGGACCCTGGGATCATGACCTGAGCAGAAGGCAGATGCTTAACGGACTGAGCCACCCAGGCACCCGCACATTAGGTCATTTAAATTGATGAGGAAGCATGGAGGTGTTAAATATCAAAGTTATTAAAAAAAAAAAAACCAAAATTCGACTAAATTAATTTTAAAGATCTTACTGGCTTTATTCAATGATTCATGATTTGGGAAGCATCTCGTCTAGCAGTAGATCAGAGATGCACCAAAGAGCTGTACAAAATCAAGGAATTTACAGGCAGAAGGGAGTGGGACAAGGGAGTAATATTAGCACAAGTGGATTGGTTGAGGCAAGATCACTTTCCTTGGCTGGGTGATCCGGCAGGGTTCTATCAGGCAAATTATCTTACTAGTGTTGGTCAGTTAGTACCCGATTGACTGGTTTAAGATTTCTGGGAGAGGCCCAAAGTGTAATAAAGTTGAGTCTTGGTTTCGTAATGTGAGGTTTCACATAAGTGACTCCCTTTTTGATCTGTTGTCTTATTTTTAAATGTTTATGCAGCCCTTTGGTAATAGAGCTGGGATGTGAATACAGATAATGGGGTACCAGAATCTATATCCCATGATTCCTTACTTCTCTCTCAATTCCCACATCGAATGGCTTGCCATATCCTGACTGCACTGTCTTAATACCTGTCAAGTCAGCCTGCTTTGCTCTCTTCCAATTGGCATTTCTATGGCCTCTCCAACCCAAAAGGGATCCTAACATACCACTTCTTCCATACCACCTTCACAATGCAAATATTATTTTCCTAAAATGCAAATTGAATCCTATTTCTTTCTAAAGCCTTCAATGACTTATAATCAACCAGCCATTCTTACTTTGTAAATGAAACAAATCCTATATTAGACCAGCCTGCCTGCCAAATACTAGGCCAGAGCTCTAACAACTGACTGCTATAATAATTAACTAGGGCTTTGCTGATGATGTTGTTATTGTTTCTTACGAGTTTTTAATTATATGCTTTAAAAAAATAAGATGACAGTCCTCCCTCTACATAAGATATAACTTATATGGAATCATCTGGCACTGAACCAAGAAATAGAAGCACAAGGGCAAGATCTTAGCCACGGGGTGGTTTTATTTGGCCCATGTGGTGTTTTTAAAAAGAAATTCAGATCTGAAGGTCTAGAAACAGTGATTCTGTATTCCTTCATGGCAACCATTGGCTGGAACTGAATAACAGCTGCCCACCCAACAATTCACCTTAGACCCAGCAATGTCCTTCGGTTTCTATATTTGGCCTATTCTGCTCATTACACTGTGGGCTGGAACTGTGGAGATTTGAGTTTAGGACCCTGGATCACTGATATTCTAACCTTGTTAGTGTAGTAGTTGCAATCTTTGCAGCAGGAGGAGCACTGCCGTTTTTCCTTCGTGGCTCTATTTTTATCACTGTGGGGACATACAGATGCCCAACATGCCTATAATTGACAATCCAGACAAGGAGGTCCAATGTATCCAACATGGCAGAAAGAAACTCTGAGTTCAGAGAGACCATTCACAAGCTGTGTAAATTAAAATATTAATAACACCCATGTCACATGACTGTTACAAGGATGAAACCAAAGAATAGCATGAAAGCTTCTAGTAGTCTTCCCGGTCTCTATTAGCGATTAATTGGATTGAGGTTCCTTACTGTGTGATAGGTGTAGAAAACAGTTACAGAACTGCTTTGAGAATCTAACTGAAAGCATGAACCCTCAACCTAAGGAAAAGAAAACATTTGTTTATACTTACAGATTTTTTCCATAAGATTTTAGGATCTAAAGCCACTTAGAAGCCACTGACATGGAAGTCAGGATGGCACAAGATGTAGAAAATGAAAGGTAGGGGTTCTTAGGGTATATGAATTTACAATGACTTGAGAGTATTTAGTTGTTTTAAGAGAAATTAATTTATGCTGCAAACAAAAGTAAGGGTGGGTTTGTGGATTGTTTACTGGAGTGTTTTCAAATATATTAGGAAAAATTATAAAACACAATAGTTTAGTTTCCAGGCAGAGAACTCTGCTAAAGACACCCACGGCTCTGCAAACACAATTCTGTGATTAATCTCATCAATATTTTTCTCAAGAACCCTACTGTTGTGCTTTCACTGTTTTATAAAGCCAGAGTTTCTTCCAGATATGACTGGGAAACAATTCTTCAACAGAAAGAATTTGCATATAAAGAGTCTGCATATAAACATAAATGCCATGATATTATTAATAAGTATCATGTAGCAAATTATTTAAGTAGTAAACAAAATCGACTTTGTAGCTCAGGTCTTAAACAGTGTCCTGAAACAAATACCTGTGGGTTTATGCACTCCAAAAGATACTGAAATCCATTAACAAGTCATAACTAGATTCGGTTTCCTCGGGGTTTCACTATCAGTGGAATGTTGTTCAGTTCACACACGTGTCTCTCTATTCAAACAAAAAGACTCAGAAGAGCAATAAAAGTACAATCAAGAAGAAAAAGGGCATTATATAGGAGGACAAGAAGAAAAGAAAACGAACACTTACACAGTCTCTATTACGTATAGGGCTCTGTGTTCATTCATTTGCTTTTCATGATATCCCTGTGAAATAGTTATTTTTACGCCTATTTTATAGATAAGGAACTAAGATCACGCAAGTAGTCAGCAGCAATATACTTAGAAACAAACAAAGCAAGTGGGATGGGGTCAGTAATCAGATGTTAGTGATGAAAGTGTCATGATAATGTTATTGATTGGTTTTAAAAGGCATCCGTTATCCCTATAGGGACAGCGGTTTAGGATTCTTGGCAGTCCAGTTATATAATTATGTGGCCACTGATTGCAAGCTTGGATAGAGTCATAAAAGTGAATGGATAAGAGTGATCACAAAAGTTTAAATATCTGAGCAATTCACCACAGCATGTTTTTAATATGCCACAGTGGCAGCTTCATAACATTCTCCAGGAGCCAAGCATAAATTGATCCATGTGTATCCAACTCTAATCACAATATTTCAGAGAGGAAAAAATATCCTGGGATGCTTGATTTCTAGAATTTAAAAAACATATTGCACTATAAAACTGCCTTTGAAATCTCAGAAAGAAAAATATTCATTGAGAGCCAAATCAGATAAGTGCTATGGTTTTATACTCAGTTGAGTGATACCAGTGGCTTTGCCAATTTGCTTAATCTTAATATACTTGCTAACTTTAGTCCACATATTTTTTCCTCTTCCGCTTCTCTTTTCCTCTGCCACTTTGTCCTTCTCTCTTTTGCGTCTGATTATCATAAAATGAACATACCACAGAGCTTTGCTATTTCTTAAAAATGTAAATGTAGAAAATAAAGACTTTGTTGGATGTCAGACTCAGGCTGCTTTTTGCTATTTACAAAATACTGGGCTCATTTTCTTATGAAGCCCTGGAAATTGAGGGAGTTGGACAGCACAATGAAATGTCCTAGCAGGCTATTCCTGCACGGAAGGCTACTGACAAATTTTATGGCCTTGGATCCAGAAATAAACACCATTCGGTGACTGTTTGTATAGTCAGGCCATTAAGTGCAATGATTTGTATTTCCTCAAGAGATCCCTTAAACTACAGTGCCTTGTGTTTCCAGCAGCTTGGCAGGAATTGTGTGTGTGTGTGGGTTTTTTTTTAATCCTGCAGTTCATTGGCCAATAAAGTGTGTGCAGGGCACAATATCTCCCAGGAGGTATGAAAGAAAAGAGGTGGGTCTGTAGGGCTTCGCGCAGTCCCTGGGAGATGTCCTGAGTGTAAAGCATGTTGAGTGTCAATCTAGTAATAAGTTTGTTGAAGAACTTTATTCATGGGTGAGGCTGTTGCTCTGTTTTGTCTACTCTGTGCTCTGAATTCTGGCCAAGATCGTCTATATAGTATTGCTTGAATAGTTCTTCAGCATGTTTTCTAAAGTGGATCCTTATACAGGTAACAAAAAAGATAGGATGATAATGATTAGTCTACATCCTGAAATAAGGATTACTGTTTTAGCAAAGACTCCCCATAAAGCAAGCAAATGCAGTTATAAGAAAATTATAAGAAAATATAAAAATTATATTCAACGGGGTAACTCCCACCTACAAATTGGTAAAACCTTTCTCTGGTTAAATGGGCCTCATTTTCTAGCATTTTCTAACCTGTTTCCATCCCATTGTGGATGCCCTGTGCTGTTTATATAATTCATTAGTTTGTGGATATTCCCTCGTAGGTACAGGTCTTACTGTATTTGCTTCTATGATTGCTCAAAGTTCACTTTCAAACGTCCTCAATACATTTTTATAGAAATATTTTTCCTTCCAATTTTCTCTGAAAAATGCTGGATGCCTGCTTTGCATATTACTTAAGGAATGGTTTTCCTTTTTTTTTTTTTTTCTTTTTTCCCAATTCTGTGCCTTGCTATCTTTTTTTCTAAGCACTCTGTATCCTGATCCCCGAATGTCCTCAGGGCCATCTAATGAAGCATGGGGGAGTCAGGAGAATTGAAAACCCTCTCTGATGGAAAGTATTTTTCATTGGGGTTCAGGCTGAAGATGAGTTTCCCACACTAGACAGAAATAAATACCATAAACATCATTACCTCTCTTCCTTCCTTCCTCTTCGATCTCCCAGCACTGAAACTCAGGAGGGTATTTCTAATTTAAACTTGTCACATGTTCCTGAAACCCAAATCCATAGATACATAACACCCTACATACAATAGGAATTGAGTTAGAATGCTGATTTTAAACACGAAGATATTTACAAAGCTACAAATTTTAAAATACAGCCATTCCTTTTATTGTGTAGTTATTATATAAATGGTACTATACTAAGATTTAGAGATAACATAGGTCTGTGACCCAAATGACTCAATTTCTACTGGAAAGAGATGATAGATAGAAGATAGAAGATAGATAGATAGACATATTTACAGACTATAATGTCAAGTGCTAAAGTATAGATACATAAACTGAATGGCTTTATTATTTGAAACATTACTCATTCTTTGGATACTCAACAGAATATATTTTTTTTAGTGCAAAAAAAAAATGGGCATGCTTATAAAAAGAGATAAATGACTCAGAAACAAAAGAAGCCAGTGTGTGTGTGTGTGTGTGTGTGTGTGTGTCAGGGTGGAGGGATATTTTATCAAAACTGAAAACCTGAATCTCTGCTTACTATTAGCTCTTGCATGAAAGTATTAAGAACAAATAAGATCACAGAATCAAAGGACTCCTTAGCCAGTGAAAAACTTAAATATACCTAAGATTATAAGACATCTGTAACATTTGAGTGGTAGTTTGATAATGAAAATGCAAAATTTTAATTCAGGTAACAAGAAATAGCAAAAATAATTAGTATTTCCATTTTTAAATGGACATTCCAATTTTAGGACCCTTAGTAGGGTATACATTTAAAGCTTTTATTGAGCAACTGCCATGTATACAACACACATGCATATGCAAATAAAATACTGGGCCATTAAAACAAGTGTTGTGTACTTTTTTTCTTGATAGAATCATTATCCTTCATAGCCACTTACAGGACTTTTTTCCCATTGTCCGGTTTTAATTACGTTCTAATTCTTATATGAACTACACACAGGGAAGGCTATATCTGTGTGCTTTGGCTATGTGTATCTCCCTTTGTGTCATATAATATTTGAATTCTCCCTTATAAGCTCCTTACCTCATCCTATGTCTAATACCCAAATCCCTGCAAATCTTGTCATACATTTTTTCTTTGTCTCCCTGCCCTCCTCTGCACCCTCATTCATTCAATGGCTTCTCTCAGTCCATCTCTGCTTCAGCAGGCCACTCTCAGGAATTGATTCTTAGATTGGCTCTGGAAATCTCAACTGATGCATTGGGCTTCCTTTAAACATACTTGCCTGTCATGTGGAGCACTTAAATAGCATCTCATGTGAGGAAATCGTACATAGTTTATTTAAAAGCCCCTCAGCTCCCTTGCGGCAATAACCAAGCACCGGCTGCTCAATCGTTGAGTGCCTCTGCTGTTTGCTACAAATCATAACATCAAATACAGCATCACGCACACTGAGGAGCACCCCAAAAGCAATTTATGCTGATGAACCCCAGCTATTGTCCTAAGTATCACTGGCTCTGTGTGCCTTGCTGAAAGCTAGACTGGGCAAGGAATAGAGGAATCCTAGAACTAAGGGAGGGCTAGCATATCTAACGGCTTTACTGGGGTGTAATTGTAGCAGGTATGCATGTATAAATCATGTTTAACGTTTTCACAGCAAAATCACATTTGTCCTTTTAAGAGTCTAGAAAAATGAATGAAATAGAGATAGCGAGGATGGGCATAGCCGCAAGAATGACAATTTTCCATAAAGACTAAAGAAAACAATGACACTGAGGAAAGTGAGTTTCTGGACTCCTTGGGATTTTAATATTGAACTGAAAGTGGGACAATTTTACCAAAGGACAACTTAAGAAATAAAGTGCCAGAAAAACTAAACAGATGGCTGTTATTATGCAAGTAAAAAAATCAGAATTTTTGACATTTTCCCCATTCCTACTCTTTAAATGAAAGATGAAGGTTGAAACTGCACAAGGCCCATTTGGGATATAATAGGAAAGGCTGACCCAAGTATGGCAATACAGTTAAATCAGAGAGCTTCATCAGTGCCAACTGCTCTGAGTCTATTTAACAATCAGATAACCCTACAGCTGTAGCTAGAAGTGTGCATTGATGGGGTCTAGGACAGGCCACCCCAGAATATGCCACTTTGGCATATTGATTATATTGAATTAAAGTTATTTGAAAAAGAGCTGATGCAAGAAGGGTACTCTGACCCTCCTCTCAGTTGCCCTGAAAGCAGGAAATAAATCTCCCATGCAAAGGTACCCTCCCTATACCAGGAGGTAGGGAGACTTCCTGATTGCCAGAGAGAGGGAATTCGGGGCCAAGGAGTCTATGTAAACAAACTCTGCTTAGTTTCTTCACTAATTAGTACCCACCCCTAAGTTTCTTTGTTTTGGCAGCTTTTCACTCATTTATTGTTTCTTTGTCTAAAAGGTACAAAAGCTTTCGCTTTGGTCACTTTAGGTCTCATAGTCTTATGGGTCCCCCATGTGTATATAATTAAATTTGTTCTTCTGTGAATCTGTCCTATGTTAATTTAATTATACCAGCCAAAAGAATCAAGGTAGGGGGGAAATTTCACCTCCCTGACAGGGTATAAGAGAGCAGGTATGAAAATATGTTCACTAAGTGAAGTGGCATCAGGGTCTGAGGCTATAGTGTTTTGGAATCAATACTGATCAATTTGGAAACAGATGAGAAGCTAGTCATGTCTAAGATGGCAGGTAAGGTGTCATATTTTGTATAACTGAATTCCTAATGTCATGGCAGAAACCTCCACCTATGTCCTTTTATAAGATATACCAGATTCTAGGTTGCAGAAGAAAACTTCGTACTAGAAGTGAGAAAGAGGTCTGCCAGAAGGGCTATGGAAACAAGATGTTACATGGAAAAGGAGACCATCACAAGGGATATTATACAGGCATATTTTTCAGGAAGCTGGATAGAGTTCTATAGCTGGAGCTCACCTAGAAAATATTTCATTGAGAAACATTATAAAATCTATAATCCAGGAGTATTTAATTTCTCACACTTAAAATATAATATTTAGCAATGCTCCACCATACTGAAAATTTGAGCTTCGTAAATTGTCTTGTAAGAAAGAAAACATCACAATCCCAAACATGGTCTTTGACTAGCTGAAGAAAAATGACTAAGATTTAAATCACAAATTTGTGTCCTTCCTCTTTCAGTATTAACAGATTTTCAGCCAGGAATTCAGGACAGATCCTAATGTTGACATGAAGGATTATAAAGCTTTTTTCAGGCTGTCTGCATCATGAGCCAAGATTATGGTTTGGTTCATGCTGGTTCTCCTTTATATCATAAAAGAGACGTCAGACTCCGCAATAGCTTCTCTAACTTTATTTTCTTTCTCTCTCTTCCTTCCTTCTTCCCTTCTTTTCTTCCTTCCTTCGCCCCCATCCCTTGCCTGCTTGTTTCCTTTCTTTTCCTAAATAAAACATCATGCCAAAATATCATTAAGATATTTTTGAAATTGAAATACCATTCAGAAAGATGTCACATGTTTCTCCTCTATTAAGTCTGACAGATCCATGTTTCAACAGTAACAAACTTCAGGAAGGAAATAAAAGCAATCACTTCTTTCCCTCTATGACAAACATCTGGAAGAAGAGCAACCCACAACCCATGACAAACAATATTCTCTAGCTTCTTCATGGCATTCCTTGGGTAGGATGTGAGATATTCCGAGGAACATGCAGGTAACATCCATCCAACACATTTTTACTGGGCAACCATTTGTATTCAGTCATGGGACATACAGGAAGTAGAGCTACTAGGGTGAGCTCAGGGAAAAGGACATGGAGCCAAATAGGACTACTTTTGTACCCTTAAAATCTAATAGAATTTGCCTGGTTAGGTTTTGGACTTGCTTGGGATCTGTGACCATTTTCTTCTGCTTGTACCTTTTAGAATTAAATGTCTATCCTATGTCTGTTCCACCTTTGTAATTTGGAAGCATAATTTTTCTGGTTTCATAGGTTCACAGGTGGAGAGGATTAATCATATCTCAGGTCTCATGATGAATCACACCCCGGGTCTCACCCATAACTGATTTAGATGATATTTAGATGAGACTCTGGATTTAGAATTGGTGTTGGAATGGGATAAGACTTGGAACTATTAGGATGGGAGCAAATGTTTTTTTCACATGAGAAGAACATGAATTTTGGGTTAGAAGGCAGAGTGTTATGGGCTGAATTGCATCCCTAAAATTCATATTGAAGCCCTAACCCCACAATGTGATACAATTGGGGACAGAAATGTTAAAGACATAATTAAGATTAAATGAGACTGTAAGGTAGGCTAAGGCCCTAATCTGACACCAGGGATGGACTGCACACACAGGGAAAAGGCCAAGTGAAGACACAGCAAGAAGGCAGTCATTTGTAACCCACAGGGAGAGGCCACAAGAGGAACTGAACCTGCCAGCACCTTGATCTTAGACTTCCAACCTCCAGAACTGTGAGGGAATATATTTTTATTGTTTAAGCCAGCCTGTGGTATTTTATTATGGCTGTTCTAGCAGACTAACACGTTCTGAAAGACGGAGAGAAGAAGGTAGACTGTTTAGGAAGCTTGGAATCCAAGGAATGGTAGCATGAAACTGGCAACAGAGCTACCAGTGGATGAGAGTAAAATAAACCCAACAAAATCTGTTCTCTCTAGCCAAAGGTCCATAAAGGGGAAGCATAATAATTCATAAGAATTATTTCATGAATTTCACCAGGATTTCATCTTATTTATTTCTTAAAGATTTTTTTAAAAATTTATTTGTCAGACAGAGAGAGAAAGCATAAGCAGAGGGAGTGGTAGGCAGAGGGAGAAGCAGGCTCCCCACTGAGCAAGGAGCCTGATGCGGAACTTGATCCCAGGTCCCTGGGATCATGATCTGAGCTGAAGGCAGACATTTAATGGACTGAACCAGGCAGGTGTCCTGAGGATTTTAATAATAGAAAAATTACTCATCATTGGAAATGTTAATAGAAAAAAGATGACAAATGAGTGCCAACACCAAGAATACAGAGATTTCAGAACAGAGAGATATTTTAAAGTAACTGTCATAAAAGTACTTCAAAGATCAGTTAAAAAACAATTGAAAAACAATGAAAAAAATAAAATGCCTCAGCAAGAAAGTAGAAAACATAAGGAAAAACCAAATGAAAATTTTGGAACTAAAAACACAACTGAAAAAACCAAACTCAATAGAGGGGCCCAACCATGAAAGGGAGGACACAAAGGAAATAATCGGTGAGTCCAAAGAGAGAACAACAGAAATCATCCAATCTGGACAACAGGATAAAATTAGACCGGAAAAATAAATAAATAAACATGCCCACAGGGACCAGCAGGACTATAACAAAGGAGCAAACATTCATACTGCGAAAGACTGGAAAAAGAAGAAGATAAATAGGTCTGAAAAACTGCAGAAATAATGGCTAATAGCTTTCCAAATTTGTCCAGCAGCATGAACTGACAGATTCAAGAAGGTAAGTGAACTCCAAACAAGAAAAAAATGAGAGAAATTCCTGCAAAGGTATATCATAGTCAAACTTCTGAAAACTAAAGACAAAAAAAAAAAAAAAAAGTCCTGAAAGCTTCAAGAGATAAATGATACTTCACTACAGGGAAAGACAATTTGAACAAAAGTATTTTTTTGTTCAAAAATCATGGAGGCCACAAGGAAGTGGCATGATATTTTTCAAGTGCTAAAAAAAAAAGAACTGCCAACCCAGAATTCCACAAGCAATGAAAATAAAGGTAAAATTAAGATATTAAAAAAGAAATTTGTCACCAGCCAATCTTCTTTAACAGAGTAGTCAAATGAAGTTTTTTAAATAGAAAAGAAATGATAAAAAAAGCAATAAAGAAAAAACAAGAAAAGAGTAAAGAATGAGTAAAGACAAGACAGTTTACTTCTTCCTTTGATTTTTCTAAATTATGTGTCCACTGAAGCAAAAATTCTTTTTTTTTTTTTTTAAAGATTTTATTTATTTATTCGACAGAGATAGAGACAGCCAGCGAGAGAGGGAACACAAGCAGGGGGAGTGGGAGAGGAAGAAGCAGGCTCATAGCAGAGGAGCCTGATGTGGGGCTCGATCCCAGAACGCCGGGATCACGCCCTGAGCCGAAGGCAGACGCTTAACCGCTGTGCCACCCAGGCGCCCCTGAAGCAAAAATTCTAACACTGATATGGTTCTAAATGTGGATAGTGGATATTTTTAAAACAATTACAGAGAAAGGGGAAAAGGAATTTAAAGGAAGGCAAATTTATACACTTTATTGGAGCTGATAAAATATTGACATTCATAAACTGTGATAAGTTATGTCGATAATACCTAGGAAACCAAAATAATAATAGAGTATACAAGGAGATATACTCAAAAACACTGTAGATAAATCACAACAGAATTCTAAAAACTGGTCCCCTGGGTGGCTTGGTTGGTTAACCCTCTGCCTTCAGCTCAGGTCATGATCCCAGGGCCCTGGGATCAAGTTCCGCATCAGGCTCCCTGCTCAGCGAGGAGTCTGCATCTCCCTCTTCTCGCTTCTGTTCTCTTGCTATCTCTGTCTCTCTGTGTCTCAAAACACACACACACACATGCACAACTATCCACGTAACCCAGAGGAAGACAAGAAAAAGAAAAAAACGAAATAAAAATCAAAGAGAACAGGAAACGAAAAATAAAATGGAAGAGTTTAACATACCAGTAATTAAATTTAAATGATCTAAATGTATCACTTAAAAGAGAGACATTAAGAGAGTAGACTAATAAGCAGGACCCAAATTCAAGAATCTCATTTTAGATATAATACTGCAGGTACGTTGAAAGAAAAATGTAGAAAAAGATGTATCATACAAACATTCATAAAAAGATAAAATAAATTTTAAAAGATAATAAAAATCAATAAAAATCTGGTTCTTTGAAAACAGCAATTAAATTAACAAA
Source organism: Ursus arctos (assembly GCF_023065955.2). Classification (NCBI taxonomy): domain Eukaryota; kingdom Metazoa; phylum Chordata; class Mammalia; order Carnivora; family Ursidae; genus Ursus; species Ursus arctos. Next base: position 18,260,692 of record NW_026622852.1, read on the forward strand.
AATAATAAGACTAACAAAGAAAAAAGAGAGAAGGCCCAAATTACCAGTATCAGGAATAAAATAGTAATTATCTCTACAGATTTTGCAGATGTCAAAAGGAAAAGGAAATGCTATAAAACAACTGGTCACCAAAGCAGATATACAGATGTCAACTAAGCATATGAAAATGTTTTCAACATCATTAGCCATTAAGGAAATGCAAATTACATCCACAATGAAATATCACTACATACCTATCAGAATGGCTAAAATAAAATATAGTCACAAGAACAAATGTTGTAAAGGATGTAGAGAGTATGAAAATATAAAATTGCATAGCCACTCTAGGAAGTAGTGTAGCTTAAAAACACTTATTAAGAATAATTTGAACTGTCCTTGAAACTACCCTATAATCTAGAAATTGCACCTCTGGGAATTTATCCCACCAGAAATGAAAACTAATGTTCATGCAAAGCTCGTACCTGGATGTTCATTAACAGTCTATTTCTAACAACCAAAAACTGTAAACAACCCAGATATCATTCTACAGATGGTTAAACAAATGGTAGTCCATTCACACTAGCAAATCCCACCTCTATACACCGCTATAAAAGGTAATTAAGTCACTTTTTGCAGATTATATAGCAGGTACTGAGCAAACAGTATTTTTACCCAGTAACCTGAGTTGTAAAGTTGGATCAAAAGTTTGAGGGGAGGATAGAGCTCATTGTGCCATGCTTGTGAGCCCTTCTTGGTACAGGAAGGTTACGAGGGGCTTGAGCTACGATCCTACACTGAAAAAGACTGGTAAGAAAGGGTGACTGTGAGTGTGTGGACTGCCTCCTGGGAACGCAGGGACTAACTGCATGTTCACAAGGTCTCTTGTGTCATGGAGCTGAAAGTGACATCTGTCAAAACCAACACTGGGAGCTTTACATGTTGTGAGAACGACATGAAGGATAATGGGAGCTATACAGAGTAGGACTCAGAAGCGGATGGAATGTAGGAAACAGTTCCACATTTTATCCCCCATCACAGTCTTCATGTTTGCAAGAAAACCCACAAATAATCAGAGGAATGCAGAGCTAGAACTTTGCCCCGAGACTGAGTTAATCAAATCTAAGTTGGACAAAGAAATCACAGGCTTGGGAGGAATTTGCTTAAAAGTCTAGAAGTTAAGATTTCTAACAAAGGCAGATAGTTTTTGTTTTATGGTTTTTTGTTTATTATTATTATTATTATTATTTTTCAGGTTTTGGAAGTTCTACTTTTGCTAGCCTAAGTTTTGTGGACTGTCATAGCAGTGAAATGTTCCCTTGGCCACTCAGATTTGTTACTGGTTATTGATTTTCTGTTAGATGCCAAGGACAAGGAGCTGATATTAAGTACCAGGCCATCCTGCAGGCCCACTGTGTGGTGAGAAGAGTCACGGATGTAAGGGGAGCTAAATGTCGCCAGTGAGGGGAAATCACGGTCTGTGACTGGTTCCGCCATGGCTTTCTGAATAGTTCTTAACACAAGCCTAAGGTCCATATTATGTGAATATAGCCAGTTATGTTTTCAGATTGGGTATTACTTTCAGATCCGCATAGCTCCTTTCTGATTTTAAACCTCAGTATGCAACATGGCTAGAATAGTAACATACTCCACGGCTAGTCTCTTCTCAATCATAAATTCCTTTGTGTTCTTATTACAAACAGTCAGTAGAGACTTCTTTCGTAATTGCTTTCACTGGGAGTACCATGCTTGCTAGTCATGTATGCTTTTATTATTGTTAGTTTCTGGTAAAATGTGTACTGCATCATTGGATAGTTTCAAAATACATTTGAAATATTGGCTTTTCCATTGTGTCACCCTTTTTCCTGGTATTTATCTTGTACAGTACATCTCACTTTATTAAAGTTTCAATTATATGCCTAAATAAAGCTTAGGCTTATTCCCTCATGTTTCGGGTAAGCATGGTTTTTCTGTGATCAACACAGTGCTCTAGCAAACGTCTTTTGGGCCAATTATAAATGAATTCAGTGATCACTGATAAGTAGTAATGCTTGAGAATTGTATGCATTTTGAAGCATGTATCATTTATTATTAATAAAAGTAAATCCGGACTTTCTACATGACATAATGTTAAATATGTCAACTATTTTGCACTTAATATGTGCATATAAGTTTTTAAAGAAGCATTAATCTTTCATAGTATCAGTTTTAAAGATATTTTGGTTTTTTTTTTGGATATTTTCATTAGATAATAAATGTACATGGTTTAAAAATTAAACAATACTGAAAGGCTTGTAAAATGAAGCCATCTTTATTACAACTCCTTAACTCTGCTCTCTAAAGATAGTAATTTTAAACTGCTTTGTCCATTTTCTGAAGCATTTGAGTATCTAAGTAAAATATTTATACTCTAATTGACTTACAAATTTTATATATTATGAATTAATTAACAATAGACAGAATTTATTTATCTTTACCTTTCCTACATAGTTATATGACAGGTTTAGTTTAAAAAAAAATCAGCATTCATTATCATGAACTATATATCTCAGTTATACTATAAAGCTAAATAGCCACATAGTAGATAGATTCTGATTTTTTCTGATAATTTTTAGTAATTTTATATATATTATAAATATATTAAATATGTGTTTACGTTTGTTTTTTAACTTACTAGATTTCAATGAATGGCAATTTTTTTTTTTCCCAACTGCTTTATCAGCAATACCCTCTAAATGTTCTCTAAAAATAAAGAATCTCAATGCGCCCATCTTCATGGAAACCTTCCTGGAGCCTCCATCCACCTGTTCCAACTCAGTGTGATGGTTCTGTAAGTCTTCTGTTCATCTAGCATCTGGATTTTCATTCACTTTCCTCCTACTTTAGATCAATTGCTTATTGAATCACCTGTTTTGGTTGAAAGCCTCCTTTTGCGGGACATCCTTAACTAATTTTCTAAAAATAAAAAAGTGTACAAATGGTTTTCTAGGTGCTTGCAGGCTTGAAAAATGTATATTTTGCCATCATTCTTGATTAACATTTTGGCTGTGTACAGAATTTTAAAACAGATTTTCTCGAAGACCTTTGAGGGCATTTCACTGTGGTCTTCTTGCATTCAGTATTGCTGTAGGGAACTTTATTTCCATCCTGCTTCCCAATGCTATCTATTAAGTGGCTTGTGGCGATAATGGTCATGATTTGCTTTAATTCAGAATCTTATAGGATTATCTCTTAATTGATGGTGTTCTGAAATGTCATGATATGTCTTTGGGTGAGTCTACTTTCATCCATTGTCCCGGGCACTTGAGAGACATTTTCAATATAATATTTCCTGTGCTCTTATCAAAATTTCCTTATACTACCTTTCTCCTCTATTTTTTCACTTCCCTCTGTATTTTTTTTAAAGATTTTATTTGTTTATTTGACAGAGAAAGAGAGAGGGAGAGAGAACACAAGCAGGGGGAGTGACAGGCAGAGGGAGAGGGAGAAGCAGACTCTCCACTGAGCAGAGAGCCTGATGCAGGGCTCCATCCCAGGATCCTGGGATCATAACCTGAGCTGAAGGCAGATGCTTAACCAAGGAGCCCATCAATTCCCTATATATTGTTGGTGTGACTGCAGAAGGTAAATACAAATAATGAAACCACATGATAGCGTACAACTTCAGATCAGAGGAGGCACCCATCCCTTCTGTTCACATTTCACTAGCCAAAGGAAATTACATGAGCAAGGTTTATGTCAATGAGATGAAACAGTTATTCTCCTAAGGAGTATGTCTCATGGGGAGGGCCAGTGAATATTTTGGCAAAAATACCATCTACTACACTTGGTGTCTGTTTATATAGAAGAGTCATTATTAGCTCTGCAAGCACATTCAGGATTGCTGATGGATGAGTTTCACTGTCTAGTGATTGACTGGGTCAGGGAAGAAGGGTTTGTATGTAGTGGTATTTTTGCCTGTGGTTATCCAGTTTCAGCCATTCTAAGAACAAAGAGGATCAGGAATGCAAGGCCTCCAATGAAATCTCCATTTTCAGTCACATAATCTGTTTCCCAACATGCTTGAGTCGATCATTGCTAGTTAAATTCTTCCAAAGTGTAAACCTTTGGTCTTCTGCCTGGGAGCATTCAGCTAGCTAGGTGGGGTTATAGAGTGATCAGACACAGAACTGCACAGCCAAGGAAACAGTCAAAAAAAACTAAGAGGCACCCACGTAATGGGAGAAGATATTTGCAAATGACACTACAGATAAAAGACCGGTATCCAAGATCTACAAAGAACTTCTCAAACTCAATACACGAGAAACAAATAATCAAATAAAAAAAATGGGCAGAAGATATGAACACTTTTCTAATGAAGACATAGAAATGGCTAACAGACACATGAAAAAATGTTCAAAATCATTAGCCATGAGGGAAATTCAAATCCAAACCACCTTGAGATACCACCTTATACCAGTTAGAATGGTAAAAATTGACAAGGCAGGAAACAACAAATGTTAGAGAGGATGTCGTGAAAGGGGATCCCTCTGTTGGTGGGAATGCAAGTTGGTACAGCCACTCTGGAAAACAGTGTGGAGGTCCCTTAAAAAGTTAAAAATTGAGCTACCCTATGATCCAGCAATTGCACTACTGGGTATTTACCCCAAAGATACAGACGTAGTGAAGAGAAGGGCCATATGCACCCCAATGTTCATAGCAGCATTGTCCACAATAGCTAAATCGTGGAAGGAGTCGAGATGCCTTTCAACGGATGACTAGATTAAGAAGATGTGGTCCATATATACAATGGAATATTACTCAGCCATCAGAAAGAACGATTACACAACATTTTCAGCAACATGGACGGCACTGGAGGAGATTATGCTAAGTGAAATAAGTCAAGCAGAGAAAGACAATTATCATATGGTTTCTCTCATCTATGGAACATAAGAACTAGGAAGATCGGTAGGAGAAGGAAGGGAAGAATGAAGGGGGGTAAATAGAAGGGGGAATGAACCACGAGAGACTATGGACCCTGGGAAACAAACTGAGGGCTTCAGAGGGGAGGGGGTGGGGGATTGGAATAGGCCGGTGATGGGTATTAAGGAGGGCACGTATTGCATGGTGCACTGGGTGTTATATGCAAATAATGAATCATGGAACATTACATCAAAAACTGAGGATATACTGTATGGTGACTAACTTAACATAATAAAAAATTACTATAAAAAAAGATGCTAAAACTCATATTAAGCAGTTATTCAACTACGATTAAAAAGAAAAACTTCATGAGATAAAGTGCTTCAACGAGTTCTGCAAAATACACAAGCACTAATAAAAAAACAAAGTCTTAAAAAAAAAAAAAGAGAAGTACAGATATTCACCCTGTTTTTAAAAAGCCTTGTACTCACTCCTCTCACTACCCCAGGAATTGATATCTCCAAGACCCAAACCTTTTAAAAGTCCCTTGTCATGGAACAATTGGCTTCATTTGCAGTATTCTCCTGTCTATGCATCTGAGGTTTTAGGCCTTCCACCCAGCTGAATTCATTATCACTCCTCCTTTGGCTTTCCAATGTGCCTGCCATTCTTTCCCATAATCTTTGTCCTCGTTGGTTTACCCAATTTGTATCCTCGGTATCATCTTAGTAGCCATCTGGGAGGAAACAGAGATAAGCATGTGAGACTAGAAGTCAAAATGTAAAGCCTTAAAAAGTGTAAAAGGAGGGTGCATAATGTTGAAGAATGTGAGACACTCCGGAAGAAAAGGTAAAAGAGTGCTATCATTGTGTTCAAACCAATCCTGAGACTTACATGACACCTGAGAATGATGACAACGAACAAAGAACAAGAAGAAAAAGAATGAATATAAATCGGGGGTGGGGGGTGGGAAGAGCAGAATTCCTTAAGATAATGAAATGGACATAGTGGATGAGAGTAACCAACAAGCTATAATTAATATGGAAGATGAGAAACGTGATTCAATAAATAAAATAATATCTTAACAATAATCTTAATGAGCTCTTATAAGTTTGTTTTTTACACATGATAAAGTTACTTTAAAAAAAATCCCTGTAATATGATCTAGACCTCAGGGTAGAAAACACATTTTGTTCCTTTTTTTTTTTCCTCATTGCCAGCAGAGTGCCTGGAACATAATTCAATTGCTGTTGCTTGAAGGCCTTAATGCCTTCTTGATTTAATATAATTGAGGGTCATAATACCAATTTAGTAATTTTAATTCCGAAAATTTGTGGAATAGGAACCTAGCATCTGCGGACTTATCTAGCAGTTCATTAAAACACAGCACAAACTATATTTGGTGATGGACCCCATGCCCAGAGAAACATGATGATGTTTTACATGAGCTTTCTATTTGCAAAACATTTTATTTTGCTTCGCAGATTGCTTAAAACTTGTCTTTGTTTGATAATTACAGCCAGGATTTAAGGTAGGGTCACTTATTTTGCATAAAGGAAGTATGTAGGTTTTATAAAACCCTGAACCAAGCTAAAAGAATGCCGATTGATTTATGTTATTACAGACATACGCATTCATTCAAAAATATAGATAGTAAATACCTCTGTCTCAACATTCTTCTGTGTTTTAGGTATACTGTGGTGAACAAAATATGGAGAAAGCCCTTCCTCCCTCTTTTCTTTCCCTCTCCCTCCTTCCCTCCCTCTTTTTCCTTCCTTCCTTCCTTACCTTCTTTCAAGTCTCTTTCCTAATGGAGATTATAAGATAGTCATGGCAGATACACTATGAAAAAAAAATCAATAAAACATATAGCATATTGGATTGTCATAAAAGTTATGGAGAAAAATAAAGCAGGAAAAGTAGTGATGGAAAGTGTCTCTGAAACGGCATTTTGAGTAGAACTTGAATTTGTTGATGGTGAGCAAAGGGTGTTCTCAAAGGAGCCAACAGCAAATGCAAAAGCCTTCAGGTCATACAGTTGATCCTTGAACAATATAGGTTTAAACTACAGGGGTCCACTCATAAGTGGATTTTTTTCCAATAAATTGATTACAGAACTGTAAGTGTATTTTCTCTTCCTTATTATTTTAACATTTTCTTTAGCTTATTTAATTATAAGAATACAGTACATAATACATATACAAAATGTGTATAAATTAATATTGGTAAGGTTTCCAATCATCAGTATATTCTTAGTAGTTAAGTTTTTGGGGAGACTAGTTATACATGGATTTTTGACTGCATGAGGGGTTGGCACTCCAAGTCCCTCTACTGTTCAAGAATCAACTGTACATATTTTGCATTTTTGAGTAATTAAAAGAAGACCAGTTTGACAAAAGTAGAGTTTGGGTAGGGATGAGAAGTAGAAGAGAAGCTCAATGACAGAGAAATAGTGTAAAAACCTTGGAACCCATTAAAAGAACTTTTGCTTTTACCGAGGGAGATGAGGAACCAGCGAGGATTTTGAGTAGGGGAGTGAAAGCTCAAGAATAATTCCTCTAATCTGAGTTTACTTGCAATTCTAATAGGAATAGATAGGCTTGTAAACCTTAAGTGAGTAAATTAAAATGAGTAATCAGTTTGGTTCTTACTATGCATGTCTGAAGTTGAGCTTCTATTATTATCATTAAATTTGTCTGCTGTGGAAGATTAATTGCATTAATGATGTCGAATTTTAATCCTGCTTATATCTGAGCCTTTTGCCATGTAAACAATCAGGGCTTACCACTCTATTTGGATATGACCATGTGTTTCCTTTCGGCCGACGGGAGTTGGTGTAATGCATGCAGAGGTTTGATGTGCTTGCACGATTTCAGCTTCTTGCTCTTACCCTCTGCTATGGTCATGAGCACACACTTGGTCTAGCCTATTACAAAAAAATGATATATGGAATAGAGCTTAATTGCCCCAGTTGTCCCAGCTAAAGCTGTACTAGATTGGCCAACAGCCAACCAATCTCTACACGTGTGGACAAACCCAACTAAAGTCAGAAAACCTGCCTCGGTGACCCACAGATAAACACAGGCACATGACCAAGTCCACATGGGATCACCTGGGCCAAACACAGATCAGCTAAAAGTTGCCAACTCATGGGCTAAACAAATGCTTATTGTTGTGTGCCCCCTGCTATTTTTGGTTTGTTATAGAGTATTATATGGTACTGGGTAACTGATGTACGTGTTAAGAAATTTAACTAAAAGAAATCAGATACACAGAGCCAAAATTAAAAATAAGAAAAGATACAGCAAAAGATAAAGAAGATACTTAAGACTTGAAGAGACCATGTATAGATATAAAAATAAAATATAATCTGTTTATAAATATGAGAAAAATGGAAAGTTTCTCAATTTTATCAAGTAAGAGTAACCACGAGCATAAAATATATAAGCCCCAGAAATTATAGGATTATTTTATACGTGTTAATTCAAATTCCTAAAAAGTACACCAAAAACCTTATCAAATACAGTTAAAATAATTATCAAAATGATAGAGCATCATATAATTACTTTTTTTGTTTTTTTTTTCTTAAGTAGTTTCCGCACCCAATGTGAGCTTGAACTCATGATCCTGAGAGCAAGAGTCATATGCTCTACCTACTGAGCCTGCCAAGTGACCCAGTAATTAGTTTTCTTAAATCTGTAACACATAAAATTCAGAGGTAAAGAAGAAAAACTTTTGTCTTCTCAAAAGATGTCAAAATGCATTTAATAAAATTCAAATATATTTTTGTTGAATAAGAGCCTTTATGAAAAAGATGGATATAACTGAATACTCCCCCACATAATGAAGGATACTGATTTTAAGCCCAGAACTCACATTCTACTTATTGTCACTCTCCCGTCAAAAATTTGAATGTGTTGAGGATCTGTGAGAAGAGAATTCTAAAATGGCTTCTACTTTTCCTGCCCCCTGGTGTACCCATCTTGGACAATCTCCTCTCATTGAATGCAGGCAGTGCCTGTGAATACATTGGGTATCAATTCCACGATTAGATCAGCAATATAATAAGAAGGGGGATTATCCTGGTGGGCCTATTCAGTAGGACTCCTGACCTACTGCAACTGTGAAAGGGCGTATGTGTGCCCTTTTAGGCCACTATTTTATGGTAATTTGTTATGCAGAAATAGAAAACTAAAATAGAATGCATATCATCGTTGTGATATAACATAATAAAAATAAAAGTAGTATAATTATCTAAGAAAAATTCTGTGATAATCAAGTGAAAATTACTTGAATGTAAGTTTATTTATATATATGAAAAATAATGTAAGTAAAAGGACCCAATTCTTGGTAGTGATAAAATAATTTTTAAAACCTAATTTAAGCTAACTGAAAAATATGCTAGGTCTGTAATTTTTAAAAATCCATTAGACACTTCCTCAATTAGTACCACCCACTCTTCCTATAACCTCTCAGTTTCCATTTGATCAGGGAAGCCTTCCCTGAAGTTGATTAAATTGAACTCAATCTTTACATGTTTTTGGTGCTCCATATATCACATACCAGTTAACGTGTTAAAAATCATGTCTATATGGTGCATTCTTTTATTATTATTTTTTCTAACACATAACAAGAGAATCTCTCTTTTTGTTCAGTGTTTTTCTCCAGGACTTCTACAGAGTTTAGCCCTCAAAAACTGTGTGATGGATGTTTATAAAGGATAGAATAGAATAGTATATTATTAATTATCCCTAAATCGGTTTGTAAGTTCAAGAAAATATCAGTTAACGAATAGCACAAGTAACCTTCAACAGAGACATTTCATTATGCAGTGAAAATATAATCAACAAAAGATAAAGGTAAAGGTAGATTATTCAAACACACAAAAGTATTTCTGTATTTATTGTATTACCAAGTTAATTTTCAAATTATGTTATATTATTTAATCTATGTGTACACAAAGGCAGTGTGGTAGAGAAGAAATTGTGATAGAATTTAATCAACCTCTAAATAGAGGTAAGAAAATATAGGATTATTAAGTCATTCAAATGTAAGCTAGAATATGAAATGTAGGGTAATAATGCTTCTAATGACATATATAGAAAAAATCATGCCTAGGCTACTTTATGAAAGAAAATGCCCCAGGGTTCCTGCTGGCTCATTCAAAAGAACATGTGACTCTTGATCTCAGGGTTGTGAGTTCGAGCTCCACATTGGGTGTAGAGATTACTTAAATAAACTTAAAAAAAAAAAAAAAAGAAAATATCCTTTGTAGGGACTGAGAGATCAGTAACATCAAGGAGACTATTTGGAGGGCAGACTAATGAATGGGAAAAATTCTTATAAAACCTGGACAAAAACAAGACATGTGTCAAATACTTCCTTATAAGAATAGACAACAAAGAAGGTGAGGACAAAATGGAGAAGAGGGAGTAAAAACAAAAATAAGTAGCTGAGAAACATAAAGGAGATGAATAATCATGGAAAGAAGGAGTAAGGAAATCTTAAAATACGAGAAAAGGGAAAAACATCCATTATATGAGGAACACAAATTTGTCAAAGATGGAGAAAAGGATCTGAGGAAAAAAAGACAAGGATCTGAGGAAAAAAAGACGACTGAGAAGGTAAGGACAAAGGAGAAGTGATAATCAAGAGGGAGAGCAACTGAGTGGAGTTAGAGGAAAATCAGAGTAGAGGAACAGGAGAAAACTACACATGGGAGGCAGCAAAAGAGAGAGGGAGAAAAACAGAGCAAGCAGGTCCAGAGAGAACGAGCAGTCTTAGGAGAGAAAGAAAGTGAAATGAGAAAACACACACACACACACACACACACACACACACACACACACACGTGAATGAATGCAAAAGACATAGGCGAATATACGACTCTAAGTGGGTTGATATTTCTAAGCAATTATTACGGAAGCAAATCAATATTATTATGATTCTTTTTCCTGCTGGAGGTAAAATGTGCTCACATGGCCAAAAAACTCAAGGACATAAACCACTGAAATGATCATCCCTCTCTTATAAGTATGTTTACACATTAAGGACATATTAGTGTTGATTTTCCTTATATTCAGTCATTTACTCGACGTGCAGAATAGACCAACAAATGAACGTAAGGAATGACAAAATCAATCCTGTGTGTGTGTGTGTGTGTGTGTGTGTGTGTGTGTGTGTGTGTGTAGTGCTGTCTTTCTAGCTCTGTTAGGGGAACTTTCGGTAGAGCCCATCTCATAGTGTGAGGAACTAATGATTAATAAGGGAGGGTGTTTTGGAATCTAAGGCTCTTCATGATTGCTCAACAGTAACAGTTACAGGGAACAGTGGCACGACTGTGCCACTCCTACCTAAAAATGAAAAATGAGAAGAGTGTTGCCTTTCCCTCCTTTGTCTTCCTATACAAGAGGAAAACTTGCAAAAGTTGGTAGAGATTTCAGTACCTGCTATGAAATTCAAGTCCCCTATATGTACCTTAGAAATCAACATTCTCTCCAACTGGGTGCCTGGGACCTTTACTGAATCAGTGTTTCATTTTTATCAGTGATAGGTAAACTCCATTTGGAGGGGTGCTTGTAGATGTTCTCAAGATGGTTTTATGTCCCCCTGTCTGCTTTCTATGGGCAGGTCCTGTATGCTCTGTGCCGCAGAGCAACCTGGATTTCTAAATAAAAATAACACAGAGTATTGTTTCGACAAGCACAGAACTCCATATTCACTGTGCTATTATCTTTGTCTTCCTTATGTGATCTTTCTATTTTCCAATCCATTTTCACCGACTTTTTAATTTGGTCTTCAGTAATACACTGCGATCTCATCAGAAAATACATTTAGTACAATGGCTAAATTACTGGGTTGGAATTTCATTTTCTTTGGCATTTTAAGATACTCTAAGTAAACTGATAGCAAATGCTTTGGGGACGATAGACCTCCTTTATCAGTGTAGAGCTCGCCACTCAGTGTTAAATTATTTCTTGAAATGGTTAGTTGGTGAGAATAATATTGAGAAGAGAAACATTAAATGTGTTTGACTAAGCTAAGAGCTCTAGCATATATTTTAAATTAGTATGTTCAGTATTATCACCCTTAATTCAGTCCTATCACAAATATACTGTGTGATGGCACATTTTTCAAATAAATAGGGACCAGAGCAGTGGAATTAGCTGACACTAACGGAATAGCTATTTTATGGATTTTTTTTTTATTCCTGTTTAAATGAGTTCCTAAGAATAAACGTAGAAGACTCTTTGGAAATGGACTGGCATGATTCAGAAACCTATATTTACACATTTTGGAGACAAATTCTTCGCTTAAACCCCTCCCCACCATGTGCAGAATGAAGGTAAAATAACAGACACAGAAGGGCAGTGGGGCGTGGGGATGACACACACCCAAGGACAGGTCTTTGAAGCCCCAGGTTCCATCCCAGCACAGCCCTTCCTTTTTATTCCGCTTCTGCTCCCACATGAAAGAGGAAACAGTCCCTAAAGCCAATATCAGTCTCACAGTTTAGAGCTTGGTACTTCACATGCTTCTTTAAGATGTGTGATCTTTTTCCATCATCTCTAAGATCTCCTAGATGTCTGACCTTTCACTCGTGATGTCTCGATATTCTTTTACAGAAAATTGCTGTTGACTTATAACCTACCCTTTCCTTTTTCTTTTCTTTTTTTTTTTTTTTTTGGTCTTTCCATCAGCAAAGTCATGCAATATAATTGCAAGTCAGTATCCAGAATGAAACACTAATATATGTAAGCATATTAGAGAAAATATAAAGAACAAAGCTACTGTATAAATATGTAGGAGCATGCAAAAAATGGTAAAATTCCATCCGTCACTTTATCATGTAAGTGTGATTTCCTTTGTCCACACATATATAACCGGTTCAAAGTTACATACACCCACAGAAATAATATATATACAAATGAATTCCTCAGTTGGACATAGTGCCATATAGATACCATGTAATGGGTTTTACAAGATAAGCCATCGTTCCCTTGGGAACGAGCTCAGTTTTCATGCGGGTGCACATCTCTTTAGTGGAGTTAGTGGATCTCTTCATGCAAGAAACATCCACTGGGAGGGGTGATGGATGATATTTGGTTCCCATTAGAGTAAGTTGCTTTGGCCTCAAGTAAAAGGACTGAAAGGAATAGGAAACAACCTGGTATGTCATACTCAGAAGCTGAACCACATTTACTGTGACATTTGACGACAGTAATGTGCCTTGGTACCATATTATTTGGTGTGTCATTTTTCGATCTTATGTTGCCATAACAACAGAATATGTGTGTGTGTTTAGTAGAAAGACAATCCATTTTTCCCCCAGTCAATTTTTTTCTTTGATCTAAAGAACTTGCTTCTTTTCTTTGAAGTTGTTCACAATAGGGCATGATAGAAGGAACACAGGTAATAATTACAGAAACTTCAATAGAAAAAAAAAAAAGCATGTTTTAAATGAAAGTTTTAAGCCCCTTGCCTTATGTCCCAGGACTGTTAAAGATGATTGAAGTGATTCCTGCCAGTATCTATCACAATGCCCTTTTCCCCTTATCAGAGACCAGCCAAAGATACAAAGGTTATGCCTTTCTTGATTAATCTATGTGACAGGGGCAAATTGCCTGTTGTTTCTGGTTTTTTCTACCGAGTGCCAGAGGCAGGAAACTACTATGCTTCACTAGTGACTCATAAGAAAACTTAATAGAAGGTCTCTAATGCCCACTGGCCCTACAGTTCCTGATTGATGTAGTCCCAAACTCGGCAGGCTCCCCTCATTGAGCCAAGCATGTCAGAAGAATGGGAGAGAGCGTGGGGGAAGGGTCCCCTGCACTCCGGTAGTCAGGAAGGTGGGTCTGACATATTTTGCTCTTAGTAATTTTTATCTATATTTATGAAGACAACATTTTGTTATCATTGTTACCTGGCAAGTGACTACATTTGTGTGGTGGTTTTATTATCTTGCTGGTTTAAAAATACAGTTAATAGAGTTGGATGTCCCTGTGCAATCCTCAGTTTCCTAGACTGTAAAGTGGATTAATTAACACATACCTCATGGCTCTTTTGGGAAGATGATATTAAATGATTTTGCCAATATTTAAGAGTACCTAGAAAAACTTTAAGAGCTTAATCAATGGTGATTAACTAAATGTAGGTATGTGAAAGACTCTGAAAGGCACTCTTAGGCTACTGCTGAGTTGATGTCACATGTTCTTCACCCCTGGAAGTGAATGCTCCCCATTTCAGTACAGTGTTGAAGTGTTGATCAAGTTTGCATTTGGCAGCTCTCATGCTGACTACCACCCAGGAGCTAAACCAACACAACTAGCTACCGAGAGGCACTATGCTAGGTGTGTAACATTTTGCAGCATTTAACTGTGATGTTGATGTTAGGTTGGAAGGTGCTTATCATAAAATCATTCTTTTATATACTATATAACCCCAAAGAAACTTTACAAATATTTACAAGTATTTTCAGGGTCAAATATGTACACACACTTAATATTTGGCACGCACAGCTTATCGCAGTGTTTCTCAAACCTAGCTGTACATGAGAATCACCATGGAGAATATTAAAAATATATATTCATGGGCAACCCAACACTGGTGTTCGGATTCAGTAGGAAAAGATGGCACCCCCAAACTTGCATTCTGGCCAGTACTAAGACTGTTCTGATACCCAATGAGGTTTGGGAATTACAGTTCCACAGGGGTTCCAGTATGGAAACTTAATACAACTTTGTAGTAAAAACACAGGCCCAATTTCTACTTTGTTTTTCTTTCTTCTTATATATTCATGTACATGTCTCTCAGAAAAAGACAATATGGCACCCACACGACAAAACACAATTCGAAGATATGCCAGAAAAATTGCTGATCTGAGAGAAAAACAGTGTGTGATGCTTTACAAACTTATCATGACCTCATCCATGTAGGAAGCACTAAATTTTTGCAAAATTTTCTATTCCTTGGACCTTAACTATTGAAGCATCTTAAATATGCACTGTATTCAAATTTATCTCGGCAAAAGGCAAGGTTTATAGTCCAAAACAGTCCAGCCTGTTTTTGTATTTCCATTTATGGACAGGCCTTCATTATAATGTTAAGTAATTAATGAGATATGAAGAATGAAAGTATTATGGAGCTTTATATCATTTAAAGTCTATTCAGAATTATTACATGGTGGACAGAGGAAAATAAAATCCATGACAAAAATGAGAACTACGACCGCATCTAAACTAATTTAACTATGGTTTCTGAATATCTTATGGATCAACTCTTAGTTCTCCCTGTTCACTGTCAGTCTCAATACATACGTGACTGGACCAACTTTACAGTGTTCTTCATAACCCCTCAGCCACAGCCGACAGAACTGCAGAATATATGGAGTTATTTCTCATGTATATAACATGGTCCTGTGGATTAAATTTGGCTAGATAATGTTACAGTTTCTCTAAAAACATCCCTCTTTTAAATATAAGCTCCCATGGATTCTGATTTTTTTCTTCAGTTATGATTTACGGGCTAAATCCTACCTAAACTGATAGAGGCACCAACTAACAGCAGGCTATGAGGGCTCAAATGGCACCTATGTTTCTTGGAGACATGTGAGTGTATTTTGTTTAGCTTGCACATAGCAAATGGGTCATGAAGCTGCTCGAAAAAGTTGTTTCCCTGCTTAAAAGAGTGAAACTCTTATGTAGTAATCCTTTTAGATATTCTCCCAAGACACCTGTATTTTTTCATGCATTCTAACATTTTTTAGTTTATGCCCTTTATTCTTCTTTGAATTGATCCCATTAAGACCTGTTTTTTCAAATTTTATTAATTATACTTTTTAAGAGATCATAAAATCCATGTAAGAATACACACACCATAGTGATTTTCCATTTTATCATAGTAACTGTAAGACTGAGAAATCGAGAATGCACAAAAATAATACAACACAGGAGTTAGAATGACTTAGATTTTACTCTGTCAATCTGGGGTGATCATGATCCAGTTTCTTTGTCACTCTAAGCCATTTTCCCATATGAAAAGGGGCATAAAGATGCCTACACTCTACTTTATAACATTATTGGGAGTTTAGCATAAGGTGACTAATGTGAAGATGCTTTGAAATTGTAAATTATTATATAAGAGAAATTATAGTATTAAAATAAGTCACCTCCAGACTAACACCTCAGTTTTTATAGAGTGGACGAGTGAACAGGCTTTTATATACAATGGATTTTAGCCAGAAATCAGTGCCGAGATTTATATGTCTTTTGTGAAATATGGTTAATAACACCTCTTAGGAGTGCTGTGAAGATGAAAGAGATAAAGTTTATCTCTGGACTGCATTTGCCTCCCAACCTCCACTTTCTAAAACTCATCTTGTCTTCCAAATCCATCCAGCTGAAATTTTTGGGAAGTTTACATATAAAACTTTGACAAAGACAAACAACAACAAAAACATCTTTCCTCTGACTTCTCACAGGTGCTATATAGTTCCATTGTGAAATGTATCTCATAATAATTATTTGTTCACTGCCTCTTAGGTTATACCACAAACTCCTTGAAATAGAGGACAAGTGATTAACTTTATATTCCCAACATCTGACAAACATAAGCTACCACTCAACAAGCATTTGTGAAACTAAAATGAGTAGGTGAGTAATGGGCATTCAATTGATGCTAAATATATAAACATTCTATTCTAATTCTCACAATATTAAAATTCAACATCTCTCTATTGTTTAGAAATTTTAAAAATACCCTAACAGCAGTATTATTATATTGAGTGTTATCATGTGAGATATTTTATTCAGGGAAAGTGCTCTTCTGTAGTAAACTGAATATTACAATAAAATCAAATTTCAAAAAAAATCCCGCCACATCTTAAAAACTGCAACACTATTTCTCCTTAAGATGCTTGTCCTATATCCATATCCTTACGGAGATATTGTTGGTGCTATCTAAGTTCTAAATCACCTGTAAGTTCCACTCAAGTGATTAATACACTTTTTAAATATAGTCATAGAATTCACTGAATGTGTTTACATACAATGGAACTGTAGTTTGAATGGACGGTAGGAAATGAACTTTAATGCTTCCCAGAAATTCACAGTTTCACAACAGCTACCAAGAAAGATTAATATGAGCAAGTTTCTCACACTGCTTTTACTTTTTTCGTTCTCCAAAATAAAAAAAAAAAAAAAAAAAGCAATAATCTCAGTCTACAGGGACAAGTAGTATTTGGAGCTCCCACAGAGTACCATGCCCAGCAGTCTTCAAATATCTTACTGAATTTCTGAATGTATACACAATGCACTGTGAAAGCACCATCTTCTTCCTTCCCCATTTTCTTGGTTCTTTCTTTTTATTCCCCTCGAAAGCATATAGAAGCAGATATCAGGGATTGAAGGAGGTAATGATCAGGATTGGTAACTGAGATGGGAAGCTCTGCCTATGATCCTAAGAATTGCTATTTTCCCCCAGATAAACATTAACCATGTAAGACACTGTGAGAGTCACAGATCCAGGGATGGACGATCCTTTTGAGGACAATAGAGAGAGAATTTGTATAAGTTTCTTGGGTGAGAAACCTTCCAGATGGCAGCCCTGAAAGTTAGTGTTTCCTGCTCAAAACACAGAGCTTCCTCAAGAGGAAGATAACACTTCCTTTCATCGGAGAGAGTAAGAGTTTTCAACAGAGTTATTCTAGAATTGGGAAACAATGCAAGTGCAAGATTTTTTTTTTTTTTTTATATGACATAGTTAGTAGAAGTCCCAATGCTTTCAGTTTTGGGGGCAAAAAACTTGCACCAGAATATAACGTGGACAGTACATTCAAGGACTCCACCCATCACAGGCAATAGCACAGAACTCAAAGAAATGTCAACACAGGCCAGTGTATGAAACAAAGTAGAAGCAATCAAAGAGAACAAAGAAGTGACCCAATTTACCCCACAGTCTTCCCATCAGAGTGGATACTCATTTCTAATAATGACCATTACTGATCAATATTCACACTTGAATATAATAAATACTTGGTCACATACATGTTTAAGCTAACCGGTGACTGCATTTGTTTACCCAATTGAAACTGAGTTGCTTTTAGGTGACTTATTTCAGTGAACAGTTAAGATTAAAAACAAAAACCTCACATGTTCAGTTGTAACATCAACAATAGATCATCCCTACAAGTCGATACAACTGAATACAAATCAATAAGACAGAACAAACTATAGTTATATAAAACAGAAAGGAGAAGGTTGAGTAAAAGAATCCAAACACAGGTATGTACTATATTCTTTTGTTTAT
The DNA here is from genome assembly GCF_023065955.2 of Ursus arctos. Taxonomy (NCBI): domain Eukaryota; kingdom Metazoa; phylum Chordata; class Mammalia; order Carnivora; family Ursidae; genus Ursus; species Ursus arctos. The sequence continues at coordinate 18,278,875 of NW_026622852.1, forward strand.
ATTATGTTACAAACTAACTACTCTATAGTGATGCAATAGTAGAATAAGGATAATGATCATCAGTGGGGGTGTGACTGAAAGAGGTTATGGAGGGGGCACCTCTGGATGCTGGTAATATCACTTACTGAACAAGGTGCTGGTTACAAGGAAGCAATCACTTTGGGAAATTCCATGCATCTATATGGCGTCTTCATTTTTTTTTTTTTTTTTTTTTTTTTGGTTATATATGTCACTCTTCCTTTGAAAGAGTTTAAAATAAACACACCAGCCATGATTATGGTATGTGGAAGAAATACATGACATGATAATTTTCTTGTCAACAACTCTCACATTTGATATCCCAACTGGCACTTCCAAGTATCCTCATACTTTACACTTGATGCTTTGGCTTATTTGTTCTTCCAACCTAGATCACCAACCTTGACCTTTGCTGGGTGGCACCCTATTCAATCCAACAAACCCATTTTGAGTGACCAATTGGTCTCTCTCTAAACTTCAGAGCTCTTCATCTAAACATCTTTGAAAAACTCTAATGGAATTCTTCTTCTTGTTACAGTTTATGTGCTTGTTCTAATCTTTTTTCTAAACTTGAAGCTTCCTTGAATCAGGCGCTATGCTGTAACCATCTTCGTGTTTCCTCCCTGAAGTACTTGACATAGTTCCTGGCCTATAATAGATGCTATATTCTGTAAATATTTGTAGAATTGAATTTTTAGTCATAGTCCATTTTTAACTATAATATCTTTATATTCCACACAACCTTCTAGGTCATCTTTGCAGTTCCTCAGAAAGTAATGATCTTTTCATTTATGGTCAAGGATAAGATTACTTTTGGCATTTCATCACAATATAACTGATAAGAGCAAACTTTGATTGTTTAATATTTCAATCTGCCAGGATCTATCTAAAAGAAGGAAAAGTGTTCCTTTCTTATGGGAGCAGATGTTTCAGGGAGACTAAATTGACGTTTTATGCTTTTCTCTCATTTTTTTTCCCTCCCTGATCGCTATTTTTCTTTCTTGGAGCTGGAAAGAAAAGGATTAGGAGCTAGTTCTAAGACTAGAAGGTGAAATCAAGTTGTATTCTCTGTGTTATTACACAAGATTGAGAAGGTATAACACATTTTCAAATCAGAAGGAGCTCTGTCTACACTGGCTAATAGAGGTAACGTACGATCATGATTCACTTCAGTTCTGCATAGATAGAAGCCAGTTTTGTCTCTTGGTAGAAGGGCTTACCAACATTTTTATTTTTTATTTCAGGGGGGTTCATTCCCTCTGTGTTTGCCTTTTGTACCTTTATAGTCACTTAAGTCATGCAGATCATTTTTTATATAACCTTCCCACCTGCCACTAGTTTGGCATGTTATGCCACTTAAAACAGTGAACTAGCTGTAAACAGGTCCTGAGGAGAAACTTCCAGATTGCAGCAGTTTAAGTTCTGATGGGTTCCCTTCTGGCTATGAGGTTGTTTTTCCCCAACACTGAAATATCATTATTCTCTTGATACAAGTTTTGCTTACTGCTTGTGACCCTGTTGCCTTGGGCTTTAAGAAATTAGTCTCCTTTAAATAATCCAAGAAAAAGAAAATATCATCCAAGAGAAAGCATAGTTGCCAACCCAGTCTCTCTCATAGCTTGAAGCTGCACTAATTAGACATGCTTTTCTGTGGTTACAGAGCTTCATCTGGCATGTTGGCTGAAGAAAAAACAATGCATTTCTCCATTTTACTCTCACAGTTTTCTATAGACTTGCTCCTGCTCTTCAAATATTCATTATGGAGAACTCCATGAAAAATAACATTTATTTAAGATTGAGTCTGAGTAACTGTAAAAAAAAAACAAAGTCCTGACCATCTTGCAAAAGAACGTTTTAATGTAACATAACAAACCTGACTAAAGGAAAAAAGAGGGTCAGGGAAACAGGATTTCATTATAGCAGCAGATAAATATTTTTCATTAAACATTAAAAACAACATCTGTTACTCGCTTTAACAGTGTGAAGATTTCACTTTATTAAGTTTGGGGTGGTTAATGACTTTAAAAGTAATTTGCAATTTAAGCATGTCTCTTTCTAGTGGCTAATTCATGACTAAGTCTTCGGCGTTAACTCTCAATTTTATTAATTTTATTAACGGTCTCTCTCAAGAAAGTGACAAAATGGTACATCATTCTTTTGAATTGTGAGAAAAAGAAATGTGTTTTCTTGAAATATTTACGGCTTTTCTCAGTGCTTTCCTTTCCTCTATCTTCTGCCTTTTTTCCAAGAAAAGGATATCAGGAGACTAAAGAGCAATTGATAAGGAAAAGAACCTCTCCTTTTCTCCTATATTATTATTCTTCAAATTGCCAGGTGATGGTACTCATTACACTTCTTATCATGACAACTTTATTCAGAGGCCACACTTAGGCTTTCTAAGTTTTTAACAAATGCAGATCAAGGCAGAAAATTTCAGCCCCAAGTGAGTGGAGTTGAGAATTACTTTTGCTGCAACAGACCCACTGGCTGGGTGAGATGATAATTCAGCGGCCTCTAGAGCCACAGTGTTTGCCTGTATTGGCTCAGCCTTCATACTAGGTTTCAGCTTCAGCTTCTTGCTGCCCAGAAGAGCTGTCTCCCAACTCCAACCTGATTAGCTGGTGCTCACGGTATGTCCAATTCCCCAAGGATGAAGACTGTCTTTCATGTCTTCAACCAATTTATACCTAGAGTCAACAGAAGAGCGATGCCAGTTCAATTCAAATCCATGGTCAGCATGGGCCTCAGGGCTATATGGTACCACTGATAACCTCACCTTGGTAGTCAACCTCTTCTCTCTCTCTGGCTTTCCCCAGTCTTGGTGTCCTCCCTTTATTCACTGATATATGTCAGTTAAGTCCCAGCAGGTTTGAAGTCTGCTAAAAGCATATTGGTAGTTTAAAAAAGGAACTGTCTAAAACAATCTCAGCATGTGTTTGACACCTCATATTTTGTTTGATAAATTCATGGGGATTTTGCATTTGACTCCATAATAGAGGTGTTTCTTACCTTATAATATAAAACATTTCCTCAAATTTTGAACAGATTTTGTATTCCCAGGGGGAAAAAACCCTCATGGTCATCCCACTATTTCAAATACTCCAAGCATACCTTTGCACAGCCCTAGTTTAAGAGTCCAGCATCTGAAGAGTAATGCTGAATTGCTGAATCATTACACCATACACATGAAACTAATACAATACCGTATGTCAATTATACTTCAATAAAAAAAAAAAAACAGCTTTATTGGGGTATTATTGAAGACAACAAGTTGCACATATTCAAAGTTCAAAATCCGATATACTTTAATGTCACAACACCTGTTAAACGATCATCACAATCTAGATAATATAATCTATCATCCCTAAGTTTTCATATACACGTTTGTAACTACTTTCTTCCACTAGTACCTGTTCAACCCTCATTCCCATGCAACCATTGATCTGCTTTCTGTCATTATAGATCAGAATTGCATTTTCTTGAGTTTTATGTAAGTGGAATTATACAATATGCACTTTGGTGTGTCTGGCTTCTTCCTACAGAACACTATTGTTTTGAGAGTGACCCATGTTTTAGTGTATGTAAGGCCTCACTTTTTATTCTGAGTAGTATCCACTCTATATATAGAACAGGATTTGCTTATTTAGCTGTTCACCAATTGATGAGATTTTTGTATTGTATAGAGTTTATGACTATTACTGTAGTTTCCTCTTATCTGTGGTTTAGTTTTGTACAGTTTGTTACCCTCAGTCAATTGTAGTGTGGAAAGAGATGATCCCCCTTCTGACATACAGTCAAAAGGTCAGTGGTAGCCTAACGCTACAACACAATACCTCCATCATTTACCTCACTTCATCTCATCACTTAGACATTCTATCACCTCATACCATCACAAGAAGAAGGGGAAATATAATAAGATATAGTAAGATAGTATAATAAAATTATATTTAGAGAGAGAGACTACATTCACATAACTTCTATTATGGTATACTGTTATGAAATTGGTCTATTTTGTGATTGTTGTTAATATCTTACTGGGCCTAATTTATAAGTTAAACTTCATCATAAGTAGGTGTGAATAAGAAAAAACAAAATATATATAGGGTTTGGTATGATTCATGGTTTCAGACATCCACTGGGGGTCTTGGAACACATGCCCTGTGGATAAGGGGGAATTACTGTAGACATAAACCTTCCATAACACACCAAATCTTGTTATAACACATGCTTTCAATTATTTGGGGTAAATAATTAGGAATGCAATGGCTGGGTCATATGATAGGTGTATGTTTCACTTTTTTAAAATGTTGGAATACTGTTTTCAAAGTGCTCATATCATTTAACATTCCCACCAGCAGTGTATGAGAGTTCCAATTCTTCCACATCTTTGAAATTAAATTACTGGCCTGCATTCTCCTCTGGAGGCTCCGGGTACAAAATCTTCTTCCAAAATCATTCTTTTTGTTGGCAGAATTTAGTTCCTTGTGGTTTTAGGACTGAGTTCTCATTTACTTGCTGGCTGTCAGCCAGGGAATGCTTTCAGCTTCTAGAGGCTACCTGTATCCCATGCCACATAGCTGCTCCATCTTTAAGCCAGCACTGACATGTTAGATCTTTCTTGTGCTTCAAATCTCTAACTTCCTCTTCTGCAGGTGGAAAAAGCTTTCTTTCAAAAGCCTCATGTGATTAGGTCCAGGACAACCTGCATAATCACCCCCATCTTAAAGTTAACTATGCCATATAACATAACCTAATCAAGAGAATAAAATGTACCCCATCTATTTCCCTGGGGCTTATTCAGGGTGGATTTACCAGGTGTTGGGAAATCTTGGAGCTATGTTAGAATTCTGTCTACAATATTATTCAAATATGTTCTGCTTTCATTTACTTGGGGAATCCTAGTATATGTATATTAGACCTGTGACATTGTCCTACAGATTACTCATGTCCATTTTTTTTTAATCTATTTTCTCTCTGCATTTCATTTTCAATTATTTTTACTGCTCTATCTTCGAGTTAACTATTATTTTCTTGTACCATGTAGAGTCTTCTGTTAATTCCACTCTGTATTTCTCACACATATTAATTTCATTTCTACAAGTTTGACTGGGTTTTTAAATATCTTCCATATCTCTAATTTTCAGAATATATGGGATATAATTATAGTACTGTTTTAAAGCCTTGTCTGCTAATTCTAACACCTGTGACAGTTCTGAGTTGGTTTGACTGATTATTTTCATCCATTATATTTGGTATTTTCTTGCTATTTTGTAACCCTGGTAATTTCTGATTAGATGCCAAGCATTACAAATTTTACTTTGTTGGGCCTGGCTATTTTTATACTTTTATACATATTGCTGAGCTTTTTCTTTTTCTTTCCTTTTTTTTTCCTGGAACATATTTAAGTTACTTAAGGACATATATGACCCTTTTGGGCCTTGCTTTTAAGACATTTTAGGCAAGATGAGAGTAATACTTTAGAACCAAAAGGGTGATACATATCACAAGTTCAATTTCGGGTGGGCGCTTATTAAGTATTCAAATGGAGATAAAATAGCCGCCAGATCTCAAAGAATTAGCAGAGTTTCTAGATGGAGAATAGAGAAAGGACACATCACAAGAGGGGAGAAACATTTGAAAAAGCATTAGAATATAAATGGCATCCAAACTAGTCCTTTACTATGTAATGTATTTTGAGAGGTTTATATTATCTTTACTACTTGAAAGAGCCACTCTAAGTACCACCAAGTGCTGCTTCCCACTCAGGAAATTCAGGCGAAAATCCTTTTCCTCCAAGTTTTATCCGAGGTAGATAGAAAAAGCCAAAACACCACATAATGAAACCCTAAATTTTAGAAATGTTTTATAATCTTGAAATGTGTAAATTAATCATGAGTTAATTCCTAATCCTATATTCCTATATTCATTGTTATGAAATTAGGGATCTGAAATGTTCCAAATATCTTTACTGTTTTAACATTTGCTACAAGGTTTCCAGACACTGCCTGATAGATGGCAAGCATTCAATGAATATTAGCACATATAATTTGTATTACTTCAAAAGCGCTTTTCACTCTTTCCTGGTGCATTCTAGAGAATGTCAGGGGCACTGTGATTCATAGCTAACGCTCTAAGTAATCTCTTACTATTAAGTGTATGCATTTGCATACCATAAAAAATAGAGCGTGATTAAATGCATTGTTTATTACTCTAATAAGTGTTATTTTGAATAAATACGTCCTTCCCGTAAAGGTATTATTAAACATTATACTTTGTTCTTCCTAAAAGGTAAGAGGTATTATCTGTCCAAATTCCCCTTAGATGGCCTGGATCATAAGGATCTCATAAGGAGATCTCATAAGGAGATCTCATAAGGAGATCTCATAAGGAGATCTCATAAGGAGAGCATAATGTTGAAATAAGGTTTGGAAGGCCAGAAATGTTAACTTGGCTGTCAGGTACAGGGAATAGGAAGCCATAAGTTCGAAGGCAAATAGAGACAGGAAATGAGTGGGAGATAAAGAATAAAGCAGGACCAAAGTGAGGCCAACGGGATTAGGTGTACGGACTGGATATTTCCCCAACCTCCCCAGAACTCTGTCTTGATGACTGCTTTTCACTAAATGCTTTGCTTAAGATCTGGTGCAGACTTTCTTCTCCTTCTGTTTAATTCAGGTTTCAAACAATTCGAACAAGAATTCCACACTGCACTGTGGATTAGGACTCCTGAAATGGATTACACTTTCCTCACCTTAATTTCCTTTTTCTGTGAAGAGCATAATTATTCTTTCCACATTGGGGCTCAAAATTTCAGAATTATAGTTAGCAATTTTCTTTCCATTAACCACAACTCCCGTTCTCATTCCATTTAAAATAATTTTGGGTAAAATATATTAAGAGTATAATCCAATACACTGAGGACTGTATAAAACTTATGTATGTCCACTTATGTCATTGAGGCTCCAGAGTCAGTCTCTCACATGATCAAAGCAGTTGAGTAGTGACCACCTACCATTAAAGTTGTTCATGCCGAGTAGCCTTTTCCATAGAATGCTGTATATAAATCTGGGGTATTGATTTGTTTATTTCCCAAATGCTTTAGCAGAGTCAAAACTCTGTTCAAATTAATTTTGTGGGAAAACTCTTGGCCTGATTGCAAATATCCTTGCGGGCTAGCTCTGTGAAGAAGAGTGAATGCCATCTGTCCGAGTGAGAATGAAAGTTAGCCTCCTCGACACTGACAACAAAGTGCAACTTCTTGTTCAGCTTGTTTCTGAAGCACATGAATCGATGATGATACAGCACTCAGGCACTACTTTCAGAACAGAACTATGAATTAGCTATGATACAGCATTTTCTAAAGGCTGCCTAGAGCCTCTAATACTTAGGAAGAGTAGTGTAATGGATATGTTAACCTTTTATTCCTCTAGTTCAAGAAACTCTATCATGACACTGAAGGACTCAGAAATAATGTTCCAGTATAATATTGTTTTAATTCTTCTCAGGAATGTCTCTGTCCAGGCGAACATCAGTTATTCCACTGAATGACCCAATGTAGCAGATACCATGCTGGGTGCTTTGGAGTATCAGATGAAAAAGAGGCATAAGCCATATAAGATTGAATGTTTGTGACTGCAACTGTTAGGGTTAATAGCCAAACTTTCCATATGTGGAATATCACTGTAACTTTTAGAATCACTGCTGAGGAAAAAGCACAATATCCCCTGTTATTTTTATTTCACCTACCTATTTATTCAATAACTATGTATTGATTGCCTTCCATGTACAAAAGAAATATCGAAAGGAGCCAGGGAGACTTAGTCCCTACTTCAAGGAAAAAATGCACTAAGAAATCTCAGAAACACGGCAATTAAAGATGTAGCCATATTAAAAACTTAAGATCATTAAAATAAATGTAAAATGATCCGGTTCAGATAATGAAGCCTGAGGGAAAGAATGGGAAATTAATTATACCTGAAAACTTAGTCTATAGGAAACCACTCTTATTAAGGTCATAACTTACTTCAGCTTCCTGATATTAATATTTCTCATATAAAGTCCAAAACATTCATACTCATCCTTCATGTTTTCCATGACAGAAAGTTTATTCCTCAAAATAACTGTTTACTAAAAAAAAAGAAAAAGAAAAAGAAAATCATTGCTAGGACCCGTATCAATTGCCCCTATATTTTCTTCTAGGGATGTTACATTTCCCATTCTTTTATCAAGTCTTAATCCATTTTGACTTGATTTGCATGTGTGGTATAAGAGAGATTCAGTTTCATTCTTTCGACTGTGGTAATCCAGTTTTTCCAACATCATTTATTGAAGAGACTATCCTTTCTCAACAATTAATTGACCATATATTCATGGGTTCCTATCTGGGCTTCCTATTCTTCTTTTCTTTTTTTCTCATTTTTTATTAATGAGAAATCTTTTACTAACTCTATTTTTGGCTAAGTTGCTATGAAATGCAGAATGCATGCCACATAATTATCTCATCGGATCACATCTTTTTCTTTTTCTATTTTCTGTAGTGATTTTGTTGTCCATTCTTATATTAAATTTTGCATCGTATGTGCTCAAAGACAATTTTGGAAGAAGCAAAGAATGGCCAGCTTAATTAAAAATATGCGAACAAATAGAAAATACAACCCACATGTTCAATGGAAATTCTCAATTGCATATTAGAGTCATTTCTTATGGGCACATATAATATTCCCACATCTATCATATATACTCTTTGAGATCAAGCACCATCTTTTTTATATGCATATAGTATGTATGGTGGGGATGGCTGTGAAAAATTCTCCTAGGATTATTATCAGTTTTCTACTTTCTCTTTGATAACAGAATAACTTTTCTCCAGTTTTATTGAGATATAATTGACATAAAACACTAAGGTGTAAAATATGTTGAATTGATAAACATATATATTGCAAAATGATTATCATCATAGAATTAGCTAACGCTGCCATCATGTCACATAATGACCATTCTTTTGTGTGTGACGAGAACATTAAAGATCTACTCTCTTAGCAACTTTCAAGTATATAATACAATATTATTAACTATAATCAGCATGCTCTACACTCTGCCCCAAGAAATTTTTCATCTTATGATCAAGTCTGTACCCTTTAACCAACATCTCCCCATTTCCCTCACCGCAAGCTCCTGGTAACTATCCCACTACTCTGTTTCTATGATTTTGGCTCTTTCATATTTCACATATAAGTGATATCATACAGTATTTGTCTTTCTCTGACTTCACTTAGCATAATGCTTTCCAGGTTCATCCATACTGTAACAAATGGAAGGATTTCCTTCTTTCTCACGGCTCAATAATATTCCATTGCATATACCACATTTTCTTTATCCATTCATCTACTGACAGATACTTAGTCTATATCTTGACTAGTAAATAATGCTACAGTGAATATCGGAGTACAAATAGATCTTTGAGATCCTGTTATCATTTCCTTTGGATACATACCTGGAAATGGGATTGCTGGATCATATGGTAATTCTATTTTTAATTTTTTGAGGAACTTCCATAGTTTTTCATAGTAGCTGTACCGGTTGACATTCCCACTGTGGTTTTGATTTGCATTTCCTTGATAATTAGTGATGCTGAGCACTTTTTCATGTACCAATTACCCATTGGTATGTCTCTTTTGGAAAAATGCTTACCTAGATCTTTGCCCATTTTTAAATTGGGTTGTGTGTTTTTTTGTTATTGTTGCTGTTTGCTATTGATTTGCATTAGTTCCTTATATAATTTGGATATTAACTAGTTTATCAAATATGTGGTTTACAAATATTCTCTCCCATTCCATAGGTTGCCTTTTCATTTTGTTCATAGTTCCCTTTGTTGAGCAAAAGCTTTTTAGTTTGATGTATTTCCACTTGTTTATTTTTGCTTTTGTTGCCTTTGCTTTTGGTGTCAAATCCAGAAAATCATTGCTAGGACCCGTATCAATTGCCCCTATATTTTCTTCTAGGAATGTTACATTTCCCATTCTTATATCAAGTCTTAATCCATTTTGACTTGATTTGCATGTGTGGTATAGAGAGATTCAGTTTCATTCTTTCGACTGTGGTAATCCAGTTTTTCCAACATCATTTATTGAGGAGACTATCCTTTCTCAACAATTAATTGACCATACATTCTTGGGTTCCTATCTGGGCTTCCTATTCTGTTCCATTGATCTACATATCTGTTTTTATGCTGATAACATACTATTTTAATTACTAAAGCTTTATAATATAATCTGAAATTTACTGTGGTTCGATTTACATTTTCCTCATGATGAGTGATGTTGAGCACCTTTTCATGTATTTTTTGGCCATTTGTCTGCATTCTTTGGGGAAAAAAAAAGTCTATTTAGTTCCTCTTCCCATTTTTAAATTTGATTGTTAGTTTTTGTTTGTTTTGTTTTATCCTGCTATTGAGCCAGATATTTTCTGGCTATTATCTGTTTATCAGACATATGACTGGCAAATATTTTCTCTCATTGCATAGGTTTCCTTTTCATTTCGTTGAATGTTTCTTTGCAGAAGCTCTTCAGTTCGATGTAGTCTCACTTGCTAATTTTTGCTTTTGTTTCTTGTGAGGCTCATCATTTTGTGGCATGGATTTTGTCAGGGGCAGTGTGTCCAGATATTTTGTGATCATGAAGTGTCACAGGAAAGGACAGAAGTCAGCAGCCTCAAGATTGTTGGAGGAAAGTTAAAAATCCTGGGTGAGACAATATTTTTCAGAAGCTGAACTAACATTAGTAATATCTACCTATGGTCTTCATATCATGTGAGGAAAAGAAACTCCTATATCTTTAGGCTACTATTAGTTGCAATTTCTGTTTATGGAAGCTCAATATATTCTTTTTTTTTTTTTTTTTTTTTTTTTAAAGATTTTATTTATTTATTCGACAGAGATAGAGACAGCCAGCGAGAGAGGGAACACAAGCAGGGGGAGTGGGAGAGGAAGAAGCAGGCTCATAGCGGAGGAGCCTGATGTGGGGCTCGATCCCACAACGCCGGGATCACGCCCTGAGCCGAAGGCAGACGCTTAACCGCTGTGCCACCCAGGCGCCCCATGTGCCACCCAGGCGCCCCTCAATATATTCTTAAATCATATACTGTCATAAATTCTTATTAGTAGTACTCAACAAAGAATTTTTCAAATTGTTCCTTAATGGAGATGTCATGTATGTCACTTGTCACCCTCCCACTTGAATGGTCTAATTTAGGTGTTCACTAATTTTTGCCTGAGTCAGTGGACCTTTAATAACTGTTTGATAAATGAAAATGAATTAGATTTTCATAATATCCATTTATATTTTCTTGCTACATCAATTCTCTTCTTCTAATAATATTGAGGTCAAAGGATTTATGTTTATGGAGCATAATTTTGATCATGACTTTCTTCTGTTCATTAATGCTAAATAGCTCCTCAGCATCTACTGAAATCCAAAATTCCTTCCTCTGTTATTTGAAGTCATTCAAAATCTAGCCCTAATATCTTTCCAACCTAATTTCATGTTATTGATTATCATCCAAATAAACTGCTGTCATTTTTTCTTATATACCTAACTAATTTTGAGAAGGAGATGCTATTTCTCCTGCTAGATGACCTGCTGCTCTTCATTTCTATTAATCACCTGCTTTTCAGTTTCATCTCAAATTTCATCTCCTCCAGAAAGCCTCCAATTCCATGTACCTTTCACCAAGATAGAACTAATCTTCTTCTATTCAGAACTATAACATGGTCATTTATTTGTAAGTTTCTAATAGCTGACATATGTTGCTCAATATTATAGGTGTCAATATACAAGTCTTTTCTACTCTAACATCTTTGCAGTAATATCTGTGCTTGCATAAACTTTACTGAAGTATAATATTCACAGAGAAATACATACAGAAAAGTATAAAAAAACCCACAAGTACAGATGGTGATGAATTTTTAGGACCATGGACACTTTTATATAACTACCACTTAAATAAAAGGTATAAAACATAACTAGCATCCAGAATCTTTTCTCATACCTCTTCGCAGTGGCCACCCCGTGCAGTAAGTAACCATTCTCTGGCTTCCATTACCATGTATTAGTTGTGTCTGTTTTCAAACTATATATAAATGTTATTCATCATGTATTATTTTGTGACTGGCCTCTTTTGTTCAGTATATTTATAAGTTATATTCATATTGTTTATAAATTAGCAGTTTATCCCCTTTCCTGAGCATATTTCCTTTGTGTGAATATACCGCAATTTTTATATATTCTACCATTGATAATCATTTTATCTGCTTCCAGTTTTTTGCTATTATGAATAATATTGCTATAAACACTTTTGTACATGGGTTTGGAGGACACTTCAGATGCATTTCCGTTGAGTACATGCCTAAGTGTATAATTTCTGAGTAATAATATTATCTGTGTATCCAGATACTCAGAATCACTAAGTGGAAACAACTATTTTTTCTCTACCTGCATTGTAGAAAATTATATTCATGTGGGTCTGTTTCGTAACTTTCCATTTCCAGTTATGTTTTCTTTACCTAACCTTCTGCCCCACTATCTCAATCACTATAGCTTCATAAGAAATCTGAATGTCTGGTGAGTTAAATCTTCCATATTCCCCCCCCCCCCCTTCATCTGGATTTTCTCTGCCGTTCTTGTCACTTAGTTGACAAGAATGTAGTAGTTAGAATTATATTTAGCCTATTACAGATTAATTTAGGAAAAAGTGGTATCTTTCAAATTCTGAGTCTTCTAATCTATAAAAATAGTATATCCTTCCATTTATTAAGGTCTTTAAAAATTTTTTAGTTAGAATTGTGTTGTAGTTTTGTAGGTGGAGTCTTATATCTCTTTCCTTAGAATTATTCCTAGGTGTTTGATTTTACTTTTTTTTTTTTTTTTGACCTATTGGACTGACAAGATTCTCCCAATGATATCGAATTGAAGTAACTGTAGAAGGAATCTTTTGTACTCTCTTTTCAATTTTCTGTCATTCAATATTTTACCTTCAAAGTGATTTTTTTAAAACTGAGGTATTAATGACATATATTAATTTCAGTACACAACATTATGATTCAATATTTGTATTTATTACAAAATGATCACCGCAATAAGCCTAGTAGTTTTTGCTGGAGGAATTTTGATACATTTTATCATATTTCTTAAAATTATTGTTTCTGGTTTGATAAATGTCTTTAACATGAATAGGGGAATTCATATTCTGATCAGGAAGGAGCATGGAAATTGCACTCCCACAGTAAACAACTTAAAAACTGGTCAAACATATGATACAAGTGTTTTAAAACATTGAGACAAGTGGGGCTGTGATTCCTGAGAAAAGTGAAACAAATCAAGTAGTGCCTATGGGTTTCCAGCTTTCTTCTTGAAGGCCTTTCCAGACTGCAATGCAACGAGGGGAAATGTTAGGAAAATGCTGCAGTCATACTAAAGTGAAGAGCCTCATGTCAGAGTTTGGCTAGGCTAATGCTGCTAGACTTTGTGAGATGTTACACCAGAGAGCGAGCTCTGGAAATCTGAACAGGGATACCCTCCAGTCTATAGATATTAAGATGCAAATCAAAAATGGAGCTGGATTTTTTTTGTGGGTATGCTTCCATATTAGTCTACTCGAGCTACTATAGCAGAATGCCACAGACTGGGTGGCTTAAACAACAAAAAATGTACTCCTTGAAGTTCTGGAGGCTGGAAAACCTAACCTCAAAGGGTCCTCTGATTGGATTTCTGGTGAGAGCTCTCTTCATGGCTTGTGGATGGCTGAGAGAATGTGAGTTCTTTAGTGCCTCTTCCTAGAAGGCCACTAATTCTATGGAGTCAAGGCTCCCTCCTTATGTTATCAATTAACCATAAGTATCCTCTTACAGGCTCCATCTCCAAATATAGTCACACTGGAGGTTGGAGCTTCAACATATGAATTTTGGGGGAACACAGGGCAGTCCCTTAGAGTTCTTATTGTCTGTCCTCTTCCTTTCATGTGTCTCAATGTGTTTGGTAATATTTGATTAGACATCAGAAATTAAACATAAAAAGCTGTAATCTCCTTCTCTTCCTTCATAGGTATTTACCTGTCCTCCGGGAGGTAGACTGAATGGGAGGCAGATCACTTTAATGCAGTCAAGTATAGTCTGATTGAAAGTTGATTTATAGTTTTCCTTAGGCTCAGATGCCTTTAGTTTTCCTCTATTCTTAAGATACAGCTCTGTAGTGGCTCCAGCTGAGAGCCTGGAGTGTTTAGGAGGGCCCTCCCTCTTGGCAGAATCTGAACTCACATGACTGTTTCCTCAGTCACCTGAGCATGCTGAAAACTCTACTTTCTTTTGCATCATCCTGCTGTTTTCATTTCTTAGCCTCTTACCATGTCCATCTTAAGTATATGCCTCAAAGGGAAAATGCCCAGGCTGCAGTGTTCAGTTCTCCCCACCTATGAACTCTCTCAGATCCTTGTGCCCAGGTCTTACTTGGCCATCCCAAAACAAAAATTATTCACTAGCTCCATGCAGCTGCCAAAATCTTGTCCACTTAACTACCCTGGTTCTGGTTCTCTGCCTTTTTCTCAGAGTCTCACCACCCCAGGACCAATACTGGTAGATACCCTGAGGGGAATAAGGTCTTCTGCTCCTTTCTCTGAGCTCTCTTCTTTCCCATCTGCCTTGGTGACAATCAAATCTTTCCAATCAGATTTTTAAAAGCTGTATACGGTTTTACTAATTGTTCTGACAGGGTCAAATTGATCTCCCATGAGCTTCTCCACAAAGGAACTTACAATGGGAAGTGCTCTAACATCAATGCCTTAAGAAGAGAGAGGTCAGGGGCTTAGAGTAAGGAAGAAGCCTATGTAGAGTTTCATCAAGCTGAGAAAACTCTAAGGCTGACTTGATCACAAGCTGACTCAAAACCTGTGTGATTTCATACCCAAATTCCTTGAGCCTCTTTTTTTTTTTTTCTTCAGTAAATATTGGAAATAACATCACAACATCTCTATGATAGTTCTATTTCCACACCCACTTTATGGAAGAAGAAACCCTTACTTAGATAAGGTAAGTGACTTGACCTTGGCCACACAGCTAGGAAGTGAGGACATCTATCCTGAGGCTCAGGAGCCTATTTTCCTGACCACTGTGTTACAGAGATGAAGTAGATCTCATCATGACATCATTTCCCCCTTTACACTCTCTTTATCATTGTGTGGCTTTCATCAAAGTCACTGTGTTGGGGAAGTCTTACAAATCTAGCCTATATTTCACTAATTTTGTACCCTTTAGTAGTTACCTTTAACTCCAAACATTAGCACAAAATATTAAAAAGGAAATATAAACCCTTTGTACGTATTATACCGTTACAAAGGAAATGAGGCAGATTGGCATATTTCTATTACTAGTGCTATCAGAGCCATATTGTAGGCGTTTCCTTTCCATCATGCCAACAAAAATAGTAACTACCCATTTTGATGAATAACAATATCTTAGCCTCTGTGCTAAGAGATTTGCACCTTTTTCTCAATGAGCTTAATTATAGTCTCCTGAGGTAGTTCTGTCCTCCATTTTAATTATTAGGTAATAGTATTCATAAAATAGTATTCATAAAACATTAAAACTTAAATCTGAGATTTAATTCCATGCTAGCTGATTCCAGTCTTTGAACTCAATGGCTTTTCTCTACTGCTCTGGTTCTGGGCCATTTGTCAGCTTCTTCCTTTTCTTCCTTTCCTCCCTTCCTTCTCTTCTCTCTTTCCTTCCCTCTTTCCACCTTCCTTCCTTTCTCTCCTGCCTTCTAGCCTTCCATGGCAGTTTTCCTTTCATTCATTCAACTATCTCATAAACTTGAATGAATCAGCATTTTGGGTAGTAGATTTTCATATTTAGGCAATTGAAATGTTATATATTTATTAATGTAATATATAATTTAGGCACCTCCCGAAATGGGAGGCTTTCCCTTAGGTACTAACAGTAATTAAAAAGGGAAACAAGTACGATTTTTTTTTCTTAATTGGGAAAAAAATTTCTTTCATCACAGGCATAAATTTATGTAATTAAAATAAACAGCTTTTATGGTAAGTCTCACTGATGTATGGTGGAGGATATCTATGATTAAAAACGTTCTTTAAATTATGTTCTAACCCATCAAAAAGATGCTTTGGAACCCCTGTTTCAATGTTTTTCAGTCCTTGCTAGAGAATTACCTGAACAGTTTATAAAAAGAAAAATTACAAATATCCAAGCCCCACCACACACCCACCAGAGAACGATCAGACATTTATGTTTAAAAAATCCCCATAACTGATTCTGATATAGAGCCAAGCACTGAGAATCCCTGCCCAATTTTTTTGATTAACGTTTTAACACATTGGCCAGTTGAGCATAAAAACCACAGAAAAAGTATTTACTTTGCTTCTGCGCTACATAAACAACCATATTAATGTTTCTGGATGTTCACCAAATATTTCAGTTCTCTCTTCTGGGTATCTGATTGGACTGTACTTCTCAGCTCTCTTGTGGTTGGGAGGAGCCATGTGCCTAATGAAATTGTACTTCTGGGCCAGAACATTTAATTGCCAGTTTAGTTAGACTTCTACTACTGGAAAAAAAAAAAAATAAAGAATAAAAAAGAAGGAAGGAAGGGAGGGAGGGAGGGAGGGAGGGAGGGAGGGAAGGAAAAGAAAAATGGCAACTACCAGACTACGATCAGCATCACCTGAGCTTTTTTTTTTTTTTTTTTTTTTTTTACAAGTACAGAGTCTCAGATCCTGCCCAGGTGTTCTGAATCAGAACTGGCATTTTCACAAGATCCCCAGGTGAACGCATGCAAATTAAAGTTTGAAAAGCACTGCTCTAGTTGGAGCTTTTTCTGGCACAGAGACCAACAACATTTGAGATGTTGGCTTGAGTAGCAATGTTTGCAACGGTGGCCCATTTGTCAGCCTGGAACTCTGAGTGACTCTAATGGGCAAATCTCCCTGCCCACTGGTGACAGGCAGAACATGAGCTCAATCTTCGTGTCTGAAGATGTTTGTGTGGTTACATTCTGCAGCACGACATATCCCATACTGACTGGATATCCTGGATGGATCTCCTTTCCCTTCTCTTTGAACACGGTTATACAATATATAGTGTCAAATTAAAATCAAAACACCTGTGAATAGTTCCAATTTAAACAAGATTTTTAAACACCAAATCAAAGATTTATACTGGTAGGAGATAAATTCAAGACTAGCCAGAGATAGGACAGAAGAAGAAGAGTACATCGGCCACACCAGAGGATCACTAGACAGATTTTGGATTCATTCATATCTTTGAGGAAATGGCTCTGAGTTGAGCCTGTAGTGAGCAGAGAAGAATGGCTGCCTCTGTTTCAATATTTGAAACTCCGTGGTATTAAAACCAAAGCCAAATTCAAGGGTGGGGGGAGTGAGGAGAGAAAGATTATCACAACTTGCCATATGGGCAGCTCTGTTTACTAAGCAAGGAAAAAAACAGGTGGGTGAAAAAGAGAGCAGGAAACAGAGAGAGAAGAGAGGAACAGAAATAGTAACAAAGGTTTCGGGCTTACCACAGCTTGCTCTTTTATTTCAAACCTAGAAAATAGCTCTGGGCAGGCTTGCCTTGATGAACTGGAAAAGTTCCACACATTAAGGCCAGCAACCCTGACATAAGGCCATATAGAGAATGAATACATCTTTTCGATGAAGGACTAATCTTGCACAAACACATTGCAGGGCGTTTTCAGGTCCTCTAATGACCCCCAGACTCTCTCTTGCACCATATTGTTAATGGAGAGGATATTTGTGTTAAACATTGTGCAGATTAAACTGGTGGATTATTTCCCTTGCATTTTAAAAATATCATTCAGCCCTGTGGCCAGACCATTCCTGACTGAGAAATACAAAATGTAACTGAATTTTCCTTGGCTTCATTAGTGGGAGCTTGAGAAAATTTAAAGGGGCTGTTCAACTTCCTTCCTTAAATCCTGCCTGTATTTTTCTTTCTAGGGAACCATAGGATACCAGTGCTTCAGAATGGAAACGTGACTACTGTAGACTAGATATCAAGTTCATTTAATCATTTAGGTACTCATTTATTAAAAAAAAAAAAATGTGTGCATGTTCTCTATGTGCCAGACACCATCGTAGGAGCTGTTGACAAAGTGGGAAACAAGATCCACAAAGTCCCGTCCTTACGCAGTCATTTTCAAGTATGACACTGTGTCCTCTGTACAAATGTAAGCCAAATACTTCCACCAGGAATGTTGACCAATACCTTGATTTTCTGGTAACTGTCATGAACTCACCCTGCCTGGTAACATGGCATTTTATGGTACACTAATTTCCATATTACCCAATATACATTTCTGCATTTATTATATTTTTTGACCATTTATTTAGCATGTCTTATAATACAACTTAGCCTTCTGACAGTGCTATTTTCCCAATACATCTCTGATTTCTCTGTAGTGTCTCCAAAGTAGTAGCTGAAACAACATGATAACAGGACATTTGTATCTCAGTTTTCAGCTTATACTGCAAACCTATGCCATATCCACAAAGGATGCCAATTACTGGCAATACCCAGAGGCAGTCTTGGGACTAAACCAAGAAGTCTATTACCCAGAGTGCTTTCAAAATCAAGCTCTTAGGCTAGTGGGAAGGATTAATGTACTGACTGAGAAATTAAGCAAGGGGTATAATTTATATATCTGTATAATTTATGGTTGGGAAGAGGATAAGGAAAGAAAATGGTTAGGGACGTGGCATGGAGCAAGCTAAGTCGGTCAAATCCCTGTTGGAAATTAATGTTGTAAATGCTGAGTGTTCAAGCATCAGATGATTCCTTGTAGCAGTTTTATTCATTCCATTGGACCTGACTGTGTCCTTAGGGTCCTAAAACTGGGTTACACAATTCAGCTATTCCAAGAATATGAATGGGTATCATTGTGGTGCTTAAGAAGTCACCAAACTATCCATGATAACTTTGCTGTCTCCCTCACAAGGCTGTTGAGAGAATCAAGAGAAGATATTTGGGAAAGTGTTTTACAACCCAGGAAGTTCTTTACCTATGAGAAGTGGTAAATTCTCTACTGTTATCATTCTCTATTGTAATTATCACTGTGTTTGTTTTGAGGTAACCCAGACACTGAGATAACATGACTTGTATGTCACAAGGGCAACGTTCCCCCAGGAAAACACATTCTGATATTGTCAGTGCTATCATTCTGATGCATTTGTGGTAGGTAAGTTTGACCTTTCATCTTCTCCAATGCTCTTGCCCTGCTGAGCTAAAATAGGGCAGTGTTCCTTTTTCCCTGCTTCTAGATGAAACTGCACACATGGGTTACAAATTGAGACCTATTTATGATGGAGAAAATAGGAGGGTGAAAATAGAGCACTTATCAACTTGTCACAATATGAGGATGCTGGAAGGTTAAGTGCCATTCTCATGCTATCTTCAGAGGAAGAAAACTGATTTTCCTTTCAACAGATGTTAAAAGGAAAACTTTTAGGCTGTCACATATGACCCATATTTCTGGAATCTTGCCTGACTTGGCAACTGCAAGTCTTTGTGAACAGAGCCATCCAGAGGATACGGTTTTGAGGGAAGCAGGTAGGACAGAATGGTGAAACATGAATGTAGAATCAGAGCACAAGAAAGTAAGCACACCAAGAAAACAGTCATGGAGAATTACTGTGTCAAGTTTAGCCATGAACACTTACACTAACCAGAAATATAGAGGGCTATCTCTCAGTCTTTGTGTTTGCATGCTCCCACATGCAGACACACACATATCATACGCATACACTGTCTTAGGTATCAGGTTGACTGATTTGTAAAAGAAGTTTATCCAGGAAGTAATCCCAGGAATTACCAGTAGAGGAGTAGGAAGAGAAGAAAGCTTGCACAAGGTATGTTAGTGAGCTGGTAATTGCTACAAGCAACTGGGACTCCATAACTGGGACACCGGAGAGAAGATGCAAACCCATCTTACTGTAATTCCTCATTAGAAGCAAAGAAACAGGAACATTTATCCGTCAATTTCCATTCATCTTAGTTTAAGGCTGCTCTCAAAGATGTTAATGCCCAGGACCCTCTATCTTCCATAGTCCTGTAAGGACATCCCTTCCATTACAACACTCTTCAGGAAGTGTCTGAATGTTTTCAGGAAGAAGCAGTCAATGTTTAAGGGTTCGAGAGTGCTGAGGGCACGTGGGCAATGTATTAACAGTATCTGCTATATACACCTCAGACTCTGCAATGTTTACTTCTGATTCTTCTTACTTAAATTTGATCCTTATTATTCTTATCCTGATACTTTCACCAAATACCACCTGTGGAGGAATACCTCAGACTGTTATACAGGATTGGAAGGCATTTTTTTTCTATTGTCATCTTTTATCCAAGTATCTAGAGTACCACTACCCAACAGAAACGTAAGGTGAGCCACAAGTACAAGTTACATATGTAATTTTAACTTTTCCAGTAACTGCTTTTTTAAGTAAAAACATGAAATTTTAATACTCTATTTTATTTAACCTATCTAAAATATTATTTCAAAGTGTAATCAACATAGAACTCTTGAGATATTTTACATTCTTTCTTTTTTCGAAGTCTTTAAAATAGATGTGTATTTTACACTTTCAGCACATTTCAATTCAGACCACTGCATTTTTAGTGCTCAACAGACATTGTGGCAAGTAGCTATCACACTGGACAGAGCAGGAGAGCCTCTCCACACTCCATCTGGAGTAACGGGTACATAGGAGTGTCCTAATATATTGAAAGTTAGATCAACAAATCTTTGGAGACATAAACAGATCACACTGTGGCTGGATGTTAAGTGAGAGATGTGTTAGCAATATTTACTATAGTTTGTCATCAGTTTGCAGGGTGGATATATAATAGTAACAAAGACCAGATATACCTGCTCCCTTAGCCCACCCACCCTCTTAAACAACAACCACCAACCTAGATTTTTTTTTTTGCTATTTATGGATTAAACACAACTCCAGGAATGGGGGGGAGGGAATCTTTCATTGACTGAAATTAACTTTCTACACAAAAATATGTGTGGCCTCCCCATGATTCACTGCCTGGTATTTATACTTTTGTGTAGTCCTCTTCCACATTGTATCAGAGTTGGTCTCTGTGACCAAAAGAATAATATATAAGTGATGGTACATGATTTCTGAGACCAGGTTATAAAAGAGACTTCTTGCTATCTCTCTCATTTCCCACTCTAGAAGAAGCCAGCTGCTATGATGAGAGAACAGCCCTCTGGAGAGGCCTATGTGACAAGAAACTGATGCCTGCCAATGGCCCTGTGAATGAACCTGGGAGTGGATCTTCCAGTCCTGGCCAAGTCTTAGAGATGTAAGTCCAAGAATCTCATGATACTCTGAGGCAGAACCACTAGCTCAGGCTCTCCTAGTTTCCTGACCCTCCGAAACTGTGTGAAATAATCAGCATCAGTTGTTTGGCTGCTTTGGATAATTTATTACACAGCAATAAATAACTAATACAACATCCAAGAAAATAATTTCAATTACAGATAAATGAAGAAAGTATATTTCTGTGCTTACAGACTGGGATTTGTGTTACAGTCAGACTGAACGGAGTAAGTGTGAGCCAGAGTTGGAAAGATAAAATCAGACCATGACAGGAAGAAAGCAGAAAGTGAGGGACATCAGGGAAGGGAAAATGACAGTCCAGAGTTTTCTCAAGCAGCACAAAGATACCAAAGATACCAAAAAACTTGTTTTCAAACTGTGAAAACGTAAGGTCAGGATTTATTAAGAGGAGGTACTGGGTGTAAGAGCCATCCAAGTGGTATCCAGACCATCAGCAATCAGGGAGGAAAAAAAGAAAAATGGAAAAAAAAAGTCTTCCTGATAGTATTCAGGGCTAGTCCAGATTCTGAGACTACATATCAGAGGCAGCTGAAAATACAGTTATGCCCTCAATCTGGAATTTAGCTAGTAGGACTAAAGAAAGTTTTGGTTCTCTTTGGGACCAACATTCCAGAATGTTAACTACATTTCTAAAGAAGCCATGCCATTGGGCCTAGTGTAGAGAATGCTTTACACAAGCTTCATTAATCTTATTAAATAACATGTCTTTACCATTCATTGATTAGACATACAAATCATTCATCCCCATAAGGAATTGCAAAGGAATTTAAAGTCACTCAAAACCCAGCCTTGTGTTGCCTGTGGTTGTCAAGGTAACAAACACCTTACAATTCCAAGCAGCCAGACCTTTGCAGACTATTTTGAAGCCACTATTCCACCTCCCACTTCATGTAAGAGTTTCCAGAGGCATTCTCAGGAGAGCTAATCAGGATATTAATATAGACAGCCAGAGTGCCAATACCCTGTAGCAAGTTAGAAGAAATAAATATGATTTTCTTTGTGTTCCATCAACTTCAAATGCCACATTCTTTAAGGCCAAGTAGAAACCCCTTCCGCTGTCAGGGCTGGTCAGAGCAGCTGTTCTCAGGTCAGTGACTGAAGGAGAAAGATCAGGAATATGGGGGTGCAAATTCTACTTGCTCCTTTATATTGAACGCAGTGATCATTCCAGATGGCTTCATTTCTTAATTCCTTACAATAGGGTCAATCACTCTTAAGTATTATCTCACGTTTCACACATTATCCTATACAAAAAATGGACATTATCATGTTCATTTTAAAGATGAAGAAGTTGGGGCTCAGTGTATGGTTCAATTCTTACCAAGGACAGGTAATTTTTAAGTGACAGAACCTGGACAGGAACTGAAGTCTGTCTGACTTCAGGGGTCATGTTCATATCCTCTGTGAATCTTCCCATGGCCTCCTGACCAATTCCTACACTTGAGTCCTTCCCTTCCTACTTGCTTTCTTAGACCACATTTATCATTACACATTTTCTCCCTGTGGCTGCAAGAACAGTATTAAAAATATTTAAAATTGGCATGGCTTGGGAGTTGATGAGTCAGCATAGATGCCTGACATAGTGCATGGAAGGATCCTGAAGGTCCCCGGAAAGCCTGAGAGATGTTGACCCGTTAGTTGCCATATTCTCCAAACTGAGGGATTACTGGAAGGACCATTAACAGTGAAGGAGGGTGTTCAGGGGGTCAGGACAGATCCTATTTACCAACTGTTACATAATTCTTTTAATATTTTAATAGGAAGTATGGTACAGACCAGCTGAGTATCAGCACTGACTGGTGGAACAAATTAATAAAAGCAGGACAGAACTCTGATCTTACGAACAAATGTTTTGCTCTAGAGTTTCCACCAGAAAAAATGCAGAAGAGTTTGTTCACTGGGTAAGAATACATATTTAGTCTCTCACATAGGGACTTGTACTAGCAGTACTAACAGTATGATACACCTAAAAAGATGGCTAGTGGTTTTAGCCATCTCTATAACCCTAGATCCCTCAGAGAGGGAAAACTCTGCATTTAATGCTAGAAATTTATCCATAAGCGAATCTTCTTTGCTGGTTTCCCATATTGCACTTTGAAAGATAATGTGTGCAAACTGTCCACTGAAGAAAATTCTAAAAATGAATAGAATTCGGGCTTTTAAATCAGTTTCATACTTTGGGCATAAATATTTTAGTATACTGCTTTAGTGGTTCAACAAATGTATGGTCATTTTTGTCATGATACTCTGATGGGCAGATAGTAGCGTGTTGTTTTATTTGATAACCCTAGCGGGAAAGGGAAAAGAGTGGGAGAATATTCCAGAAGACTGTAGAGATTCCAGGACTACACTGAGGAAAGCTTCTGGAGCTAACCCACCCTGTCAGGAAAATGAGCACCATTAACAAGCCATATGAGAAGGTGAATAGGTGCATTTCCTTAAATAACACAATTAAAAAGTTCTGAATCATTGGTAGTATCCTAAAAAAAACTTCATTCTATCTAATGTACCATTAGGAATATTTTCAAAAACACTTTATATCTACTTATATAGCTATGAAACAATAAATTAAAAAACTAAAAGCAGGTAAAAGTAACTGAAATATCTTTAAATAAAGTAATTAAAGGATATTTGTGCTTGAGAGATTTCCATGTAATAAAATAGTATTTAATGCCCAACAGTAAATATTTCTCTAAAAGGACTTTGCTGGTAAATGGACAATTCAGGCTGACCAAGGAAATGAAAATAAGCATTATTTCTTTGGGGCCCTGCTGTATCCTCTTAACACCAAAAACACCCAGTGAGATCCAAGAGTTAATACTGCGCTAAACATTTTATTAACTGATTTTTAAATTTTTGGTTGAGTCATGAATTTTAACCTTTGAGCTTTTTTTTTTTTTTTTTTTTTTTTTTTTTTTTTTTAAGACTGAGCCTTATATTGTCACTGCTGTTATTCCTGCTATCATATCCAAAGAACCTTCTTGGACACTCTGTACCTCAGCCTAAAGATCATGCAAGTCGGTCGATGCTGGCAGTGACAGACTGAACTATTATTGCCACTCCACGTCCTCTTTTCTGGGCAACTTTGCAATTCCTCCCACAGAAATAAAGACTGTACTTCCTTGACCTTTGAGTTCAGCGGCAGACTTGTTTGGGTCAAAGGAAGGTGGGCATCGGTGACAGTGTGCTTGTTCCTAAGCCTGGCATTAAGAGGCCTTCTGTGTTTCCAGGGTGCAACTCTGTTATTGCCCTGAAAGCAGCTTCTTCTGGATGACTGCTCTCCCTTCCGCTCGGGCCGCAGACTAAGCACGCAAGGAGCAGAGCCAGTGCAGGACGCTGAGCCAGCCCCACAGCCATGAGGGCCGTGCCGCCAAATCCAGGCTAGATGAGCTGCCCCAGCACCCTGAGATGTGAGGGAAGTGAATGGTCACTGGTATGTGACTCCAAGACTTCAGAGTCGTTTGTTATATAACAAAACACTGTCAATAATCAACTGATGTCCCGGAAGAAGCCTTTTAGGAGAGAGTTAATGAGAAGTGGGGTGGTGGTGCCTCAAATGACCTCCATTTTCTTCCTAATATAATGTTGCCCCCCCATTCAAATCATGAGAACTCAAAACTTCTCAAATGGCAAGAATAGCATTAGCAAAGATAACCTATGGTTCAGTATATGCTAGCAAATAAAAATGATTTAAAAAACCCTACTGAGATTTAAAACTAAGTAAACTAAATATGCAATAGCTCATTTAACTGATTTGGATTACCATTTCATTTTTTAAGGTAATAGACATACTATCACAATAGTTTTAAAAGAAATGTCCAGACTTAAATAAAAAGAGCCACCAGAATTCAGTAATTAGGACTTCCTGGCTTAAATATTCACATTCTTCAATTTGATCTAATCAAAATGAAAATTCATTTTCCTGGGAGAGTCCATTAGGGAACAAAGTAAGTGTCTGCAAATATTAAATGCATGCAGTTTACTGCAAATAATGCAGTAATGCACATAATTCATGCACCAGCCTTGCTTGTGAGAACTATGCTAATTTGTTTTGAGTCTAAACCCTTCAAACAGTTCCTTTTTTACATTGTATCTCAGATTACACAAACTGTAGCTTTACGTATCATATGTACATACAGATATGGCTCTGTCTTCCCTGAGTGAGAATGAAAATAATGCAACCTGCCAAAAAATGCTTCGCATCTTAGGGAAAGTTTCTAAAGAAGAAAAATAGCAGAGCTCTCAAATTTCTTCACCGTGGAAAGAGGTTAATGCAGTTCCAGACAGAGGTCAATGCATTGATCAGTGCCGCTTCAAACAAGAAGGCAGGTCTTTTCACAGTGTTTATAATACATCTCAAAATTATCAAAACATTTTCGGTTTCACCTTGCTTTTTTGGTTCATTAAGCAAAAATACCTATTTTAAAAATCTGCTGCAAAACAGTAATTGTGGATAAATAGTTCCATGTATACCTCCATGAGATATATTTATTTTAATTGCACCTAAGAACTTTTAAAATAAATATCATATAAAGGACTTTCACATTTTATAGATACCATATAAAAATGGAGGATTGCAAATCTCATCAGTTGGAATTGAAACTTTATACAAATTGAAGAATGTATGGAAAAGGCAAAGATATTTCCCTTCCCCATTTCCCATTCCCTGGAAAGACTGCTTTTTAGTAAACAGTGGAATGTCACCATTCTGTCTCCTTACCAAACAAGAAACAAAGGAACAAAACAAACCCTTATCTTTATTTCACATTATTGACTGATATCGCTGCATCAAATATCACTGCTTTTTCAAGAAGATTATTTTCACCCAACCCCTACTGCCTTGGCTTTCACTAACCACCTGTTCATTCATTTATTCATTCAACAAATATTTATTCAACAACCACTGTTTTCTAGGCACTGGATAGGAAGCAGTTTACCAGGAAAAAAAGACATGGCCTAAACCCTCTAGGAGCTCACAGTCTGACAGAGGAGATGCATGCCAAGCACATAGAGATGGAGATAAAGAAATAATTTCAAATAGGAATTAGTGCAATGAAGAAAAAAACAAAACAAAACAAAACCCACACACGACCAAAAAACAAACAAAAAAACAAAAAAACAAAAACAAAACAATAAAAAAACTGGGCACCCTGAAAGAGAGTAAGTAAGCTTAATTTAGATGGGGTGACCAATCTAGGAAGAACTGATATTTAACCTGAGACCTGAAGAATGCAAAAGGACTGGCCTTTGAATGAAGCCTCCAGGCCGTGGAGAATGTTTATGCATGGGCTGTAAAGCAAGAGAGAGACTGGTGCTACCTCTCTGAAATTTTGGAGAGATTTCCTCTGCACCTTCGTTTCATTCTTAGGTCATGGCACTTTACACTTTTATTTTCTCTTAATATATATATTCTGTTTTCAAAGGTGCTTCAGGGCAGAGAACTAGTTTAGAGCCATTTTTATCACCCATCATAAACTACCATGTATTCCAGTGTCACAGACTTAAATGCCTCCAGGGTTTACACTGTTAAGAAAGCTGATGAGGAATAATCATTTTACTCTCAACCCAGAGGACGGGATTTTTTGTTTTCCCACTGAACCAGGCAGGCTTCAGTAGGGAAAACAGAAGTCAGTCTATGTATTCTAAGTATAATATAGCTGCTCTGAACCTCACACCTGTGGTCCGATCCAAGCATCTGTCTTCTATTCCCTCTGCACCTGCCCTCTATCTTCTTAATCTCACTGGTGCCTCTTAGGAACAGACCAGAATCTGCGATGACAGAGGGATTATAATAGGGATTATGTATGGATTCCGGGATGTGCAGTGTGCAGCATCTCTTCTGCATGGCACTTCATCAACTCAGCACCCACATTTACCATTTTAGACACAACTAAACTTTCAAATAACAAAATCAACATCCTTCTTCTATCTAGATTGATGCAACTTATTCCTTGATCAACCAAAAACTTGCCCCACTTCTTCCCCAAAACTGAGAGGTAAATTCCATTATGTCCCTGTATTCATCTTTGAGTAATATTCTTTTTCTAGCATAGTCATAATCTCACTTTGTCATCTTGTAACTTAAAGATTAAATGTGTAGCATTAATTGTTGTTAATATTAACACAGCTTATAATAAATAGTAGGGGGAGGAAAACAGTTAACAGATAAAAATATAATTACAAGAAAAATATTAATAGATACTACAATCTCCGTTTCTGCAAGTAGCCAAATGGTTACAACTCCTGCCTCTGCTTCCCGTTCTGTGATCCCTTTGTCCTGAGCTTGCACCAAGGTTGATGGGGATTCTTTACTTTTTAGGGTGAAAAAAAAAATCGTTCATGAAACATCTGAGGTATTATTGGTCCTGCCTATAATTGGTTGTAGTCTCTCACTTTTCACACACAGTGTCCTGAAGAATCCCCTGACTTCCAGACCACCTCCTATCCCCCTCCTATGCGCCCTCAGGGGAATCAATCATTCAAGTCAGTAAAGTAATTCACTATTTTGTCTGTGTGTTCAGCATCAGAAGGACTCCAATGATCAGGTAGCAAACTCAGCTTCCAATATAGGGATAGCTGTTGTGCCTCCAGATGGAAGCACCATTGTTACTAGACCCTCTGAACAAGCAAACTCAAAGTTGTGGGTACAGAAAGCAAAAACATTTTTTTGAGTTACTAAGGGCAATAAAAAGAGAAGCAATGCCCACTTCCATCCTTTGTTCCCAGATTGTGTTTTATCATAATTGGAGGAATGGCACCACTTATTACGCAGAGAATCAAAGACTGTATCTCATTTGTAGCATAACACTTCAGCTACTCAACCTGTTACTCACGAATTGGCATAACTGAGCCTTCAGTGCACATTTTACCTGTTTCCACTAGATTACCACCTGTTTAGGTCTTACAAAGTCAAGGAGTGAATTCCAGGGGTGTAAGCACATTGCTTTCCTTATTTTGCTGTTAAATGAATACACTAGTCCAAAGCAGTGTCATATAGGGTACCTTGATTGTAAACAAAGCATTCAGTACGTGCTGGCAGAGGTGTATGGAATAGAAAAGGCAACTACATACCCAGAATAAGAATCTATTCCAGCGAGGACAAATTGCTGCTATTTCTAGAATTGAAGAAATCCAAATCTTGTCCCTACATGGCTGGTTCTATCCTGCCCTGAGGAATAATACTGTAACAGGGGTTCAGCATTGGCTCCTGCTATTGGCAGGCTGGAATGAATGCGGCTGTGGCCAGAAAATCCCTACTGGGGTAACTTATGTCTGTTAATCCCATGCATAAACCTCCATCTCCATTACTCTATTACCTC
Organism: Ursus arctos; assembly: GCF_023065955.2. Classification (NCBI taxonomy): domain Eukaryota; kingdom Metazoa; phylum Chordata; class Mammalia; order Carnivora; family Ursidae; genus Ursus; species Ursus arctos. The sequence goes on from NW_026622852.1 coordinate 18,307,647, forward strand.
CATTTCTATTATCTATTACTATGGTTACATTGTTCATAAATCCATTGAACACACATAGAGCTTCTCAATTTTTGGCAAATATTGGTGAATATTTTTGGTAAATATTCCTATAGAATGCAGAGTTCTTCATTCATTGTTATTTTCAGAGGTCCATTTACTTAAGTCTTCACCAGTTTTTCCAACAGTGTTTCTTCCAAATGTTTACCAGTGCCCACAAATTGATTCAGATCTGTATTTCTAGCCATGTCTTCTTTCATGTAATGTGAATAACAGATGTATGGTACAAAACTCTGCCCACTTGATGGAATTCCTCCCCCCCCCCATTCTTCAGGGCCACACCTAAGTGAAACTTCAATAATGCAATCATCTACTTCAGAGTTGTATCAACACGTCACTGACAACCACCTTTAAATCAGGTCATTTTTTCCCTTTCGCATTCAGCTAATGATAGAGAACTCCTCATGAGGCCATAAAGTACAGGGTGAAGGAGAGATGTTAATATAGCAGAAATGAATATGTCATGGAAGCCTAAGCCATTCATGATACTTATGGCTTCATGTCCAACTCGAGTCAACTTTCATTTATGTCACTTCCAGTTGATGACTGAATGCTTCTCTGCATGCTCTGTTTTATGACTTAGACCTATCCACTAAATTATGAGCAACTCAGGGTCCATGTATCCCACTGTCAGGAATTCAAGAGTTTGGTGGCAGGCCAAGAACTAATTATCAACAGGAGAATATTTTTCTATATAAGGAGGCAGGACTCTAGGGGGCTGCACTGTGCTGTAACTTTATTAATAGTTACAAAAACCCTCCATACAGCATCCATAAACCAGTTCCACGTATAGGGAACTTCAAACACTATTGGATCTATTATATGATATCACCCAAATGGGAGACTTCAACAGTGACCAGGACTGGTTGCAGTCTTCCTCTTTTCTGAGACCTACTTAAACCTGGCCTCAGTTAAAACCATCAAATCACTATATTTATACAAATATCCCTTAATTTACAAGGCCTCAGTCATTCATACACACTAGGGGGATCCACAGTGTCAAGGAACTTAAATATATCATACCAACCCCAATAAGCCAAATATAAAAAAATATTCATATAAAGTTTCTGGGCAGAAACTTTATACAGTCATATATACTTATGGGACATGTTATCCAATTCTCAGAATTCTACTCTTGCTTTATAAATGCCCTGATTTTTTAATAGGAGACAAGATAAGGCTGTGAATTCAACTTACATTGTAACTCAGCCACTTATATGATCAAATGTAGCATTTAATTCTCAAAAGCCTCAAATCTCCAAGTTAGCTAAAAGAAAAGATGCTTTAGAATAGTCAAAAGTTAGCTCTTCAGTTCTCGATCTGTGTCATTATCTAAGACCTGTATATACGCTTTACAGTACAATTAGAAAAAGATATTCCACTTCATAGTTCCATTCTAATGTCTTATTGCAAAAAAAGTTTGGTCTTGACAGTCTTCCTTTCATAAGCACTTCATTCCAACTACAGATAAGTAATCGTTTTTGCTACTGCATGCTACTGAATACCAGAGTGTCATTTTTCCAAGAGCAATGCAATCATGTCATTACTACCTTAACATCTTCTGAACCCATCTCAAACTCTTCTGATATTCTGCTTCCCCAAAACTGCTCCAAGTATAAACACGTATTAGTCAGAATTTGGTCTAAAAATATTGCATGGATCCCCATTATGATTTTTTTTTAATGAAGGAAATTAGAGTCTTACACAACTATTAGAAGGTCCAGGGGGAGCAAGATCACAGAAGTCATTGCAAACAATCAATGCAGCACAGATACAAAGAAAACCACAGAAGGTGGTGACAGTAATGTTGAACATATACCTGACAACTCAAGTTCTTTACTTTTGATAAGTAAAGATATATGAGTATATGAAATATATTACTTTGCTCTAATATAATGATTGTCATTTCATTCCAATATCGGGAGTACAATAGGGAATGGTGCAAACTGTGGCAACCTAAAGGAATCACTACTCTTCTCCAGATGATTATTTCTAAACAGAAATGTGGTTTAAGGTTTGCTAGAATTTCTTGAAATTTCAGAAGATCACGCATGAGGGTGACAAAGCATTCATTCTGTAGAGTAGGTGATCAAGTGCTTATCAAGAGAGAATGAGTGATAGACATAAAAGAACTCCATCAAACTACTTTAGCTGTCAATTATAGTCTTAGATTCTCCAATAAGCCAATATCACCCCCACTCTTCTTCCACCTCTATCATGGTCTCCAGGTCTACTATATAGTAACAATGAATATCTTAAGATGATGTGCAGCACAAAATGAATAATGCATTCCACTTCTTCTCCAGTTAAGCCTATGCTTATCTATTTTGTGCAAGGTTAATCAAGGCAGTTTCCACTCCCCATGAAAAATTTCCCTAGTTTATGTTGTCTCTTCAAAGCTGAGGTAGATTTGGAAAGATTTGGAAATAGTTGCTTAAATTTAAAAACAAATAGAAGAGCTTACTTTTTATTAGAAATTTATATTTTCTACTACAGGAGTGCCTATCAGTACAGTGAGAGTTAATATTTATGGAGTTTTTGCAGGAAAGAGAGAAGAAAGGTATTATGTTGAAAGCTCTAGTTATTGGTAGGGAGGTCATAAGGAAGTGTGGTTTGAGATTGCAGGTTAGCAGCAAAGACAAGAGTCTGTCCTTGGGCACTTTTTCTTAGACATAGACATAGATATCTGCCTTCATCTTTTCCCCTACCATTATCATATACTCAAGTTAAAGAAGCTAAAATCATTATTCCTAATGGAATATACTCTGGGAACACTGAAAACTGAAACAAAACAAACCCCAGATTATTGGAATACAAATTATTGGTCATATTTGGCAACATCTTCAAGTGAGTCTCTTGGAACATGGGGAGAGGATAGGGAGAGGACAACATTTTGGGTTGATAGAGCTGGGATTTAAGTACTTCAGATCTCAAAAGAAACCAGTGATATAGAAGTCAGGAGGCCAAGATGACAGCTAGATGGGAAGAAGAATCCATTTTCTAATGCAAAACCAAGTGTGCAGGAAACAAGGCTAGAAAGTAGTGTTACTTCCTAGGCTTTATTGTCAGGAAAAGGTTAAATTTATAAGAAGAGGTACTGAAGGAGAGCAAGGTATCAAGAACACAATATAGCAAACAAAAGGAAACCAGACTGTACAAGTCAATGATGGCAAGCAAATTTCTGTAAGGTGTTTCATTCATTTACTCTCTCACTCAAAAAACAATTGTTAAGTATAATCCATTATGTTCCAAGAACGCCTGGTCTCTTGGCAGAATGAATACAGAAGATAACCTGATCCTCAGGCCAGCTGGACTGCCCTCTAGCAGTTTCCTACTTCCTTCTGTCTGTGGCATGTTCTGATCCCAAAGCCATTTGTTAAGGAAAATTTCAAACTGGCAGAATGTAGAGCTATCATTACTAAAATTGTAAAAATGAAAAAAGGAAATGTGAATACTCTTAAGAATCCCTCTTTTCCCCAAATAGGTACCCAGTTCTGAGATAAGTACAATAACATATACAAGGCACTGAACAAAACTGGCTTGCACAAGACAGACGAAGCAAGGGAATTCAGTTCCACCCTAGTCCATCCCCCAGTTTGATACATCAGTAGAAAAGTCGAATCACTATGCCAAAAATGGACTCTGGGTCTTCATTAATGAAATGTTTGCATTCTCTAAGTCAGGAAATCATCAGCAGTGCAGATAAAAATTTGGGGATGAGTCCTTAAATCCTGATTTTAAGGACTCCTTTTCTCTTTGAATTCTATTTCAGTTGACAGCTTAACTTTGGATGTCACTCCTGCTTTAAAATTATCTCTCAGAATTTCCTCGTAAGTAAATTGGACTGAAACTTAATTTCTATTCAATAAGAGATAAGTAATAATTAAACAGAATCTCAGTGTATAAACTACTTTGAGAAAGAACCATATAACTTTTGAGCACACACATGCACACATAAGCCAACCACTTTAAATTTACTAAGAAACCAGTTAGCAAATAATTGCTTCTGCTCTGTCAATACTGCAATGACTCAAAAAAGTTGAAAAATTACCCCAAATGTCTCACAACCAAACTGGAGGAACTTGGTTTGAACTGCATGTGTGATAAATAACAGAAAATAAAAATGTAATAATAATAAGAGTAATAATAATAATAATGTGTTCTAGAAATGACTAATATTATTATTCACTCTACTGGTATTATCATATTATTAGCTTATTTACTTTAAAGAGATTTTACACAGATGCACATTTGGAACAATATTGAGAAAATTTCAAGTTATTATGAATTTAATAAAACTATGACTTACATTAAATATTAAATTTATTTTAAACAGTATTCACATTATTTGGTAATTTAACCCTACCCAAAGTACAAATCTATGTGGCAATTTAGCTACTATCATTAATTCTTTATGAATTAGCTGTGACTATCTGCTTTGCTCAGGAAGGCTCTTATACATCTAATTAGTGCTAATAGCAAATGCCTTTAAAATGTTCAAATTGAAACAAAAAATATGACAGCAGTTATTCTTATCAGGAAAATGTGCAGACTCTGAGGCGTCTTATTAAAGGAGATAATATAGCAGTCAGTTTAAAGATGCCAAGGAGTCTATTTATTTTTGTGTGTGATTATTTTTTCATTCTGTGTACCTGTGCAAATCAGCACCTTCAAAATTCCCATAAGCTTCTAAACAAGGAAGTAAACTGGGCATTTTTAACCCTGAATTGAAAAGAAAGGAATAATAGGAATGGAGGGAGGAAAAAGGTAGTGGGCCAGGGGAGGGGGTAGGGTGGGGGGGGGGGGAGAAAAAGACAACTAATACCAAACAAAGCATATAATCTGTTCTTAAGAGAAGTTGGTTCCTCCATTTATTATTTTTTTTCAGGAAATATATTTTAGGGGGTGCCTACGCTGTTTCAGTTATTGTGACAAACATCGGGAATACTTTAATGTAAAGATATTGCTTCTGCTCAAAGGAACTCATGATTAAATGGGGAGACAGACCCAAATATAGTGGGGAGACTGTGAAGACTGATGTATGTAGGGGCTATGAAGGGGCACATGGGGGCAGTGCAGGTGTGTCTGCCTGGGGAATTCAAAGTTTTATGGAGTATATAACATATGAGCTATCTCTTGCAGCATAAAGAGGAGGAGTATGTCAAGTCAATAGAGGGGAAAAAAGAGGTGTTGCCAGCAGAGAGGCAAGCCTATGCAAAAGCATAGCAAGAGCATGCTGAGTTATAGATGCTTGTTTTGACATGAGGGCAGGCTCCACTTAAACAATGGTTGGTTTCTGCTTATTACCACTTGGAGGGTAGACTTTTTGTTCCCTGAAAGCATAGTGCTCCTAACCCATGAGAGTTTAAGTTCAAGTGAAATGAAATCCAGACAGCCATCAAGTGCAAAAATATTGCCATAGCTCCATTAGTGGTATCATGGGTCCTGTGTATGTTGCCCAGGTCCCCGAGCTCAGTGAGAGAGGTCCCATCATCTGGGCATAGGAAGAAATATAGAAATAGGTGGAGTCATGTGAGCCCCAGAGTGAACAGCAATGATTCACATCATGAAGAAGCAGTGCAAAGCTGGGTCTTGCTCATGAGCAACAGAGCAGGAGCACAGTCTGAGCAGATTATGGAACTGTTAAGTTTCTGGGGTGTTGGCCTATGTCTTCCCAGCTTCTTCAGGGAAAAGGGGAAAATGAATTTTATTTTATTTTTTTTATTTTTTTAAAGATTTTATTTATTTATTTGACAGAGAGACAGCCAGAGAGAGAGGGAACACAAGCAGGGGGGAGTGGGAGAGGAAGAAGCAGGTTTCCCAGTGGAGCAGGGACCCCGATGCGGGGCTCAATCCCAGGACCCTGGGATCATGCCCTGGGCCGAAGGCAGATGCTTAACGACTGAGCCACATAGGCGCCCCAAGGGAAAATGAATTTTAGATTGAACCACACAAAACTGCCAATATTTGATCTTTTTTGATCTATAAAAAGAGCAATTTCATATGGTTTAATCTAATATTTGCTGAGTACTTACCTGGGACCTGTCAGTTCTGGGTAAGACTCTAGATACACTATCTAATTTAAGACTTGCAAGCACCCCACAAGATAAATCTCCATTCTACAGAGAGGAAATCAAAGATCAAAGTCCTGGGTGACAAACCACAAGAGAGAAAATTACCAAGTAAATAAATAGCTTCCTCTTTGGTTCCAAAACTGGAGAATTTTACCAGCATCTTAATCTGTACTCTCAGCAGTTCAAGTAGACAAGAACCACTCTGAAATCAGGTAACAAAGAGGAAATGGCTTGCATGCATCAAGACAGCTAGTGAGCCAAGAGCCAAACTTCAAGTCCACAGGATTTGCTTCCTTATTACTCTCTCTGCTTCTGCTCTCTACCATCCACCTATCTTTATTCCTATCTTCTGTCATCTTCTTTTTCTTTGTATTTTTTGTTTTTGTTTTTCTTGAGAGAGAGAGAGAGAGCATGCAAGCAGGGTGGGAGGGGCAGAAGGAGAGAGAGAGAATCCCAACCAGGCTCCATGCCCAGTGTGGACTCGATATGGGGCTCCATCTCACAACCCTGAAATCATGACCTGAGCTGAAATCAAGGCCTGGCCGCTTAACTGACTGAGCCACCCATGTGCCCCATATCATCTTCTATTTCATTTACCCTCCTTCCCAACCTCGGTCTTCCTTGTTGTGCAATCATGAAGAAATAGGTACAATAAAGGTTGGAGTAGCACAGGTGAGACTATGCAGCAATTAGCTACATTCTGTAGACTCACATTAAACATAGGGAAAAACATTTAGGCTTTATTAAATGAAAAACAAAAATTTACAATGAAGTAAGGGTAGTTGATGAACTATCTGTGTATCTGGCTGGCTATTTTGCCAGGGAAAATGGCTGAAATGGTAATTTTAACAGCCACGTCTGAGAAGAAAGATATTTCTGCTACTCTGATTATTTTCTTTAGCTTTCTCCTGTTATTTTTATTAGTAATAAACCCAAAACCTAATACTACTATTTTCAAATCATCTAATTTTATAGCCCTATTTCCAAAAGCAACCTCTCCTCAGAAATATAGTTGGTTGCAAAGGCAACATTTTCAATAACATCTTCCCATGTGATGTTCCTTATTTTAAAGGACCACGCTCCTTTGTTAAAATAATATTTTAAGATGTCTTAATTCGTTATCTCAAAACCAAAAACAATAGTAGTGACCAGTTTTTGTTTAGTGCCAAAAATTAAAATAAATAAATAACTTCCAGTGTTGAAAAAAAGACTGTATTTTCTCTCTTTCTCTCCTGTTCCTCCCCATCAGCCAAAATAATTTCCCTTCACATCATTCATTTGGATCCTTGGCCCTTTCTGAAAAGAAGAGGCTAGATATGGTTTATAAACCCAGTCAGCACAATGATTTCCTGAACAGAACCATTAGCCCTGCCCATTCAGGTGTCACTACCTTTTTTTAACAAGCTATTGATTTCTCCAAGGAAGTAGAGATAGAGATCAAAATGCATCTAAGAAAATGAAGAAAGCAGAATAAAATAAACTGGAAAGAAAAGCGAACCTGGGACAGTATTAAAATGGGAAGGAAGATAAAAATCTTAGAATAATAGACCCGGGAGGGACCATCAGAGGTCACAGCATCCTAAGATGTCTTTTACGCTGACAAATATTCCATAGTGGCCACTCCTACCATGTGTCTTGGCTCATATATTGTTGCTGTAACACCCTATTCTATCCTTGGCCTTAGCATAAAAAATTCTTACTTTTCCTGACCCATCAATGATTAACAATGCAACTGGGTGAATTCGGTGGCTTTTATTCACCAAGGAGAAAACTTTCCCTCTGTCCCTTTATGACGTAAATATGGAATGTGGGAGAATCTTATCAGTCTGTCCCAATGACAACCCTCGAGGAAGTGTCCTTCCATTGGCTTGCATTCATCTGACCATCCAGGGTGAGGACGATGAATCAGGCTGCCAAGTTTTACCATGATCCCTTCCTTCACAGAAGAGAACTCTCCCTCTTCGGCACCAGCACAAGGAGGATTAGTGTACAGATCCTCGGATCTCTAGTCCTGTATACTACACACACATCATCTTTGGGCTAATCCTGAAATCTTACTGCAACTCACTTCTTTGGTGAATGAAAGAAATAACATGTAGAGCCCATGGAGGGAGGTGCCATTCCTCACTAGAAACGCTGCTCTCTTTTCAGAGCTAAAAAAGAAATCTGAGCCTTTCATGGGTATTTCACTCGAAGCAACATAATAAAGATTTTAGTAATTTAAGATTCTATACACATAAAACCCTATAAAAAACAACACGGCTTTAAATTGAGATCCCCAGATTTTCTGAAATGTAACATTATTTCATTCATTATGCTTTAATGTTATATTTATATCATTATGATTCCACTGAGATCAATGTGCTATGTAAGAATACATCACATGTTCATTTATTATCTGTTTAATCTATACCTCATTTTGAAAAAAAGCACTTATGATGAATAACTAGCTAATGTAAATATGCATTCAGGCAAACATTACATAGTGGAAAATTGTTTTCGATGTTTACTAAAAAGTCCTTGTATTCTTTGCATGTTAGCCTTTAAATAGGATTTGAAAGAGTTATCCCTATTTGTATATCATAGCATCTGGAAAAATTCATCATGTTAGTGTTCAAGTCACTATTAATTTCAACATAATACATGTTATCCAGCTAGAAATTCCACGAAATATACTATCCATGATAATTCAGGGGAAATACATGAATGTACAGCTGTATTCCTACATTGGGGCTTTTTAATATCTTATAAATAACAAGTATGAATTACTTAAATCCCTCAACAGACATACAACTTTATAATGGTTCACTTGTCATGTATTATCCTTCATGCAATTCTCATCATCACCTAATTAGGATGGTTTCCATTCATATCAATCATATATTTTTATAATTAATTTATTGCCTCAGAAAAAAAATTCTTGTCCCATTACACTTATAATTCACAAATTATTAGAAGAATTGTTATGGAAGAGGGGAGTCCAAGTATATTTATTCCATCCAACTCTGTTTTCAGAGACTTTAGAATTTTGTTTTCCTTTAAATATTTCCAGTATATTCTTGCTATAGGATTTCCTTCAAGGCTCAGGATGAGAATGTCTACTGAATACTATACTCAAACCTGGCTCAGAGTGCTTAAAGTCCCTCCACTCCACCCCACCCCCATGGACTCCCAGCAAACCTCCCTGAAGAACACCTAATTTCTCAGAAATCTCTCAAGATCCTTTCTTATTCAAATCATTTAGCTTTGTCCTAGTGTGTCTAGTTTGTTTAATACCACTGACCATCCATAATACCAATAATATATTAATAGCATATTCTACATGTCAGGAACTATACAGTTTCTAAAAGTTTTATTTGTGATCACTTCACCTTGAGATATAAGTAAACAACAACAAATACCAGGTTTGTTCACTAATCCTAAGAATTATAAGAAAGTACAAGTAACAACCTAATTAATAAACATTGAAAACAAAACTGCTTTAGTTCTGGTTTGACAAAACTTTGCATTCCCAATTCTTAGAGTCAATAAAAATAGATCCCCACATCTAATTAATAGGTCTTAGGGGGAAAATAAATTAATTATACCACATTCAAGCTTCTGGTGTATCAACCTTGCTGACCAATAAGGAATAGGTCTGTTGTCTAGTGACAGGAACAGAGAAAAAAAGTGCTAGAAGACTAAGTTTTCATCATAGAGTGGCACTTAGTGCTAAAATACTGTTTGTTTAGAAAATGTCTTCTGAGATTACTTGGCATCTTGGCTTCCCTTGGAATAAATAGGTTTGGGAACTAGCAACAAGGGCTATCATGCAATGTTCTACAGACTGTGCAGTGCTTAACTCTAGGGAGTGCCATTCACATCATAACCTAGAGTGGTGCCTGACCTGCACAGTGGTACCCAATGATACTGCCAGTACTCCCACTGCACAGGCAGGTCAATGACATCATCCTGGGGTGCCCGGGTGACTCAGGTGGGTAGGCGTCTGCCTTCAGCTCAGGTGGTGATCTTGGAGCCCTGGGATCGAGCCCCATATTGGGCTCCCTGCTCAGCGGGGAGTCTGCTTTTCCCTCTCCCTTTGCCCCTCCCCCTGCTCATGTTCTTTCTCTCTCTCTCTCTCTCAAATAAATAAAAATAAAATCTTTTTTAAAAAATGACATCATCCCAATTACAAGATTTATCTAACCTGAGAAAGAGCACTGTGACCAGAAAACATCCTATGCTAAGACCAAGCGGGATGACGGAGGGTAAGATGAATGGTTGTATTCAACCCAGCAATAGGCTTTTGTTATTGTTTCATTGTTAGAAGTGTCCAGTTACTATGAAGGGTTTTCAGTGAATCAAGATCAAACATGTTCTCCTGCCTGGTAATATCTCACTCAATTCTTTTTTTAATGGTTTTATTATCTCTAATATTACAAAGAAGAGAATTCTGTAAAAAGAGTTTAATACTTGTTTTCCAAATGGTGCCCAACTAGTAAGCTCCAAAGTTGGGATTTGAATCCAAGAATCCCCAACTCCAAAATGATTACTATTAAGTACTGCTCATTCTTCTTTTTAACCAAATTTACACAGGTCTTGAACCCATGCCTGGAATGGAATTCAGAATGAACTTTTTGAAGTCACACAGTAAAGGGTGTGACTAATGGAAGTGTGTTTCAATTTCTCTAGCTTTCTTACCTTTAATTGTTTTCCCAGAATCATCACATGAAACTTAATCAAAACAAAGTGCCAAAATAAGTTTTTGAGCCACTCTATATCATGTACTAGCATATTCTTTTATGGGGCCTGTGTTCTACTGGAACAGCATTTCAAATTAATTCAAAATATTTTTGCCCAAAATATTTATATATTTTGCTTTTTTTTTTTAAACCAAGGTTAATGTTATATTTGCTTTTAGTACTTAAAAAATAACATCGCGGAGGGGAGTGTCAATTTAAATAAGAATGCTAAAGTTTGATTTCTTTATGCTTGGCCAGATCAGCCTGGAATTCCAGATCATGTAGCATAGGTATAAGTTTGGAATAATGAAAGATTAAAGCAGAGCATCCAAATGTATAAAAAGAAACACTGCCACTCTACTAACATTTTGATATAACCTAGCTTGCATACAGAACATCCGCATTGTCAAATCAGGCTCATGTTAACCAGAGATCTTCCTAAATATAAACTTCAGTAATAAATTCAAGGATACAGGCAAATAAGAGGAACAAACAAAGCAGACAGAGTTCTGGGGACATCAAGGGTGGCTCCCCAGGCCCTTCCTTTCTACACTGGCGCATGCTCTTTGGCACAGAACAATAGCTGACTTCTAAGGTTTTGTGAGATTTCTCCTACAGCAGGGAACATTTAAGATATGAAAAATTTCCATTTTATACCCAGAGAATTATATAGCGTAAGTGACATTCTCAAGGGAACCATGTCACATAGATTAGAGGCTTATTTACTATAAGTAATTCTTTAACCATGAACATCCTGCTAAGGGCATTCTGCAGATAAGAAGCTTCCTCATAGCATATGGTATCCATTTATTTACCCAGAGGTCCAGTTGGTGAGATTAGACCAAATCACCTGCTCTTTCCTTTCTCTCTGGTAAAAAGAATGGATAAACAGCAGGATGGCTGCTGTAACAGTTTCCTCCCACAGAATACTTAGTAAGGTGCAAGTCTATTTTTCCCTCTTGTTTTTTGCTGTCTTTCTCTTCATTTCCCAAGGTACGTGCTATTCAAAAGTAGCCAGCCACATCTATGCCAAGTGGTTCTGTCTGCAAGTCACTTTGGACCAGATTTCCTTTGTTTTTGTGAGAATTTTGAGTGGTCTCTCTAATCATGAAGCTATAATGCAAACAACATCAATATTCTGAGTAAAGATATAAGGAAACCATTATTTTAACTCCTATTAAGGTGTTGAGACAAGTTAGTCAGGTTGCACCAATTACCCTAAGGAAGGGGCAAAGGTCCATCTTTTCTTTTGTAGCGAGAGTATCTCTGAAGAAACAAGATAATATCTAAGGAAAGGTATCTTCAAGAAGGTACTCATCAAGAGAACAGTGAGGACACACATTTTTATTTCAATATGTGGCAGAAATGAGACTTTTGACCAAAGCACACTAGCACCATGAGAGTGCTCTGGGAATAATGACCATGCACATGAAAGTAAAAGGAAAAATGCATTTATGAAATCCCACTCTAATGGAGGTAGGAGACAACAGTAGATATAATAACATTAAAAGAGAAATTCTCTCTTGCTTTAATGTTGGATATTGAACATCAATGTTATTGTGCCCTGATAATTTCTGCAGGAAAAAGTAACGGCTTCAAATTGTACAAATATTAAATGAAAAGCAGTGGCAGGAGCTACAGAGTCTCTCTCTATAAGGCACTGGCAAAGGACTGTCCTTTGCACATGTCAGAGCAGAGTGATACGAGGATCCCTGAATTTCAGAAGATGCACCTGAGTCCCAGAACAAGGCAGAAGGGTCAACAAAGATTTGCCTTTAAGGAGCATAACCAGGCTGTGGAGAACCAGCAGTGGTGGTTGAGAGGACAGGAGCTATAATTGCATCATAGGGCCAGCCATGCCTGCTGATGTTCTGGGCTGTATCTATGCCTGATGCTTCAGCTGCACCACCCCATCCTGACAGCATGGAATCAGCATTCAGGTGGTGATGGTTGAATCTTTCAGTCTTTAGTGTGCAGGCTTGAGGTTGACAACAGCTGGACAAGCATTCAGTCCAGGCTGATTTGGACAGGGAAAAAAGAAAAAAGGAAGGAAGGAAGGAAGGAAGGGAAAGGAAAGGAAAGGAAAGGAAAGGAAAGGAAAGGAAAGGAAAGGAGGGAAGGGAAGGAGAGGGAAGGGAAGAAAAAGAGACAGATGAAAGAAAGGGGTAGATACTTTGGGAAAATAATGGGAGGAAAAATGCTGGGACGGATAAAAGGGTTTCTCTGTACTGACCAAAGTGTGAATAAGAACCATAACCTTATCTTTTTGTCCAGGTAGGGCTATTGCATACAGTTGTGCAAATTTTGTAAATGTGAATGCCCCTCCTCAAAATGTACACTACCAGGCCAATTCCAGATTGGCAAAGCTGATCTTATTGATCTTATCTAGATGCAGAAAAAGAAAACACTGAGTATCCTATAATCACATCAACAGGGATTAATGTAATTTGATTCAGCAAAATTCACTATTTGTCTATCCCAATCTCTACCTTAGCATAAGTGAACTGAGAAAAGAGGGAGTCCTGACTTCCAGCCAGATGACTTATCATGTTTAACCAACGAGAGACGTGGTGATTTATATAGCATAACTCTACTTGTTCTGCTGTTATGAAGGGAAGGTGCCAAAGAATAGTCCAGTCTACCTAGACTTTCTTGTACTTGCACTGTGCTTGGTATCAGTCTGGACAGTAAGGTCACTGTGGATGTACTATCAGTTTATCAACTAAACACATTAAAATCCATATTTTTCTGAGCTATCAGTATTCCTGTTCATTTTTAAATATTTTATTTGTTGTATTATATATATTATGTCACTACCAAAATGTTCACTATTCTGATTGATGAAGGGAAAACATGCTGGTTCTGTGATATTCTCAACACTCCTACTCCAGCTAGTGAACACTGAAAGGAGGCACTATATTGAGTGCCTCCACTTCTACTGCATGAATCCTTTGCCATGTTTTTCATGCCTTCCTCTCCCCCTTCTCTCTAAATATGCAAAAATACCCATCAATATTCCCATTATTAATGAACATTAATCTATACAAATTAATATTAAAATAAAATGTGATAAGATGTACTGACAAGCAGAAACACATTAAAATCATTCCCCATTCTTTTTTTTAAAGATTTTTATTTATTTAATTAATTTATTTATTTATTTATTAGAGAGAAAGAGAGTCAGTGAGAGAATCACAAGCAGGAGTAGGGGTACAGGGAGAGGGAGAAGCAAGCTCTCTGTTTAGAAGGGTGCCTGACACAGGGCCTGATCCCAGGACCCTGGGATCATGACCTGAGCCAAAGGCAGATGCTTAACCGACTGAGCCACCCAAGGGCTCCCCTTCTGTTCTTTCTAAGGAAATAATTGCCTTAAGTCTAAAAAACTTAAATGTTCAGTCTTTTGCCTCTAGTCTTCATTTCATTCCCCTTGGTTAACTTTGGTTAACTAGGTAATTGTGAAAAAACAAGCCTTGCTGGTGCCCAATATTTTTGCCAGGGCCCCTCTGATCTGTGAAATTTTTATCAAATGAAACATTAAAAAGAGAAATGTTGTCTCTACCGAGTTTGGTTCTGGCAATGTTTTTAAACGAAATTCTTAAAATCCTCCCCAATGCAAAGCACCTAGAAATGTTAGACAAAATGTAACAAATATCCTTCTAAATGCATAACTGAACTCACTAGAAAGTAAAGATAGTCTCCAGAGGCCGGAATTCAAAAGAGACATAGCAATTAGAATGGCAAGCTGATGTTAAAGCCATGGATGCCCTAGGGGAGCTTGTCAATCTCAGTGACCAAGAAGTTTAGGTTTTAATGGCTGTGCCCCAAACAGTAGAAATGACCTTGAGCCGAAGCAAGATGCTATCTGAGAAAAGAGCTTGCTTCAAAGGTACAGAAACTGAGCAGCTGTGCCTTCATTCAGAGGTAGACCAGAAAATGTTCATGAGGAAAGGGGGTTGTTGACAAGAAAATGTGTCTATCTTAGCTGCAATCTGCTTAAAATATTAAAGTCTACCCCAAGAATTTGATATTTGAGAACTTCTCCAATGCAAGTTTGGCTTAAATATTTCTGGAAATCCTAACATTAAAAAGTAACATAGATTGATCCTTGGTTGGCAGTATCTTGGGGGCAACTGGAAGAAACAAATGAAAATGATTTCTGAAAATGATTTCGGACCTTAGTTATCCCACAGATAAATCTTCAGCACATACCAACTCATAATATAACAAACACATGAGGAAACAAGCCACCCCAAGTAGGATCAGCAGAAAAATAAAGCATACAACTAAATTTCACAGAAATCCAGATTAAAAAAATCATCAGAATAACAACTACATTATTTAAAGTGTATGGGTAAGCATAAGGTACCAAAATTGGCAAGAGGAATAAAATATTAAAAATGAAAAGCAGGCTGATGTGGGAAAAACTAAATAGATATTTTAGGGATAAAAATATGATAAATGCAATTTAAATTGAATGAATTTATTATATTAGATACAAATTAGATTATAAATTAGATATAAATTTAAGAGATAAACACTGATTGCAATATAGATAGAAGTTGTTTACAAACTAAATTGCAGAGGGACAAGGAGGTGGAAAATATGTAAGAGACATGAAGGAAGAATAAGAAGGCCCGACCTATATCTGAGTTAAAGAACAATGGAAAGCACCGTCAGAGAAAAGATACCAGCTGATACTTTTCCATAACTGATGAAACAGATCTGAAATTCCAGACTCAGCTAGCATAGCAAATTCCAAACTGAATAAATGCAAATAAATGCATGTATACATATCAGATCAGGACTGTAGAACATCAAGAACAAGGAAATTTCAAAAGTCACCAAAGAGATAGCCTGTAAAATGACACCTCCACACAGTAAGATGGGTTTCTATAATCTCCATAGGTGTATATCAAGGTGTGCTTTTCTGAGGTAAGCTTGAGAAAACATGAACAATAAAATCCCCCAAGTTACCATAAATGGGTTTTTGTATTTTTTATACACTCTCTTAGGATCCTCATGAGTATATACTTGAGGGTCCAATGCCCTAACATTTGATCTTCCATATGGTAGAGTGGTAATACACTGTATTTATGGATGAAAACTAATGCCTAAGTGTCTGCCTAACTACCAGAGCCATTCTCTGTTGAATTATCTTTGATGTTGATGCCAAGGAAGCTAGATCATTTGGAGTCATCCAATTGCTATAATGTGGGTTTAAAGGACAGCTGCACTCCTCTTCCGTGTACCAGCAAATCTCCGTCATCGTTCCTTTCTCTATTTCCCTGCCAGAAGGCTGATACATCATCTCCCTGCCCTCCACTAAGCCATACCAGGAGGTACTCCTACAAAAATGTGCTTTTTCATTTACATTTTTTGTAAACACTTCCCAAAGGAAAAGTGAATAGGTTTAAATCAGATAAATAATATAACACACTTAATACAGAACGAAAAACACTGCAGCCACTAAATCCTTTTCTTCCATGAATTATTTATTTTTCTTTCCTACACATAGAGTCAGGAAGAACCACTGTATAGAGTTTGGTTGATCGGATTCTTTTTACATTCATTAGAAACCCTAATTAAATCTAAGACATTTTTACATTTTTGATCTTCCTCAAAATGAAAGAAAAACAAAAAGTCCTAGAAATATATTCTAAGAATGTGGAAGTATTATGCCAAAATCTCATACTGTTCTTCATAATAGTAAGTCTTGGGCTGGGCTGAGTTGTATTGCAAAGGAGTTTGAACCTTTAATCTTGCATATACCATTCCTAGACTAGGACAGGCAGAATGACTGGAAAGGATGTTAGGACAGGAGAGGACCCCATCATAATTCTTGTAAGTTCATCTACTCTTCTGGTCATATGTTTTTGTCAAATAAAAATATAACTCTAGTTTGCAACTATATTCTGCTTTTCCCAAATTATCTCAAAAGAAGAGAACATGAAATTTAATTATAAGTGGCAGAATAGAACCGTCTCTTAATTTTATAATATTATGTATCGTCTCTGAACCTCAGTTATGTCACTTGTAAAATGGGTATAATACCTGCCTTACAGTGGATTAAATCCTTTGGTTGAAACCTCTACTACTCTCAGGATAAGTGTCAAACTCATTAGTCCTGAATCCAGAACCCTGATGTTTTTCTCTCTGCTTTCTCATCCCCTCTGGACACAACCAGCATCAGCCCCTTCCTCCCACTCCACATCTGGTCAAGTTGAAGTACTTGCTATTTCAGACTGTGCAAAGTTCACTCAGCATATACAGTTCCTTTTGCCTACAAAATACTTCTTCCCTTACTTCATCACCGACATAGTGCCTTTTTATACTTTGTTCTTAATTTAGATGTCACCACTTCTTGCAACCCTCTCCTAATTCCTACTCACCTCTACATTAAACTTGCTTCCTGTGTACTACCTTTAAAACCCTGTATAAACTCATATAATTGACATTGCAAGTTTGCTATATCATATTTGTCTATATCCCTCACTAGACTTTAAAATTCTATAGGACAGTAATGATTGTACCAAGATAACTATAGCACAAATTTTTATCAAATAGTATTAATTTATTAATATCCATAGAATGAAGAATGTTTATGACTTTTATTAACAATGAATGTAACTGAAAATCATTAGCTAATGGTAACAGATTATAAGAACTTATCACT
The DNA here is from genome assembly GCF_023065955.2 of Ursus arctos. Classification (NCBI taxonomy): domain Eukaryota; kingdom Metazoa; phylum Chordata; class Mammalia; order Carnivora; family Ursidae; genus Ursus; species Ursus arctos. The sequence goes on from NW_026622852.1 coordinate 18,325,172, forward strand.
ACCCTGAATGAGATGTGTTTTAAAGACAGTCCATGCATCATCTCTATTAGGTAATTATTATTAATTATTATTATTATTATTATTCCCATCTTATGGATGATAGCACTAAGGCCCAGAGAAGTAAAGAATTTGCATAAAATACATAGCTAGTTAGTGGTGAAGCCAAGATTTGAATCTAGATCTCTCCTGCCACAGAACCCAAATTTTTACAATACTTGCACCATAGGACATATCCAATAAATACTGGCTTTCTTTCCACTGTCTTTCTTCTCCAACCATTTTTCTTTAACTCCCTTCTACCTTAGGCAGTTCAAAGATCGCATGCTTGAAAAATCAAGTGCAGAGAAAGTTTACCCCACCGCCCCCCCCAAAGCCTCTTTATGTGGGTGAACAAAAGTAATGCAGAGTATTCAACTTGACACTGGTCAGTGGTACAAACTTCCTGTTGCATGGCTGTCATTTATGAGACTGAAGAGAATTCGGATGGTGTATTTTGTTGTGAATCCTGTAAGAGGTAAACACTCAGGAAAAATATAAACTTTTGTGGTTTTTTATTTATTTGTTTTAATCAAAAGATTAACAAAGCAAAGCAAATATTGAAATACTAAATGGGGATGAATGTCATTTTTTGTCTTTGCTTGGGGAAATAAAAGCAAAGATCTATGAGGACTTTTTGAGTAGACCACCTACAGAATTCAGCTACAGCTTTGGGCCAGGCTCTTGCTACTGGTTGAGAACCACAGTGGACTTCCAACCTCTAGATTACTTTGACGGTGGCACAGACTGTCACCCCCTGCCCAGGGACCCGAGAAGACTTTTCCTGGAACCTCAGGAAGGACCAGGAAGCTGATAAAGCTCAGTAATTGCTCCATGCAGTGGACCACACCACCTTATTATCCTCTGATGCTTACTGAAGTTACTATGCAATAGGAACTGGTTGGAGAATAAATTAAATTGTCCTTGGAGAGATCATACATATGTATTAACTAAGACTTTAAAAAAGACTGATAATAGCAAACCACCAGGTTGAATTGTAGATGAATTCATGCATAGAAAAATTCAGTCTTTTTTATCATCATTCACAAGAAAAGATTAAAACTAGAGCAAAGGTAAGTAATCTCAGCAGTTAATTATTTTGTCTTCACTAAAATATGTTATTTTCTTCATTTACAACACATTTATGTTCCATGATAATGCAATATTTAAAAGGTTGTATAAAAGGTACTATACGCAAATAAATAAAAGCTCTATTATCTTATAAACATGACTACTAATAAAAAACCCAAACTATTGCAACTAAACAAAAGATTTGCATCCAAATTACAAAGGGAAAGAGTGTGAGCAACAGGTTTAAGGTGGAAAGAGTAGGAAAACAAAATGAATTTGAGCTCCTTGAGAGCAGGGATTGCATTTTTTTTCATATCTATTCTCAGTTCAGCAAGGCACATAGATGTTCAATAAATGCTGATTGGACTGAACTATTCGTTGAACAAAACTGGAAATCACAGAAGGAAAGGAAGGTAGGCAAACCCACAAGGCACTGTAGATCCTTTATTTGAGGGGTCTACAGATCATTCCCCCCAATTCCTTTGGTAAGTAAGGTTTCATTGGAACATAGTCATACATAATTATGTATGGTCTATGCCAGTTTTTATACTACCTTGCAGCCTCAAATCTAAAATATTTATTACCCAGTTCTTTACTATCTGGTCCTTTACAGTAAAATACTTTCTGATCCTTTACAGAGCCAATTCCTGCCCTGTAAATTAATTTATATGGGTATACCTCAGAGATATAGCAGGTTTGGATCACACCACTTGCAACTATTGCAAGAAGGTGAGCAAATGAATTTTTTGGTTTCCCAATGCAAATAAAAGTTATGTTTATACTGCAGTCTATTAAGAGTGTAATAGCATTATTTCTGAAAGGAAATATACATACCTTAATTAAAAAGTAGTTTTTTGCTAAAAATACTATCATCTGAGCTTTCAGTGAGAAGTAATCACTGCTCATAGATCACCATAACAAATATAATAATGAGACAGTATGAAATATCGTGAGAATTGCCAAAATGTGACACAGTGAGCAAATGCTATTGCGAAAATGATACCTATAGTCTTGCTCGATGGAGGGTTGCCACAAACCTTCCATTTGTTAAATACAAAAAATTTAAAAAGCAAAAAAAAAAAAAAATCAGTATCTCTAAAGCATTATAAAGTGAAGAGCAATAAACTGGGGGGTATGCCTGTACTGTGAAATTAAGAGAATAGCCATGACCTTGCATGTATAAACCTAGCCAGCATCACCAATTTCAGCCTGGTTTATAATATAGAACTTGTGTATCTTTAGACAGTAGGCATAGCAAAGTGTGTAGGGGGGTGTGGTGTCAGATGTGAATGAAAAAAATAATGAAAAGTAGACAATAATCACATTAAAAAAACTCTGGACTCACAGAGTTCGGAGTTTGAATCCAAGGGTCTGGTGTTTGTGAGCTGTGAGATTTGGGGCAAATACTTAACTTCTAAGTATCCATTTTCTCTTCCAGAAAACAGGACTAGAAACGTTCATTTCACAGCACTATCAGGAGGATTAAATGAAATAACATATTTAGAGTGGCTGGTTGGCAATATGTTTAGTAAATATGCTTTATATATTGTTTCATAAGACCAACCAGTTAATTATTCTCCAATGGCACTAAAAAAGCATGTGTGTGTGTATATATGTATGATGTGTGTATATATATATGTGTGTGTGCATGTGTCTGTGTATATGTATATATGTATGCATGTATGTGTATACATGTATGTATGTATGTATGTATGTGTATATATGAAATGTGTGTGTGTGTGGATGTCTATTCTTTCCCTTTTCATGTTGGCTCCTAACCTGCAATTCTCAATAACAATAACAACAACAACATAAGATTATGAAACTGGAGTTATATACAAGGACACAAGTCCTTGTATATAAAGTTAAATACAAGGACACAGGTCCTTGTATATAAAAGTTATATACAAGGACACAGGTCCTTGTATATAAAGTTAAAAAAACTAATGTAGTTCCAACAACAACAACAAAAAAAATCAAATATCAAAAGAAGAATTGGGATGGGAGGCTTTCTCTATAAAACATAATAAAATCACTAAAATTGGAACAGTATGATATTGCTGTAAGAATAGACAAATGGCTTAATGGAAGACAAGCAAGTCCAGAAATTTGTGTGTGTGTGTGTGTTCAGATGAATAAGGAAAAGTGACATTCAGTAAATGGATTGCCAACAATTGACTAACCATTTGGAGAAAAAATGAAGTTATATTCCAAACTCATTACATACATAAAACTAAATTCCATATGGATTAAAGAGTTATTATTTTAATAATGAAAGTAACAAAAAGCATTAGAAGAAAATACAATGTATCTTTAGATGAGACTATGGAAGACCTCCCTAGGCAAGTAACATCTTCCAGAACAATAGGAGAAAAAAATGACAGGTTTGTTTCATAAAAACTGAAGACTTTCGAATGACTACAAAAATTCCAAGTAAATTTAAAAGATAAGATATATAGTGGAAGAAACTTGCTGCAATGTGTATGGCACACAAAGGTTTAGGTCAAGTATATATTTAAAAATGCTTACATAACAATGTGTAAATAAAACAACAAGAGCAAAAACAGGTAAGAATAAGAGTAGGTAATTTATAGAACTACAGATGGCCAATACAGATAAAAAGTTACTCCCTTATCAGGAGTCCAAAATCAGAAAATTTTTTAAAATTACATTTTTTGAATGAATTAGCATATATTTTTTTAAATTTCTAAGTTAAAAAATATCCAGTGTGGGTCAAGATGTAGAAAAAAAGGACCTGTTTATAGTAATAACACTAAGAAACAATACTTCCAAAGTTATTGTTATATACCAGGCCATGTTTTGTGTGTGTGTGTGTATAGATTTATATATATAAATATATAAAAATAGTTGAAATATAAATATGCACACACATAACATTACCTGGTACATGATAATCACTTTGGAAGTATATATACATATACACACACATATATATTTATATATAAAATGGCTATATATATATATTCTTAATAGCCTTATGAGTATTCTTTTCTAGCCTCATTTTACACATGATAAAATCAAGACACAGAGGGGTTGAATAATTTCCCAAGTTCTCATACCTACCAAATAGCCTTTTTCATTTCTACTAACAGCATGCAGAATTCTAATTTTTCCACAGCTTTATGAACACTTTTTTTTTTAATGATAGCCATGCTAAGAGGTATGAGGTGACACCTCATTTGGTTTTGATTTGTATTTCCCTGATAATTAGTGATTTTTAACTCCTTTCCATATATTTACTGAGTATTTGCATATTTTCTTAGGAGAACCATCTATTCAAGTTCTTAGACCATTTTTTATCAAATTCTCTATTTCATTTTTTTCTTGGTTTTTGCTACTGGATTGTAGGAATTCCTTATATTATTTTGGACATTAACCCCTTATAAGGGGTCTTACCAGATAAATGCTTTGCAAATATTTTCTCCCATTCCACAGGTTGCTTTCTTACTTTGCAGATTGTTTCCTTTGCTGTTCAAATGCTGTTTTATTTGATGCGGTCCCACTTCTCTACTTGGCTTTTGCTTTTGCTTTCATATCCATGAGATTATTGCCAAAACCAATGTCATAAGCTTTTTCCCTGTGTTTTCTTTTAGGGTTTTAATAATTTCAGGTCTTATGTTTCAGTTTTTATTCGATTTTGAGTTGATTTTTATCTATGGTATAAGATAGTGTTCCAACAATTCCATTCTTTTGCACTTGGATAACCATTTTTTCCCTATGCCATTTGTTGAAGAGATTGCCATTTTCCCATGTGTATTCTTGGCAGTCTTATCAAAGATCAGTTGACTGTATGTGCATGACTTTACTTCTGGGCTCTCTATTCTGTTCCATTGGTCTACTTTCCTGTCTTTATGCCAGTTACATGCTATTTTAATTACTTTACCTTTGTAAGACATTTAGAAATCAGGAAATATAATGCCTCCAGATTTGTTCTTTTACCTCAAGATCACTTTGGCTATTTGGGGTGTTTTGTGATTTCAAATGAATTTTATATTTTTCCCTTATTTCTGTAAAAAAAAAACGCCATTGGGATTCGATAAAATACACATTTTAGCAGAAACATCATTAAATCTGTGAATTAATTGGTGTGGTATATGTACACAATTGAAGACTGATAAGTCTGCAAAAAGAAAGAAATCATACCGTTTACAACAACATGGGTGGACCTAGAAGACAGTATGCTAAGTGAAATAAATCAGTCACAGAAGGATAAATACTGTTCCATTGCTCTTATATAGGGGCATATATGAGGCTTCTCAAAGTCAAACTTACAGAAGCAGACAACAAAATGCTGGTTGCCAGGGGGTGGATGAGGAGGATAGGGAGAGTTGCTGTTCAATGGATATAAAGTTACAATTATACAAAATGAGTAAATTCGAGAGCGCCTGTAGTTAACCTAAGGGATTATGCATTAAAAATTTAAGAGGTGAGATCTCATGTCAAGTGTTCTTACCACAAAACAAACAAACAAACAAACAAACAAAAACAAACCAAAAGGGGCCCATGCAAATTTCTGGAGTTGATGGATATTTATTACCTTGATTGTGGGGGTAGTAACACTGGTGTATGTCTATGTCCAAACTCGTCAAATTGTATACATTACTTGTATGCAGTTTTTGAAAGCCTCAATACAGCTGACCAAAAAAAAAAAAAAAAAAAAAAAGTAGCTATATGTATACACATATAAAGCATAGGAAAAATGGTTAGAAAGTGAAACATGAAATTAATAATTACAAATACCTCTGGAGAAAAGTGGGATTATAGAAGAGAGAAGAAAGGAACTTTTCACATTTTACATTATATGCTTCTTTTGTATTAAGTCCGTTACAAATAAAATATGTTCATAAATACACTATGATACTTAAAAATATATTTAAAGACATTTATACTATAATTTCATTGAGATCTTTCTTTAGAAATGAAGCAAGATAGATAATTCAGTGGAATTATCTTTTGTTTGCACAGAATAGTTGAAAAATTTAGAGACTATAACACAACATAATTTACAAAAGACTAATTTTGGAGTTTGAGATTAAGTTCAAGGAGAAAATACTCATTGGCATTTTAATTCAGATACCTCATATAACACAATAAACAATTTAGGTAATTCTTGCAAAGTATTTGAAGACTCAAGTAGCATTTCCCAAAATGTGTTTTCTCTATTTAAACTGAATTAAACCCCAACATCTTTATATTGAACTGGTCAAATAATGCCTAGATTGTTTTTACTGGACTTTGATTAGCTCCCGTTTGATTTTGGTTTCTGCCTGCAAGAAACGTGATAGTTCTCTCTGTTTATACCCTGAGTCTTATTCCACAGCCTGCTAGAACAGAAAGAAATGTTAATCACTTCTCCTTCCCAGCCCCAAAATAGAACAGTTAACCTATAGGAACTGCTCTTTACCTCTAAACAACAAATTAATTCTCTCAGATCTTTTCTCCCAAGACACATACCTTAACATTGCACCTCACTGAACTCTGTGGTTTTACAAAAAAATTATTGAACTCATGGACCAAATGGAGCTGTAGGAGTAAGGAAGTAACTAGTTACCTGTGTTCTCAAAGCACTCATCCTTGATCTGCTTCTGAGCCTGTGTTCTGATGCACAGGTTCCATTTTCTTTAATGATCAAAACGGAAAAAAAAAAACTTGCTCTCAGCTCTTCTCCCATTGACATTCCAAAGTAAGTTTATTTCGCTTGGTATAAAATATCTTGCACAGAGAGCTGTGCTCCTCAATTAAGCTCATCTTTAAGGTCACTCAAAAACAACTCCTTGGCTCAGGTGAAGAAAGAACCCACAGCCAGTGCTCTTTGAACTAGCATCTTGACTCTCAGAGTGAACATCCGTAATAAAACAGCTTGTGAAGTCAAATAAACATATGTCCGGTTCCCCAGCTTACAAAAGGGAGCATACCACAATCAGGCAGTTAGTTAGAGGATAGGTCCTGAGTCAGCCTGCCCGGGTTTGAATTCTGGTTTTCTTGTTTTTCACCTGTTTGATCTTAGACAGGTACCTTAACGATGCTTTCTCAACTGTAAAATTAGGATTAAAAAACTAGTACTGAGAGATGGAGTTAAGATGGTGGTGGAGTAGGGGGACTCTAAGCTTGCCCCACCCCTTGAACACAACTATATAATTGTCAAATCATTCTGAACACCCAAGAAATCAGTCTGAGGTCTGAGAGAACAAAGCTGTAAGTCTACAAGTAGAAAAGCAACCACCTACTGGAAGGTAGGAGCTGCGAGTTGACTTGGGGGAGGTATAATTGTGGATACTGTGGGAGGGAAGGAGCCTTGCTTACGGAGACTACTGCAAAGTATTATAAGCAATGGAGCACAAAATCTGAAATTTTAGAAGTTCACCACCACTAGGGTCATGCCTAGCTTAAAGGTACTCAGGTGGGAAAGCAAGAGACCCAGGAGTGGACAGCATGGTCTAAGGATCCCCTGGGTCGCAAGAAGAAAGGGTGGTATGAACATGCTGCTCTCTTCCCTGGCATAGGAGCAGGGAACCCAGCTAAGGAAAGCAAACCTGGCTGCCACCTTGCCATGAACTCTGAACCACTATGCAGTCATCCAAACATTTTCCTGGCACAGGTCGGCAAATGGCAAAAGAAAAGTGAGACCCTCCCCAGGAGGATCAGCAAAGGTACATGCCAGAAGAATCCCTAAAATTTGGAGCTCTGAAACCCAGTCTTGCACCTGTGATACAACAGCTTGGACAAGGCAGGGTGAAGGCAGGGATCTGATGGAAGCTAGACCTATTATTAGTTGATTTATATATTTGGGTGCTCCCAAGTTGGGGGCATAAGTATTTACAATTGTTAGATCTTCTTGATGGATAGACCCCTTAATTACGATATAATGTCCTTCTTCATCTCTTGTTACAGTCTTTGCTTTAAAATCTAGTTTGTCTGATATAAGTATGCCTACTCTAGCTTCATTTTGGTGTCCATTAGCATGATAGATGGTTCTCCATCCCCTCACTCTCCATCTGCAGGTGTCTTTAAGTCTAAAATGCATCTCTTGTAGGCAGCATATAGATGTATCTTATTTTTTTTAACCATTCTCATACCCTCTGTCTTTTGATTGAAGCACTAGGTCCATTCACAATCAGAGTGATTACTGAAGATATGAATTAGTGCCATTGTGTTACCTGTAGAATTGGTGTTGCTGGTGATGTTCTTTGGTTGTTTCTAGTCTCTGTTGCTTTTGGTCTTTTTTCCTCCAAAGAGTCCCCCTTAAAATTTATTGCAGGCATGGTTTAGTGGTCACAAACTCCTTTAGTATTTGCTTGTCTGAGAAATTCTTTCTCTCTCCTATTCTGAATGACAGTCTTGCTGGATAAAGTATTCTTGGTTGCATATTTTTCCCATCTGGCACATTGAATATATCCTGCCACTTTCTTCCGGTCTGCCAAGTTTCTGTGGACAGATCTGCTGCAAACCTGATCTGTCTTACCTTGTAGGTTAAGGACTTTTTACCCGCTACTTTCAAGATTTTTTCCTTGTATCTGCATTTTGTGAATTTGACTATAATATGCCTTTTGTTGTAAATACTTATGCCCCAACTTGGTGGCACCCATATATAAACTAATCAATAACAAATATAAAGAAACTCATTGATAATAATACAATAATATTTGGGGACTTTAACATGCCACTTACAGCAATGGACAGATCATCTAAGCAGAAAATCAACAAGGAAACAAAGGCTTTGAATGACACACTGGACTGGTAGACTTAACAAAAAATTTCAGAATATTTCATCCTAAAGCAGCAGAATACACATTCTTTTTGAGTGCACATAGAACATTCTCCAGAAAAAAATCACATGCGAGTTCACAAATCAGACCTCAACAAGTACAAAAAGATTGAGACCATACCATGCATATTTTCAGACCACAACACTATGAAAGTTGAAATCAACCACAAGAAAAAATTTGGAAAGATCACAAATATATGGAGGTTAGAGAATATCCTACTAAAGAATAAATGGGTTAACCAGGGAATTAAAGAAATTAAAAAGTACATGGAAGCAAATGGAAATGAAAACACAACAGTCCAAAACCTTTGGGTTGCAGCAAAGGCAGTCCTAAGAGGGAAGTGTATTACAATACAGGCCTACCTCAAAAAGCAAGAAAAGTCTCAAATGTACAATCTAACCTTCCACCTAAAGGAGCTGGAAAAGAACAGCAAATAAACCCTAAAGCTATCAGAAGAAGAAAAATAATAAAGATTAGGCTAGAAATAAATGATACAGAAACAAAGAAAAAAAAAAGCCATAGAACAGATCAACAAAACTAAGAACTGGTTCTTCAAAAAAATTAATAAAACTGATAAACCCCTAGCCAGACATATCAAAAAGAAAGGACCCAAATAGATAAAATCACAAATGAAAGAGGAAAGATTACAGTGAACACCACAGAAATACAAACAAGTAAAAGAGAATACTATGAAAAAATGCCAACAAATTGGGCAAATTCCTAGAAACTTACGAACTACCAAAACTGAAACAGGAAGAAATAGAAAATTTGAACAGACCCATAACTGCAAAGAAACTGAATCACTAATCATAAATCTCCTAATAAACAAAAGTCCTGAGGCAGAGGGCTTCCCAGGGGAATTCTACCAGACATTTAAAGACAAGTTAATACCTATTCTTCTCAGACTATTTCAAAACAGAGAAAAGGAAGGAAAACTTCCAAACTCACACTATGAAGCCAGCATTACCTTGATTCCAAAAGCAAATAAAGACTTCACTAAAAAGAATTACAAGCCAATATCCATGATGACCATGGATGCAAAAATTCTCAATCAAATAATAGCAAATTGAATTCAACAGTACATTAAAAGAATTATTCACCATGATCAAATGTGATTTATTCCTAGAGTGTAGGCTAGTTTAATATTCAAGAAAAAATCAACATGACACACCAAATTAATAAAAGAAAGGATAAGAACCTTATGATATTCCTTGGGGTGCCTGGGTGGCTCAGTCGGTTAAGTGTTTGACTTTGGTTTAGGTCACAATCCCAAGCTCCTGGGATTGAGCCCCAAGTCAGTCTCCCTGCTCAACAGGGAGTCTGCTTCTCCTTTTCTCTCTGCCCCTTCCTGCATTTATACTCACTCTCAAATAAATAAATAAAATCTTTAAAGAAAAAAGAACCATATGATCTTCTCAATAGATGAAGAGAAAGCATTTGACTGAATACAAGAGTCTATTCTTGATTAAAACCCTCAACAAAGTAGGGATAGATGGAACATACCACAACATTATAAAGGTCATATATGAAAGACCCACGGCTAATATCATCCTGAATGGGGAAAAAGTGAGAGCATTTCCCCTATGGTCAGGAACAAGATAAGGATGTCCACCGTCACCATTACTACTTAACATAGTACTAGAAATTTAGCCTCAGCAATCAGATAACAAAATTAAATAAAAGGCATCTGAATCAGCAAGGAAGAAATCAAACTCTCACTATCTGCAGAGGACCTGATACTTTATGCAGAAAATCCAAAAGACTGCAACAAAAAATTGCTAGAATAAAATAATTCAGCAAAGTCACAGGCAGGGTATAAAATCAACATGCAGGGCTGCCTGGGTGGCTCAGTCATTAAGCGTCTGCCTTCGGCTCAGGGCGTGATCCCAGAGTCCTGAGATCGAGCCCCACATCGGGCTCCTCCGCTAGGAGCCTGCTTCTTCCTCTCCCACTCCCTCTGCTTGTGTTCCCTCTCTCGCTGGCTGTCTCTCTCTGTCAAATAAATAAATCTTTAAAAAAATAAAATAAAATAAAATCAACATGCAGAAATCTGTTGCATTATTATACACCAGTAATGAAACAGCATAAAAGAAATCAAGGAATTGATCCAATTTGCAACTGTACCAGAAACTATAAGATACCTAGAAATAAACCTAACCAAAGATGTTAAAGATCTGTACTCTGAAAACTATAGAACACTTATGAAAGAAACTGAAGAGGACAGAAAGAAATGGAAAAACATTCCATGCTTATGGACTGGAAGAATGAACATTGTTAAAATATCTATACTACCCAAAGCAATCTACACGTTTAATGCAATCCTTATCAAAATACCACCAGCATTTTTCACAGAGATAGAACAAACAATCCTAAAATTTGTATGGAACCACAAAAGACCCCGAATAGCCAAGGCAATCCTGAGAAAGAAAAAAACAAGATCTCAAGCTATATTACAAAGGTGTAGTCATCAAGACAGTATGGTACTGGCACAAAAACAGACACATAAATCAATGGAACAGAATAGAAAACCCAGAAATGAACTCACAACTATATGGTCAACTAATCTTCACCAAAGCAAGAAAGAATAATGGAAAAAAAGAAAGTCTCTTCAACAAATGTTGGGAAAACTAGACAGGAACATACAGAAGAATGAAACTGGACCACTTTCTTATACCATACACAAAAATAAATTCAAAATGGATGAAAGACCTAAATATGAGACACGAAACCATCAAAATGCTAGAGGAGAATGCAGGCAGTAACCTCTTTGACGTCGGCCATAGCAACTTCTTACTAGACATGTCACCAGAGGTAAGGAAAATAAAAGCAAAAATGAAATATTGGGACTTCATCAAAATAAAAAGCTTCTGCACAGCAAAGGAAACAATCAACAAAACTAAAAGGCAGCTTATGGAATGGGAGAAGATATTTGCAAATGGCATGTCTGATAAAGGGTTAATATCTAAAAGCTATAAAGAACTTACCAAGCTCAACACCCCAAAACCAATAATATAGTTAAGAAATGGGAAAGAAGCATGAATAGACACTTTTCCAAAGAAGACATCCAGATAGCTAACAGACACAAAAAAAGATTTTCAACATCACTTGTCATCAGGGAAATACAAATCAAAACTACAATGAGATACTACCCTACTTCTGTCAGAATGGCTAAAATTAACAACACAAGAAACAGTAGGTGTTGGCAAGGATGCAGAGAAGGGGGAACCCTCTTGCATTGTTGGTGGGGATGCAAACTGGAGCACCCACTCTGGAGAACAATATGGAGGTTCCTCAAAAACTTAAAATAGAGCTACTTTATGATCCAGCAATTGCACTACTAGGTATTTACCCAAAGGTTACAATAATACAGATTCAAAGGGATACATGCACCTTGATGTTTATAGCAGCATTGTGAACAACAGCCAAACTATGGACAGAGCTCAAATGTCCACTGACTGATGAATGGATAAAGAATATGCAGTATACACACACACACACACACACACACACACACACACACACACACACACACACAGAAATATTAGCCACTGAAAAGAATGAAATTCTGCCGTTTGCAATGATGTAGATGGAGTTAGAATGTATTATGCTAAGCAAAATAAGTCAGTCAGAGAAAGACAAATACCATACGATTTCAGCCGTATGTGGAATTTAAGAAACAAAACAGATGAACATATGGGAAGGTGGGGGGAAAGGAGAGAGGGAAACAAACCATAAGAGACTCTTAACAATAGAAAACAAGCTGAGAGTTGATGGAGGGAGTCAGGTGGGGGATGGACTAGTTGGGTGATGGTATTAAAGAGGACACTTGTGACAAATACTGGGTGTTGTATGTAAGTGATGAATCTCTGAATTCTACTCTGAAACCAATATTGCACTGGATGTTAACTAAAATTTAAATAAAAATTAAAAAAAAAAACCTAGTACCAATTTCATAGGCTTGTTGTGGGGATCAAATGAGATAATATATGAGGCCCTTAGAACATCATCTGGTACTCAATGACTGTTGGCTCTTAAGATTATTATCTAGGTATTAGCATTTAATTCCTTCATTCCTTTTTTTTTTTTTAAGATTTTATTTATTTATTCGACAGAGATAGAGACAGCCAGCGAGAAAGGGAACACAAGCAGGGGGAGTGGGAGAGGAAGAAGCAGGCTCATAGCGGAAGAGCCTGATGTGGGGCTCGATCCCAGAACGCCGGGATCACTCCCTGAGCCGAAGGCAGACGCTTAACCGCTGTGCCACCCAGGCGTCCCCATACAAAGATTTTTAAAATAGGACTATTATCAGCTTACTTTTATTTCTTCAAATTTCATATGTTGAAATACCAAGCCCCCATCATTCAGAATGTAACCACAATGGAAGATAAAGTCTTTAAAGAGGTAATCAAGGTTAAATAAATTTACGAGGGTGGGGCCCTAATCCAGTATGACTGGTGTCCTTATAAGAAGAGAGAGAAAAAGCCATATGAGGACACAGCAAGAAGGCAGCCATCTGCAAAACAAGGACAGAGGCCTCAGGAGAAACAAGACCTACTGATACTATGATATTGACCTTACAACCTCCATAACTGTGAGAAAATAAATTTCTGTTTTTTAAACCACCCATCCATCATATTGTGTTATGACAGCCCTAGCAAACTAAAACAAGGACACACTTGTTGACAAATGATTTCTCTTTCCTATATTCTCTGCAAAAATACACTCCTGCCCCTCATGTTCTTACCATCTAATGGAGAAAAATGAACGAAAAAAAAAAAAAAAGGGAGGGGGCCAATAAAGGCTGGTGAATTAGGGGGAATGGAGAAGAGTAAATGGGTTTAGGTATTTTAGACTTTTAAGGAAAAAATGACTAAGAGAAACCATCGGCTGAGATAATGAGTTATTCATGAAAAATAAAGAACTTATTTAATAGCATGTTTTTATTTCACTAACTGTTTGGTTTTATAATTTAAAGACCACAATAACCTTCACCAATTTGCATGTATTTGGCCACCTTTATTTTTCATACCTTCTAACTCACTTCTTAGTTTCTATAATTATTTGAGAACTTCTTTACAAACTTTTTAATGTGGTTGCTTTTTCAATAAAACTTCTGAAGTGTAGGGTAATTATTATTACACCTTCATGTTTAAGTGAAAGTTTAGTAGGATATAAAATTCTAGGTTAAAATCTTTTCCTTCCCTATTTTCAAAATACTGTCTTAGTGTTGTGAAACAGTGTGAATGTAGTCAATGTCCTGGAACTGTGTACTTAAAAATTATTAAAATGGTAAATTTTATACTATGTATATTTTACCACAATAAAAAATGTACTCTATTGCCTTTTTGTATTTACTAATACTCTTGAGAAATCTGATGCCAATTTTCTTTTTGTGGGCGGCAGGGGTGGGGGGGCAGACAAATTTGTCTTTTGTCTTTTTTTTTTTTTCCTCCTCTTTGGAAGGACTGATTTTACTCTGTGAAATATTTTGGAATTTTTTGTTCATCTTTGATATTCTTGAATTTTCTATAATGTTTCCAGTTGCAGACTTTCTTTTTTTAAGTACTTTGATGTGCATTTTTAGTATGAAGTCTTTTATCTTTAATTCTGGAAAATTTATCTTCATTGCTTCAAATCTTTCTTCTTCTTTTGTATTTTTCTGAATTTTGGCACTTCTGTCTTCCATATTCATAGCTCCCATTTATACATTCCAGCTTGTCTTTTCTTGCTACGTCTGGATAAATTCTTCAACATAATCTTCCAGTTGACGAATTCACTCTTCAGCTAATTCCATTCTTTCATTGTTCCCCTGTTGTATCCTTTACTTCAACTATTTTAATATCTAATATTTACACTT